>NW_026138097.1:30667500-32117500 GCF_025592945.1 Manacus candei | reverse complement strand
CTACCACTGCTGCTGTCTCCTTAGTTTTTCAGGTGTATTCAGAGAGTAGAATTTAGGTATCTGCTGTTTGTGTACTGAACAAAAAGAAGCAGAGAAACACTGAACACTGCACAATCCAATACTGCAAACAGAAAGCCTTGGAGCATAAAAGTGCCCAATTAAAACATGAGGCTTCAGTGTCATAAAAATAAACTACATCAAACAACTTCCTTTATCGGAGAAAATACAGAAAGACTCGATTAGGCTACTTAAAATGATTTTCAAAGGTCCTACAATTTGTAAGGGACATTGCATTCCATCCAGAAATGGCACCAATTAGACATGAGCTGAACATTGTGTATATCTTACAGAAAATTATGTAAACACTTAGAAGCCAGCAACCCGTGCATCGATTTTGCGCTCAGCTTGCTTGCAGATCAGTCACCACCCAGATAATTAGGAAATTAGAGACACTGAGCTTGAATGCATTGGGAAAAATCATGTCAGATGCCTCAGATAACACAGAATCACAGAATTGTTTAGGTTGGAAAAGACCTCTAAAATCATGAAGTCTATATATTAACCCAGCATTGTCAAGTTCACCGCTAAATCCGTGTCCCTCAGTGCCACATCCACGCACCTACTGAACACTGTCAGGCATGGTGACTCTACCACTTCCCTGGGCAGCCTGTTCCAATGCCTGACCACCCTTCTAGAGAAGAAATTTTTCCTAATATCCAATCTAAATCTCCTCTGACACAACTTGAGGCCATTTCCTCTCATTCTGTCGCTTGTTACTTGGGAGAAGAGTCCAACTTGCACTTGGCTACAACCTCCTTTCTGTTAGAGAGCAGTAAGGTCTCCCCTGAGACTCCTTTTCTCCAGGCTAAACAGCCCCAGCTCCGTCAGCTGCACTTGATCCCCCTGTCAAGGTCACTGATAAAGATATTGAACAGGACTGACCCCTGAGTCCTGGGGAACACCACAGGTGACCAGCCACCAATTGTATGTAACTCCATTCACCATCATTCTCTGTGTCCAGCCATCCAGCTTATTTTTTTACTGAGCAAAGAGTGCACTGGTCCAAGCCATCAGCACCCCATTTCTCCAGGACAGTGCTGTGGAAGAAACAGAAATCTTCAAGGGCCGGAGTTCCTCACCCTGCTTACCACTGGCCCTGCCTGCTGGGAGCACGTTTTCATCGATGTTATGCTTACAGAAAGCTGCCTACCTGTGCTCCCCCCAGCTCTCTTTCTGCTCCCCCCTGCACTGTCCAGGCTAGACAGTGAACCAGTCTGGGCTAAAGCCAGCCTGGAAGAGAGGTCTGGGATGTGACCTGTGGTGTAGCACCCTGCAGAGATGCTCACAGTGGAGCAGATCCCAGGGACTACGTGGGAGTCACAGTACACAACAAAAGCATTGGCTACTTGGAAATTACCTCTGAAACCCAGAGAGGGCAGTCACATCTAAGAAAACAAACGAAATCATCGCTTAATTTTCCCTCTGTTACAGAAACTGCAGAAACATTGCCAGGCACTGTGAGGACTGGCAACAGTGATGGGACGTTGTGTGGGCTGCAGCAGGGTAAGATGCCTGTCTGCCCCAGCACTCCTACCATAGGAGTTTAAAGTCCTGCTGTTGAGGTTAACGGGGCTAATCCTTCCCTTTATCAAGCTGTTTATTCATCTCAGTCACCCTGCTGGGCTTGGCAGGGTTTACTGGGAGCCTGGTGAAAGACCTGCTCAGTACTAAGACATCTTCTTCGCATTGGGAAACATCGGCTTACTCTTCAGCCGTGTGAAATGCCTTTGTGGAAAGATCCTCAACAAGTTATCCTAAAAACTGTTAAGCAAATTTAAATAGACTGCTCTTCCACAAGCACATGCTACAGGCCGGTAATTTAATGCCTCAGAGATTTGCTGCAAACGCTATAACTAAAAGCATATTTTAATTAGCAAAAACACTGTACACTGGTGGGCTGTAGCGTCTATCACGCAGCAGGATTTTATATGTCCTGAAACACAGACTAAATGCAGGATAAATGCATGAAGGAAAAGATTTAGAGAATTATTTTTGGAAAATCCCTAAAAACTTCAACTAAATCAAAAGCTAAAGTGGTACCAAAGTACAGTATAATGCTGCTTTAGCAAAGAAGTGAATCTAAATCAGTATATTTTTCCAGTCACTATAAAACATTGGGTAGTGAGAATATGGTATGTGAGGATGGACAGTTGCTACCTACTACTACAAGAAATCATTCAATCACGCCAACGAAACATTACCAGTCAAGCATCAGCAATTTTTTCACCCCATTTTAGAATAAATACATTGAATACAGTTAAACCAGGGGTTATCTTTCTTATTGAGTACGACTTGTATCAAAATTCTGAATGTAGCATCATACAAGCCCAGACAGACTGTCACAGCAGATAGTGACAACTCTCCCAATTAAACAGTCCTCTTGCTTATGAGGGCTTGGTTTGGCTTTTTTGTTGTTATTTTGGAGTTTGTGTCATCATTGCTGATCCTTTGGGGTTTTTTTTTTGTTTGTTTTAGTTATGATTTTAGGTGCTTGCCTACACAGACAGATTTCTAGCCCCTATTCACTAGAGTTGGTTTGCTCTGGTTGTAGTTGTACAGATGTACCTAACATGTCTCTCTAGGTAATCTGCTGCTGAAGTGATATGCACCAACCTAGAAAAAGGCATCATCACAGAAGGAGCTGCATTTTGGGGTCTCAGATACCTGTGTAACCCTCTCATACAGACAAGCTGTGAGCAACACTGACAGCTGCGGAAAGAGGGAACAGAGATTAAGATTTTTAAAGGAAATCAAGTTTGTGCAGTAACAGAAAAAATAATAACATAATAAATGGTCCATCACATCTAAGCTGCTCAGCTTCGTACTTGAATACTTTGGTCCTGTGGCAGTTTCTGGACCGTATCTGTGATTTTGTGCTCATTTTATCCATTTCCTTTAAGTTACAAAAGATAAGTACCTGGCCAAGACCAATCCCAGCACAACTGTTATTTAAAACATTAAAAAAAAAACCTGTCCCACAAAGGACTTTCTTTAATGTATACTGAAAACGGATCATCTTCCTTCCCCCGTCTACCTTTCTTATTAAGAATGTTTCCAATAACCTTCTTCCTAAAACCAGAACAATGGTACTCTTTTCTTACAGGAATAGAAGTGACAGGGATCTGTGCCAAAGTATGAATTGTAATTTTCAGCATGTCATGCATCGTTTTAAAATACAATGAATTCTAACAACATCCTTTGCTGTGCATTCTTAGCTCCACTGACTGAAGTAAAAAGCTGTCGTTGTAAAAAAACAAGTGTAATGCATGTAATCATAACGGAAAAACAAAGAACCTGTTTACTCACCAGCCCTAATGAATGATCACTATCTTTACGTGTGAAAATTTACAAAATATACAGTTATAATTGCTAGTTGTTTTAACGTGGTTCTATTATATGTGAATATACCTGTAAAGAACTGAGTTAACTTTTCCTGAGAAAAACACTCCTTAACAGCTTTAAGACGCACCTAAGTTACTCCACAACAGAGAAAAATCACTGTATTTTTATGAGCAAAAGAGAGGTTATGCTTTGCCCTCCATGCTGCTCAATCAATAATTCTACCTTTTTATCCCCTTTAATGATTTTCTCCTGGTGGTTATGAAACACAGCCCTGAGACAGCTTGCTTTAGAGAGACTGTGTTTTGTACCCGTGGAGAAAGCCAAAGAGAAAATAATAGAAAAATGTCGCTGTGAGAGCACGCTCTTCTTGGCCCTGGCACCCCAAGCAGGGTCCCCTGAGAACCCTGTTCCCATGGCCGGCTAGGATGTGACCTCGGATAAGTTTGGCATTGGCCCCTGTTGCAGCACACTCCTCCTGGACAGATACAGTCCTGGGCATAGGACCCAACCCTGACACCTGGAAACAAGGGATCTGGTCCAAGCCAGCCATCTGCGGATCCCATGTAAAGGAGGGAAAGGAAGAGGCACCTCTGGTGTAAGTCCTTGTACATCCTGCAGACAGATGCTGCCACAGTGGCTCACTAGTCTGGTCTGCAGGCTGCTCCCTTCACCAGCACACAGGCACCCTCCTCATGTTTCAACCCCATTTCTGACATTGGCTCATAGTGTAATTTTCTTACCTTATCAGGGTCTTGTGCAGAAATAAAGACTGAGATGCTAAAACAACACAGCCATTTACACCAAAGAAATACTCAGGACAGGAAGGGGTGCATCAAATAATAGTTATTATTCTGTTGATCAGAAACTGTCAACAAGTCAGGGTTGCAAATTTGAGACACCATTCCTGAGGAGACTTCACATACTTCACTTAGGACCATGTCTAAATCCAGCTGTTTAGAAATGAACTGGGTAGTATGTAATCTAAATATATTAAGTTGCAACATGAAAATCCATCACTGTCAGAAGTTAATTTCCTCTTGCTTCTGTTTGCATCACCCTCACACAATTTATGAATCAAAAACTGGCCAAGAGAGATGCTTTGGAGTAGGAAGAGTGGGAAATCAGAAGATGGAAGGGTGATTCATTGCGAGGGAAAAAGAGTAGGAAGCCACTGGTGTTAGAAGAAATGAAGTTAGTGGGATTTCAAGCAGAAAAGAAAAAGGAAGGCAATCAGGCAAGGTGGCTGGCAAAATTAACTTGAGGAATCCTTTTTGTGTAGATGGAAAGGCTGGTGATTTGAAGTGAGAGACATGAATCTTCATTCAATGCAAAGATTGCCTCTGCGAGTTATACAAATTCTTTCATCCAAGAGAACTGCAGCAGCATAGAAATTTCATGTCACTCACAGGGGCAGACACAAAGGATACACACTACCAAAATAAATTTTCCACATAATATCGCTCAACTTCTTCAATTTTGGTGTCTGAATCAGCGTTTATTTTCCCACGTGCTGCAGAGCAAAGACCACCATTTGATAGCACAGTGTGCTTCTCCCATAATGTTATTAGTGCACACGCTTTCTTCCCATTATACAGGTGTGTGAAACTGGGCAGAGCACAGCAAAAAGCACAACCTGCTTAGGGCAGCCAGATCTGCAGGTACATAGATGTATGTTGGCTGGGCCAGGGTCTAGTGAAAAAAAAAAGTAAAGTAAGGATGACAAGCTGAATGTTCCCTTCAATATTCTCACTGCAACTTGGTAAGAGGTATCAATGGATATAGTCTGCCTATTTAGTCACCAACCCTAATGACACAGGGTGGGCTGTTTTGGCTAGGAAGATTCCACAGTTCATCCCAGTCAGATGGCAGGATATGAAAAACACCAGGGCTCATGCAGAGACCTCTGTTTTTAGCCAATGCAAACTCACAATCTAAGCAGCCAAAATCTGTATAATGGTTGCCTGCTCATCTAAGAAAGAAGAGACAGGATATTCCGTGTCAGGAGCTGAACTATTTAAATGTCCTACCACTAAGCCAAAGCACTAAGCATGTGAGGAGGTAGGCACTACCAACATCACTGAAGTTCCTGTTCACAGGAGCAGCCATCAAGCTCCTGCAAAGATGCACGAGGAAAAGTAAGAAATCAGATCGGGCCTTTTATTAAATTAATAGTCCAGAAAACTCTGTCCTGAAAAAAGTCAAACTGGCTTACAGAAATTGCCCCAAGATGGTGAAGGTGGCACTGGGAAACTGGGCTGCTTCCTGGAACTTTCTTATCCTTTTTTTTTTGCCCAACACAGACCTCTAGAGCAGTTACTGGGGCATGAAAACTAGTCTTTGTATTTACAGTAATAGAATTATTGTAAACCTATTCTTAAATATTTCCACATATTATATGTTTCTGCTTGTAAAATTATCTCCAAAGGCAGTTATTATGGAAATAAAAATTCTGGGGAAAAACAGCTGGTGCTTTTATGTTTATCTGAAAGCTATGTTTGTTTTTTCCTAGGCAAAACCAGAGCCTTATGAAATGGTAAATGATTCCCAGGACACTTTGAACTGATTTTCTTAAAACTCAAATTACTACACTAGAAAAAGTGTAGTAAAATAATACAAAAGTGGCAAAACTAAAAATTAAATTATACTTTTGTAATGAAGTTATTACTCCAAAATGTCCTACAACCAACAATTAAACACGTGATGTATGATTACAGTGACACTATTCAATCTGTCTTTGGGGTATTCTTCTACTCTATGGTGATAAAAATGATCACTGCTCACCTGCCACATACACAGCATAAGCATAAAGAAGATCTGGCAAGCTGGTGTTGAATTTAAGTTATTAGGTTAGTTATTAGTTATTAGTTATGTCCCTAGAAGACAAAACTAAATTAAATTGAGAAGCTCTTAATTACAGAGTAAATCAAAGTGTTGTAAAACGTGGGACTCAGAGATGTGGAAAGGGGATGCTTCCTGCAGAACTGATGTCCTAGTGAAGAAGGAATATCAGCCCAAGAGGAAGAAACCACCAACTCCTCTAATTCTTTCCCTTTTGCAAAGGGAGGTTCATTCCTGTCTTGTTCTGGGGCTTAATTTGCAAACACTCTCTTTGCACTTGATACCAGAACCATTAGTAGCACAATATGTACTTGCAAAGTCTACAACCACTAATGGATTAGTAATTTCTCTTCTCATTCTTTATTCCAAGTCTGTGTGTAATTTATGCACGTGCAATTCAAATCCTTGTATTAACATGCATAAAAATGGATTCTGTAAGGAATCTTTGTGGAACAAAAGTTTTGGATGAGTTTTTAAGAGAGGAGAGAGAATTGGTCAAGACAGGAGTTTTAAGCAGTCTCATTTCCGATAGTGAATGCACAAACACTGGAGGACAAAAGATCCAGTCCACAAACAGCGAAGAGCTTAGGAGTCATATGATATCTTAACTGATTTTCCTTCCTTCCTATTTGTACCTTTTCTTGCTTATTGCATTGTGAACTTTTGAGTGCTGAGGCTGTTTCTTGCAAATTTTTTTGCACAGGACCTTGCAAGTTAGAACCCAATGCTAATTTGGAGATTTATTACGATAATTATGATCAATATTTTTCTTTCTATAGAACCATATAGGGCTTCGCCTGACAGTCCAAATACTAAATGTCAGTTACTTGACATCGCTACTAAACTATGAAGTAACAAACAGCATTGAAACAGGAAAAGATAAACACAAATGAGTTCTCTCAAAGGGGTGTTAGAGATGAAGCAAACAGCATGAAGAGCTTTTAGGGCTGTAACATTAGTAATGCAAACAAATTCACATATGTTACAAGGTGGTTCTGCAGTGACAGAGTTGTGTAAGTATCTGTATCCCTCCAACACTCCCTCCAACACTAAAAAGACGCTAAAAAGTAAGAGTGGCTGCCTCTCCAGTCTCTTCCCATCATCCAGCCTCATTCCCTCCAGAAGATCAGCTGCTCCCCTCTGCACCTTCTCTACATCCGCTGCAGCAGAGCCCAGGTCTGCATAGTGCTCATGTGTGATCGATGGGGAAAAATGGCATTTTCTATCTTATTATCCTTCTTGATTATGGACAGTAGTTCTGATTACAAGTAATACTTCACTGACTTTGTTGTCTGCCACCGCATGTGGAGCTGAGGATTTCGGAGACCTCTCTGTGACCACTCCTGATCTGCAACCGCTGCTTCCTGCTCTAGCACAGTGACATTGTCTACACTATTTACTCTTGTGTAGAGAAGAGTAAATACTCTGTGTGTATCACCATAAATGGAATTCCATTCTGCGAGCTAGTTTTGGAGATGTTTGCTACTGGCAGAGCATCTTGACTGAGAGCTTCATACCATCCAAAATCGTGGAAATAAACTGCATACTCCCTGTTACCAGTTCAGTGATGAAGACGCTGACTCCTCCAGGAATCAACACGAGAACACCTTGGACCCCATGCTCCTTGCATTTTGTTTTATTGGAATTCTTTTCCATAAATATATCTAACCATTTTTCAAATCCATGTAAACTCTTAACAGCCAGAGGGAACTATGGGACTGTCTTCCAGAGTCACACCTTGCCATGTATGAAAAAGAACCTATGTCCCTTTGCTTGCTTTGAGCCTTCACCTAATAATTTCACTGGTCTAGACTGGTTATTTTAATGTAAGAGACACCAAAGCAGTTATTCAGAAGATGAACAGATGCAGTCCTCAATAATAAGGAACTTCCCCTTTTATGATGCCTTCCAGTCAAGGATTTCAAACAACATTTTGGGAATTACATGCTGTAGGATCAGCCAGGGGTTCACTTTCTTAAGCACAAGATCAGAAAATATTTTAACACATAATTTGAAAAAGGGAAAATCACCAAAGTCCTTCAGATGAAATTGCAGTACAGAGCTACTAGCCAATTTTTGAATATACTCTATCTAAAGTATATGTAGAAAGAATGTCCCTGGTATTATTATTTTACAGGCTAAAAAGGGATAATTTTATTTTTAAACTGCAATCACAAACAAACACCATCCCCCTCCCCCCCAAAAAAACCCAACAAACCCACAAACAAAAAAAACCCCAACCAAAACTCACAGTAGTTTTTAAGGGAAGTCTTGACCATAACACCATGAATAAGACCATGTAAATGCTTTAAAATAGACTAAAGCACTTTGGAATGGAAACTTTTATATAGAATTTGTATCATTCCAGGCAAATTACATCAAGGAATAACATACATCAAGGAGTCTCTTCCCTCACGCATGATTGTCAGCTGATTTCTACTGTATTAGGAACACACTTACAGGTAAAAACATCCAGTAGCAGGGCAAAATAATCCAGTTGCAAAGACAAGATTCCATGAGGGAATCAAAGGCAAATAGAAGCAACACCTCCTCAAAATGCCAGCAATAAAAAACACAGTAAAAATACATCTTCATCTTTGGCTAGTGCTGCAAACACCAGAACTTTCAAAGGATACTGGAACTAAGTCAAAATACCTTAATTATGGTTAAATAATGAGATTGACAAATTTAGATTCTAGATTTTAAGCCTTGGCATGTTGTGTCATTTCTTCTCTGGGCACGAAGTCTCACCAAATATAACACCTCTACACCTGTTGTTATTAGACTCATATTTCATCTAGTTATGGCATATTTATTTTTATTGAATAAAATTGTGTTCAAAAGTTACAACTGAACGCAGATGCTGAGAAGTCAGAAAGGAGAAAACTCTTAAAATAGGATAAAATGACAGATATAATGGAAGGCAGGAAGAAAAACTTTGCTTTTTATCTCTTTGGCACTTCCCTTCCTTAGACTTCACTTCTTTTCAAAATGAAACTTCTAAGAGCTGCACTCAGCCACTTATTTTTTCCCAATAACTAATTTATCGCAAGTTCTTCCTGCAGACGACACTGCTTTTAAAAGACCATTTCTAACACAGGTTTGTGATTAAAAGACAGGTTCCACTTCCAGGCTGTCAAAAAGTGAGAAAAAACGCCTAAAGGAGAGGGCTAGCCTGCCTAGCCGTATCTGACCACATTTGGCTCCCATTACGGTCAGACCTTTTATGTCTTTTCTACTTACTTGTTGTCTTTCTGTTAAAAGAAAGATTTTAAGAAAAGCTTCCACCCTCACCACATTTATTTCCCCCCCTTAAGATGCTCTTCTGCCCTGTGTTCTGTTTTCAAATGTGAGCTCTGTGAAAAGATTGCAGGAAGATGTGCAGGGCATATACACTTAGGAGAAGAGAGCACCTTGATCACACTGCAACAGAGAAGGAATGGGGATGGTAAATAAACTGTGAAAAAATAAAGTGAAGAAATGCAAGAAACAAGCAAGCAAGGTTTCCATGCAGGAACGTGCAAGTCAGCATGTTAGGGAAACAAGGCCCAAGGCATTAAAAATATTTCAAAAGAGCTCAAGCAAGTTAAACAGAACTTGAAAGCACACTTTCTTCCTGCAGCTATCAGGGCATAAGCATCTCACATCTAAACGAGTTTTGTCAAATCTATCCTATTGCTAAGTCCATATGTGTAGCAATCCCCAGCATCACCCTTAGCACATTACTTTTCTTATTACCTAAGTCCCTAACCTTCCACATACACACAAGAAGTAACATCTGTAAGGAATTTTCCTACCTTTTAATATCTGGGTTCTATAAAATAAAATTACTGTAAGCAAAGAGTTCCAAGTTTTCAATCCATTTAATTTTCTGTCTTCACCTCTAGTCTTTCTGTCTCTTCCTGATCCAGTTAGATTTACCTTGTTTTCTGTCTTCCCCTTAACCCCTCCTGATTTCTGAGACAGTTGCAGGACCTCATATATTGTGCAGTAACACCACTTCATGCTGCCTGTTCAAGCACACACAGTAGAACTGACCAGAAAGGTGCATATTCTCACAGACACTGCAAGTATACTGGGCTGCACATTCACTTCAGGAATACCACATCCTGGCGAGGGATGCTTTCTCACTGCTTTCTCATTGTGGATGCTGCAGTTTTCATTTCATCAAAAATTTCCATGTTTCTAATTTAGGCTATACATTGGCTTCATTTGATAGCACTGAGGTAATACAGAGCTTCTTCATATAGTTTCTTTTCTATCATTAACATTCTTTTAAAGACTTACCCAATATGTAGCATGTTGAATACCTTAAAAAAGTTTTAATTATTCATTTTTCTCCATCCAATATGCTGTGTCACTTCACAGTTGTGGGAGTCCCTCACTGTATGACTTTTTGCCCTATGGTTATTATGGTTTTTGAGAGTTAGTTGCTAATTTAGGCACTAAATGCTGATGACCACCCACATTTTTGCTCATGGGTTTTTCTTCTGCATTTCAATAGACATTTCTAAACCCTCCAAAACCTAGAGATTCCCCACAGGTTTTAAGGAAAAAAAGTTGCACATGCAACTCCAAAACAAAACTTTGATGTCAAATTGCTGAAAACAGCTGTCTTCATGCACCTGTGTGCACACTCATACAAACTGCAAAGAAGTTCAGCGAACTGAGGAGGACTCAAACCTCCTTTCCCAGAAAGAATGACACTGAGGAAACACAGTGAATAATTATGAGTATTTCGGCATTGCTAATCTATGTTCTTAGTATATTATAAATATATTTATTTGGATGTTCCCTAGTTCATGCTTTTAGAGTAAATCATACTTGCAGAAATCATAGACCAAGCAAACCATAAAGCACTTTTCAGAGGATTAATAGCAGCCTGTGAACTTTTAAGGAGGGGACAGACACCTGTCATCTTCTAATAGATATACTTCAAGTTTCTTTTGGCATAGATTTAATGCCCATAAGAAAGCAAAATGTACAATCAGTACGTCAGTCAGAGATCCAACACCTCATGGCTCAAGCAGCCTGTCCTCCTGCTGACCGTGGTGCAGCATGAGCAGCGTTGAAGATTCCAAAGACCAAACAAGATGTCAGACTCTGGATGAATCTGCACATTCAGCCAAATAGGACCCAGGACACATGGAGGGAAGGGGTTTTTTAACAAATGTGGGAAGAAGGAAAGAACAGAATAAACTGGCTTCCCATCAAAGTTTATTCACTAGAATGTTATATATGGCTATAATAATTCAAAATCTGATCAACTGCAAATAGGAACACATACTGCTTGGTATAATAATTTCTGTATGCATTTGAGACTTGCATTTGCAATGAACATAGCAAGTCAACAAAATTCTACCAAGGCTTTGCATTGCTAAGAACATACTGGAGTCATATTCAAACATGCCACTCAGAAGAAAGATTACTCTCCTCCCCTCTAACTTCTGTTTAATAAATCTAACTAAACTAACTAAATTACTTTTAGATAGTACACATAACTTCTATTGTTCATTCTGTGTTCAGGTGGCATGCAGACAGGCACATATGCTCAAATTACTCGGAAATTTAATACTACTTATCTGTGCAATACAAAATGAAGCACCTATGCACACAAACACAGACAGAGGGCCAGCATGGACAGCCACTGAAAAGCAAGAACAGCTGCTTAAATGAAAATCATACAAAATAATACATCTATCGGAGACCCTAATCATGATACAATGTACTACTGTATAATAAAACTTTTTCTCCTATAATTCACATTCAAGTAAGAAAAAACAGATGAGGGAAGAGATTTTCATTCTCACAATTTTAAATGAAAGAAAGTTTTAAAATCTTTATTCCAAAGTCATGAGGAAACTCTGTGGCAAAGCAGAGGTTTGTATGAGCATGTTTACCAGTGTTCTCAGCATGTGAAAAATGAGCCAGATCCATGGTTGTTATACACCAGATTATCTCGAAGGACTCTGAAGTACAAGCTTGAATGACTTGCATTAACAGGGCCTTGCTGAGAATGCAGACCAGTGCTCTTTTGCTGCATAGTAGTTAACAATATGATTATTAATGAGGGCAAGAATTTAAGTATTTTCTTTTGAAGGCAAGTTTAAACTTTCAGCATGTAGCCAGTACCTTTGCAAATGGAAAAGAAGCAAAGCTAACTGTGTCCAGCCTGAGGGAGATAAAACTACTAGGTGCAGAGATGCCTAACTGGTACAGGGAGTGCATCACAGACACACAGCCTGGTACAGCAGGAAATGTCCAATGCAGAGATACTTTTTCTGTGTTATGAGATAATTCAGGGAGAACAATTGAATCACAATTTGAAATGGATCAGGGTGAGAGACATTGTGGCCAGGTCGGTGATAAAAAACACTTCTGGAACACCTCTTGAAATGGACTCTAACGTAAGTCTGCATGAGATCCAGCTTCAAACTCTTTAGGGACCCACATGCATCAAGAATGTTTTCCACTCCTTCCCAGTCACTACTGCCCCTGAAAAGAAACAGCCAGACTGGGACTCACGGTACGCACATGGCAAGATGAATCTGAATTAAAAAATGGAAACATGCAGGAGCCCCAGATACCTCTTCCAGAGCAAAGGGGTAGTTGATGACACAGAGACTACACGTACACCAGCTTCTGCACTTCTCTCATCTTTCTGCACAGCCCAGAAGAACAGCACAGGACAAACACTGAGCCTTCAAAATCATTGTAGTCTTGGTGAATGAAGCTTTCTGACAATTTGGACAATCCACAGAAACAAGCACAGCTTGCAAGTTGACTAACCTCAGCCCTGACCTCAGTAGCTGCAGACAGGATTTGCAAAGAATTCTTCCACCATCTACAGTTGACAATTCTCATCATGTAATCATCTGAGATGTTTGTCTCCCTAGTACTTATAAGTTTGAAGATAGTAAACCTCTGAGACCCTGCTTTTATTATTAATTTTCTGCAAAAAAAAATATATTTTTTTTTAAGAAACTTTCCAAAAATCACTCTCCTCTTCCTACCAAAGCTTTACACTGCCTGCAGAAATTACATTAATTCTATAAAGACGAATGGGAGTTTAGGGGAAAAGCAGTCATCACTCAGAACTTAATCACTGGACATGGTGGCCTAGCATTCCTTTCTCAGTTCCTGTTCTCTCCGTAGGTGATGCAAGTAGGCACAGATGCCAAATCATTTTAGCAGCTGACTATAAACAAAGTCTTTTGAAAATATGTTTGTTTGAAGGATTAAAAGAGAAAGATTCTTTGAAGGATTAGAAGATGAACAGTAGGAAATCTGAAACAGTGTCACATCCCTTAAGCTGCATGAGTCCAGGTATGGGCCAGGGACTTTTAAAACTTGAGGGAAGTTTTACCCAGCTAGAGGTGTAATTAAACACAGCTGGAGAGCACACTTAAAAAGTGCCTCAAGGACTGCTCTTGGATGTGTGAGTTTTGTCCATCTTAATCACAACATGGAACTCGTCCAAGCACTTTCAGGAAAACACAACCAGGGATCACTCTGCTCCTCAGGCCCAGCTGGCACTCTTCGGTCTCCCCAGCGTGCCAGCTTGTAACTGCTCAAATTGCTGCTCTGTGTTGGATCGTGCTCTCACAACAGCAATAGACAGAACAGACAGATGAAGTTCCTTGCAAAAACAAAAAATCAGTCACAGAATTATTTAGTTCCCATCTGGTATTTCAACACTATCATCCACAGATACTTATATTAAACTTTTTTTATAATTAATTTAAATAAGACTGTCTCTAGTATGCATATATATATATATATATGCCATATATGTATGAGATAGATAGATATATACACGTGTGTGCCATCAGTAAGAATGTATTCATCACTCCTAGGTTAACACAGCGAGGTGGTCATCAAGGCCAAACCAGAACCTACAAACAGGCACAATCCAGAAAACAAACAAAGCATTTATGTTCACAGGCTGTAACAAGTTGAAATTTCTGATTACAGTTCAATGGCTAAAACAGACTGGTGGAGGACACCTACCCTATTGGAAGCACAGACTGAAATATATTTACCATGTATTATGGCAGCCTTGCAGTGGCATTTTCTGTTCAGGAAAGCTAGGAGAGAGACCAATTAAAGCAATTACAGAATATGTACCAGGGGACATCTACTAATGGGACTAAGTTGTGATCCTGCCATTAACTTGTTGTAAGTAGATGATTTTATACACAACTTTCACCTTCTTCTGGTCAATGAGGTACTGTAATTACACCAAAACCCACTACCCCTGGAGGAGTACGGTTTTCAAAACTATGTGTATGCACACATATATGTGTGTATACACACACAGACATATAAAACTGTATGTTGTGTGTAGTATATAGTACATTACTGTAGAATGTACTGTACATATAATTATTATATATTATGCCATATCTATACACTGTAGAAAGTGTAAAAGGAAAGACAGTATTCTACTTCATATTATAAATCAGAGAAAAAATTATATGCATATGGACAAATATTAGAATATAATGGCAAACAGAAGATTGCCAATGACAATAATTTTTGCTTTTACAAAACCTGGATTTCCTGTACCATGCTGCTTTAGAAACAACTCATTTTTTTTTCTAACTTTAAAGAGGCATTCAGGTTGCAGGGACATGCACATGCTCTAGCTGCCCTCTAACTACCTCCAGAAGAGCAACACCAGACTCTGTGGGAAGGGTGCTCTGGCCATCAGCTCAGCTTGGTTCACTTAAAAGCTGTCTTGAGGAGAGCTCAGCTCTGTCACCATTCACCTGTCCACTGTGCAAGCTGAATACTTGTTCCTGGGAGTAAACAGCTTTGGTTCATCTGTCATGAAAACTCAGTGCAAAGGAAAGCACAAAAAGACTGACAAAGTCTTTGTTCTGCAAGATGAAATTTAAAGCAATAGCCTTAATCATGAATCATTGTTTGTTTCTTTTAAAAAACCGACACTATGCTATCCAGAAAACACCACAACAGAGCTCAGCCTCTCTTGCCAAACAAAATGAATGAGTGCACAAGCACAGACTTCTTTTCCCACATAGCTAGGATAGTGCTCTCTCACCCACACTGTGACAGGTACCTCTGTTTCGACAGTAGAACAAAATAACTGGAAAAAAATACTGGAACAAAAAACAACTGCACACAAGGGAACAGGAGGACAATTCAGATTAGCTCGTTCTTAGTTCTTTAGCCACTTCTCTTGAACCTTTGACTAAAACAGAAACTGCATCTGTTTTAAGGAGCAGCAAATCTGGTTCAAGAGAATATCTTAAAGGTCTGATTGAGGCTCAGGACTTTCTTAGGCTGTCATGCCAGGAAGTCAGGAGCAGCAGTGGAATCTGCCTTCAATGAATAGAGCCACTTGCTCCTCAAAACGCAAAACCAGGGATAAACTACTTCAGAGTGTTATTAATATTGGGCACGTAATTATGGGCAATTATTACAGAGATGATATCTGTAATATCATCTGTCCAGAATCACTATCATCCCCAAAAGATTATTAGCAGAGTCCATGTTCATCTTACACTAGTTATATAATATCCATTTTAATTCCCTCCTCCACTTTTAAGAAAGTAACTAGAAACTAATAATCAAATAAAGAAAATAAAAAGTAGTGCAACTGTGACAGCACACTATATAGCAAAACACCAGTGTGTGGTTCCTGACCTCTGAAAGACTCAAAACTATTCACTGATGTTGAAAACACCTTAAATACGACCTTCATGCAGGATTTGAACATAATAATGCCATTCAAAGAAAACTGCAATGAAAGACATAATTACTCACAGGCTTCCAATTTTAATGCTTTGTATTGTAACAGAAATAGGGTATGATTAAAGGGTGCCTGGCCAATGGAATTTCATATGCTGTGGTTATTTCTTACATTAGCTTTTACCAAATTGTAGAACTGAAATCATTAATTTAAAACCCTAAAATATCAACATGATATGTTTACTACCAAGTCTTAAAAATAATTGGATCATTATCATTAAAAGCTCCTTAACTGACTGCAACTTGAAAGTGCTGGCAATGGTGGAGATATGATGTATAAAATGAGCATGTTTTTAATCTCATTTTTAATGCTATGTGATCTAAACAACCAAGACATCAAAGACTGCACACTTTCTAACGGGGGGGGGGTCAGTTTAATGACATCCAGTTTTCCATTGCACTTTCCTTTTTCGTCCTACGCCTTTCAATTTTCCCATTTATTTTAAATTACATTAAACCTACAGCAAAGAACACAGGTACAATCCTAAATGCCTGGTTGCATGATTCCCACAGTGGCAACCCCCAGTTCAGCGCAGCCAGCACCACCTCTCTCAGACGTCACTTTATATCCTTTTCAAATAATCATCAGCTTCACAGCACAGGCAAACGAATCAACATATCTTCTAATTATCAGTAACGCAAAGATGACTTGCAGAGTAAGTGAACTACAACTCTGATGAACCAACTCTCCGCTGCTGGTTTTGTCCTTATTTCCACTGCTTAGCAGAGCTGTCACTGACCGTATGATGGCACATCTGACTATCACACTGGTTCATACTAATATATATATCCTTTAAAAAGCATAGATGATCCACTTCTATCATGCACCCTCTGCAGTCACATTAGATAATCGCTCCATTTCTCCACTGCCAGTTGTTTCACACTACACGAGCTGCTGAGACTGAGGTTTACCCTGTTTTGCTTGCTGGGACATCTGGAAGCCAGAAGAGGAGGTAGCAGCAATCCACATGTGAGGAGCTTAAGGGAAAGGGGTTTCTGCCCCTTTTTGGGTGAGCAGGAGCCTGAAAAGTCCAGAAAACTGCTGGCCAAACATAGGAAAAACAGAGAGAGGCATGAATGTCTTGGAGAAGACTGGGCAGCACCACAGATAACCTGAAGCACTGCTGGAAGGAAGGGTGGAGGGAACTCTCCCCAGTTAAACCTTTCCAAGCCATACACATCTCATCTTGGGAGACACAGAGACACTGTGGACATCTCCTACAGTCGGACACACTCCAAATCAGCTGTTGACACAGAGGTCAACAGCTCAGTAGAGAGTTAAACTCACAAGCTGCAGAGGGGAAAAAGATTCTGAATAGCTCAGCATCTTGAACACCTTCTGCACTGAGAAGTACTGGGTTACAGAGCATCTTCACACCATGATGGTGCGTGCACAAACTCACCTTCTTCCTTCTCCTGTTCTCCTTATGCTTGCACAATTATTTATTTAAGATCTGAGTTGTTCAAAGCAGGGACCATCTGCTTTCTCACCTCACAGTTGCTTTTCAGTTAAAAAAACCTGTAAAATAACCCAACTCTGTCTTTACTGTTAAGCAGATGTAACATAGTTACATGGGTCACTTCATTTTTTTTCTGTGGTGAAATTCAACTGTTGATGTTTATTACAGGTAGCAACAGAAGACCTTGTCCTAGATCAGGATCCTGCTGAAGTGCTGTTGTCTGACTGTCTTGGTGTTTTCTTCTTTGTTTTTTTGTGTTAAGTTTGCTTGTTTGTTTCCTTTTTCTCCAGAGAAACGATTAGAAAACAGTGTACACTAATTTCAATGTGTTAGGACTGCATGACCACAAGCCGTGCAACACAGTCAAATGAGACTGGGTAACTCAAAGAGCTCTGCCATTGTACCTATGTGTCTATATCCAGGACAAGGAATTCCTTCCTTGTAGTTGTGCTAAATAAAATCTGTAAAATTGTTGCAATGGCAATCTGAATCCTCCCGTCCTGCACAACTGCATGTAGCAGAAGCCCATAGGAAACATTTATAAGAGAAGACACAAATCAACGCCTGCACTGTCTATTTTGAAAACCCTATAAACAGGCAATGACCCAAATGTAACTTGGCTACGGTACAAACCAGTGAGTCTGAAGTTTGGCAATTAAAATTATCCTAACCCAAGAAAACCACCAGAGAGACACTCCACCTTCATTCAGATGTAAATCCTTATCTAAAAATGCGTCTTACGCTTTTTTTTTCAAATGAACTAGGCAACATGGCAATCTATTCATGGCACTAATAAATGCCTGTACACATATTCTTAATAAATAGATTGAACATGGAAGTGAAAAGCTCCCCATTTACTTAAACATTTACACCTTCTTTGTGGTTTAATGAAAGCAATTAAAGAAACTGAAGTCAGGGTTAAAAAAGCAACCTTTTTAAACTGGAACAAACATGCTTATGAATAATAATTAATTACTTTTAAAGGTGTTCTGAAGGTTCCTTGCTTCCTTCAATGGCCAGCCTTCCAGATTAATGACTGACACTATTTTCTATCTTTTCAATACTTTCAAACCTCACTTTGGCACTGGATTATCAACGAAGTGTACTGAATTGTTCCATTCACAAATAATAGTAATGATCAGATTTTTTTCCATCCATACTTGATACACATTCTTCAGTGTTAGCCAAATTCCCTATGTTTTGTGCATATATAAAAGATGTGTCACAGTGAGAAAACCACCCTGTGTACAGAATAGGCAATTGATAGTTTCAGAAGTGATAGTTTGGGGACTGTGGCATTAAGAATTGTATTAATGAAAATAACAACACACTCCTTATGAGAAATGTGCATTTAGACTGCATATCTGTAAAGCAGAGATTTAATTTTTATTCTCCACTCATATACTACTTACTAACTAATGTAGTCCTGGTTCACAGATTCAGACTCTACAGTGCTATTGCCAACATAAGCCAATTGCTAAAGTAGTGAAAGCCGTCCCAAGACTAGAAGTTTCCCTAAGTAAGAGACTTTTTTTTGATCATGTGGTTAGAGGACGGTAGCATTGAGATGCTGAGGTACACTGCTTCATCTGGTCAAGAAACCTATGCTAGAAATCCTTTTTGAGTTACTTATGCAAGCAAACATAAAAACACCTGAGAGGGAGTCATTTTATCCAAGCAACGAATTCATTACCGCTGCCAAAAAAGTCCCGTGAGCAACAGGTATCACCAGACATTGGAAATACTTGTTTCAGAACCTCCTGTTTGAAACAGAAGGCATGTCCTTAAAATGAAAGTGGAAGAAAAAGCAAATCATTCCCCAAACCTCAACTGTTTTTCCAGCTGACACCAGCTTTGATGATAAAAAACAGAACTGGGCATCATGGTCTTCCCTCAAACAACAAAGCACAGCGATTTCATGGACTTACAGAGGATGCGATGCCCTTGGGTCCCCATTCCCTGAGTTACTCATGCTCAGGATGCTTATCCTAGATACTGAAATGAGAGTCCCTAAAGTACATAACACAGAATTTGTGTATGATGCTGACCTTAGAACAAAGGAGAACCTTCTCCTCTTTCCTTCCCTTTCTTAAAAAACTAAAAACAATTTCCTTGTGATTTTTGTGCTTGCAAAAGACAAAATGGTATCTTTACAACCTAAAGCAGTGAAGTCTTTTGCCAACAATGAAAAGCATCTTATCTGTTCATCCAGAGAAAAATACTCAGAAGTAAAATCATTCAACCTTTCCTTAAGTTCCTCTGTTGTTCACAATTTATTCCAAGGTCATGAAAATCTATTATGACTAAAGGCAATAACTAATTAAAAAACCCAAACCACCAACAAAAAAACCTTATGAGTTTTCAGTGCCTCTACTGACTATACTGACTACAGATCTCTACCACCACATCACCCCCTTTTTTTAATTAGCATTTAGTTGTGCCAAGGTCCCTCTTTGCTTCATACACTAAAAAAAATAAAAATAAAAATTAAAAAAATCTCCTGCCAAAGCAACAGAACTGTGCTTTGATGAAAGCCACACTGTCAGACGCACCTAAAATCTCAATAAGCTCATCAGTAAAATGGCTGCTTAGCTCCTACTGTAGGAGGAAAGTATTAAGATGCTGATGGATGACTTTGTTGAGGATGATTAAAACAATGAAATAAATCTGATGCTTGCAGGAGTGCAGAATGGACTCAGGGAAGACAGAGACTCATGTACCACACAGTTTGCTCCCGTCTGCCTTGCAGGGTTATAGCCAGTCAAGTAGATGCAGGCAGGGTCTGTGAAGAATATATGGCCACCATGGCTCTGCTTTCCATGTCTCACACTCCCTAATTCTTCACTTGACAAACATTTGGACTTGACCATGCGGCTGGGTATATTCTTCTCCCCCAAACACAGATAACAACATACATCAGACTGCAGTAAAAGTGCATCTTGCCTACCCTGCTATGGGTGCATAACCTTTTTTTAACTGTGTGTGTCTGATTCTCCCTCTCTTATCTTCCTTGACCCCTTGTCCACTTTCTTCCCCTTCATTCTTCTCTCTCATTTTTTCCTCATTCCCATACCATCCATCTCCTTTCCTTAAATCACTTAAGTGGTATTTGAACTAAGACACTGGCAAAATTAAAGACCAGCTTAGATGATCAAGAAATATCCACAAGAGACCAGTGTACCAAAGCAGATTTATCAGGAAAGGAAATGGTATTGCTTTGTTCCATATTGCCAAGGTATCACAGACTTTTTCTATCTATTTTCCAACAAATGAATGGTAAGTTTTTTGTTGAAACATTTCACTTTTCAATGATACCAGAAAAAGTGCCCATGTTTTCACTGCAGCACCAGACGGGAGGGGTTTACTCTCTCTACAAGTCTGCATGTTTAAGAGGACATAACAAGGGCCAGCACACTCTTATTTTATTCATTTATGAAACTGTTCTAAACAGAGGTGGGAAAAAGAAAAAAGAGGCAAGATTTTTTCTTTGAGATTTCCCTCCTTTATTACAGAGTTTCAAAACCTCTACATATCAGCACATTCCTGGGAAACAATAATATTTTGTTTCCTTTTATCATTCTATTGCATGTAATCTTTTATCGCAGTTTGGCACGGCTTTGCTCTGTGCCTCCCCGAATATGTATAGCTCATACCAGTGGGAAAATGGCTAATGACAGAATTCAAGCTGCAAACCTGATAGCTACAGACCTATTGCAATAACGCCAGCGGTCTCAAAGCTCAGAGAGAAAATATGCAAACTGCACACCTGTTTGTGGTTAAACAAAGAAAATTGGATTTTTATCAGTTTCACTGCCACCTTTTATATAGCACTGTTTTGTCAAGAGTCACTAATGAAAGAGCTTAGCAGCAGATAAAGAAAATAGTTTTGACTGAATTCTTAGATTTATCTAAAACATTTTCCAGTCAGAATTATATTACATTCTTTTCAGAGCTGAAATAGGATTACGAAGTAAGGAAATGGATGTCTTAAAATATATATCTGTATTATTGCATATGACTGAGTGGTTTTATTAATAAAGAAGTCTCTAAAGATTTCAGTTTTGCACATATTCTTGGTGAAGGTTTAAATATACTGACAGTCAGAATCTATATTAATTTTGGCTGACATTTTAAATGGATGCCCTAGGAAAAATGGAGGGGTTTAGTAGTTCATATGCCAAGACAATACCCAAGACTTAGTATGTAACTTCCTTTTTTGGCCATGTCTTGTGTGTACATGACCAATGTGCTTGGTACTTGCTCCACAAGCATTCTTCTCCAACGCTAGTTCTATGTGTTACAGAGGCACTGTGTGGCTAAACTGCACTGGAGATGGCCGGGCTGACAATATATATTGTACTTGTGGAGGTCCGTATAAAGACTTAAAACAGACAATGCTAGCTGTAAGATGTTGCAGCTTGAAGAACTGGGGGTCTTTCTGAGAAGTCCACCTAATGTTTCAGTGGTACGAGAAGAATAAAAGAAACTTCTGAAAAATTGAAAAGAAGTTCTGAACCAACACACAGCTTTTACCTTTTACCCGTGCCCTGAGACCATTAAAAGAATGTGTTAAAAAAAAAAAAAACAACCAAAAACGGGATGGAAATGAGAGTCCCAATAGCAGAGTACTAGAGGAAGCTCTCCCCATAAAACTGGAGATGCAAACTCTTTCCCAGAATCACATCTAAGGCTATCCTGGGCAATGCAGCTGCCAGCAGATACCTTTCTGTTCATCCGAGGAGTCACAGCTGAATAAATAACGTGCTAACCACATCACTTCTTTGTGTACACAAACTGCAGGAAACTTGTGTGCCTCAAGCGCACTTGCCAGATGGGATAATTAGGCTCAGACAGACCACTGACCTTCCTAATAAAAACAACCCAGAACTAGAGGTTGACTGAATAAATCTGTGTCATGTTATCAAATTCCTAAACAATGCATGGAAACCCATCTATACCGACTCATTCAGTAGCTTGGTATTCCTGCAGATGCAACTCATTAGGGCAGAAATTACTGGGTTTGGGGTACTCTTAAGTATTTCTTGAATTTTCTTTATGGAAAACGGGCACTGAAATTTCACTGCTGGGAACTACTCAGTTGTCTTTCTATGAAAATGATGAAAGCACATACATATGCATATATGCTAAGCTATTCTCTCTTTAATTATCATTAAGGCTGGTTTGTCACACTAAAACAATTCTGGAGATGTCAGGCTTTGAAACAGCACAAAATAAAAATGCCATTTCTTCCATAAATGGAAGGCATGACAGCCATTTAAATAACACCACTTTAGCTGGAATAAGAAAGGTAAATATAATAAAAAAATCCAACGGTTGAAAATAAATTCATTATTTTAGAGTTTCAAACTCCATATGAGACACCATACTCTCCCTGTAATCTAGGAGGTTTCCATCCCTTCCAATCAATTCTGTTTTTCCTTCCTTGACGTGTACCACAATGTTCAAACCCATACTGATGAACAATCACATTCACATGAGGTTACTGTTATTTTCCAGGTGTTGTCATATCATATAATTCTCTTCCATGTCCTAAACCAGACAGGATTAGACACAGTGCCAATTATTGCTAAGCACAATCTGCTATGAACAAAGCACAGATCACAACTCCAAAGACAAGAAATTTTGCAAGTCCACAGGCAGAAGATAACTGCAACTCCTCAAGGGTCCCATCACACCCATGAAGATTAAGGCTGCCTCAGTGGGCTCCAGCAACTGGCAGCATCTTTTCTTGTAGACCCGTGGCCTGGCATTCTCATGCAGCCAAAAATTTAATTTATGCAGATTTCTATGAGCAAACGTTACATACCTCAACACAGACAGGCAGCTCTACTTGGCCATGCACTGGACGCTCGTGAATGAACAGATCCATCTTTCTGTTTGAGACTTAGATCTACATATGCTACTTCCACAAGGAAAAATTAGGCACCAAAGGCTAGTCCTTATTTTAATAAAACACATATCTTCCAAAAATAAAAATAACTAAATATTCTAATTCAACACAGAGCAAGATCTGCCTTTTACAAACACTGCTTCTTTGGCTGGAGTATTCAAAGGTGATTGAAGGGACTTACACCAAAGTTACAGGCAAGGCTTTGGTGAGCAAGTTTTATGTCTCTGATTCCACGCAAGATGCACTCGTACACATGGACACCCCTTCCTATATATTCAGTGGCTGATTTACAAAAAACAGTGAATCACAACAGAATCGTAACAGTATCTGTATATCTAAATTCTGATCCCAACCCTCAACTAAAAATTGTGTTAACAGCTATTCAATATGAACTCTGCTAAAGAAATAACCCACAAATTTGAAAAGAAAATCAGATTTTTAATTATAAAGCAGGCCAGTAAGCAAGGAGGGGAAAACAGAAGACAATAGATCAAATCATCCTGTCATTTATCTGGAGGTAAATCAGCAGTAAATCTATCAAAACAAGAGGTAACAAGGATGTAACAAGTGACCCAACGCAATCATTTAAGCTCCATATCTTACTCATTGTATGCAAGTCCCACCTGTGTCACAGCCTGAACCTATCGACAATTCACTACATAGTAAGAAGAGATTTGACCTTAAAATTACTTTACTGCTGACTTCTAGTGACTGATGTGAATTTACCTTTCTATGGCCCTGCCCATTTGGGAATGCATCTTCAGGCTTCTTTATAATTACAGAGCTTTCTCTTGTATTTTCAATCCACAGCTACCCTCACTGCAACAAGCATGCAGCCAAGGAGGGACCTCCAACTCACGTGGATTAGTTACAGTCATAGGTGAATTACGGGTGATTCGCCACAATCTGTAGAAATGTTATGATTAAATCCAAACCTTTGTTTTCACTTATCAAAAAAAGGAAAAGGTAACAAAAAAGAAATACAAATACTAGGTTTCAAGCCTCCTAACTGTAACAAATGCATTACAGTATAAGCCAGGCACATCTAATGACAACTGCCCACATCTTCAGGTAGCCAATCAAAATGTCATCTTTCATCTCAGGGACCGTAATATCAAGGCAACCTCTTATCCTCTAATGTTCTGCAGCAAAAGCTGCCCTGCAGCTTGAGCAGTACTCCTGAAGCTTTCTCTGAAAAACAAGCGTGCAATGATCTGTGGGCCCACGGGAGCAGGTATTTCGCCCACACACACGGTGATATAGTCCAGATGGAAGGATAAGAATGTTACAGAGAGTTACCAACCACCTCAGGAAAGCAGGAAGGAAATTACAGCTGCCAGTCCACTGGCAGCCCACCTTATTGTCTTTGCATGCACAATCATAGAACAGTTTGGGTTGGAAGGGACCTTTAAAGCTCACCTAGCCCAATCCCCCTGCCACGGACACAGGCATCTTCAACTAGAGCAGGCTGCTCACTGCCCCATCCAACTGGACCTTGAATGCCTTCAGTGATGAAGAATCAACACCTTCTCTAGGCAACCTGTTCTAGAGTTTTATCACCTTCACCGTAAAAATTTTTTTCCTTATATCTAGTCTAAAACTAGATATAAGTTTAAAACCATTAGTTTTAGTTTAAAACCATTACCCTTGTCCTATCACAACAGGCCCTACTAAAAATTTGTCCCCAATGTCTGGGAGGCAAGGTAAGAGGGTGATGGCCATGGCCCACTGCCATGTAAGTGTTTTGAGATAGTCTGAAAAGTGGGAATGGCTTTCACTAAAAATGGTGTTTGATGATCTCTGTACCATATGTATATATATATATATATATATATATACGTAAATATATACACACATGCTTATGTGTGTGTGTATACACACACATATTTAAAGAACATGCTTAGCCAGGAGGTTAGAAATCTGCCAGGTGGACCTCAAAGGGTGAGAACCTCCTTTGGAGCTGATCCCAGGTTGGGGTAAACATAAGTGGGCTTTACGTCATCTGAATCCATAAAGTTCCCTTTCGCATTGTTCAGATGTTGCAACCCATGTATGTCATTCCACTGACATGACCGGTGCCAAGGGAGATTTCCACCTTCTTTCAACTGTTAGGCCTTGTACTGGCTCTGGCTGAGCTGGAGTTCATTTTGCCACAGTAGCCCTCACAGTGCTGTGCTTTGCATTGGTAGTTAGAAGAGTGTTGATAACACACCGGTGTTTTGGCTACTGCTGAGCACAGCATCAGCACTGCAATATTCCTTCCTCAATCGAGGGCAAGATTCTGAGAGGGGGACACAAGTAGGCCAGCTGACCCAAACTGACCAAAGGGATATTCCATACCATATGATGTCAGCTCAGATATAAAACTAAGGCAAGGAGCAGGAAGGCAGGCATTCATTGTCTCCAATGGCTGCCTGCTGAGGAACTGTCATGTGTGCTGAAGCCCTGCCTCTTGGACGTGGTCGAAGTAGAATGGGAAGTAGAGAATAAACCTTGTCATCTTTTGCTTTGCTTTTGCAAGCACAAGCTTTTGCTTTGCCTCTGCTTTAACAAACTGCCCTATCCCAGCCCCCAAGCTATTTTCCATCTTACTTGCTCCCCCGTCTGGCTGGGAAGAGGAGTGATAGAGCAGCTGGGGGGGCACCTGGCATCCAGCCAAGGTCAACCCACCACAGCCCGGAATATTTTTATCTGGTAGCAGTGCTCAAAACCAGAGTCCAGAAAATTTCTGCCTTCCCCAAATCATGCTTTCAGGTCCATAAAAGTTTCCAGACTGCTTCCCCACTTAGCTGATACCACAGGGATTTTTATGGAAGCGTCTTCTGGTGTACAGCCATAGCCAGGTGACAGCACAGACAACAGTACAGCCAGGGAGAGAGCACCAGAGCCCTGAGGGAGCGTGCACTGCAGAAGACCTCGGAGCCAAAGCCTAATCAGTCATACCTAGGCACAAATACAAACCCCATGTATTTAAAGATAATTGACTTGACTCTCTAGTCATTTTGACTGGAAAGAATCATCTGTCACAACAAACTTAACTAAGAAGAGTGAAGATTAAACACTCAGTTGATGTGAAATTAAAAAGTCCTCTCATACTGACAAATACATCACCTGCTCATAATGAAAACTGCACAACGGTTAAAACTTCTCTGCTGAACAAGTTGCCAGCAAAAAAATCCAAGGAAGCGTTTATTTTTTCAGCACCACAGGCATATAAACAGTACACTCATTGAACACCTGCTCGCCAGCAAGCCTGGCAGCCTTTGGCAGCAAACCTGGACCTTGCTTCTCCCAACACTTGGACCTGATAATTCTTCCATGTCTTAGCAGCTTATCTAATCACACCAAAACATGACAGCCATGTGAGAAGGAAAACATACCTTATTCAAACACACCGAAATCAAAACCCAACTTGCAGGCTTAATGTTTAGGCTACAAACAAGGTAAATGAGGCTTCCTCATGTATTCCAGGTTATGTATGAGTGCTTAGAGATGTGCATGTATAATTAGATTTAATTATCTAAGGAAGTGGGGGGGGGCAGGAAGAAAGAGAGGAGAGGGGGAGAGAGAGAGAAAGGGGCAAGGGGGGTCAGAGGCTAAATAATTAATGCAGAATTGCCTATAAGCTGTCATCATCACCACCCAGCTTGGACATCAGCATGAAATGTTCTTAAAAACAATCATTCGCTCATGTTAGTAGCTGCCAAACCTCCATCTAATCCGTTCATTAACAATATATCAGGTTAGCATGCTGTCATGGCAGGAAAATAATTAGTTTTCCATTGTGGGGTGGCACATTCTCTATTACATTGACATAACAAATAACTCCATAAACTGCTATAATTTATTTGCTTCTGAGCCTTTTTTTTTTCTCAATTAGTTCTTCAGTAGATTGTATTAAACACACACGAACTACAAATACAGAGTCCTTTGACAATCTCAGAAGTCTTAAGATGGCATGGATAGCTACTACACAAGCAGTTTATGAGTGACCTGCCTTTAGGTCATTTAAATAAAGGTTTGATAGAACAGTTGAAAGCAAACCATGCCAAAAGGCATCCTCATTAGGTCCCATCTCCATCATCTATATGTACTGAGTAATGTGCTATTGTGGCCCAGCACACAACACAGTGATTGTGCAATGGTTGTGTCGGAAAAGGATTGCTGCTGTTTTAAAATCTCTTCATTAGTCTGTCTTCTTGCCTTAAAAAGAAAGTATACGTACTTACAGGATGGGTTTGGTTGGACTAAAGTGAACACAGACTAGTTGCTTTTCTGCAAAGGGCTTTAAAAAGAGGCAGTTCAAAAAGGAAACTCTAGGATGTGGACAGTAGAAAACAATATTACGTTTCTGCTCTTGTGAAAATGAACAGATTTCTACGAGGCTCTATGGCATGTCATTCTAGGCAGTTTTGCTGTAGCTAGGTTAAGATAGTTTATTCCTCCTCACAAAGATATGATCTTTATTTTAATCCTAAGAAACTGTGTACCAGCACTATCTTCTGCAATGTGTTCATGGGTTAATTACATGGTGCATTAAAAACGCTACGTATGATGCTTTTTGATTTTCTTGCTGCTCTCTTGACTTTGCAATGTGAGCACAGGGAAGATTTTCATTGGTACTATCTCTCTCCCCCGGTACCACAGTTTATCGCATGATTTTTAATTCATGTCCTATCACTACTAGAGACCTCATCTGTTCTCACAGGGAAACACTGAGCTTTCTTGTTGCTCTTTCTGTACTTCTGCAACCTCCTCTTGCTGAGTGCTCAGCAAATATGGAAGATTATACAAACCAGGTGGGAGGAACTAGTCTTTATATAATAGCGTACTTTTAATTAATGCAAGCCTTTCTTAACGAAGCCTGACAGATGCTTACATACAACATTTCACAGTGATACTTAACTAAACCCACTTAGTAGAAATCTTAACAAAAGGTCATCAAAATACCCAAGCAATTTCCTTCACTACCTGACATACAGTTTTACTGAACTTCATTTACCATTGTGCTGCCTTGTTGCTTGGTTTCATAAGAAATTATTAATGGTCACTACTTCTGCTTCCTCTTCTGTCTTTAACAGGACTCATTAGCTGTGTATCTTCCCCAAAACTGCCCAGTTTAACCAGTGATTTCCCTTTTGAATTCAAAATGCTCGAGAAGCATCATATTATGAGAAAGGAATAGAAACTATTTTGGAGCACAGCAAGTAACACCTTTACTTTTTTCTGGAAAAGCAATTAACACCACACTTCAGTGAAACTACCTTTGAAAAAGGAGATAACACTGCAAGTATTTAAAACACAGAAGACACAAAAGCAATTGCTTGGATATAGATCTTCTTTATTCAATGCTATTCACCAAATTAAAAAAACCAAAGAAAAAAAATTAAATCACATGTTGGGTGAGCACACGGTGAAGATACTTATCTTATCCATGGGTAATAAACAGTGTGTGACTTGCTGCTTCAAAGCACTTAAAAGAAAGTGGTCAGTAACCAACGTGCAATAGCAGTGTGTTGCAATGTGAGAAGAAATGATGTAGGAGAAAAACCACTCATCATCTACAAGACTGTAAGGTAAGCTGAACTTATGCATGCAGTTTTTTAATGGGCCCCTATCCAAGGGCTATGGGCACAGAAATAAGCAAACAGAGGTGAAGACTCAGCAAAAGAACAGGGCATTTAGAAGAAAGTGATGTTTACCAGTAGGAAGTCATTCCTCTAATGAAAATTTAATGAGCACTAGTGTAGGCAGCAAAAAAAAAAAAAAAAAAAAAATTACAGAGCTTTCCCAAATGAAAATAGCAATCAAAGTTTCTGATTGCCTATCAGCTTTCAAATGTTAATCATTATGGCAACTGTGCTGGGGAAGGTAAGGAATTACTTATACTGTGTTATTTTCTATCTGCGGTTGTGTTTTTTTGTTGTTTTTTTTAATCACTGATGCTGTACAGCTGAACATGTTCAAGGAAGCAAACCTGCATGGATAATTACCCCCATGGAAGCAATCCAAAGGTTCACAAAGTAAAAGCTCCTTCCACCTTAAAGATCAAGGTTTTAAATTAGGCAAGTACTTAAGTCTCCAGCTGATAAAGATGTTTGACCTGCTGGGCAAAGGTAATCACCACGGACTTAATTTGGGACTCTCACAGCACACAATGTAGGGGAGATCCCCACAGCAGTAGTCTGAAACAGTAAGATATTACTTAGAGCAACAAGGAAGACAAGCACTGCAATTTTATGAATATTAATAAAAAATATCAGAAGCTTTTAGCCTCTCCCCTAAGAACCCATCACTGCTTTTCCTCCAGAACCCTTTTCCAAACACTGGCAGAGGCATCCAAGTCAGCCCATGGTCAAACTGATGTCAGGAAAGGAAACAGGTTTTCCTGTTCTTCATCAGATCTTGACTTATTTACAAATACAGCTCAAACAGGATGGAGAAAACCTCTGAGACTGCTGCCATGCTCATGCAAGACCTACAACAAACTCTAAAAAAAGAGGAGTCACGTCGAGTTAAGACAAACCTTGTATTAGCAATCCCGCACTGCTTGGAAACGCTATTGCGATTGTAAGGCACAACCATAGAAAAGCAAAGTGTTAAGGAAATGAAGTTTAACGAAATCAGCTAATTCCCTGCTTCTATCAATCAGTAAGTCACTCGGACCAATTCACATCTTCCTTATTGCCTAAACCTCAACTTCCTATGAAAAAAATAAGCAGAGAAAATTACACTGCACTTATAAGTAAAAGGAGATTTTGATTATATAATTTATCATCAGAGGGCAACTGTTATTATATCAGAGAGATATAGTAACAACATTTTAATATAAGCCTCCATCTCCCCTCAAAGCCAAGCAAACTCTTGGATACCTCACTTAACATAATGAAATACTAATGAAAAAATGCAAAAGAATATAAAGCAACACACACAAGGTATCTTTCTTTATTGCTCCTTTAGATCACACTGCAAAATACTAATCAGCCATGTAGTCCTATTACTGCATCACTGTAGCACCTAGCTAGTAAATAGTTTCTATTTACAAACAGGATTATCTGCAAAGAACACAACTAAGAGCTCACATGGACATTGACAGTGGCTCAGCTAACACTGGTTAATGAATTAACCTATGGTAATTCAATCTGGATCAAGACAGAGTTTCAGAATCCAAGAGCTCACAATTTAATCAAACAGTATAGCATTCTACTGATAGGGAATATTACTCCAAGCATGTAGCACACAGCAAGATGCACACAAGTGTTTCAGACCTTGGAATCCTACCTGCCTCCCAAATGTGTGCTACAATTTCAGCTAGTGGCAGATACAAAATTAAAATAGACATCCAATAGCAGAATGAGGGAGCAAAATTAACACTGGAAATATTTTCTGTAATCAACAGCAAAAAAAGAAATACTGGGTGTAGGGAAAAAAGCAACTCCTTTAATATTTCCTGAACTTTCCTCAAACAGCAAAGAGCAAGTGCTGTGAGCAATGCGTGGAGCAGGAGGGGGCCATAATGTGAGATCTGGGATCCATTTTTTCTTTTAACATCTTAACTATCTCTACATGTGTGGGTATATAAACGTGCAATATAAACTCAGAAAATTCTTATATGAAGAACTTAAAAATACAAAACAAACAAGGGAACAAAAACCCAAAACAACTGATGACTTCATTTTGGAGAGCACAGGCTTGCTGCTTCACTAGAAAACAAGCAAATCCACAAATGCATCTCTATGTAACAGAGAAGGTGTCAGGAAAGACAAATCAAGCCATAGCACACTGTTGACTCCAATATACTGGTGGATATTAGCACAAAGGCACTTTCCTGTCTGAACCAGAATGAGCATCCTATGCAGGATGGCAAATATGTGAAACTCTTGTGATGAGCGGTACAGGATACATTAGATTTTTTTTTTTTAAATACATGGAAGTTGCTAGGAAGGTTATTTTTCTCCTCCCATCCCAGGATTTGAGTGTTTCTTTTTTTTATATCAGCACAGTAAGCATATTCATCTTTCTGCTCCTGAGGCTGATGCAAAACATCTTTTAAGAACTCTGGTAGCTGTGACACACACAATCTTTGACCACCATGGGGAACTGGCTGCTTGTTTCCCACACTCACCTGGAACCATCACTATTAAACAACTGTTGGGGCACATCATCATTCAACTTTTGCTTCAACCCACAGTAAAGTAACACCCCCTGCTAGCAGTTGCCATGAAAGTGACCAATACAACAGAATTTAGCTGTGACATATGAGTTGAGCCTGCAGTAGGAGGTAAGAGATGAAAAACTGACTGCTGAAGAAATGCTTTTCAGGCTCACTGTAGCAGTCTGTAATGATAAAATATTGCAAAGTGAGTTCTGAAAACCTTATAGGATACACTGCTTTTTTATTTTAATAGGCTCTACTACATCTTCCTACTTAAGTTTAAAGTACCACTTTAAATACCAAGGTTACTATAACTTCTGATTGTCCTCGTGCCTGAGCAAAATCATGGGACATGATAATTCAGGGACACTTACTGCTGCTTTTTGACAGCAGAATTCCCAACTGAGAGCATTCTGGCCTCTTTGTAAAAAAAAGTAATTCACAGTTTTTATACAGGTGTACACACAATAAATATGCATACACTATATAAATTGATTTATCCTTGTAATTGATCTAGGCTCAGTATAACTGGATACTTTTGCCATATCTTCAGACAGATCCTTCTCATCTTCTGATAGGTTTCTATATTGAGGAAAATAATCATATACCCTGAAAGTCCACATAACTTGTACATTAACTTCTACATTCCCTTAGAGGAAATAACAACACCTACCACCATTTAGCCAGCTGAACATGAAAACACAAAGTCAACGGTGGCTTATATATCCATGTGCATGCATGTACATATATGTTATTATGTTGGAAACAATAAGGCCTCTCTGGTTTTGACACAAGTTTTGCTCAGCCCACTTTGCCGTGGTCATCCATGCACATTTAAACAGGTTCAGATATAAGTGGAAAAAATGGTACAAGAATAAAATTCTGAGATTTCTGGACAGGAAGTATAGACAAATTACGTAGCAATCAACTTTCCCACAGTAGGGAGAGAAAATGGGAGAGGTGAGCAAAGAGATGAAATGAGTTTAAAGGAATTTCTTGAATTAAGACAACACAGACCAAACTTCCTCTCAACTTCATCAACAGCAGAAATCAAGAACAAAAACTACTGCAACGAGTTTACCAACTTAACCTACCAGATTTGGAAGCCATTTTAAATGTCCAATGCGACCAAAAAGAAGCAAGTCTGTTATTTGTTTTCAATAAATGGCTGCCAAAATATCTGCTACAGTTTTTCAACCTACCTGCATATTCACTGGGCAATTTTAATCACATACAGCTGTTCATGCAACTTTAATGGTATTTTTCCCCCCTGAAACATTCATTCCCCCTAAAACATTAATATTTCCTGGTTAAGAGTCCCATATTATAAATAATTTTGTGAAATACAGTCTATTACAGTGGGAAATCTACATAGAAGTTTTAGTAAAGCAACTCATAGACACAGAAACATGAAACAAATGTTACCCTGCATACACACGTATTCAAATATCTGAACTACACATTAAAAGAAAACAAAAACACGGTGCAGACAGTGTGGGTTGGAAATGGTATCAGTTTGAAATGATTTCTTCTTTATTAGGTTGTTGCTTTTTAATGTACATTCTATCAATCTATTTTTTTTAATAAATTACTTATCAACTAGAATTTACAATCATTTTATGATACCTACATTTTGTATTACATCATGACCATTTGATTTGATCCCCTCCTTATAATGTAGGCTTAAGAACCACTCTCAGGCTTTAAAACCTCTGAGTCTTCTTTGCTATATATAAATTAGCTGTCAAAGCATGACTGAAAAAGGCATTTAAAATGAAAAGAGAAAGAGGCACTGATTGCTTAAATTTCAAAGCAGCTACATTCCTGATGTTTGCAATAGTCCTTCCTTGAACATACCTGAACTTGACCTCTACCTAGACAGCATGATGATACTTTCTTTATTGCTGAGATTAACGCATATATTGTCAAGGGCATATCATATTTTCTTTAAACACTGCAAAAGGACATTAAATTTTACAGGTCAGATTCTCCATGGTGCCTGAGCAAAGTTGGGGCTGCAGGGAAGAGCAAACAGTCAGCTCACATGAGAGCTGCCAAGGTGCTGCTTCCCTTTATCTGTCCAGAATAAACATCCTCATCCTTGTTATGGCAAGAGAGGTCTCTCAGTCCAACACAGTGTCTCTCCACACGGATTTTAGAGGAATGACTGTTTAGAGGGGCAACAGTACTGCCTCGACCAGCAACATTTTTTAACAGACCTGAGTCCCACAGTAAGACAAACAATTGTACAAACAGTAGAGAAGAGGACAGCTCCGCCAGTGGTTATCAGGGTTCTACCCCCTTGACAGCTCCTTCCCACAGACACAGGTCTCATTCACTTCTCATTCAGAAGCGCTCTCAAGTCACCTTGTGCCTAAACACTGTAATTGTACATAAAGGTACCAAAGTACTAAAGTTTCAGTGAGTCAACCTCACAGCTCAGGTATACAAAACCATGACCACTCACTGTCCCTGGTCACATCACATTAGACTTGCACCTTACTAGCAGCAATCATTGCAACCAAATGGTGCATGTATTTCAACCGTTAACTATGGACCCAAATATGAAATGAGGTACTGACTCATCCCACCTAAGACACTTGAGATGACTGCAACCAAAGTCTCCCTCTTGCACAGATAGTGAGAACAGACAAGACATCTGCAGATGTTACAGCCCTGAGAACACACTAGCGCCCTTGGGCATCGGCGTTTTTATTTTCAACTCTGCAGCTACAAGCCTTTGCTGAAAGGAGAAGCTCTCCCTGGTATAGACAGAGAAGCAACACTGACACACAGTGCTAGAAAGGACACAGGATCCATTTGATCTTATTTGGGGCAATCTTTCAGCCATATAATGAAATAAAAATCTCTTGGGGACCTTAGATCAAAATGTTTTTTGGTCTACCAGTGACGTCTCCCCCTCCAGGCTCCATGTGGGTTGCGGGTTTAATCTCATCTGCCTGCAAAGACAAGATCGGGGTCACCCTTGATTCCATCGGCTGCTCCACAGCTGTGGGCTTCAGGCAAAGCAGCATTCAGCTTGTATGCCTATTAGGGCTCTACTGATGGAAACAGAAGTGGAACATACAACCAAGGTAATCTAACCTAGAGCAACGTAATTCACTACCAATATTTCCCCCCACCCCCTTCCACTGCCCCAAATGCATGAGTGACAAGTGCCCAGCCTTTTCCCAATGAAAGGGCAATTGTATTCCTATTCTCTTTACCCTGAACCCTGTACGAACTGTGGAAATGTCTGTACCTGATTCTAAGCTTATTGATATCTCTGTGAACAGGGATGGCTTCCAAAGAACAAACTACAATGCTAATACGGTAAAGCAGGATGGAGATCTGAACTGGGCACCTGTTACTTAATGCAATTTTCCGAAGTTAGATTTAACTTCCTGGACGTTTTTTCTGATGGTGCTGATTCAAAAGCATGACGCTCAACATGTTAATACACACGAGAAGGAAGCCTCTCCTCCATTCCCCTCTGTCCTCACTCTGCTTCCTTGCACGGCATTATATAAGACAGACAAAACAGCTCCCTTAATTGCAGTGACTTAAGATATAAAAAGCAGGAAAATTCCCCTCATCCCTAGATTTGTGGTGTCACCCTTTATCCCTTCTATATACTACTTTTCAGAGCAAATTTTTCTTTAAAGTACTCCCTGTCCCTGCCCACAAAGAAGAAAATAACATCTTCAGCTATGGAAGTATCTACTTCCCTTTTGAGAGTCAGGATGTGATACAGAAGATCATTAAATCCTACATATACAACTATTCTTTACTCCACAAGTTTACCATTCTCTACTTACATTCAAAATAAGTCGTGTAAGCCTGATGTGCAGTTACATATCTGTCCCTCCTCATAAGGGTTGCCAGCAATTTTGTGAAAACAGGTTGGACAAGTCAACTACACACCCTCTTTCCCACTAGAGGTAAGGTACCGTGTCTCACACCTGTCAAGACACTGAATTCAGTTATTTCTAATAATCGCAAGCTTTCACTAGATTTCCTCCGTAAAATTCTTAATCAGGCATTTATATGTGGTCTTATCACTGACAGAGGTAGTTGCTCAGCTCTCACTGTTGGTTCACTGCCAGCAATCCACAGACCAGGCAAGTTAGGAAGGTGGCGTATGTTAAGAAGTGGCAGGAAAGGGAGGGAAATCAGAGTCTGATTGTGTGCATTTTTAACATACAAATGTTAGTAGAGAGCCCAAACTTCACCTCCCATCTCTTCTTGCTCTACCAAGGCTGAGATGCAGATCATGACAGCAGTTACCTGACTTGTATGCTTTCCACGGCTCCACCTTTCCCACCATTCAAGTTATATGGCTGAGCTCCCTGTCCATCACCCAAAGCTCTTTTTGGATCACTAACATGATGTCACCACTGCAATGATCAACCCTGAAGCACAGCACAATGATTGTTTCCCCAGTTCACATTCACAGCACAGTTGTTCCAGTAGGCTTGAAAATGAGAGGATGAGGCAAGGTAGGTTACCCTGCTCAGTAGGTTTTTTCTCCAATCTAATTAAAAACATTCAGAAATTCACTGAAGTTCCTTGAAAACTGCACATGTCCCATGCTTTAATAGTAGCTCTAAAAGCAAACAACCCATTTTTTTTAAAGGCACTTCCCAGGTGGAGAGGTTTCCTCAGAAGTTTCTATACCATACCAAAGCTGCTGAACCAGAAAAAATTGATCTGCTTCTGAACTATCTTGGTTTTGTTGTTATTGCTAATGTTTTTTTTTTCTTCATCTAAAAGCTAACAAGGAAAGCCACTGTTGGTTCTCTGACATGCAGAGAAGTGACAGTACAGCTCACTGGAAACAGGCAGCTTTGGTCACCTTGGTCTGAAACTGGGTCAGAGATGCCAGCTCATGGTAATACCCGAGGAATATGCAAGTAATATTAGGGATTCAGAGGCTGAGGACAAGACAACCCTTTTCTTGCAGGCAGAATTCAGGTAATACAGCTTTAACAGTCTGAGAAAAGGCAGCTTCCTCACAACAAAACGTATGTTTTACGTGCAATTTTTCAAAAAGGCCTTATTTCTGGGAAAAGTGTCAGGGAATCTATGCAAACAGGCAAGCCCCACACTGCTCCACCATCTTAACCCAAAAGCAAGCCACCACCACGAGATTGCTACTGCTGTGCATTATTTTGATGCTTGTGGGAGAATGTGCACCGATGGAAAGTCAATCCAGCTCCACATAGCATTAAGACTACTGGACAAACTCAGTGGGAAAGACTACAGACAGCTAATGCATTATGCTTGTTACTCCATCCCTGATACTGAAAACAGACCTTTTGCCTGCTGAGAGTCACTTCAACCTGGGGAACTGCAGCAGAGTATGGCACACACAAAAAGCTTGTGAGCATGTCACAAAGATTCTTACCATCAAACAAGTGCTAAAGGATCCTTCAGACTGGCTAGCTATCACATCACCAGCTTCCAAATTCAGACTTTCTCAGGAACTGTCCCTAAATGCCTCAAAGAATGCCTGTCCTCATCTCCAAAAACACAGCGCCCTTAAGCTGTACAGCCGAGAACAAATTCCTTCAGGGTTGTAACAACCAATTAAGGGATGCCAAGCAATTACTTTTATATCCATACAAATGACACTCCTCCAATGCAATTAACTATCCCTTATCATTTACTCTTGAATTTGTGGAAATCATATGCCAAACACTCTCTCCTCCCCCAACTTTTCCACAATTTTAATCAGTTTGTTTTAGCCAATGTAATGAAACCTACCTATTCAAGAGAAATAACAGATGTCTGCACATTATCTGAATATTTTTAAATGTCCTTTTTAATTTTAAATATAATTTCATTTGAGATTTTGCAGCTTTCATTTCTATTAATAAATTATCATTTCTTCTTTATAAGTGATGAGCTAGTATGTCATGTAATTTTTTTCCTCTAAATAGACCAAGACTTTGATCTAATGCAAGCTCTTGCTGGGAGTAGAGAGACTTTCTGTCTAATTTAGTTATGAAAAATATTCAATTAAACTTGGGAGTTTAATTCATTTAGTTATGAAAATTAAATGAGCTCAATAAGGTACATTTGATTTGCCTTGAGAAAAAAAAAAAACACAAAAGAAAAAGAAGGAGGGAAGAATCTCCGAAAGGGGAACAAATAAGAATTCTAAACAAAAGTAACTTTTCCTGCTCATGTTGAAAGGTGGATAACATGACGAACCTGAGTTTCATTTTGTGTGCCTACATAAAACATAGCCACAATGAGTTCATGTAAAATTTATATCCACAAGACACATGAATAGATGATATTAACATCCTAATTGTCTCCTGGGTAACAAAAATCCCTTAGGTCACAACTGAGTTCATCCCAGTCAAGGGAAGATCTGAGTCCGCGTATCAGGAAGACACCATCCCCACACAATTCTTCTCCATCTCCATTCAAGGAAAAACATTCGAATTATTTTTCAAAACCAGAACAGAATAACATGGATCTCTCCAACAGAAGCCTCCTTCCAGTTTTCCAGCCATCACTTACCGTTTTTGCAGATAGGACAGCACTGATCTGGCTCATACACTGGATCCACGCACTCGGTCTGGGGACAGGCTGAAACAGTGCACAGCACTTCACCATTGGCTTCACAGCGACACTTTTCACACGGAGAAACCTGAAACACAGATCCAGTCACCTTTTAACTCCTTCTCTTAATGCACTCCTCCTCATCTGCGCTGTTTCCTTCACATCTTTTTCCTCCCCACTTTAAAACAAATGGGTTTTGTGGTCTGAATAATGCAAATAGCAAGACTGGGCTCCTGCAAAATTAGAGAACCACAGCAGAAAAAGATCTATGCTCTGAACTTATGCACCAAATGGGAAAGTCAAAGAGATCTTGAAAATAAGAACACTGCAGACTTTTAATACAAATAAAACCAAAATTTCCTGACTGCATTTCTAATGAACTTCCAGGAAATTAAGCTCATAATCTAGTTTATTTCTATTAGAGGTTCAAAAAATAAATTAGAAAAAAATATTATAATTAAAGAAGAAGAGTTTTGCTAAATGAAGTACGAAGCTTCTTTTAACAAAAATGAAATCTTTTTTTTTTTCAGGTTTTAAAGCATTTCAGTAGGAGCATTTTGTATTTTATTTAAAACTATATTTTTCACAGAGAAGGCAGGAAAAAAATATCCTTTTTGAATTCAGGTATTTCCCACAGGTTAATTGTATTTGGGCTATTCTAATACTTGTAACTTTCTGAAAATAAATTGCTATTCAAAGAAAGGGGTGAAGTAAAATACAGGTAATCCTTTTTACCCAGTGAAATGTTACTGGTTTTAAAGAACTCTAACAGCATAGGAATACCACAAGATAATTACTTGAGTGACCTACTTCAAAGAAATTAATTCCAAACAAAACAGTATCAAGGCTCTATTTAGTAAAAAATGGACTTTCATTTCCCTATATTTGCCACATGTACAATTCCAGCTGCCCTCTTCAGCATTCCTGACCAGGCACAGCATATTGGATTGCTGACGTCCTCATACCACACAAGCAGCTGGAGGCAGAGGAAAGCAAGGATGCTGAAGAGCAATAAATGGTGTACTGTAAACCTCATTGCTCTACTCTGTAAAACCACATGGGCATCCATGCTCAGATGAAACACAGGATGAAAATGCAGCTGAATGTTATTATTAGTGATCCTCTAAATCTATAATCTGTGCAGATTACTGGTTTACTTAAGGAGGAGGTTGTTCTTTTCATAGACCCTTTTTCCTTCCAGATTCCAGCTGATGCAAACAACTACCCATTGCATTTCTCCAATAAAAGCAGAAAAAACTCTCAAATCTAAAAAAAAAAAAAAAAAAAGAAAGAAAACAATTATTCTCTGTGAAGAATCACCCAGATGTCTAACTTGCAGATCATCTGCTTCTTCTCCCTAATTTTTAGGCAGCCCATGACATTTTTTCCTCAAATCCATTCTCTGCTTGTTTGCCTCTCACATCCTTCTCACTTCCAAAGTTCAAACATGCTGATGCTTGCACAGCATCATCTCCAACTAAATGCTCATTCATGCTTTGCTACTTCCCTTACCACCTGCCAGGGCTGTCATTTGCTTATGCACTCGCATATCTTTCATGCACTCCCTTCTGCTCAGAAAGCTTAAATAGGGTCTCTTGCTGTGTTGCTTTCTGCTTTTATTACTATTATTTATTTTGGGCTTCCTTTGCTAGCTACTCACTTTGTGTTTTCTCTTTGCTTTACACTCTACCAAGGATGACACCACAACACACATTTATAAAATCCTACAAGGAGTCTGACAGCCCAGTACTGCAGATCTTTACTAAAGACTTCAGGACAAGAACTTTGTCCTGAAATTGTTTGTAAACTGCCACATTCACTTCCAGAGCTAAAGTGTAAATGGATGAGGAGGTTTCTGATCCAGTGCTCAGAGCTGAAAGGCTCAAGTATTCAAGGTAATCAACTGCATGCAATGCATGTGAAGTTCTGAGTGCCAGCAAACCTGAGTTCCTAAGTATTGCCAAGTCAGTAATAAGAATCATTCCTTATGGAATTATATCCAGAAACAATACTTACTAAATTATGAAAACATGCCATTTAGGGAGGATTGATTTTTATTTTTTTGGATTATTTTTAAGGAATCCTACTTGATAAAAGACACCAGACCTCAATTCCAAGGATCTGGGTCAACAAGGCAAACCCATACTTTTGAACAGTTTTAACGCTTTTTGCCATGACTTGGAAAAGATGCAAATTTGTCAACCCGCAAAGTTCAATGAGACCAGTAACTACAGCAACAGATATTTCTTCTCCCAGGACACTGCTTAGTAGCTATGCCATTCAATATTAAAAGTGGTGTAAAAACTAGAGTATCTCATTGGGAAACAAGGCAGCACACAGATGTTATTCCTAAAATCTCTCATCTGTAAAATTTAAACATATTCTAATTAAATAGCTTTACTAGAAGTCCAAATTTGACAGAAGCCTTAAATTCTTAGAAAAAGAAGCAATTTAATGTAGCACTTAAAATGCTATTAAATAACAAAACCGATCTAATCTTTATTTAATAATGATGACTCATGATACACATTTCTGTCCTATACAGCACATACACCTGAAGACTACATCTTTCATGAACATTGTTCATGTGATACTGCAGTAATGAATACACTTCCAGTCTAACAGATCATGAGATTTCAGGGCAATACTTACAGTATGCCCTTGGTAAGTACTGTAATCTCTACAACCCAGCAATACAAGTAATGGTAGCACCGATAAGGAAGGTCTCCACATGCTTATTTCTACAAAACTCTTTTCAGGCATATAAATAAACAACAGTGGCTGCTAAAATGGTATCAGTGTCAAAAGTTATCTGTTCACTTTTGGACAAAACAACAGTGCATTGCTTTTTATACATCATCAGGATGCAGCAGGAACTGTAGAAAACCCCCACTCCTTTCCACACCTTAATGGCAGCTTAATACTTGGAGACAAAATCATCACTGGAGAGAAGGACAGTAAGACAGTGTGTATATGTAACAGCAGCTAAATAAATCAGAATGAGAAGACACATTTGGTCTTTCATTTCCTCTCTTCTACTCATACAACGTAAGTGCATTCCCTGCAGCACAGTTCCTAGTGGCAGTCAATGCAACCAGCATCCCATTTGTTCATCTGGGAAACGACCAGCCCGGCAGCAGTCATGCTCAGCACATATGACACAACCAGGCCGGACTGGATATAATATCACGTATCAACCTCTCTCTGAGGACTAACAATACGACATCTCTGTGGTCTGCAGATTATTAACTCTAAAGCAACTGTAGTTCTGCCTATGCAAAAAATGCAAGAAGACAAGAGGCACAGAAGTCATATGCATTCACCAGGCAGGCAGCCATAAAAACTGTAGATAATAGAGTACAGATGGCAAAAAAAAAATAACCTCTTAAGAACTGTTTAAAGGGAAGTTTATTAGCAGAGGTATAAACGGAGTTGCATACATTGCAAAAGAGCAAACTATTGTGTAAACTGGTAAATTTCCCACTGGTAGCAGTGAAGAAAACTGTAGCTCAGTAAGGGTAGTAGGTTTATCCACCAACTCAGTGTAAATTGTCATAATTAAGAAGTGACAAATCATTTTGTACTCACTGAAGTGCTATTGCAAAGTAATTTGACTTTTCCCCTTTCTTTTTCCACAAGTCTAACTTCAAATAAAAAACCAAAAAAGACATCAAAACTAAACCAACAAAAAGGCTGGAAAAAAACATATACAATCTTTACGTGGTTCCTTGAGACTTGAAAATATCTAAATTTAAAAAAAAAATCATAATCCACAACTTTCTTTTGTGCTAAAATTTTTATTAATACCTTTTTGCCACTTACACAACTCAAGAGAATATGAATGGGGTTACACTGACAATAATAAACATACCAGCCCTTCTTTTACTTCTCTGTGCCTTCTAAATACCACAGATCTTTCAAAATCCGTTTTGGTTTGTTGACTTTCAGATTTCCAGGTAACTCACCCACTAAGAAGTACAACTTGTGGAAGCAAGGAAATTCTAAAAGACAAATGAAGCAGCAACTTTCAAATATGTAGGTCTTTCCCAAACATTTCACTTCTGAAGATAATTTATGGCCCTTGTAAGGCCATGACTTTTTACATCAGCCTGCATTTTCAAATCTTACTTTAATAATGAAAAATGTATAGCGGACAACGTGCTCAGAAACCTTCAGTTTCAAGTGCAGAACTTTATCTTCACTGCATTTCACCAACTAAAGCTTTTGCTACCAGTCCCACTGATATGGACGCTGTGATTCTTCTGCCATTTTGCCTCACAGTATCCACAGGGGACCAGACTGGTGCTGATGGAAACAGCTTTACGAGACCTGATCCTTCCCCCTCACCCAAGCTGTGTTTTGTGCTGATATCCATGTCCTTTTTGAAAACAGAACAACGCATACATACATGTGCACACAAGCAAAGCCTGTAGGACTGATTGTGAATCAAAGAAATGCATCAAACCTCCCATTCCCTGGCATACTCAGTTTCTGGGTCCAGTCAGGGCAATTTTTTGTCACATCAGGCCATATAGGAATTTTATATAAGCAAACTCCCAAACTTGTATGCATAATTACACATCTATACAGAAATGTTTGCAAATAACGTCACTTCAAAGTTAGAAGGTCATCTTTTTCTTCCTTCAGTGATGTCTGGTGTTCTTTGGCACAAACAGTAGGTACAGACACAGAGAAAAATCAGATCACTATCCATTTATAACTCCTTCCGCGACATTAAGCAAGAGATAGCGTATTAGTAACCATCAGCTTTAAATTCACAAAATTACCTCTGAAACTGTGTGCAATTGCTTGCATTTTGCAATTGCTTTCACAGAGCAGCAGCAAACTGACTACATCTGTACCTTATGTCACCAGGCAATCCCTCTGATCGGAGTGGCCTGGGCAAACAGCTGCATTTACAATTTGTGCTCACAATACTGAAACAACACTGAAGCTAAACTAAAAACCAAGATCCTCACACATGAAAATAATCAGGCTGCAGTTCCACTGCCTGTGTCAATAACTTTCCTTGCTCATCCTGACCAGACATCCCTTCTCACTTGTGCTTCCAAAGCTGGCTAAAACAAGCAATAAGGGAATCGATGTGTCATTTGAGGAAGGTATGAAGACAAGGACTGAAAGGTGAATGGGGTTAAAAAGCTAAAAGCCAAAATATTTTCAGAACATTTCTGTAAATGTTATGTTACTGTTCAGCACTCCCTTTTTACCAAGGCTGCCAGCCATGTCCAAATGTACCAGGGAGCACTAACACAGTATTCTAAGCTTGCTTCAGAGTCATTAATACACCACCACAATATAAAAAGGCTAGGAAATGGAACTCTGTAGAAGAGCGGGAATGAAAGGTGGTCAGAAGGCTTTAAAACTCTGACCTACAGAGAATGTGTGAAGAACCTTCATGTTCTGGCCACCCCTCAACAATTAAGTTCGCTGGAAAAGGAAGGATCTCACAATCCATCTCTGAAAAGGTCATACCAAGTAGCTGCTGTTAAAGTAGCTGCTCCCTCTTAAGTAGAAAACTGCCACCCTGAAGTTGAATGCAATCCTTGAGGGTGATATGGAAAAAGGGAGGATGACACAATGTTTTCTGCCATGTTTTGAAATTCACTAGTGCTCTACACATCACTGACTAAAGAGAGCAACGGGAAATACCGTGATTTATTCCAAAGAAAGCAGTTCTGCTCCTTTATTTATTTTTCCATACGTTGAAGAACATGGGAAAGACATTATGAACCAAAGTTAAGTTTCCATGAACATGCAAATACCACAGAGAGCAGAGTGGCAACTTTAGAGCCTTCACAAATACATTTTCTCCATCCTGAGAAGGGGCTCAGCTTCCAGAACCTTGAACTGGATTTTGTAGTCCCCTCAACATATTCAGCACAAAAATCTCTGGTGTGTTCAGAAATGGGGTTGGACCAGCCCTGTATCTAACAGTCATTCATAAGCAAATTCACGTGTCTGTCTTAGAGTCTGCTCACAGATCTCAACCACAATAAAATGCTAAATGAAAAAAGGCAAGCAATCAGAAAATTGGCCTCAACTCCAGAACTTTCAAGTGCACTGTCATAAGTTGCATTTTCACTGATAATGACCTTGCACAATAATGCTAAAAAGGCCATAGTCTAAGAGGATTTCCCTAAACATAAGGCTTTTCAAGTCCTTTTTTAAACTATGACTGTAATTCAGACTGCAAACCAGTCTTATTAAAAGAAGGCCCACAGTCATTCTCAGAAAGCAAACATTACGCAACCTTGGCAGCACCATTTAAACAGTTAAAAAGGAAGAGAAATGACTGTTACAAAAAAAAGGCATCATCACAGAATGATTACTAGAAATAGAAGTCAGCCCATAAAACCCTGCTCAATCCCTGCAAGGTAGAAGTTTAACAGTTAAATAAGGAAACAAATGGATTGCCAAAAATTTTCATAAAATTTGTAACACCACTGAGTAGGATCCTTCCAAGTAGCATTTTTTACTGTAAATACCAAAGGAATTAATAAAGATCAGCCCCCTCATTTAAAAATATTAGTGTCAGAGAGTAGAAAAGGTCATGTTTAAGGGGAATATTTTACAGCACTGCAGAAGTAATATTAACACAAAAATGAAAAAGGGAAGGGGCAGGACCCAGAACACCCTATGAGAAAGCAGTTAAAGAACATAATATCGCTTCAAACAAGAGAAGAATTCATAAAACTACTTTTCACCTTACCATGAACTCCTCTAGGGTCTGATAGTTTTTGCCTCGGAACTCGCAGTAGTTCTTCCTCTCCTTGCACTGCGGGCAGCACTGCGTGGTGTCCACATGGATGCAGCGAGGGTGGAGTCTGGGGCACTCGGGCTGGATACACAGCGGGCCCTCCTCCGTGCAGAGGCAGGGGCAGGCAGAGGGGCCCGGCGCAAACTTCTCCCCAATGGCATAGACGAAGCCGCTCTCGTCCACGCAGCCTTTCCCACGGTAGTCAGGATAGGCGTACTCCTCCGGAGGCTCGGGAGTGACACTGGCAACAGATGCTGGGAGAGACGAGTCTTCAGCCACCTGAGGTTCCTCGGGAGCAGCATCCCTTTGCTCTTGCACTTGAATGCTCCCAGATTTACTGCTTGTCCCCTGGCTGTTCCAAGCCTGCTTTTGCTTAGTCCATGACTCCTTGTTCGAGTAGTTCCTGTTTCCTTTGCTCTTCCAGTCCCTGCTACCCTCCTCCCTCCCGCTCCTGCCGATCTCATTCATTTTCCCTGGACCTGTCTGGCTGTCCCTGGTGGACGTGTGATCCCTCTTTTCCTGGCTCGCCTTTATCTCCTGTTTGTCTTGAGCCTTGGCTAGCTTTTGCACGGGTATGGTGGAGCTACAGAGGGCAACCATGAGGCAGCAGGTTACAAGAAGAGAACTAGAGAGAGCTCCAATTGCCATTGCAGTAGAGCTGGGCATCACCTACTGCATCCCACAGGGGACACTGCACTCACATCGGAGGGAAGCGCCTCACAGATCCACGGTCCCTAGGAAAAAAAGAATTAGGAATACTTCAGCTTCTGCACTTCTTCCCCCCCCGCACCTCGCCTCCACTGATACAACATCTCAAACGATATGCAACCTGCCTCGGTAGTTTATGCAAAAGGCAAACAACAGCCTGGTGCTGCATCCCTCCTCCGCCTCCCCCGCTCTGCCGAGTCTTATAAATAGCAGGGCTCTTGGACACGGACCGAGCGTCTTCGGCTCCGAGAGAGCACCACGCAGAACTCTGGAGAGTCAGCATTTGCAAAGGCAGGTGCAGGCAAAACCAGGCGCACTGAGGGGTTATTTTGCCTTTCAAATGGCAACACGTGAAGACGACGGACGCCCAATGAATTAAACGGAGCGCCCCATAACTTAGCAGTGTCCGGAACAGAAATTACCCAATTGAGTGCTATTCCCTGACTGCACGCACGATGATTTTCATTAATCTCTTATTCAGCCTGAAGTATCCTGGTTTGGGTTTTGTTTAAATACCTACCACTGAGCACATTTCTGTCACAGACAACTAAAACCAAGCATACTAAAGCGAGTAGAGACAAAACACCTCCCTTCCGAACTATCCAAACCAGCACACACCCCCCTCTTCCTCCCCGTGTCCAAAAGGCAAGGCAGAGCTGCTCCGAGTTTCCGCAGCACAGGCTCATTTAACCCACATCCTCCAGGAGTTCGGCAGCGCTCCCGACTCCTCTCCCTGAAACGCTGCACGCGAAATCGGAAAAAAAAAAACCAACACACCAAAATACATACACTACTCCGGCCACGACCTGCATTGCCGCTCCAGCCTCCCGGCACGGCCCCACCTCCGCGGTACCGCTCCCCAAAGCCATGTCAAAGCCTCCCTCTCTGCCCGCCCGCCTCCCCGGCCCTCGGCGGCGGCACCGCGGGGCACCGTGCTCCGCCCGCCCGCCAGCGCTGCCCGGCCCGGCCCCCGCGGGGGACCCGGGGTACCGCGACGCTCGCCCAAAGTTTCCGGAGGGCCGGGCAGCGCCGCCCAACCCGCTGCCGGTGGGGCTGGGAGGGAGCCGGGCCAGCCCCTTCCCCAGCCTGGCCGCCTCCCCCGTGGCCCGGCGCGGCCCCTGCCTGCGTACCTGCGCTAGCGCCGGGCTCAGCCCCGCCGGCGGCTCGGGGCGGCCAGCCTCGCCCCGCGCCCGGCTCCCATGGCGGGGCCGCGGGCGCGGGCGGGCGGCAGCGGCGGCGGCTTGTTGCTGGCCGCTCGCCTCGGCGGACCTGCCCAGCCCGCAGCGCGGCGCGGCGGCCACAGCCGGTCCGGCCCCGCCGCGCCGGGGACGGGCTCTGCCGCGAGCCCCGCTGCTCTCACATGGCGGCCGTGCGCCCCCGTCCCCGGGGGCGGCGGGGCAGGACGGGGCGCTCCCTGCCTCCCTCCCTCCCTGCCAGCCGCCAGTGCGGGCCGGGAGCAGTGCGCGGCGCGGGGAGGGCACGCGGCGCTCGCCGGGGGGCGGCAGCGCAGCGCCCCTTCCCGCCCCTGCCGCCGCCGGGGCCGCACCACGGCTGTCGGGAGGGAAAGCGGGGCAAGGCGGGCTCGTGTGGGGTCGGCCCCGCACGCCGGCGGGCGAAACTTTTGGCGGTGTTAGGGGCGCCAGTTCGGGCTGCGCGGTGCGGCGGGGGTGGGCGCTCTCCCCGCGGTGAGGGGCGCGCCCCCGCTGCCGGGGCCAGGCTGGCGCCGCTGCGCGGGCGGCTGAGCGGAGCTGGGTCGGGACAGGTGAGCTGTGCCCGCTGTCACCGCCCGCGCCGCCGCATCGCCGTCACACAGGACTCTGCCGTAGCGCTGTCCTGCTTAGCCTGTTCTAGCAGCGAAGTGGTGCGTGGTTTACTAGCTGAAATACTTACTTAAGCTTTCGGATGGCCGATGGACACTTCTGTAATTAATATAGTTGTATTTTTCTCCTTAATACTTTTTGATACCAAAAAAAAAAAAAAGGACAGAATGGTCTGTTATGAAGATGGCTGCTGAAACTCTGCTGGGACAGAAACGCAAAAGAATACCTAGAGGTGCTTTTGTTCAGGATCTGAGCAAGGGCTTGGAACGCAAAAGGTTATTTATTTATGTAGTTATTTATTTTTAAGCCACATTAGATGACATTATCAGTATAATCTTCTCTGAGTTTTGCTTTACAGATGTTCCATAGCAGTCCCAGCTGCGCTAACCCTCTGCTGCAGTAGCTCTTCAGCAGCTGGCTGTGCCCTACTCATGACTACGGCTGGATTTCCCAATGTACTTGGCACTATAACTGAATTTTTTAGCCTAGGTAAAATTTTCAGGGTGTTTTTTTTGTTTGTTTGTTTGGTTTGGTTTTTGGCTTTTTTTTGGTTTTGTTTTTGTTTTGTTTGGTTGGGTTTTTTGTTTTGTTTTGTTGTTGGTTTTTTTTTTGTTTTGTTTTTTTTTTTCTTTAGAATGGTAGCACTGCAATATCTACTCAGGAGAGCAATGAAAATCTGCTCGATACTAATGTTTCACTGTTAAGCACCTTCATGAGCGCCTGTTATTTGTGCAAACCCAGACACTTAAATTCCTCCACAGGAGGATGCAGGTGCTAAACTCTTTTGGCTGCTGGGTTGTTGATATTAAAAATTATGAGTCCTGTCTAGTTTTCAAAAATATTTCTATTGACACCACCTCATATCTTCCAGTCAGATGTTCATCAGCTAAATAATGTTTTAATTATCTGAAACTTTAAAATACAAGACTAAAGTTTTGAAGGATATGAAGTAAAACTTTTCTATACGGTGCACTAATAAAATGAAATTCCATATTGCTATGGGATTTCTAGACAAAGTCTTAAGGAGTTAAGATAGACATTTTTCATTACTTAACTGTTAATAATCATTAAGAAGTACTTGCCTTCAAATTATCATCTCGTTACCTTTGAATAAAGAATTGAATCTTTGCCTTGTCTAAATCCAGTAATTTTATGCCTTATATAGCTTAAACCCTGACAGGGGGTGAGCAGCCAGTACACCACATCACTAATTCCAGAAGAACAACTTGAATGACGGACCTTACGCTGAGTTCACAAGCCTGTGAGCTTTGCTGTCAGACAGCAGCTTGTTGTGGCTAGACCAAGGCAGAAGGAAATAGGGACCTTGGGAAGGCAATGCTATGTCTGCGATAAAGAGCAGAGAAAAGCCAATTTATGGTTCTAGCATTTTCATGTGTTCCCAGGTGAAACTCTCGTACCGAATCTGAGACCTTCTGCATCCAGGACCCTCTTTGTAGGAACTCTACTTCTCCCATCCGTAGTTACATAGCACACAGATCAGCTGAGGCTGAAGGTTCAAGGTGCTGCTCTGTAACAAGAAGGGCAAAGCCTCAGAGCACTTTTGTAACCACAAACTGCAGCTCATCCTAGGCTGCTGGGCAAAGTAAGAAGTAAATATCCTCATTTAGTTTTCTAAAAGATTTCTCATTGGACTTCAGCCTCTGTTTATTTAGATTTGTAGGTATATGAAGTGATGCATTGTACCTGACATTAAGACCCTTGCAGAACTGACACCTGACCACTTCATCAATATCATAGTATCAAATTGCAATATTTTATAGTCCAAGTGGATAAACAGCAGATAGGTAAAAAATGTTTGATTTTCATCTTCAGTGTGAATTCTGAACTAGAAGGAGAGAGAATAATGAAAATCTGTTATCTGAAGGCAGCTGCTAGTGAGATTATACTTCTCGTATAATGTGAGGTCCTGAAGTCCTGTTTATGCACAGGGCAAATATGGCATAAAAACAAAGTTCCAAGTTTCACCACTCTGCTCTCCCCCTAGTCAATAGTAGAAAGGACAACTGTGTGTCTGAGTGAGAATCAAATTCTGCATCCTGTTCAAGACTCTTTCCCTTCTGCTGGGTCTTATCTGCATGATGAGAACTTTGTATTAGCTAAATAAGACCTGCTGTGTACACAAAAAAGTATACACGGGTTTTAGCTTATTTTTACTAGGAATTAGCCTAATTTTACTAGGAAGCAGTTGAATGGAAAACAAAAAGGAACTCAGTAGCTGAAATAAAAATGGTTCTGGTGAGGAATAGCTTAAGTTGAATTGGCGTGTTGACCATTATCGTTAGGCCAGGCTCAAGACAGTGAGAGTGGACATCCATGCTGAAAATAGCTGGCTATTAGTCAGAAATACTTAATTAAACATCTAGTCCATGAGATTAGGGGGACTAAAATTTTGATGAGTATCTTTTAAGAGTGACCTTGGTGTGAACAACACGCACTCAAATGTAGGATTTTTTACCACATTAAAATTGATTGTCTGACTGATTGATTACAACATAAGCTCAAAACCTCACAGCTAGGCTGACACTTGATCTGGACATCTAAGAGCACTGAAGACAACCACTTTTGGCCTAACATATGGATAAACTGAGTTCTGGGATATGCACATACTCTTCTCAGTGTAGGCAGGCAGCCCCCACACACAAGGGAATCACCTAACATGCATCCCTTCCCATGATCTCATGCAGGGATCGTATCCTGTCTTTCCTGTTTTATTAAAAGAAGTGTCCCCTACCTTCAGTGAGGAGACAGGGAGGGAAAAGAGGAGGAAGCCCCATGGGACCCTGCAAAGCTGGGCAGGGCAGGGGGAACAGAAGAGGAGCCCCAGTGCAATTAGGGAGTGGGCAGGGGTATTTAGAAAACCCCACATAACTAAGATTTGCTTTGGTGTATCTGCCGAGTATCTGCAGAGTCCATGGAGAGGACAGGGTGTGATTAAGGTGAGCAGAGCCGCAGGAGATGTGTGCTGCATGTGCCCATGTTGGTGCATTACCTCTGAAATTCTGGAAGGTGAGGGGGGGAGGAAGATGTCCCCAAAGCATGACTCCTCTGGGAAAAGGGTTAGTTGTGCCTTTTTATTTTGCTTCATGTCATTATTCCTTCTGAAAAGAAGAGAGTTGTTATATGAAAGGTATTTTTTATTGTTGTGCTAAAGTGGCAGTTGTTCAGGCAGGTTCGTATCACAGCCTTCAAAAGGTAGCAATTTGTGCAGTAGTATTAGTCCAGCCATATAAAATAAGGCCTTCAAATAACAGTCAGTCTGAAGACAGAGACAAAGTTGAAGTACATATTACTCTAACAAATCGTGTATTTGAAAGGCTCAATTATAAATAAGCAGTTTAAACAACTCTTAAAAGAAAGGAAAAAAATAATAAAAGCAAGCCTCCATAACTATTTTTAAACTAGGTTAGCTTTTATCTTTTTTATTTTTACTTATTTCTTCTGTTTTCTTTATGCCACTTGTCAAAGGACACTGAAGATGTTTTACAGCTCCCTTTTTTTCACTTATCTGATGCCTCTTTAGTTGACTGATAAGTAATTATTGAAGAAATATTACACAGTATTACACAAGCTGTAGTTACAGTTGTCTTCATTAATTATTTTTAAATTATTTAGTTTTTCACAAATGCTGATATAACATTTTTTTTCCTTTGCATGTGTGGAAACAAAACTTAAAAAACCTTCTGTCATTTAGAGTTTAGGATCTTCAGTACAAGGACTCTCTTTACACTTCTGTAAATCACAGTTTGCATGCTGGGAAATAAATAATGATTTTTAAGTTTTGCTTATTCCTTGTAATACAAAAAAAGATCTCTGTAGACCAAGGGGAGATTTGGACTTTAGAAGTCATAACGTTGTGAAACATCTTTTAAAACAGATTTTTGCTGCTACTGATTTATGTTCTAGGAACTCCCCCTTTAGCTTATGATTTGTCTTATTATTAAGCAAAATATAAATATAATGCTGTGCTGCTTTTGACTTCTGGGTGGAGTTAATTTTCTTCGCAGTAGCTGCTATGGGACTGTGTTTTGGATTTGTGCTGAAAACAGTGTTGATTATTCAGGGAAGTTTTCCTTATAGCTAAGCAACGCTTACACAGAGCCAAGACCTTTTCTACTCCTAACCCCACCCCACCAGTGAGGAGGCATGGGGTGCACAAGAAGTTGGGAGGGGACACAGTCGGGTCAGCTGATCCCAACTGACCTAAGGGATATTCCATACCCATATGGCGTCATGCTCAGCATGTAAAGCTGGGAGAAGAATAAGGTAGGGAGAGGATTTGGAGTGATGACATGTGTCTTCCCCAGTCACCATTATGTGATGGAGTCCTGCTTTTCTGGGGACAGCTGAACACCTGCCCACTGGAAGCGGTGAATCAAGTCCTTGTTTTGCTTTGCTTGTGTGTGCTGCTTTTGCTTTACCTATTGAACTGTCTTTATCTCAACCCATGAGTTTTATCATTTTTAATCTTCTGATTCTTTTCCTCATCCCACTAGGGAAGAGTGAACAAGTGACTGTGTGGGGTTGAACTGACATCTGGAGGTAAATCACGACAAATAGAAATAAAATACTTAATTTAATGTAAAATATCCTAATTAAAGGTATCCATAATGACACTTGTTTCAAAATGTTGGAAAGAAGACTGGGTTTGTTAAAAATATCTCTGAAAAGCTCTCTCTTTGACAAGATCAATTTCTCTGTCCTGCAAGCTCTACAGAGACTCTAATGGACATATTTACCACAGTAACCGTTTCCTTCTAGCTCCATGAAAGAGAGAGGGAAGTACAGGTTGCTTTTTTGTATATGAGATGTCTACAATTTCTACCACTTTTAATCACTTTTCTATTCTTACATGCCTGTGGCATCTCTAAGGGTGGTTTTGCTAGAAAAATGTTATTACCATCTTAATCCTAACAAATAATACTAAAAAGTGCACAGTGAAACCTTTGGAGAGTGAGGAGGATTCAATTCAGGACCTGTACATATGGGCTCATTCTGAGGAAAAAATAATTTTCTATTCACAACGCAGTATTTTGTGTTTGTAATTACAGGACATGAGAGACATTCATAAATGAATTTTGATGCCCCTATTTTTACTACAATTTCAGTAGCCTGGTGAAAATGGATGTTAATCACGGCTCACAAGGTTTTTTGATATTTGTGCCTTTTTGCTCAAAAAGAGGTAAGAAAATGTTTTTGCAGGTACATAGACATGGACATGCGCAAATAACATGAAACATTTAAATACACAATCTTTTGTATAAACAAGTCTTAATACTACACCTTGCTCTTCCCTTTTACAAAGCCAAGGGATGGACTACCAATTTGTTTCGTTTGTCATTGTGATGGAAAAGTGAACAAAGTATTTCTTAAGCTTGTGTTTAGCTCTCTTCACATAGAATCTGAAATTCAGTTGAAAGTACAGATCGGTATTACTTTCTCTTTTATTACTTATAATTACATTTGTGTTTTATATATTTATAATATTTAAGTTTCTCTAGATACATTTTTGCTTACATTAAAGTTTTTTAATAAAGGTAATATCAACTATCAAAAGATTTATTAAAAAAATTTGGTTCCTGTGTTGTTCTGCATTTTAAGTTAATAGATCTCATCCTTCCACTACTCTTTAATATTACTGAAGAAAAAACAACCCCATAAAACTAAAACCCCAGCATTGCTCTCTCTTCAGTTCTCACAGGATTTCTTCACTTTTATTGTATTAAAAATTAACCTAAACTTAATGAATAAATGGAATTGAAGAAGAAAAATTCTTGTGTACCTTACAGGAAGATAGGGAAAAGTAAAAGTTATTATTGGCAAAATTGATTCAGCACTATAATTCACACCAATATTTACTTTCATCGTCTAACTTTCTTTAAAACTTCAATAACAGAAATTGTACTGTTTAGTATTTGTTTTCCTTTAAATTATTTGAAAAACAACATATGTATGTATGAAATAGAAGTGTTTTAAACCACATTGTTCTTATTCAAATACCTTGTTAATGTTATTAGTGTGGAGTAAAAACATTTATTGTATGGTTGATAATTATAAACTCTTGTCTTCTACAAAGACAACTCCTTAAAAAATAGTGAAATTAAGTTTGCTAAGTCAAGAATTGGAAAGGTAAGGAATTCACAGTATCTGTGTAAAAGCCTGTCTTCTTCCCACAATTTATAGAATTAGAGTATAATCCCCAGGCATCTGTTCCTGTAATATTAAAAACAAAAAACCCAGACCAAAACCAACTGTCTGCAGACTCAGAGAACCATCCTGCCTCTTAAGAGATATTCTCCAAAAGTTGGTGAGCATAAGCCCCTAGATAGAAAGCCCTTAGAGATATTCTCTCCAGAACACATCTTCAAACTTTTCCTATTCTTTACCTTCCTTTTCTCTCATTATTACTATCCAGTTGGTAAAAATTGAAACTTTTGCAATGACGCTTCCTATATAATGCATACACATCTGATCCTGTAGCCATCCCTACTTTTTGAACCTGCTGGCTAAGTTCAACCAAACTTGATGAAGGAATTGAATTCTGAAAGTTTCACAGAAAGAGGTGGATTAATAGTGAAGAGCAACCTCATAGTTGTCCCTGAAGATGTGCTGTGACCTCGTGCCTTGTTAACCACCAGTGACTCTGCATAAGATAGTACTCATATAAGTGCCCAGGCTACACTAGGCATGTAGAGTGGAGGTAACAGATTAAAAAAAGCACCAATATATAAGAAAATTCTGCTAATTATGATGTTCGAATGCTTTTGCTTTCCTGTCATTACCCTTCCCTACACTACTGTAGAAGTCCCTATCTCCCTTATCAGGTGCCTGTGATACAGTACCAGGTAAATGATGTATTATTTTGTTTGTCTTCTTAAAATAAAGGCCCAGTGAGGCCTTTAAAATAATTCATATACATTTGATAGTGTCATCGTTTTAAAAACTGAGCAAATTATGATTTGTAACATATTGAAAGTTTCATGAATTACAGAATCCCAAGTGGTCTGTCTTTAGATCTAATTACTGGAGATGATTACATTCAGGACCTTCTGCAATCACAGAGGCTGATGATAGAGTTTTCTCTCTAATGAAAAAGTTACGTGGCTCAGAAATCATGATTTAGGCTTCAGGCTGTCAGAGCAGAGCAAAAAAAGTCAGAGTAGACAATCTTTGGGCTAGAACTTGAGCTGGGAAATAGAGAAGGATTATTTTGCTGTGTTTGCACACAGGACCAAGACACCACAGATGCAACTAGGTGCCCACTGTACAAGTTGGCTGGTATCCCTAGAGATGCATATCCTTCAGTGACCAGGAAAGAAGGGAAAGGAGAGCAGAAACAAGTGGCCTGAAGTCATACAGAAGGTCAGTCACTGGACTGAGAAGTTTGTGTAAACCTCATGATTCTCTCTCATCTTCTCTTTTCAGTGCACCATTTACTAGTCCGTGTTGACTCTATTCTCTAGTGGAATATTGGCTGCACTGTTGCATAGCTGGCATACTAAGTCCTTCATACATGTACAAAAATTTAGGTGTTCATTTGTGCAAAACACTTGGAGCCTTGTTCGCTTATTACCACCAAGTCTTGATGTACTGATGTCCTTAGGTTGACAGTAGCAAGCAGGGTACTCAAGCACCATGGTACAAGGTTTAACATGAAAAAAATAGAGGTATTCTGTAATTGTATAACAAATGCCAGCTGGTCATGCCAGTTGAGTTTACTGTTTGTTGGAAGAAGATAAGAGGGAACAACTCAATGTCCCTTGCTACTCATAGTACTAGTTGAGAGTTATTACAGAGAGGGCCTAGTAATTAATTGACTTTTCAGATTAGGTCTTTGCAAAATCAGTGAAGGAAGTGGCAGCCTAGATGCTCACAAAAACTCCCCTGTGACACTGGTGACAGTGAATCAGGGACCAAACACCATACAGAGCTACAAATTTTCTCCCTCTCCTACCTGAGGACATTTAGCCCCATAGTCCTACCTTCTTTAATCACCAGGCTACTGGCAACTAATGTCTCACTTAATACTGTTTTGCTTTATACATAGGAAATATTTTCTTGGAGAGGAGACCAAGACTCAGTCTTCACCACTGTCAATGCAAACAACTTCAGCAAGAAAAGGTAAGCAAACCTTATCTAATGCTGGTCTACAGCTTTGCTCAGAGCTTAGAAGCAGATTGGATTCAAGCTGTGATCTTAGAGGTCTTTTCCAAACTTTATGATTCTATGTGTTTTCTTCTAATAGGTCTATGAAATCTAACCATAACCAGAAAATATTATCTAAACACGACCCAAATAAACAGGGCCCTGTGCCCTAAGGTGTCAGTCCCTACTGCTGCAAAGCCTGTTCTTCTGCTTGGTTTTAGAACAAAAACTATAGACCAAGAACTGACAAAAACTCTGGCTAAAAAAAAGAGAAAAAAGAGAAGTTGCATCTTGCTCTAAGGTAAAATGATTGTTGGAGACATATAAGGATATTAAACTGAATCAGCCATAAATTGGTTTGCCTGAATCAACCATCCTTATCTTGGTAATCCTCACAGTGTTAAACTCTTGCCTTCAAAGGCTTTCAAAATGCATCCTTCCTTCTACCATTATTAAAATTAAAGCAGATTTAACATGATTACTGTTTCCTAAAGCAGATCCAGGCTGCTGAACCAATGTGATAATTTCATAGGAAGCTAAAAGCTATACCTCAGCTTCTCCCTAAGAATAGCAGGAGCAGTACTGAAGAAGAAAAATCAGTGTATCTGGTACCTTCAAGTCTCAGGAAGGACTTGGCTAGCTAGGACTTTTCACAGTCCTAACTGGCCAAGCAAATGACTTCAATAACAAGGAGCTTGTTTGTCAAAGGTCCTCAGTCTACTCAATCCTCAGAGTGACAGCCTGCTCGTTTCACCAGCTGTTTGATTTCTGAAACTTAGGCAATTACAATTCTTTTTGCCTCATGTCATCTTTTGCCTTCCTTTTCTTACAAGGTTTCACTTAAATTTCTTTTTACAACAGATTCAAAAACAAGAATTTATGTGCACATTTGCAGTTTTCATGTACGATTGGAAAGAATTCTTGATGTTTTATTCAAAAAAGTAGCTTCTGTTTTACACCAGTAACTTCTATATAAAGAACATTCAAAGAATTGGGAACCTAAGTAATTCCCTAGTGCTAAAGCTATCATACCATTCATATTGTGCCTTATACTCTGTTTGAGTTTAATTTTCCTTCCGTATCTGTTGGAAATCAATCACTTCCAATTGTGAGGGTTGTTTTGTTTTGTTTGCTTTGGGGCTTTTGTTTTTTGGTTGGTTGTGTTTTTAAATTAAGGAGAGTAACGATTGATATGAGTTGTAGCCACAATAGTAGATGCCCTTGCCACTACTCCATCAAACACTGGCTCGAGCCTTTGGAGAGATCCTTACATAGCAGCTTGCAACCACCCTAAGCAGTCGTATTTCTCTCTGTAAATTAAATTTCTTTAAAAAGTCTCATTTTATCCTGAGGCTGAAATTCTGTTCCAGTAAATTCTGATCTACAGAGACATCTACTTCCCATTGAAGCTGATGAGAGCTGCAGGTGACCGGTGCCTCTATAGCTCAGACCCCTAGGCTGGATTTCTCCCAGAGTATGAATATGTTATTAGTAAGAGCTAGCTATCTTTAGCTAAAAGCCTGGTGAAAAACACTGTTATGCTTTTCACAAAAGTGAGATGGTTGATTATGGCACAAACTTCCAGCTCTCCTTCTCAAAAGTTTTTGCTTGAGTTTATTTTAATTTTTTTTTTGAGTGAAGCCTTAAGTAAGAAGTAAACATAGGAACAGGCTATCAGAACTTTTCTGCTTTTTCAATTGAACAGAACTGAATGAGATAAAGGGGAAAAAAAAAAACCAAAACAAACCTTCTTCAATCTCCAATGCTTTTTTTCTCAGTTGCGATTCATTTTTCTTTAGAAAAATAGAGGTTATAACTGGTTTTGGAAAAAGAAAATATCAAGCACACCTGAGGTTTTAAACAAACAGTTCCTGCTGTTAAACAAATCCATGGTGAATTTTAGATGGAAGAAAAATCCCTGAAGCAGAGGCAAATAATCCGGTAGTAGTTCACCAGATCTGTATCTAGGCTCTTGCTTTGGTACTAATGGGATTTCTTTGATAGGTTGACTCAGGCTTTTGATAGAAGCAAGATTTAGTGAGAATATGTTCACAGCTTCCTTTGCTGCCATAGCTCATATACTTAGTTTCCAGGTTTCGTGTTTACATTGCTTTTTAGAGTCTCTGCATAGATCACAACTGTAATTTAATTTCTGTGCTCTTTTGTGCTGCAGTGTTCAGGTTATCCAAGAAAGAGCATCTCTGTTTTGACGTGTACCTGACACAGATTATTTTGCCAGGAAGTTGGGTTCAAATTAAAGAATAACTTTTTTCCCTTATTCTTAGCAACTCAAGATTGCCAAACACACCATAGGATAAAAGAAGATGTGTGGATATATATGTTACTCTTTTTACTTGCCAACTGGTGGCTGGACGATCAAGAGTTATTGAATTATTAGAAATGTTTTCTTATTTGGTTGTTGAACTATGGAAAATGGGTTCCCCAATTCTTCTTCATCTTAAATAGAGGTTTCAGTAGGTGATTCAGGAAGAAACCTGTATCACATAATCCATTAAGTTCTTGTCTAGGGGAGAGAAATTGAGTGTCATGCTGGTGTGAGGACCCCTCAGTTCCCAGGGTTAATTGATACAATTGCTGAAAAGGACTGTCAAAGCCAAACAGTCAATTATATCAAGCCTGCAGGAGCCTGATGACAAGCCTTAGGTCAAATCTCCCAGCGCAGATACATGCCATATTTTGTCAGCTGCGTCGATGCTGCATCAAGGAAAGAAGTAGTAATGCCAGCAAAGCTGGAGTGCTTTGCCCAGCTTCCTGGAGCATCACAACTTGGATTTTTCATACTCAGAATAGAACTATTATAAGGAAATAATTAATTATTTCACCTCTAGTGATCTAAGAAGAATTTGGGAAATAGACCTTAAAATATTATCCCAGAATTGCATATTTTAAACATTAAAACAAAACAAAAAAACCCCAAACCCCACAAAAACTGAAACAAAAATCCTCTTCTTTCTTCTGATCTCTTCTGTCTTCACACAGTAAAGCCTCACTGGTTTGCTTTCTCTGTTTACAGTTTTGTTTGAGATCATCACACCATGAAAAGTAGAATATGAAAGGATGTGTTCAGGAGGGACAATACATCTGGGAAAGATTTCTGCAGTGTTTCTTTATTGCTGACATATAAAAAGTAAAGTGATTTTCAATTCTTTTTAAGAAATAGTTGGAGTGTGATCAAATTAAATAATTCCTATTAAATGTATTCGATGGTGAAGGGCTGAATGACATTCCAGAACATCTGATTTTCATTCCCAAAAGTCATACTTCAGTAACACTCTCAGTGCTGCATTTTCATATTGCCCAGACCCACATCTATAATTTATAGATACCAACATCTCTCTCCAAATCAAGGATTATTTGCTTAGGTGTGGAGAAAGAAATACAAAGATCACCCAATGGGACTGACTCACTCGCACCTTCTAAGGGCAGTAAAGACTAAACATAAAGATTTCCTGCATCCTGTGCAATTGCCCCAACCCCTATGTAATAGTTATTCTACTACTACCCAAATACCCCATGAAGCAGCTACACTTCCATGACTACATTCACTCTGACTCAATCAATCAGAACTGTCTGAGAGAAACAGCTTGTTAAAAAGTCTCCATCCAGCAGAGTGCAGAACTCGTGTCAGACTTCATTTGTAGCAGAAAAGAATCTCTTCAGTTTCTTGTTTTCACTTCTAGCTCAAGATAGACCTTTTATCCTTCACTGTTCTTCTTTAACTTAGTTGCAATATTGGTTTTATTGAGCTGCTTCAGCAGATTTACTCCTGTGTGTGTATAAAATAAAGTAAGAATAGAATGAATCCTCCCTCTTTTATACCATACACCCTTCTGTGCAGTATGCAAAATGTAGGTACAACCCAAGCGTGCATATATGTTCTTGGTACTGACCATAAGAGGATTATGCAGTGTATTCTATTCCTTGAGTCCTCTCACTGGAGAGTAAAATATTTTAGTTTTGCAAAGGAAATAGAAAGCTAGGCGTCTTTTTGGAGCAAAATACATGAGAAGCTCTGGGAGGAAATGAGGCCATAACAGACAAACTAAATGAATTTTTCTTATCTGTTGACTGTGAAAGAATCTTTCTTCACAGGGGTGCATCAGAGGTTGTATCTTTGTTTCAGAACAAAGTTGATATAAAGTACAGGAAATATTTCTCAGGATTCAGCCAAGAGTTCCAGCCTAATACCTAACTTTAACATCAATGTGCAGTTTCTCTCATCAGCCTTCATATCAGAAGATTGTAATGTGAACTCTAAGGGTTTCATGGAGTCCCACAGATAGCACTTACCAGAAAAGCCTGACATACTGTGAAAATCTGTAGAAGAAAATCTGACTAATGTACAGGCTAAAACAATACTGAAGAATAAATGTAGTAGGCATATAAAAAAGTAATATACTATGGGAGAGTCAGGCAGGATATTTATGCCTCACAAATCTGTTAGCATTGTTTGAGGAAACTGAGAAGGGTGTAGATTGATGTGATCCAGCTGATAACACTAATATGGAGGGGAGAAGTCTTTTAAAAGTCTTTCCCAAAAGACTTTAACTGCCATGGGTAAAAGGGAAGGCATTTTCATGACCTAATAATGGACTAAAGCATAGGGAAAAAAAAGGCAATAAAGCATTAGTTTTCACAGTGGAAAGAAATAGATATTTGTGCTGGGATGTGTTCTCTCTATTGCATTCAGAAATGATCTAGAAAAGGGATTGGATAAGAAGAAAGTAGTCAGAAGGGTAAAAACAGAAGCTGATTGAAAGCCATTGGACAGAATGTCTTATAAAGAAAAAAATCACCAATAAAATAGCAGATAAAATTCTGCATCAGTAAAGCAAAGTAAATCATGAGGGAAAAAAATAAAAAAGAAAAAGAATTCCAGCTAGTCCCTAATCATGAGCTGCAGAGTAGCTGCTACCACTTAGGAAACAGATTTTTTAATTATAGTAAGTAGATTTAAGACAATATTATCTTGATGCTAATCAAAGAAAGACTAAGATGTCAGGCATTCTTTTGAAAAGTGTAGAGCACTGTCATACCTGCAGTTTTGATTCCCATCATCTCCTAATGAATGCAGTTGGCTGAGGAAAGCAACAGAAAAATGTGACAAGGATAAACCAAGAACTCAACCAACAAGGAGAGACTGTATATACCAGGAGTCCTCAACCTATAAAGGAACCTATGAGAACATGGTAGTCCAGAGAGACATGAAGAAGTATCAGCAAAAAAGTCTTTACAACAAATATATAAAATTCTTAATAAACCATCAGAACAGAGTTCTAAGATTTCTTATGGAATTCTAGGAATTCCAGAAGAATTTAGATATGAAATTTGTAGCAGTTAAGTACTGTTGGCTGTATACCACTTATATTGGCCTTGATGTCTGAGAAATAGAAGATACTTTTAGAATGAAAGTTACCTATTTTTAAAGGGAATCCAGAAGTACTTGTGGATCAGCAATTTTGATATTTCTGACATGAAAATTATATGAGACCATAATAGATACATGATTGTATAAAGAGATGGAAAATGTGTTATAATGAGGAATAAATCATGCCTCACAAATTTCCTAAAATTCTCCAAAAAAAAGTCCATGGAAATATTGGAAAGAATGATCCAACTAGGGAAGTGGACTAAATTGCAGTTTTCCATAAAAATTTAGACAAAGTTCTTCACCAGAAGATACTAAGAAATAAACTAGTGTGATACAGAAGAAAGATCTGCTCATGTGTAGAAAACTAGCTAAAAGGAAGGAAACAGCACAGGCAGACAGGAGTGGCAGCATTCCCTAGGGCCAGATAATTATTTTTTTTTCACCATAATATGAGAGATCTGTAGAAGAGGTGAAAAAAGGAGTGACTAAGTTTCATATAATGTGACAAGCAACATTAAAACAAAGGGCAAACAACTGATGGACTCAACATGAGGTATATTATCACTTAGGAAAGACTCCCAAGGCACTGTTAGTAGGTATTCAAAATCTACTCTAGAAAACTCACTAGCAGTCAAAAGAAAGAAAAAGAAATGTAAGGAACTGTTAGGATGAAACAGGAAGCAAATACAGACTATCATTATGATACAGTATAAATTCATATCCCAAATGTTACTATGGTACCCAAAAGTATCATAAGGACAAAATTGTATTTAGAGTTATTGAATGATTTATATTTCAGATAAAATAAACATCAAAGGCCACAAAAATTTAACAGAGAAATTACTTTTGGGCACAGGGAACAAGGGGAAGCAGAAATCTGTTGGATAACCTAGGCAAATTAAAGGGCTAGGCAATCACCAACCATATGAAGTGCAACAAGGGCAAGTATACTTTGCACGAGACAACCCTGGGTGTACCTACAGACCGGGGAGCAAGAGGCTGGAGAGCAGTGGTACAGAAAGGAACCTGGGAGTCCTGGTCAGTGGCAAGTTGAATATGAGTCAGCAGTGCCCTGGCAGCCACGAGGGCCAACTGTGTCCTGGGGGGGCATCAGGCAAAGCATCATCAGCTGGTTGAGGGAGGGGATTGTTCCGCTCTGCTCTGCACTGGGGCAGCCTCACCTTGAATATTGTGTGCAGTTTGGGCATTGCAATATAAGAAAGATATAAAGCTATTGGAGAGCGTCCAAAGGAGGGCAACAAAGACAGTGAAGGGCCTAGAGCGGAAGGTGGCTGAGGTCACTTGGTCTGTTCACCCTGGAGAAGAGGAGACTGAGGGGAGACCTCATTGCAGTCTTCATCATTCTCACAAGGGGAAGCAGAGGGGCAGATAATGATCTCTTCACTCTTGTGACCAGTGACAGTACTTGAGGGAATGGCAGGAGGCTGAGTCAGGGCAGGTTTAGGTTGGATATCAAGAAAAGGTTTTTCACCTAGAGGGTGGTCAGGCACTGGAACAGGCTCCCCAGGGAAGTGGTCACAGCACCAAGCCTGTCTGAGTTCAAGAAGCATTTGGACAACACTTTCAGGCACATGGTGTGATTCTTGGGATGTCCTGTGCAGGGCCAGGATTTGGACTTCGATGATCCTTGTGGGTTCCTTCCAACTCAACATATTCTATGATTCTATGATTCTGTGAACTGTGAAACTATATGAGGAAGGAGTTCAGGGAACAATTTTTCAGCATTTGTTGTGCTATAGAAAGTAGGGGTACCCAATGAAACGTAAACAAGTTATAATCAAACCAAACCCCCTGATTTTTAATATTATACATACTTAAATGGTGGTTTGTTTTTTGTTTTGTTTGTTTTTTGGTCAGAGTATTGACTTCAAAGAAGAGTTAAAATTATGAAAGAAATGTCAAAAACCATTAAATAGGATGGTCCAATGCAACTTCTGGTTTAAAGTGTCTCTAAACTGCAGACTGCCAAGAGCAAGAGTCAACACCATGAAAATTTTATTCCATTTTTGGCCTGTTTTTACACTTTTTCCCTAGCAATCTCTTATATGCTACTATAAGAGAGAATAAAACAAAACTACAAATGGACCTCTGGCAGTTTTGTTAGGTAAACCTATCTTGTGGGTTTGCGGATTACATGTAGCCTCTCATTTGCTATATGTATTTATTTTTAAATTTTATTTATTAACATATTTTCTTCAATTTGCACAGATTCAATGCAACTGGCTGCCAGTTTAATTTAAAATAAAAAACCAGCAACTTGTCTCTACTTGATATTGCTTCCTTCTCACAACATTGAACTTTAGGATTTTACTCAATTTTTTTACAGAATGATAGCTCTAGACCAACGTTCTCTAAAAGAACACTGGCAACTTATATTAAATAGTTTTAATTCCCTCTAACTATTCCCCATTGTCCAACACATTTTCTGAGATCCCAGAAAACACCATTTCTTTTCTCATTGATTTTTTCTTTAGTATAAAACAAAGCATTGATTTTCTCCCTTCTGTCTTGTGTTTCTAATGATACGTAAATTAACATGGTTCGTTCGTATGCCACCTTACCAGGACTCCTTGTCACACCAGCATCACCAATAATAGAATGTAGGACCCTCCACTTAATCAGCAACCTGATAAATGCTGCAGCAGTTGACAAGAGCAATGGTTGGATTTGTATTCCTCTGTGCCCTTGGGCAAGGCACTTAATCTAGCCTACCTTTTAATTCTATGAGTACAGCACAGGGAAACTGTTTATCTATCCCATACATGTTTGAGGATGATTCAGATCCAGTAGTGAATGTTACATGTGCTCAAATACCTCTCGCAGAGGCACAATACACAGTCCCATTATTTGGATTCAGAAGAATGAACATATCACAGTTTCACTGGCACAACCTGTCTCGTCACTGCAGTAATCAATATGTTCTTGAAGCTGTACTATTCATCCTCTCTGGCACTTTACAGGAGCTATTCATCACTAAATAAAATTTGATTTTACAGAATAAGCATGATTCTTAAACTCTTGAAAAGAATTTGTTACCACCTGTTTTGCTTCTTACAAATTTCTTGCAGGTTCCTTACTCTGTAATAGCTGCTAAATAGACCAACCTTGCCATTATGCCTTGCAGAATTGTTAGATATACTCATGTAATGCCTCTTTACCTAACATTTCTGTGACTCCCCAAAACAAAGTAATGCTTAACTAGCATTTATTCAATTGCTCCATTGTCTTTACCTCTTGAGGCACCTTGGGGTTTTTGAAGGGTTTTTTGTTTGTTTTATTTGGCTTTTTTTCCTCTTCCATAATGTAAGGTCATGCTGATGTATTCAGATGCAGAGCAGGCCTAAAGAACACAAATGTGAGGGGTTTTGCAACAGTTGCAAAGAGTACCCATGGCTGGGGCATTTGGCAATAAAATAAGGACCTTTTATATCTCAGGACAGTGTTCCTCAGACTAACAACTCAAAACTGAGAGGTGAAAGAGGCGTTCCCAATAATCGAAGTGCTATTTCTTCCCATATGCACCTTGCCAAAAGAAAACATCTGAAGAGCTGGATTTGCCTCCAGCCAGTGCCAGACCCTGAATGAAGACCTAGGGCTATAGTATTTGTTCATTCAGCACAACTCAAAACCACATAGTAAGTGCACTAAGAAATAGAATCTGTTGACCATGGCATTGGAGATCTCCCATTTAAAAAACTAGTTTCCTTGCTGAAGGAAGACAGGTGTAGAACTACATGGTCTAGTTATAACAGCACTTGGAAATACATCAGCAAACAGGACCTCTGTCAAGCACCTGAAACAGTTACTAAGCAAAATGCCAGGACTAGATTTTACAGACCAGGCTCCAATAGGTAACTTACTTGAAATTGTCTGTTCTTAAAGTTAAATGTTTTTAGAGCTGTTTTTTCCTTATGCTTATGTTGTGCTATTCTGCTGTGGCTGATGTTCATAAGCGTAGCGGTGAGAAAAGGATCCCATTTGTATGGATGAGGTATGAAGAGAATCAAATGCTCTGTGTGATAGAAGAAAGCTTGCTATGTATTTCTTTCATTGAATTCTGTGTCAATTCAGAAAGGAAAATATTTAAGTGGGTGTAAGTAAACCACATTCAGAAGTCAATGTTCGAAGTACACTGATCCATTCATGCAAAGTTGCAATGCAACACGTTGTACATCCAGGTAGTAGTTTGTTTGTACTGTTCAAGGACAACTTTGCCAGTAAAATCGAGCATCAGAAGAAATGAGCACCACATAGTAGAAAAATACAGCATAAGTGAATCATTCATACTTGTCAGAATGTGCTGATTCTGTGGATTGTCTCCTGAGCCTGAAATGTGTTCTTAAAGAAATGAAAAGAAGTCTTCAATGCTGCACTCTGATTGACAGACAGCCATTATCTTTTTTTTCCAAGCAATAAAAAAAAATGCTTAGAGCTCGCTAGCCACAAGTACTTATTAAACAACTAATGAAAAAGGGCAGGCCTAAAAGTGAAAGAATCTCACTTACAGGCAAGTGTTGCAGAGAGATGTGTGATCTTCAGGGATACCTGCCATGCACAAAGGAGTGAGCAGCATGTAGTGAAATTCTTCTCGGGATGAGAACCATCCAATTGGAAAACTGTGTATTTATTGAATTGCTTATGGCTGATACTGAACTGGGAAACTTTTACAGACCTCTTAATTTTTCATGAGTTTCTTTTTTTTCAAACCCATGAAAAAAACTATTGATAAACTGTTGTGAAACAGTTTGGAGATTAAATAAACCACCATTCACATAAACCATCACTAACATTTACTGGCCTCTTTAATTATAGTGCTAGAAAAGATAGTAGGGACTCAACTGGCACCAAAAGTGTAACAACCTTCACATTTTGCACACCTCAGGTTCACCCAGTCAAAAGCACAGGGGGAGCTGTGTAGTGACATGTTGATCTGTTATGCAGATTAAAAAGATTTTTCCATATTAGTCTGAAATGTTGTACCAAGACTAAATTCCTGTCAATATTTAATTAAAGGCAAGCCGCATATGACTGTTTCATTAATGGGCCATGAAGCACCTCTTACAAGTGACTCTGGCTGCTGTGCATAAGCCTTACATTTCAAATGTTTGTAGCTACATAGAAAGCAGCTGTGTTGATGGAAATCTCTCAGCTATAAGCAGTGAAACTGTTTGAAAATATACCACCTTGTGCCTGCAATGAACAAAGAAACAGATCTTTACCTGTTTGCAGCAGCAAATAAACCATATCTCAGGATAGTAGTGTATAACCTAGGTAGAGAGTTGTGGGTATAATATTACAATGACAGAGGAAAAAAAGCAGATGAGTAAAGAAAGTAATATTCCACATGTCAGCAAGCTTACCTAAGGAAGTCTCAGTCCTGGGAGTGGAGGCGGTTCAGGCTAAGTGATCTCCTCTGATCTCTCCCAAGCAAGAAGAGTTTTCCCCATTCATACTATGGGTAAACAACACACAATCACAAATTCAGTCTGTTTAAAATTGAAAACAGTCAATTCATTTAAAATGAATTAAATCCACTTGGAACAAACTTCTCAGGCTAAAGTGAGAGAATGATGTAACAGAGAGAAAGGATCAGACTAACATGGTAGAGCTTAGTAATGAAGTGAGGAAGCCAGCTGCTGGGAAGCCAGCCTGTGAAAAAGGAAAGGATCAACACTTTTTCATCTGAAGAAAAAAAAAAAAAGTTATGTAACACACTGCAGCAGCTTTGATTTTTTCCTCTTCCTGGCCAGAATATCTCTATGGGAAGAAAAAAAAAAATCATAGTGAGCTTCATTCTGCTGTCCACAGGTAGGCAGACCAACAGGGCTCTGAAACTGAGATCAGGTCATTAAAATAGGGCATAAATACTTGTGCATTTCAGTCTGCCTTGGAGGCTGGGAATGCTTGAAGTCCATTCACCTCCCTGAGGCTGTCCCGTCTAAACCAGATTCACCCTAAAACTCTCTATAATCTTTGATACGTGTCTCTCAAGTCCTACAATTATCATTTCCACGTTTAAGCTTGCAAGAAGTACTCAAAGAGCAATTTCATGACTGCTGTCTGCTGTGCATGGTCAGAAAAGTCCCCCTGTTGCTATTGTCAGGGACTTTTGAACATCTTCATACCTTTTTTCACTTTGATTTTGTGTAAAGAGGTCACAGCAAAGCTGCAGATTAGCATGGGAGTTCTAACAGAATGGTGTCTCCTTGAATTAGGTAGAGTGCATGTATTTGCATTAATGTTCAGTATAAAAGGCACACATCTTGCTATGTGAATGTGTTTGCAAAATCAAATAACTTCCATCTGACTGACAAACTCTATCCCAAAGAAAGTGCTCTGAATAATCCATTACATAAAAGGAAACAAAAGTGAAGCATATAAAAAGCAATGTAGTTAAAGCTTGTTCATTTAACAGACATTGGAACAAGAGCAGGCATCTAATACTCTAGCTTTATATCCAGGCAAAGGCATTTGTGCTTTAATGGCAGTAAACAATTTCGGGATGCTTTTGAAATGTCATTGATCTTGGTTTGTAGTCCTCAGAACTGCAGCTGTCTTTTACTGCCTAGCTGGTGCTGGGAACTTGACTCAATTCATTTACATTTTCATTTCAGGTGCCCACCCTGCAAATTCACTGGGTAGAAATTCTGTTCCATGCATGGAACAAGAAGTTATAGCCATTTGAAGGCTTAAAGCAGACTATCCAAGTACTAACTATTTTCTTCCAATACTGGGGTCAAAAATTTGCGTAATAGTGGGACTTATCAGTTATTGAGTTTTAGCTTAATGACAATGGATTTTACAATACACTACTTCCCACTTATGGTAACCTTAGAAGTCCCTGGAGAGGAAATGCTTATTTTCCTGATGTTTGTGATGAGTTTTCAGTCAGAGAGTTTGGAAGAAAAGCAGAAATGAAATAATTACTAAAGTTAACTTAGGTAGACAGTAAATTTATTCTCTCTTATTATTTGAAGACTTCTGCTCTCTTAATACAGCATGCAACAGCAGGGCTAGTGATCTTTAATGGATGGCCTGATCTGTACTTATTGCAGCAAAAACAAAGCTCCCCTTCACTTTTGCAGTGCACAGGCACATGAAGTAATACTACTTTCTTTACTTAACTTGCTAAAATTTCTAGCTATCAAGTAGAAAATCCCTGGATTTTCAATTGTTTGTCTATACTTCTTGCCTTCTGAAGTCTGAAAATATAACAATTTCAGCCACTGGTGGGTGAGAGGTGGAAAGGCAAGTATTTTCTTATGCTAAAAACAAAAAGTGTGCCCTTTTTTTGATCAGTGTCACTGATGTGGCTTGAAGCCACAATTGTGGCCTCATAAAAGTGAACATTTTAATTTCTAGTGAAGACCGTTTTTTGCCTTGAGAATTAGGAGTTTGTGAGAATTGCTTGCTAATGTTGATCAACAGATCAATAGAGCATCTTCTGCAGCACATTTTGAAAGCATACGGCTGGCTATGACTTCCAAAAAGATGATGGTAGTTTTTAGTACCCAAATCCAAGTGCTGTCTTCCCAAATGGAATATCCAACGCCTTCAGCTTTTTTTGAAGGTAGTCTTCCCATGCTAGACTTGCCTGTGTTCTGTGCTGCTCCTCTGCTCATTACAGCTGACATAGCCCAAGAATAAGAATTGGATTTTTCAAAACCATATGCTCATTTCCTGAAAACTCAGTGAAATGGGAGGACTTGGGGATTGTGTGTGCGAACCAAAACAATGTTGTTCTCCTCCCCATGTCCAAAAAAACCCCCAAACAGCCCAGCACTTCAGGCCGTATGCAGCATATGAGTTGGCATATAATCTTGCTTGGCAAGATTTCTATGGATGCTACCTAAAATAAAACTGAAAAACTAAGCACAGCCTCAGCAGGCAAAGTCTTACACACAGTCTGGTTGCACAGTCTGCTGTTGAGGAATATATACCCCAAAGAAATTCTTAAACATGTATTCACTTTCAGCATTTTTCAGTTCATCTTCCTCTCTGAAATAGAAATTAACCCTGTGTAATCTTGTTCTTTACAGAGAAATTAATCTAGATTTGCTTTTACTCCCCCCCTCCCCCGCAAATTTGCCACACAAAACCTGCAGAAAGATAGCAAAGGAAGCCTTGCTTTGTGGAAAACATTGCTTTCCTGATGTCTAGCCAAAGGTTTGTTAAACTGAAGCACTGACAACTTATTTTGCTTGTCAGCAGGGCTCTGAAGTCACTGATGGAGAAGCTGTGTTTACCTCTTTTTGCTCTGCTGGGCAGAGCACTGCTCTGTGGTGTAGTTCACACAGCTTTTGGTGTAGAGTGCATCTCTCTCTTCCCGCATCTTGCAGGACAGCCTGGCTGCAATGTGTGGCAGAGACCTAAATTTCTCCTCTGCTGTCATCACAGCTGGGTTATCAGACTTGCTCTTCCAGGAATCCCAGTTTGTCTTTATATTTTTAGTTTATCTTTGGTACTAAACAGGCAGACTGGCCAGCGTCTCCACAGTGGTCCCTCAGGAGCTGAAAGGTGCCAACAATTTCCTCGTGTGTCTTGGGCCTAGAGGAGCAGAGAAAAGCACTGCTTAGCTCCTGGCTCCCAGCATAGCAAAGAACATGCACAATGAAATCAGAAGACGTACTTATACAGTGCACATGCAAAAATTCAGTTAACGAAAACACTGTAAGAAGCAAAGTTTTGCCTTTTTTATACAAGGAAAGAAAAAAAATTTTTTTGTAAAAAAATTTACCTTTTCCTTCTCGTAAATCAAAACTTGATCTAATCTGTATGGGTCTTAGTCTAGAGAGAAGTCCTGCCCTCTAGAAAATGTGGCTGTTATTGTTTACTTTGGCTGAACACCAGGTATCCACTGGGCCTGCACCCAAGTCCCTCCAGAGGAAGGGGTGGGGAGGGGGGAAAGGAGAGGGGAAAGGAAAAAAACTACTAGATTCAGAACTGCTGAGAATTTATATTACATGAAGATAGGAAAGACTATAAGCAATATGCGTACAAAGAAGAGCTAAAAATAAAGATACTTTCCAAACAACCAACGCTTTCTTCCTGAAACCACCTCGCTTCGCAACCGGAAGAGAAAAAAAAGTTGATTTCTTTCCCCTCTGTGTCTTTTAAGGAGTAAGTTCTACACCCTATCAGAACTGTTAGTAAAATTACAGGTATCTCCACAAGAACTGGGCAAATTGCCATGTTTTTGTTATATGTTCCCGACTTAGCAAAAACAAACAGATAAGGGAGGCAGTTGTTTTATAAACAATTTTTCTTGGCAGTTTTCCCAGCTGTTTAAATAGCTGGGCTGACATAACATGGTATGGAATATCTTATTGGCAGAATACACATCAAATGACTTATCCTATTTCCGTTTTTCCCTCTCAGGGAGTATAGCAAACCCATTACAGTGGCTCATTTGGCCAGGGTAAATTAGGCACAAGATGATTTGCATTCTCCAAGTGCTGAAATGCTTTGGCCTCCATTTCACTTAACTAGAATATTCTCTCATGTTTGGAAAACCAAATGCTATGTTTTGCTCTTGTTTGTGCTTTCAAATTTAATATGCTCATGCTATTTGAACTGAAAACACTATGTTATTCCTGAATTTCCATATTAAAAATCTGCACATATAATAGAGTTTTCTACATACATAAATATTATGAATACATGCATTAGAGACACATATATATAAAATTTTTAAGATTAATTATTAAGATCCTTTCTTTAGTCATACAGAACATTCTTTCTCTAGCGAGTGCTTTTGTGGAAAAAAAAGTTTTAAATAATACAAGTGAATAAATATGTCCCAATTTCAGACTAACGTAAGACTTGAAAATTATTTTATTCAAAACTAGATATGTTGTAGCTGTATTTATGTATGTAGATTGACATCTATGTAATCTGTTTCAGAAAACATTAATTGTGATTGTACCTATATTCCATCAATTACTATCAGAACACTGAGATAGATGACATTTTACGTGGTGAAAGTAAGCACACTACAGTTACATTTTTCCCCTGGTACAGCATATGGAAGCAAATCTCTTTCAGGACTTCCCAGTCATATTTCACCCAAATCCAAAAGTTTATTTAAATTTCCTGGAGACAATGGACCTCGCCTGGTTCTACAGCTTGTGCTCTCAGACTTTACCAGAAATTAGGAATAAAGGATTTCTTGCATCTTGGAAGATGCAAGCTCAGAGTACACATATATTTCCCAACTCTGTTCAGCAGTGTTCAGTATATGAATTATAGAATCATTACCGTTGGAAAAGACCTCTAATATTGAGTCCAAGTGTTACAGCACCACTGTGTTTACCACTAAACCATGTCCTCATCCACAAGACTTGATCCCTTTCAGGGATGGTGATTCCATCACTTCCCAGGGTAGCCTGTTCCAGAGCCTGACCACTCTTTCGGTGGACAAATTTTTCCTAATATCTAATCTAAACCTCCCCTGGTGCATCTTGAGGCTATGTCCTATACCTTGAACATAGTATTCCTTTAACTGTCCCTGACTTACACTTCCCCTTCCCTTCCAGATTCTTACAGCTGCTCTTGTGGTTCCCAGGCAATAAAGAAATTACAGCTCTGCATCCAAGGAAGGAAGTTTCTCCTCATGGGACTTCCTACTCAGGAAACACAGCTAGCTGATATTTTTATCATTTCTATCATCAGACATCCCACATATAGCATGCTTCACTGCAAAGGTGTGTACCATAGGTCTTATGGTTTAGGAAGGCTTAAGTTGAGACTTAAAAATGCTGATAGTTAGCTAGTCCTGCCTGGTGACCTCAGGGAGCAATTTTGCAAGCATTCAAAAGATGAAAAGGACATTTATAGATGTTTGGTCCGTAACTGTCACTGGGGCGATCTGGTGAAGAACACAAAGCTATCAGTTATATTTTTCTTATTTCTTCATTTTGTGATGGCAGTCATATGAACAAATGGTTGATTCTGCATAGCAATTGTGTGTAATAGAAAAAGATACTGATATTAACTGAGGGCACTGATCTGTTAGTTCACTTGGAGGAAACTGATGAAAGCTCATCATATGTCATTACCTATGGCAGTAGTCAATAGTCATTAAATAGTTTCTAATGGCTATTGACAGAAGGAATACAAAGAGAAGACAAATTCAAACACAATAAGCTATTAATTTTCAAGGGCTATGGTATTATCAAGACCTTTAAGTGAATGACAAAAAATAGCTCTAATTGGTAACTCCAAATATATAATACTTTATTTATTTGGAGGCTGAGGAGCTTTATATATACACACTAAAAGGGTAACTCAACACTAAAGACCAAAACAAAGGTGGTGAGTTGCTGCAGGATGCACTGGCATAAGGCTAGCAGGGCTCTGTAATTCTGATCTTTATGCATAAGCCTCAGCTCTTGGGGTATGCAGCTTGGATGCTCTGAGCTGCATGAGCTCTTCTTCTGTCATCCCAGGGCTGTATGTCCTTCTTCACCAGCCCCCACCTTGTTCTGTTCCCTCTCTTGTCATTCTTCCTGAGCTGGAAGTGAGCTGTACTGTACTGCCATAACACAGAGCAACCTCTTCACTTGGGCCTAGCCTGCAAGGAATGAGGGAAGGAAAGAGATTGATCCTGATAATGCTGCAAATCAGGGAAGCAAACCAAGGTTTAAAGCAACAGCTGTCATGGCTGACCTGCCAGCCCAGGGCAACCATCTGTGACTGACCAGCTGCCACATACCCTGAGAACATGAACACAAAAACATGCTTCCCTACTTTTGCTATACTGTCTCTTTCTCCTTTGTGTCTGTTTTGTCAAGTACAAGAAAATTACTTCTGTTCTCACAGAACTCAAAAAGTCAACAATGGAACTTTCTTTTCAGCTTTATTTTACAGCCTAGGAGACTGTCTGTCAGACCCTTTGGGCCAAAGGGGCTTGTGTAGGCTTCAGTAGTTGGTCTCACATTACTCCTCAGCCCAGTTTCAGAATTCACTGTGACTTGATTTTGATTTTGTTTTTCTTGTGATGTACTTTAAATATTTCCAAAAGGGGATATGTGTTTTCTAACATCTTCTGATGGAAAAAGTAAATTGAAAAATTTATACTCAAAGGCTGAGTCTTGTTGATTAATATTTTAGAAAAGTAGGATTTCACAATTTTAGCTCTCTACATCTTGGTTTTTGTCTTTGAAATTAATTCCTAATTAGTTTCTAGAGTGTCAAAGGGCAATCTGTTATGGAAAATGCAGCCTCAACTTGCAGAAACACAGGAACTACTTATATGAAAAATAAACCACACCACTTACCATAAACAACTTCAGCAGCAATTAACTCCTTCCCTTAATTAGCAGCAATTAACTCCCTTTGCAGTTTGACTTTCAGTAGGTAAATGTCTTCTTGCCGTTTCATTTCTCTTTTGCCTTGTCTGATGATGTCTGCTGACATGTCTCCATTAACAGGTGATTGCTGCACAGCTACTCAGGAAAGGAGAGTTTCTTGCAAAGTTTTTTGCATTAGTATAAAGGAGATGCAAAACCATAGTATGATGTGTATGCGGGTAGGAAAGGTATGAAACCTTTGATTTCTTACCTCTAAGCAACTTAGCAGTGTGTTCCACTGGCCTCTTGTGTTCTCCAGGACCACAGTAGTCTGTTCTCCAGACTTCAGGTGCTTTCTGGGAAAACTGTCTCCAGGCCCTTGGGAAAAAGATTAGTCCAGCACTCATACTTTCTTTCCTCTTTAGCAGAAGGGAAGACTGTCCCTTAATGATGGGACAAAGAGGTGATGGTATTGTGTGTTATTGCACAGAGGCATTGGCCTCACATCATTTCTCCCTTAGTGATACAAGACCAGGGCTGGAGTGCAGGAGGAACTGCTGGCAGTATCTTTCCTGCCAGAATTGGGATCCCTGTTTTACACTTCATGTATATGCCTAACTGTCACAGGAGGAATTCTCAGTAGAAACCTTAGGCAAATGAAGGTTTTCATTATTTTTTTTCAAGCTCGGAATTTCTCTTTCCAGTATCAGAGAACACAGTGATTTCCTTCTCTTTGAAGAGTCAGTTTATCTGGAGTTTTAGGTGAACAGTTTAAAGCAGCTGTATGGTTGCTCTTCCCTTTTTGGCTAACATCAAGCAGCAACAAGTCCTGCATAGAAGGGTTTGCTGAAGCTCAATAGCACATCACTTTATTTCATGGCTTTTCTTCTTCTTTCCCTCTTTTTTTTCCCCCAATAAGCAGAGATAGTATAAAAAATGTGTGAAGAACTGATATCAGTGTAAGATGTGGGGATTAATATATCTACACTACTGAAAGTATTCATGAAAACTTTTTTTAATTTTTTTGCTAACAGGTGTGTAGTTAGTGCTTGTGTGCTCTTCTGCAGAACACGTGCTATGCTATCAAAAGAAAATCGAAGGGGTTTGCCAGTTGCCTTGCTCCTCTCCAGATGGTGCCAGCCTTTCTCCTGCTGCTGGTTTCAGGGGACCATACCCACAAGGCAGTGCTGTGTCACACAGATAGGGTGGCAGACACAAGCATCATCCTCCACCCTCAGAGATCCTGCCCTATACAGTCTCATCCTCATTTTTCCTCCATTAAGCTCTTTCTCAATCAAAAGGCAGTAGGTGTTTAAGAAGTTAAAGGCCTGCAGTATTATCATGGCTGGGCTTCTCGAACGAAGATTTGGGAAAGGTCTCTACCCACGTTTGTCACAAGCACGCTGGTGGCTAAAAAGGCCAATACGAGACAGGCATGTCCAATTGCAAAAGGCACAACAGAAAGACTCCTTAGGTGGTAAATTCTGCAAGGCACGATTCTTTCTGCGTTGTCTTTTCTCCTCGAGAGTGATCCTGCGTGCTTTCTCAAAGGCATCAGCAGTGTTATAGATGGTGTGTCTCCAGGCCTCCTGATTGGAGGCCAGAGTAGACCACTTTTGGTGATCAATATGGCCAAGGCTGAGATGTTGTTTCAGGGAGTCCTTGTATCTCCTCTTTGGGGCTCCTCTCATGCGGCAGCCGGTGGCAAGTTCACCATAAAGCAGGATCTTAGGGAGGTGGTGGTCCTTCATCCTTGAGACGTGCCCTGCCCAGCACAGCTGTGTTCTCAGCAACATGGCCTCAATACTTGTGACTTCTGTTTGTTTTAGAACAGACATGTTAGTCACATAATCTGACCAGTGGATGTTTAGGATTGTACAGAGACAGCATTGATGGAAGCGTTAGGCCTCCAGTATTATTAATGTGGAAAAGCCCATGACACATTCAAAGGAATTCCTCTTGCCTGTGGAAATGTTTTATGGCTAGCAGAGAGCAGAGACTGGATTCCCTAGAAATGTAGCCTTCTTGTAGTACCGTTGGTTCAGCCTTTATGCTTCGCAATCATGATTAAATAGAAGTAGAGATCCAGACACTCCGGATCCATTTCTGAAACTTTTATTTGGTTCTAGTATCATTACAGACTTTGCTTTTTCCAGTATTTTTATACTACCTGTGGCAAACTGATCAAATAGCTATAAAATGACAACATTTAAGTATATGCTATACTATGTTTGCCAGATAGGACACCAAAGCCATCTAATCTGGTTTTATGGTCAAGAGCTCTTTTGAACTAAAGTTGCCCAAGTAGGGCATCTCTCATGCTGACATCTACAACAGCTGTACTGAGAGGACCTCACCTGGAGTTAAGACACCTCGATTTTGGTCCTGGCAGATTTGACTGATCCTGACTATTTTTTATCATAGAAGGATTAATGAATTATTTGATAATGATTTTTATGACCAGGACAAAACTTAACAGTGTACTAATCACATTATTAATGAAGTTATTGACACAGCTTTTGGATGAATTTGGTATTAATTACTTATGTTACTTCTTTTTTTCCTGTTCATTGCAAATAAACTATTTCTAGAGGACCATGGTGACTCAGAAGATCCTGCTTTTGGTTTATCTTAATTTTCATATTTTCATAATTCTGTGTGTACTCTGATAAAACTTACCCAAGACAGTTTGCACTCCGTGTACCACAGATAGATTTCCTTCCTAGTCAGACTGTTTTTCAAACTTTAATGTTTATGCATTCGAAAGGAGACTGAATTAAAATAAAAAATATAAATAAAAAGAATTTTTTTGATAAAACCTTAATAGAAAGCTGAGACAATGTAAAACAAATGAGAGCTGTTAGAAATGAATTATTAGCATAGCAAGCTGAAAAGTTACTCAGCTTGTATGTGGGGGACATGGTTTCCAATATCTGCTTATTTCATTTCAGTGACTGTTCATGTTAAAGCAGTAATAGAAATGGCATTAGGGATTGATTAATAAGACATCTGAGAGGGTGAGAGCTCACATTCAACTGTCTGGTTTTAAAATATAAATTCCCTTTTCCTTTTATTCCACACCTTGAATTAAAACAAATTCTTTAACAAAAAACATTGCCTATAAGCTGGAATTGTTTTTCTTAATTAAATGAAAACATTGAAATAAGTAGCCTACAGCTCTATCTTCCCTAAAATCTGTGTTTAAGCATTTACATCCTTTATTGTACATGTTTTTAACATTTATGACAATATTTTGGCCCAGTATCTGTGCTGGTTACACCTATGTAGAGGGGCCATAACCAGTTTCTTTTCTCTGGTAGTTTTGATAGAAACTTAAGAATTTTAAAGTTCTGTGAAAACTGAAGATAGGAGACACTGTATTATATTTGGAGTAACTGCATTGTAAGCGTTTTTTGAAAATCTGAGAATTCAGCATATCATCAAGGTAGAACACATAAGGAAAAAATACAGCCATAATCATCTAGATAATAAAATCAATGTGTTCTGACAAGAGGAATGCCTCACGGCACTGTATTTGTTAGAAATACCAGCTAAAGCCATTTGCATACCTTCTGAATACAAGCAATCTAATCGTTGTAAAGTGGTGATAGAAATATACCTGGAAGGATACTTAGCATTCTTTACAGGATTTAATCAAGATATAAGCATTTAACAGAGAAGGTTTCTTCGTAAATACTGCATAATACTCACATGCAAATATTGATATTTTCTCAAATATCATGTTCTACGTATATTATCTTCAAGGCCTTCAGAAGCTACTGTTATTCCAAAACATACCATTTTTCTTTGTGGGAATGCATGAACAGGATTTTCTTCTTCTTGCCTGAGAGTCATGATCATAGCATTGGTAATTTCAGGAAACTGTGAATACACTTCATGCACTAAAATTGGATATGTGTTTATGTAAGTGTTTGGCACTTACAAATAAGCAAGACATACTGTTTTATCACAGGCTTCACTGGAAATTGCCAACTATCCAAGGACACTGTCAAACTGAACTTATATTCATTTCTGTAATTTTCTTTTGATAGAAATTCAGGCCTGTACTGTTCTGCCAACAATTTCTAAAAGCATATAACTTGTAGAAGTAGCTCATAGCTGTAGAAGAACACAAGAACCCTAGGGAAGACATGGATATGTATTAAAATGAGATGAACATGTTCCTGCACATTTACTATTTATTAGACATCTGTATAGCAAACAATTTAATTGATCTGTTCAGGAAAATATTTATAGAGTGTGAGAGTGAGCTGGGACACTCGGCTCTCAGGCTCAGGTGCAAGGCTTCATTTAAATTTTATTTAATACAGAGGCATTCTTTTGTAGCTTCATAAATAACCTCTATTAAACATATACTTTCCCTCTTTTGTTAATTATTACAATTTTGAGGCTGTCTTCTGTGCCTGAAGTTTTTGCTCTAGAATTCATGGCTCCCATATTCCCTTGTGCTGGGATTATGCTGTTTCACTGTGCAGCCATGATGAGCAGAACTATTAATAGCTCTCTCCCTTGTGCTGCACTTACTGGGCAGCTTGTGAACAGCCAGAAGTGCAGCAACTCAGCACTACACGTCCTTCTGCTACAGCCTTTTACCATTTCTCTGTTACTCAACATACTTAATTACACAGCACATTTACTGTGCTCTTCCACATACATGGTGGGGCCTCAAAAGAAGAGGCACGCCACTATGAAGAACACCTGTGGAAATTCAAAGCCCCACTCTCACATTTAGTTGCTATACCTACCTGTAGCAAAATGCTTATTTTACAAAAGCATTATTTTCTTTTTTCTTGCCTGCAACTGGGGCTGTTTCCAGGTATAGTCAGAACTGGCAATAAGCTCTCAGGAGGAGCTAAACACCCAGGACCTTGTTCTTCCTGCAACTCAGACACCCTGCAAAGCCAGAGCCACTCCTGCTTTACTCAGGTAAGGGACAGAAGCAGAAATGGGGAATAAAATGGCAGCCTTCCTCTAGTGCTTCCCAGCAGCAATCACAACCTGTCTCAGACCCTCACGTTGATAGGAGACACAGAAGGTTCATCTACTCTGGAGTTCCCTGGAACCTTACTGTCCAGAGCAGTCTTGGCCTGCTGCCGTAGGACCCCTCGGCTTTGGTCATCCTGCCCAGCCCATCCTCTTTCTCCTCATGTAATGGTTGAATCTGCCCTGTAACTAGAATCCTATGTTACCTACCTGCTTGCAAACACCTGAGCTATATCTGCTGCTGACCTGGCTCTTTCTGGGTCTTCCATTTTTGTTGTGCCAGCTCTGGCTTTGCAGGCCAATGTACACCCATTTGTCTCTAGCCAAAACGTCATGTCCCACACACACTGAGATCTAAAATACATGTTTTCAGTCTTTCCTTGAGTGAACCTCAGCATGCAGCCTGCTGGTGCTTTAGTGCCAGAAAAGAGAGTTTACAAATCACTTTTTGATGTATTCAAAGTCCTACACCATCCACCAAGACACAGGCAGAAATTGTTAATGCCAGGTCTCAATGCAGGCAGTAAATGATTCTGTGTTTTTGATTTACAAATGTGAGAAATGAGGCACCAGTGAATCGAACCAAACCAGACACCTTTTATAACTTATTTTGAATTAATATCCTTCTCTTCTTCCCCTCCTACTCATGTTAGGTTCTTACTGCTGTTCATTTACAATGTTCAGCATATAATAAATGTGAGTAGCTTCAGAAAAAGAGCTGATGCTGCTCACTGTTCTCCACTTTGGGGAGAGAAAGGGATTTTGTGTGCAGGACTGTGTGGGAAAATTCAGGGATGGTTTCAAGACTGTTAATAATTTCTTTCCTATTCTTATTCAAAGCTTTTCTATTCACTAGGGAAATATTCAATTAGGAAGCTCCTATGGAGTAGAGGGGGAACCCAACAGGCGAGGAGTCAAAATTTCTGCAATCAGCACTGATAAAGGACTGTTATTTTGACAAATGGGATAAAAATAAAAAGCATAAAAGGCTGCAGCAGGAGGCCTGAAGCAGACGCTGAGCACTCTCCTTACTCAGCGAGGATGTGTTTGCCATGGTAAGTCATGCACGATGGTCTGAGGTGATATTCTTTTATTTGTTACTGCTTTTTTCTTATTAGCAGTTACTGTAGTTTGAAATATGTTAATGTTCTGTGAGTGAAATGCTTTCAAGACTTTGAGTGCAGCATTTTGATTCATTTCACAGGCCTTCTGTGTTGGAAGAGTGACAAATGGCTCTGTTTATGTTTCAATGTCTGCTCAGGTCTAAAAGAGAGTACAAACCAGACAGAGAAGGTGTCAGTTCAGCACACATTGACAGATGTTTCATAGGACTGATCTTTCTTTGTCTGATGCATCAGGGGTCATCATATCTGACATTTGATTCTCTACTCTCTACTGTATTTCAGAGCACGTAGGATGGCAAACAGGCTGCCCAAAGCTGTTTCCTGTGGCTCATTGAAGCATGGTGACTGGGGAAGCACACTTCTGGAATGTTATAAGGCCACACTCAGCAAGGTCATCACTTTGCCGCATTTGCCCTGCAACATGTAAACCTAGCAACATCTGCCACAGAAGAGGAATTGTACATGCCCTCAGAGTTTTTGTAAACCAACTCAAACTAACACTGTATACATACAGAGAGTAATGGAGAAAAGCCAGGAGGGTGGATGTAGTGAGCTACATCTGAGACATTTGCAGCTAGTAGCATGCTGAAGTAAATTGGATTAATTTCTCAGCCATAAGTTCGCAAAAGTTGAGTCTGGATAATTAAATAAAATGCATTCCCATCTTTACCCAGCTTTTTTAGGAAGGCCATATACTTCTGATGCTTAGGACATCAGAGTATCCTATAGCTTCATTGCTTGCTTCACTTGTGCTGCGCTGTGATGTCTGATAAACCTATTCAGCTCTCATTGTTGAGGTTTGTTATCTGTAAAGCAGGATTAAAATACTTGCTACCATCCCCTGAAGCACATGATGGATGTATGCACCTCAGAATGGAGACAATGATGAATTGTCTTTGCGAGCCAATTTAGAACTGAAACAGCTTCACGTGGACTTACTATGCTCAGTAACATCAGAGTAGTATCAATACAAGCAAAGACTGTCCTAATCTGCAGAATCAAATTGTTTGGAAAACACTAGATTTTTCCAGTCAATGTGAATGCCTATTAAAACTTCCCACATACATTTTAATCCTAAAGAAGTTAGTGACATGTTGATACTAGTCTACCTAGCAGACTGTGATACAATATTCATTACAAAGTGATCAAAACCAATCATACAGATATAATCTACTGAGGAGACAAAAGCCCTGAAAAACAGTCAGAGATTAGCAGCTCTGCTATATATGGAGTATGATGATGACAAAAGACAGCTAATTATTGCAGTTATGCCTCAATAATTTATAAAGTCGGCCATTTCCCTAAAAGATCTATAGATCTCTTTTGACTCCTCAAGGGAAGAACAGATGTATCAGAAATAAGTGTCTAGATTCTCCACAAAGGGATTCAAATGCATGTTTAATACAGACCTCCAGTCCTTTGAGAGAGTAACTGAAAATTTAGATGGCTGTTTCAATGAGCATCCTGAATTTTAGGGTATGTCTCTAGGCTCCAAAAGGCTGACTATGAAAACAGAATCTTTTGTGTCTCAAAATAGTTTTCCCTAATCCACTAATAAGGTATAGACAAAAATGATAATAATACCATATCATACAAATGTGGCCTGAAATTTTCAGATCTGTTTAGTGTTTAAATATCCCGATATTTAAGTCTGACCTTTCAGAAGGTCCTTTTTTCCTGAAAATGTCTATCCTTATTCTATTCTTCACATCAAATTATAACTAGTTTTTTTGTTTGTTTTTTAACTAAAGGAAATCACAAACTGTTTCAAAGGGTAATGCAAAGATAAGCCAGTCTATAACATCTCTAGGTTTAATATGATTACACAATTTCACTTCATACTAATCAGTCATCTTTGCTATCTTGGAAAGCAGGCAAGAATGTTCACTGAGCAGTTACCTGCCTCAGCTTTTAGGAGAATATTGAAACAATTAAAAGCATATACCAGTGTAATATGTGTGCAGACATTCAGGTGAATGCAGTTTGGGAGCTTAAAGTGTTATAAAACCCCAAGAGGCAAAGGCATTAGATTTCAACAGTGTTTATCAGCAAGTTGCTTCCAGGCTCCACCTGGTGCCAGATTAGACTTTTTTTGTCTCGTGCCACTTGTGTGCAGTGGGCTGATAACTGTACCTGCATATGATACTCCAAAGAGACATCAAGGATGCAAAGAATGAGCATTTACATCATTTTCTATGTGCAGTTAAGGCCCTTTGCCATGGCCTATGGTTTGTCATGGTACTTGCCCCCTCCAGCTGCTCTACCTCAACTGGAAGGAACCCCTTCTCCCCAGAAGGGAATCTCTTTCCCCAGCCCCCATCAATGACGTAAGGTGGTATAGAATAACCTCCGGGTCCTAGGCATGCCCCTTCCTGGCTATTGCAAAGATTAACCCTGTCCTGGCCAGAGCCAGGACAGATGGACATCTTTCTATACTCTCATGGAAGCCTCTTCTTCCTTTCCCACAGCAGGGAGTAAGAAATAAACTTCCTCTTTCAGTTGTTATGTCTAAGGTGTTACAAGAAAAAATACCTTTTTATGCTCTATGCTAAGAATACTGTATTTACATGAGAGAAAATAAGAATTTTAATTGTAAGTCTATTTTCCTACAACACCTAAGAGTATGTACATTATTTGTTGCTCAAAGAATTCAAGTGACAAAAAAATTGTTATGATGGCTATGAGGAAGAGTATAAACTACTGAGATATGTGTGATGGGTGCAAGAATTTATGCTAACAAACAAAATATAGAGAGCCAGACAGCTTGAAAATTCAAAATTCTTAGCAAATGCAGCAATACATCCTGTTAGTAAAAGAACTAAGAAAAGGAGTTCAGGTTAGGGAAAGCACCCGAGGTGAAATGAACATCCACAGATTTCCCTTTTTTCAGCTCTGCTACAGCTCTCCTTTGATAATTTATTCCCACCCAGTCTCTAGCACATTGTGTCCAGTCATCCATACAAACAAACATAGACCAAACAAAAACCTATAATAAATTAATCACGCCATTTCTCCTGTCTCCAAGGAAGAAGAAAGGGGAGTAGCTGTTACCTCTATTTCAAAACACTTGGGTGACAGCCACATAAGTATTTTAAGGTAAATAAGTGAAGTGCAGCTTCATTAAAGGAATGAAATTTTATTGAAGTGCATGGGTGTGGTCCAGAATTTTGACTGCACACTGGGCAGTTTTATTCAAAGTTTGCTATAAGGAGCTTTTGCTGCAGCTAGCACAGGTATGCTTACACATTACTTCTTTTCTATCACGGTTAGCTGTCTCCTTTCTACCAAACACCATTAATAGCACTGATGTTCCACTGTTAAAAGAGGGTAAGTTGCTGGTCCCGAAGGATGTCATGCCATCCCATACTCTGAAAACCAGCCTAGAGAAACAGAAAATGCAATTAGCACAAACACAAAATAAAATTACTTATGTTTTTAGCATTATCACACTGAAAAAAACCCCAAAACCAAAACAGCAAAAAACAAATGAACACCAGTGAGAAAGGCAATTATAAAAGACCCCAAACAATATTTGTCGCAAATATTCAACTGAACAAATTTTTCAACGCAGCACTAATGAGGGGATCATTGTGGTCAGGGTTGTACCTTCACCTGGTTCTCAGGCATGCAAAAGCTGACTGTTTGACAACTGCAGCCTACTTAGCCCCTGCAGAGGAAGCATGAACACCTCATTATCAGAGATGGGAGATTTGCAAGAGGGAGTCTGGGAGGGGATACACGTAATTAGACAAGACTCTTCTCTCTCTCCATCATCAGAAAGTGAGAATGGACTCAAGAATTTCTACCACAGGCAATATGTTCTGAATGAAAAGCACCTAATGTGTATTTTATTGTGGTATTTTCTTCAAGAAATGAATGTGAAAGCCATTATTGGCAGCCAGTCCTGCCTGTGCAGCCATTGCATAATCAAGGCCAGAAGCCCTAGGGACCTGACAGTCAGTGACTTTCATAAAATCCCACTGTTTCACTGCAATTTACAGAGGATTTTTGTTACTTTTGCTCTGATTACTTTCCTAAGAAAAATCCCCTATAATTTTTCCATTGTTCATTATCTTGCTGTTTATTTTTTTCTAAACTTGGTTTAGAAAGTAGACATTCATTTTAAATAATTCAATTACTCCTATTGCTGTGCAGTTTGCCTTAAACTCCCTGTTTTTATGCCCAGAGCTATGCTCAGGGCAAGAGAAAACTTCTAATTATTTGGACAGTTTTGCTCTTTAATTATAGAAGATCTTTGACTAGAATGACATTTTCAAGTAACGAGGAGAGGCTTGTTAAAGAAAGATAACAAAAACCCCCACAAAAGCCAAAAGCCTTAAATCTTTATGTATTCCTTGTTCTGATATAATGCTACCCATTATGATAGTGTTGAAGTAGATTAAAAGCCTGGGAGGTGGGAGGGAGAATAGATAACGTGGTGTATTAGAGAGTGTGAGAAGTACAGCTGCTGTCAATACTGATTTTTCTATTCTCTGAGCTCAGTGTCAGGATATCCTATGAACTGTTCTCAGTTTGTTTAATGTCCTTGAAGGTTTGGCTAAATCATTAAAAAATAGAATCATAGAGATCTGTGAAAGTGGGATGGTGACTAACATTTTACATAGCAGCTCTGCTCTCTTGTTTCTCATGCAAGGGTGCTTGTATTTCCCAGGAAAATTCCCTGCTAACTTACACTCTCCATCTGTTTAGCTGGCATTTGGGCATCCTTCTCTTCTTCTTCCTCTTCAGGCTCTTCAGTTTAACTCCTAGTGGCCTGCCATTGTCCATTCTGTTCCACCTTTGCAGTACCCTGCCTACTGTAAGTTCCTTTGTACCAGGTCCATTCCAGGTCCTTTGCTCTTCCTCACAGTGTGTTTCGCAGGATGACAACACTGTGCCCTAATAATGGTTCATTCCTTTTTCAATACAGGTGTAGGAAGTACTCCCAGCCTAAGCTTAGCACTTCCAGCATCACATCATCATCCTGCTTCTTAAACTGAAGATAGCACTGGAGAATCTCATCCTACGAAACAATGAATTCTTTCATCAACTTCAGAATGAGTCAGCTTTACTGGAAAGACTCCCTCCACATTGCAGCTTGCAGCAGCAACTCCCCCCAGGTTAACTGTGTGCTGCTGGGAATGTGGCAGCAGCTTCTGGCACTTGGGAGGGTTTTCAGGCAGAAGTAGTATCACACAGACACACACAGGTGTGATGTGGAAGCTTCCAAGCCACAGCAGCTTTGGCAACAAGCCTGATGCCAGTTTTCATGACATTGTGGGCACTAGTTGCAAGAAAAGGACCAAGAGGCATGGAGCACATATCTTGGAAAAGATAATATGATGATGATTTCTGACATGAAAGAATCATTAAGCCCAGTCACCACAGAAATATGAGCATATTCTGTCACAAAACATGTTCACATTAAGGAAACAAATATTCCACTCAGTGGATTAAGTAGAGTGCAATTGAATATTGCTAGATTCTACCGGTTGTAAAGTGTTTAACATTCTCGAAGTGCTTACGCATGCTGAAGGCTGCATTGCAACACATAGTCACAGTTCTGAAGACAATGTTAAAGTGGTTGCATAGCTTTGGAGTTACTACCTCCATGAGCTCAATAATTTCTTACTGTGTACCATTTTGTGCAGGTTTGTGAGAACCGGGTCTGTGAGTCCAGCAGTGAGCTCACTGCATTCAGTACAGCTGCTATGAGCGTTGTGCTGCTGCACCCACTGCTAAGATATTCCTGAGAGGCATGTGCCTACCTTTACAATCTGGACAGGATGATGTTAATTACATCTGCTATCTAGGAGATGCACTCCCCCACGCTGCCCCTTGGGGTTTTGCTTACAATCTCTTTGTGGCTGATATTCCTCAAATTATATTCTCCATCTCTGAATCAAAGACTGTTATCAGTTCAGAGAGAGTCTCTGTAACTTCCCTTTCCCCACAGATATATCCTTTTCTCATCTAGAAACTTTTCCTCCCAGATCTTGCACACTTACCCTCCTAATCACTTGTTGACTTTGTTGTCTATACCCAGAGACTGCACTGATGCCCAAATACATCACTTTGCTGACATTAAGCATGGATGGAATTTTTCCCAATTACATATAATGAATCCTTTACTGCTGTTTCTGCCGCAGCGTATGCTACCAGCTGATTATATTAAACATAGGCAATCACCAAACAAGTAGAGTAGAGGCAGCAGTTCTCCAGAGGCTGCCCTCAGAGCCTTCTGCTGACTGTTAAATTCCAAGGGTAAATAATAATTAACTGAAAGTATTTAATGCAATAAAACTGCTGCATATGGTACCATTTCATATCTGCATAAGCACCCTGCAATGGATCTTGCATTCTTCTCCTGGTACAGTGATCAATACATAGTCCAGAGATCAAATCATCTATGTTTTCTTCTAGTTTAATGCTTCAATTTTAAAGGAAAAGTTTTCAAAGATTTCTGCTGCATTATTAATAAATTAACACAGAAATAAATGAATTTAGATGAAACCAAGCAAAGCTGATATCGTACATAAAACTATAAATGTAGTCAAACAGGTTGTCTTCTCACCCCAAACTTAGCTCAGGAATTTAGTTCTTATCCTTAATGGTAGATCAGGTCTTTCCACTAATTTTTCAACTGAGATTTTGTCGTTTGTAAATCCAAGATAATCTCCTAAACAGAGACTAAGAAAAAGAATAGAGAATGAGATAAAGTGAGGAAATTGACCCAAGACTCAAAATTAAAGAAATTTTATAACTATTTCTCTCCTCTATTGTTCCCTTCATCATCAGATGGAGAAAAGATAGTAAGAGATGTGTGCAAGGGAAGAAGAGAAGTAAGAGGATAGTTTCTTTACTCCTACAGCCAAATTAGTACTTGCTGGTACAGCTCCTTGGGGATTACAACTGGATCAGCTTCTCTGTTGCTTCTTTAGAGTCAGCTTCTGCCAAACTGCTGTGCTATTTTCCCATGTTGCTGTTCTCCATAAAATCCTCACACTTTCCTTTCTTGTAGAGCTGATTTTGGAAAATCATGACTCAGCCAAAATGCTTTAGAAAATTAAAAATTAAGGACCTTGAAGTATTTTGGCTAAGTCAAATAGGTTGTTATGGAGGACCCTTTAAATAAAAATCCTGCCCCCAGCATAGCATACCCCATCCTCTTCTCCCCCCTACACTCCCCCCACCCATTTTACTGTCATTCACAGAATTGAAAACTTATACAGGTTATTAAGAAAGACATTAAACATTGTTGGCCTCAGTATTTATCCTTTTGTAATAGGGCACCAGCTGAATTTTGTGACACTAATGAACATGCTTTGAGCCTAATGGTCCAGCCGATTTTCCATCCACCCATTGTCTACTTCTTCACTCAAAAATTCATCACTCAGGCTTTAGGGACACTATGAAAGACCATGGTCTTCATAAAGTCAAGGTATACACTATCTAGGCGGTTTTTCTACATTGCTCCTGGGCAGTCTGCCTGTTTCCACCTTCTGTGTACTTCCATTTTGCATAACAGTTCCCTATTTCAAACCTAATAGCTTCTTGTGGAGAAAAGATGAGTTAACACCATACCAAAGAGATTACATTAGTCTCATAAAGCATAACAGAAGCACTCATACATTCCTCATGGAGCTAGAGGTACTACAGTTCCATTTATAGGACTGAAGGGAAGCCAATGTCTCTTGAACTACTAGAAAAGTAGTGAGACTTGAATTTCAACACTTGACATGGATGTCTTGTTGCAGAAAGACTTTATACTGATTTTATGTATCATATGAGTTTATATATCATATCTAAGTCTGGGTGTTAAGCTACTTTTAGGGAGTATGACTTCTTAAAATATTCTTTCAGCTTTCTCTGCTTTGCTTCAGGGTCCTTTAATCAGCCCCACTTGGTTGGTGCATGACAGATCTGTTAGCTAGACATTCAGCTGGCTTATGGAGACCCAGAGCAAGAAGGGGCAGAGATAGTGCACCAGAAGCCACACAGTGGGGGAGCACAAGGCACCAAGTGAAGAGTGCTTAAATTTCAAGACACAGCATGTTTTGCTCTGGAGTTCTCCATAAGCTCACTTATGGAGACTACTGCTGGAACACTGAACTTAGACTTTTATCTCATACATAGTCCTAGCAAAGAGAAAGCTCAAGAACCCGAGCCAGTGCTATAGCAGTAGGCTTCAAGTATTTGGAGAGAGTCAATATCCAAATGGAAGGGATGGTGAAAGGTTTAAAAAGGATCCCAAAAGCAGACTGTGAGAGATGAAGGCCAAGACCTAGCTGTTTATTAAGTTCATTTAAGATCTAGAATTATTCGTGTGGAAGATTTCAGGAGACTCCAGAACACCAGAACAAGAGCACTTTATTGGCAGCTTAAGATGTGATCAAAACGTAGGGGAGAGTTTTCTGTTAGAAGCTAATGAACTGGCACTGTGAAGCACCCACGGGAAAGACACGATGAAAAGTGGAAAAGAACAATTCAATTCTTAGAACATTTGTATAGTATTGTTCCTTGTTGGCAGCCATGAAGGGTAAGAACCTGAAGCTGCATGTCAAAGTGAGTCACAAGAATGCAAAGACAGTTTTCCTACTACCTTTTACAAGCAGACAGTATATGGAGGTAGAGCTTCCTTACAGAAATGTAACTCATTTTTATAGAAAAGAGAAAGGCTGACAAGCTCATGAAAAGACCTGTGAGTTTACAGAGGTTAATGAGCTTAAATCAATGTTGCCATTGAGATCCTCTTTAGATTTTCTTTTGGCTTTCCCAGTGCTCTCTGGTTCTGTAAAGGCCGTGGAAGACCAATCTCTCTTTGAGGGATATAAAAGTATAAACAAGGTCAAGTGCAGAGAAGTGCAATGTATTTATTTTGTTATTCCCTGAAATACAGATGGGAATGAATTATGTTTCACCTTAAACATTTCAGCAGTGCTAATTTAAAACACAAAACCATTCAATCATATCCAGAGAGACTTAAGAAAGATCATGACTTGCATTAAGGAGTTAATCAACTGTAAGAATAACTATAGGGTCAGAATTATGTGCATCAATTTTAGACTCCACATTTACCATCATCAAGAAGTAAAATTGCATATTAGAAAACATTAATCTGTTCATTTAATTTAATAAGGAACCGGTGGTCCTTACACGTTCTCCTGACACGCTGTTAAATTTCACCCATTAATATGATTACTTTACATGTATAACCAGGTAGCCCTGTAATACAGTATTGCCAGTACTTTGTAATGAGTTTACAGGGACTCAGGACTGAGGCTTGTCGTACCTGACTTGTTGGAAGGTTTCTTGACCTGCCTGTAGCTTTGTTTTACTTGCTTTAGCCCTGACAACAATTTTCCTCATTGACCAGGTGTTTATGGTTAATTCGTTTTAGTTTTGTTTTCCTTCCTCTGTTACAGCCATAGTTTTACATAGATAGCAATAACAAGCAGTCAGTCTATGCCGAATGAGATATTTACGACTCTGTAGTGAAATTCCCTTTCTCAGTTTACATCCTTTCCAGGTGATTGTTTCATAATGCATGGATCCTTGGGATTCTTGGTTAACAGTAACATCTGGTATAAAGGCATTTTAAGAGCCTTGTTTTTCTGAATATGAAATCTCTATCACAAGCATGTTGAGTGGGAAGGGATTTTTTTATTGTTGAAATAAGCAAATTTTAATTATAATCATAATCATATATTCTGGTTATAATATGAAGCAAAGGACCCAATTCAGAATCCTGAATGTTTGTAGAGGGGCTCTATTAAATCTCCTAGAGAACATTTACATGAGAGCGTGTTTTTCTGTTAAATTAATATTGATCATGTTCAAGTGTAGAATTAAGTGGATAATTCTTTCCCATGCTTGTACTGCTCCCATCTATACAAAGCAATTTGATAATCATATTCTGAGAATGAAAGCAAATGATACATACAAGCAGTATGGGATCAATTCAAGGTTCAGCTATGGGCACTTCATTCTCTTTCCCAATCTGTAGTGTTTCAAATGAGGGGCATGTGTGGAAGTGCTTTCTGCTCATCATCAATGAAATACCAATGGCTATTTTATAATCACAATACTTTTAAAGGTTCAGTTCTTAGGGTCAGTATAGGAACTCTCTGTCTCCTCAGCTTCATTCATACTCTAAAGCATTTTGCAGGACTACATTTCAGGAGATCACTTCTACCAGATCCAATGTGTCTGCATGCTGACATAGACAGACACAAACTGTAAGAATGGATAGCTTAAACTAGGGCTAGAGTCACAAAATTATCAATGTCAGAAGGCAGAAGGTACCTCAAAGGTATAACATCTAAGGTCAAACACTGATTTTGCATGGCACCTCCTATTTGAGGACTGAAAAGTGCTCACTGATTCTAATCTTGCAGCACCACAGAATATCTTTGCTGTAGTTTAGGAGAACATGCTAATATTCAGCAGCCGTGAGTAATTTGTTTCTTTTTAAGTTACTTTATGTGCTTCTGTGAACAGAAACATTGATTCAAACTGAATGAGAAATGAAGATTTCCTTTTTTTTTTTGGACCCAGCCTCACTCCTTTCAAGTATCGATGGTTCTGTATGCATTTACTGTGCTACCTGCTCTTCTTTTCAGTGTGGGTGTATTAAAAAGAAAAAAGAGTGTGCAGTGCAATACAGATAGTATAGAATACTAACTTTTGAACTAGACCCATAGATATAAACATAACCATTTCTGTAACTGGAAAAATTACTTACTTTCATTGGTTCTGTGCTATAATTTCATCAATAATAAAGTAACTATGAGAGAGGGAAGTACTTATGTACATGTGTATGTAGAGACCAGGAACATTAAAAATGATTTAACGTGCTGTAAATAAAGAATGAAAATTATGAAAAGACACATAAGATGTTACTACTATGGTTTTGCAGAAACAAATGAAAGTAATGGTTGGACTGGATGATCTCAGAGGTATTTTCCAACCTAAAGGATTCTATGATTCTATGGAAGGCTGTCCCATGGCTAACAAAGGTAACACACAGGGTGCTGGAACAGAACTGCTTTTTAATGTTAGAGCCATCACCAGGCATTGTAATGTCAGTAAGAGTGAGGTGGGAGACAATGTCACAGAGTAAAACTATGCACATTTCGCCCTTTACTGCCATACTCAAAATTCAGATCAGAAAAAGTTTATACTGACAACACCTCCACTGTAAGCACGGACAGAAGTATGTTCTTCCTTCAAGACTTAAAAAAAAAGTAAAAATCTCTGGTTGCAATACTGGGAACAAAAACTTCTGTGTGTCAGGACATGTTGTGTTGACATCAGCTACTGTCATAGGGTAATGGTCTTGTTACACATAAGATTAAACACTGACCACAATATGTAGCACATTAAATCTATAATGAGGCCTTCTCGTGTTGTTTGGGTTTTGGAAAAGACCTATTAAATTTTGTGTGTGTATTCCCATGCATCCTAGACAATAAATCATTCAAACATAGCACCAGAACTAGAAAAAATTTAACTCACCAGGGATTTTCATGTGTAGTGAACAGATGTTTTTCTTTGTTCTTATATACCACCAAAGTAGGAAATGAAGTGAGAACTTTTTAATGAATGGAACAGTACAATTTTATACTTCTGCAGGGTTCTTGAAATTATGTTTTTCTAAAATCATGGGACCAAAAAACCTCAAAAATTGGAGAGAGGATGGGATTACGATTTAGAAAAGAAACAGATATTCAAACTCCAAAAATGTTTTTCGAAGAAACATGTCTGTAATGTGAAAAGGCTTTAAAGCTAAAATTCTATTATGCTCATTTTGAGAAGAATAAACACAGTGGAAAGAGGCAGTGTTATCTTAAAATAGAGTCCCAAATACATTAGGACACATGATTGTAATTTTTTCATGAAGATTTACAGTAACATTAGCTGTGCTTCTGCAGACCCTCCCTTTACTGGGACTGTTAAATTTTATATTTGGTTTACCAAGAAACAAAACTGACATGGTCAGAAATCACTTAAATTAATGAAATTACATAGAGCACTGTCTTCTGGGTCACAAGCAAAACCAGTGTGCTACATCAAGATTTCCATTTTATTTCTGCACAAGAGAAATTGCTTCTTGGCTAAGTGCTGTTTGTTTTCGTATTAAGTGGATCAGTACAAGGAAACAAACTTAGTCACATCTCTGAGGCAGTGGAATCAATGCAGAACACAACATAGGCCATGGAAATAGATGTCTGTCTTTTCAAAGGTTCAGGTTTAAATCTGGCAGAGGCTAGTGCCTAAAGAAGCTGTCACAGCCATCGTGTCCAGCAGCTCCTTCTCTGTGTTCCTATGTGCCAGGGCTGGCATTCATGTAGCCACACTGCAATCTTCTCCAGGAACCACTGCTCATCCTGAACAAGCTTCCCCCTGCTTAGCTTTCACTTTATACCATTTTAACCACTTCATGCTGAAGCCACACAAAGATTAGCTACGGCACAAAGGTAAGAGTAGAAATTACCTTTCCAGCAGCAGCACAAGCATATGCTACATTAAACTGACTGTGGAATTTAAATCAATTCTTCTGACACTTCCCATTTGTAATGTCTTAATAAATATATAATCCTCCATTAAAAAAGACAATAACTAGGCCTATTGTAGGGTAGTAAGTATAACTCTGCCAACTAAGATTCCTACTTATATATGTTTTGAAAATCAAGATTTAGACTAGGTTCAGAAAGAAATTTACATTGGATTTCAGAAAAAACTCCACCCTGGTTATAGAGTCTGTTACTAGAAGATTTACAAAGTAGCCTTTTCCTGTGCCTTTTGCACTGGAAAAATACAGGTCATATTTGTATCTATCACTGCCCATGTTGATGGCTTTCTTTTCTACATCCTTCTGACTGGTTATATTGTATATATTACAGTAACAAAGTAACAAAACCAAGCACTATCAGTATTATATTAGGACAATAAATGAGAACCTGCCAGATCAAGACAAAACTTGGCAATTAGATCCAAGCCAACCTGGTGACCCCCTACTAAACTGAAAGAGAAAATACTAAGGAGATACAGTCAATAGAAGAAAGAATTGTTATCAAACACATCTCATTTAATGCTACTATTTTGTATAGCACCAACAGAGTTCAATCACAAATATTCAGCCACCAGGCTATGATTAGACTGTAAGTGCTTCTACAGAGTTTGCTAAGTAGTTACTTCTTTAGAATGATATAGTTTATGTCCTTATTTTGAACTTACAGGAAGTCACATGGAGGCCGGTGGGCAGTGAAATATAGGCCCTCCACAGGCAGAATCATGGGCTAAAATGGAATTTGCTTTAACCCAAGAAATTATACACAAAATAAAATAAAGAGCAAACATCCAACCCCTCTGAGAAGAACAGTGATACACATACAGGTCAGAAGGACAGTCCCTCCTACCTCCAAGAAAGGCTTCAGGGTAACAGAGGCCAAGCAATGCTTGGGGAAAAGCTCTTCCTCAAATTCACTCCAAATACATTGGAGTACCAAAGCACTCAAACTACCCCAGAGAAAAACTAATCCTTTTCCAAAACATCCAAGCAACTACATGAAGACACAAGTAGTTAACAGCATTTGGAGGCAAGAACCAAGAAAAAACAACCAACAACAGCAGAAGTCCAAACATTTAGTGGATATGGAGAAAAGAAATCACAGACTCCACCACTGAATTGTGAGAATATGTAACAGCTCCCTGGGAGCTGCAGCTAGTTGGCTCTTCCAAGTTTAAAGACCTTGCAAATATAACTAAAAGAAGAGGTGGAAAAGAAAGAGTCAGTGGTGATATGTCAAAGGAAAGTGAGTCCTCTTTTATAAGCACTGTTGTGGAGAGAGTTTGGTATACTATTACTGTGAAATCTACGAGATCTCTTTGTTTTAACATGGGTTGTTCTTGTGCACTGTCTAGTAGGAGAGATAGTTTGAGTTGCATCAAATTCAAAGCAGCTTTGAAAATCTATTTCAGATTTCTTCATGTAATTTAAAATAATATTGTACACATACTTACATAGTTTGGACCAGATTTCTGTGCTGTTCCCCTTCAGTTCATGTAAATATACACAGACTAACTCTAAACTATTAGCTGTGATTTTGCAGCAAACAGAGATGAGTGTTGATTACTCACCTGAAAGCCCACTCAGATTTTACAAAAGGATTTCATAAATGATACAAAGTCCTACAATTCGATCACTGAACTGCTGACTTCACCTGTGCTATACTGAGCAAAAGTGATCTATCTCTGTCCACTTTACAGGATTACTACTATTGCCCTTGCTTGGTAGAGTGCTCAAGGGAAGTGTGTGACCAGGATTGTGCTTTTAGGCATACTCATGAAAAAGCATATTTGTAACAAACTGTGTTAAGGAAATGTTGTCGCTGTTGTTGGTTTTCCTGCAGGTGTTTACAGTTACTATTTTCAGTAATCTAATTTCAGTGAGCTCAATCATTTAAGAGCTGTCTCTTTGTAAAATTTGGTTTTATATAATTAAAAAAACCCTTAAATTGGATTACCAAAATAAAGTAGGCAGATGGGTTTAAAACTTGGTATTCATGGAGTATACCAAAAAAATTCCTGAAACTTTCAAGGAAATTTAGACTTCCATGCTGCAACAGTTTTGCATGTGGGGCAGGGAGTGTCTAATCAAATTCAAGGCATTATATCATAACGTCACCCTAAGAAACAATAAAAGAGTTCAAGTGTGGTACTCAGTGTTATATGAAAACACAGTGCAAATAGTTGCTGGCAGGAATGTATATGAGCTACAATGGCATGAGTATTAGCATGCTACACACAAGCCATCCTTGCTTTCCTCTTGAGCACTATCTGTCCTAATAATTTTCAGATAATGTAGATCTTTATTAAAAATGTTTTGTTTTGCTTTTCTAACTTGGTAAACTCATAAGCAACACAACATTTACATCTTAAAGAGGAAGCTCTGCTAGGTGAAGGTTCTGTTTGAATAATTGCATTCATTTTAAGAACTCTGTTGGGATTGGAAATGCTTCATCCTTTACATTACTTAGTCAATGCAACAATTTTTTTTAATCTATTTTTCATGGTTAAGAACAGTGATGCTTTTTTATTTAGATGGTTGACCATTTTGTAAAGTGTTCCATAGATTAGGAAAGCATTCTTTACTATTTGCATGTCGCACTGTGTGTCCATCTCGTTATTTCAGGGGCACACAAATGACCATAGAAGTGCCAAACATTGCAAATGCTACACTCTGCAAAACAACATAATGACTGCAACCACATCGAAAATCCTTTTTGATCTGAAGAATGTCAGTGAGAATGTGCTCTGTTATGACAGTGCAGGATGCATTCTGATCTCACTGGAGAGAAACATATTTTAAAATGGACTATTAGAAAGCTTGTAAAAAAGGAAAAGTACCTACTTAGTGAAGCAAATGAAAACACTGCTATTGATTTAATTAAAACTGAAGTGGACCCTCTTTACCCATTATCAGTTTGTACTAGACACTATTGTTTGCCTCAAATACTACTGCAAACCACAAGTACTTTCATTGGGATCTCTATAGGACTATTTATGTTGTGCAATAATCTACTCCACATGAAAAAAGGCATCAGAACTACCTTGATCATTTGATCAAAGGCTGTGTATACTTGGGACATTCACAGAAGTTCTGGAATAAAGAATTTTTCATACTGTTTTGAACCCAGTGACTGAAATTCAGGACTTCTAGAACTTTGCAAACACTAATTACCAAAATGCCTTTTCATCCTCCCTGAAAAAAACAGACAAGAACTCATTGTTCCGTAGCGTGGAACAGAAAACAAAGCAAAAGAGGGCCGTAACTTTTTACTTATATAAAGGGATTAAAAGTACGCTGTTCTTAAAAACTTAGACAAAAAGCAAACAGAACTGTTGGGGAATTGGTATTTCTATAGTAATCTGTACAAGTTACATAAAATAAGCACCTATAGGCTGGCTGCATTAACCTGGAATGTACAGTCATGTTACTATAGCAGATCTGACTATGGCAACCCAGCATCTCTTTCTGGCATCAGAGATTTCATAGACTCCTCAATAAAGGTCTTACAACAATGGTGTTCATCCAACAGTGCTGAAAACAGCAGTTGTGTATCTTAGTGGCTGCTGTGATGATCAACACTTTAAAGGGATAAACGCTCCTAGTTAACCTGATCATTACATTAGGGAAGAATAGTTGATTCAACGTTTTGCTAGCAATTTATGAGAGCTGTGGAGCTAAATCTTTCTTATGTCTAACTATGCTACATCACGCCTACCTCCCAGGTACAACTGATAACTCAGTGGTTTTTGCATGCCCACCTTAAATACTGTGATGCAGTGGGGGGAGAAGCCTATGTTTGACGCCTCATAAAATCTACTTCTTATCTACTTCTAGAATTCTGCAGCTTTTGTTTTCTCCAGCTACAGATAAGAATATTCAAGGTTTTTTTAAAATCAGACCCAAATAGCACACTGAAAATCTGAGACAGATATAAAAATTTGAGGCTTCTTTGGAAAATATGCAACAAAATGACATGTAACAATGCTGGACCAGAGAACGGGTTAGTACACAATATGTTGTATTATCTTTACTGAGATAATAAACAATACCCAGAGAATACAAGTGCAAAGATACGTGTGTGTGTGCATACGTGTGTTTGTGTCTGTGTATGTATGTTTTGATCTGTGTACCCCCTGCTACGTCACTAAAGATGCCTCAAGTGTTTCACTTTCTTATTTCCTTCTTTTTTTTGATGACTATTTTGTCTAAATCCCTGTATTCACTATTCTATTCTCTGTCTGAAAACAATCCTTCTGATTTATTTTAAAATCCAGTATTTTTAATACAAATTCTTTGATCAGTTTCACTTTCCATGGGTGGTTGTTCCTGGAAATCAACAGAGATATAATTAACATATGAAAAATACCCCAGAATACTTCCTTCTTTTTCTGCATTGCAAAAAGGGCATTTAGTGGTTATTTTTGGAAATTTTCATTTATCTGGGATCAGAATAGAATGTGGGAATAATAGGAGAGAATAATTTGGGTGAGAAAAACTTGAATACAAAAAAACCCTAAGCTAAAAAGGGAAAGGGATTTGTAAACTTTGGGGTTTCATTATTCTGAAAATTTCATTTTATTGTTTGGTAAACTATTCTATGTCATTTACTGAGAAAACATGCTGGTAGGTGGTCATGGGATGTTTCTCACATTATGTTGAATTTACAATTATAATTTTTAGAATGACTATTTAAAGACAGAAAACAAGTGAAATACTAAAATATTGAAAAACATTTTTTTTCTGGAAAAATCAAGTTATGTTTCTGCTTTCCCAAGAATGATTACAAGAGAGCAGAGACAGTTTCACAGTTCAGTGACAAGTCTCTGGTACTAAAGTTTAGCTGATATTTTAGGAGAAGATTCTGAAATCCTGCCGTAATCAGTTAAGGAGAAATCTGCTTTAAGGTTATAATAGTTTTATCTTTGGAAGTATTTCTCAAAAATATCTTCAAAATTAAAAGAATAGCATTCTAAATCTGATTCTGAAAGACACATTCATTTATAAATTTAAATATCCATTTAAAATGAGAATAACATCATCATGACTTTGCTTAGTATCCTACTAAACTGATCTCAGTTATCTTTTGAGAATGAGTTGAACAAGCAGTAATATTTTCATATACTTACTACACATTTCAGACAATTCATATCTTCTGTGGAAGTAGCAGAACTCGAAAATAAATTCTTAGCAAACCTATAGCTTCTAGTAAGCTCTTTGTCTGATATCATATATAAAATTCCAGGAAGAAACCAAGTTTCAGTGAGGAGGAATTCTTACACAAATTTCTTTTCACTCTACCTGCACAAGCATATAATACCTACTCACATGGAATTGCAGGATGAAGGTAAATACATGTGTATGTATCTATGTAACTGTAGCTATATTTTTCTACCTATGTCTATCTCTCTCTTTATACACACACACCCACCTCCTCTTTTTTACAATGGGGGTTGTCAAACACTGGAACAGATTAACTGGAGAGGTGGTGGAGTCTCTGTGGACATATTTATAATATGACTGGACACGGTCCTGGAAAACCTGCTCTAGCTGACCCTGCCTGAGTAGGGGACTTGACTGATGATTCCAAAAGTCCGTTCAACCTAAACTATTCTGCGATTCTCTGTGATATATATTAATAGATAGCTTGTATGAATCAACATGCCAAATTACTCAATCTTGATGTCATAATGTCACTTCATAAAACAGTTTTCTGTATGCCACACACCTTATTGCTTTTTTCTGAACACTCTTTGTTTCTTTATCCTTTTCAGGATCAGCTCTGAGGAGAGCGTTCCATTGATTTCCAATGTGATACTTGTGTGCTTTATATCCTGTTCATTATCCATTGTACCAAGTTTGCTTTCTTTAATTGATGCTGTGAAGTGCAGAGTTTTCTTCAGCTTGAGCTTCTGCAATGATAATTACTATTTATTCTTTCTGTGGGTCTTTACATGTAGCTATCTTAAAGCAATTTACCTGTCTTAAACAGCAGCTTTGCCAATTTGTATTTCAAACTAGAAGGAAAAAGAGGTGAAATGCTTTTTCCTCATGTTGGTGGCACATCTCTAGAGCATGTCAGGATCTTTTATTTTAAGCTAAATGTTTGCTTTTGTTTGTTTCTTTCTCCATTAAAAAGCAGGACAAATCTTAGAAACATACAGTTAAAGTGTGACTTCTTTTATACGATATTTTATCCTGATGTTCTTGTCCTCAGGCAGAAATTCATGGATCTCAGTTTCAGAAAGTCTAGACCTGTGTGATTTGATTGTCTACTTATCAGGCGAGGACAGGAGAGATTCTGGTTAACAAAACTTTGATGCCAAGCAAAGGCATCATTACATAAATGAAAAATGCTTCTTGATACCACAAAGGTGACATTCTTAACATCACTGAAAGTGTCAACAGAGATTTCACATACTAATTGAGGGCAGCATGACCCTACAACAGGAAAATTTCTTTGCAATCAAATTATACAGGAGGTTAGTACATGCTTAGCTTTCAGCTCTTACACTTTTTCCATTGGTACAAGAGTTGCTTTGTGAATCTGATACCGGCCTCAGAGTTCTTTTCTAAAATCATTACTCAGGGCCTGTTTTGAAGACTAATCACCTCTGAAGACATACCAGGAAGGAGGAATATATTCAAATTGATGCTAAAAAGAGTATAAACACCCATGTGTATACATTGGCTCTAATGGTGAAATAATGGAATCTTATAATATCATTTATTCTGCAGAAGCCTTGTTGCCTAATGGAGTGATTCTGCTCTGATGTCAAGTGCAACATAGACATTAACAACAGCTATAGAAACCCCTCCTACAGGATAGAATTGCACTGTAAATCTTACTCTTTTCTGTTCTGCAAAAAGCTGTACTTATTTTTCTAAACCATTTCTAACATCAGTAAAGTGGTTTGAACATCTCCTGCAAAACAGTAAAACTTAATCACTTTTGTATAGATTCACTGAACGGTTGAGCTAAAAAGTACAGAATTGATCATCTTAGCACCTAATCTTCAGCTAGTAAGGATGATATGGATACTATAAGTTTACATAAGTTTAGAGTGATTGAACAATATTATAAAAAATTCCATCGAAGGTTATTAAACAGACAGTTAAGGTGTCTAGCTGACGAAATCCCTAAGCATAAATTTTTGAAGGCTGCAGAGTATTTTCAATAAATATCACTGCTTACTTGTCCTAAATTCCTATACTTAATCTCATGTATTGACCATGGTCTTAGCTGTTCAGCTCAACAGACCTTTGGTGTGATCAATTCTTATATTAGGAAAAAGGTATTGACAGTTTTCAAGAAAATGATTTGTATTTCCATGTTTTCTTCTTCAAACAAAACAATAAGAGCATTTCAAATAGTGGAAATCTGAAGGTATGTCTATTCCAAGTAATGCCAGACAGAACAAGACCTGATCTAGTAAACTTGCTAGCACAGTGCCCTCTCTGGACTAATTAGTCTTCTTCTATTGTGAATTAAAGCCATAACATCAATACTACTCATTAGGGATACCTAAATGCTGTTATATTGATAGACCATTTTTTTCAGTAGAATTCTCAGATTAGCCACCTGATCCAACTCATAGTAAAAGTTATAGTCTTTGAACAATATTTAGAGATTTAAGGCCTAAGTCTGTATCTAGCAGGTTAGTTGAAATCATGGTTACCAGGCATGAAAAATAAAGTGTCTAGGATATAATGAAGTAGAATAAAACCAGCATAGTTTTTGCAAAGGAAAATATCATTTATTACTTTTTTTTCTTTGAACATATCTATAAACTGATAGATGAAAAAAAAAATGGTTGACATAATTTAGTAAAACTACTTAAGAGCCTTTGACATGGTCCTGAGTAAGATTCTGAAAATGAAACAGACCAAAAGGACCTGAATCCTGGGGTGCATCAAGCACTGCATTGCTAGCTGGTCGAGAGACCTGATTATCTCAATCTACGCTGCACTGGACCAGCCTCACCTCAAGTATTATGTGCAGTTTTGGATGCCTCAGTATAAGAAGGACATCAAGCTATTAGAATGTGTCCAGAGGACAAACCAAGGCCTCAAGGGTGAGACTTACAAGGAACTGCTGAAGTCACTTGGTTTGTTCAGCTTGGAGGAGGCTCAGGGTGACTCCTTGAAGTCCACAGCTTCCTCAAGGATGGCAGCAAAGGGTCAAACCCTGATCTTCTCTTCCTGGTGACCAATGATAGGACCCAAGAAAATGGAATGAAGCTCAGGGGAAGTTCGGATGTGACCTTATGAAAAGATTCTTCACTGTGAGGGTGGTCAGTCACTGGAACAGGCTCCCCAGGAAGGGGTCATGGCAGCAAGTCTGTCAGAGTTCAGTAAGTGTCTGGATGATGCTCATTGTCATATCTTTTAGGCAGTCTTTATCTTTTTAGGCAGTCCAGCAAGGAGCAGGGAGTTGAACTTGATGATCCTTATTGGTGCCCTCCAACTTGAGATGATCTATGATTCCATGAAACAAAATAATCTCAAACGGAATGGCAGCATTGTCATGAAGTAAAGGCCAAAGAGCACAAGTAAATGACTAGTTAAAAACCAAACAAAAACAAACTGAACACAGCAAACACTTTACTGCACTCAAACTTTTATTGTTTAATATCTGTCAGTAGTTTTGAAAGAACTGTAGGACAGTAGTGGCTCTCATTAAAGTTTGCAGATATTACTAAGTCACTTAAGTCAGGAAAGGTCACAGAGGTTGAAAGAAACTTTGGAGAGGCTTAATTCAAGTAGCTTACTCATTAATATAATAAATATTTGATTTCATGTTGAAAAAGAAAGTTCACACTTTTCCAGTATCTTGGAGGGCTCTAAATTTATGGAAGTAACTCCTACAGCAGACCTAAAAGTGCTGTAGATTTCTTGATATGCAGCTGTAGTTGTGAGTCTAACAAGAAATTAGGTTACATGAAGACTAATAGGGTAATAACATTGCCATATGATGACTTTCTATAATTAATATTGCTTCATTTGGAGTTAGTTACCTGGCCTCGCTTTTGCCGTGGGGATAGGCGATCAGGTGATGGTAATGAGCAGAGGTGGTCAAAAGTACTGTGCTCCCAGGCATCTTCACTTCCTCCCTAGGTTCTAGACTAAATAAGGCCCAGTTCTGAGGTTGATCAGAGGACCCACTAAACTGAAATCCCAGGCCATGGATCTGTAGATGATATCCCTTTGGCCAGATACAGCAGAGTTAAGTAGCCCAAAAAAGTGTCTATATCTATACCCAAAAGGGTATCTATCTCTCTATATATGCCGCTACAGGAGCAATGGTTCATGATATGGATCCAAGCAATAAAGTAGAAACTGGAGACTGGTTACCTAGAAAGCAATTTTGCAGGACAAGACCTTGGTGTTCTGACAGGCAGCAAGCTGGGCAGGAATCAGCAGTGCTCTTTCACATGGAAGATGACAGGCAGCAGGTTGAGGGAAGAGATCTTCCTCCTCTGCTTGGTACTTGTGAGACTAGCTTGGTAGGCTAAAGAAAAGCTAAGGTCAGCAAGGTAAGTAATGCTGTTTACTTTGACTTTAGTAAGAGATACCAGAGGACATGGCTGATTTCTCGCTGGTACTCAGATGCAGTCTGGTACTGTTTTAATTTTTAGTACAAGTGAGATCATTCAGAATGTCTGACTTCAAGTAAACCTTAAGAAAATTTCAGTAGGAATGTATTGCCAAGTACTGAACTTGTGCAAATAGATGTTTTTCCTAGAATCACAGTCTAACCAAATCTGATTTGATTATTTTACCACTCTCTCCAGGTTTATGTTCATGCCAGCTTCAAAAGCACATCTTCCAAAGCATGGAGTCGCTCATCTTCTTCAAAGAAACAGCTAAGGAAATCTTAAACTTTGACAGAACTTTCACAATGGACAAACTACTTTCAATAAATTAATAAAAAAAACCACAAACCAACTTAATGCTATCATGACAAGTTTTCATTTTAAATAGTTACTATGCTCATTATAAGCAATTCAGAAAGAGGTTACATGATGAAATGTGTTTGAAGTTACTGGTGGTTTTTTTGTTTCAATAGTAAGACTAGCTGCCTAATTTATTCAGTGCCTGAATCTTATTCCTAGCAATGGAAAAACTTCATCAGTTATAACACGATTTTTGAAAGCTTAGCTGAGCTGTACATTATCTATAGAATGCCCTTGGAAACTTAACTTGCTAAATAAGCAGAATTGGAATGAATAATTATTTTTAATATAATAAGACAAAACATAAACAAACAAATAAACTGAAAAGGGATTTATACTGCACTTGAGGGATTTGGCCAAAGAATGACAGGGAGGAACTGAAGTATTTGTACTATTCGGGGAGGAATTGGATTTAACTAACTCACATAAAGCATTTGCAATTTTCTGTGAGTGACTTTCAAGTCTGTAGTACGCTTGACTGCATCTTACTGGATTTTGTGCTTAAAATGTTTTACTAACAGTCCACTGAGGTGTGAAAGTACAATAAGTTCTTACTGTGGGAGGAAAGGTGCATTTCTTAGGAGTACAGCTGAACTAAAAATAGATTGCTATTTCTCCCACATGAAATACGCTACTCCATACAACAGGGTCAAATTCATTTGTAGGTACTAAGGTCCTATCAATGTTCCTTCTTATCAGCTGTGTTAAGCTTTTATCCCAAATAGAGTTGATAAAAGAAATCACAAAAACTTCTACCTCCTACTGTCAGATATATTTTAAGGAATAGTTTTGTGTAAGGTTTAATACACAATCTAAAATAAATAAACAGATGATCAACAACTATAGCTTTTGTATATTTCTATTTTTTCTATTTTGCACCTCACTTTGAGTACTGATCATCTTCTGAGGTATGGCTTCATAATTACGATTATAAATTCTTTCCTTCTTTTTGTTTGTATGCAATTGCTTTTCAGGCTTTATTCAAATTTAGGCAAATAGTACTGTGCCTAAGGAATACTCCACCAAATATTCTGCCTTTGTTTAAGTCCATGAAAGATTTCATGGCTTGTTGACAAATAAATGATGCTGGATTGCACAGGATTCTCAAATCTCAGGTTTTTTACATATTTTGACTTTGAATGAAAAAGCGTTGAAAAATCATATTATTTCATTTTAGCAGAAGATGTGGCTCTCTCTTGTCCAGGTGGTGCTCTGAGGCCTGTGGAAATGTACTGGTTTAAAACAAAAACTTCTACAGAACACAAGCATAAACAAAGCCTAAATCTGTCACAATACTGCAAGATGACAACCAGCTAAGGAGAGGTAAATAAATAAATCATATTCAAATTTGCAAACTACCAACAATAACAATAACAAAAACATTTCTGCAACAAAATAAGTTAATAGATTTGCATGAAACAAGTGATCAAATGTCTTCTTCGCATATTTGTGGTGATGAAGCCACAGCCATAGCATGGTGAGGTGGCCTTTATGTGCTCCACTTCAGAGTAAATTGTAGCTAAAATGATGTGTGTTTATTTATGCAAAAGATCTATAGGATATACATGCAGAAGGTAATGCCAACCACAAGTCATCATCTCTGTTGATATACACATTGACTATTTTCCTACTACTTTTGATTGTTAGATTAATGAGGTCATATTTATGTCCTTATAATCAAAACTTATCAGCAGAACTTTTCTTGTTCTAATGTTATTTTTTAAAACTTGGTTACTACTGAAAGGGAGAAATTATTGCCATTTTTAGCCATCACACAGTCTGACAGACAGCAGCCATCAGGGCCTAAATCTATATTCAAGTATGCTGCTGTTGCTGAGAGCAGAACTTGACCTTTTCAAAGAATATCTGTGTGGTTTTCTTTGTCTTGTCTTAGTTTAAAAGTGGAAGAGGAGAACAGGAGCATACTGAATACTTGCCAGTATGATGGTGTAATTTTAGATACTCAGAGAAAGTATCCAGATTTGAGAATAATAAAATTACATTTGAATTATCAAATAGATTGCTTAGACTGCATGCAATAAATAATTCTGTACAAAAACTTAATATGAAAGTATGCTAACATTAGGATACTTTCAGGGAAATGTTTCTACAAAGTGTAGTCACATAGCCATGCATGTAGCTAGCATGTGAATGAAAGAAAAAAGTCCAGTCTTAGGTTAATCAAAGGTTTGTTGCCAAATTTTGGGAACTCTAAACACAGAAAAAGAGCCAGGTTTAGAAAGGAGACATTGTTTATTCTGTGCAGGGTGCAAGGTGGAAACTCCTCAAATCAAGCACACCAGGGAGTAAAAAGCAAAAGAATTTAGACATTGAAATTTACATAAACCCGCCTATCTAATGCATAGTTACCACCTACCTAAAGCATGATCATTTAGCTTGTGCAGCCTTATGCAATACTTTTTACTGGGCCTGCGTGGGCCTCCTGGGAGGTCTCTGGTGGTCGTTTGGGAAGGTGCCCCCTGCTCAGTTTCAACCAAAGCTCAGTTCAGCACACACTGAACACAAGATTGTGTACCAAATAAAATGGGATCTGCAGCTCCAGCACCAGGTGTTCTTAAACCATTGTCAAGCAGAATACAAAAGGTTTCCATTAAGCATTAAGTAACATCTGCTTAAAACACCTGATGATATCTATTTGCATTCAAAAGACGAGTTAAAGGTGAGAACGATGCCATCAGTTTCCATCTACAACAGAGATCAAAGGAAGGGACAGAATTCTGCTTAAAGACATCAGGATGAATCAAAAAACCACACAGATCATAGTGGGATTCATGCAAAAAGCAGATATGTTGAACAGAACAATTGTCTCTTTTACCTACTTACATACTGGTGAGCTGTTAAAAAATAAAGTAATAAACAGTCAACATTCTTTGTTTGTTTGTTTGTTGTGGTGTGGTTTTTGTGGTTGTTTTTTTGTTTGTTTTCACTTTTAATTACCTAGGAACTTTTGATCACTTCCTCAGAATTCAAGAACTTTCTTTAGTTTGATCAGTTTTGGTGAGGGCTAGATGTTAAAGCAGAGGAGGATCCTTTCCTTCTCCTAACTTGGAGAAAATCCCATTCAAGTGTCATGTCTCTAAACTGAGAAGAATCCAATTCACTCCAGTTTCCCAGTTTTCTTTATTTTTCTCTTTTGTTATCTATTTGTTATCCTCCCTCTGAGAAGGGGGTTCAAGATTTTATAGATCAGTACTACAAACTGATTATCTAATTAAAATTCTGGCAACAGATAAGAAAATTAGTATTTTAAGTAAAAGGCTTCTATTTTTACTGTGATAGTGGCTCAGAGAATCTCTCTGTACTCTTTGGGATCTATAGTCCTTCAAGTACTCTAAATTATAAGAAAATATTTTAGAAATCAGCAGGAGAATTTAGGTTTACTGAAAGATTGAATGAACCTTAGAGTCATGCTTGTGCTTTGGATTTATCCAAAAGGGGAAAATCCAGTTGTTGAATGGCCATCAGAAGGCGCCTTCATTGTTATTACGGCCACAAATATTCATATTATTTCTGCTTCTCTCTCTCTCAGAGACCATTATTATTTCATATTATGGGCAACAAGGACGGTGAAGGCTCTGGAGGGGAAGCTATTTAAGAAATGGCTGAGGTTACTTGGTTTCTTACGCCCGGAGAAGACTGAGGGGAGTCCTCGTTGCAGTTTTCAACATCTTCATGAGGGGAAGCTGAGGGGCAGGTACCGATCTCTTCACTCTTGTGACCAGTGAGAGGACTCGAGGAAATGGCAGGAAGCTGAGTCAGGGGAGGTTTAGGTTGGATGTAAGGAAAAGGTTTTTTCCCAAGAGGATGGTTGAACACTGGGACAGGCTCCTCAGGGAAGTAGTTAGAGCACAAAGCCTGACAGAACCTAAGAAGTGTTTGGACAATGCTTTCAGACATATGGTGTGATTCTAGGGGATGGTCCTGTGCAGGGCCAGGAATTGGATCCAATGATCATGATGGGTCCCTTCCAACTCAGCATCTTCTGTGAGTCTATGATTCTATCAGTTTACATTTGGACTAGACTTCATATGTGCTGATCTAAACTCACTTAATGGCTTTGCCAAACTTGTTCTAGATTACTGATTCTATGAGTGACAGGAGACTTTACACCACTCTGGGGTTTTGATAGAGCAAACATGCTACCTGTAGAAGAACTTGTGGCCCTTAGGGAAAAAGTAGCTGTGTCATGACTTATATCTATGGAGGGCATTAATGAAAGTGAGACGTATAATAGTACAATTTTTTACAAGCCTGCTTTGTGTGATAAAAAGAACCTCTGGAAGAACACACCTGACAAACAAACCTCAAATGAAATTCTGAGCATGTGGAGTAAAGTATAATACATTCTAAATTCCCATGGCTTCTCTTCTTCATTAATTTGCAGTTGCTGTAACCACACATCCCTGTTTATACTCTGCTTCTATGGAGTAGGCATATGGGATTATTTCACTGGAGCTGAGTTTAAAAATACATTAACATCTTAGGTCTTGAGATATATTGTATCAAGAATTTTCCAGTTAACCTGTGGGTCACATAAAAAGCCTACAGTTTCTGTCCCCTGAGAAATGCATTATTGAAGTTGCATATCCTTTCCAGAAATGCTGCAAGGCTTAATTAATTAGTGATTATTAACTGTTTGGGGTTTTCAGATAAAGAGTACTGTATAATTACTTAGATTTACCATTGTGTTTATTGATGATAACCAGGTTTTCCCCCTTTCTTACGGGAGAGGGAACATACATAATGATTACAACTTGAATTTCTGACTACGAAGGTGGGGATTTTCCTTGCCTCTTTTTCATTTTCTTCTACCTAACTTCAAGTTTAAAATTCTATTTTTCTTCACTAGAGAATGAAAGATTTGATTTACAGGACAAGCAAGAGATCAGGCCCAGCCAAGATGGGTTTAGGAAAGGCAGTTTCTGCTTGACTAACCTGATCTTTTATGACCAGGTGACTCACCTGGTGGATGAGGAAAAAGCTGTAGATATAGTCTACCTGACTTCAGAAAAGCCTTTGATATTGTCTCCCAGAAAGACAATGGCTTGGACAGATGCACTCTTTGGTGGGCTAAAAACTGGCTGGATGGTCAGGCCCAGAAAGTGGTAGTGAATACCGTATCCAGTTGGCAGCCAGTCACTAGCAGTGTTCCCCAAGGATGAGTACTGGGGCAAGTCCTGTTTAATATCTTTATCCATGATCAAGATCAGGGTATCAAGTGTATTAAGTTTGCGGATAACACCACATTGGGCAGGAGGGTTGATCTGCACAATTTTTCCAAAGGTTTAATGCATGAACTAGCATGCATTATTCTGCTAATTGCAGATGCTGTGGATAGTAACATTTATATGATTTCAAAGTGGATGGTCAAATTAATGAAAAAAATCCACTGAGGATTATTAAATATAAAAACACCATCTTTGGATAAAAAATTAACTTCAAATTGTTGGAGGGTGGGAGAATATCAGCATGTCATTTGCCTAATCTTATACTGTTCTCTAAGTGTTTGGTCTTGGGTGCTTTTACAGACAACTACTGGATGACCACAAACTTCTACTGGATATAGCTATTCTTCTGGCCTTATGGCAGACTCCATATAGTTACTTACCTTGCTACAGGAGAGAAGAGCTTAAGTCTAGCGCTCAGCATTGTTTAGGAGATCTGTTCCAACAGGTTTTCAACACAAATTTTAAGCTACTTGAACTGCCTGCCCCTAGCTTAACCCAAACAGAATTATTCCTAAAATGGCACCTCACCCACTCCTCACTACTTTCTTTGCTTAAAGGGAATGAGGTCAGTTTAATTTGCTGGGCTCCACCTTGCATAACGCTGTGTAAGCAGGTTTTGTGAAGTACTGTACTATAGCTAGAAGTGGATATAAAATAACAATATTTCATTGTTAGTTCCCAGAGAAGATATACTTGAAGTCTGGAAGAAGAAAATTTGAAAATCAATGTGCCATTTAATTGCTTTTATTTCCTCAAATGACTGACCAATGAAAAAGCCATTTTGTTTTTAATGTGGGTTTTGGTGAAACATATCCTCAAACAGAAAGAAAGAAAAAGCACAGACCTTTAATTTTCACTCCCTCTGGCTTTGTATTGCTCTGGAACTACTAAGTCTTGTAGCATTCACATTGTCAAAGTGTTTGTATGAAATGTAAGATTTGAAATCCCTTAAGTAGTTGTAAATCAAAGCTGTCCCATAATTTACAGTACATTTATTTAAGAAAATTGTATTTATATAGTATCTTTTAACTCAAATGATATAATAGTATTTTAAAAGCTGGATTCACTTCCACCAGCATTGAGATTCAGTCATCTCTGAGAGGTTAAGAAGCTGGAAAAATGCAACTTGAGTTATCACAGGAGCAAACTAACCTACTGGATAATACTGTTAAGGCAAATTTCCTCATGAGAGCAACTGTCACATCATTTTCTTCTGCCAAGAATGTGGGTTTTTTTTTAGTATTTTGGCTCTTTTTCTTTCCTTATATGATCATATCATATCATATCATCTGTGTTATTTATCTACATCAGACAAAGTGAGGAACAGAAATCTCCTTCCAAGCAAGTGAATTTGCCAAACTGTTTTGTGATCTAGTGGCAAAGGAGAGTCTTGGAGAGACATATGCCCCAGTTTTGTGCGTCTCCTACTCCTTCCTCCTGCTGGATTTTTCTGAGCTTCCCTATCTGAGGATCTGCCCTTTGCACATGCAGAAACTGAAATCCATGTCCCATTCCTGTCACTTCTTTTATCTTTGGGGTAAACAACGTCAGATGATATAACACACAGACCAAACTGCCCTTTTTTATAACATCAATTAAATGATATAAATATATACAACCAAGCAGTTGGAATGCTTGTACTAAAGAACAGGGTAGACATGTCAAGCAGTTCATTTGTCTTATCCTTTGATGTGAAAAAATAAAGTACTTTTAAAGAATGAACTGTGGTTAAAATGAAATGAAACTTGAGTTTACCAGATCTGAATAGACATGTAAGTCCACTTATTTAGATACCCTCAGTCATCAACAGATTTATATAAGCTGTACAAAAGGAGACATTATATTGGAAATTAGAGCTTTTCAATATTTAAAAAAAAATAAAAATCTTTCAAAAGATGTTACGAACAGCATGAAGGGAATTTGCCTTGCTAAATTCAGCATGTTTCAAGAATAATAGCACAAATATTTTTTCATCTGTTAAAGTTGTTGTTAAAAAAGGTATATAATTACCTGATACTTGTCATTCGATATTTGTTGTTCTCCTGTTTAAGATATTTCCGTCTCTCTAATAGGAGAAAAAACCAAACTGTCAGATTTAAAGGATCACTCCATACATTACAATTAGTGGAAATACAATGTACAAATAATTCACAGACATAGCTTGTATGAAATGTGTAACAAATGCAGCAACAGAAATCTGTGATTTTTTCCCTTGTTTTAGCAATTCATCTAGTATTAAAGGTGACAAAATTACTCATATACAGTGGACTGCTGGAAACGTGGTTAGCTCAAAACCTGTGGGCAGGTATCATTTCAAAGGTTGTATATAATTAATATGATCGTAGGAAAATTTTGGATAAAATGTAAGATAGTGCAAGCCCATTTCTTGAGGTTTCTGGAGGTAATTATACATTCTCTAGGGTTTTGATCTGATTTCCATGCATACACATTTGCATATTACTAAATTAAAAATCACCTTTGTGTCCTGTTAGTGATAGAGGATTGTATGTAGAGCTGTTTAAAATTTGCCTTATGAAGAGGCCATTAATACATTAGGAGATATTTAACACAATGGCTGAGAGATGACTTTCAAACATCTACTTAGACTGGAGCACCAATCGATGGAGACTCTCCAACTAAACCTTGTTTTGCTTGGTGTTTAGCAATATAAGTTTGCTTGGCATTCCTCAGTTGGGATTGAAGGACTCTGGATGTGACTGTTTCCTGTATTTGAGAGACCAATGTTTGTATGTTCTACAGAATCCTCTTCTGGGTCTTCTCTAGGTTAGATCTTGTGACTTCTGCATCTTTCACATCATTTTGACAGCTTCAGTAATTACGCTCCTGCATCCAGCCTTTGGGTGCCAATGATGAGCACTGCCTGCAATGACTGCAGAGGCTGTGGCAGCCTGCCTTCTCCAAAGTTATATCTAAGGCTTCTGTCTTATCCCTACAGCTTCTCAGGTTAAAGTAAAATTTTAACAGATGAATGACTTTGTTCCTGCTCCTCCTGCACAGTGAGTGATACCTTGCTGACCTTTGAACTTTTAGACCAGTCTGCAAACAACTAGGGCTGTTTACTACTGCAAATAATATCTGCTTACTATTTTAAGCAACCTGCATACTTATATACCATATAACATCTCTTCTGCCTTGTCTTGTAGGGTTCAGTCTGTCTTTTAGAATAAAAGGAAATAAAATAACTAAGTTCAGATACTTTCCCATTTCAAATGACCATGAATTCATGCAATCTTCTAGTGGAAGCCATCCCTGCCCATGGTAGGGGGATTGGAACTAGATGATCTGTAACCTCCCTTCTAACTCAAACCATTCTGTGATTCTGCAGGTATTTTCTGCAGAAAAATTTCTGTTAAAAGTGAAATTCTTTTTCTCAGCACTTACACTCTCAGGTATTTTCTTCTAGTACTTTTGGCACGTAATTCCTCCTTGAGATAGATGAATTTTCCAATAACAGACATTTCTTAAAAAATATTAATCCCGAGATTAACTCTTTGCCGTTAGGATTGCTATATCATCTGTAGTTGTGTACTTGCTCAGATTACTTAAGGGTTTGTTGTGTTTTTTTTCTGAGATCTTACCCCTATCGTCAATTTGTTGTTTACTACTTCTAAATTCAGTATATCTTTTACCTATTTTTTTTCTTATTGGTTTTCTAAATCACAGCACTCTTGAGTTGTAGTCTTGTTTTCTGTCTGATGGTTGTTTGAACAAATACTGTACACTTGGTGAAGAATATTTCTTTCAACATAGCAATGTTTTTCATACCCTTGGGGACATTTTTAAGTGTGGATCTGTGATTGAACATAAGAACACAGGAACCCAAATTTTTCAAACTGAGAACATTGTGCATATTTCAGGTGAAACATATTTTCCAGTGCTTACAATATTAAAAATGAATGCATTTATAATTTAGAGGCAAAAATCTGTACATAAAATACATATAAAGGGGTTTAAATTCATGAAGGAATTTAATAAATAATTCCAAGTTACACTATGTAATTCCAAGTTACACTATGTAAATCTCCCTTCATTTGCCATGATGGGGATTTTCAGGCTTTTCTGTTTACAGAAACCTAAATATCTTTTTAAACTGTACTTTTTGTCATAAAGCTTATCATTTTATATCAAATATCTGATATTTTTTGAATAGTGTTTCACAACATCTTTATTTTCCTTCCAGGGTGGCTAATTGTTATTCTTCTAACTTTCTTTTGTTAGGAAATAGTACTGAGAATATTGACATTTCTGTTGTCCTGTCTCCTCAGTTTTAGTTTCCCTGATTTTCTCTGTTTCTACTGTGTTCAATGAATCACTCACAGAGTTTATGCTCAGCAGGAGAGAGGCTGACTTTGTGACATGGGACAGCAGACTGCTGACCACTAAGCCCTGTGGGCTACTGTTGTCACAGGGCTCTCTATTGCCCTGCTCAGTGAGTCTGTCTCCACAGTGGGAGGATTTGCATGGAAAGACTACTTCACTTTATTTGGAATTTTTAAGTGGAATTTAGTTTTCACAGAATATGTCAGATTGAAGAGAAATGGCCTGAAGTTCAGCCTCTTGCTGCTGTTGCAATCCTTTGTCTTTCTGTTAAACAAGCTGTCCAACATGTCAGTTATGACAAGGGTATCTGTCTGCAAAGAACTGCTTGCAAACCATCAATATTTGAGATTTGAGAAAGAGACCTCAAAGATGACAGATTCTCCACTCTGCCAGAATGCCAACAGACCTCTGTGCATCCAGTTGTGTGTGACTAATATCACAGGATGTCACAGGTTAGTATCAATGTGGACAGATGTGGATGGCAAAAACAGTGGACCATAACGTCCCCGAGGGAAAAAAAAAAGGCTTTGATAATATAAGAAAAATTCTATTCCACATGGTTGGGAGAACAGCTCACTACATGCATTCTGGTGCATGGTCCTTGAACCAATGATTAACAAAATAATGTAATCTGTCCTTTTGACCAATATTGCATGTGGAACAATATACAGGAGACAAAAGCAAGGCTGCTTTCTTTGTTACTTGACCTTTTGATGTGTATTTATTTCTGGCATATGGTGCTACTCTGACAGTTTTTAGATGAAACCTTGTTGACAGAACCTATCTGGTATCACTCTCTGACCTTGGAGAAAACAGTCACCACATGCACCCAGTAATCTTCAACTTTCCAAATAAGTAGACGTTTTGGAAACAGAGAGTTATTAAAGTGTGACATAACAGAAAGTAAATAAAGGTGTTTTTTTTTTTTTTTTTGTCGTGCGTATTTTACATTCTTCATCCAGTGATTTATAAAGCATTAATCTTGACCTATTGCAGTTGAATACAGAAAGGAATTAGCCCCTCATTCTCCAACCTCACTTTCAATGCTCCTAAACATTGCATACTAACTGAGGCAGTGAGCCTTGCTGTGAGGAACCTGAACACAGTGCTGTGTGTGGTACCAGCCCTCAGTCTTGATAATCTAAGCAAGTCTGTATCTCTGCATTTTCCAGTTTCAGCAGAACTTGACAGTCACTTCATCCCTGCAGTCCCCTGATCCTCTAGCATTTTGTGATAAGCCTTAAATCTTGCATAGTACATGAGCTCATTGAAGGAAGGAGTGAAGAACCGAGAAGGATTATTCATTGTTCCTGTTAGATGTAAATCCTTTCAACAATAACTTAGCAGGAAAGCAGTGTTACTTCACAGGGAAGTTTACTTTGGACAGATGTGCTTAAAAAGGCTGCACTTTATTCTTTAACTACACTGAGCAATCCCATTTCCTTCTTCTCCCCTCTGCTTCCCACTCACTGTTAAGGACATTGCTTATCTTAAGGAAATCAGTAGCATTACCCTGGTTTTGCACTGTGGTGACTAAAACTATCCAGACTGCCAAGGCTTTGCATCAGGAGAGGCAACTGACAGACTTGGGAAAATATGTGTGTTGTGTGACACTGACACAGGTACCAGTAACTCTATAACCAGAATATGATGGGCTGCTCCCACATGGATGGCCCCCACGAAAAACTTAACCATCACAGTTCTGCTCTGTAAATATGACAAGTGTTCTGATAGTTCACTTTGACGTCAGATTCTGGGAACATTTTTAAGTTCATTTCATATTGGTCTTCAAAGACCCAAAAATAGGTCTGGTAGGAAAAGTATGTCATATCTGAAGAAGACATGATTTCTACCTGAAGCTGGAAAATCATGTACATTTTTGCTAGAAAATGAGGGTAGTTTTCAGATACAAATCTTTGAATTTCCCTGTCATTATAATTAGGAAAGAGTAATCTGTAGCATGCAGTACTGTATGCTGGATTTGTTTGGTTACAGTTTTTTGTTTGTTCTTCCTAACTATTTATGAAAAATTTGGTTCTTTTTATTAGCCTTTCCTCTCAGGAGGAGAACTGAGTGGTCTAATAGGCTGTTTCTATTTATGACTTCTAATTCCATGACTAACAATTTTTTTTGATAGAAAGGAGAACATCAAAAGACACCTCCACAGAACATCAGAATATCATTTTCTATTATAACAACCATATATGGAATATTTTCAGAATAAATTTCTACTAGTGTATTTCAGAAGGACAACTTTGTTGCAATTTGTTGCAAAAAGGTTGTTTGCAATTTAAAACAGACCAAATACTAACTGAGATGTAGTACTCTGCTTTCATTGTCAAGTGGGAGAGGAGCTAATGGTAGATAGTGTCCTGAACTTGGCTTCCTGACTTAGATAAAGACTTCTTCTCTTGCTATTTTATGTAACTGCTCATCCTTATTTCCTACATCCTTTTAAAAAGTGGGCCAAAGGAATGCGTAATAAAAGCAGTAATTTCCTCTCTATTCAACAAAATTGACAGCTTTTGCAAAACTCCGCAATTATCAATATTTTGCTGATCTGTGCTTGCTGCCAGAGTTATGACATTCTCCACCATCACCATATATTTCCAACTAGGTTTCAAAACCCTGTGTGCATCTATGGTTAAAGAAATGGAAGTCACAGGAGCTCTTACCTAAAGAAGGCTTTGCAAGATAATTCTCACAAGTAGTTACAAAAAGACCTAAGCTTGAATAGTTTTCCAGGTTTGAAAATATAGGGCTGAAATCAAGTGCAGCTCGAGAGAAGTAGTTGGCAATGCCCAGTGCCTGAAATAAATCAAAATGAAATCATAGAAGTGTAGATAACACTTGAGTGGCCAAGGCCCTGTTAGTTACTTTTCCTCTCTGTAAATGTGCTCCCTCTTTCTCTCCCTATGACCTACTTTTTGTCATTGTCTCTTGCTCTTTTTCTTCTTGCTTGTTGAGAAAAGTTGATTTATATTGGGCTACTAGATTTATTTGCTAGGAAGAAAAATTTTCAGCAGGATTACCCAGATCAGAGTGCTTAAAGATTCTGTGCAGACACTCGTTGTGATGAGATCCAGTTGCTCCTCAACACTGCCATCTGTATTCCAAACCTTACAAGATCTCCCCAACTCCTTTTGCCAAGTAAATGGTTTGCAAAGAGCAGGGTGGAAAAAGCACAACTGCCTTCTCCAGTTCGTGAGTTTCACATTTTTGCCATGTTTTGGGGCTTTAAGATGAGCAACTACAATTTTCTAGTCGATTTGCATACAGAAACAAGTGTAAAAGACAAACACACACACACTAGCCGTGAAATGTGAAGTCATGTAAAACTCACCGTATCACAGTTTTAAAACTCAAGCTCATAATCATATTCATGAAAACAACTTCTTTCCTTGTTTCTTTGTGTGACCTTTTTCAAATAGGATGATTTTCCAACATACATCAAATGTCACAGTGTTTCGAAAGACCGAAAATGGTTTTCATTTGCAAAGGTACTTCAGCATATCTTCAATGGGACTGTGCACCTACTTCAGGCTGTACATGCACTTAAATACTGAACTGAATCAAGGTCTTCAGGAGGAAGAGAAATCCCAGCTGCTCAGACCCTAATTTCCTTTCTTTATTTTGAAAGTTGAGCAATTGAGAATTGATAAAGTAGCATTTAAAGAGAAAAAGCCTGCATATGATTTATATGGTATTCTAGAAGATACATTAGAAAGCGTTATGGGATGCAATCAATCATTGCCTGGATTACTCAAGATACTAAAGGCTTTTTTCTACTTTCAGCAAGTAAGAGGACAGATCAGGTATTAGTATGGCATATTTGTCTAACTGATGGCATCATTTTCTAGCACTTTTTCTTGATTTATATTCCTGTGTTTATCCAATTTCCTTTATAACACCATCCAAAGCAGAAACATTAGGTATTTGTTATTTAACCTCTATGATACCTTCAGCAATTGGCAGAACAAACCGGACTCATATTCTTATTGTTGCTTTAGATGACAATTTGGCAAAACTGAAGGACTGCAACATTCAATTTATTTACTGTTGTTACTATAAAAATAAGGATAAGACATTTTTGGCCTTAGAAGAAATTTGATTCTCCTTAATAGCAAGAAAGGTTGACTGAAAAAGACCTCCTGTTCCCGGTAAAATAAGTAGGAATTTTGGCACTGACATGCAGTGTGAGGAACGCTGGTTCCTAGTTCATGAATTTCCTGGTATCAGACTGAGCTGCACAAGAGTCTGGGAACTGTGGGCCAACATAGCTCATAATTTATTTAGCAAAGTATGGAAATTTATACTGGAGAAAGATAATTCTATTCCCTAGCTGAGGGGTTTCTGGTTATCTCACAGCCAGCTGAGAGATAGTGATTTCACTGCAGTCTGTCCCTTGCGACTTCAGTTTGCAATAAAAACAAATAACTGACTGACAAAAAGCCCACTGTGCACGCCAAAGAGCTGGGATTTCCACAGAATCAGCCAAATGCTCATGCTTATTTTCCAAATTAATTTTTTTCTTCTTTCTCAGTGTACTATATTTGATGGCAACATTGCATAACATATAGCATGACAGAAATACCTTGCAAACTTTGGGACTCTAATATTATGGGTAACTTGATCCATTCACTCAATCCAGTCTGTTTCGAGCCTTGTCTTTGCTTTAAAGATGACTCAAGTTACAGCTTGGGTGTTGGTCCTACCTAGGGAAGTATTGAAAACATTGTCTCTTTTACTCAGTCCAGGAACGAAAGTTGAATTTTTTTTTTTTATCATAGTTTAAAAAGGCCACGGTAATGTGTTAATGTAAATGAAAGTTATAAAATTCTATTAGACTCCTAATGCCTTCTCACAACTCCCAAAGGTATCTACATGTATCCAATAGGGCACAAAATTTTCTGCACCGTATTAGCAAAAAGGAATTTCTAAAGTAGAATGTATTATTGCAGCAATAAAAATGATGAGCTGCATCAGTAGAAGGTCTTAGAGCTCTAACTGAACTGGTGACATACTTTGTACCTTTTAGTTCAAGTACCATCTCACTGTGGTGCAGCCATTCAGACCAGATTACCTTAACGTAAGCAGAAAAGACATAACCTCAGAGATATATTTGACAAAGTAGAATATGTTGAACTTTACTGTCACATTTTGCAGCAGTGGTGATACTAGAGCAACAGTACATAGGAAACGCAGATATGTTAAACCTAGGCTGTACTTGACAGAGCCCTAAAGCAGAAATGATATGAAATTGTTATCTTTCACTCCCAATCCCCTTATAAACACACCTCCCCGGGCCTAAGCCAAATCCCTCAGAAGTTAGACAGTTCCTTTGATGAAAGGAAGATGGATGTTGGGTCCAAAAAACCACTTAATTGGGCATCCAGTGTAGTTGATATTTATTTGTTATTCTGTTCCACTATATTCACAACTGGAATAGAAGTTATATGACTTATAAAAAATTTAAAAAATGCAAGATATTTCTTTGTCTTTGGTATTTTGAGTATATCTAAACTCTTTATTCTGACTATGAGGGCTAAACCCACCAATATTTGCAAGATCCCCAATAAAATTGACAACGTTTGCATAGGAAATCTCCAGTAAGAATTACTCAAAAAAGGTGACAGAGATTTGGTGTAGAGGTGGCCAGTATTTTGTACTGACCTATGGGAAATTCAGTTTTCTTTAATTACTAAATACATTGGAGGTGATATTCTGGCTCTCAGAGTTAATGGTACCACTGCTAGGGAATCCCATAAACTATCTTTTAAATATGTCCCCAGTAACAAATTTGCTACAACAGTCAAACATCATTTACTTAAGAGAATCAATAAAACTTCAGTATGAAAAAGGTAGTGTACTACACTGTGTACCATTGGCTAGGAGGCTCATTAGGACAAGACATATGGAAAAGGAATAGTAAGATCATACCCACTGAATAAGGTGTTATTCTCACCGAATGAAGAGCTTTATCAAATAGAAACTACTTCCTGAGATGACATTGCTGCCCTTCACTGCAGAAGAACTTTAGGAAAATATTTTGCTTTTTCTTCCCTCCCACAATGAGCTGGTAATCGCAGACTGAAAAATTTTCTAATCTCAGTCCCAAAAGGATATCGAATGATTCAAGGGATTTATGCAAGTTAAGTCTGGCACAACAGTAACTAGCCTTGCAGGCGTGGGAGAAAAAAATTAAACTTGTCTTTTCAAACCTCTTACTTTCTTGTGAGAAAATTTAGGGTCGTGGATAAAACCTCCTGCTAGATCTTTCCAATCATTCACATAAGGTTAAAAAAAAAGGAATTCAATTGTCTTCTCTGAAAGATATGATCTTTACCAGAGAAAGCCATAGCACACTTCAAGATACAGGTCAGTTCTTCTTTGGTTCTGACAGACTTAGTTTCTCTGCTTCACTGGTCCGGGGATGAAATGAGAAAGGTTCCTTCTCTATGTGCCCGGGCTTGTCCAAACCCTAGAGGCAGCTGAGCGTAACAGTAGCAGCAGCATATGATAATGTACATTTTTCTGATAGGCCGTCTTTTGTCATGAGCTACATAATGCAGAAGCACAAAGGCACCCTGCCTGGTTTATCTGAATCCATGCCAGATTTGCTGGTAGAGCTCGTGCAGCCAGAGGATGCAATTTTGCCATGTTCCTAGTCTTATAGCTAGGGCAGCAATATCTTGTAACATATTTAACTTCGGGGAGCGTTTTTTAATTTCCTGTTTCAGTATTTTGCTCTTTTCTCGGGACAGAATGAAAGCTATCTCTACCTCATTATAGTATTTCTTTGGAGAAAGAGAATCTTTCCCCTAATAGTGGTTACAAATACTCCTATAAAATTTAGTCCAGTGTTCTGCACATTTTTTGTAAAGCATAGGCTGCTGAAAATTTCAGATTACTATTGTACAACAAAAACCATATTGCATGACCACTGACTAAATAATTGCATCTCTTATAGTACTTCTGTGATGATGATAAACTGTTTGTCTTACAATAACCTTCAAGCTATGCTCTTCCTATAGCATTCTGTTGTCAGAAACCCAGAGTTTGGATTGATGTAATTTGACATGGTTCTGATGAGATTCTGGGAATCTAATGTGACAAACAGACATGAACAACACAACCCTTCCAGCTAACTAGTTTTGAGAAGAACTATCTAGAGAAAAGCAATATCTTGGAAAATAAATGGTACATCAAAAAATGGCAAATATCCTAGCTCAAAAACATCTCTATTAAGTAATGCAGAAAAAAAGTCAAAATTCAAAAATGCTAAAGAGATTATATGAATCCTCTTAGCTGTGACTATATCTTAGATATCTGTTAATGAATATCCATATAAGGTTTAATACCAAATTAAAATAACAAGCTAACAACATACTAGCTATGCGTGTATATAAACCCAGAATCTTACCTCTGTGTTGGACAGATAGCTATCAAAGCTGATAATACCAAACTTCTAATCTGATATTTTCTTTAAAATAAATAGTTGTGATGTAAACTGTTTTATATATAAATTTCTACCCCTAAATGAAATCACTATTGCCTACTTTGAAAATATTAACTAAAAAGATCTCTTGAAGGAAAGGGATTTAAATTATAATTTTGCACATGTATACAGTAAAGTTACCCTTATTTAATTTTTCACTTGTAAACTAGTGTCAGAGTGAATATCTATCTCCTAATTGCCAGCAAAAAAAAAAAATAAATTATTGTGTTAGTGGGTCTTAGAAACTCAGCTTTCACTGAAGCAAAAATATTCTTACTGCTTGCTTATGATGACATAGATAACCTTAAAAATAAGAACTGAGTATAAATGATCACAATATTTTCATGCAGAAAGAAGCCATTCATCTCAAGAAGCTGTTAACTCTGCAGCTATATTGGTGGCAGTTTAGAAGTCTCTATTTTTAACTAACTATAGAAGGATTCAAGTATAATGCATAATTTTCTATCTACTGATATCTATGTGCTTTCCAAATAAATTTTTGTATACTCAAGTTTGATGAACAACCCTATTGATCTCAAACTCGCTCTGTTAATATCTTTTGTATTGGTGCTATGTATTGCTAAGGAAAATCTGTAATACTTTGAAAATGAGAGACACTGGAATAAGAAATAGATAGAAACGAAGTACAGCAAAGAACAGAGTTTGGCTTCTACTGTCTGCTCCTGCTTGAAACCCTACACAGACTATGCATGCATATATATATATTTTTATATACATATATGCACACCTACACTATATATATATACGTATATATAGAACTAGAAATAAATATATAGAGACAGTTGCAAGCAAAGCTGTAATACTAGAACTAAAGCAAAGCTAAAAGGAACTGCCACAGGACGTTCATTTCACTGCAGTATAGTGTGCCTAGTACAGGGTTTAGGCCACGATTGAGTCAAAAGGGTAAGAAAGCATGGAGCTCAATACACTTTCTGAAGAGCTCTTCAGCTTCCTCTTTACTTGTCACTCCACATACTCTTGTAAGAGGGTGTATATTGTGTCTGGCTGAGATGGAGTTCACTTTCCCACAGCAGCGCTCACAGCGCTGTGCTTTGCATTGGTAGCCAGCAGGACGTTGATAACACATCAGCGTTTTGGCTCCTGCTGAGCAGCACTGGCACTGGCACAGCATCAGCACTGTCTCTCCAACATTGTCCCCGGATCAGGAGCCTGGGTTCCTGGGCAAGATCCTAGGAGGAGACATAACTAGTCCAGTCAACCCAAATTGACTAAAGGGATATTCCATGTCATATGACATCTACTCAGATATGAAAGCTAAAAAAAGGAGAAAGAAGGGGTGGCATTGGTTATTTAAAATATTTGCCTTCTGGAGCAACCACTAATGAGTGCTGAAGCCCCACTTCCCAGGAATTGGCCAGACATTACTTGCTGATGGGAATTAGAGAATAATTTTTTTTTCTCTTTGCTTGAGCTTGTGTAAACTTTTGTTTTTGCTTTAGTAACCTGCCTTATCTCAACCTATAAGTCATTTTCCATCTTATTTTCTCTCCTCCATCCAGCTGAAAAGGAGTAGCAATAGAATGGTTTAGTGGGTACCTGTTGTCCAGCCAACGTCAACCCACCAGAGTGGGACATGACTATCTAATTTTAAACAAATAAAGTGGAGCTTTTTGTGGTTTCACAGAACCATTCAGCTTCTGAACAGCCCAGGAAATGAGCAAAACAATTTTCATGTATTGTATACGTTGTAATTAATTTTCTTATTTGAGATATAACTGATTTTTTGCAGGGACAAAATTGTATTGACAGGACAGGCAGATAACATAGTGGTATGACTAGAAAAAATAAATGGAAACCAATACTTATCCCTTCTGTTAATCAGTCATTCATTTGATGGGATGAGCTACAAGAATGCGCAATAGTACAGAAAAATGAAACAAAGGATTGTGAAAGGCACAAAGTCTAGGTGAATTTTATTCCAGGTAGCACTACTAGCAAAACTTCTCTGTAAATCATGCAACATTTCCCACAAGATTATAGATTTATGGTCTTATTCTCCTGTACATCACTTTTCCACAACCGATCATTTTCATTGAATGTTTGGGTTTTACTCTCAAACCATTTATTTTCATTGAAGACACCAAAAAGAACCAATAACACATGTTCCATATTTGAAGGCTGAGGAAGATTCAGAAAATTTCATATTTGAAAGGGTGCACCATCATGCTTCCAATTCTGCTTTCCTACTTCAGTTAGAACAAACATTGGCAAAAAGAGGAAAAAATGTAGTTAACATTAAACTACAGTTCAAATACTGGATGTTTTTGGAGGCCTCATACTGAAAAGGTAAAAGTCACAATTGTTTTTATACCATGAAATAACTGTCTAATACAGAGTTAAAGTTGAACAGTAGGTAGATTTTCTTTGATGTGGGTTTTTGGTTGGGGTTTTTTGTTTGTATTTGGTTTTGTTTTGTTTTGTTTTTTGAGTGGCAGCAAATATTGGTTTTAAGAGAGACTTTTTTTTTGTTCACTTCTCTTTAAATGGTTTTGCCACAGTACTTGATAGAGATAGTTATGCTTATAAAGATAAAATTAAAGTGGTGATCAGAATGTACAGTGTTGACAGACAGACAGACCTAACAGGAATACTCTGCCAAAGAAGTACTTCATGTCTAGGCTTCGCGAACGAAGATTTAGGAAGGCTCTATCCACATTTGTTACAAGCACGCGGGTGGTTAATGAGGCCAATACGAGACAGACATATCCGATTGCAAAAGGCACAGCAGAAAGACTCCTTAGGTGGTATATTCCGCAAGACACAGTTCTTTCTGCGTTGTCTTTTCTCCTCCAGAGTGATCCTGCTTGCGTTCTCAAAGGAGACGGCAGCGTTATAGATGGTGTGTCTCCAGGCCTCCTGATTGGAGGCCAGAGTAGACCAGTTATGATGATCAATATGGTCAAGGCTGAGGTGTTGTTTCAGGGAGTCTGCCAAAGAAGTAAAATTGTAATATTTCCCGTTGGTAAGTAATCATCTTATTCAATACATTTTAAGTAAGTCTGAAATAAGTTATCTTCTCTCAAGAACACCGTGCATACAGTAAACTTCCAAAACTTCCCTGGGTCTAACACCTACAGCAAAAACATTTACTCAGAAATGAGAGAAAATGTATGTAACCTTTAAAGGAAGTATACTAAAAACATTATGACTTTATAGCATGCATTATTCAATAAAAAAAATCCAGCCCTCCAAATGGCAAAAAACTTCTGTCCACTCTGCACTTGAAATGCATTTAATTTACATGGTTAGTGAAATTGTTAAAATATCTAGTTTTCTTATCGAAATTATGTACTGCAGGTCAAAACATTTCCAGAAATCATTTTTAGAATCCAAAATGCAATGTTCTAAACTTGGGAATGCTTCATACTTGTTGACAGAACAATTTGGCAAAAAAAACAATGTGGTGATGATCAGATTATTCTACCTATTTTTTATTTTGTTTCTTTTTTTACTTTATGTGTGTATATGTGGGTGAAGATGTAGCGCCAGCTTTGAGGATTATGAGATTGAATATAAGATTCTAGATGGATATAATCCCATAACAATGCATTTCAATGCATGAACATGGAAGCAAATATTTAAAGGGAAAATGCTTAGTTATAAGGTAATTTGTGCTTACACAAACTTATCAGACTGCTTGACTTCATTATCACATTAGGTCTGCCTTAGTACTTTTAGTCCACCGTCTGACAGGGGATTGGTTTCATGTTTATGATGCTCTGTTTATGCAACTCCCAAAATGACCCTAGACTTAATCACCTATTCAACTTCATCTTCATGGATGCTTTTGCCTCAGGATGCAAAGTGCTAGAGTTTAGGGTTGGATTTCTGTGTGGGAACAGTAAGGAATATTCCTTGTTCAGGTCATTTGTTGTTAGGTGTCTAGGAAAAAGTGATAGGTTAGTGCCAGCAGATGAGAAGGCTTTTAAACACAGTGCCATTTCTAAAGCTGCTGGTCAAACAAGGTTCACCTCATAAATAACATATTGATACCAGTAAGAATGCTTTCTGGGGTAGTAAAAAATCTCACAAGCAAAAAAAATTCAAATTTGGCTCTTCAGAGCAGTGTTCCATCACTAAGTACCTGTCTTAAACATGAAAATTAGTGTTCAGTTCATAGGATAACAAAAAACTCCAAAAATTAGCAAATCTGAAAGGGAAATGCAAACCTCACTCAGGTACACGAATATGTGTATATTTATTAGAATATGTTTATATTTATTAGAATATTAGACATTGAAAACCTGTGAGAACATGGACACATGGAGACATGGAGAACAAGGAGAAAGACTGGTTGAGTAAGCTGGAGTAGGAGTCCAGTGGGAGAGCCCTCAGAAAGAGGTGAAGGTTAGTCTATCACGTAATTAAAGACAGTTTCTTATTGCATGTGTATAAGGAGACAAATTTATATTGTTGTAACAATCTTAATTCTGTCACTACAGAACTCTAAGACTTTGCCTCTGCTTGAGTTTTTGGTCTTATTGTTAAATGAAGGCTCTCAGATGAACTAAGCTGATGTCTTTGCACAACTGCAATTCTCTACTGTCTGCACAGACAAAATCCTTTTGGTTAGGGCTGAAGATGCCGAGTTAGCTGCTAACTTGCAGGGGGTTGTGGAAATTGTCATTGATGTCTAGCAAGCCCAGAGTAACAGCAAGCTGCTGAACTTCCTGACAAGAACTACAATAAAATGACTGCACATCAAGGAGTTCATAACAATAAAATGAGCCACAACAGGAAATTTTTTTCAGAAAGGAAAATTACCTTTTACTTATGAATATCTAAAGTGACACTGTTTGAAAACACACCCTGTTTTTTAGTATGGAAATTTTATTGATAACAGCTTTCTTTCTGCTGACACCTTGATTTTCTTTAAAAGCTGGCAGTTCTTTGGCAGTTTTATTTTTTAGGCCCTGGTATTTCAGATAAACAAAGAATTCAGCTCAAGGCGTTATTCTGAAATTTGACAGCTCTTCCCGATTTCATTTCTTTGACAATTTTTAAACTAGTAACCCAGTAATAAGAGGGACCAGAAAACAAGGCAGTTCTGACAAACTACACATGATGTTTGAACCTTCTGTAAAAGACATTTTGAAATAGCATATTGCTGCTGCACTTCATTTTGAAGCATTTTATTAGTGTAGCTGCAAATGCAAACCTACTCCATCTGACTTGAGGAACCATATACGGTACACTGCATAAATGAAGTTTCTCCCTTTCCTTTTCTTTTACTTGCTCACACATTCCATACTTCTGAAAGAGATGTGACCGTAATACATATTGAAAAAGAAATGATGATTTTTTTCTTAGTTTGAAATTTAAAAAAATAAGGTATGGTGTCATTTGACCTTTTTTTTCTTTTCCTCTTTCTTTCAGAGAAGCATTTTAGCCATAAGATGACCTTGAACTTTTTTTTTTTTTTTGGTATGTGATTTTGAATCTGAGTTCTTATTTCCTATGAAGAAGCACGAGAGACTCTCAATTAAAACACTCCTCATCTTGGGATAATCAGTGGACCTTTTTAAGCCATTTCACCTTATGAATTATGTGTCAATTGCTTTGGTGAGGTGCATGTTGCCAAAATATGACCAGTATTTTATCTACCCTCAAAGCACAGAAAGTATTCCAATCAAACCTGGTATATAGACCTCAAATACAGTTAAGATGGGCTTCAGTCTTTCATAAAATCTACAGAAGTCGCATAAAGCCAGATAAACAAACTCTTTTACAGATGAAGACTGTGAGGTAAAAATCAAGGAAAAGCCACAGGAAAATGAATGAAACTGCTTTCCAAATGAGCAATCATTAGTAAAATGACTATGGAAATTTATAACCCAGATCTTGCAAGGAGGCTGGAGCTAGTGCAGTGCTGCTAAAGCATCACGAGATAGACACGTCACTTCTTAAAATGCAAATTTTCGTAGAATCACAGAAATATTGGGTCATTTATGTTGGAAAATACCCTTAAGATCATTGAGTCCAACAATTAACCCAGCACTACAAAGTTCACCAATAAACCATGTCCCCACGTGCCACATCTACACATCTTTTAAATGTCTTCAGGTGTGGTGACACCATCACTTCCCTGGGCAGCCTTTTCCAATGCTTAACTACGCTTCCAGGAAAGAAATTCTTCCTGATATCCAACCTGAACCTGCGTCTCCTGGCACAGCTTTAGGCTATTTCCTCTTGTCCTGCCGCTAATTGTCTGAGAGAAGAGGTCAACACTCACATTGCTATAGCCCCCATTCTGGTAGTTATAGAGAGTAATAAGGTCTCCCCTGAGCCTCCTTTTCTCCAGGCTAAACAACCCCAGCTCAGCTCCTTTAGCTGCTCCTCATAAGACTTGTGTTGCAGACCCTTCACCAGCTCTGTTGCCCTTGTCTGGACTCGCTCCAGCACCTCAATGTCTTTCTTATAGTGAGGGGCCCAGAACTGGATATAGGACTCAAGGTGTGGCTTCACCAGTGCTGAGTACAGGGGTAAGATCACACCCTGGTCCTTCTGGCCACACTGTTGTCGACACAGGACAGGATACCACTGGCCTTCTTGGCCACCTGGGCACACACTGCTGGCTTAGTTCAGCAGACTGTCGACCAGCACTCTCAGGTCCTTTTCTGTGGGGCAGCATCTCAGCTACACTTCCTCCAGTCTGTAGCACTGTGTGGTGTTGTTGTGACCTAAGTGCAGTACTCAGCACTTGGCCCTGTTGGAGCTCATTCAGTTGGCCTTGGCCCATTGAGCCATTCTGTTCAGATTCCTCTGTAGATTCTTCCTTCCCTCCAGGAGATCAATCCCACCTAACTTCATGTCATTTGCAAACTTACAGAGGGTGTATTTGATCCCCTTGTCCAGATCATTGATAAAGATATTGAACAGGACTGGACCCAATACTGATCCTTGGGGAACACCAGCTGGATGTAAGTCCATTCACCACCACACTCTGGGTCTGGTCATCTATTCAGTTTTTAGTCCACCAAACAGTTCCCCAATCATCCAAGCACTGAGTAGCCACTTTCCACAGGAAAATGCTGCAGGAGACAGTATCAAAGGCTTTGCTGAAGTCCAGGTAGGCAGCACCCACAACCTTTTCCTCATCCACTAGTTGGGTCACCTGGTCATAAAAGGAGATCAGATCAGTCAAGCAGGACCTGCCTTTCCTAAATCCATGCTGGCTGGGCCCAGTTGCCTGAAGTCTTTAGAGGAAAAAATTAATCCTTTAATGCCTTTCATTTATAACAATTGAAAACAAGGCATTAGATCCCAAAACATTAACAGGATTTCTGCTCTTTAACTAGGGATGTATTTTTAGCCTCCTAAATGTTTTTTCATGTACCAAACAATGAGGAAAAACAAATCCACATATGCTCTATGCTGTATGTACTTTTATCTCCAAAAATAATAAAGAACCCAACAAACAAAAAAAAATATAAAAAAAATCTTACCATCTTTTTTTTTTCAAGAATTGAAGCTCTATTACAAAAATCTGGAGCTTAGGACTCCTTTCTCACTGACATTCTCAGTATTTTCATATTGTGCTCTGAGATAGCCTTATGGCTATTCCTTGTTTTAAAGCTTCTAGACTCATGACTGTCCAATTCTCAAAGTTATCTGACTGACTGGAAGACAAATGATGTATTTCCCTTGAATGCTGATTTACCCTTTCATGAGAAACACAGGTACACACAGTCCTATAAGTTGCATTGGATATGTTAATCTCAGACATATAAAGAGATATAACAGAACACCAATATTTTACTAGATGTCATGGTTCATGTTATATCCTTTTCAGAGAAACAATATGTATTCTATGTCAAGAAAAAGTCAATTTTGGCATCTTTTTTAGAACATTACTTGGTCTCCATAGAAGTTTTTTTTTGTCTGTTCATTTACATACACCACTGTGATTCTTTTTCCTTCATTGTGTTTACTTGAATGAAAGGTGAAAAAATTGCAAAGATATGGAAGAAACAAAAGAGCAGGACTCTTACACAAAAGGATCAAATACATCTACTTCTAATAGCAGAGTGTGAGTGATATTTAGTCTATCTATTTGAGTAGTTTTTGTTACTTTTTTTTTGGTTTTAGAAGAATCACTCTTGCCTTGTCATTGTTTGGACAGGTAGAAAATAAAAAAAGCAGAGATTCAAGAACCCAACAATTGTACCTGAGAAGCAATTCTGATGGATCCTACAATTGATCCTGTGTGCGTGATCAGCACATGCTCAATAGCCACTTTTTTGGATGGCCTTTGCAATGTTTTCTTGTAGAACTTTTATTAAAAGGAATAGATGGGAGGCAACAAGAAATTATTCTGTGGGAAGAATATGTTGGTATCAGCAGACTGTCCTCTGAAAAAGGACATTCTGCAAGCTCCCTTCTCTCTCTCTGCCCTTCACATTTGGACATTAAAGCTTTATGAACACTGATATTTATTTCCTCTGTGACCCGTAACTCAAAGCATTTCCTAACATTTTGCATTTTTTGTAGTTGATGTGCTGTGATGGTTTCACTCAGGCCTTCCTGGAGACCAGCTTGTAAGCAGGAAGGAACTAGGAAAGTGATCACGGAAGTATTCCATGCTATTCCTTTATGTAACTTGAGGTATAAATAAAGCCAGCAGGAGGGACCTCACTCTCTTCCTTTTCCAGCAAGGTTGGAGAACGGTGGGTCCCTGTCTCGGTCTTGCTCATCTGGAGCTGAGGCCTGCGGTGACTGCTGTTATCTGCCACGTGTGAGGGGAGAGTGCTGGGCTGTGTCCAGCCATCCTGCTTGTTCAAAGGGAAGTGGTGAGATTTTGGCTAGTTCTTCAGTTTGCTGGTTGCTGGGTTTTTAGATTCTGTGGACTTGTTTGGTTTTTGTCCTTTTTGTCCTGTTTTGTCCTTTTCCCTTCTCCCTCGCCTTCTTCCCTTTTAGGGAGCTATTTAGCATTTCTGGAGTTATAGTATATAGTATCCTTATTGTGCGTATCTGTCTTGTGTGTAAAATATATATTTTTTTTGCTATAGCTTTGGCTGCTTAAGTCATTTTTTTTTCTTCCCTCTCTGGGAAGCAGGTCCTTGTTGTCGGGTTTCGGGGACTTGGCGGGAAGCCAGCTCGAAACTTGTACATGTGCCAACCTAAGTGTAAACTTCTGTACATCTCTTACATTTTAATACTTCTAATGAAATGCCATAATTTCATTTTAGAAGAAGAGAGACTTCATGACAACAACATAGTTAGCAGCAATCCCTGTTGAATAAGAAGCTGGCTTTCATACTTTTACGAGAGCAAATAATGGAATACCAAGAAAAAAGTCCAACGTCATCTTTAAATCGTCATGTGTGAGATATCAATATTAAAAGGCTTCTTCCTTTATTCCTGCAAAGGACTTGAAGTACTTAAATTATTACCTTAAGCAACCTCAATAAATCATCCCACACTTCAAAAATAAAAATAATTCCATGATGCTTCCTGTTGTGAATTCTTATAACTATGAATTCAGAATTTTAATTACAAAACTTCCTGATTTCTTCGTAGGCACAGGTTGTTTTAATAAACAGAATAGGAAACAAAGGCATTTGCTAACATATCTGTGATAAATGACTACCAAAGAAGCAACAGGAGGCTAACTAAAACAGGTCAATTTCTTTAAAACTACTACTGAATATTCACACAAACATCTTACAGCATGTTCCTAGCTGTCAAGAGGATAATAATAAAGTTTTCCCATTGTCATTCCTGTAGCAAATAATTTTTTTTATTGAGTTAACATGAAAAACAATAGTTTATCTTTTTCAATAATTACGATTTTTAGTATTTTAAAATGAAGCAGCACTACTGATGACTGCTTCTTACCGCTTCTTTATTTAAGTTAATGGATAACTAAAGTAAATCTCTGATCTGAATGAGCTTTCTTTTTGGCAGCTTCTGTTCATCTCTGAAAGTAGCTAGTTACAAACCTCAGATAGCTGCTCCAGCTATCAAATAGAACTAGGAAAGAAACATAGAAAGAGGACCAACTATGATACCTGTAGTGAATAAATCTCTATGAGGAGAAACTAAACATGGAGATTCCTCTTTCTGGAAATAAATGAAATGAGAAGCAATATTATACAGGTCTGTAAAATCATGGTTGGCTCAGGGATTGCCTCTGATGTCATAAATCACTATGACTTCTAATACAAGAAGTTGGAAACACACAATGACCCTCTTACCAGGTTTAGGACATGTATTTAACAGCAAAAGGACATATGTTTTCATACAGCTTGTCCTGTGGAATTCAGTGACACAGAATTCCAAGGGTTCAAAGAGGAAGGCTGAAAAAACCCTGAAGTTATAGATGTTTTTAAACACAGTGATCCAGCAGTGTTCTTTAATTCAGAGGTCCTCATATTGATGCATCATAGAAGCTACAAGTATGTCACATTGGGGAAGGTCAGAATACTAAACTCCTCAAACATCTACTGCTCATTGCTGTCAAAGGAAACCTACTGATATTGGTAGGCCTGTGGTCTCATCTGTCAGGAAGGGTAAAACATGGTTAGACAGATTCTGAAAGCTGCATTCTATTTCCCTGTCATAGGGGTGTATTTTAGGATAGTTAAGAATTTTTTCTTAATAGAACCTAAGAATTTTCAGCTTCCCTTGTGACAGTAGGGAGCAAAACAACTTGAACAGAAAAGATTTTGCTCTTTATTAGGCAATTTATATTCTTAATCCTTATCTTATCTAAAAATGAGACAGCAGCTCCACCAGAGAAATTTTGCTTCTTAAAGCCCCCAAGTCAATTATTAGTTCTTCATGAAGCCATATAACCAATTTCAGTTCCAAGAACACAAAAAACAATGCAAATTTATTCTTGCATCTCTTTTCATGTTGTAATCACTTGAGGAAGGGCAGTGATGATACATGAGCTTTAAACTGCTTTTCATATCACTTCAGTGTTTTTCTTTGCCTGATGATAGAATTTCATTATATTACAATAAAGCTTTAGTGCTGGTACAACTTGTTCCTGCTGTAATTTGCTTGTTTCAGTTTTGCTGTTTCTTTTAAGAATGTCAAAGAAGCAGTTTCTAAGGCTAGACAGCATAAGCCAACTACATGGTGAAGGAAAAGGCTTTTAGCCAGAAGGCAAGGTATGTGTGGTTACTGATTAGCCTCACTGAGAGATGGGCTACAGAGTGAAAATACAGTGTTGTTGCCTGGTGCAAGACAGTTACCTCAGGAAATCTGAGGTAATCACAGGGGGAAAAATTACATGTTTCAGGCAACCTACAATATTTATAAAATGCACCTGATCACACTGTATTATTATGAATATCTTCTTGTACACATGTGACAAAAGGAAATCTGTACAGAAATGTCTCAGCACGGCATGGTTACAGCTTTTGATGGTTTGGATGTTTTATCAGCTAGTGAGCTTTGGGATTATTGTGACCAGCAGAATCATGATTCCAGGTCAAATGAGAGGACTCCAAAATAACAACATACAAGGTTGCATAAGCACCTATAAGATATAGATAAGATGCCCAAGATTTAGATAAGATGCCCTGCACACTATGAGTTTGGTCAGTAAGCTGGCTGTGATCACTGTGACTGCACTGGCAAAATAGGGTCTTGTCACATCCTTCTTCATCAGAATGACTCTTACCACTACCTTTATACTTTTTAGGGTGTATATTTATATCTTATACCATTGCATAAGTATTTACATCCTAGAAGAAATATTCAAAGAAAAATACAAAGAAGTATTACACTTATGTATAAGTTGTTTCGTTTTCATGAGCTTGTTCAATGGCCTCAACATTACATAGTCATTTTTAAATTTGCTGAAAAACTGATTAGCGTCCAACCAGCTCTTCACAACACGTTGGTTTGTCAGATTCACGAGGCTGATTTGACTTATTTTAATATCATACATATTGCAAATTACCTTATTAGAGTACACAACTGGGACAAAAACTGAATTAAGTGGTTCTTTTCAAGTTGTGGCTCCTGTCTTTAACATACAGCCACAGTCTTTTTGCAAGATATCAACTAATCAATGACAGAATTAGAGTCAGGGGAGCTCAAATCAGTAAAAATGCCAAAAGAAATGTCTTAAAGCATTGGGTCAAAAGCTTAATTCCATCAAGGCCAATAAGAAACAGGCCTCTAGATTTTATATTCCTTAATGCTATTAAAAAGATTATGCTACTCAAAACAGAACTGAAGCTTTATAAACCAAATATATTCATTTTCATGTTCCTAATAGGTAATTATGTCTTTCTTCATAAGCATACTTCCATCTGCCCCTTTATATCAGTTAAATCTAAACTCAAGTAGCAGAATAGTAAGTATTTTCAAATGCCTAGGGTTCAAAATGAGTGGCTGCTGAGACTGTAAAACAAAATGCAATTATACTTACCAGTTCATCCCTAACACTAAGTATATTAAAATAAGACTGCTCATGAGCACCATTTATTTTCCAGTTGCCAAAATATAAGTAAATCTCACTATTACAGTTTACTCACAATTGTGATGAATTACCACAATACCTGAGCACTTCTGGTATGGCTGTATATATCTTTCTAACTACATATGTAACACACTGAAAAATGTATCTGTAGCAGTAACTACAGATTCCTTTTGAGTTCATATTTTTTTTATTTGTTATTGTGGCAGTTTGAGCCACATTAGAAATCTAAAATCCAATTTTTAGGCTTCCCCCACCACTTCTCAACAATTTATCCTAACACCGGAGAGAAACTTTCAGGCCAGAGGCTTCTGTAGGGGAAGGGGGAAGTAGATACATTTATTTACACAAATAAATACTATACAAACTAAAGGCAACTATATATATATATATATATTACATTACTATCAGTCAGTCCTTTCAAGCCCCTCCTTTAACTTTAGTCCAGGAGCAGCCTTTAAGGCTGATAGGTAGCACAGTCTTTTGCTGTGGGAGTGTTCTGGGCTCCTGAACACTCCCTCCTCACCAAGTTCCAGCAGTTGTTTGTTGTAGTCTCTCCTCCTCATGAAGTCTGAGAAGATAGCTTTGAGTCCTTGCTCTCCTGCTGCTGGTGATCTCCCTCTTGGTGTCCCACCTCGGTTCATAAGCTGCTACAGTGTAGCTTATCAAGCGTACCTGTCCTGGAATCTTCATTCCTCCACATCAGTTCTCGGCTGCCTCTGGTCAGCTTTGGCAGGCAACTCTCGAGCTCTTGGCTCGTCTCCAATTTCGCCTGGGACTCTTTTCTCGAGCGCTGGGCCTACTTCCACAGCCCAGTCTCTTGGCTCAGCTTCAATTCTGAGCCCCTCCTCCACTTACAGTGGAGGGAAAGAAAAGCCCCCCTCTACAGCTTCACTGCAGAAAAGGAGGGGGAAGAGAGGGCTTGGCTGCAAAGCCTGCCTCTCTCCTCTTACCTCAGGTGCTGTGAATCTCTTCCTTCACAGCACACACTCCAAATGCTGACTCTAACTTTAGCCAAAGGCTGAGTTGGGGGGTCGCAGGGCTCCCCTCTCCCCTCCCAGAGGGGAAGAGAGGGAGCCCAGCCACCCCCTGGCCTTGTCCACCTACACGCAGCAGACACCAACAGCAAAACAACCAAGACTGCCCTGCCAACAGCTTACAGTGCTGTGATATATGATTTTGAGCAGAAGTGAACAACATGGACAGTGACTGGCTCTCCAGGGAACACTGTCATGGCACCCAATCACCTCTGAGCCCCTCGAACTCTCAAGGGGCTTGAGAGTTATGCAAGCACAAAGATGGCTCCAGTAGGGCTTAATTTGAAATGCAGTACTGAATACGTTTTTTCCTCTTCTTGTTTCCCCATGCTGCATGTAAAAGTTTTGTTATGCCCAAAATACTGACAAAGTTATCAGCAGATAACATAGCCTTACTTCTTTTTTCCTGGAGGAAAGGCGCGGGCAAGATTCTTCACTGCTTGAACAAAGTCCAGTTTCTGCATATTCACTGCAAATCTTCCAATGCAGTGTTTTGCTTAGAGAAAACCTGAAAACAAACATGACTTAGAAGCAAGGCCAGAGAGACCATGCACTGGAAGCCAAACTGCCACTGAGAACTACATTTTTTCTCCCAAACCATTTTTATATAACTTTCATCATTTAAAAACAAACAAAAAAATACCACAAGAAAAATTGCTGTGGAAGTTGTATGTGGAGATGTAAGCAGCAAAAACAAACTGACACCCTGTAATAGGAAGAAGGTAATTCAAAAATAAGTATTACTGTTAAAGAAAATGCAAAACCCTGCAGCAACATATTCTAGGAGGCAAAAATCGAGAATGTGCATGGAAGTACAGGATTAGAGATAAATACAAAGTGTGAGAAATTCAACAAGGATGAACAGAAAGACAAAAATTATTATAAGCATAATAGGAAAAAAAATCCCAACCCAAAACTATATATGATGACAAATTCATTGGAGAACTATAGGCTTTTTTTTCCAAATAAAATTAATATTTTAGTCAAAAGCTAAATTCAAGAGAATTGATTTTAGGTATCACATAACATTTGCTTAGTGCTCAAACTGTGTTGTTTGGATTTTAGACTACAACTACACTTAAATATCTCCTAAATTTCTGTCCATTTTTAATGATGTTTAGTTCATTTTGGTAATGCTTTCCTCTTCAGGAAATAGTACTTGAGAAGCACAGCACATCCGTAATAAAGAACTGCAACACTGAAATGTGCAACTACCTTAAACCATGAGTCCATAAGTATCAACTGTTAAAGTAGTCTCAAGTACTAAGGAGATATGGCTATTTCACTTATGTACGAAAAAGTAGAATAAACTGCATGGCTAGTGTGAACAATACATTAAAAGCAGATTATAAAGTGTTATGACTAGGTTTTCATTTTGTAGAAGAGAGATCAAATGCATTAATCCTCAACCACCAATGCCCTGATTCAAACTGCTTAAGACATGTTGAGAAGGCACTTTTCTGTGGTTTCTTGGTTTCTCTTATAATCAGTGGTGAGAACCCAACACCTCCAGAGTAAAATTTTGTCCCAATAAAGATTTAAATTATCTTTTGAAGGCACCTGTTCCTTCTCATTGACTACGATGACTAAATTTCTGACTCAGATGCCTCAATTATATGCTTAAACTTAAGTAAGGTAAATCTAGGTGGTAAAAGATCACAGAAAATTTTTTACTGTGTTTTGTATAGTAAGTGCAAGAAATAATTTTGTTCATATTACTGATGCTCCTAGGAAGGCACAAACTTAATCTCCCTGCAAAGATGTTTGCAGGAATATCTGCAGACCCCACTGTGGTGGGTTGACCTTGGCTAGTTGCTGGACATCTACCCAGAATCTCGCTCACCTTCCCAAAACACATCAGGGAGGAAAAATAACATGGATGAAGACAAAGATAGGAAGAGAGATTGACCAATTATTGTCATGTGCAGAACAGACTTTACTTGTAGAAAATTATTTTAATTTATTGTAGATGGTGAGAAACAAAGAGACAAGACACTTCATCCAACCTCTTTTTTCCCAGGTTCAACTTCATTCATTGGAGCACAATTCTGATGAGCTGCTAAAGGGAGCTGGGGTTGTTTAACCTGGAGAAGAGAAGGTTCAGGGGAGACCTTATCACTCTCTTATACTCTACTCACTCTATTCACTCTGAAAGGAGGTTGTAGCCAGGTGGGGGTTGGCCTCTTCTCCCCAGCAACTAGGAACAGGGCAAGAGGACACAGTCTTAAGCTGCACAAGGGGAGGTTCAGGTTGGACATTAGGAAGAAGTTCTTCACAGATAGAGTGATTGGACATTGGAATGGGCTACCAGGGAGGTGGTGGAGTCACCCTCCCTGGAGGTGTTTAAGAAAAGACTGGATGTGTCTTTAAGAAAAGACTGGATGCCACTGGATGTGGCATGACTGACTGTCATGGTCTAGTTGACAAGGGGGTGTTAGTTCACAGGTCAGACCTGATGATGTCAGAAGTCTTTTCCAACCTAGCTGATTCTGTGATTCTGTGATTCCTCTATTCCTGACTCCTTGTCCTCTCCTCACCCTGCCCAGCATTGCAGAGGCAATGGGGAACTGGGGGTGGCAGTCAGTACCCAACAGTTCCTCTCTGCTACTCCTTCCTCCTCACACTTTTTCTCTGCTCCAGGTCTTTCCATGGTCTGCCACTTCCCTCAGGGCATATACACCTGTTGCAGTGTTGGGTCCTCCATGGGCCTGCAGTGTGAATATCTGCTCCACCATGGAGTGCCTCCTCCTTCTCCTTCTCTGACCTTGATGTTCCCTCTGCTGTTTCTAACACTTTTTGTTCCCTCATCCCCTGTCTGTGCAGAATTTTCTGCTCTTTCTTAGAGATGTTTTCTTTGAGGCACCCACCTATGTCTAGGGCTAAGCTGTGCCCTGCAGTAGGGTCTGATGGAGCTGACAGGAACCAGCCGCCTCTGACATGGGACAGCCCTGGCTGCTCCTCCTGGAGCCACTTCTCAGCTGCCCACTGTCCATCTCTTCTTATGCAAATCCACTACATGATCTTTTCCCAAGCAGACAAAAATATAATTTGTGAGTCATTATGAGGTTGTAGATAAAAACTTTGTATTACTCTAGAAAGGAAATTAATGAGTCAGGTGTAATACTTTTCTCATTAATTTTTTCACAGATAGTGCAGTTTATTGTAAAGGTAAGAGTTTTCATTTTGTAGGTGGGAGTTTTTAGTTCTGGATGAAATAACTATCTAATTTCCCCAACGGACAGCTCTCAGGATGTAGGACTGAGCTGAGGGTATTCTCTGTGCTGTTAAACAGGCAATTACTTTCATTCTGTGCTTCCAGAACTGATGAGCTTGTTTCTTTCAAAAGGCAGTTCAGATACTCCAGGGATTCAGTCTTTTGTGGACAGTGAACCACAACTTCACCTGAACCTGTTATGTTGCATGGATGAGTGTTTTTGACTACAGAAATACTAAGTTTAATATGGAGTGTGTCTGTCTGATGTCTAGGAAAGAAGAAGGTCCTATATAAACTTTTACACCTGTAGTTATAAAGTGGAAGTAAGATGACTGAAAAATGTTTTAGGAAATGAACTGGAATGTCTCCAGTAACTCATTTATGCAAGGGCAAAACAGAGTAGGCAAGTTCCTGTCCAAGACAAAGTACACAGCTATGCAGGTAAAATGTGAGCAAATAAGGAATAGGTAATTCCACAAATAACCACTGATTTCACTGTTGGTTTCTTTTGGCTTTTTTTGAACATTTGTGTGGAGACTTGGAATCAAGTTCCTTACTCCTTCCTCCTGTTAAAAGAAATAAGTCCAGGCTTTCTGCTGCTTCTCCAGAGCATCTATTGGTCTCAAGACTTCTGGAAGAATCTAAAACTCAATGTCTTTATTGCTGCTGATGTGGACAAACTCCAGGTTCTCTATCTAGTGCTGTTCTCAGACTTCATGGTCCTTCTGAAGTTTCACAAGGCTCAATTCATCATATTAGAAAACATCTCTAAAGATGTCTGACCTACATATCCTGAAGCTCAGATGAACTTTAAAAGTAGTTACGAAAAGCCTTACACTTTTAAACTATCACTGCCACTACTGACAAGAGGACCTGATCATTACATTTTTGTCCTAACTCAGCAAGGACTGTATTCCAGAAGAGTGAGATGAGACTAATGGAGCTTAATTTCAAAAACACTAATAGCTTTAATTTATGCCTAGTTGTTACATAATATGTAATTAATGCAGCATAATCAAATAAATACTTCTAGGAAAGAGCCAGTTCTGATTTGACATGCAAAGCTTTTTGTGATCCTTAGCTTACTTACAAAGAGATTCTCCTTCTAAGAGGAATTAATGCAGATGCAGATGCACAGATTTCGTAGAGTTAGCAAACACTCTTCTCAGATGTTGCACTACAGTAATGACTAAGCCTCTTCTACAGGAGCTGGCTGCTATCAAGTCCCTCAGCTGAAATATTTGTCTGGTAAGCTCCTGCTTTTAGGTGTTGAAGTGTATGGTATATTCTTGAGACTTGGAACTAGTAGGAACCAGGGGAAAATACATACCAGATAAACATGACTATATAATTATTTTTTTTAGGTCTTCAAAAAATGTGTAGATGTGATGCTTAGGGACATGTTTTAGTGATGAACCTGGCAGTGTTATTCTAATGGTTGGACTTGATGATCTTAGAGGTCTTCTCCAGCCTTAATGGTTCTGTGATTCTATAATTCTCTGACTCAGTAAACTGCAGCTCTGGTGCTCTGACTGATACCTTCTTCAGAGTGGTCCTTGATTAGTTCTGAACAGATGCAATGGGAGTTGTCAGGAATTTTCCATTACTGAAAACATTGCTCAACTCTCACTTTAGAGATCGTAGATGGGATGAGAAAAATAATGGAGACTGTCTAGCTGGTTCGCTGCTCATCTGACTATCATTGTCAGCTACAACGGTGTTAAGTTCTTGACAAAATTGATCTGATTTTACTCCTCTCTGAAAGTTTGTGTTAAACATGGGTTTCTTATTGGGCTTTTTTGCTAGAGCTCCTTTTTGTGATTTTTCAACATCCAGCAGAAATCATCAGGTAACTAATGGCTATCCAAAAAAGCTTTCTTCATGTATATTCACTCTGACTACCAGGTCTTCGAAGCACCAGACACTGGGATAGAAAACAGAACTGTTTGGCGTGCATTTCAGAAACTTGTGTACTGACAATGAGAGAAAAATATAGATGCCAGAGCTCACTCCAAGGCTCATCCTCTGCCAGCTGGGCTTGCAAGCAGGTTACAGACTTCTTGAATAAATAGTGTTGAGAAAATCTGTGAACCAAATGTCCAAATAACCTGAGGCTCAGTTTGACCAATGACCAAAGATAAGTTCTAAAGCTCTGTTTTCAGCTGAAAGATGGTACAAAACAATTTTCCTGTGTCTTTAGCCACCTGTGAGCATAGAATAAGCTCCTATTAATTCCACTGACTGAAACACGGGAAGATCAGATTTATTAATGTTGTCCCTAAGGAAACAGCTGAGGAAAACAGTTGACCACTGACTGCATCACCCAAAAATTGTGACAAGTTTCTGAATTAACCAGTCACTAATCAGTTGTTGAAATAAGACTGTAAAGAACCTACTTTAGTAAGTATGCTCAACCAGTGAAAATAATTTTATGAAGGTTCTTTAATAGTTTCCTTACTCCTTACTAATCTTCTGAAATAAAATGCACTCTACCAGCCTTGATTTGGTAAAACAAGAGTCTTGCTGGATTATTTTTCATATTTTTCATATTTTTAGATACCCAGATAAAAATAATTTTCTTTACCACTGTTACAGAGGGGGAAAAAAATAAAGGGAAAAAAATCTCCCCCCCAACCTAAACAGGGAGAAATCAAAGTACCTCATGAAAAAGAACAGTGAACAAAAGTACATATAAACCCTAGGCCTTGTAATTTAATGAACCTTGGGTTATTTCTCATGTTGCCAAAAGCAACAAAAATGAACTGTTTAGTGACAGTATGTTGGGAGGGGAAGAGCAGAGAGACTGAATACACATGCTTCCTCAAAGGAAGTGACTAATGAAAGCATTCAAAATTTCACCGGTCTATGATTAGGATTCACATAGGCAGATATTTTAAAGAGAAACAGTAGTTGTCCTTCAGGAAGGGACATCACTTTGGAAAGCTGAGCCTCAGTCTTGTTCTACCGGCTTTGTTTTAATTTTCAAATTAAAACCAAAGTAAGAAAAAATGTGTTTTCCTCTTGGATATATGAATGTTGATATTTCCTACTGTAAAACAAAATCAATTTTCCAACCTGAGGTCAGCCTAAGGTAACAGTTATATGCCGCAGCGACTCATTCTTGAGGGCAGGATGCTAGACAATAATGTACCGAATGCTTGTTAAAGGAACTTGTATTTTGTGCCTCAAGACATTTTTGAATGTCTTAGCACTACCTCAAATCATTACCAAATGAACAGTGCTTTCCCTCTTGGTTGCTTTTGACAGAACACCATTTCTGTATTTGACATTAAATTTTAAAAAAAGAGCATTTTCCTCTCAGCCTTCTCTGTTCATTACAGCATTTGTTTGGTAATTAATACGTGACAGTCTTAAGACAAAAAAATCCCCTACAAAAAAATCAACAAACCACAAACTTTTTGTATCTCAGGGCTTTTGGTTTTTGTATATATGTATATCTGTTTGGTTTTTTTTAATGTAATTTCAAAAATTTGTAATTTCAAAAAGCTTAGAAAGCTTTTATAAAAAACAAGAGACTCAGGAATCTCTAAAACACTGGAAAATCCTAATTTTCGCAGAAATATGGAAAGTTTCTGGGTGACGTAATCTAAACAATAATGTCAAGTCAGAAGAGAGGATAGAATGTCTACAGAGGTTGAAGGTTTCTTTTAGCCTACATATTAATGTGATTTTGTATTACTACGCAGCTTATACTTAGACAGATTAACATTACCACACTGTTCTTGTCTGAATTGCAGTTATTATCCTGAAGAAGAAAATCACAACTTTTCAAGCTAATAACTTGCAGGCATTCTTGGCAGAGAAGGGTGCTCAAATTTAGGTCTGTGGGTATTTTAATCAACTTGCATTCTTCTCAGAATTTTTTTTCTGTGTCATTATTCAGATTTTATGATGTCCCCAGAACAAGATTTGCTCCTGGACTGATGCTTTCAGATGCAATAATGCTTATGTCTTTGAACAGAGAGATTAATAGCCTTAGATCAGAGATCAGTTTTGCTACTAAACAAGAACTCACCACAGCGGTCCAACATGCTAGATTCTCTCATATAAATTCTCAAGGTCAAAAATGAGGACAAAGGAAGGTTTTTTTAATTATTGCTCAGCTTCTCTGGCATTATGAAGAAGTGCTGAATTCTAAATGACAGCCGATTTGGTGTTGTTTGCATATGAGAAAAATTATTCTGGGAAATCAAATTATGAATATTATTGATCCCAAGGTCCCTAGGGTGTGTCTGTGTCAAAATCACAGTGCAGTGAAATGAATTTGACATGCAATATTTTCTATTCTATCTTTTCGCAGCAGATGAGCCCTTTCCCTGTTTACTAAAATATGTCAATATCTGCAGCATCCTTTCCCACATGTGATATAAGCATCTCCTTATAATGTGACACTCAAGTTTTCCTTCAGAAAGAAATAATAATAACCCATGCAATTTTAGAGAACAAGAGTAACTATCAGTCATGCAAGAATTTGACAAATATCTTTATATCCAGGAAGCTTTTAGTGATAGAAGGGAAGAATAATCACTGAGAGATCCTCTCAGCAGACTGTCCTGGAGTGTATTATGTGCATTGAAGCAAGTGTAGAAAGGTGTCTTCTTTGGTGCCAATCCAGGAGCAGCTGGGGAAAACATGGATAATCTGAAGTTACACACATAATAGAAACATATCATGCTCTTTCCTGAAGAAATCACTAGTCACAACTTATCCTGTACTCATTTACACTGCAAAATTGATCAGTTTAATGTTAAAACTCCTGTCAAATTGCTATCAAAATATTTGAATTTTCTCTCCACAAAACTGCCTGTCAAGTGTATTTCAACAGTTTAGTGGAGATTCTGTCTGTTCAAAAATAAGAACATCACAAACTAACAGAAAAGATGAGAACAGCTCTAGTTATTTTGTTTCACTGCTGTTATTCAAGAATTATGTTGGCCTTATGACAAAACTGAGAGCAGAGCATAGCATAAAAAATTGGTCTTCATATTTTCAAGCTGTGAACTAAATGTTTTCTCACTCATTTTCTTAGCACATAGTCACAAAGACTACTACTTTTCCTGAAAGCAGTGAAAGAACATTTATTTCAATCAGGACATGAAAAGGAAGGCTATTCAACATAGCAGAGTATTTCAAAGAAAGGTAGAAAGTATTGCTAGATGTTCTGGGGCAGTCTGAATTTAGCAATTAAACAGAATTAGAGTCATAAATTCCAACTGAACAGACTTTAGTTACCTATGAGATTTTCGTTGCTGAATGTAGACAGTGGATAGCAGCCCCATCTCCCAATATAATTATTTTATAAATATTTTTAATATGAATAGGGTAGAGTACAGTTATTCATGGCTGATGATCTTTCTCTCAGATCTTGGGAGAAAGCTAGATTTCAGTCTAGTATTTCAGGTGAGGCAAATGGGTGCAGTATTGCATGATTTAAACTGTCATATTAATCTAGCCAATCCAACTGCTTGGATTGTTACCTATGGATGCAGTTATCTGCTATGGAGGAAAAAAACCCTTCAGAAACACTTTTACATAGATGTTAAAAGACTATTAAAGGTTTTGTATAAGCCAGTGAGCTTAAACTTTGAGGAGTTATGTCTTCAAAAAGCGTTACCTTAAATCTTCTTTCAAAAAGTGTCTATTCGATCAAATCCAGACATGCAATTCTATGTGTAGGCATCAAATAATTTTGCATTATTAGCCATACAATAACACTGTGTTAATTTATCAAAAGTATTTTGATGCTTCAGATAACATGTGTCAAGAATATTAGAAATTTTTTTTTCACTATTGGACAGCCACTAGGTTGAAAAAAAACCAACAAAACCCCCAAAACATTAAAGAACAATAAAACTTATCAGTAAACAAACCATCCATCCTGGAGACTTTGATGATGGCAATCTCCTCTGCTCAGTGTATCTACTGCACTTATGCATCTGTAGACTGTCTCAAGACTTCATTACATAAAGTAAAAGCCAAGGTAACTTGGTAACAACAGAAATCTTCACACTTGACACAACTGACCTTAAGATTGTCTCAGAAGTACGTGCAAGACCTGTGTACTTGGTCTTAAATCGTAACTTTTCCACTGAGTGTCTACACTCAATGCAATCTGTGGCACAGGGGTTGAGCTGCCTGTAGCCCATGGTCCTGCTTTGTAAGGCGCAGTTGTGCAGCCTTGGCTCAGCTTTACTGAAAAATTGTTGAGTTGTGAGAGAGGATATAGGCTAAAGTCAAGATTTTCTTCTTGAGTAAAACAGAAAGAAAGACATAAGGGAGATTGTTGAAATGGTAGTAGCAACTTCGAGAATCAGAAAAATACTGATATGAAAAGGGGTGAAATGCAGAAAAGAAGCAACAAGTCCAAAAATGAGAACTCAGTAAGATCAAGAACTAGCCTGTTCTGAGGACCAAGGAGGGTCTAACACTTTCCCTCATGAATAATAACTCTCTGGGCAGCAGGGACTCATCAGATGTCTCTACTGCAGATGCTGAACATACTCATGTTTAGTATATTTACTTCTAGCTACTTTCTGTCTGTATTTAACCAGTGAACAATTGCTGTACATTTACAAACTTTTGTAGTACTACTTATAGAGCCTCTGCACATGGTTAAAGGGACCCAATAAATTAAGGGTTGCATTTTCATAACTTGAATGTTCAATGAATATAGTGACATCCTAGAAGGAGTACACCACCTGCCAGGAGAGAAAAAGCTGCTTTTTATGCCAACAAATAGTGACAAAGTCAGAGCATTAACATTACAGGCAATGAAAATACTGATACACTCTAAACCTTGGTCTCTAAGTCTGTATATTGATATACAATATCAATTTGTTGTAAGTATTTAATTGATTTATATAAATCTCATAAAAAGTCAATTAATATTCAAAATAAATAAATGTAGGGGGGAAAAAACCAATGCAAAAACAATGGAACTATGACTATATATTAAGTTACACAAAACTAAACTCCCACAGAGTAAATGTTTGGAATTTATTAATATATCAACTAATCCCTTCCAGGGACCCTCCAACAAGAATTCAGTAAGACATAAATTGGTTTAAGCAAAGGTCATTTTGAAACAGAGGGATGCCAAAGAAATGAACAATACTTGAGTACTTCTGCACCTTTCCGAAGCTGTTGTTAATATGGCATAATATCATATTCTAACAGTTCCTAGTCATTAGTCTCAACTCATCTAATGTCTTTGGGGTAGGAGCTCTAGAGTCCTGATCACAGTCTTCTCTGCTACCTAATCATAAGAAATGGTAATGGAAAGCACATAAGTACCTCTTCCAACTATTCCAGTCTTTGAGCTAGTCTTTACAGATTTTTGAAAGTCATGTGGTTGGAAGAGGGTTTTTTTTTCCCATTACCTTTCCATGTAAAATTGTCTATATATTGTTCACTACTAAACTCAGCAGTGCTTAAAAACAGTGAGATTCCAAAATAGAATGTGAGCCTTTGTTAGCAACTGTTTCTAGGTGGAATAGAAAGACATTGTTGGTACTTTTGGTATAATGACCTAAGGTCTTAAAGATGGTGGGAAAGTGCTCAAGTTTAATGAAACAAAAGTCTTTGGCAGCATTATCTATACTTACATTTAAGAATGAGATGCAAGCAAAGAAAGAAATATATTAAGTGGCTAGTACTCTGCCTGGTCAGATAGCAACAATTTATCATTATTTCTTTTAAGTGCAAGAACAAAGTTGTTGAATTCTGAGACTTTGCTTCCTCCTGAAGGAATAGGCCAAATAAGCTTTTTTTTTTTTTTTTTCTGCCATGATTTTATGAACAGCTATAATCACTACACAGATATTACCAAGTTTCTTTCTTTGACATTTACCAAACCACAATGAGCAGATATGGCGAGAACAAGCCTGTACAAGGCTCCTGGACCAACCTCAGCCTGTGTAGGACAACCTTGGGCCCACAGGGTGCCATTATTTTGGTGCTTTCCTTTCCATGCTAGGTTCCTTACTTGTTTTAAGCACTGTCTCTTATTCTTTCTCAGAAATTAAACCTTTCAGCTAGACTCTCAGAACCATCGCCAGTTTCCCCTTTTTCCAAGATTCCTAAAGACAAAAATACTAGTCCCCTAGTTTCAATTACAAATTCCTGGTTTCTTATCTCAAAGACAAACAGTCTTCAAAGTTGAACAGATACCTAGATTAGGAAGATTTGGGGGAAGAGATTACTTCATGATTTATAATGCATTTCTCTCATTAGGTTCCTCATCGTTCCTAAGTACCCTGAATCCTGGTAAGGTTGCCTTAGGTCAGAACTTACTCAGGGCAGTTTCTTCCCTCTTTGAGAGAACAGGATGACGTTTAATGATTCTACATTCACTACTAAAAAGTCTCCCAAGACTCTTGGGGTTTTTTTAAGACCAGACAGAATACCCAGTTTAAATTGAAGGTAACTGAAGTTATTCACAAGCCACTTAAAAGGTACATTCTAGCCTTTTAAAACTATTCCAGTCCTGCTTATTTCATAAGACTCTGTGTACTAGCAGCTGTTGATCTATTGAACATTTTAAAATATAATTAGTATGAAGAATATGCCTATTTCAGGAGGCAAAAAAAAAAGCAGTATCTTTTATTATGAGCCTCTAGAGCTTTGCTTGGAAATCTAAGGCTTCTTTGATACTGTCAGATCAAAATCTTTTCATCTCATGTACATCAATATTAAAGTTGTTTTTTTTTTTTTTTTTTTAAATTTAAATGAGAGCCTGAGCTCTCCAGCATCACTGATCTAAAATTTATATCCTGGATTACATTATGTTCTGTTTGGATTTTTTTCTGAAGGATGAAGTAGACTGATCTGTCTAGGCTGTGAAATCATAAGCTGACTAAGTAAAAAAATTACAGGAATCTTTTTTTTTTTTGTGAACAAATGGAAAACCAAAGGAAACCATACCTATTCTTACTCAGAGAAAAAGTTTCTAGATTAGATTCATACATAGCACTCAGGATTCACATTTACAGCACTGACTTCATGGGGCATCATCACTCCTCAATCAACAGAGTGTGAAACCAGATACTGTGAGAAAAACAGACAGAAGGAAAATATCATATTTGTTTCTGTGTGAATGGTGGGGAACATGGAAACATAATAACAGTTATGGAAATATATTTTTTCCTTGAGGCTAAAACAGACCAGAATTCATCATTTTTGGGTTTTCCACATGTGGCTGTGTTTCTTTGTAAACAAGATTTATTGATTCATAACCTTTCTCTGAGATTGTGTCTTCTAAGCTGTGGTAACACATATAGGCAGAGGGTTTTTGCATGCTTTAATTGATACCCTTAACTCCATAAAATATTCTATCAGGACTGCTCAAGACCTCAGAGGTTTAGGTCTCCAGGGATGAGCTGTCTGTTATAAAAGCAACAGTAATGTGCTTTTGTAAGGCCCAAAGTTGCCAGACGCAGTAACTCCGGTTACATGCTTATATTAACATTCATTTGCCTTTAAAGAGCCTGTTTTTTAAAACAATGCAGAGTATCTACAGTTCCCTTCCAAAATGCAATATGGAGAGCATTCATTAACTACTTTTTCTGGGGAAAGTATCCCTAGCAGGAATGTGTTCTTGAATCATATCCATAGTATGAAACTATTCTTACCACACCATAAACAGAAGGGTGGAGGGCTGCATGTGATATGTCACAATACAGTAAAACCTACACTGTACAACTGACAGTGGTCATAGCTAATTTATTTTCACTGAGCTGTACCTGTGCAACAAAGGTCAGAACTTGAACAATAATCATCTGAAGCATAAGACACATTCGTATAAGAATATAAAACAAACAATATATTTCCGGAAGTTAGCCATAAATTGTCCTTTTCAATCCTCCCACATTTGCTTGTATCTGACAATTAGTCCAAACTGCAACCTGAGGAACATGGTCTCTAACAACTGTAGAGCACATCTGGACTTAAGGATTCAAAAAATACTGCCCATATTGACTTTAGGTCATTTAAAATGAGCAGTTTCATACATTCTACAATGTTCCACAACCCTACAATTATGTATGCAGAATATGAATCAGTTAGGTATTCAAATACTGGAAAATAGGAGATCATGAGACCTATTCACTTAATTTTCATCATTGCCATTTAGTGAGGAAATGACTCAAATCCTGTTCACATTGAAAGTACCAGGAAAACTCTCACTGATATAATATCAGACCAAATCCTGGCCTCAATAAAGAACATTTCATTAAAAGTTTTACAGAAAACAAGTTGCTGTTGCCATATTACTCCTTCTGGGTCATGTGGAAGGAATTTGCATGCATCTATTTTGCACAAATTTACTTTCTTCCCTCTTCCCTTTCCATTCCAAGCCTGAAAACCTCTTTTACTAAAAAAAAAATAAATCTGATGAAAGATGCACTATGTCCTGCTAGTACTTCTTTCAGTGTAGCAGAAACATAACCTCCCCTAAAGCGTGGGATGTGCATGACGAGATACTTTCGTCCCCAAGACTGACTGACTATTATTGTCAATACCTTAAGGGCTGTTCAGATCTTTTTCTGCTCTTGCCCACCACAGCGTATTCAATGTATACAGAAAAGGTAGCTCTCCATCCCTTCAAGTTTTTTTAGGTCATGAAGACTAAAAGATTTCCTGATAAGTTATATATCTAATTTCGCTGACCTTTATGTGCAACTTAAGTACTCTGTGATGACTTCCCTCTACATTTAGTACTCCCCAAAGATAATTTTGAAGGCTCTTAGTTTTCTTTGTTTGTGATATAAGAGACCATATTTGGTATGGCATATGAATAGATTGAGAGTAGCCCTACTGAGAAGGACTTGGGGGTGCTGGTGGATGAGAAGCTAGACATGAGCCAGCAATGTGAGCTTGCAGCCCAGAAAGCCAATTGTATCCTGGGCTACATCAAAAGCAGCGCAGCCAGCAAGTCAAGGGAGGGGATTCTGCCCCTCTACTCTGCTCTGGTCAGACTGCACCTGGAGCACTGCATCAAGCTCTGGGGTTCCCAACATAGGAAGGACATCAACCTGTTGGAGCAAGTCCATAGGAGGCCGCCAAGATGATTAGAGGGATGGAGCACCTTTCATAAGAGGAAAGGCTGAGAGAGCTGGGATTGTTCAGCCTGGAGAAGAGAAGGCTTCAGGGTGACCTAATTGCATCCTTCCAGTAACTGAAGGGAGCTTACAAGAAAGATGGAAAGGGACTTTTTACAAGAGCCTGTAGTGACAGGACAAGGGGGAATGATTTCAAACTGAGAGTAGATTTAGATTAGATTTTTGGAAGAAATTCTTAACTGTGAGGGTGGTGAGGAAGTGGAAGAGGTTGCCCAAAGAAGTTGTGAATGTCCCACCCCTAGAAGTGTTGGTGGAAGGCTGGATAGAGCTCTGAGTAACTGGGCATGTGGAAAGTATCCTTGACCATGGCAGGGGGGTTGGAACTAGATGATTTTTAAGGTCCCTTCCAACCCAAGCTATTCTATATGAAAACTGACTTGCTAGCTATGTAATGACCCATTGGTAGGGGGGTGATGTTTGTTATAAATTCCCCTCAGGCTGAACAAAGACACTGGACATGTATCAGGCAAATCTTATGTTTTATTATAGTCTTCTGTAACTCTGGCAACCAGCCCAATATTTAGACTCAAAAGGTATTGGCTAATCCGCCCTTAAATTTACACAATACACTTCCATAGGAGGGGAGACTAACAAGCCCTTAGTTTAGTACAGTACACTTCACAACTCCCACAACAAACTCCTCAAAGGTACTGGCTCACAAGACAAAACACGGCTCACAAGACAAAACACACCTCACAAGCTCTCCCCTCCCACAACAAACTTTAATATGGGTTATGGGGTAGAATACCATAGCTGTGCTTTGCTCAGGCAAAACCAAAAAATATCATCAGTCCTTAGATCCTGAGTTGGTGTGCTGTGCGGATGGTGCAGAGCTGGGGTTGTGAGACAAGGAAAATGACAGAGGAAAAAGAAGAAAGGAGAGGAGAAAGAGAAGAGAGGAAAAGAGAGAGTGAAGGTGCACAATCTGTGTGCTTTTACAGTTAAATGGAGCTCTTTACATAAGCCTCTTATGTAAATCAGACATTTTGCACTTTTTTTCCTGTGTGCACAGCCATCCCTTCTCCGGGAAGTGAGCTGGGTGGGGGTACTGAACATGAGTCTGAAGGTGGAGCAAGAAGTTGTCTCAGAACAGCTCTGCCTCAAGTCCATGGGCCCCTCCCCTCTGATCCCACCCTTCCTGTTTTAGTACTCACAATGTTTGAGGCAAAATATGCTTAGGTCTGCTCCTATACAATACCTTTCTGCTGTAATTATCCTTACAGAGCTCTGAGTAAAGAAGATCCAGCAGTAAAACTTGATAAACACTTTTTAAGAGAATATGAGATAATATAAAGTATATCGTTAATATAAGGCATAAAAGAAAGGCACAGATAGATAAGGATGTTTTAACCTTAATTAACCTCTAAAGTCCGGTCATGTAATTTAAAGCATCCTAGTAGTTTAGCATGATTGTTTAAAATTAATTGAATTTGTAATTTTAGAAATGGCTAACAGTACCATTGCAATAATAATTTTTAAAATTTTCAATACAGTTAAAAATTCAAGCAGAGTTCAATATTTATTTTGCCTATATTAATTTCTTGATTTTTCAATAGATGAAACAGTGGGTGAACAGCTGTGCAGAAAGTATACATGTGATGGGCCCTGGAAAATCATAAAACTGTTTTCAAAGTCTCCCTCAGCTCATAATGTAGACAAAAGTAGACTGCTTTCACATGGTCTGGGAAGAAATGCCTTATGAAGCAAAACACTAGTGTTTTATGAAGTGAAGAACTTTATGAAGGAGTTGAATGTGAAAGTGCTACATTCATAAATACACATTATTTGCAAGAGAATTCAAGAATTGTGTATTATGGTCATTTGTGTCAAGTGTGGAGAACTATTTAATGATGTAAATTTAGATTTTACTAACACTTTGGGGAAGGTAAGAATGTGAAAAATTAACATGAATTTTGTTCTGAGCATCTCTTTCATCAATTCATAATAAACTCAGCCATTATTGTATTAATTTATCTTTACAATCGAGATTGCTCCAAAAATGTCAACAAACAGGAAAATATTTCTGAAACAATGTTACAATTCATAATACTAACCTGGTTATAGAAATACTTCATCAATTGCTAATAAAACCAAACAATGCTATTAGCGGATTACAGAATAGTCCCAAAAAACATATTACCTGTCTGTTGATTCAAAAAAATTAAAAGAAGAAAAAAAGTAAAATTTAGAACTTTAACAATTCATCAGCAAAATAAACAATCTCCTTTTGTCATGTTTCTAGCATGCCAACAATTTCCAGAATATAGATTTTTGGGGAATTAATGTAACAGAACTGCAGGAATGTGTAAAGTAAAATTGTCATAGAACTTAAAATATAAATAGTCCCCCAGCAAAGTACTGGTCATAAGATTGATCTTATTAAAATCTAAATTAAGGCATCAAGAAAAAGAAGCATCTTCAAGGTTATTGTGGAGTCTTGATTGTGTTAAATATATCTGAATTTTGAGAAGTAGAACCTATGTTTGTGCCTACATTCTTTCTGCTCCAGCCTCCCCACATTTGGACTGACATTGCAGCACTGACCCTGAGTGAGCACAGATGCAATATAGGATGGACATATTTAAAGCAAGTTCAGCGCTATCCACAGCCTTGTGATATTTTTCACTGAGAATATAACATCCGTTAAGCAAACAGGATGGATCAGCATTATTGAATATAGCAACCTTTAGGCAAATGAGATAGATCAGCATTATTTTCTTACTGGCCCTGCATTCAGAGTGACTCTCTTGAAGGACATATGCTTGAGGGCCCTACATCTTTTGCAGTGTCATGAGACAGCAAGCAAAACTGTTTATAATACCCAGTTTGTATATGGCCCTGTAAGTGTATTGTGGAAATATACAGTGTCTCCATCCCTCCACCGATGAAAGCAACATCCACCACAGTGAAACAACAAAGATATCTTAGTGAATACTCCCTCATGGCTATTGCCAAATATTTGTGAGTAATCCCAACAAGGTCATCTTGGAATTATGTGAAGCATATAAGTGCCACAGTATGCTTAATGAACACATAATTGCAGTTCATCTAACTAAACTCTTTCTGATCAAGTTCTAAAAATTATTTATCAATACAAATTTTGTCATGGTTCACATAGGACTGGGATTTTTCCTCCCAAAATGACATACTGGGTAACAACAGGCAGACTACATTGATGCAATAGAGAATTTATTTAAATGTGTTTAGAGGGACTCGATTCATTGTTATGTTGTGCTTTATTAGTGGCCCGTTCAGACAAAATGCTGCAGCAGAGTTATATCAGAACTGCAGTAGAGCTAAATCAGAAATAATATTAGTTTCAATGAAACTACTGCTCACTTATAATAAGGTAACTAAATTTAAAAGTCTCTGCTGCTAAAGATCTTTATTATTATATGATAATTTCCACAAATGAAGTAAATCTTAACTTTGGATGATCAGTCTAGGATTTTTTTTAAAGTAATATAAGTTAAAATAGGCTTCCTTCTCATCAGAGGCACAATTAATTGTGCTTGTGGGTTAGAGACTAAAGGATTCAGGGCTGTCAAGCAATGACAGTTTGTATGAAAGATTTCAAAGGAACAGAAATGTGGAAAAATGTCTCAGGGACACAGAAAAGTAAGTTGTTCAAGAAGCAACTTCAAATTCATGCAAAATAAAATCTTTTCCTGCCAAATGAGTGAAACTTGTCAAGTCTACTAGATCTCTTAATTAACTGCGAACACGAAAGCAGTTCCCTTCAAGGTATCCAAGCTTGCAGTCATCATATCCTTTTGCAAAGAATATAAAATGAAGAATGCATTCATTAACCTCATAAAGCAGCTTGGGTGAGCTGGAAATATAGATGACTAATCAGGGGAGAAATTATTCATAATGAGGAAACACTTTCAAACTGAGGGGAGGGAAGGGTTAAAAAGAGCTGGCAAAATTCACATTTTTAGTATACCATAGGGTAAAAAAGGACTCAGATGTGTCATATTCAACCCCCTCAAAATCCCTTTCTTTCAAAATTTGCAGGTCTATACTATCTGTAACAGATCTTTGTAAACATTTTGCACAGGAATCAGAAACTTAGGAATCTCATTATTAACAAAATAAAGCTAACAGTTCTGCAGATGATTTGACTCTGTTACAGTAGTCCAATTCTGTTCCACATACTATTGAGTTGGGAAACAATGACAGAATTAGATACACTTCTAGTAGCATCAGTTTGTAATCTTTTGCAATTTGAGGGGATTATGGTGGATAAACACACATAAACAAAAAAGCAAACTCCCTCACCAGGACATTTTTTTCTTCTTTCTCCTGTGCATGTGACAGAGTCTGATGGCCAAAAAATTGTCGGCTTTAAAATAAAAAACAATCCCCCCAAAACAAGTAAGCAGCAAGTATAGCACTTGCTATAATTTTGGCCACACATTTGTGCCATTGGAAAAAATCCCCGGCGTTCACATTTTCAACACTTTCTGAAAAATGAGCTTCTTTTAAACCATCGATTTGAACACCTGAACTGCTAATCCAATCAAAATTATTAAGCTTGAAACATCCAATTCTCAGTGAGTGAAGGATTGGAAAATAAGTCCTTCCTCAGATGAGATGTTTCACCCAATGGCAAACACACAAGTAATCTTTAGTGCATTGCTGTTCCTTAGATGAACAAATGACAATATCAATGTGAGCAAGGACTGCAAGGACAGACTCAATCAAGAGCAGACTCAAACAAGAACAGAGGGTGCATGTTAACAACAGAGGCAATCAACAGAGTCAATCAAGGACAGCAGGTGCATGATAACGAGGTTTGTTTTGGTCTTTACTTATCTTTCATCTTTCCTTTTTTTCTTTCCTTCTTTTTTTTTTTTTTTTTTTAATTAAGCTCCATACTCATACACACCACCTGTTAAATTTTAACTGAAACGAAATATACTTACTAAAGCACATGTTGCAATGTTGCTCTAGGTCTTCCAGTCACAAAAAAAACAAACAACAACAACAACAACAACAAAAACCCAAACCACCAAAAACCAACAAACAAACCAACCAAAAAAGCTGCTACAAAAAACCAAAAAGCTCACAAAAAATAATAATAATAAAAAACTCTCCAAAAACCACCATAAAGAAAAACCAAAATAACACACATAAAAATTAAAACATTTGAACATTTGGAAGTCAAGGTTGTTATTTTAATGTAAAATATTCTTTCAAACTATACTAGAGAGACCAATATTTCCCTTACAAGAAATGGAATTGATCTAGAAATAATTTCAGTGTGGCTCTTCAGGGAACAGAAAAATATTTTTGTAGTGTCTGATGAATCTGCTCTTTAGTAGTCTCTTAGCTGAGCTAAAAGGATGCAGGCAAATACTGGACTAGCAAAAAATATTTTCACTCCCATCTTAATGTTAAAGGTTTTGTGAATGCACACACTTTATATTTATGTGTTTTGAAGACCTAGAACTGAAATCTACTTTTCTCTCATCCCTGAAGTACAGTCATTACAAGGTACTTAAATCTAAACGTTCAAAACTTTGTCAGAGTTCTTCTAATCCATCTTTTGATTCCAAATTGAAGAAAAGAGCCTGGACAGTATGTCAAGGCCAAAAAAAGAGGAACACACATTGAATGAAGTTAAATAAGTTGTTATTTATCAGACAACGTTCTCAGACACATGGTGTGATTTTTGGAGTTGTCCTGTGCATGGGCAGGAGCTGCACCCGGGGATCCTTTTGGGTCCCTTTCAACTCACAATATGAGTAGCAAGCCAGAAAGAAAAGGACTCTGGTCTGGGAGGCCATGCTAAATGTATGAGTAGCACTTTTAACTTCAGTGAACTCCTCAATGCGCAGAGATATTACCTACAAATTAACTGTATAAGTTTATTATCAAATAAAAATCTGTTGAACAGCTAATGATCCTGAGAATGGCTATAATCCTCCTAATTACTTTCACTGATGGTGGAAAGTGAGACACCAATCGCCTTAGAGAACTGAAACTTTGAGTATCAGTTGGGTGGTTTGGTTTCGTGTAAACTCTGCATCCACATTTGGATCTGACGCACAGACAGGCAGGTTGGTGGGATTAACTCAGAGTTTTCCCTCAATTTCTATGATACTACTACTATTGCTTTATCATATGTCACCTCTATTCTGCAATAGAGAGAGGATGAGCAAAACACATACATACCACACATCCCTGTGCTGTCTCACTCAATAACATTGTTTCTAATTCTCCTATTTCTACACCTGGACAGCAGAGGCCATCAAAGAGCAATTAAACACAGCAATTCCTGATCTGGACTTGTTTTGAAGCCTAAACTCTCAGAAGTAGCAAGTCTAGTAGGAATTTCAATAAAATGAAAATGAAATAATGTGAATTATTTATACTTGGTGTATTAAGGCAAACATGAAATTTTCATGGCATTTGGTAACTGGACACAGTCAATTCCAAATGAAGATGTGAGAAGAATCTCATTTCCCAAACTACAGAAGACTCATGAAATAAAATGTGCATAAACTACATGAGTAGATGTAGTTTTTATAGTAAGGAAAAACTGTCTGAATGTCTAGTTATGGGGAATTTGGGGATTTCTATATCTTTATGTATTATATTGATGTGATATTTGTAGGTTTTATATTACATTATCATTTATCAATGTTGTCTCTGCTTTTTCTCAGGACCCTTACTAAATTTCTCTGCTAAAGGCGGCTTGACCCCGAGCAAAATTTCATGGGAATTTTCCAGTTTATTTTCTATCAAAAAATGTCTTCCCTCTAAAAAAGTCCCTTAGCTCCGTAGTAAATCAGCTCATACAGGATGAAGTTAGATAGATGTCACATCAGCAACTGCATGTTTGTGTCTGTTGCCCCCGTGATTACTCTTGCTTGCAGCAAATTCATAGGTGTCATGGGTAATCTGGACATTCAGTGGCTCCATGCACCAAATAGACTTAATCAGCTGAGACAAGTCTTATCATCTTTGACTTGTGAGATAGTGCTACCTCTGGTATGGGCTAGAGTAACAAAGAACAGTTTCTGGCTTGGCACAAACTCCCAGTGCTTCACTATGGCTCCTCTTTTTTTCTTTTTTTTTTTCCTTCTTCCTTCCTTCAAGAACACATGATATATTCCACATATTTATGTAAGTGCGAAAAGAAATTTTTGAGAATGTCTTTGTTAAAATAGAAACTAAATAACCCCAGCTCCGTGTTCGAATGTCTGAAACTTAGGAATGACATAGGAATTGATATAGCACCAAAATAAAGGCAAGAACAGAAAGAGATTTAGAAGAAGATTCAAGAAGTGTTCAAAGATGCCTATATCCCACAAGGAATCTAGGGACATAGTGAAGGACAAAGACATGTAATCATGACTTGATTATACTGAAAACATCTTGCAACCTTAGTAGTTGAAAATATAATGTGTTTTTTTTTCATTGTTCTTAGAGCTTAAAAAAAAATACACCCTTCCCCTCCAATTTCCCCATTTGCTTACATATCATACATGCATTTAGAATATAATAGGAAAAATCATATTTAGCTAAGATTAAAAAAAACATATTAGAGCTAACAGCTTCTATTAAATTCAGTAACCTGGAAATTCCTACCTACCCTCTCAGGTATTCAGACTCAAATTTTGGTCATTTTCTTTAGGATTATGTCCCTTCATAATTATGTCTTTCCAAAATCATTCTGGGAATTTAGCTTCCAATTCCCATGAAAGTGGAAACCCTGCACTACTCAGGAAAAAACCAGAATGTTACAGAGTCTTGTTTCAGCAACAGAAATGCTCCTTAGAGAGTGCTTCTTGCTGAGAGCAGTTTAGCTCAAAGAGGAATGGCTTCAAGCATGTACCACCACCTTTTCTTGTGAGAGCTTCCCACTTCATAATCACAGAATTTAAACTTGAACAAGTGTCCGAAAACTTCTAGGGGCTTGTGAACATTGAACCAAATCATTTACTACTTTTCCATTATTAAAGCTCATCATTAAAAACTATTTTATTTACACAGATTTAATTCAAATAAACAAGATAATACTATATTTTTCAGGACATATTTAAAGACGTTTCAAATTCCAAGAAACAAAGCATTAACAGGATTAGCAAGTCTTTTGTTCTCCCAATGTACAAGCATATCAGGTTCAGTAATATGAAAGCATTTGGTAGAGGAAAAAAAAAGAATTCAAATTTGATATCAAAGTATTTTATCACCCTGGGAGGTAGGAATGGAAATTGTTGAATGAAAACAGAATAGGCCTTCCTGTATTTATTTTTGTAATGCATTTATCGGGGGTATTCATGTTATTAAAAAAACCAACAACAACAAAATACCAGACGAAAATCATTTTATGTGACAGGTACATGACCTTCTGCAGATCGGAAAGGATCTTTGCAGATTAAATTATGTGCAGAAAACACAGATAAAAAGAAAGTGTTGAGTTTTCATTTATGCACATTAAAAAATAATACAATGACTTTGCCTGGAATACACAGAGGTAAAACTTTAACTGGCAAGATATTTATTGAAAAATTGACATCTCTAAAATAGTAGTGTAATTAAGCACCTTTAAACAAGGAGACACAGATTTTTGCTACGGTTTTTATAATACAGATACACTAAAAATTCTTCTCAGATTCCTAGGTTGGTTCTGCTCAAGCTTGGAAAATCATAGGCAAATGCAGTAAAGTGCTAATACACTCCATGGAACCAAATATATAACTGCATGACATAAGGATGGGCCAAATGGATTTAACACAAGAGGGTCTGGTTGGGCTTATGAAGGCATTGTAATAACATGCATCCTTTCTGATTACTATTATCCTAATATTGGCCAAAAAAAGGCTTGTTCTAACACTAAAGACATCTCAAGCATGAGACAGATTTACCATAAGATAAAATAATTCGTATTCAATAACCCCTCAATATGAACTGTCCCTGAGTATATAAGGACATATGTAAGCAATACTAACACACATATCTAAAAATGTAAAGGTTACAGTATAAACAATAAAAGCAATCATACTGATATTGTACCATTTCTGAAGGGCAAGCTCCTAGCAAAAAAATGATACAGGAGATGACAAAACCCCGAGAATTTTTTATCGCTTGTAAGGTTCATGACAACACCTAGAAAGTTAGAGATTTGCCTGTAGTCCACAGCTGACCCAAATTACCTAAGATGGGCACAAGTCCTTTAATTTCAGTTATGGATGTTCAGAAATAGGTGATGATACAGACTACTGTATTACACAGTATAATGTCATTGATTTTTAGCCAGAAATAGTGTAACGTGCTATCTATTTTCCATGTTTTGACTTGTGCATTTTGGGGGGCGTAAACAGATTTCTATCATGAAACATTAGAGTGATTCTGACCTTACTGTGAAATTTTGATGTTGAGATCTGGTACAACATGAGTCCTAAAATGATTTGTTTTACAAGATACCATGATGAGCAATTTTAAGAAAAACTTTAATCCTTCAGTTCTGTTCCCCTTTTCCTGCTATTTCAAGTTTCAAACTTACCATCTATTGTTTCGCTCCTCCTTTTCTCCTTGAACTCCAAGTTAATAATATTTCCCTCTTCTTTCAAAATCTATCTCATGCGGGGATGAACCAATTATACCCTCTTATCATATAACTTCTATCAGAAATCAGTAGGCAAACACATAATACATAGGATGAATTTGAAAACAAACATGGAAAACAGGTGAAACTATGGACAGGTAGTAGCACAAAATATAAATTCTGCTCAATCCATTTGAGGACTACCAGAAAAAACCCTTCTGTTCTTCCCATCTGCAGACCCCAGTACCATGGTATTGCTTTCCCTCATATTTTACATATTATTTTATCTTTATATGAGTACCCTTTTCTTTCTAGCTCCATGGACCACGTGAGTTTCATTAGAGATAACTAGGAGAAAACTGCCAAGCCAAACCATGCTTAGCATTCTGGTAGTAACAGTACAGAAGAAAAGCAAAGAACACCAAATCAGCCAGTGTTTTTTATCCATTTATCTTTCCCAGACTGTCTACTGCTTTGGTTTGGTAGAACACAATGAGCAGTCCAGGAAAAGAAATTTGAAAGAATTACCCTTAAATATATCTTTCTTCTTTGCTCATTCATTTCCCATACATTTGATTAACTCTGTTTGGTAATAATAACCATATTATTCATTTGACTTCAGTGAAATCTATCATAGCTACACTTTTATTACAGCTTAACCTAATTGATCCTGCTCAAAAAAGTGATTTTGAAAAAAAAATGTTGATTTACACTTTCCACCTGCTATCACATTTTTGCCTCTCATGTTAAATACAAGGTCACTATCAGAAGGTAGATGTTATATATCAGCATATCCAGACATTATATACTTCAGTCAATGGAAAATCCTCAGGGCCTGATTTTCCTTGCTTGTACTTTTTACAAAACTAAAAATCCCTTAATATGCGTAATGGTACCTAAAAATAATTACCAGCTTCAAGAGAGAGAGCTGTACCTTGCAATGCTGATAAAACACTATGCTCCAGGCCTCCATTTCGTGTCCAATTTCAAACAGTATAGACACTTTAAGATCATTTTATTACAGACTTCTGTGAGCAGTCAATCCATACTGAGGAGTTCAGAAACAACTTGAACACCCGTCTTGAAAACACTTACCCACTTATTTAATCTTTACCACAAAACTATCCTTAATTTCTGTATATATGCTCATTTTTGATTACAAATAAAACCAGTGAAGCTGAAGTGACTTCATCAATAAGGTTTAAGCTAAAATAGGTTTCCAGATATGGCTGATTGTTTTCTCAATCTGCTCATGCTGCTCTTTCTCCCTATTTTATCTCCTCTGCTAACAGAAAGACTCAAAAGAGTAAACTTTAATTACTTTAAATGTGCTACTTCTTTACAAGCTCTCATTGTCTATAACAGGAAGGTGATTTTACTATCATAGTGTATAGGTTATGTAATAAAACTGATAGTATGCATTTAAGAAAAATTATGAAAAAAGACTGTATATACTGACCTATATATTTAGTGGATGTAAGGGTGGAAGTTACATTATATATTCCTCCACAACCATTTTGATATGACAAAAGTCCTAAATATCTGATCGATGGAAACATTAAGGTTGCGTTCCTCAGTATACATGAAACCAGAACTTACTGTAATACGGTAAGTAAGGGTAACTGCCAATGATTGCATCCTTCAGCCATCTTCTCTGGAGTATCACTCCTTCCTAAGCTTTGAAATCAGTCTGATTTTCCCTTGCTCTTTCATTGAGGTGTAAGTTGAACACACTTTATATTTTCAGGAATTACCCTCTGACGACATGTTTTTGTGTTATTATTTTTTCAAAGAAATCTTGTTATCCAAAGTTGGAGCAGCTTTACTCCTGCATGCCAAATTTAACTACAAAATCTAACCAAAGAGCCTTACCTCCTTTCTATTTCCTTGGCTCTCTCCTGAAAGGTAATGATCAAAGCACTTTTTTTTTTTAAATATTTTTAAATATTTTTTTCCAAGATGAGAAATTATCTTATATTAAACAAATATATCAGGTTTTAAATTGTAATGAATATTTTGCATGAATAACACCTTAGAGTGAAGTCTAACTACTCATTATCTAACTTTCATATTGCTATTAGCAGAAATAGGGAAAGGTATTTTTTGGAGGTGTGTCATGTTGGATCCAAGAGGAGTAAGGCTGCTGCTGCTCCACGTCCTCCAGTCTACCAGTATTGATACTGAAGATGTGTTCCCAGGACACACACACACAAAAGCCCACATATACCCTACATATATACATGTCAACATGACTGTCCACACAAATCACAGAGGGAAACTCTGAGTACCCACAGAGACATAGATCAACACTAATGGCCTCATCCTGCTTCCCTCTGGGGCTAGGCAGGATGGAGGCCCACTTGTAAGAATATGTGTGTGTGTGTATATATGTAGGTATGTGTATATATGTATATACGTATATATATGTGTGTGTGATTAGTTTCCCACCTGGTTGCTGGAGATGATGCCTCCCCTTGGACAGACCTGGATGGTGGACAAGGCAGTCATTCTTTGGGAGGCCTTCATTTGGGTTCCCCGTGTATCCCTGCACTCTTCTGGGCTTCTGCAAATGGGCTGATGGCCCAGATGATCTGCCTGGGAGCAGCCCAGAAGGGGATTGTTTGGGCTTTTCCTTCTGTCATTGTCTGTCTGCTCCTCTGTTGGTGTGCAGATAAGCTTTATCACATAATCCAACAGTACTGAAATGGACCACATCCAAGTGAAAGGCTCTCCTGAAATCCCATTTTTAAAAATGTTTTTCTATCTCTCATGCTAGCAACTACAAATATCTCTCACATGTTGTGCTGATTTTGGCTGGGGTAGAGTTAACTTTTTTCTCCACAGTAGCTAATATGGGGGTAAGTTTTGGATTTGTGCTGGAAACAGTGTTGGTAATATAGAGATGTTTTTGTTATTGCTGAGCAGGGCTTACACAGAGTCAAGGCCTTTTCTGCTTTCCATACTGCCATACTGGTGGCAGTATGGAAAGCATGTGAGGTTGGAAGGAGACACAGCTGGGACAGGTGACCCCAGCTGAACAAAGGGTCATATACCATATGATAAGATGCTCAGTATATAAGGCGTGGAGAAGAAGGAGGAAGTGGAGGAGGTGTTTGGAGTGATGGTGTCTTCCCAAGTAACTGCTGTGCAGGATGGGGCCCTAATTTCCTGGGATGGCTGAACATCTGCCTGCCCCTGGGAAGCAGTGAATTAATTCCTTGTTTTGCTTTACTTGTGTGACTTTTGCTTTCCCTGCTAAACTGTCTTTATCTCAACCCATGAATTTTCTGGCTTTTACCCTTTGATTCTCTCCCTGATCCCACTACAAGGAAAGTGAGAGAGCAGCTGCTTCGTTCTTGGTTGCTGGCTGGGATTAAACCATGACACATATCCATGGTATTTTATACCTAGTGCTACATAATTGATTTCAGTCCTTTCTTTAATTGTAACATATCTGGATTGACTTTTACCCTGAAAGTCATCCAGTGTTAAGCATTTTTTTTCTGTGTCCAAAATTTTAGACTTCATTCTGTCAGGTACTTCAATTTCCTTATGATCACGTTTTATCATGACTTGCTGGGGAGGGGTGGGAAAGCTTTCCTTCAGCAAGATTTCTGTAAAGCTGGTCCTTACTGCTTCAGTAAACAATGAGACCAGAGAATCAAATAAGGGGAGCAGATGCTGACCCCTTGTGTGCTGCCAGCTGGAGCAGCTGTAACAGCTTAGTCAATGCAGGAGATAGAGAGCAATGACAATGAACCTGTAGCAGGATCTTTGGGGAAGATTCATGCATGAACGAAGCTTCCTTCATGGTTTTAGGAAAGATATTTTTGTATGTCTGAGATGTGATTAAGATCCAATAATGTTAGTAGATTTGGAAGCGTGACAGATAAATAACAAGAAACAAGTCCTTTAAGTTCATTAGATACTGAAAAAGCCCACTGAATCATACAAATAATCTTCAACAGTTGGAATTTCTAATAATGCAAGATAGCAAATAAGTCCTGTGCATTTTTTCAAATGCTGAAAGGCATTAACTAGTAAATTCTCATATTTGATCTGAAAAAGTAAACTTTACATGCAAAGTTACATTATCTCAGACAGTTTCATACAAGGTGCATAAATGACTATGTCATGAATAAGGCAGACTGTTTTTTCTACAAATTTATGCCTAACCCACTTTCTCTTAAGGTAAAACACTATTTCCTGTGATGAATTCCAAATGGTTTTGCTGATATTTTTTTCAAGGCACTTCAAATTTTGTCATTCACTGATATGCAGGGTAGAAACATGGAAACATATACTGAGTTTGTACATCCAATGAAATCAGAGAGTGGTGAGGTATATAAAAATATGTATATACGGAATACATCAACAAATAACTGCTTGTTATTTCTTATTTCCTAAATTTCTTTCCCTTGAAAGCATATTTGAGTTTAGAGAAGTAAACACAGTACTATTATTTGCATCTTCAGTAAACGTCATTCAGAATACTTTTAGCTTCCACCTTTATGTCTAGTACAGATGGATGTTCTTTTACTTTGTGTTTAAAGCTTCTTTAAGAGCAAAATCATGTTCTCTGTGTACCTACAGTGCTTCATTCATGAAGAATTTCTTTATCTCCCTATTAAGGAAATCCCTTCTAGAACTAATAATAATTTCATGCTGTTATAAATGTTAAGTGCATAGAGGTAGAGATATTCTATGGGGATTATTTATTTAGACAAACTGGTTATATCTACATTAGTTGTAGATTCTGTACTTTATAGCTCAACTCAAGCAGTTCTGTAGAAGAAAGGACCTAGTGCAGACATCCACTTCATACGCACATCAAAAGATTTTATTTTAGGGTAAGTCTAATCTGGTATCAAGTTAGACTAGTCTTAATAGTTAGAGTGTGCTTATTCTAATTTAATCATCTCTTAGAGGAATGCAGCATGTGCAGTGGTAAAGCATAGCAAGCAGTGGCAGTTGGTAAATTGGCTTCAAAAATAAGGTCCTGGTCTAAGCTAAAATGTTAGTATGAACACTTCCTGTAGCATATAAAACCCAACTTTAGGAAACCAATCACACTAAACAGTATTAGAATATATAAACCAAATAATGGTCTGCAGAGGGAGAACAAGTACAGGATGGCCTCTAGTCTCTGCATTTAACTGGTTATAAAATTTTACCAAACTTTACAAATTTCATGAAAGTTTGTTTTTCTTCTCTTTGCATCTGCCTTGGATGATCCTTACTCAGGTCTTTCTGATAAATGTATAAGATTTAAGGTGGAGACCTCTCCATCTTATCCCAGAACCAAAATTTCTAGGAAAGGTTTAATGATTTGGCATAAACAATCTTACCATGGATTTCAAATGGGGTCTTCTGTAATGACTTTAAGATTAATGTCTACAGAAAACAGAATAAAAGAAAAACAGGTCTAAAGATGGCTTTAGAAGTAACGTGACTACTCTGTAGTGACTACAGAGATATTTTTATATGGATGATTCAAAATATACCGCTAAAAGGTTAAATTATGTATAACTCATATAATATGCCAAAGGCTCCAGTTCCTTAAATAGAGCAGCTCTGTCTTCACTGAGTATTGGCAAATCTTGGGGCAGTAGATGTTCCTTTACAAGTTGCCTTATTTAAATCATGAAGTATCTAAAAAAGTATCTCCCAAGGGCCTATTTTTCAAAACTAATTTTGAAAAATGTGCTGTTTTGAGGCACAGTTGCCTCTAGCTAAATGCTTGTTGACTAGAATACCTCAGCTAGAACTGCATAGTTAAGATACAGCTTTTCAGCTGGCTGGATTATGTCTTCTAATTGCTCTACTTGCATTATTTGAATTCATGTATGCATAATGTGAAACGGTTCTAGTTCTTTTGCAATGTCCCTGCTTTCCAACATAGTTTTCATAAAGCCAGGAGCAATTTTATTCATCGCATACTGTCCCTCTGCTGTCAAGTGCAAAATCAACAGAGGCAACAGTAAAGGTCGGGCTTGACGTTTATGAAAAGCAATGTCTGCCCTGTTATCACCACTGTCATATTGTCTCATTGTGCCCTTCTGTACCTCTTTGTTAGAATCAGAACTTTCCCTTTTTTGATGTTTGCTTTAGGACAAGTGATATTTCCACAACATGAAAGAGCTTCATATTGTCTAAAACAGTGGCTTCTAGACACAAAAAACTTTCAGGATAAGAGCTATTCTTGGAATTAGAATCCTTTAACAGTTGTCTTAGTTCCAAAATATGGGATGAAATTTTTTCTTTGAAGACTTATGCTCTATTTGTGTTCAATCTACACACCTGTTCTTCTCTTGAAGTGTACTCCCACAGACACAACCTTCCGTATGGTGGAGACTTCTTGAGTATTTGAAACAACACTGTCTGAAATTTTAGTCCGGTCTTTGGAAATAACACTTGTGAAATAAGCTGCAATCCTTTCTTCAGCATAATTTCTCTTGAAGTAGAATTAGCCACATTTTTAAATCTTCAAGGTTATTTCCTAAATAATATAACCTACAGAACACACAAATATCTATTTATACATATATAAAAATATAATTGTAGTAATGGCAACTGCAGAAATGGGAGCTTTCCTTTCAGGAATAGTTATCATTTAGAAACCTGGCTTATAAAAGGGTGCCTACATTTATGTACAGATAGCTCAGTCTAGAGCAAGTGTAGTGTTTGCAAATAGTGAAAGTAGAAGTGTTTTTTTTAATATCTCTATTACATTATTTCATTGCACAATGATGTTTTCATTTCTTGCTTGCTAAGAAAGCCTTCTCTCTCATCTTCCTTCCCACCTCATGATCTTTTTCCCAGATTCTGTAATCCAAGGGCTCTAGACCCCATAATCTTGCTAGCACTTTGGGGTGCTCACCTGATACTTCATGTCTTCCATCCCATTTCTCATTTCCAAAATTCACATATGAGTCTTAAAGACAACACTTCATGTTTAAGTCTGTACCTGATCTACTTCAGCTCTTCATTCACATTTGAAACAGATTTGAAATACTGCATGCATTTTTTTCCTTTGTTTCCTTTTTCACACACTGAAGGCAGATACTCTTTTACATACCTTATATGATATAGTTTGACGTGTATCAGATGGAATTGCCTAAGTAGGTACTATGAGCATGGTGGAACTCTGGGCCTATCAGTTCAGAGCTACTTAGGACCCTGTCTGCAGTTTATCTTAAATGAAGTATCAAGGAAGAGAACATAAAACATAAACATATGTTTTTAAAATAAACAAATACTTTAACATGTCTGATGTCAAGGAAGGGGTACTAGTAGAAAAGACAATAATGGGGGGCCTAAGATGTGTCAATGAAGAATCTCATTAAATGCTGGACCTCAGTAACCATAATTGTTTCGGAGAACCAATAGTAAAGATTGCCTGGGGAAATGTTCCTGTCTCCATCTCTGGAAGTCTTTACAAAAATATTAGAAAAGCACATCAGGAATGATGCATCTATCAAGAATTGCTCTAGGCAGGAGGACGGACTTGAGATTTTTTTTTTAAGAGCCATCTAACTGTGAGAGCAAATAGATTTTTACTCCTTCCTGCCCTGATCAAGGAAATTGTAACAGGGCACAAATGTGAATATTCCAACATCACAGAGCATTAGACTTTATTCTGATGATCCTGTGAGACTGCAATAAGTGGGAAAGAGGTAAGAAAAGATAGGCACCAGTAGGTTTTTCATGGCATCTGCTCTGGTATTCTAATCTGGAAATCTTGTCTACATTTATGGCTATGAATATTAACACTTTTGTGGAACCTCACATCTCCACCACATTTATTGCAATAGGTCTATTAACCTCAAACTGAGTCTCATCCTCATAGCAAAGAGGGCCAGCAGCCATTTTTAGCAGGTTGAGGGAGATGATTCCCCCTCTTTGCTCAGCACTGGTGAGGCCACAGACAGAGTGCAGGTCCAGTTCTGGGCTCCTCAGAACAAGAGAGACATGGACCTACTAGGGCAAGTCTAGCAAAGGGCCAAACAGATGATTACAGGACTGAAGCACCTTCTGCATGAGGAAAGACTGAGAGAGCTGGGACTGTTCAGCTTGGAGAAAAGCAAAGTCAGGGGGATGTTACCAATTTGTACAAATGATGGTTGGGATTAAGGAAGAGAGAGGTAGACTCTTCTCAGTGATGTCCAGAGACAGAGCAATTGTTATTGATAACAATCTCCTGGACAGAGCTGGCGGTGCCCATTTGCTGTCAAATGTCTGAGAAGATGACTGGATCAGTGGCTTTATGTCCAGAGCAATGCTGTCAAACACTCAGCCCATCAGGCCAGCAGCACTTATAGCCTCTCTTCAGTGCTGCTTGGTAGAGGCCCAAAGTAGCAGTTTATGACACTCCAGAATTCCCAAGAAAAAACACCTGCTTAGATTAAGCTGCATACATCCTTGCACCCACAAACGCTCTTCTGCACAGTTCACTTCATGGCTTGAGATATATTCACAGGAACATGTTTAGAGAAAGCATTGCAAATACTGCAACACTGACTGATATTTCCTTTACACTACGTGCTGGCACTCTGTAAATGGCACCATAAAGCAGCAAGATGGATGTTACAGCAAAGTGGGAAGAGTTGTATGAATTAGTTTTAAAAATAACTAAAATCTGTAGTTTCAGTACTTTCCATGAAAGATTATCTGTACAGCAAGAAAAAGAATTAATCTCCAGACACATGCAGATTAACATCTGAGCAATGCTTTGTGGGATCTCTACTAAAAATTCTGAAAGTTAATTTGAAACGGTGTTCTGCAGGTACTGTTCAGGCAGTGATTTAACAAAGAATAACAAGGCTGAATTAATGAACTGTTTTATTCTCACATGAATACACAGAGAACTTTCAAGAATAGTCATGCTGCAGGTGTCTTGTTTTGACTTAAAGTTAATTCTAGATAATAAGACCTCAAAGAGCATGACTTTTTCCTCAAGTAGAACTCCCTCAGGGTGTCGCTGCTGATTGGAGGAGATAAAAGCTGTGGCTATAAAAATGAACACAGTACAGTACTTGGACCACTGTGTTTTCCCTTGCAGCTGACTGTCAAATCAACTTTACTCCAATGTTCAATGCAGTGGCCTCATGTGATTCATAACTCCAGGCATTGAAAAGAGAAGATTGTATTTTCACCCACAAATCTTTGTCAAATTTAAGAGCAAAAATATTTCTTAATGTCCTGAAAATAGGCACTATTTCTACACTTCATCTGCATAGAAGTGCAAGTTCACCTCCAAGCCGAAAGCATCTTGGCATACCTGAATGAAAGTCATGTAATTTTGTTAAATGGGAACAGAAATTGCATACAAGTCAGACATGCTTCCCTGAAGTTTAAGAGTCACCAAACTATTCATGTTTGGTCACAAATAACCCTGTATTTTGTTATGTGGAGATGGCAAGACTCTGAACTGGCTACAACTCTTTGGTGGATCTGCCTAAGATTTTCTCATTACAAGTCCTCCAAAGAACAGGCTTTTCAGCTCAAATGCCAAGTCTTATTAGAGTATGAAGCAAAGGGGAAAATTAGATGGGCTGGGGGGGGGGAAGTCAACAAGGCTAAAGACAATGGAAAATAAATAAAATTTATAATCATCTCTCTTGTACGTGGAGCAAGAAAGCTCCTTTCCCTCAAGTTAATTTTCTACCCACTTGGCAGCTGATTTGGAGAAATATCTGCTGTGCTTTCCATTTCTCAAGAAGGTTCCTCAGCGCTGAGATCATTAAATGCTGCCACATTTGGGGGATTACAGGTTTTTCTCTCCTGCACATACTCAGCATAAGAGTTCACTTCTTGCTCAGAAGAGAGTAGCCAGCACCCACTGTCATTGCACACACAGCTGTGCCAGAAAACCTAAGAGATTGCCCCCACACCATGAACTGTGAACTCCCAGTGTTATGCCCTCAATTTCACTGATTCCAGATCCAAGGGTCTGGAGGAAAATAGTCAAAGAAATGTGATTATTCCCTTTCCTTTCAACTTTGAAGTTTGGTCTTAGAGGTACCTTGATAAGATACCACATAAAAGCAGTAATTGATTCCAAATGCATTGGCTACATCTAATATTTGAACTTGGTATTATACAGTGAAAAAAAAGGCTCCTCAATAGAACACAGTTGTATTAACAACCATTTAGGATTTGAATAGGAGTATATCTTTATTGGTGAAATTGAACTATTTCTGTCTGAAAACTTAATTTAGGCAACAGAATTTCTCCAAGGTGAAAAACGTTATCTCTTGCAGCTCCCTAACTTTTTCTTTCAGGGAAAAAAGTTCAGGGCTCAACTTCTGTAGCATGTGAAATCTTTTTGCTTTATAAGCCGTGATGGAAATGCAGCCAAGAACAAAGCAGACAGAAAATAAAAGCAGTAAAATCACCGTTCTCATGAATGTATTATCCCAGTGGCTACCATTGGTTCAACACGAAAAGCACTGGAATATATTGACTACTTAATCCTCAGTCACAAGTTTGTACAAATATTTTAATGTAAATTAAGATTGCAATAGAAGTAACATAGTCAGAATCACGGAATCACAGAATCACAGAATGGAAGAGGCCACAGTGGGTTACCCAATACAACCTCCCTGCTCAAGCAAGGTCATCCTAGAGAACACTGTACTCCAGTACAATATCTCCAGTGAGGCAATCTGCTCCAGTGCGTAGTCACTAGTACAATAAAGAAATTCTTCCTCATGTTTAGGTGGAACTTCCTGTGGATCAAATTCTACCCATTGCCTATTGTTCCATTGGTCGGCACCACTAAGAAGAGCCTGGTTCCATCCTCTTGACACCCAACCTTTAGATATTTATACACATTAATGAGATCCCCTCAGTCACCTCTTCTTCAGGTTGAAGAGACCCAGCTCCCTCAACCTTTCGTCCTAAGGGCGACTCTCCAGACCCTTGACTGGCTCAGTTGCTCTCCACTGGACCTGCTTCAAGAACTCCATGTCTCTCTTGTCCTGAGGACCCAAGAACTGCACACAGGGCTCCAAACAGGGTCTCAGAAGGGCTGAGTAGAGGGACAGGATCCCCTCCCTTGATCTGCTGGCAATGCTCTACCATTGGCCTTCGTGGCCTCCAGGGCACACAGCTGGCTCACGGACAGCTTGTTGTCCACCAGGACCCCCAGATCCTTTTCTGCAGAGCTGCTTTCTAGCAGGTCAGCCCCCAGCCTGTACTGATGCCTTGGGTTATTCCTCCCCAGGTGCAGAACCCTGCCTTTGCCCTTCTTAAATTTCAGACAGTTCTTCTCTGCCCATGTCTTCAACCTCTCAAGGCCCCTCTGAAGGACCACACAATGCTCTGAGGTATCAGCCACTCCTCTCAGCTCTGTGTCATCAGTGAACTTGATGAGGAGGCATCTGCCCCTTTGTCCAAGTCACTGATTAATAAGTTAAACAATACTGAGACCTGTATAGTATCCTGGGGGACACCACTAGTGACATGCCTCCACCTAGATTCTGTACCACTGATCACGATCCTCTGGGATCTGCCACTTAACCAATTTTCAATCTGTCCCACTGTCCATTCATCCAACCCACACTTCTTGGGTTTGTCTGAGAGGATTTCATAAAGAACAGTGCCAAAAGCCTTGTTGAAGTCAAGGCAGACAATATCCACTGCTCTCCCTAGTCTGAACAATCATAGCAATCTTCGTACATCGTTACAAAGACATGGAACACTGAACACGTCTGTTCAGTTTCCCAGGTTTTCACATAAAGTTTATATTAGGCATTTGAATCCAAATACTTGCTTTAGGAATCGAAATATCAGGAATGCTAAATCTCTTTCTTATTAAATTAAGAACATATTATTTTCCAAAAATATATATTTAACCTAAAAAGTATAGCTGAAATTTGAAAAAATATTGTTTATTAGGCTGAAAATTAGAGTTTAAGCTCAAAATCCATTATCTTGAGAGAGATTAGAATTTAAAGAGGTTAGAGAATTTTGCTAGATTTTCCAAATTTCTGTAAGATTGAATTTGATTGTCTTGTAAAATTACGCTTTTTATCTAAAAAGTTATATATTATTTAGAAACCAACTTTTCCGTTTCTCCCCCTCTACAAATATTTAAAACAATATATATTCAACTTTAAAAAACAGAAGAATAAACAGAAAAGTCTTACCATACTTTAACTAGAGCCATCTGAATTTTGCCTATTTTCCATATACCTACATCATATTGTGTTCAGTTAACAATACAGATTACTAGTCGGCTGTGCCTGTAAAGCCCAAAACCATTATCTGCTGAAACAAGCCTTTGAAATTTATGTTCAAATATTTTCTGTTCTACAAAGCAGTTTTATTTCAAAGAAATCTCCCTTCACGCCTTTCCATGTTACACACACCTCGGTTGCTTAGCTAGAGCAGATATTAAATCCGTCATTTCTCAAAGGAGGTGGTAAAAAGGTGATTCACCCATATAAGAGGCAAACAGAGATGGGTATTTTTTTTAATGCAGCTTCTAGAAGTTTCTTTGTCTGATGACTCCCTAGATGGTTTTCATTATCTCCTTCATGAAACATTAACTCCCCTTTCCAAGATGAAACAGAAAGCGATAAAAATTCTCTCACTTCAGAAAAATAAATCCAGTGCAGGGCCAACTACTTCCCTAGTGACCAAATGCTGCTTGCTTTAAATGGGAGCTTTGTATCACCATTTTATTGCACCTGCAACTTTATACTAGGCCACTCAGGATAATAGTTTAGCCCCCAGCTCAGGTTTTGTTGTGACCCATGTGTTTCCAATCCTTCCAAGCGATCAGCTTTGTTCATGCTGACAAAGGAAACATTTTTCAAGTACAGGGTGCCCTTGACAAGCACTTATGCCCCCTTTAAAACAATTTTTTTATTCTGCTAATATAAAAGAACTAAAAGCATGGGCAATTGCATTAGTTTTAAGTGCCTGCCATAATGGTCACAAGTTGCAGTTTCATAATCTTTGCTTTTAGAAGGATTTAGGTAAGGATTTTAACATACTTCCACAAATTAGTATGTTCCGCATTGCTCAAACTCAGTGTGAGGGTGAAACAAAACCAGTTCTCTCCAACTTTCCCTCAGCATGAAGCTCGTGAAACTGTGCAAGAATATGCATCACACATTAGTGACATGGAAAAAATGTCTGCACTTACCTATCTTGTGTCCTGGTCAATGCGAGATGGAATCAGTTCAAGTCACTGGACCAGATCAAGCTGGGCTCTGGTTAACATTGCTCTTCTGGGGACATTAATACACTTGGCAGGCTTCACGGAAGGGAAAGTACATCTAAATATGCTACCTGAACATGAAAAGAAAGAGAAGGGTTGTGAGGGGAACATTATGGACTTGCTGATCACTAGCCAATAACTATGAGAAGAGAGAAGCAGTATGTTCTTAACATATAGATAATACCTTTTGAAGTGGCTTCATTACAATCATAAAATGGGTTAGGTTGGAAGAGATCTCCAGAGCTCATGTGGTCCAACCCCACCTCAGAGCAGGACCCACTTAGATCTGGTTGCTGAAGTTTTGTATCTAAGTATACAACAGACAAGAAATGAATATATGAACACTACTTTTTTTCATGCTCTTTATTATCTGACCTCCATCTCTGTGTCTAGACTCCCACTCTTCTCCTCCCTCTTGAGTTTTTTATGCCTTTTTTTGCCGCAATCATAAATCAAATATGACACCACCAATCCTAGTGTTTCTCTCAAAGTCCCTCTCCCACATTACTTCTGTCACCAAGGTTCATCTGTTTTTTCTTTTTATTTTCCTAATATGCAAACATTGAGGAGTTTTGCTGCTTCTTATGACAGTATATACATAATTTAACTGTATGAATCTTATTTGTATATACTTGCTCTCTTGCAAGGTTTCCCCATTTGTCTTGTCCAGGCTTTTATTCCCTGAGTTCTGTTGAAAACTCTAGAGAGACAAGGATATTGCATGTCTAACTGAGAAATTACAGCTCAAGAAAACCTTCTGGACTACAGACTGACACAGGTAGAGAGACCACAGCTGTTATGAAGATTGGGAGAACTCTTCCAAAAAATGGCACCAAAAGCAAAACTCATCTTCTGATCCCATCCTCTCTTATTTCCATCAAAGTGCCACCTCCAGTCCTTTCTGTCAGCTGGACAATCCTGTCCTCTTTGATGAGTCTCTGGGTCTTTTTATCTTTGCTTGTTTTTCTACCACCTCCATATCCCCATAATTTTCTAAGTCTCATAAATGCTGTCTTAACATCGGGAAAGATCTGTCCTTCCTTCTTGGCAAAGCCATTGGCACCACTTAAGCTGCTACCACTTTTATTCTCTATCCTATTGGGGGAATGAATGTAGGCATTCTTTTGCAGAGAAAAAGCAATGAATATATCCCAAATTTTCAGTTTATACCGTGTTTATAAACAAGTCAAAATTTCAGAAAAATACTTAAAGACATCAATATTTTTTCCCCTCCAAATAGTGGAATTGTAATCTGTGACATCCCGGATTTTCCCTCCAACTTTGGCAGGTTGGTTTCTGCTGTAAGACAGAGGTTGTAGCCTACAGTAGTGATCAGCTGGAAAATGCATGAAGGAAAGGGAAGAAGTAAAAACCAGGTCCAAGGAATCTCAATTGATCAGCAAGCCCATTCTAGGTGTCATAGTTTGAAATTGGCCCCCCTTGAGAGTTCAAGGGGCTCAGAGGTGATTGGGTGCCAGGGCGGTGTTCCCTGGAGAGCCAATCACCACTCATGTTGTTCTCTTCTGCTCAAAAATCATCAAACCATGACACCACTCCAAGACATTTTCCTCTCACTGTTTTTCTTTTTTTGAACACATACTTGGATAAATATTATTATACATTTTATAATAATTTTATTTATAATAGTAATTTTCAAGCTCAGACTTTTTTCTGAGAAATATTGATATATTACACTATTCAGATTAATTTGTCTAAGAACTAAAAGAATCAAAGCATAGAAGGAACTGAGTCAAGACAGAATTTAAGTTACTTCGGGAAAGGACTGTCCCACATAACTCTAGTGTTAAAGAAATTCCTTTCTAAAGATTTTACAAGAAGAAAAATATGAATCTACCATCAGAAGAATTCTGCATTACTCCTTGGAAAGTTAGAGATCTCTTGGAAGTTCTCATCCTCACAAGGAGGGTAAATCCTAGAAACTGTTAAAAAAGGAGTTTATGAATCCTGTGAAGTTTGATACTTTTGACTTCAGACAAGAGATTTCATTCTAAAATACAGTTATGCAAATCCTTTTGGTTCCTATATTTACCTTTATACTTTTTCCTCTAACTACAAAAGCATCCCAAAATCTACTGTGGAATTGCAAGTTGGGCTGCTCGAGGCACGAAGATCAACATGTATCTGGATTACGTGGCACTGTTTGCAGAGAAAATTTGAGCTAAACACCTACTGAACCACTGCATGATGCTTTCAGGCAGCTGTGCATTAGCTAGCTCAACAAGGTACATCTGGTTTTATACTTTACTCTGGAGCCTGTATCCCATGAGATTCCAAGTGCTTTCAAGACACTGAAAAGTCAACAAAAATTCAAAGCATTTTGTAACCAGCAGGCTGTGTTGAGAACATTACAGAGAAAAGCCAAAGGAGAAACATTCATAAATAAGGCCGCAATTTGTAAAACAGGAAGGAAATAGAGTTGAATGAATATAGACATCACAGAGGCTAATGATGCACCCTAATTATTTCCTCCTCTGACAAAATTTTGCAACATGTCCAATTAGCATCAAGGAATCTAAACCTGTTATACTAGAAAATGGTTAGTTATTAGTATAATGACATTAGTGTGCATAAAAAAATAATTAAAAAAAGCAAAGCCATAATGAATATCCTGGATATGTTGTAAGTACAGTTCAGGCTTCATAGAATCATGCATTCATAGAATGGTCTGGGTTGTGAGGGAGCTTAAAGATCATCTAGTTTCAACCCCACTGCCATGGACAGGGACACCTTCCATTAGAATAGGTTGCTCGGAACTCCATCCAACCTGGCCTTGAGTCTTACTGGAAGTTAGATTTTCAGTGGTAACAGAGTTACTGCACACACTTTGTGGGGTTTGTGGGAGGTAAAACATAACCCAAACTTATCAACCCAACCACTTGTTTGGTTTCTGATTTCAGACTAAGAGCTTTCCAAACTTAATAGAAGTGAATTAGTACTAAACTCAATTCTCATTAATCCTCATCTATATTTTTTCACTAAGATAATCAGTTTTATTAGCTCTTACATATTAGAGAGACAGATACCATAATCTGTTTAATTTTAGAGTTCATAAAGAAAAAAAATGAAGGAAAAGAAACTTTGTCAAGAGTCTTTACTCTGAACCTATCTTTCTTCAGTGGCAATCAGCTTAAACTCAAATAAGAAGCAGGCTTTTCATTCTAGATTAACCAAAAACTTGCTGTTGAGGCCATTTGAGTACACAAGATTTAAGTGCACAAGATTGAAACTGGAGGTCTTGATGGTCTGAGGCAGAGGTGAGACGTACATGGAGCAATCTAAAACCCTGACTGCTATTTTAACACAGTGCTATGAGCCACGATCAAAGAATTGCCTTCCTACCATGTGCTCCCTGTCACCCTACTCCTGTCTACCACCTCTCTTTGGTGCTTGTCTCCCTGGCTCCTAGGAGAACTGCTGAAAGTACCATCTATTTAATTGATGGGAGACATTTAACTTCTTACCTATGCAGAGTACAGTAACTTGGAGCAGGGACTACATATTCTGAGCTACACAGGAAAAGCCTATTTGTGCAGAATAAATTAGAATACACTTTAGACAGAAGATGCAATCATGAGACAATGGAGGAGTCAAGGCATCATAGTCATTAAAATTATCCCTGAAAAGGACTGAAATTTTTTGTACTGTCATCAGTTTTGACAGGTTCAGTGAAATCCCACCCTTCTCACTGTATCCATAACTTTGGAATAAAAGGACAATGAAACAAGAAAAATTTTTTTACAAAAGTCTTAAATAAAAGAAGAATTCTTCAGTTCATTCCAAGCTTTAAAGATTTTATTGCTTTTCCTACTCTGTTTATGTCAACAATTGAACTGTGTCCTCTCCCTTAAATATCTGCATTCCATGTCTTGTTTGAAGCTGGCAGGAGAATTTTCTGATGGTGGCAGAAACAAGATCAAGGAGACACTTGTTTCCTTTATCCTCTATCATTTCTCCACACCTTTCTGCTTCATGAAAAGCATGCATTTCAGAAAACCCCTCAGTGCTGCAAATGAGCACTTTTACATAAGAAATGCTAGACTGCCAAAGCACAAACTTGTGTGTTTCCTCTCTTCAGTGGCCAGAACAGGAGACGTCTCTCGTTCAGTGATCTTTGCACAGCAGCTCTACATTCACTGCAGCTCTGGATCTATAGCTTCTAGGGTGAAAAGTGCCCTGAAAGGGACAGCACGGAATAGTTTGGGCAATTTTGGCTGGCAACCTTTGAAAGAGAAACCATACCTCAGTAGTTACATACACCATCCTGTAAACAATAAGGCCTTAGTACCATCAATATATACTAGATGATACTTATAATACATAACTTTTATGCGTACTTATATGCAAACAGGCTGAAGCACAGTTGCATCATTAATTCGTTTTCCTTGCATTTAAAGAGATGGTATTAATGTAGAATGGGCAGGACAAGAAAATAAAGAAACATGTTAGAAAATGGAAAAGGAACAAAGACATGGGGAAAAAAGGAATATTTTCTTCAGAAGATACGGAGTCTTTCTCAGTTTTATTCTTGCATAGAAATTGCACTGCCTCCATCTGAGTTCATAAACCTCCATGTTGGCTGTAGTAATTTTTAAGGGATTATAAAATTTCTTGTTGAAATATCCACGAACCAAAAGTGAGAAGAGAAGAGAAGAGAAGAGAAGAGAAGAGAAGAGAAGAGAAGAGAAGAGAAGAGAAGAGAAGAGAAGAGAAGAGAAGAGAAGAGAAGAGAAGAGAAGAGAAGAGAAGAGAAGAGAAGAGAAGAGAAGAGAAGAGAAGAGAAGAGAAGAGAAGAGAAGAGAAGAGAAGAGAAGAGAAGAGAAGAGAAGAGAAGAGAAGAGAAGAGAAGAGAAGAGAAGAGAAGAGAAGAGAAGAGAAGAGAAGAGAAGAGAAGAGAAGAGAAGAGAAGAGGATAGTGGCAGAAAAAAAGGGTTGAAGAAAAAGAGTAAGAGGAAGAAGGGTGAGGGGGGTTGTAAAAGCAGTGAACCAAAAAAGAATTGAATAGGATATCCAGACAATCACAGTGCTATCAAGATGAAAACAAAAAGCCAAACAAAAATCCAAGCCTTACTCATGTATGAAAGAGCAGTCAAAGCTGAGTTCAAGGAAAGTAAATGGTCCACAAGAAACTCCTAAACACCACTGAAGGTGGAGTGTGCTACTTACTAAGAAGAGTATTAAGCTGTCCCCTAAAGTTCCATGTATTTTATTCCACAAAAAAAGACACAAAATATCCCAGAAAATGTTTCTTCTGAGATGCAACGCCTTGAATAACACAAAACCAAAAATATTCAAAAAGGTGACACTGGAAAATGAAGCTTTCAACCTACCAGGTGCTTACTTGAGATAGGACGGGAACTTCAGTTTCAGCAATATCCTGTCTTTCCTGAGACAGACAAGAAAGTAGCAATTTCAGCCGATTATTTTCCTGGTATCCTAGAAATGTCCTCAGTATCTTCAGCTATCAATGACCTGTCACATAAAATAAGGTGTTAGAGAAGGCTACGGAGTCTACAGATGTCTGCCTTGCAAGCAAGTGCTTTTTGTTGCTTTCATGCTTGCTTAGAGCTAACGTAAGGAGGAGTTGCTCTTTTCCTCCTCTTCAAAGGATCTTTTAAATTGACCATAACCCACCTGTGGGAACAAGAGCTTTTTGGTGCTCACAAAAAGAGGACTTATAAGGGTAATCAATTTGAAGCAAATAACATGGCAATCTTGAGTAGAGTTTTTGAATAAAAGCAGTAAAAAAGTCGTATAAACCTTACATATGGCAGTGACAAGATTAACAAGCTCACATTGTATAAGACAAGAAATACATTTTGCTAAAGCTTTTTTCTGTAGGAATAATTCTTTCCGACAGAAGCAGTGAGAGACAGTCCAAGGTCCTGTGGTAAATGAAAAATTGATGGCAAACTATGAGTATAGATTTTAATGACCAGTTTTATCAGTGCTGTTATGACCCACTGTATAATCTGTCCCTGGAATAATTTTTCTGTGAGCTTTCTGGAATTAAGCATGCGCAAGTCCCTTTGACTTGAATGAAAATTGTGCAGTGAAATCTTGTGCAAATCTGAAAAATATATGCACCCCTGCTATACAGAGAAGAACATTTTCTATGCAGACTTTTTCACTCGCTTTACAGATTATTGAATAAATATATTTCTAATAGTCTTAAGCATTTGAAGCTGTTTTCTGATACGAACTTAAGTTGTTGTGTGCTTGAGAAAATCATGTTGTGCTTTTTCTGAGATCTGGGCAGCAAAGACAGTCCACCAACACTGCAAAACATACGCAAAGTTTTCCTTAAAAAACTAAATCTTTTCTTCAGAAGTTACAAAGACCTTCTTGATTTTGTTCCTACATCCAAAACGCACTGCCTTTGTCTGAGTGCACAAATCTCCATTCCAGCTATAGTAATTTTTAAGGGATTATGAGATTTCTTGTTGAAATACCTACTCACCTAAAGTTAAATAAAAAGGTAATTTAGAGACCATCTCTGAATTGTTTGCAGGTTAGGTATCTCAGTGCTCAGATATGTCATAAATGAGGTGAGCCAAGTAAATCTGATTAGAGAGCAGAGCTGTGGTCAAGGGCAGGAATCAGACTCTCACTGCACAAGTGTTCTGTGACACCTGCACGCTGGACAGTCTCATTCAAGACTGTGGGTTTTCTACATGGTTGACAAAGAGAACTAAGTGTCCCTAATGTTTTTTGGCTATCCTGCAGACATTGCAATCAACGATATCAAACTTTTAAAATAATGAAAAATGCTTAAGAAAATATTCTATATGGATATTCTAGTTAGTACAGTAAAAAACATTCTGACAATCTGTTTTCTTTAAGAGATAATAAAAAAAAAAATCCTACTTTATCTCATATTTTAAACTGTTCTCATCTTCTACTAGCAAAATTATTCTCCCACTCCTTTCCACTGCAAATGTTAGGAAAAACAATAGTGAAGAAATAATAATATGCCACATTCTCTATTTATTTTTCCCCCTGTAAAAGTGGAAAATCTGGGTGAGTTTTGAGTGGAAGATAATGCTTAACTTCTTGTTCCTAAACTTCTTCTTATTCTCTTATCCTACAGGAAAAAAAATATTCAGAGTACTCTGAGAAATTAAAAAAAAAGAATACTAGCATTAGAACTTCATACTAAATATGAGTCCTGCATTCATCATTATTCGTTTTCAAAGAAACTGTTGGATTTTCTCTTGAGGTGGTCATCTGCACCTGATAAATATGAAACTCTTTTTTTGAAACTGAATTACAGGTATGTTTATTAATTCTAGGTTCTTGATTCTTAGTAATCTGCTTCTCACCTTGTTTTTAATTCAAACAGCTCTGATACACAGGAAAAATACTTTATCAAAAAATGTACTTAACAGTACTCATATCTTCAAAAGAGTGATTTCACTTAATATCATATTGATTTAAAATATAAATGTTAGCAGATCTAGAACTCTAATAAAAAAGAAACAGTGGATGTTAGATTTTCAGAATAATGTTTTTTTAAGAATATATCATTTTCATTAAGCTAACTTTGCCTTAAAATCAAAGCCTGGATGTTTAACTAGTAATCATGAACTGAACATCACAAAACCAGCATGTTTCTGTCTCAATTAAAGAATCTAGAAATTACTTTTGTGTTGAGGGACATAATTTCCAAATGTCAGGTTTTGACAGGAGTCCTGAATACACCTGCAAAGACATTTTTATTACAAAGAAACCAAAAAGTCTGACTTCTTCTCAATGTCAGGAAGAAGGAAGTGGCTGATTTTTCCAACCACCTACATAATTTAAAGAAATGGGTTCAAGTCATTAATTTCAGATTTAAGGCGCTTCCAAATGTAGTTCAAAAAACCTTGTAGCTGTGAAGCCATGTACCTTGTTATAGACTTGGATTGATTTTACCATGTAGAGGCAAAATTCAGTCTGTTGTCCCAGGTCATGCTCCCTATTATTTAATCTATTCTGCCTTACAGGACAACTGGTGGCAAGCATCTCAAAATTCCATACACTTGCTGGGTCTTGATCTTTCTGACTCTCTGACTCTCTATCTGGGTCTTGTTCTTTCTGATTCTCTGACTGTCTATGAGTCTTCCTTTTAAAATACATCATTAGAGATGAACACTGCTGGCATTTCTTTTGCAAGGCAGCATCTATATATCAATACATATCTATATATCAACATATGGATGTGCCCTTATCCCCAGAAATGGGCTGTTGAGTTAGATTGTTTACAAGACAATGTAAATTTATCATAAAAGAAGCATACTTTTGCTTTTTTTCTGACAGAGCCAAAACATGAGTATGTTGAAAAAGAACTGAGTGAGAGAGACAACAGGACTTTGACACATGTGGTAAGTCTCTTAATGCTTTGAAAGGCTGGTCACCTACATTTTGGAATGGGGACTTGGTGATGCATCCCTGATGCTCATTTTGTTTTGCTCATTTCTGTGCAGATCATGTTACAAAATAATACAAAATTGTACAAACGTGTTAACTGAACACAAGTTCAAGTCTTTTGAAATTGTACTGCAGTTAAGAAAAGTTTTAAAAGTCAAGAGCAACAGGCATAATGTTGACAGTGGATCACTTATTTTATCTGAATAACCTGATCAACTTATCAACCATTTCTAATAATTATTTCAGTATGGCAATTTCCTGTAGAAGTCTGGCTAGTTTCTACGGTTTTTACTGGTTTGTTTTTTTGTGGGAAAGATTTAGGATTTGCCGACAGCATGGCTGCAACTGGTGTTGCAGGTTGGCTTTCAGTTTATGCAATAGGAGTACCTGTTCAGACTATTAACCATAAGATCCCTACAAAATCTTGATTTTTTTTTTCATGTAGCAAACATGATTTTCTTCAAAGTCATAAATTTTAGATTAAAATTAAAGCTGTTGTTTGGGAGGGGTAATGAAGAGATGAGAAAATTGAAATGAAAGCAGTAGAAAGTGGATGAGGAACTGCTGTGGATATTTGTCTCCTGGAAAGCAACTGAATTGATACATCCTATGAATTAACAAAGTTTATTTAATGTGAGGTTTTACCCCATTGTTCCTATTAGCAGATCTGATTTGTATGTGGGACTATACCAAGGACTGCTCAGGCTACAAAACCTTTACCTATACCATTTTATATTAGTACCTTAGAAAGGCATTGTCATGGATTTGCACTGTACTGCTGGAAATAAAACATTGACATTTCAAAACGAAATAAGCATCTTAACCTTGTGAGAGCTGTAACACACTATTTACTATTTTGTTATTACTAGCCCCAGGGAGAACTCCAAAGGAATATCTAAAAAGCAGAAGCCTCAAATTGCCTTTCCGCAGTATGGAAGTAAATTTTTTGACCTGATTAAAGAAAAAAATATAGACAGCTGTAAATGGGTAGGGAGGACCTTTAAAGCACCACTTTTAAAGCATTCCATTGAGAAAACATAATTCTCCCAAGAACAAATGAAAGAAAAAGTGCACTTCAGGGAAGCACATTGTTCAGTGCGTGTCAAGCAAATGTAAAACACAAATCGTAACAGACATGACTTTTGCCCAGATAGCAAGAGGGGAGAAGGTAATACTTATCCCACAGTTTCTACTTTGGAAGAAACAATATTTTCTTTTCTACTTACTCCATATTTGTGCTTGGAGAGGAGTAAATAGAGAGGGAAAAAGGCCAAAGACAAAAAAGGTCAATTTTAGCTCCCAAATGCAGCTGTATGCAACAGTAACAGCAGGCTTAATCCTCTCCCCCTCTGTGGTAGTACAAGGAATTGGTGAACTGCATAGCAGAGAAAACTAGTAGCTGGGGATTAGTGGGAGCAGGAATTATTCCTTCAGCTAGCCACATCAGGGAAAAGAGGGACAAACTCTCTGTGTAGGTCTAGGTTAGGTGGCAGGAGCAGAGAACAATAGCATACACACTTGTTCTGATCTCAGCTATAAAAAGTATTAGAATACAATGAAAGACTATAAAACATTTGGTGCTGAAATTAAAATCAGGAAAGAGGCTGAGGTGTCACCACAGTTAGTTCTCTGGAATGATCATGTCCATGTGCAGCAGCAGCCGGCAGGAGATAACAAATTGTTGAGCGTTGTAAGGATGGACTTTGAGAACAAGGCAGAGGGTTGTGTTTTGCCTCTTGCCTCTTGCACTCATGCCTTGAATATTTTGTGCAATTCTGGTCTCCTCACCCCAAGGCAGATGTAGCAGATTTGGAAGCAGAGAAGGCCAACAAACACAATCAAGGGATGAAACATCCCACATTTTGAAGAGTTTGAACAGTCTGGGATGTCAAATTCAGTGAAGGGAAGGTATGAAGGCAGGTCGACTGAGGTTTACAAGATGATGAATGTGGTTAATTGGGTGACTGCAGGACAGTTATCCACCCCATCTTGCAGTATTAGGAGTACTTACTAAAACTAGTAGGTCATTGGTTTAAGACTGATAAATAAAACACCTTTTCACAGAGAAACTGATGAACTTAAGAAGCTGCTGCCATAGGAGGTTGTAGACGTAGAAGAATGAGTGGTTGCAAAAGAGTTGAACAAACTCATGAACAGATCTATAAGCAGATACTAAAGGGAACATAGAGGCACCTCCTATCTGATGTGCCTAATAAAATGATTGTGGAAGCTGGGAAGAACAGCTGAATGGATTTGAAAAACCATCCAAATTCATATGTTCCCCCCTGTCGACTAACAGGACTTTTGGCTACTGTCAAGGCAGAATGCTGGGCTAGATGAATCATCTAGTAGTAGTACCATCCAGTAGGGATTTTCTTGCTGATGTAACAGATAGAGTACAAAAGTAGTGATATGCTGTTTTTTAAACTCAAGGCATTTTTTCAGGCATAAATTTGAAAGTTTAAAGCATTTCAAAATCCTGATAATCTTTCATTATTATTTTCATCTGTTGGCTAATTCTCACAGTTAAGGGACACACATTTGGGTTTTTTAACTAGATACATGCCCTTCCAGACAGAGTTAGGGCTTAATTAGCCCATGCCTACTTTGTCTCATACAGGTACTCATCTCTATTTGTATAAATATATTCATGACCACACACTTTTTTAAAGAGTAATTTTTGAGACAAAGTGGGCTCTAAAAAGTAGGACAATCTGTGAATTCCATGTCTGTCACACTTCCCATTCTAGCTTTTGTCTGTTTTTTAACACTCCAGTCATGTTTGTGTAGTTGCATCTGTGCAACTCCAGAATGATGGAGCTGGAAAGCTCTCATAGGAACTACCAGCTCTGCAGGGCTCCCCCGTGGGCTCTGCCTCTTTAGAAAACTTGAGTGTCAAGATATAACACAGAGAATGAGGCAATTATTGCAGTCCTTTTACACTGTGCCCTGCTTCAAGAGAAAACCTGACTTCCTCAATGTCACAATCGCTATTTCTAGAAAATATGGTCATTAACAGATAAAATGAAAACACAATAGAACTGGTGATAGTATGTTAATCACATTTGTTCTTATTATCTATTCTGAAAGTTACAGCCTATATGATGTTTCGTACTCTTATGTGAGATAAAGAAGAGGGATATTCATATTGTCATTTTACATGTAAATACACTACCATTAATTTTCTTGAGGCTGTATCGTATATCTAGATTGCACAAGAGGTGATTGGATGAACTGGACATTCAGATTACCAATTCTCTATATTCTTTTCTATCCCCTGGTGAGTGTTGTTTCCACTGGAAACTATGATAAAAAAGGCACTTCTTATGCTTAAAAAATACTCCCGCTTGCTTTATGACTGCAGTCTGGCTGTCTCTTGACTGTTGTCCCTAGTTATCATGTGAATGTCTGTTTTAATTTCTTTTACAGTGAGTATATCTGCCTGGAAATTTCCATCCAGCTTGCTATAAAAACAAAGAGGACATTGTTCCCAGAAAATATGTTCTTTATACTGTTGGAAAAAGTTTCCCCTTGTGGTGTTAATGTGCCTATATAATCCACTCCTTTTTAGCTTGATTGTATTCTATGCAGGTTCCTATACTGTAGCCAAGACTGTGGTGCCTGAATACCTCACACAGCTAGGCACCCATCAAGGTGAGCTATGGAAACTAAGTTTCCACTCCATTCCCTCTCCTCACATAAAAGGATGTTATATTAGATCTGGATGCACATATTCCTCAGCTACTAATTGGTTTTGAGCTGCTGCAAATAAAAGTAAGGTCAAAGAAGCTTTGCAGTAATGCTGGAGAGTTGATATTTTTGGTCATTCTTTATTCTGATTTCATTATTTCAGGCTCAGAGATAAAAACAGAGGTGAAATCATGCATCCTGAACTCATGAGCAGCACCCCTAATGTGAGGGAGGGCTCAAAAAGCACTAGTGGCCATGCCGGTAATAACTGAAAGTTCCCAAATATTTGGCACTACTTGATCTTATTGTATTGAATATTTATTTGCAAGGACTTGTCATAAATACTGATTTTTATGATTTAATTATGTGGAAGAGTAGGTAAATTGCTGCTACCAGAAGAAAATCTCATCTTCTCTTTCTACTCACAGAAGCACACCTGTACACTGCTGTTCCAATAGTATTTCTTCAATTAAGCTTGCAGATTTTAGTATTTGTGGCCATATAATGTGACTTGTTGTAGGTGACTTCACAGTGGTGAAATGCAATTGGGGGAATTCAACAACAAATATTGCCAAAGAAATCTCAGTCAGCAGGTCCTTTCAGGCTTTTTGCAAACTACTGGTGAACTACTTTACTGCAGTCTGCTTACTCTGATGTTCAGAAAAGATACTGTCATTTATGATGTCTGAAGAGCTGTATCTTCACCTATAGCTTCAGCTGCTAGTGCAGCTGCACAAACAAAGTTGATGGAGCACATTATGGATTTTTTACTTGCCTGAAAGAGGAAAATCAATTTCCATCTAATAGAGCAGGAGGTCACTAAATACTACTAGCTGCTCTGTGACACTGTGGACTTAAGCAGTCCTCCTCTAAGAAAGACATGAGTAGTGAATAGGATCCTGGAGTGCATTAGTACATATATAAATAGAGAGGAAAATTAGACACAGAGAACAAAATATTAACTGAGAAAAGAAAGTAAGCTGCAATTTTTTTAAGACCATCAGGACATAGTACACAGAAGCTGGAGCAACCACCTCTTAGTCAGACTTGCTACATAATTTTCTTATGATGGAGAGATTGAACTTGCATGCACACAGTAAATCTACTGCAGGTGAGACTGTGGGTCATTCAGTAAAAGACAGCTGCATCTTGGAGTGGCGTATAAAGTTCTGCAGATGCAAGAAAGTTTAAAATTATGTAGGTAGCTCGCTGCTGGGACATATTTAGAAGTCATGGGTATGAATAAATAAACAAATGAATAAAAGCAATCCAGATAATCCTAGAAGCGAACTGCACAAAGCTGTCCCATTATCCTTGTGTTCTCTAGTCATTTTCCTACTGAGGGTGTTGACCAAGGGAGCAGGGGGGACAAGAAGGACCTGCATAATTTTGTGAATAAAAGCTGAATATAGTTTCAAACTGTGATAAAATAATCACGTTGCATTTGTGTAAAAAGAGGGGGTTTTTCCTATGAACATGGATGAATGTCCTGTCCTTGTTTGTAACTGCCAGGTGACAAATTCATTTTAAGGAAGATGTACACGCTTCAGGTTCAGTGTTCAGGCTACTCTTCAAAGCTTTGCTGCTAATAGGTATGTGTGTGTACTATCCTTTAGCATGTCATAAACAGGGAAATGGACAGGTTGAAGTAACCTGGTGAGCCTGCTCACACAGGTTCCCTGATGGGTGGTTGTCACTGTTAAAGTTGGGACGAGCAGAGTGACATAGAATCTTCTTTCAAAGCAGGGACAGGATTACAAGAAGGTTGTAATCACTTTATTGTAACAGGTTGCAAACATTTATACTTTTTGCACATCACACATGTCAACTTTCTATTGGTGCCTTTCATGTCAACATATATCAGGCTATACACATGTCGTCCTGCTATAGGTACACATAGATCAGGCCACACACATGTCACTTTCTATTGGTATACATACATCAGGCCGTCCACATGTCAACCTACAATTGGTACTTTCGTGTATACACACACCAGGATTGGTTGTAAAATAGTAAACAGAGTTTTTGTCGAGTCATCCTGACTTGCAGAAAGTACAGGAAGTCCATTTCTGTCCTCCATCTTCTTCCTGTCTGAAAGTTGCCCACATTCTTCTGCATGCTGTGTTCTCCTCCTTTCAGGGGTATGCTGTAATCTGGTCAATGTCGATTGCTTTGTCCATAAGTGCCAGGCTGCTGACAGACCTGCTGTCAACCCTGACAGGTAGTGATGGCAGTTGTGTGTTCAGTAGCTGAGAGAGGAGAGACTCAAACCAAAATTGACTTAACGAGGAAATATCAATGCCTTAGGAACTTTTTCTGTGGGTTATTTATTATCTGGAAGAAAAACATTCCATTGGAAATTGCAGAAAAATGCAGGAAGACACAAAGAAGCTGAAGGACAAGCTGAAGAAGAAGGTGTAGGACAAGCAACCAGTGCAGCCAGGCAGCTAAGTAGGCCCAGATAGTTGAGAAGACTGACTGTGGATGTCTACATGGTCATGTTGCATCCCAGGACATTGCATAAAACCAGCAAACACTAAAAACAGATGGCAAAACAAAACCCAAAAAGCCATCTCTCTCATCTCTCATTTATTTTCCAAATATCCATGATGAATAAAGTATGGATCACTGTACTCCACAGAAAGGTAGTAAAAAGGAATTATATACGCAAGCTTGAGGTGCGTGCTCCATTCAAGCACTCCCTTATTGTGCAAATCACTCAGTTGACTTTAGGAAGGATACCACTTCCAGTCAATGGTGTTGGAGTTAAAGTCTTAAACAGATCATCAGTGGATAAAACAGAGTTATAGTGCTGTCATTCCAGCTCAGGTTCAATTAGAACATGCTGCAGTTTTACTAGGAAGAGTTTACTCATTACCAGCACTAGCGGCAGTAGACTGTGATGGAAGCAAACACTTGCCAAAGTAGAGTCAGTAAATCAAAAGGAGATGTTCTTCGGGAAACAGGTTTTGTTTTTTCTTTCTACCTAGAAGTATCACACAGTAACAAAAAAACTATTAAAAAAAGGAGAAAAGAAAGAAAATAAATACTCTCTTATTAATTGCATTTGCTCAGTACTTTAGAGAATTTATGAGAGTGAGACATATACATCTACTAAGTCTCTATTCCATCTTCAATTATACTCTCTTGGGTCAAATTTTTGGACATTCACTGCGCAGGCAATGAAGCAAAGAATGGATCTAAATTGGTTTTAAATTAATCAAAGTCATAGTTAAAAAGCAGAGCATCATCGCTTAGGTTAAATGTCAGTTGTTCATCTTCAGTTTCATGTATTTTTTTGAACTTACCATAATTGACCTTTTCAAGTGTAACACTCAGTTAAAACCTGGAGAAAATGGCAATATGATAAGAGAAGGATAATTTCAGCTATGACAAAGTCACTATATAGAAGATGAGATATGAAGATGTTAATTAATCTCTTCTCACCATTTTCCACAATAGAGCAATTACACTTTGGAATTGATGTTACTTCTAATGGATGTGATATCACAATTGAATTAAAGGTGGGCAAAAAAGTATGAAAACAAGTTTAAAATGAGTGAGAAAGGCTTCATTCAAAGCTACAGAAGTCAGTGGAAAGATTATAATGGATTTCTGTGAGTTTTATATAAGGCCTTTAGTGCACAATTGGAAAATTTTTCATGTTTAGATAACTTGAATAAAATAACTACCTCTTTGTCTACTGTATTCCCTTTGGATTTCCCTCTTTGATCTTCTTTTTTCTGGTCACAGAATGTTCCTTGTTAAAATAGTACAAACCTTCTTTGGGTAGAAGAACGAAAGCGCCTTGTTGTAGGACATCCCTGAGTAAGTATACCAGCTGAGGAAATTTTTTATATGCCACTCCTTGTCCATGCTGCTGCAGCTTGGCCTCTCCTTCCTACACCACACAATACAATCAGCATTTGGCAGCAGACACATTTTTATCTCAGCTTATGAGAAAATTCATTTTTTGAATTAAACTGTGAATGTTTAGGACACAATAGTAGTGTGGCTTACTTGAGTGCATCAGATCATGTGGGAAAGTAAGTTATGTGCTTACTGGGACTCAGGAAGCGCATGCACGGGCAAAGTTTGTGCCAAGAAGGAATTACTTCCCTTAGTATTTGGCAGATGAACAATATTAGTGAAGTCTGGGTCTATTCACAGACTTACACTCTTAGGCAATTTGGGGGCAGTCTGCTTAGCTGCTGGGCTGCAAAAAACAGAGTTTAGGCCTGGTTCAGTTAAACCAAATGATAACAACCTCATTGGTTTTAAAGGAATGAAATGTTAATAATTGAAAAATCTTAGGCTGTCAAAACGAATAAAGTGTTGATCAGGTTCTATTTCCAACAAGTTTGTTACTGGCTTGGGACCATGGAAGTTATTCTGGGATGGTACTTATGTTTGTAGCACAGACAAAACTCCCATTGGCTTCATAACCAGTTCTACTAAAAGCAACATTGATTGAATCTAGGTTTTGGCCACATCATTATCTCAGCTTTCCTCAGTGAGCTACAGTATTGTTTTTTAATTATCATCCTGTGTGTCAATTTTTTGTCACATCTGTGATTTAACAGGTCTTCCTAGATCATTCATCATTTGTTCCTGAATTTTCAATAGTTTAATAAAATCCTTTGAACCAAATAATGACATTAGCACTACAAATAAATGGAGTGATTTCATTGCACTTCACATATTTTATTTTGACTTTCAGTGTTATGAGAACCAAGCAACTTGGTACATGTGGGAAACAAAACCAGTTTTATCTGAAAGACTATTTAATGTTTTATGAAACTAAAATGAATCTGTGCTTAATAATGTGTGGACTCAAAATGAAAGCACTCAATCCTCCTTGGGGGTGAGATTACAGGCAGTTTCAACAAAGAAAAACAGATTTAAGAAAAAACCATCTAGTTTTAAACAAATCACACAGTTTAAAATCTCCTATCTAACACATCATTTACAACTTAAGGTATATAATGCAGAACCAAACAAGGCCCACTAAGGGTGATGGAAATCTGTCCACTCATGAACAGGTGTTGACTCTGTTTTTAATGACAAATAATAATTTTGCAAGAATATGCATCTACAGAATTGGGTATAATCCCCACTCCTCACCAGTAACATAACCTTCATCAGTACAGTTGTTCATCACATGTCCATTGAAGGTTCCTCTGTAAGCTCGGTTATTCATTTGGTGGACAGAAGAGATTTGAGCATGTCACCATCCTCGGATATGGCATGGGGCCCAGATAGTCTTCCACAATTTTATCATGTGCTTTTATTTCATTTGGCCTTTAATAAGGAGACTTTGGGAAACTTTTGACTGCAGATATAGTGCCATGCATTTAGGCTACCAGAGGGCTTGTCATGCAAGAAGATAAGTGTGTGAAGTTCTGAGGTGTATAGTGGGTTGGATGCCTGGTACCAACTAAAGCTGCTCTCTCACTCCCCTCTGAAACTGGACAGAGAAGAGAAAATATAACAAAGGCTTCATGAGTTGAGATAAGGACTGAGACAAATCACTCACCAGTCACTGTCACAGGCAAAACAGACACAAAGTGGGGATATTAGTTAAATTTATTACCAACAAAATTAGAGAGGGGTGATGAGAACTAAAATAAATCTTAAAATCACCTTCATCCCACCCCTCTCTCCTTCCTATATTCTACCTCCACCCTGTGGAGGGTAGTGGTGCAGGGGTATGGGGGTTGTGGTCAGTTCATCACAGGTTGTTTCTGCTGCTGTTCAGGGAGAGGAGTCCTTCCCCTGCTCCAGCGTGGGGTCCCTCCTATGGGAGACAGTTCTCTATGAACATCTCCAATGTGAGTCCATCCCACAGCCAACAGTTCTCCAGAAACTGTTGCAACATGTCACTTTTCCACAGGGTGCAGTCCTTCAGGCACTGGTTGCTCCAGTGTGGGTTCCCCACAGGGCCACAGGTCCTGCCAGGAAAACCTGCTCCGACATGGGCTCCTCACTCTAGGAGAGAGGCCCTTTCCAGGGCCCTGCTCCTACATGGGCCTCCCATGGGGTCACAGCCTCCTTCAGGCACTCACCTGCTCTGGTGTGGGTCTTCTGCACGGGCTGCAGGTGGATCTCTGCACCCCTGTAGACCTCCGTGGGCTGCCGGGGCACAGCTGCTTCACCATGGTCTGCACCACGGGCTGCAGGGGAACCTCAGCTCTGGCACTTGGAGCACCTCCTCCCCTTCCTTCTCCACTGACCTTTTCTGCAGAGTTGTTCCTCTCACATATTCTCACTCCACTCTTCTCTGGCTGCAATTTTGTCTGTGCAATAACTTTGTTTTTTCTTCTTAAATATGTTATCATGGAGATGTTACTGTCATTCCTGATTGGCTCGGACTTGGTCAGTGGCAGGTCCATCCTGGAGCTGGCTGGCATTGACTCTGCGGGAAATGGGGGATGCTTCTGGCAGCTTCTCACAGAAGCCACTCCTGTAGCCTCCCTACTGCCAAAATCTGTCCACACAAACCCAATAAGGGGCCACAACTGTAAGTCACCTCCATTAGGTGCCCCTAAATTCTCTTAGATTCCAAAGTTTAAGAGAAATGTTATTGAGCTGGAAGTATGGAGGGCAGAATGTAATAAAACAGGAAAACAGTTGGCAGTTCTTCCAGATCAGCTCATTTTCACTGGAATGAATAGAATCACAACTAATTTCTCTATCAAATTTTTCTCTCTCTGCAGAGAGAAGTTACTTCAGTCATGGAGGAAGTGACTTGGCAAAGGAGAAACAGCAAAGGATAAAGTAAAACAGAAAAACCTCCATACATGTACCAGAAAGCAACATGGATTTGTTATTCTCCAGATTAATGAAAACAACAGATAAAACTGGAAATACCATACAAGAGTCAAAACAAGAAATATGTGCACATACAAGCTAGGTGCCAGAGTCAGGAAAGATAAAAATGAAAACAAAGCCCTTTCATCACCTGACTGGAACCCACAGCAGGAGGCTGGGAACTTCTCTGTACTTCTGAAGATTGTATCACAAGCATATGTGAAAGGAATTTGGTGAGCCCAGTGCTCCCATAGTGAGTGAGAAAGTAGAAAGTTATTGTCTCTTTTCAAAATGTCAATTCAGAAAGTAGAGGAAAAGATTAGATGAATACAACGAAGAATTCTTCTGTTCATATACACCTTGATGTTCAGAAAAGATGGGAAAATAGCTCATAATAGGAAATCTTTATGATTTGCTGATTCTATTCCTGAACGTATATAAACTTCAGACAAATTAATTTTGCCAATTAAGATCGGAAACCCTGTGGTAGTAAGTCCAGCATGAAAGCAGAAAGCAATCAGAGGTTCCCTGCGTAGACAGAGCTTATTTTTCTGTACTATGACATGCTGTACTCTATTACAGACGTACAAAGATGACTTTTTTCCCCTTGCCTCACTTCACTTTGACATGAAAGGATCATGTTTATGATACTCAGAAGAATTTAAAATACGTATTTTCAGACTGATGTTCAATTTAATTTCCAATGTTTACTCTTCTTTTTAAAAAGTAGTTGCATTTTCAAAATTAAAACTAGTTTTAAAAGTTTACTTCCAAAATATCAAAATGGAACACAAAGTGTTGGAGGTTTTGTACTTTTTTTATATTTCCTCAAATTTGGAATGTTCATATATAATTTTGCTCAATCCATACTTGCAGTTTTCAATGCATTTGCAACTTGAAGTTTTCAATGCACAATGTATTTCACTAACAATTTTTGAGGAGAAAAAAAAAGAGAAAGAGAAAGCTGAGAGCTGCAATGAGTTTGGTGAAGGAAGGAAAATTATATCTGGCTTGAGTTCTCCATTGGGTCAGAAAGAAAGCATGAAAGGGCTTGTAGTCACTGATACTGAGAGATTGATGGATATGGGAAAGGCTAGGGATGCCTGTAGGAAGTTCAGGACCCCAGTCACCAGAAAATCTACTCTCCACTGGCCTGGAGAGCAGCTACTGTGTAACATGAGCGATAATTTAAAGTAACATCACAATTATGGATAAAAGCAATTTAAATGTCAATAGATCAATACATGCTGTTTAGCAAAATCCACAGAATAAAAAATAAGATCACATTTAATTTGCAGGCGCTGGCTTGTATAAATTCTGCTTAGAGTTTTATAGGTAATGGAGTAAAGCTTTATAGGTAATGGAGTTGATTATGATCCAGTACTTATCTCTCACACAGAGCTGTTTTGACTTTAATGTTTGCAAAGGGCTTTGAGACAGCAGCAAGGAAAGTATTATTTTTTTGTGTAGAGGTAAAGGCTTTCTGGATGCTTGGGAAACATAAAGTGATCATTTCCTGACATAGTAGAGTGAAGTTCATTTAAATAAATAACAGAGGAGAGACTACTCCCCACGCAACAACTCAAAATATTTTAATGAATCCTGGAAAATTGTTTTCAGATAGTGCATTTTCTTCAAAAAAAAAAAAAAAAAAGAAAGTAAAATTTGGTATGGCAGCCCTAATGCACTAAGTTTGTTGATAAGTTTCACAAAACAGATCTGAAAGACAAGGTCATGGGTTCAAACCCCATACAGGCCATTCATTTAAGAGTTGCACTTGATGATCTTTGTGAGGTCCCTTCCAACTCACAGTATTTTGTGATTTTATGATTCTGTGTGATTGTGGAGTTCAGTATGAATGTTGCTGTTGGGTTATGAAGGATTTCTTTTTAGTCTCCCCAATCATCTTGTGACACTGAGGAGTTTAATTAATTTTCATTTGCTTTAGGTTTCCATAAAATAAGAAGAAAATTACTTAGCTTTAGTCAATATCCCATTTTGGAATCAGCAGGTGACAAGTGACAAAGTTTGTAAAGATTGTGTTTTTGACAGCTCAAAGTGAAGAAGACAATTTCTCAACAAATTTTAAGAAACAGCTATAGGTACAATAGCTTTCTGAAATGTAAAAATATATAATTTATTATTCTTAGTATTCATCTCTTGTGAAAACAACTGTTATGATGGACTGACTATGAGATATAAATTTTCTTTTAGCAAATACTAGAGCGTGCCTCAAAGGCAAAGATGCCCTTCAGAGAAACCTTGAGAATTAGAGGACCAGGCAATCACCAACCATATGAAGTTTAACATGGGCAAGTGCCAGATTCTGCACCTGGAACAGGGCAACACTGGGTGTATGTACAGACCGGTGAATGAGATTCTGGAAAGCAGTTCTGTGGAAAGGGACCTGGGGGTCCTGGTGGATGGCAAGTTGAACATGAGTCAGCAGTGCCCCGGCAGCCAGGAGGGCCAACCCTGTCCTGGGGGACATCAGACAAAGGTTTGCAAGCCAATTGACGGAGGGGATTGTCCTACTCTGCTCTGCACTGGTACAGTCTCACCTTGAATACTGTGTGCAGTTTTGGGCACCACAGTATAAGAAAGATGTTAAGCTATTAGAGAGCGTCCAAAGGAAGGCAATAAAGATGAAAGGCCTTGAAGGGAAGCCATATGAGCAGTCGCTGAGGTCACTTGGTCACTGAGGGGAGACCTCATTGCAATCTACAACTTCCCTGTGAGGGGAAGAGGAGGAGCAGACACTCATCTCTGTGGTGAACAGTGTCAGGACCCAAGGGAATGGCCTGCAGTTGTGTCAGGGAAGGTTTAGGTTGGATATCAGGAAAAAGTTTTTCACCAAGAGGGTGGCTGGGTGCTGGAACAGGCTCTCCAGGGAAGTGGTCACAGCACCAAGCCTGACAGAGTTCAATAAGTGTTTGGATGATAGTCTTGGGCACATGGTGTGATTCTTGGGGTTCTCCCAGGGTTCAGGGTCAGGAATTGGACTTTGTTGATCATTGTGGATTCCTTCCAACTCAGCATATTCTATGATTCTACAATTCTATGACAGTCTCACATATCTTTAATGTGATATGTACAACATGTAAATGGAAATCGGTGGGATTGGGAGGGATATATTTAGTAGATGGTGTACCAAGCAATATGAACTGTGATGGGAATGTATAAATTTCATATTTTCCCTCCTCAAGGTCTCTAATGCACAGTTCTCACTACATTGAATAATCAGAGAAACAGTTCTGAAATTTAAATTTAGCAGAACAAGCATCTCCAAAACTACCCATGGAGACAATGACAGTATTTCAGCGTGAATCTACATCCTTCGTTTCTGTTCAGGAATCCCCACAGAGTCAAAATGTGTATAAATATGGCTAAATCTGTTTTTAAGTGGTATAGGAATTGACTTTGTAAATTAAAAATAAAAAAAGGAAGAGTAAATAGAGTGATAATCTTTAGTACTAATCTCATATTTAGTATTAATCAAATCTCTTCTAGACTAGCTGGTGGAACTCAGATTGCATCTCTGTAAGCTAGAAGTCACTCATCTTCATCAATTTTATACTAGATATCTGACCCAGAAGACCAAAAATGCTTGAAATTATTATATGTTATTAAAATGGACCAATAACAAATAAACTGTACATACACAGTAGTGTTAGCATGACGTTACTAAGAAAATTAAGGTACAAATCTGTCATCCAAAACAAAATACTACCTGAAAAAGTATGGAGAATTTACATGCCTGAAATCTCTGAGATGGCACAGGGATCTATAGAGAAGCTGAAATTTTTTTTTTGGTGAAGACTCAGTGAAAAAAAAATCTCATACTCAGATTTTTTGTCAAAATAAGGAGAATAGCACCTCATTGCTTATAAACTTTGTTTTCCACCCACTTTTCTTGTCAGCTCTTTCACCTTATGTTCAATAGACTTGACACTGTGGCTGCCTTGTCTAACCTAGCATCTTTATTCCTTTTACTCTTCCAACATCTGGCGGTTTCCATTTAAAGCCTGTGGTGCATTGCAGTGCCCTATATGGAAATGTGAGTTACCGCTCAAAGGCCAAGCTTAAGCTAGCTTGCTTAACTGGAAACAAAATGATTACAAGTTATGGCACTCCGCACATGGACCACTGTTAACACTGTTGTAACAGACTAGCTCAAGCATTCATGTGTTATCTTGCACCTTAAATTTATACCCTATCTCTCTTAAAGTACATGCAAAAGCTGCATTGATCATGCACCTTTCTGGTACAACATCTCAACAGTATTTTGAGTCCCAAAGTAGATGACACTTTCTTTTTTATGTGGCATGTTGAGCAGGAATGATTGTAAAATATCAAATTAAGGTTTCCTGTTAAGAGTGATAAATCTCTATGACTTACGCACAGAAAAACATAGAAGTCATGAAATATAAAAGTTTCTTCCTTTTGTTTCCTTGCCCTGTAATTATTGCTTCCATATTTCAAGACACTGAATTCATACTGGTTATATTGTATATCTGTGGTGGATTACTATTACTCTGAAAAAACTTTCTCTAAGTTATTTTTCCTCAAAATAATAATAAAAAAATTTCTTTTTTCTTAGAGAGAATGGACTTCATGTTTTTAAGGAATTGTTCATTTTTTAACTTTACTCCTCTCAAATCCCTGAAGAAATAAATCTACAGACTAACATAACTTAAGTGGCAGCGAGAGAATTACACCAGACTTTAAAGATGTCGTAATGGCCTATCTGTTGATATCAGTTTTCTGTCTCTTGAGTGCTGTAGAGCATGTAATCTCTTCTGATAGGCAGATGGATGTGTGAGTTTGATCTGCTGACACAGTACTAATAACCCCATTAGACCCAAAGATTAACGATGTATTGTGCTTTGTGCATGCCTCCCTCATCCATCATGTACCTGGTTATCAGAGGCAGAAAAAAAACCCAGACCTTTTATGTAATCAGTCAATAGCTTTGTTAATCTAATTGCCAGTAACAATAGATTTACTGGTAGAAAGGTTTCCACTCACAAGCACCCTATATTTTTTAATTACATTCCTTCACATTTTTCCTAGCTACTACCTACAAAAATACATATTTTGGTCTATTATTTCAAGCATTTTGCTTCGAAGAGCTATTTTGTTCTATAAAAGCTCCTTTGAAACTTCACAGGACAGCAAATGACATGAACTGTAAGAAAAAAGTCAAGAGCAAACCATCTTGTGGGAAGTTTTAACCTCAGAGAATCAGCGGGATGTCAAGTGAAGCTACCCGAAAGTCAATAAAGCTAATGGGCATGATTCATTTTTAACAGTACCACAATTTCAAAAGTTCTGAGATAAAATTTTTTCTATTACAAACTATTTATATTAGCTCCAATGAACCACTCATTCTTCACCAATGTCTTAACATATATCGTAGGGAAGTGAGAGGAAGAGGGTGAACATTGCAAAAGGAATGAGTTGTAATGGACAGTGCATACAGGCAACCAGCTTCTGTAGCGGTTAAGAGGCATCACCAGCATCACTCAGCAATTCAGTAGATAACCAACCACCAAATAGAGTTAGGCAATAGTAAGCCATTTGAGCCAAGAACAGAAACACCAAACATTTGTGTGTTTGTCAAATAAAGTCTTACTCCAACAGAAAGCATGGTGAACACTGGGGTCGACTAAATCAGAACAGCAGTTCCACTTATACATGTTAGTGCCAGAGAGGAAACACTATGATCACTTGGTTTAAAGCTCATGAAAACGTGGCATAAAATTCCTTCGACCACGTCCTATATCCTACCTAGTGGCAATGCACTTGAAAGATATCACATCTCATAGGAAGACAGGCAACTTAGATTTAAAGAATTCTGTCACATATCTCAAAATCTGTTACATTACTAGACTAGTGAGAAAAATGTTCATGTTTTCATTCTAAGTTTTCCTCATTTTCATTTTATCCAACTTCCAGCTAATCTGCTAAACCAATGTGCTGTCGAGAATGAGAGGTCTTCTCCCCTTGCATTTATCTATAAACTGGGATCAAATCATCTCTCAACATTCCTTTTGCTTGGTTGAGCTCTCTACGTCTCAAAATGTTTTCCAGGTCTCCCAGTCCTCCTTTCAGAACTATATTATTTTACAGTGGCAGCTGACTTTAGGCAAGCCTTTAGAGTATTGTCATTATTTATTTACGAAGAGCTGTCAATTGTTACTCTTTGATGACATCATAGAAGCAAATATGAGTATCAGTCTCTCTCTGCCTTGGTGCTGTGTACACACAGGGTGCTGTCATGGATTGCAGTTCTCAGAAAACTCTGTATATACAGCACATCTCATACATAACATACTGGCATTTATTTCCTCCTCTACCCTGTAGGTGGGTGAAAGATGATTCTGAATAATTTTATTTTTTTTTATTCAGAAGCCCAGTCTTTTTATTTATGTTTTAAAAACAATATATCCATGAAGGAGGGAAGAAATTGCATTAAAGAAAATACTATGAGAAGTGATACAGCTAGCTTCTTAGTTAATTTTAATAGCACCTTGCTTAAAGAAATATATTATTTCTACAGTATTTGAGTGAAAAGGAAAAATATTTTTTTTCAGCCTTTAATGAAACAAATATACAGAACCTGCATAAAATTTCACCATCTTGTGTTTCCTTGTGCATTGAGATGCATTATAGTTTTAATAAAGTTGCATCAACAAACTTTCCTGATTGTCACATTTATATTAGTTTTCAATTGAGCTAAGTTATGGTTGTATACTTTAACTTAATTTTGAACAGTCACATTACCACTATTGCATAAAGTCAAGGTTTAGTTAAGTAGAAAATGAGGAGAGCTAGCTTTCTTTAATTGCTAAAAGTCAAAGTAATTTGCCTTTTTGCCTAAAGATAATCAGAGAGTAATATGATTAATTCATATACAAGAAACCTTACTGACAAATGATCTAAAGAACTTCTCTCATCAATATATTTTCATATTTTTTTTCATATATTATTTTGGATCTTGTTCACTTCCTAAACCTGCCATAGTCACATTAATTAATAGATAAATGTATAAATCTTATTTGCTCTGGCAAGCACTTTACTAAACTTATATCAACACTCATTATTTTATTACCCTTGAATTTTTTTTTACTTACACCTAAAACAAAAACAGACAACAAAAACAAACAATAAACCCCCCAAAACCATCAAACCACTCAAACATAATTTTATAAAAGTTTATATTTATTTTCCCTTTAAAACAAACTGGGAAGCCCAATCAATGGGAACCAGATTCAGTCTCTATATTAGCCTTACTGACTGTACATCAAGCAAACTTCTTCGACATATTCAAACATCTTGCTTACAATTCTCCACAGCTATAGCACCTTAAGAGCGTCAGCAAGATAGTAATTAGCAGCTGTATATTCCTTTTCCAGAAACTCCAAGCCTTCCACATTTGCCACCATCTCTGCTGAGGGTAGTGTTAGATTAGGACTTCAGCACTCACAGGGTGTCCCTCTCTTAATCATGCAGGTGTCAGGAAACTGTTGTCTCACCTTGCATTTGTGCAGTGCCTGACTTCAATGGAGCTGCCTCAATTTACCACACTCTAAGATGTGGTGATATATCTAAAACCTGCTGTTCTCTCTCACTGAAGTCAGGCACTGTGCATCTGCGGAGAAAGACATCAGCTGTATAATTGCCTGTTATAGATATATATTTCTTTATATTTTTAAAACTATTTTTGTATTTTGTATTGCATACACTTCAGACATAAAATTAATTTCATTGTACTCAATATTCTGGGTTTTGAATAAAATAATATAGTTCCTTCTTGATTAATGCAGCTAAGTTTGAATGTTAGGTGAGCTTGGATGAGGTGGCAGGAACACAAAGCATTCAGTAGTCCTCCAGGAGACTCCACATGAAACACCTCACAGAACTTGCCAAGCTTTTTGCATTTTCAGTCGAAATCCTTCCAAAACTTTCAGCAACATCTAGCTTAACATTTGTATGCAGGCAGGTTTGGATTCTTCATATGAAGAATATCACAGTGCAGACTCTAAAAAAAGAAAAGAAAAAAGATACAGGTCTCTTTCCTTGTAATAATTGGAAGCTGCAAAAGGGAAGTGACTCATTCTCTCTCTTTGCCCTTGCAATATTCCAAGAACATGTTATTTGTTAGTACATTTAATTAATGTAGAAAATCTCCTGTTTCCTGTTTGCTTCCAAAAGAGCAGCACTTTTGCTGATGCTAAATGACATTTAAGCAGTTCCTATTGTGACGGGCAACAAGGTTTTGAGAATCTCAAATAGGATTTGGATGGTCTAGGAGCCTGCTTTTGGTTAGACACAAAGACATCTCTAAGCTGTTTTCTACAAGTGTGTCCTTATATGAGTAGTGTGATTTTCACTGAATTATGCCAGCACCCAGAGTTAAGTCTGTGTGAAAAGTGCTTTGCTGGGTTGGAATAAAATAGTCATTAGCTTCTCAAAGAAAAGAAGCCAAAGAGGCAGTGCTGATGTTAACCATCTTACTAGAAAAGTCCATAGAGATTTTTTTCCCCCTTCTCCTTCTATCTTTATTACTTGCTGTTGCTCTTGTAAAGCATGAGCACAGGGCAGATTTCTCTAGTTGGGAGGCCTGAGGAGAACCCACAATGCAACTACAGAAGCCAGGAGTGGGAATCCCAATGGCACTTAATTTTGCTGGGCCCAGCATATAACAAGGGGCAAAAAGAAATTCATTGTCACAGACCTTCACAGCAAAAGAATTGTGACAACTGGAATCATTATTATCTCTGCTCCCCGTTCCTGCAGTGGGTACTCATCTACTGTGAAATTGGCAATATCCAAAGTTCAGTCAAATGCAAACTAAAGAAATGGAAACAACAGAGATAAATATTTGCTTCTTAATCCCTTTGAGTGACAGGAGACTTCAGTAACACTTGTAATGGATTGAAAAACAATTCAAGCTACTAAAACCCCTTTCCCCAAATACACAGAAAATATCCTACTCTCTTTAACTGTTCCGCAACCTAGATCAGTTCCAAGGAAGACCAGGGACATTCCTTGTAACTATTTATAATCGTGTGACAACGGTGTAGCAGTTAACTTTGCACTGACTTTTTTACTATCTCCTGATGCTTTGTGCTCCAAATGGGCCAGAAGCAAGTAATGTAAAGGAGAAGATGGAAGCAAACTGCTCCTTTGTCATAGGTTTTTTTCAGTGAAACTACGTCTGCCAAAAATACAAGAGATTATATGAAGGTAGAAAACTGAATAGACTTTTTATTTATTATTGTGTGGTCATACTTCTGGGGCCTGCTTACCCTGAAGGAAGAGATTTCCCACAACAAGTTTCAAACTTCACCATTTTCACACTGAAATGGGAGATTCACTCTCCAAGTTTTTTCCACGCTCTATTTACCATAAACCAGGGCATTTAGTCTCATAGGTGACCTTTACAGAATTATATTTTTATTTTACGTGTGATTATTCTTGTACATGCACTTTCTAGATACAGAAACAGATAGCATTTTCATGCTTCTCAGCCAAAGAAGAGGGGATAGCTTATCTATGAGGCTATCTATGGGGATCTTTCTGATTCAGTTTTACCACGACACGCAAAGACCACCATGGCAATGCAGTCTGCAGCACATAGCTTCTTATAGCATAGCTGTGGCAAATGCTCATTTATGCATCTGAATGATTCAGGCTACATGTTGCAACCAATATATATGTATGCAGTAACAGACGGCAAGTTACTGCAACTAAAACTGCTGACTGCTTTTTAAAGTATCTTTTATTGATTTTATGTGAACCATAAAGAACTGCTTTTGATTATCTGGCAAATACACATTCTAATGCTTTAACTTTCCAGTGTAAGTTTGTAACTCTCAGTGCTACACAGTTGAAATAAACTTGGGATATATTAGGCAGAAAAAAATCTCTTGGAAAGGAAGAGATGAAATATTCTATTGCTACTGACTTTTCCTAGAACTATCATTTTATATTCTGGCTTCGTACAAGGCTGAATTTTCATCCAGATGAATAAAGTTGCCCTTCTAAAATTTGTGAAGGAATCTATCCCACATATCCATTATCATTCGTAATGGATTCAGACGAGTAATATGTCTGCCTTTCAATAAACAAGCGTTTGTTCACAATTTTGTTTGAGAAAATCTTGACAATCTCCTTGACAAAGAACCATCTCATTCTTAAACTTGCCCCTTGCAAAAAGAGCATTTTAAATTATGTGCATTTTTGTCTCAAAAATATCTTAAAGATATTGAAATATCCTCTTTCTGTACAGTTCTGTACATTATTTTCTTTAAAATACTTTCATTTTTTCCTATGTCTTCCACAAAAAAATGTCATATCTGATAGAAAAGTAAAGGGTTTTGCTGCTGAAATTGAGAGGTAGGGGGCACCTCACACCCCCATCCTCCCTATAAAAAAAAGAAGACCAAGTTAAAAAAAAAAAGGCAAAACTGAAGTCAAATACTTTCTGGCCAGATGTAGCAAATGCTTTTCCAACTACTTCTTGATTTGAACTTGAGATTATAGAACATACACGTTCTGACTGTGTTAAAAAACAGCCATTCTCTTTCACAAGACTGCTTAAGGAATGTATCACTCTCCAACAGAAAAATTGAGCTGAAAGGTCAGTAAAATCAGTTAGCTATAGTTCCACCCCTCCAGTTAGGTTTTCTCTGGGTCTACAGTTCTAAAGTTTTGCACAGTTTTCCCACCATGGTTAAATACCTTCTGATTTATATTTAATTCCCCCTCACCACTAATGTATATTAATAAAAGTTCTCCTTTCCTTCAGTGGACCCTGAGAATAGGCAGATATGGCAGAATCTCACTGATGTTCAAAGAGCAAGGTGTTACTGCTATTGACAACATAGGATTGCAGAGGTTTGCAAAAAAGACATAGCCTGATTTCTCTGAACTCTGAGACAGCAAAGAAAGACGGTGACTTTGTTGGACAAAGAGCTGAACATCAGTGAATTTTAATCTGCTGTCACCTGCTTGACAAGGTGACTCGGGCTAAAAAGCACACTTTGGGAAGATGAATTTGCTGTTTTGCTAAGAAATTTTGAACTGTCACCCTTGGGCACTGCATTAACTTACACAAATTGTTTCCAGACACTAGCCTTAGAGCATGATATCCATCAGACTAACAGACCGTAATCCAGCTTTAACCCAGTCAGGCGCAAAATATTCTTAACCACAAAATTTAACCATGGTGCATATAAAGCATTTTAGAAAAAAAATAGGTACAATAAAAATTTGTGTACATTCTGAACTTTGTTTTTATTTTTTATTTGGCTACAACAGAATAAAAGACCTCAAGCAACTGTATAAAGGTGGTCTAGTTAACAACTGCATCGTCACAATGGTGTCTCTGCTTAAACATCTCAGATTTGAAAATTAATCATAAATGTGTGCACATTCCAATGTATGTCTGCAAAAAAAGTACATGCATAATGAATAATATGTGACTGAATTAGAAATAAAAACAAAAAATCAGTCACTATTTGTCATAAAAGATATTCAGAAAAATATATGCTATACAAATAACACATTTAGTAAGACTTGCTCTTGTCCTTCAGAAACACACGGAGCAGCATCTGGAAGTAAGATGAAAAATTGTGTTTTGTGTTCAGCGTGAACTTGAAGAAAAGGTAAAATAAGCCTACCAATCCTCCCTTGGCTTTTCCAGCCTGTTAAGTACCAGTTACAGCACAGAGTCACTGATGGCTAGGATGATTCAGATTAGAAGACAGACAGCAGTGATACTGCTGAATGGGTTTTAGAGCGCCTTCAGGTAAATCCTTTGTGTCTCAGAATAAAGGGAGCTGCATTAAGTGACATCTAAAAGTGTTACATTCCTTGCTGGCTGTGCTTGGCTCTGTTGCCTACCTTATTGCTAGAGCAATGTATGGATCACAGATTGCTCTCAAGTGTAGGTAGTTGCTGTACTTGTGACTTCTGAAACTTATTTTCAAACTTCCTCTTGCCTTCTAATCTGTTTGAATCCTACAACATCTCTTATCCAGCTTCCTGTGGGCATTGCTGCTTTTGTGAAAATATGGTGAGATTGTAATCATACAACCAAGAGGTGAGGAAACTAAGGTGGAAAATCCCAGTTTATTTTCCCCACCCCTTTAAAATTTCTGTCTATATAGGTCACACCTTTACTTCAGGATGCATTAACACACACATCAGTAGGCAGATCATTGCCCAAGGTCTTTCTGAGGAGATTTTAAAAACCCAGACTCTTTATGGATATTGGTATCATAGAATCACAGAATGTTTTGGGTTGGAAGTGACCTTAAAGATCACCTAGCTCCAATCCCATGGGCTGAGACACCTTCCACTAGATCAGGAAGCTCCATCCAAACTGGCTTTGAACAATTCAAGGGATGGGGCATCCACAGCTTCTCTGGGCAAACTGTCCAGTGCCTCACCACCCTCACAGTAAAGAATTTCTTCCTAATACCTAATCTAAACCAATCCTATTTCAGTTTAAAGCCATTTCTCATTGTCCTGTCACTATGTGCTCTTTTAAAAAGTCCCTCTCCAGGCTTCTTTTAAGCCCTCTTCAGTTACTGGAAGGTGCTATAAGACATCTGGTCTGATGTCCAGTCCTTTTTACCCATGTTATCCTTGTCCTAATCCAGTAATGGCTGCAACTAATCTTCTTTAGCACCACTTAACAGAAAAAATAAGACTCAGTATTCCCTGTTCCTTAGCAGTTCTAGACAAGGAAAAAAATAGAACTGGTCCAATCCTATATATGGTGTGGCTATCTCCTGTTGAGCAACTGCTCTCCATTTATATACATTGTAAAAAGACTGGAATCTTTATTCTGTTATAGGGAAATCTTGTTTCCCAATAAGAAAGGACAGTAGTTATCTGAAACTAATAAACCACTACTTACTGCTACTTCAAGTAGTTTTCTCTAAAAAGAAAAAAATTGCCACCTGCCGGAATTTAATGCAATGGTTTTTTTTCCTGAAAGTTTCAGTATATTCCCCACTATCATATTTTTTTCTGTTATTCTTTCTCTTTAGCACAGCAACTTTTTATCCTTGCATCTCTTAGGAATAAGTGGATGAAGCACATGTTCCTTAAATAGAGTCTCTGAATTATTCCTACATGACCTGCATCAGAGCTCTCCAGATTGTGTTGCTTTTTTCTGGAAACCTGCCAAGGTCAAAGAAAGACAGGAATTATTTCAATCCTTGTATAGTTCTTTGGAGATTAATATAATCTGAAGTATTTGAATTTTTGCTCATCAGCATAGATTTTCACTTAAGACTATTTTTGTGAGGTTTCCTTGTTCTACTCCCCCTTCCCTGGAAAACAAAAGTTCACTACTGTGACTTTGTACTGTTTTGTTTTGTTTTTCTTTTTAAAGGAAGACAGAAACATAAGTAGGAGGAAGCAGGAGAAAACTCACAGCTAAAGAGATGTAGGGTCCAGGAATCTCTTCAGGGCTTGTCTCACACATTTCTTTGTGCTTGGCCGCTCTCAAGGCTTGGAGGGACTATGCAACAAAAAGGATCCTGGGTCACACATTCAAACCCTGCTAACCAATCTAAACATTCAAGTGCTACAAAACTGGTTCTTGGGAATCTCAGCTTTACTGAAGGTCAATGGCATGCAAAGGTTTAAGTCAAATCCAAATCCGGATCTTAAGCAGGCAAGTTATTTAGTGCCTAGGAGAGCTTTACCTGTTGCCCAGGGACTAAAGAAGGAAAACAAAACCAGCAAAACTTGTTTTGGCCCCTCTTACTGTCCCATTTCTCACTATGATATTTGTGCCTATTAAATCACACTCTTTTTCAAGGGGAAAGCAGCATGGAGAGACAGTTAATGGTAAATAACAAAGTCCTGATCAATGTCTGTTGAAAATAAACTGTAACCACTATAGTGAAGCAATGCAATAACACAGCAGCTGTCCTATTTTTCAGTCCATGACACCCCTGAAGCACATACCCACAAGGCAGAACATCGGCTTTCCCAGTAATATTCCAGAGTCAAGCAGGCAGACATTCCAATTTAAACTGGTTACACCTGAAATCCCTTTTGCTGAGCACTTGTTCACCCACCTTTTTTATAAAGGACTATCAATTCCTGTAATAAGTCATGAGGAACTTCCTGCAGTTTGAGCACAGCTTTTCCCTGGTCTGAACAGAAAACTCCCTTAGATATCTGCAGCAGCACTGCAGGAGGATTACAGTGTGCAGATGAACACACTATATGTGATTAAAGTCAGGAACAGGGGAACTATGATTAAGGCCTCCAGAACAAGCTCTGAGGCTACTGATTTGGATCAGCAGGTTATCACGCATTCCTCAGATGGACTAATTAACTGCAGGTAAGAATAACTGCTGCTGCCAGAACCAAGAATTGCCACTCTCACATCAGTGCTTATTCATGGGAGTAGCCACTCTCAGTTAGGCCTGTTAAACAGCACTACCAGGTAGAAAACCATGGAATTTTACTTTATCTGAGCCAGCTCCTGGCAATTTTTTAGGATTTTTCACAGTGGAATTTTTGTCTGTTCACAGAAAGGGTACTGTGCTGAAACGTAGCTGTAAAAACTTTGCCCTCATTCACCTTTGTTAAGAACTGAGAGTAAATAATTGGTGTGTGCATATATGTGGTGTCAGGGGAGTGGAGACTTTGCCTTGCCAGTCAGCACTGCCCCTGTAAAAACAGTGTGGAAGTCCAGCAACCTGGTTGACATGTGCATGAGAATTAATTAAGAGTTTCGCCAGCCACAGAGTACATATACACGTTCATCTGAATTGGCTTAAGAGAATACATAACTCCATGAATATTATGGTAGAAGGAGGCTTTTGCTCCTATGAACTTGAAAGAAAGGCATTGCAGACACTAAGAATGTGTCTAAAACTATCTATGTCTTTCACTATTCAAACTGTGTAATATGTATACCAAATATCTTTCTGTCTCCCTGTTTAGTGATGAAACCTAATAACATCCCTGATAACTAGGTTAACAACTTTCCAAAGAATTTTTCCAATGTTGTTTGTTTTACTTATGGAGCTAATCTGTATATACTTTCTACTCCTTTTGGAATAGCAGTCTCCATTTAAAAAATCTTACTGAATCTTCTGAAACAACAAATTTATTTTTCAGACATCACTTGTTCAATAAAGTGGGGAGGATTATGTGACTATGCAGAAGATATAGGAATGCAGAGAAGTTGTATTGACTACTCCATAGTTAAGCACTTTTTATTTCAACTCAAAATGGGCAAATTCTCGTCCTAATGCATATGAAGACTATGCAATTCAGATGACTGACTTTTGGGGGAAAGCTCTATGAGCACATGCATAATGAAAAATATCCTACTGTATTCTTTGTAGGAAATCCTGATATATTGACACCATCCATGTGGGCTGTTAATATCTCCAAAGTTTGAAAGAATTCCCCTAATCCTGTTTAAGATTCAACACTATTTAGTCATATGATTTAGTTTTAGGTAGTTCTGTGAGGAGCAGGGAGTTGGGCTTGATGATATTTAGGGGTTCATTCAAACTGGAGGTATCCTATGATTCAGTGAAGATAGTATTGCTATTTACTATACAACTGTCACCAGAAAAGTTTGCTATTTTTTATACATAAGAAGTTAATTAAAAATTTAAAGGTGTTCTAGATTTGCTGGTTATGAAACACAGAAATTAAATAATTATCCATGAATAATTAAAGTATTCATATTTTCAAGGGATTCTAATTTTTCCACCATTATCACTTGTAGATCTGAGACCAGCCTTCAGTCGGGCTTTGGTTGTGCTCCAAGCTATGTTCTTCAGTTCTAGAAATTCTGAGATATCAAAATCAATAAAAAGGAAATAGCCTGCAACCTATGTCCTGTACTTCTATCTCAGTAATGTAGAATTGTTACAGATTCATATACAACTGTAAGGTTTATCCACTGCCATATCTTGCTTACTATTCTGTATTTGCAACTACTGAAAGCATAATTCAGTAGATTAACTCAAATTATATGCTGGAAAAAATATTTTAGCTGCCATATTGAATCAAGCTAATGCGGTGAATAAAGAATGCCATTAAATTTAATGTCTATGCTGAATTGGGTATAAAACACCATATATAGGTGAAGAAATTTTTAAAAGATCAGTAGTTGGGATATGAACAGATTCCATGTTTTGGTTTGGTTTTTTCCCCAGCCTCATCACATTATATACACTTGGTGTGTATAATGTCACAGACTTCCGGCTTTGACCACAAGCTGAACCAAAAATCATTCTGAATTGCATTTATCCTGGACTTTACCACACATGAGAAACAAAATTACTTCTCTAACAATATTTCTTGTATCATTTACTATCCATTTCCTGTCTTGTCAGGCTATTTTGTTTCTCTGTACCACGGATTTTAAGCCTAGCTGTGCAGATATTGGTCTGGAAGCTGGCATTCAGAAGACCTATTCTTTGTTTTGCTGCTAACTCACTGGTGTGACCTTTGATGGGTTCATAAATCTACCTTTGTTTCAGTTTACTTTCTCTAAAATTGCTGTGATAAATAGATGTTGTGTTTTGTTGAGCTGAATTTCAAGATATATTGACCCAATAATCAATAATTTACCAACAAATAATAAATCCTAATATTGAGTCAATAAAACAAGAAGTCAAAAGGATTGCTCAGTGCACTCTTGTTACACTCGCACAACTTTGCTCAAATTCCGTCCAAAATCCAGAGGTACCTGGAGAGATGTTTTCAAGTCATTAAGTCTGATATACATGGACTTCACAAAATCATGGGTTAAATTCCTAACAACTTCAAATAAACCTTTTATCCTTTCAAGTGCCAATCAGGATAGATTAATTTGCAAATACAGTCTAATTGTTTAACCTTATTCGAGACCTTTGGGACCCAATTATCCTCCTGCTTGTAGGAGTGAAACCTAATTACCATTTTTTTTAAAATAAGATTAAGCAATACTTGTAATTGATGTCAGAAATTTAATTTTTTAAACAGATCTTTAGCTGGCATGGTTCTACTGAATCAACAGCATGCTGATTCACACACACACACACACCTTGAAGTGTTTGCCAGTTATTTTCCACTGGTAAAATCTTTTGATAGGAGGCCATTTTGTTATTACTGATACAATTTTCAAAACAATAAGGCCTTTCAGTTTCCACAAACTGTGGTTTCAGTTTCACAGAATTCACCAAATTATGCTGGTACAACCTATTATCTGATTACTGCCTGCTGCTGCACTGTGCACCTGAGCTAGCTCTAGCCAAGCCAGTTTGAGCACAGGAGACATCTAGTCACCAGCAGCCAGATTTTTGTGCGTTCTACACAAAGTAACTGAAGAGCCTGAATGAGTTATCCCCTGGGAAAATTCATGTTTCCTCAGCCTGACTGTTTCTGGTACTTCTATTCTATTCTGTCTGTCTCCAAAATAAACCATTGCAGTCAGTGAAAGCATAAAGTAGAGCATTATAATCCAGTTACAGTTAATGACCTTATTCTCCACCTCCATCTCTTGAGATGAGCTAAACATTAAACTGTCACAAGCCCTGGACATGCCTTGACCTTGGGAAACTGCACAATCATTGACATTGTTCCTGATGCAGTGTTCCCAACATTGCATTAAGTCTAATCTCTGTCCAGCTTTGGTTTTGCTAATGAAGCTTCCTGAAATTCCAAATGCCAGGAAAAAGTCAACCTCACGTCACCCCTCTGCTCTAAGACAAAATCAGCTGTAACTATGACATTTTTTTAAAATGTCTGTCTAAGGTTTTCTGCCACAACCTTTAGTAATAGAGGAACTAAAGCCACTTAACCTGCTGCACTATTGTAAAAGACATTTGCCCCTTCTTCTTTGCATCAACCCTTTGGTGTTATGGTGTTCTTGCTGCAACCCTCCATGTAATGGGCTGCTTTTGCTTGAGTGTCTCTTACTATGCCCAGGAGAATTCTGAAAGCAGGATATACCTCATGTAATGGACTAGAAAAAAGTGTTTATATGTTGATATGTGCAGCTACCAAGCTAAGCATTAACATCCTCTCCATGCGTAATGAATCTGTGTCAGTGAGGCAGTTATCAGGCAGGACAGAAAGTATTAGCATTCTTTGCTTCTTGGAACAGTCTCAGTTGCTGTCTCCTAATTCTCTACCTTTTTCCTGGGTTTCTGTCATTGGTTTTCCCTTTGAATCCTTGAGTTAATAGTCACTACCATCTCAGCAACTTCACTTATCTACAGTCACATTTCTTGTCTTGCATGGTGTAGAAGCTCCATGAAACCCATGCTTTGTAAGTATGTTTTGAAAAGTATTACTTGAAAGAGTATAAAAAAACCTAAATACAATCAATGTGTATATGATTGAATCTGTTTCTGCTCTATGGAACACTCTTGTTAACATTTCATAGATAATAGACTGATTTGACATAGTTTGGTATACACAGCTTTGTTCCGACCACTGTGCCATTTCTCTGTTATTTTCCACATTGTTATGAGTAAATTGATTGATTGTTTTGGAATTTTCCCAGAAAGTGAAGTTAAGCTGATTTGTCTACAATTCATTACGTCCGAAGTTCTAAGAATAAGCACTGTATTTGCCTTTTCTAGTCTCCTAGTATTATACCCTTAATGACAGAAGTTAAAAATTCCTATTGCTTCAGTCAGTTATCTAACAATCCTACAGTGCATTCAAAAATGCAAAAGCTCACCCTACATAACACTGTATAAAATCCTTTATCCATAGCACCCACTCCCTCATTCTCCAATATATGCCCTGGATACATATTTACTCTGTTTCGAACCAGGTATTAGCAATTTCAGTAAAGTTCTTATTAAATCAGGGTTTTCTCATCCTGGGAAAGAAAACTGAGGCAAAAAACCCCCTAACTGCAATAGTTAATACTTTTAATATAGCTAGTAAAAATTACTTCTATGAATTTTGAATTATTTCCTTCACACTCATAAGGTTCTTTCTTTAAATTCGGATCTTGATGCAAAGCTAACAAAAGCCACTGATGAATGTCAATGAATTTGGGATCTAGATTCTTGTATAATACCTTAACACCAGTTAAAGACCAGCAGTAGATCAGACAAGACCAAACTTGTAAGCAAGCCTGTTTTGATACGTGAATTTTCAAAGATTCATAGTGCTGGATAGCTAAAATACAGTGGCAAATAGCTTTTTTCAGATAGGAAAGCAGACTTGGAGTTTGGGTAGTAGGAATTTAGATAAGTTTGTTTCCTTCTTCCCTAAAGTCCTTCTAAAAAGGTCACAGTGATAAAAATAGAGCTGCCTTCTTTTACAGGGATTTTGCTTGAGAGCTCAATTTATTCAGAAATCAAGACAGATTGATGCTGTTCCCTGGGAATGCAGATAGGCATATTTTAGACAATAAACCAGGAGCCCTTATCTGCTGAATTTTGTCTTTTCAATGTATCTATCCTATGCTAATTTTAGGTCTGCATTCTCTGTATCCTGCCGTGTTTTGTTTTTCCTCCCATTCAGCTCTGATTTCTCATTACGGCATGTCCTTTTAGCATATATTTTGTACTTATGATGCATCTGTTCTCATTTTGCTCCTGCAAGTGCCTAAACGATAGCTAAATGCATCTGTAAGGACAAGTGCTGAACAGGTGCAAAACAAGACCACAAGTAATGAAAGGAAAGGAAGAAATCAGACACTAATTTTTGCTCTGTCAGGATTTGCCTAATATATGTATAGCCATTATACAGGCAATACAAATGCCTCATTTTCACAGTTCTTAATCTTCTTCAAAAAAAAGATCTTTCTGGAGCTAATTTAGTGTAAGAAAATTTGGTAGGAGAAGATACTCCTTCCCTACTACTGCTTTGATAGACATTCAGTAGTATAGCTTAAGGAATTTTACAGGGGATCCAGCTCTTCTGTGTTAGTAAACACAGCATTGGACAATGTTTTCAGGCACATGGTATGATATTTGGGGTGTCCTGTGCAGGCCAGGAACTGAACCTGATGATCCTGATGGGTCTCTTCCGATTCAGCATATAATATGATTGTAAAAGAGAAAATGCAAAAAAACCAAGTATGAATTGTACATATATTATTTTAAAGCAAAACAAAAACCACTTTGTTTTTATTTTACATTTATTTTACACTTTTCAAAGGAGTTTTGTCTGTCACTTTTGAGAAAACTTTGTGCAGATGTATTAATTTCACACATTCCATAAATGAGCACTTTTTACTCATTCTTATCTCAGTGATATAGACTGAATAGTTCAGCAATGCTATGTTCTTCTTATATTGTTTCAGCAGCATAAAATGTCAATTGGCTGTCATTCTCTACTCAGTGTTATGGCTTTGAAATAAGTTCAACCTCCAGGAAAGCAAGATTTTCAGGACTGTGGCTACAAAACCTTAGTAATTCCTTTTGAGAACAGGCCAAAAGAAAATCTCTGTTGCCCAGTAGCCAAATGATAGGCTGGGAGGGAAGAGTGGAGGTCAGTTCATACAGATAAAAGGAGTGCTGTTTGCTGAAAAGAAGCATCCAGAAAAAAAAAGTCCATTTTGAGTAGAACAAACTTTTGAATCCTTTCATGCACTTTCAGAAAACAGTTAACTAAGAGATCAGCTTGCAGATTACAGAGATATCAATGATTTTCTGCCCTACAACCCAAGTTAGTTGGGTGCTTTACCTGCATTAGTTCTCCCTGCCTGAGATAAATTAAGTTCACAAGACCCATCTCACAGGAGCATGTCCAAACTATTGTGTTATTGGCTGTCCAGCCTTCCCAGTCCTTGCTGCATGCCAAATCTATTTGATCTGCCTCTGAGCCACGTGCAACTCAAGATTGAAAGGTAGGTCACCCTGCACAGGAGTCCCTCGGCTACTCTCGGCCCCTCAGCTAATCTCAGTCCCTTTTTTGATGATAATCTTCCACCCTGCATTTTAAATATTTAAGTGGTCATTTGAAGCAAGGCAAATCTTCTAGTGAAGACAATCACTGAGTCAGAATCTGGCTTACTTTTTCAGCTTATGAAGAAATGTTTAGGTGTTTTGAACCAAAAGGAACTATCTCAGAAGGAGAATCCATCTTCTCCCATCCTTGGCTATTAGGTAAATGGTTTGCAAGTAGCCACGTGAATAGTAATTTTATGAATCTCATGTGGAAAGCTTTTTTTCTTTTAATTATTTTCCTTAGACACTTTTTAACAAAAAAAAAAAAAACCAAACCAAAAACCAAAAAAACCCATTTGCAAATACTTTGTGGTAAATTACATTAGATAAGAAACTCTTTGCCTCATATTATTGTGTAAAATCAAAACAGAATACTCAGGGGTATACTGAGTAAAGTTGTTCTGTAGCAGTTGTGTAACAGAAGACATGTAACTGTTTTTCCTTAAATCATAATAATCTCTTGTGAGGTTAAAAAATTCTAATATGTGGTGAAAACAGACTGAGTCTGGGGCTGCTGTAGGCTATACTGAAAACCACAGCCTGAGGGACAAAGTTGCTCACAGCTCTTCCCTGCTTCTTGCACTTGGTTCATGAAACTATTCCCAGGGAGGAACGACCCACCTCTGCCATAATCATACACAAGAGCACAGCCTGACTGCCTACTTTAAACAGAAATTGCTTTGAAGGTTTTTGTGGTCTCCGAGCTCCTCTGTCCTTTCTGATAGCATAGGAGGGAAAAAAAAGTCATGAAAAAAAAGGTATCCACAATAATGCTTCTGGAAAGACAGAATTTTTATTAAGATCATACTCTGAGTTAAGTGGCTCCTTCTTTGACAGCAGCCACACTGCTGCACTTCGAAGGGCAAGAAGATGAACTTTCAGGAAGCCAATTAGGAAATGCTGCAGAAAGAGTGGTAGTGACAGCAGCCATCTGAGAGATTAACTGCAGAAAAGGATCCTCAAAGCACTGGCCTCCAAGTATTTTCAGCATAGCTATGATCTTTCTTTTGCGCTACTTAAAAATTGCTTTTTCAAAAAGAAAAGCAGCAAAATTACTTGAGGCTTTCTAACTTATTTCTTTGCCAGGTCCCAGAGCTTTACAAGGGAATAGTTCCACAGCAAACATCACTTACCAATGGAACTTCATTTCTTCAGAGAAAAATATGTTTCCTTTAGACAGATAATAAATGCCCTTCATATTATTGTGGCTGATAAGACAAAAAAAGCTTGAAAGGTGCATTACGTTTTGCCTTTACAGTCTCTTTGCTTTTCAGAGTCAGAAAAGATTGATGTTTCTGTTGGGTCATTGCTGAATACCTAACTGTACATAAATACTAAATTTTGGCTTGCCACTTCGTACAGTAAGGCAGGAATGAAAAGACAACAACAAGAGTGAACTATATTTACATGAACTTTGCTTTGATTCTCTAGTACAAAACAAAATGTTAATGAGATGAGAAAAATAACAAGCTTGCCATGATCACACATGTGATCTCACAAAATAACAAGCAAAATTCATTAATATATTAATTTGATGCCTACTTTATTATAAGGCAGGTGTTTCTACTAGAAACAATGGCGTCATTCTTGCTCTGGCTGAACTGGACTGTAATCTTTCTGTTCTCATTTGAATACAGGGAAAAACTGATGCACAAAAAATAATAACCATGTTTTGAGAAATCTAGTATAATAGCTTTCTTCATAAGCCTCAGCATAATTAAGAAGAACACAAGACTGTGTGTTCTTCTTAACACAAGGGCTCATGATTTCTCATATATTAGAAAAAAATGCAGGCTAGTGTTTTTAAAATACTACTGTTCACAATTAATGATATCTGTTTGTCAATGCACTTTAGCTAGATGCACTGCATCCTCACACTGTGTTACAGCTCTTGCACAAGGGTGAACTTCAGCAGGCAGCTTCACAGGATAATGGCATTAGGATTTGCTAATCAGCACAGCCCTGTCATCCTTATCTGCTGATTAAAAGTAGCTATCTGCATCTGGACATGCAAGTTCTGACCCCGAGGTGTTGTGTTGAGAGAAGAGACCTATCAGTAGCTCTCCACAACACGGAGAAGACTACTACATCAAGGCTGTAGAAACATGAAACAATTTTTATAAAAGTGAATATTTATTTTCTTGTTTTTATAAAGCACTAACACTCCTGGGCTGTGTTCACAGAAATCCTGTGTTGTTTCTACTTAGTTCAGTTAGACTTATTCCTGATTAATGCCTTCTTCTACGTTCATCACTGGAATGTAGAGTTCTCCTGTTTGGATACACTAAATCAGATATTATTCACTATTAGTGGCTTTCTATAGTTTTCTTTTTCTTATTATTCTATTTTATTTTGCAGTAGTATGCAAATTTTAAAGTATGCCTATATGTAATTTGCTGGATAAAAATTAAAATGATTACACAACTTCTACATTATATGCTTTGAAAGACAGAGAAATTAAGATAAAATTTTCAATTTTCATACCTATTTTTATCACAGCCTTTTAAGATTACTTTTATGCTGACTTTCCCAGAGCTTTCTGAAGTCAGCAGTTCTTCAGAAAGATTATCACCTTCAAAAAAAAGGGTTAGTAATTCGTGTGTGCACTGTAAAATAATTTACATTCACTAGATTCTTTACTACCCCTTCCCTGTAAAAACACTGTTGTTTTGTTCATCTTTTATATGGCAGTCGCCACTGGAATGTTCTCTTGGAAACTGCTTTATCATCTATAAGTCATGATTTGGCCATTTGATCACTCCTTAGTTTCTCCTAAGTTGAATATAAGCTCCAAATCCTGCCACTTTGCCTTTCAGATTTTTCTTTTTTCTGTGTCTGATGTCAGATAACCTCAACACAAATTATCACTTATATAATTAAAACAATGCCTTTGAGTATTGGGAATGTTTGAAAGCTAAATGTGATACAGTGGTTTATGCATCTATAAATAGAAATGTATCCATCATCTACATGAAATATGTGTCTTATTTAATGAATATAATCTGGCAAGCAATTAAAAAAAAATCATAAAGGAGAAATTCTTCTCCACTTTGTTGCCCTACTCAGAGGGAGATTTCTTCACAGGGCTTTTTTAGTGTAAAACCTGGCCTCGTTCACTGCTGTTGAAATGTATAGTCTACTGTTATCATATTGCCATGTGACTTTACCACAGTTAGGACTGTTTCGTGATGAAATAATCTGCACATTATTTATACTTGTCTCTGCTGCTTACATGGTACAGTACAAAAAGGGGTTGCATGAAGAGAAAAATGCAAGAATATGTTGCCAACAGACCTCAGCATTTCACCTGTGCATCTGAATGATACATAGGTCATGGAGATTTCAATGTGAAACACTAGATTAAATGATTCTTTTCATGTTAATAGCTATGGCAGTTTTTATTTAGTTTTCCAGACTGATCTTCACAAAAGGTCAGTCTAGAGAATCACAGTGGTTCTCTCCTGCTTTGAAATCTACTAGTTTTTGGGTGTTTTTCCTGAAAGTGGACTTCAGCTGAACTTCACAAGAAAAGACCTTGTTCACAAGAATATATTTTTGAACATCAAAACTTGATGATTACTGCTTTCCTTAACTCATTAACTTTCTGTGGTCAATACTATAACCATTTAAAGGTGGAATGGTACAGTCTTTTTCATTAGATTCAAAGCAACATTTTGTTTTCTTCAACATAACTCTTTTATTACTAGTTTTGAAATTCCTAAAACAGTAGTGTCCATCAACAGATTGCTTCCATGCTTGCTCATGACTTTTGCAGAAGTTCTGAATGTGCTTTCAAGGAATTTACAGCAGAAAAGTGCAATCTATAGAGCAGAAAGAATAAGAGGCTTAAATCAAGTTCCGTGGATAAATGTAGGAACAGAAAATGTCTTAAGAAAATAGCTGAAGCACAGAAGGATCTCAGTTTGTTGTATGGTGGCTGTTAAAAGTGCTTCAAACAATCCTGAACCACTTTCTTCAAGATGCATTTCAGTCTCCTGTCAATATTTTAGACTTTGTGTCTGATACCAGCTCTTACTGGCTGTGCTCAGCTTTGAACTATGAACCCAAACTCTGATTGCTGAGGAAATGTCATTATGTAGATCCAGTGGAAAAACAGTAAGTCACCTGCTATGCTCCTTTCTCTCAGACCTTCTCAAAGGACAAACCTGGAATTCCCGCAAGGACAAGTGAAAGGAAGATTGGATTTGTAGGCTGCGATAAAGTATCACTCCCTGCTTAGAAGACCTAGTTTCAGCAGTTCAGTTGATGCAGAATTCAACAATTTCCTTAAGCAATTGTGTTGGATGATGGTGGTGGACTTCTGTTTCCAAAGAATTTTAGCTCTCTTCAGTGGGTTGTATTAAAAGGATTGACGATTCCAGTTAGATGAGGATCTGCTTTAAAAAACCGCATACAAAATGGAATATGATTGCCAGGATGTAGTGAGTGTACTTTCTAATCACTGCTTTTTTAGTGGAAGACTGTCTCATGCCTCATCTCAGCTAAAGTAGAATACACTAACTGGTAGTTTGCACATTTCCAGTAGTACACATCTAAAGAGTTGCACTGCTCTTGCTAACCTCCATCTATACAGACCTTGTGAGAGCAGCTCATGTTGGGCAGGAAGAGTGTGTCACTACTGCTTCACTTAACAAATACATTTCTTTCACTAAAAATGAGGGAGTATTTGCACATACAGCCAGATCCCTCTTTTTAAAAGAAGAGTCAAACTAGTTTGAAGACAACAGCTTTACAGGTCTCTTGCCATGTACCCCTGTACATTCTGTTAGCATCCCCTGTCCCCACCTCCATATTTGAATCCTGTAGGTAAATTATGGGAGATTTCCCAGCAACTTTGGTACTTGTCTGCTTACCAGGGTCAGCCCACCAAAACTGGGGACCAGGGTTGACCTGTTTGGACCCAATGCCAGACACAGGCAAAGAAAGGGGACTGGGAAGAGGCCTGGCTGGAATGCCAAGTTAGTGGGCTGAGGCTGTGGAAGGAGATGGCCCGGTATGGCATGGCCATTACATGTTGTGAGCTTAGAACAGCCCAGCTTGAGGGGTGTCTTGCAGCCCATTCCTACTCATCTCCATCCTGGAGATCTATCTCAGGCTCTGCCACTGCCCCCAGCAGGGCTGACTTTTCACCCGCATCCATACCAACACCAAATCAAGTGTTTGAGGCAGGTGCCAGAGGCCCTGGGAAGACACAGAGAAGGCCCTGACATGACCACTCCCCCTCCTCATGTTATTGTACATGTAAGCATTCCTTCTTGAAAGAACTTCTTCTCCCTAATAAAAATTGTAGTACCTTTGTAACACTCTTATCATCATGAGATGCCTCTATCACCAGGGTTGAAAGACTGTGACATTTAGACCAGGAATGTACTGATCCTGATTTGCCCATAAAGGTTCAATAAATCCTGTCTGCCAGGACAGTGACTGCAGCCTATAGTTTCCATCTCTCTAGGCTGCAAAGGACAAAGGTTATAAAGAAAATCAAATTGTTCAAAATTCTCTCTTCTGCAATTTTACCTCTGAGCTTCTGTTGCGATTGTCTACTCAGTGGGATCCACAACCCCCAGAAAAATCTGTATTCACACTTGAAAAATCCACTGATATGCATCTTGTTTAGGCAAGTATAGGGTATGAAAATATCAAATCATTCTCTCTGGTATATACATTATAGTTTTTACTACAAAATATAGCCATTTAGATTACTTTACTGAAATACTAAAGGAACATATTAAGAAAAAAATTAATAACAACATTCAAATATTTTCATGAGAAGCATGACTAGTATATACATTTTTTTTCTGCTGGAAATACATTATATCTGAGAATTTCCACTGCATGGCTGTGAATATAGCATGGTCTGATAAATCACTTTAGTTTTCCTTTTTATTTTTTTTTGGTGAGAATCACAGAAAAAAATCCTTGCTATATTCATTTTGTAGTGCTTTAAATATGACGTGCTACATAGAGAACTTAATTAAAACAAAATAAAACAAAACAAAATTGCAGAGTCAGACCTTGGAATATAAAAATTTCCAGGTTCTCTTTGTGCATACAAATCACTTCTATAAGGACTTCAAAAAGATAAATGGAGTTATTCTTTTAAGAAGAGATTTGGTAGAATTACCCTCTATGTTAAACTCTGGTAATTAACATTGGGTTCTTAAATGTAACCCAGGTGATTAACATTGTGTTCTTAAACCTACCTAGGTTCTTACGAGTAAGACCACATTTAAAAAGTGCTGGATGCTGAGGCTTTTGAGAATCAGTAACCATTTAAGTAATTAAATATGGCTTTAGAAACTTATTGTTAGACATTCAAGTTTAAAAATCTTGGCTTGCGATTAAAACCATTCTAAATAATTTCATTATTATTCACAAGTGATAAGTCCTTAAGATAGAGGTATCAAGCAAGTTGCTATTGCCTGTTCCCAAACCAGCTGAAGCCCTGGAAAGTGAAAATTATTTTTAGACAGTGTGTTGTTTGCTCCCCATATAGAGATATGGTGACAGAAAACCGAGTCAGTGCAACAAAATCTGAAAGAGAAAAGAATGGACAGAGGGTAAAGCAAATTCAGAGAGTGTAGGGAAATTCAGGCAGTGAAAGATAGAGAGCAAAATTTGTTGAAAGAGAAATACATTAAATAGCTGTTGTTGGGTAGTTCTGTGTGTGCAGAGCTTTCATCAGTAATAGAGGGCACCAACTTCCATTTCAAGCCTGATGCAGCCCTCAGAAGACTTTTCCATTAACTTCATTGAGCTTTGGATTAAGCACTTGGGGGGAAACCAGTTATGCTTAAACTGAATGCTTTTTTGTTGTTGTTGTTTAAATCGAAGAAAGGAGTTTAAATTATGGAAGAAAGTTTTAATAAACTCTGAAAACTCACCAAGCTCTCAAAACCTCAGAATCCCCAGAATTTACAGTGTCGCCTTTAGACCTCATGCTTAAAAAGTGAGAAAAGTAGCTTATCTTAGAATTTAAATGAGTTCAGTAATTGCTCAGGCTGCAGAATGTAACACAAGACATATTACAAACAAGCCAGTAAAGCAGTTTATTACACCAAAAGTGTGCAGGGGATTAAAAATATACAAGGGAATCCCTGATTGCTATGGTGCTTTGGGATTAATAGAGTTCAAAATAAAGCTGCTGTGTTTTAATTGTCTGAATCCAACACATTAGCATCTGAAATACACTGTATTTATAATTTCTGCTGGAAGCACAAAAATAAATAAATAAGACTTTGAAGATAACGGGAATTTAAGAACTTTTTTAAAAAATATCTTTTCACTTTCTTTCTGTTTCTGATGTTATAATTTTTCTTTATTTACCAACCTTTTAATGTGGGAAGTTGGTGCTTCTGAGATTTTCAGCTATGGTTCTTAATTGTGCAACTTGGTCTCACTGCCTGAATGCATCCCAATGGAGTCTAGAAGCTCAGCTGAAATATTCTCTTATTTACCAGTCACCAATGTGCCTTCTCATTCCCTTCCTTTCCTTTCCTTTGTTGCATCCCCCTCCAGAGCTGTCACTTAATACCCGCTTCTACTGGGTGTAGGTGTTGAGACATTGGCAATGGGGAAATGGCTGCATCTGTGCTCCTCTATGAGGAGAGGCCAGAGTTGCTCCATGTGGGAGACAGCTGGTTCCTATCATCTCCAGCAGACCCACTGCAGGACACAGCTGAGCATAGGGCACCTTGGGGAAAATCTATTAAGAAAGGCCAAAATGAAGGAAAGGAATGAGGATTGAATGAAAAAGTGTGAGAAACAGCCCTGTGAACACTAGGAAGGAGAGGGGAGGAGGTGTTTCAGTTGGTATAAAAGAGACTTCCCTGCAGCTCTTGGAGACACCACAGTGGAGCAGGTGGTTCTCTGCAGCTGGCGGAGAGGACAATCCCAGAGTTGATATCCACATTGCAAACCATGGAGTGGCCTATCAAAACAAAAATTCACATTGTAGCAACTGGAGGATCCCATGCCAGAAAAGGTGGATGGGCTCTCAAGGAAGCCGCAGCCTGTGGAGGGTCCATGCTGGAGCACTGGAAAAGTGTGTGGAGGAAGGAACATCAGAGAGGAACTGTTATGGACCCACCACAACCCCCATTCCCTATCCCCTCTGCATCATGTAGAGGGAGAAAAGAGTGGGGATGAAGGAATGAAGCTGAGCCTGGGAAAAAGAGTGAGCAGTAGGAGGGAAACTCTTAATTTTTTCTTAGTTTTTCACCATTCAAATCCATTTTAATTGGCAACAAAATATTTTTTCCCCCTCATCAAGTCTATTTTACCCATGATGGTAATTGATAAGTGATCCCCTCCTCTTTTTATCCTGACTCACGAGTTTACTCATTTTATTTTCCCCCTTGTCTTGTTGCTGGAGGGAGTGAGGCTAATGAAGTCTGGGTGAGCATCTAGCAGCTGGTTAAGGTCAACTCAACACACACAACACATTGCAGAATGTGCCCCATGAAAACCAGTACAGACTGCAGAGTCCATCAACGAGAGCTCCATGTCATGGGCTCTTGCAGTGTGTGGCACTGCTGCACTGCCATGTGGCTGCCTGCCTTTACAGATCAAGGTCAAATCTGATATTGACAAGGACTGTGCTGGTCTCTCCCTCTGAGCCTTCATTAAATTTGAGCATTCTTTAGGTTTTCAACAAAGCATAGAGGCATTGCATCTGCTCTTTTCTGCATCCAGTGGTCTCTGTAGGCATATTTTTCTAGTCATAAGCTATCTGCTGGCTCTGGTAATATGCTCCCATGAGCTTACCAGCACCCATCATTCATAGTATTTCCTTCATTCAGAGAAGAGTATTTCGCTACCTGTGAGCTCCAGTGTCCACAGGAATCAGTTTTCAACACTCTAGTTCTTTGTTTCCTCATTTTTGCAGGGGATTTTCAGCTAATCACTTTAAACTCCTACAGTAAGTGAATACATGATTTTTCTTCTAAGGCAGTAGCTATTCCATTGCTTTTATTTAACTGGAAACCTATTCTGGTTGCTGAGTCTCAAATACTCCTCATCTGGAATATACATGACCAGCAGCCATCACAGCAAAACCAGATTTCCTATTTTCTGAAATGTATTATGATATGGGAATTGCATTGAATGCAAACAATTAATAAATTTCTCAAGAAATATAATTGTAAGAAATGCAATTCACAGCTGCTCCTACTGTCTTTAGAATGTTGTTACTTAACAGCTGGGGTGTGGAAATATTCAGAACAGACAAACTAAATGACATAGAATATTTGTTCTCTCTGACAGTTTCATGATAAAAATTTTTAAGGGATTTTAATGATTTAAAAGCCCTAGGGTCTGGAGCTAGTTTCATTAACTTGTTCTACATATTCTATCTTCTTTCATATTAAAATAATTTCAAACTAAGCATTTCTTTCCAAAATATTTATATTAAATGTCAGGTGAATAGGAAAATTTGATAGTATTCCACTAAGTTTTGCCAGTTGTTAGGATACACTGCTTTTTCAAGTTGTTAGGATACACTCCATCAATAGGCTGAATACTTCCATAATATCCCAGTGATTATGTTTCCCAAAGAGGCTGTAAATAGCTCAAGCATTCTGATTAATTTTGCAATAGCACCTAATTGGAAATGATCAAAACCTATAGGTTGTGAAGAAAATTGCATCTTCTTTTCCCGTCCCCCAAAATATCCCTTGTTAACCCCCAAAACAATTATCAATTACTAAAATTTTCAGTGTAGTAATGGTTAAATATTTAATCCTGAAGCATCTTTTTTGAAAATGGAAACTTTCAGTATTTGACCATTAAAACATTTTATTTGAATGTGTTGAGATGAACTCTGTTACAAGATTATTCAATTTTGAACTTAATTTTTTGTTGTGAGCTCTATAGCTTCACTGGAATTCAGGTAGAGGTTGTCTGGTACCTGATCCATTGGTATTCATGAGCCTCTTATGCTGGCACTCAATATGAAACCTGCATTGCATCAGGAGTAGTGTAGGCCTGATCTGATTGAAGAAAAGGGAAAGCTTGGCTGATTATTTTTACTAGGCAATGTGTCACACTGAGAAAATATAATTTAACAGTCACCTGAACAATGAAGTATTATTTCAATTTTGATGATAGGTTGTTGGTTTTCATCAATTTATATTTTTCACAAGCATAATTAAGGGATTCCTATAGAAAATTCTCAGCAGCCTGGATTTATATTGCTATTCACCTAGATCTAGCAACTGGAAATATTATCTAAGATTTTACTCTGAAAATGTGACAAATAATAGCAATTAGGATCCCACACATAAATCCACAAAAAGAAAATCCCTTGGGATAAACATGCAAAATAGTATTTCTCATATGCCAGGTTCCTGGATCATATTTCAGAACATTTTTCTTTGGGAAATAGTGTATTTATGAGAAAGCAAGAACAATCTATTTATTCCATTAGATTCTTCACTCACAGTTTAGAACATTTTTAAATTTAATTCTCTACTGATGACATTTTTTCTACCCTCTTGTTCCTTCATTTTTGTGTTTCCAATCATTTTTTGCTGTCTTGGGTAGGCAGAGTCAGCAGTGTGGACCAAATTAACTTCAGTGAAAGTGCTGCATGGTCTTGTTTGTGAGTGTACCCTTTTCTCATGGTATAAAAATTATAGTTTGTATTTCGCGTTGCCTTGGGAGGCCTTGTTGTAATCACTGTCTCTCTGTGAATTTTCATGCAGAAGCTCTCAGTGTTACGTCACTGATATCACAGCCAGGTGCATTTCTGTGTCATTTCATTGCAAAGAAACCCCTGCACTTATATCACTGGTCTAAAAAAGAAATCAGTGTCATATTGGGCCCTCAAAGAGCACTGATACTGTAACAGATTCTGTTCACTACAGAACCTGAAGCACTAGTTCTGCCAGCTCACGTGCTACATAATATGGGACTCAAATTTGTGCCAGGACTACCTAAGTGCGTCTTCCACAGCCTTTCTTGCTCCTGTCATGGCTGTCATTGATATATTACTTCTCAAGTTGAAATATAAACCAAATCTTTTCCAAAAACTGTAATTCAGCTGAAAGGTACATGCAAACCAGCTCACTCAGTTACATACCTTTTCCCTAAACAAATGCTGCCAGAGGTTTCTTGCTTTCAGGGACCTCGGACAGGAACATATAATATGTGATCCACTTCTGTCATGCTTAAAACTTGCTGTAATATTAATTTTGTTTACATATCATGCTTGCATTATTATAGCTTTTCACTCTAGAAGTGTTAAAGAGCTTCATGTTGCAGAGCTTTCTGGTTTTAACTCTTCTGGTCTAAATGTCAGAGTCTTCTGACCTACTTCCTTACTTTTTCAGATATTCTTCCTTTTTATTTTTTACTGTCAAAAGTTATTTACGTTTGTCAGCAGTTTTCAAATTTTCAAAATCTGGATTCCTGTTCTGGATTCTGCCTGAATAATCTACTATAATGACCTCTTTATCAAGAATATTCAGTTTAACTATTAGATGTTGTTATACTACAAAAATCAAGTATCCATCTAAGCAGCAACTAAAATGAAAAGTTCTTTTCAGTTTGGAGGAAAATTGATTAATAAGAGAATTGTGCTTTGCCTAAAGCAACTCACTCTCATCCTCTTAAAATACTTTTTTATAGTTGATTTCTGAGAACACACTAGGGAAAGAATATATACGCTTCTCCCAGACAATACTATGTACTTGCTGTAACTAATCGTGTGATCTGCTACTAGAAAAAAGAGAAAAGCCACATGATAAAAATTTTAGGAAAGTGCACAATCCCACAGAATTTGAGAGGGAAATATGTTTGTACCTGGTATTTAAATATTTCCTTATTCCTTTTGTATTTATACTACTCTAGCACAGATGTAAATTCCACTCATAAACAAGGTAAAAAAAGTGAGAGAAATCAGATCTAATTCACTTATCAGCCTTTGGGTGGAAATTGCTTTACAGTGTGGCATGAAAACTAGAGTAGTAACCCAGTAAACATAATCTTGTGTATTTTCCTCTGCAGATAAATGATGAGTTGATTTTTTTTCCACATATGTAATAAAATACCTGAATTAATTCATGTTGACATACATTATTGGGAACAAAAGAAAATCTTAATCTTGTGGGAAATGAGCAGACATAACTCACAGCATGTCTACCAGCTTTAACCTAATTTGAATACTATCTTTGTTAATAGTCCCTTGGGTCACACAATTTCAAGATATCCTTTCTGGGTTAAAATGAGAGAAACATTTTCTTTGTTTTTCTGCTTGAAGCCTATAGATGAAAATGTCTTAGAAATGAGTTTATGTAAGGTAAATATTTGAGAACACAGTTGTGTGCTCAGTTCAGGAAATTAAATACGAAGGACATATCCCATGAACAGTTCTGTCTGAAGGAGCAACTTAAACTCATGAGTATCCCTCTGCAAAAACTAGTTCTAGCATTATACCTACGGAAAACTGCAGATGTCAGAATTATTTTCTCTTATATAAAGCTTCCTCGTAAACCACTCCTGAAGCCAGCCTACTCAACTTTCAGAGTAAAACCCAACACAGCAATAAACTCTGGTCACTGGAGAAAATGGCAGAAAATCACAGAGAATTGCAGCAGTACAGTGCTGAAAGGACCTCAGGTGTCCTTCTTGCTCATTCTGTTTCTATAAGGCATAATCAACTCTGCCAGTGTCATTCCTGACAAATGCTGTTCTAGTCTCCTAAAGACCTTCATCGACCACAGTTTTTCCAGGCAATCCTGCGTATGATAACGGTGGGAGGTCTTTGCTACCACATACCTTGCAATAGCTGATTTGAATCTTTGCTGCATTTTTAAACTCATTACTTTGTGGCTTACTGTAACCTGTGGGTTATTTCCAGTTAGTGCCCATCCCTTTCTGAAGCAGTACTCTACTTCATCTGAAGCACTGTCAGTGATAAGTAAAACAGGATTACTCTGTGCACTGGTTTTCACATCCTGATAAGATTTTTGCCTTTTAAAGAACAGTATGAAACTCCTTCAAGTCATGATGCTAATATCTTCAGACCCACTTTTGAGCAGGACTTATCTAGTTAATTGGCTTCCATCCTTCATCTGTAACAGTTTATTGTTCCTGTTCAGAGGTTTTACTCTGCGTTTACCCATACTGTTTTTCTAGATCACATCTTCATGTCATTTACAATTTAAGGACTGTGTTTGCCATTGCAGCATTCAGGTATTAACAAAACTTGAAGAGGAGACAAGCAATAGGAGAACTTGCATAACTCCCCTTAACATATCCTTCCATACTACTTAGTCAAATGGTTTTGCAATCTCCTTATAAGAATGTCACCAAGACTATGTTTCTTGTATAATTTATGGGAAGATCATGTGAAAGACCTCAGTGACTTCTCTCCATCCAGTCTGCCAATCCTGTCCAGATTAGATTAATAAAATTTATATTTAGGAAAAAAAATAATGCTGTCATGTTGGATGCCATCTGCTTGTTACCTCTTCCTTATTTTCCAGGTACCTGCAAATATCTATTTTATCATCTCCCTCAGAATATTTTGGGAAGATACCATCTTAATTTTATTTGTCATCTGGTCACAGCTGGCTTGTTAAATGGAGACTGCAAGGGCAAAAAAGGCATGAAACACCTTCATGCTCAAATTCACCTACAAGCTATTTTCCTCTCTATTGAGGAGAGTAGTCCTTGATCTTTCTTTTTACAATTAACAGAACATGTAAAAAAACTCTTTCAAGGTACAAAGGTATTGTAGCAAGTCAATAATAGAATGAACTCTTTTTTCCCGAAGTAGTTGCTTGATAGTTGCACCTCATTCCATGTCCTTATTTTACTTTTCTGTTTTTGTTTAGTTTTTGTTGTTGCTGTTGCTGTTGTTTGTTTATCTGTTTCGGCTTTTTTCCCCCTGTGTTTACATGTTGCTTGTACTTTTTTCAATTTAATTTTTGATAAGCTATCTACCATAGTCTTTATAATTCTGTCTTGCGGGTGGAGTCAATGAGGATTTATACTTAAACAAATTTATCTCTTATAACACTTCTTACATCTCTGCCTAAGGTTAACTTATGATCCTTTTATTTTTCATGTAGTCTTTTCTTTAAGGGCATATAGAGCTTTTGGAAAACTCCATAAAAGAGTTTGGCGAAATAAACACCTGAAGAAAAGTACAAAGATCAGTGTTTACAGAGCCATTGTGCTGTATACTCTTTTATGTGGGTCTGAATCATGGGTCATCTACCACCACCACCTGCGTCTCCTAGAGCGCTTCCATCAACGCTGCCTCCATACAATCCTAAACATCCACTGGTCAGATTATGTGACCAATGCATCTGTTCTAGGACAAGCAGCAATCACAAGTATTAAGGCCATGCTGCTGAGAACACAGCTGTGTTGGGCAGGGCATGTCTCAAGGATGAAGAACTACCGTCTCCCCAAGATCGTGCTCTGTGGTGAACTTACCACCGGCTGCTGCAACAGAGGAGCCCCAAAGAGAAGACACAAGGACTCCCTGAAACAACATCTCAGCCTCAGCCACAATGATCTTCATCGCTGGTCTACTCTGGCCTCCAATTGGGAGGTCTGGAGACACACCATCTATAACGCTGCTACTTCTTTTGAGAACACATGCAGGATCACTCTCGAGGAGAAAAGACAATGCAGAAAGAATCGTGTCTTGTCGATACCACCTAAGGAGTCTTTCCATTGTGCCTTTTGCAACCGGACTTGTCTATCTTGCATTGACCTTTTTAGCCACCAGAGCGCTTGTAGCAAATGTGGGTAAAACCCTTCCAAATCTCTGTTCGCGAAGCCTAGCCATGATGATGGAGTCTTTGCTTTATCTCTTAATCTTCATTCTCATTAGATTGCAACTACAAATTCTCTCTCAGCATTGAAATCTACTTAATTTTTTACATAACCCTTCCTCTTTCTCATGGTTTCAATAGATACAGTTCTACGGTCATTATTTGTCTATCTGAAAAAATTGTTTTCTTTTAATATTAGTCTTTTGGTTGATTTTTCTGTATGCTGTGCGTTAGCATACATAAATAAGTATTTTGAACTTTTATTTTCTTTTTCTTGTCTTTCTTTGGATCTTATTCTGAGTAATCCTCACCCCCTCCCACTCAAGTAATCTTTATACTGTTATTCAAATTTCTCTTTTTATTCCTAATTATGGACTTTTGTCACATACACTACCTTTCCCCCCAATCTCTGTTTAAAGCTTTTCTTAATAGATAAGTAGTCCGCTTTAGAAAATAGACTGTTTTCCATGTTCGGGGGTATTTCCATGTGCAAGAGTATGTGGAATATCATCTCAATGTTGAAGGGAGACAAAGGTGTCCTGGTGTCCTGGAATATGTGTAATTTTCCAGAATACCTAGGATCCTAATCCTTTGTGATCTTCAACTAGGAAAATGAACATGTCTAGGAAAATTCCAGTCTCCTGCCTTCCCAGATTTATTCTCATTTTTGATCCATTTGAGTTTGGCCATGAAAGTAACTACATGACACAAATAGAAGGGCAAATAAATGGGGTTGTGATCATTGTGAGAGATGAACTTCACCTACTTTATAGTAATTTGTAAGAGCTGAGCTCTTTGGAAGCAGTACACTCCAGATGTCAGCTGGAGTAGGCAGATGAGGGTTTTAGTAGGAAATTGCCAACCTCTGCTGCTTTTTTTCCTTTCTCTTTGGAATGGAAGTTGTGAATCTTACAGTGTCTTTTTTTCCACTTCCAATGACATTTAACCATCACTTGCTGTTAGGACACTATCCTGTTCTTGACCTTGATAGCGAAACAGCATCAGTTTCCAGCTGAGACCAGCAGCCAGCTTGTCCTTAACAGAGTGGCCATTTCATTGCTGCTGCTGATATGGACCCTGATCTGCACAACTTCCACGGATTCTGCTCAGCGCTGTCATGGCATGGGTGATCTCTGCATTTTAACAAACAAGTAAAAGATAAAACAATAACAAGAGCGAATGAATGGTACAGCTGTGTGAATTTTCTCCCCCCACCCCAATTTTAATTAAAAAGGAAATCCAAAAAGACAAGAGCTTCAACAGTGAACGAACTAACACTCCTCCCAACAAACACACACAAATTTTTGCATGTTTATTCCAATTGCTATTGAAAAGTAAGTGACCAGTCTGTCAGCTTATTTCATCTCTTCCAGGAGATAAAATAGCAGTTTTAGCAATGGTCAGCTGCTCTCCATTTCAGTTTTGTCGTTGGCCTTTGAGACTGCTCTAATGCTGACACAACAAAAAAAGAGTGTTAAAGGGAAAAACTTGGCCAGTTAGAGAGGCTGTGTGCTTTGAGGAACTGAGACACAAACTCCTAAAAGTGCTTTACTCCTTAATTGCCATTGCCTGGAACTGACATCTTTGAGGGTCAGACCTTCATGACTCACACTGTTATGCACTCTAAATGATACTGGGGCTCAGTGATAAATTTAATTTGATTTCTGAAGTCTCCAAGTCCAGTGGACTGTATGAAGCTTACATTTGGAAAATACGTGAAACAGTGAGAACTGGAGCCCAGCAAAAAATCTAAATCAATAATGTCATAATTAAAATCTTAATATTGACATGCCTTTCTGAAAATTTTGGTGAAGCTTTAAATCCTAACTTTGTGATTACTGGCCTTTTCTGCAAACTTACATGCTCAAGTTAAAGAAAAAAAAAAATGGATCCTTTTCCAGTTGTGGCTATCAGTATACCAACTGTAAAAAAATTAATTCCAGCAGAATTTCAGTCTCTCTCCTAAATAATGCAAAATACCAGCTGTATGTTGTACAATGTTATTCATCAGCTGTGAGATTGATTTTGCCTTTGAATACTTTTCTTCCATGAATTCTTCCTCTCAGAAATAGTCAGAAATCAGTACATATGCAGAATAGATCATTAAAGAAGAATTTTAAAAATTAAGGAAAACATGAATTCTGAAGAAGAATGCACCTTACTCTATTACATTTAACAATACATGAAGAGCCTAATAAAACCTTTTGCAGATTCTAACTTACTCTGTGATAACATAGGTTATACCATATCAGCTGGAGTGAGTGCACTGCTATATAAAAGAAAATCCTCCTTCAGTTTGGTGATTTTCTGAGGTTCAGAACAACTATTTGTTTCTTCATTTTTAAGAAGTTTCTTTTCTGTATTGAGCATGTAGTTTTTCAGTGAAAAGAAGCCATATTAACTTATTGCAAATCTGTATGATTACGATATTTTGTGACCAATTTTTCTGATATGCACAAGCCAGTCCAAAATTTGAATAGTCTTTTTGTGTTTAATTTAATACCCTAAAAGAATGCAATCATTGTAAGTATAGCAACATTTATATATTTAAGAAAATCATCTTTTAGTATTTGTTGCAGCAATAGCTACTGAATTGTATGTAAACAAGATAACCTGTGGGGTTTTTATTTTATGAGAGATATCATCTTTCTCTCTCTCATTTAACCAGACATAAAAGTTATATATTGCATGCATTTTTTAAATGAAACATATAAGTTATAATTTAAAGAGTTAACTTCTGTAGCTACAAAATCAGATACTAGACTTAGTATATATATTTTATCTTCTCACATCAGTCTCCAAAATATAGGATAAAGGAATATTTCTACCCTACTACAGTGACAAGACCATAGCAAACTCAATGAGGCTATGTATTTATAAAACAGGGCACACTAAACACAGTTACAGTACAAAATGGATTTACCATGAAAAGACAAAGTGCAACATTCTGCTTTCCATTTTTTATACATTCAAGACAACTGTGAATGAAAATTAATTACTTACTGTAAATGATCTTGGAATTTGCATGAATTTATGCTTAAAAGCTGAACAGTAGCATATTTATTTTAAAAATATTACTAGTGTGGTAATTTGAAACATGCTTTTCCCACAAAAGAATTTTCTAAGCTCTTGAGAGGGAAAATTAAATTTCTGGCCATTTGGATTTCCATACTCCAACAATTTCCATAATTGGATTATTTCTAAAATAAAGAAGACAATCATATTTTATTTAAACAATGAGAAGTAGAAAGACTAATGAAGGAAATATCTACTTTAGAAAGTCTACAAAAACAAAATGAAAATAAAAACCAGCTTTCAATTTCTATTTTCTAAGAATATTCTCTGCACATATATGTTGTCTGTTTAATGGAATTGGCTTCAAAACATTTTTGCACTGTAGTAAACTTACTTTGGAGTAGGGTGTCTCATAGCATTCAATCCTTCCAGATCTTTTCAAAGTACATGTCATAAAAAATGGAATGTTTGAAAATGGGTGTCCAGAAAGCCATATTTGGGTATTTTGACATGTCAGACTCAGGGCCCATTGCACAACTAAGTGCAACTAATTTTGTCCATACCCTTTGGTTTGCTGTTTGTTGCAGCCATCCTACAATTTTGGATTCTCAATCAGCTCCAACACAAATAATCTTAAGAGTTGGTTTCTCTTCACCCCATTTTCACTGATTTTTGATAACAACTCTTTTGGCTCTTCTAAAATCCCAGTCATCCAAACTAATTAGACCTATTTTGTGGGACTTTTCAACTGAGCAAGTGATTTTTTTGAACTATAAGTTTTTTTACCGATGAAAGCATTTTTAAAAAAGGAGTGTGTTGAGATAAAATAAAAAGTGAATGATAACAAACACTTAATCTTAAAACCTAACAGACTTTAAAGTCAGTCTCACCAGTTTCTCCACATAACTAGTAAAGAGCAAAATACTCAAAGATACCTGTACCATTCCAGAAAACTGTCTGACTACACTGATCTTAAAATCCCTTGGTGATGGAAACAACAAAATCCTTAGCTCATCTATTCTAGCTAGCAGTGTTGCCATAATGTTGGCATAATAGCTACATTTTAGCTCTTAAATGTCAAGTTCTGAGGACCATTATAATTTAAATATGGTTTGAAATAAATTTAGCTGAATAAGAAACCTCATTTCTTCCTTTTGCTCATTAAGTCTACATGTTAAAAAGGATCATACTAAATCACTTGGTGAGCTCACTCTGACCAGGGGATATTCTGAAGCGCTCTAGCTTGCGTGTCTCTGAAAGCTGAATCTCCATGTTATATGGAGAGGATATAGACTTATTTATAACAATATAGATTTATAAGGACTACTCATCTGACAAAGGAGCACCTTGCTGACTATAGTCATACTTGCTTAACATCTAATTTGGGAATAACTGGTATAGAGGTTTGGTTTTTTTCCAGAGGTTTACTATTTATTTCCATTATTATCACAAACATAATGACTACAGAAGGATGTTAAATTTTGTTCTTGGCCTTCCCTCAGCACTTCAATCTCTAACATAATTAAATTTTCTCTTGCTGTTGATATTTTTACAAGCAGTACTGTGGTACTGGACAATCTTTTAAGTAGGAGAGGTTGTAACATTAAGAGTTGAATTCCATCCAGCTTCTCTGTGTTATAAACATATTTACTTAATGTTATGTCTTACATGGTTGAAATACCAATACTAAATTAGTTATGACAGAAATGGCCAACATTTTTGCCACTGTGAGGTATCCCCCCATCAGTTCTACCCTGAGAATACACTCAGCAGAAACACAAGTATGCTGGTGATTATAATGGATTGGATAGATGGATGGATGAATGGATTGAATAGATCATAAGTGCACAGTCAACTGGAGGATCAGAGAAGAAAATGTTGTGAGTACATGGTATATGCATGCTACAACTAGGTAAAGTGATCTGATGGGTAATGGTATGAGATTCATAATGAATGAAAACTTGCTGTCATGTAGATGATAAATTTCATCTGTATTTATATAGTTTTTATTAGGAAATATGTTGCAAAGAATATTCCCACCATGGCAGGTATAAGAAAATATTTTGACATGAAATGATCCAGACTTCTTGGGATTAATGGGGAATGTGGCATCCCTTATCCCTTTGATATGAAGGCAATCAGATATTACATCTCATTCAACTACCTTTGAGCAAGTCAGTGAATTAGCCTCAGCCGGGTATAATTTTCTGTTCTGTTAAACTAAGCAGACTTCTCTCCATGGAACAATTTATACACTCCTAGAATAATTTTTGTTCCTGTTTTTACACAGTTTTCTTTGAGTTTTGAAAGAAGGGACAATTGGGAAAAAAAAACAAACAAAAAAACCCCAAAAAACCAAAACGAACAAACCAACAATACAGATTCCAGAAGAGATTAAGGAAAAATTGAGTTGCTGTTGTACAGTAGTGAGCTGCAGTGTGCCAGTGACAGGAGCACATAGACTGTTGACTGTGCCATTTTTGGAGAGAATAAGTCGAGATTTCAGTTCTATTCTTTCAATGACCAGCTAAGTACCTGATTATTATAGAAGTATTTGCTAATACTTCTATAAGAGAGACAGAGGGACAGAAGGCTTATTGACAGAGGCCCTCTCATAATCATGTGCATATGTGCCTCTGCGGCATACGCATATAGTGTGGGATGTGCTGTCCAGCTGCAGCTAACCCTGGGTAGTTCTGGGCAAGACAGAAGCAAAAAAACTAGATGTGCACATCCATACTTGAACATTGAGGGTAGTATATTCAGTTCCACCCAAAATACGTTTCCGTTTAGTTTCCTGAGGAAAAAAACAAAAATTAAGTAGTGTCATCACCCTTTTTAACGCCTTTTTAATACCACTACAAAATTTATTTCTACTTTTTTTAAATAATAAAAATCAAAACTTTCCAACAAGATAGTATTTTTAAATTAGTTTATTGATTTCAGTGCCCAAATCTGAGACCAGCTTTAAGTTTGTATCTTGAAATCTTTCTCTTTCATTTGCAGCTTTGTCTAAAGCTTCTTGTGGAAAAATTACTTCGTTTTGTTGCTGGGCATGATAGTGACTCAATGAGAAATAATACAGGAATTTTTATTTTAAAGAAAAAATGGTAATAACACCTTTTCATATTGGCACCAATGATTTTATGATACCTCATTATATGCAATGTCATCCCTACATACTTTTGTAAATAATGCTGCTTGAAATATTCTCAGTGTTAATCAAAACACTTGTCTTGTTCATGTCTCTCACAGGAAGTAGTCATGATTGGAAATAGCTTTAAATTTTCACCACACCTCTTTTTATTTGCCTCCTTATCTTCCTCTCTTTTCTTCCTGTCCATCTCAATAAACACACACAAAAAAGGAATTCTGAGGTGCAAAGGCAGAATCACAAGCAAACTGGATAAGACAAGTTCTATATGTCATTAAAAAAGACACAGATGGTTGTGAAATAAATAGCTGTATTCACATGTGTTTTGTCCAAGGAAAACATGAATGCAAGGTGTGAGAGACCCAGTGAAATAATTAAGGCAGTACTCATGACACTTAAAGAACAGAACAGTCTGATGTTCAGCTAGGGATTGAGAATGGAAGGAATTGAAATATAACAGATCAGATCAGATTATTTAAATACTGCTCATGGTAATTAGCAGTTTGACATTATTTTCTGAGAGATACTGTGCCTGCCAGCCATAGTACAATAAAAAAATCATGTAAACCTCCAGGGAAGTAACATATTGTCAAAAAAGAAAAAGGGTATATAGATAACATTAATTCCTTCTCATGGAAAAAAGACATTTATGTTCAATTCCTACACCTCCTAAAAACAAAAATATAAAAGAGAAAATGTTCTGAGTTTTTTTACTCTTAACTGATATGACTTATCTTCACCCTTTGAAATACTGTTTTATTACATTTATATATAAAAAAAACCCCTACCCACATTTTATAAAAAAATTCTGACTTTTCTGTGCCTATCTTTCATTATCTTTGCACTCTTCAGAGCTGTAATCTTATTAGTGATTGCTTATGGAATTATTTTACAGCAGTGCTCAGCAAAACAGAATGCACAGCTAAAATGACTTATGAGGGAGATAAGAAAGTTATGGCTTGCTTGATGCAAGAAGTTATTGACTTAATGTGGTGTCCTACTGTTAACATTTTTTTAATATCAGGTCACCAGCGCCTCCCAAACAGAATGACACTTCCCTGTTGTAACAGACAGAAGTGCATGTTGGTGCAAGAAAAAAATACTTCTTGCATTACTGCCCAAGTTACTTTTTTCTTTTAAGATACATATTTCTACAATCAACATTCCTGTGTTGCATAGCAGAAAAATCAATATGAGAACAAATCCCTTCAGTTTAATGGAAAATTCTATTTCTTGGCAATTTTTTGAAGAACTGCTTGGAATTTCAATATTTATAAGGGATGGAAATTCCTTTTTCTTGTTGGTTCTAACCTCCCTCATTTATCATTCATTCAGAGCAAGGAGGTAATAGGGAGGAAACGCAATTTTGTAGTTAGGGGTCCAAAGAACAATGTATTTTGAATCTAAATGTATTGAAATGTGTGTAACACTGCTTAAGCTCTTTTTAAAGCTCTACCTAGCCCGCAGTGATTTGAAAAAAAAAATAAAGTAATTCAGCATGCTGTATTTACAGCAAACCTCTAAGAAAGGCATTTCTCCATTTCTTTCCAGTTATCCACTAAGAAGAGTGACAATAATCAGATCTCTCCTATTTCAAAAAAGTAGTTACTTGGCAACTGTGACTGTGATTCTAGCCCCCAGGATGTATGTGCATTTTAGGTGATTTCCCCAGGTGCTCAGCAATATGTTTTTATTTTCTGAGTGAGAATTGGGATTGCAAAAGTATTTCCTGTGGAAATAAATTCTATTCATCCCCGTCCTTCTGCCAAACTATGCCAGAAATCACTCATACGGTTCTTGTGTTCTCAAAAGCAATATATAGAACTATATATGCAATATTTCGCTTTAAATGTGAACTTAACACCAAAATAGTGCCCACTGCTGTCTCTGTTAGGCAGAAAGCTACTGATATTTGAACTGGAGTACTAATTAGACACTGAATATGTAATTCTACCACTCTTCTACAGGAAATAATGTACCCTTGATTCTGCCACCCTTCCACCATTGCAAAATAAATAGCCCCTCTGAAAGATATAGATAAACACTCTGGTGTATATGCTACTCAGTCTGTTTAAGTGTGGCAGAACTGGAACTTCAATAAATAGCAATGAATTATGAAACATATATTTCTTTGTCCAAAAAAAATTAGTTCAATCTCCTGTGTACTTTTGCTTACTCTGTTCAGTCTATTTATATATGATGTGTTTGTGTCCAGGGAGAAGGATGGAGAGAGCGTGCAGAGGTATTGTCAGAATTTAGCTAAGTCTGGCCCAGACTGTAGTTTTATTAATATAATAGAACTGAAAGTCTTTGGCTGGACTTATTTAGTACTTTTTCTTTAAATTCACTGTAAAGCATTTATACTGAACACTTTTTTGATTTTAATCATACCATTTATCTCTGCCTCTTAGTTCTCGTGTAAAAGGTGTGCAGATGTATGAGCAATCCAAAAGTATGACTACTTTAAAACTACATACAGGTTCATAATTTCATACAAATGGGACTTAAAGAGTCACTTAAAATACAGAATGTCCAGTATTAAAAGAAGTAAGGATGTAGGGAAAATATGATGCATTATGACTTCAGGGTAAGTGTATTTCAAACGATCCTAGTCAACAAGCTGTGAAGAAAACGAGTACTAGCCCTCTAAAAGACATTTCACTTACTGCCCTAATACTCAGACAGACAAACATCTCAGGACAAACTATGGAAAAATACTTTTAGGAATTTTTCATTTGCAGTGGGAGTAACTATTTAATTACTTATTAACTAATTATTATTTAATTACTATTTGACCATTCTGTTTCAGGTTGCCCAGGTAAGTAACCCTCTTCTATTGTAGTACATCACCATAAAAGTACATGTGTATATATATGTGTACATTCTAAAACAAATAGCAATAAAATAACATCCTAGTTAAAAACATTATCTATTTTGGGGAGGTAAGTAATATATCTTCCACAATTTAATCTTGGTGTTCACAAAATTTATCACAGGGTTTGCATTGTTTTTCTTGCTTCCTATAAACTTTTGATTTTTGCTAGTGGTAAAAGCATAGGTCATATTTTTGCCACGGTCAGTTGCATGGTCTTGACCTCATCAATTCATTCACTGAACTTCAGTTTTCTTATCTGTAAAATATGTCCAACAAACATCTCAAAGGACTGAGTGTAGTTTCACTGTAGTTTTTAAAGCTCATTCATAGCCTTGGAAGTATAGACAAATGCAAAATACTATTTTTACTTACAAGTTTTGAAGTTAAGTCTGTGTTCAGTAATTCATAAAGTCAGAAGGACCTAGTAGAACTTTGGTCTTAGCTCATATAATACAAGGTATAAGACTTCATTTAGCTACTTTTTGATTATGCTCCTTGGCTTAAATTTACCTACCCTTTCCTGTGCTGCTTTGAGCCTGTTAACCTGTTTCTTGTTTTAACATCCAAGGTTTTTTTCTTATCACATTTTTGCTTTACCAACTTAAAGGGCTATTAGATATCTCTGTTTTCTCCCTGTGACTCACCTATCTTCCTTGATCACCTTTTGTATATAAGGTATTCTGTTTGATAAATCCTCTGAAGGTAATCCTAATGTATCAAATTATGATTCTCCATCTCTGGAAATGTTCAAGGCCAGGTTGAATCGGGCTTTGAGTAACCTGGTCTAGTGGGAGGTGTCCTACCCATGGCACGATTTTGGAACTAGATGGTCTTAAAGATCTCTTCCAACCCAAACCATAAGGTAGTTCTATGCCTCTATGAAAAAACACAAAATGGTTGATGGTTTGCTATAGCGTCAAGGTTTTTTGTGACGTGATGTTGGTCAGAAGGACCAAACCAATAGTGAGATGGATCAGGACAATATAAGGTTGGCTGAAGTTTTTACTTCCGTCTATACTGTTTTCCATTCTGTTCATACCACCTCTCAGGCAGCAAATATCTCAGACATGTTCAGACAAGCTTTTTTTTCACTGGCCTTGTGTTTGGTTTGTTTGTGGGTTTGTCAGTCTATTTATTTATTTGTTTGTTTGTTTGTTTGTTTAAAATGAGCTTGGAATTATTTCATTTATTCATTTACTTGTAAAGTTAGATGCCTTTGGCCCCACAGATAAAATGGAGAGTATGTTAAAATTTGTGTCAAAATTTCAGGATAATGAGGATTTTGCCAAGGAGGCTAATTGTGCATAGCTCTGAGGGAACCTTAAGAGTCAATCAATATAAACCAACTTTAAACAAGAGACTTATCTTTAAATAGGGAGGCAGAGGGACAGGCACTGATCTCTTCTCTGGGGTGACCAGTGACAGGACCTGAGGGACTGTCCTGAAGTTGTGTCAGGGGAGATTTGGGTTGGATATTAGAAAAAGGTTCTTTGCCCAGAGGGTAGTTGGGCGCTGGAACAGGCTCCACAGGTAAGTGCTTACAGCACCAAGCCTGACAAGAATTCAAGAGGTGTTTGGACAATACTCTCGGGCACAGAGTGTGACTCTGAGGTATCTTCGGCATTGGTCATGTAAAGAAAGGGGAAAATTCTACTTCATATTGATTTATAAAGAAATTTTTTACAAAATTTTCCAGGTTATTTGAACAAATCTTGGTATAAAATAGGTTAGATGACAAGACACAAATCACGTGCATGTTCATTGTGCAATATTTCATGACTTGTGTAATGGATGTATTGCACAGACACGTGTGTGTGTGTATACACCTGTGTCTACACTCCTGTATATCTGACTGTTAGTCATTTGAGCTGGAGAGTGAAAACAGCTGACTGCTAAGTTCCTCACTTTATAAAGATGCTCTTTTTTTTAATATAAAGTATGTGTTATGCAGAGAAGCCAGTGTTAGAGACAATTTCCTATTGAGGGTAAAAAGCCCACCAGTGTGGCAAAATGATTGTTCACATCTGTGAAGTTAAATAATGTGAAACATCCCAAATTTATTATCCATAGGTCTCAAGTACTGTGGGCAGCTGGCAGATTCATTCAAATGCTGAGGAGAAATAAGAGAATTTGTTACATGTTTGATGATAGACATGGTTGGCAACACACTCCAGTAACATTTCACCTTGCAATATGACCATAACTCTTCAAATTACTTTCAGACAGAAGAATCAAGTCTTGTTCTCTATGGTAAAATATCCTTTTTTACAAGTGTCTGATATACAGACCAGGTCAACAAGTAACACAGTGGGATTCTGAGACATGGACAATGAAACTTTATAAATTCTGTACCGAGACAATTAACCTCTAGAAAGAATTGGAGGGGAGTAAGATATTTTCTATTAAAAAAAAACTTACAAAATAAATTGATGCATTTTAAAAGGGGATTAATTTATTTTTTTACATTGTCTGCCAGAATCAAGACTGTTTGTCTGTTTGTGACTATATAAATGTAGATCTGTAAAACCCACATAGTTAACTGTTCCTCCACTACAGGAATATTCCTAGACTTCCTTTTTTCCTAACACCCCTCTGCTGTCCATCACTACCGCCTGTCAACACTTTAAGTCTACCTCTTTCTCCCACCACTCTCCTCAAAAATATTGGATTTAGGTGGTCAGATTGGTGCATGCAAAATCTACAACATTGCTTTACTAACTGATATTTGTTGTAGTGTTATTGCATCAGTACACTGCAGAGGAATGGAAAGCAGAATGCTTTATGTAACTTGTATTCATTGACATGATTTAATGAAGACAGTAACAGCTGTCAGCTTTTTAGCTTGATAATCCTGGCCCCACCCAAGAAGTAGTAAATGGGTTTTATGGCTTTGCTGGTGGGGCTTTTTGATTGTTTCTTTCTGCTGGTGTCATTCCTAATGATACTGTGTGGTGACTTTTGCTCAGCAGAGGTTTATAGAAGGGCTGGGTGATCAGACATAATGGGTTGGGTTTCTCTGCCTCTGTGCTGGCCTCAGTCCTTATCTGTGTGTTTGAGATACCTGTCCTCAAACAAATCCCACAGCCATAGCCATTAAGAATTTTCAAGGATGTAGTTCCCCCAAAATGAGAAAACTAGGCTTATTTAGGAAATTTAAAATTATCACAAAACAGACACTCATGCCAAAAGCACAATGAACTAACACACCTGTCTTCCAGATTCAATCACTCTCAAGGCAGTTTGTAAGGTAGAGCTTGTGCAGAAACTGGGGCTGTCAGGTTCATGGAACTACTGGAAAGCAGTTATTCCCTTTCTATTTTCTCGAGTAAAGAAAGTGTTGGATTCTCCACAGGAACTTAGGTAACAAGCCATTCTCCTTTTGATTTTATATAGTTTTCCTCTAAATAAAAGATTTAAAAGTTAAATCTGTTGTGTGAATTAGCATGTTCTCTGGAAGGTTTTGGGTTTGTAAAACCATAAACAGAGGTACTTCTCTCTACTAGCTGTTTCCATCCATGAAAAACATGAAACCAACAATATTTTTGCTATTACAAAATCACATGACTGTAATTTGTTGAAAGCTGCTAATAGTCCACAAATTCTTCATTTGACTAAGTTGCTTGATGAAAACTGTAACAGGAAAAACTGGGATGTTTAGAGAAAAGAAAGGTAAGCTACAGGTGACCAATGGTTGTGTTGGGATCTTGTATTAATGCTGCATCCACTGTTCATGAGTATAGTGCAACAGAATATGGAAAAAGAGGATGTACAGATTGCAGGTAAAAGTGGCAGAGGAAACAAAGTTGTAGAAAAAGCATTAGAAAAGAAGACAAATAAGAAGCAACAATCTGAATCAAATGCAAAAGAACAAAAAAGTCAGTAAAGGATTTAAATACAGTATGGGAAAATGGGAGGGGAAGAACAGAGGAAACAAAACACGGGGCACACTATTCAGTTACTCAGCTGTTTTGGAACCAATCATTCAGTATCTTCTCTGGCATCATTTTGTATCTGAACATTGTGAAAGAACAGGACAAAAGAACAACAAAAAAACCAACAAAAAAAACCCCCAAAAACCCCAAACCTCCAAACAAACAAACAAAAAACCCCATCAAACCAAAAAACCCTCTGACAACCTTCCTTAATGGTAACCTTGGCAAACATACCTGTCTTCTAAAATTGCAACATACCTAATAAGGTGTCAGCACTTTTCAATCAGTTTCTTGTCCATCATTCTTTGTTTTCTCACCTACTGAACTCACTTTATTTTCTTGCATTTTTTCCTTGCTATAGCTTTCTTAGCTTTGAGATTTTTTTTTTGTAACTACCTTTCAGATTCAGTCAGCTAATCACAGCTATTTTTAAGAATTCCAACATATATATTCACTATCAGACCTCTTTTTTAACTTGAGCTCATAATATGAAGGTAAGTACAGGTGTGATGTTTATTTTCTTAGTCAAAATACAGTTTCTTTGTTGCAATGATAAGCTACTCATTTTCCATTCTGATAGATCATCCTCTTGAAAGCAGAATTATTTTTCTAATAAGAAACTAAGAATTAAGTTCACTGCCATAGCTGTATAAAATAACCTACTTTGAAAAACCTGCCAAGGTCAACTTGTATAAGCATGATTTTGATTTGTGCTGTAGAATGGGAAATGTCATTTATGAATTTCTCTCCATGGACAATCTGTTTTCATAGAAAGACACAAGACACAAGGGAGAAGAAAAGGCAAAAATGAGAGGAGGTCAAGGAGAAAGAGAAAAAAATGGACAGAGGAAAAAATAGGAGGGAGGGAGAGAGGGGAAAAAAAAGGAAATATAATGCAAAAGTTTGTTTGAAATACCATCATTTTAGCCTCAGAATCTTTGGTAATCAGTAGTTAATTTTATGCTGCCTGAAAGATATGCTCTTTTGTTTATTCACTTACAATATTTTACAAAACAGTGTGTCTCTCCTCTTAATCATTGGAGCTCATGATAATTGGATGCTACTTGGAAGGCTTTGAACCAAGCCAGAAAAACACAGCGGATTAAAAAATCCCAAAATTTTATATTTTATTTGTGGTAATAGTATGCCAGATCTAAAAACTAGACAGTGATACACCTCTACAATATACTTACAATTATTTACTAAAATAATGAGTGGAGTATTTACCTACACAACAGAATGTTATTGCTTTACTCTCTTTTTTCCCAAACTTTCTCTGAATCCATACATTATGTTAAAAAAAAGGTTGACCTCGGCAAGCAATCTTTAGTTATTGCAAAGCATTCTCTTGCTGGTTTATTTAGTCTAAGCCTGCATTAAAATGTTACCAGTAGAGGCAGCCAGCAAACTGATTTAGAATGTCTACCTACTAGGGCCAGATTCTGACACCACTGCTACCTCTGAGTAAATATACTTTATTTAAGGAATTATCTGGTAGAAATCAATAGCAGTATTCATTGAACCTATCATTTACTGAAGGTGAAGGCAATTAAAAACAGTTTCTGCATTGTTACTATTATTTGCTTTACATTTCAATACATTGTTTTATATTGCTGCTAATTTTAACAAAATACTAATTTTAATATTTTAACAAAATACTAATTTTGTTACTGTAGTTGTTTGTTGGAATATTTTGAGATGAATCGTGAGGGGGGCATTTTTCTCCCCAAAATGTTTCTATTTTCCATTCAGCTCTAATTTTTCACTGCATATCAGAGCACCCAAGTGGGAGATAGATCTATTTTGCATTATGTTAGAAAATGGGTAAAAATAGCTAGTAAGAGAGTTTACAGAAAAAGGTTTTGACTTGGCAAGACATTTAAGTGTATGCTTCATTTAAAATATGTAATTGGGCCCCTGGAAGCCCCAGATTTATTACAGAAACAGAATCTGGAAAGCAACTTAAATTTCTGTTCTGTACATCATGTATTTGTGATATCCAGTTGCCTGGCATACACTTGAAAAATATCAAAATATCACAGATTTTTAGGGTATGTGCATTAACCAACAACTACCAGCATTCAGCATGGTTTTGGTACAACCTGTATACAGGAAGAAAACACAACATAGTTTAAGGAAATCATTTATGGTAAAGATATTTGGACTTTATGCAGCTGAAATACCCCTTTAAATACATTGCAGATCTTTTGGTAGGTATGAATCATACTCGGACATGGCATGTTCTATGCAGAGGGGAAAATACTAATCTGGTCTTTGTATACAGTCATTAAATGCAATCAAAACATATCTATATATCTATATGCAAATACAAATCTTTAACTAGTGGTTTTCTGAAACTCTTGCTGAAGGCAGTTTTCACTGTGTGTATCAGCTGAATTCAAGATGCTTAGAGCTTCAGTAGGTATTTATTGAAGAAATCTTCTTTATGTGGCTGGAATTATTGTCCTGACTACATAGATGACTTTGAGGGACTACAGTAAGCCACCCATTATCAAAGCTTTGAGATGTGTACAAAGTTATCTCATTGTATTTCATGGAACAGTTACCCCATATTGGAAATTACCGGTTATTCAAACCCATTCAGAGTAAACCCTAGGCAAAAAGCCAAAACTCCAGAGCCATCCCTTGGAGCACTGGTCCATTGGAGCAGTGGTGTACATGCTTTTGCCCTGTGGTCCACAGCAGCAATGGTTTGGCTGGCTATCTCATGGATGTCCAGGGGATTAGTGGAGTTAAAGGCACAAATTCAGAGTTATGAGCTTCTTCCTGTTTTCAGAAGGACCTCAGCACTTGCTTCTCCCTGCCCTCCCCTCCCTCCCTCTTCCTCCTCTGTCCCTGAAGGCACAGCCTGTTCCCCTGAGTAAGTCAGGATCTTCCTTGTTTTTCCTCGTACACATCAGCAGCGGAATATAATTTGAAGAGACAAGTCAGCGCACTGTTAATATCACATCTTAGTACCCTCTTTAGGGAGCCTCAAGTGCAATCTTGCAGGCAGATTATTGAAGCCTGCCTGTGGAAAGTTTTTTGGCATGGATGAGTTTTCATTCCAGTGGGTGTTGGAGAGTTTCAGATTATTCCTGTGTAAAGGAATGGATGAATTGGTGAGGAGCTTGTAAATTCTCACAGCTTTAGTTTTCCCCTGGCTGTCCATGAATTCAGGAAAACAGCTGCTAGATTCCTGACAAGTGATTTACATAGTTGATATAATTTAGTTTCCCTGCCAAAATACTTTTACTTCTAGTTTGCTATTTAATTGAATCACAGACAGTCTGAAGTGTCTATCAGCTGCAATGGGTAGGATGAGTGCTGTAAAAATCAGTTTTTGAGATTGTGTATAACTTCCCACATCACTGGTCTATTAACATGCAGAAATAAGTTTTCAAATAGTTTTAAAAAGTTCTGTTAGGCTACTTTTCCCCTCCCTTACCTTGCAAAAAGGCCTAACACGGGCTATTCTCAAAGACCAGTAGAATAAAGACTCCTTTCGGGAAAGTATATTGCAGTTTTCTCCCTTCTATTTTACACTTGCAGGATCACAGGAACAGTTTGGTCATCTTTTTTATTTTTAATCTAAAAATTTAAGTTACTGGAATTTGCTCCACCTAAACCCACTCAGTATTCTCTAATGGTAAACAGCCCTTGACAGTTCTCTTGTCTTCTGTATGACACCATTTGTAATTCTGAAAATTCTGTCTTCGGTTGACTTTAGGGTATGCTTGTTATTCATAAGCAAGCATGATTTACTGTGCTCTTTTACCTTCCCATAGCTTTTTATTTACTTCTGATGGCTTACCTCTTAAATATTTTTTCTTTGTCTTTAACACTGGGACAGAAGGTTGCATGAAATATGCAAGTAACACAGCTGCATCAGGAGCATTACATAACCCCAAAGGCCCCCATAAGCAAGTTTCTGTAGTGTGGTAGCAATAGGCTCCATTGTTAATTGAAAAATGTTGCTATGGCTTTGGCAAGGAAATAAAATCAAGTACAAAGATTCCTGTGCTACCCCTGGATATCATTTATGCTCCTATTTCTTACCATCATAGAATCATCACAGAATGGTTTGGGTTGGAAGGGACCTTAGAGATCATCTAGTTACAGCCTCCTGCCATAGACAGGGACACCTTCCATTAGTCCAGGTTGCTCAGAACCCCATCCGGCCTGGAACACTTCCAGGTATGGGGCAGCCACTGCTTCTCTGGACAACCTCTTCCAGTGCTGTAAAGAACAAGATATGAACCAGATTTTCCCCCCAGAAACTTCTCTTGGTGATGACTTGGGAATCCTCTGACAAAAAAAAAAAAAAAGTGTGTGCAAGCAAACAGCAGTTTTGACACAACTGTGGAGAATGGTGGTTCATTCACAACTATGATTTCTGCAAAACCGTGTTTTGTTCCTTTATATATGGAAAATACTGGCCTCTCCTTCATGAATAACAATTCAGCAGGGCAAATTGTTTTCTGCTTTTCGTGTGTGTGTGTTTTGTTTTGTTTTGTTTGTTTGGGTTTTTTATTTATTTCCTTTTCCTTCTTGCTCAGTTTAACGATTGTCTGGGAACATCTAGCAATATTTCTCTTAGAAGTTATTTTTCTGAAGGTACTGGGTGATTTGGAACAACGCTGCCTGCATGAAAGTTTATTGGCAGCTATGATAAACTTTGAGCTTATTTTTTTTTTCCCCCCTGTTTTACATTAAATAGAATTAATTCAGGTAGCTGGACAGCTGCTTAGACTTGTCATAATTCCAGCCTCCTGGGAATTGAAGTTACTCAGCAGGCCTTGGTAAATCTCAATCAATTGGATCTGGTGCATATCATTTAGGAAGCGAACTTACACTTCTGTTTTTGTAAGGAAAATCCATGTGTCACCCCTCAAAATCACCTCTCAAAACTGGAAATGTGTTATTTTCCTGCTTGGGAAGCAATACCTGCATTTCTATCTGATGTCTTAGGATGAGAAGTTTCTCTAAGGACTGGTAGAACTGTGCAAACCACATCCATCTGCAAAGCAAAACCTCTCACTATTCAGCTTATATGGGCTACTTGTTTTTAAAATAGCTATGTTGCTACAGAAGAGCTAGAAAATTACAGTAGGATCAACTTGTCCAAACAGTAAAATTTTATTGTAATGTAATATTTTCCACCAATAGAATAAAAAAATAAGAAAGATAATAGAAATGAGTCAGCATAAATCTGAGAGTCATAAAACCCCAAACATTCCCATGGATCTCTGTCAACAAATTAATTGTAAAGAAAGGGCAGCCCAAATAAATAGAGATACTTGCCATATTAAAACAAAAGCTGGCTAAGTAAGGTGCTCTTTAAAATGTACTAGTACTAATCCAGAGAGAAGCAGGAACTGCAGGAATAATCTGCATAGCCACTATCATGTTTTAGATGAGCAAAGGAGTCAGAGTAAACATAATGTATTTCTTCCTGCAAGACTGCAACCATACCAAAAGAAAAAATAAGAAATATTAGAAATATTTTGAAGGAATAAAGTTAAGAGAGAGAGGGATGGAGAGCAGGACGATGATTAATGTGTGTAATTTTTATTCCTCCTCCACTCTGTAGTATGGAGACATCTGATACAGGTCTCCAAACCAAAGCATAATTTATTTGGCACCCTGTATAGAAACATGACTAAATTTGCATGTTAGTGAGGAAAAGACAACTTAACAGAAGGTCTTCACATCACATTGTGGCATTTGATGTTGGGGTGTTCTTCACCTAAAGATTCCCTTGGGTTAGGGGCATGAATGCCCCACACCATTACCAACAGAGACTGGACACCAATGCAGTTCAGCCCATCTAAAGTAAACTTATCCCATGTTGGAACCATTAGTTACGAGATTCAAATTGAATGAAACCAACATGATTAAGGTACTTAAGCTATGAGCTAAGGGTTCCTAAGCAGTCATTAGAAAGGAATAGGCTTCCTCAGAGGAAGAGATTGCAGACCAAATTGAGACCACATGTATACAAAGACAAGGAGGAAAGGCTCTTGGGCACTTGTAGTGAATGTATTTACCACATAATGAGAGTTTATTTTTTTCTTTACTTCCTTGCTGTAAGAAGTAATTTTCATAATGAAATACATCTGTCATATTTCTGAAAAAAGGTTGAGTTTTGCTACACAGAAAAATATATCCATGTGATCAGAAGACCGTGAACACATGAAACTCAGATTTGGTTAAGGGAGAAATGTGTTCTTGACTCTTGTATGCAAGAGATTTTTACTTATCATTCCTGTGAGATTACATATGTCCTATCCTTACAAAATGAAGTACTAACTCCCTGGCAGTGGATGAATCATGCCCACAGACAGGCTTTACTCTGTATTGCTCTTCAATCAAAAGATGCAAAACCATAAAATCATATTATATTGAAAGGTTAATCCTTTCTCCTTCAGGAAGGATATGTGGGAGGTGATTAACAGGTTATAGTCACATGTGATGAAGGAAAAGAAGTAAACTGTTTGGCTGACATATCTACTCAAAACAATGTAAAAGGTTAAATGATTTTCTCAGCATCTGATTGACTAAGGTTTTTATGTTTAAATTATCATAAATAAAGCAATACAGTATCAGTTGTGACCAGTGAACAGCAGAAATATGGCAGGTTTTTTAGCTATCTATACACTGATGTGAGATACATATCAAACTTAACTCAATTGTCCAAAGGATTTACTATAAAGAGGAAAAGGAGGGTAACAAACATGTCAAATATTAGTTCAGTTGATTAATTAGTTAAAAAAGAATATTTCATCCCTGCAAGCCCCAGCAGTCATATTTAACACTGGTCTAAGATCATAATGTAAAGATCTGGCTGTTTGCCAGATGAACTATGAATGCTTCACTAATAATATCCACTTTACAGTCCTTCAACATACCTGATCAGTGCCTGTGAGAGTTACTTTATATGTGTATTCCATTCCTGCAACATTTTGTGTTTCTGGCTGTTCAGTGTATTTGGTCAAAGGCTGGACTTGACGATTTTGGATGTCTTTTCCAACCTTAACGATTCTATGATTTGATATGCAAACAGGAATAAACATGAGGTAGCCTGCTCATACAAGACCAACACTAGGGGTGAGGGTTGGAGGGGATAGAGGAAAGACCTTTTTGTACTGTACACTGACAGAACAGTAGAAAGGACAGGTTAAAATGCAAGTCTGACAAAAAGGGTCAGACCCTGTTTTTGGTCTCAGTGTTTGTTCTGTGGAAAACAGATATCTGAATATCTGTATTTGAAAATTTCCTCTAGCATATGAAATATAGTGCATTTAATTGTCAGCTCCTACCTAAGGCAAATTACTCTGAGTGCTCTTCACTTTTGTAGAAGAGAAATGCTAATTTACAGCAACTAGGGTGCCAGTGCAAAAAAATCTTAGTTACATGCTTGCTAGAGAAATCATGTTTTGTCTCTAGCTTGAAGGGTCCAGAACACACTTTTGATTCAAAAGTTCAAAGCTCAAGTATTATTCAATTATCTGTGCATTTAGAGTGACTTGTCATAAAAAAAAGAGCAGGCAGCATGAAAGTAAAAAGAGAGCAAACCCAACATGAAGATGCAAGGCAAGGTAAACTGATACAAAGAGACTAAAAAGAGATCAGGAAAAAGATTAAATAAAAATACCCAAAAACTCTAACCAACAATAATGACAGACAAGATACCAACTCCACTGTTTTACCAAGGGTTTAGGAGAAGGTAGGGCTTTATCTGCTAATGTGAAAGAATAGCCCTAGATAAATAAAAATGAGTCCATAATGCACAAAAATAGGTATACCATCACTGAGAGCCTCATCCCACATAAAAGATTTTTGCTTTACAAAAATCAATCATTCCTTAAACAAACACAGAAATACCACCACTGAAGTTACATTATGTCACTTTCTCATTTTAATATGGTTATTACTTGGAAAATGTTTAAGCTGCTAAGGTGCAAAATCTTTTTTTTTCCCCCTCTCGATCTGACTGGAAATAACTCACATGCAAGCTAAACTCTAAGGAAAGTGCTGAAGTTAGAGGACACTTTTCAATCATGATTTATCATACACACTGATCACCAACAGCGATGGAAAGGAAAATCTCTATAAAGAACTCTCTTGTCCTCCTGAGATTAAGACAGACAAATCACAACATTTATTCTTGCAGCCCTCAGGACCTAAACCACAAAAAAAATATTTTTCCATGGTTACGGAAAAGATGTCATATTTTGCCACAGTGGATTTTCCAGTAACAAACACATCTAGTGGTTTAGCCTTATCTTTAGAGAGCTAGTGTCCTCTACTCTTTCCTAGGCAAGTGTTATGGTCAGATGGAGGACATTGAGTTGCCTAAATCTTTCAGGCTAGTCCAGCACTGACAATTTTACATTCTAACACCTTAGAAAGGCAAGAGGGGGCAGGGCATTGATTCTAATGCAGTATGGGAGAAAACTTAAAAATGTGTAAAAACTTAGATTCTTAATATTCATTGTTTCTCACAGATGCCAGAATTAGGCAGCAATCAAGGAAATGACCAGTCAGCAGGTTTGCAACAAAGGACAAGAAACATTTTCACAGGCTGTCTTTAACACAGCCATCATTTATTTAAATGCTGAAGTGTTCCAAATATTTCAGAGCAGATAAAGGCTTCAACTCACATTAATTTCTCATTACTTTCTTATGTCAATCAAGAGAACAGCTATTCGACACACAGCTTTTTGAGCAAGCTTGCAGTAGAAGAGTCTTTTTTTGATTTCCTGCTGTTAGTGAGGGCAGAGGTCCTATTATTGGCACACAATCCATTCCATGTTCTTTCCCCTTTGGTACATGGTGAACAACTGGGACATTGACAGACAAAACGTTAAAATGGGTAATTATTCTAGAAAAAGTGTCACAGAAGAATGAAAAGGATCTGTGCTTCAGGCAGGTCATTATGAGGCATACTATCACTTAGATACTGTAAAAAGTTTCACAATTTCATACAAAATGGAAAGATAATTTATAAGCACAATGAGAATCCAGAAAAAGAATGCACATTGAATTGCAACATCTTTAGAACTACATTTTATGCCAGAAAATAATACACTTTCCATTTAACTGTAATTTCAAATGCAAATACCAATGTCCTTAGAATGAAGCAGATGTTGTGCTTTTTTTTCAGTAGAATGAGCAGTTGTTCATCTCTAAATCCTTGTCTTCTGGGGAAATATTTCAATGCCTTAATGAATGAAAGACAGACATCACAGGGTTTTGCAACACATTCCCTGGAAACCAATTTTAGCTCCATCTTTGGAGCAATTATTGAAAAGTTGTAGACTGTTACAGTGATAATTCCAGATTAGTGTCAAGTTAGGGAAGGGTTTGGGGTTTTTCTTATTGTTCTGGGAGAAGATTTTACTACACTTGACCATAAATTGCTCTGACAGTGAATAGCGGAAAGGCAGATGCTGCCACGCATAAGTTGGAAGCTGCTTTGGCAAGTACCTGGAATATAAAGTCCTCTGGGGTGAAAATCCCACTTTATTAATCTAACTGTAAAGGCAGCTACTGGTTAGGTTTCACATACCACTGGAGAAAACAATACATGGCTGACAGAAAATCCTACTCTCCTGCAGATCTAGGCTTTCTTTTCCATCCTCCCTCACCGTGCAGCACAAACACATGTATATATATTATGTGTCCCCCCCCAACAGGGAAAAACCAAGCAGGGCCAGGGAGATGATAGCGACAGGGTTCATGTTAACAACAACTGAAAATACTCGGGAGTTCACATAATGCAGAGGGCATGACATCCTGTTCTGTTTGTGATTCTGCCATTTAGTTTGTTTTCTTCCCTAACACGCACTGTAACACCGCCTTATTTGCTAAAGGGTATTTCATGGTATGGCACATCCTTTTCACTGTACCAGCTGGCACTTTGGGGTGAACACTGATTGGTTTCACCCTGGGAGATGTTACCAGTAGCATCCTGTGATAGGCACAACAGCCAGGGGAGGTGAGTTCCATACCAGGTGGTTTGGAGCAGCTGGAGCAGGTTGCAATGTCTGGAATGGAAAAGGCACAGAGAGACAAAGAAAGAAATGACTGAAGCATGCGTTTCTGGTAAGCAAGTAGTTATTTTAAAGACTTTTCATAGGGACTGAGTAAGAAGAGAGACTGCATGGACTGTGTTGCAAAAACAAAGGAGGCTCAAAGACCATTTGAGCTGTGCACAGGTGGACCAAGACCTCACTCAAGAACACACAGCAAACAACTGTGCAGGTATGGAGCTCCATTTAGGGGGTAATTCTGCTTTACTGAACAGCAATGATTTTGTTGTCTTAATTAGAACTGAGGGCCAGTCTTTGATATTTGATTATAATAAAATTGTTTCCTCCCTTCCTTTTCGATCATTTAGAAAATCAACATAGAAAAAAAAACCCCAAACTCAATTTCCTCCTACCCAAATTCTCTCCTGAAATAAACTGACATGCATCACTTGAACCAGTGATTCTTCATCTGTTTGAATAATTGTAGAAATTGGCTCAGTGGGTTTTAAGAGATTTCAAAGAAAAGTTAAAATTATTTATGATAATGAAGCTATACAAAGTAGAAGATCAAAACACCAGAAAATACCATGCAAAATCCTATTAGATGAAATAAAGGACATTTTTCAAATGCTCTTTTATAAATACCAAAAGCTGACCAAATATACATTTAATGATTTTTTTAATACAATGTATATACTATTTTTGGATTATATATCAGAATATAAAGCCAAGTGAAAAAAGAATATTAAACAAAACAAAATTCCTTGTAACTTTTCACTCTGTGATTGAGACGGATTACTCAATATATGAGCATCCAGACCCTCAGCAGCCATTTGGCAATGTCCCTTTCACTTCTGCAAAGTGAAAACAACATTGGCTTGAGGCAAGAAACGTAGAGTGAACCCTAGATTTGGAATAAATTTAGTACTAGGCTTCATGTTCTGGTCTTGAAATATGAATCATATTTAGGCTTTGAGCATTCAAAGAAATGCATTTCCTTTGCAGGTTTACAGATGTATTGTGTTTCCATGGCAAGGGGCTACAGGGTTGGCTTCTGTGAGAAGCTGCTTGATGCTTCCCCCATGTCTGACAGAGCCAATGCCAGCTGGCTCCAAAATAGAACTACCACTGGCCAAAGCTGAGCACAGCAGTGACAGTGGCCACGACTCTGGGATAACTTGTGAAGGGGGAAAAGAAAACTGTGAGGTAGCAGCAGTCAGGGAGAAGTGAGAATATGTGAGAAAAACAGCTCTGCAGTGCAGAAGGAGGGTAAGGAGGTGCTCCAGGCACCAGAGTAGAGTTTCCCCTGTAGACCATGATGCAGACCATGGTGGGGCAGGCTATCCCCCTGCAGCCCATGGAGATCCATGGTGAAGCAGAGATACGCCTGCAGCCCATGGAGTAGGTGGATGCCCAAAGGAGGCTGTGACCGTGTGGGAAGCCTGCACTGGAGCAGGCTTGTGGCAGAACCTGTGACCCTGTGGAGAGAGTAGCTCATGCTGGAGCAGATTTGATGGCAGGACTTGTGACCCAGTGGGGGAGCCACACTGGAGAAGACTGTTCCCGAAGGACTGTACTCCATGGAAGGGGCTCACACTGGAGCAGTTTGGGAAGAACTGCAGCCTGCGGAAAGGGCTTGTGTTGGAGAAGTGTGTCTCTCATAGGAAGGAGCCCATGCAAGACCAGGGGAGGAGTGTAAGGAGTCCTCCCCCTGAGGAGGAAGGAGCAGCAGACATGATGTATGATGAACTGACCACAGCCCCCATTCCTTGTCCCCCTGCACTGCTGGCAGCAAGGAGAGAGAGAAAATCGGTGGGAGTGAATTTCAGCCCAGGAAGAAGGGAGGGTGGGGGGAAGGTGTTTTTAGGATTTGGTTTTATTTCCCAACTCTGATTTGATAATATAATGTTAACTGATTTCTGCCAGTCAAGTCTGTTTTGTCGATAACAGTAACTGGTGAGTGATCTCTCCTTGACCTTATATCCCACTAACCTTTTGTTACATTTTCTCTCCCCTGCCTAGCTGAGGAGGGGAGTGATAGAGTGGCTTTGCTGAACACATGGCATCCAGCCAGGGTCACCCCCCAACAAAACATTGAACAATGTGCTGTTGTATCTTTTTGAAACATATCTTGGAGCTGTACAGTGACAATGAACCTACACCTGTCAGGTTTGCATTCCTGAATAAAGTACTGTGAATTCTCTGCCCAGTCTATAAGCCACAATTTTGACCATCAACCAACAGCAGATAGAAACAGTTTGATAACACAAACTATAATGTTAGTCACTTAAAAAAAAACAAAACCAAGGGCAAAACTTGGCTTCTGTACAAGAAAACTATTTTAAGGAACTCGTGGACAAAGGTCCTGAACTTAAAAACTACTTTTAAACCTAAATTCACAGGAATTATTTCAGCTAACCTTGATATACTGAGAGAAGGATTTTTTGTATTTTGTTTCATTATCTAACTATAATATTATCTTTTTCTCCATGCTGTTTTGTAGCTGGTGTTTTTTATGAGAAATCCTTGAAAATAACAGTATCCTTTCTCATCACATAGTGTAGATGCATGACTGACAGTCCTCGTGGAAAGAGAGGACTTCATGGGAGATAGAAGGCAATACAATACAAATAAAATACATGAGTCAAGAATGCATTTTTGTCTCATTACAGCTGGGATAAGCCTGAATGTACAGAGCAAGAGATTTACATTCTTTATTTATGAAAAGAGCAAGTTTAGACTTGCTAGTCACGAGGCCTGGGAAGAAAAGTAAAACCTGGGACCAAAACCCACTTTCAGTCCTCTGTGTTCCTGCTACCATCATGGGAGAAAATGATAGATGCAACGATGAGATACTTCCTGGGGAAAAAACCCTGTTGTCTCATAACCTAAAGGAAACCTCATGAAAGAATTTTCTCTGCATCTGGATTCTTGGAAGTGTCACTTATCCTTTCCAAAGGGATAGATATTGCTGCTTGAATTGAGTGTGTGAAAGCACACACACATGCTTGTGTCTGCATGTGTGGCAGGCATTGGATCAGGGGATCAGGGCTGCATACTCACAGGTAACCTGTTTGTCTTGATTGGACTGGAAAGTGGACCAGCGGTCTCAGAAAACAGGAAAATTTAGTATGCTTAATGCCAGACCTGCATAATGAGACAGGGCTGTGTTTCTTTCTTCCTGTTTATTTTTTTTCTCTTTTTCTCAGTTTTGTCACAGTACTGACTGACACAATACATGGAAATATCTTTTTAAAAAGAAAAGCCCTCTCCAATAAAAACCTCAAAACAACTGTCAAAACTGGAGTGGGTGAACTTCAGTGGGAAAAATTTCCCTGTTTGCATAGTTTAACAAACAATTTTTAACATTGGGTGCATACGCTGCCACTCTCTATTCGCAAATACCTCACAATTTCCTAAACTAATAATCAACCTGTGTAACAGTCAAACACAAAATCATGGCTTTAAGGAGACTGAGAGCCAAGTAATTTCATTGTGTTGTGGTAAAAGTGATTTAAACCATCTTTGCTGGAGACTTAATTGCCTTTTTCCTGCACATTTTATTTTCTGGACCCATCCTACAGTTGACACCTACCTTTTTTCATAAGTTCAGATAAGGCATGTGACTTACCTTGCCTTGGCAGTCAGACCAGTACCTTCTGCTCCTGCCCTGTCAGTACTTGAGACACAAACAAGTGCACTTCCAATACTGAGTTGTTCCTGTATAAGTTCTTTAAGGAATCATGTATTGCTTCTTCTAATCAAAAATTGCTATAGTGATGGCATCAGACATTTTTTGTTATGATCCAAATTCTAATTTATGACTTTCACACCTTCTAGCACAAGAGCCCCACTTGCTGCCTTTGCCTATAAATTTTAACAAGTTTTGGAGATGGGCCTGAAGATTTTCCAGCTGAGTTTCCTCATTGAGGTCTTCTGAAACACTGGGAGTACTTGACAGCTCTCATGATCTTCATAAAATCCCCTAGTCCTTCATTATTCCTGATAATGATCTATTTCTGTGATCTGACATCATAGTACAAAATAATTTTATCTGTGGTGGTGTTAAGCTTTATATGAATAATATATTAACTCTGAAGACCCATACATAATTCACCTCTTTCTCTTTCCCACAGTGGTGATGGCCAGATTGGTTTTGCTTTTGGTTTTTTTGTTGGTTTTTGTTTGTTTGTTTTAACATAGTCTTATTAATCACTTCTTCAGCAGCACAATATACCTTAAATTAGATCAAAGCTTTGTTGCATTAGCCCAACTAACTCACTACTTCCTAAATCTAACTAAAACCACTGTTATTAAACTATTCTTCCCTAGAAGTGTTTCACTTTGTCAATATCTCGCCAAATTATTTCTGATTTATTCTTGGTGTTTAATTCCATGGTGTATCTATGTCTCACACTTGGGCAACTGTTACCTCTCTTGCCTGATTCCCACACCAAACCTGTATCTTGTGGAAAGAATCTCGTTATAACAGCTTCAGCTTTGCTAGTGGAGACTGTAGTGATGATGCTGGCTTGTTTGGCTTCAGACTTGGTTATCCAAAGACGATTTCATTGCTTCCTTATGCTGTGGTGTAGGGCTACTTAGCCGTATGTATTCCCCAGGGGAATATGAAGGTAATGCTCTTGTCTGTTATATTGGTAAAGATGCCTTCCTCTTCTCTCCTTGCAAGGGTCACTATATCTGTTAGTGTGGGGGCTGTATGAAGCCCTTCAGATACTCCTTGATGTGCATCTTACAGTTCCTGGGATACCATTTGTAGCTGGATAGGTGTTATACTGCACTTTTCATCATTATCCTTGCTTGATTTGCAGATATATCCACCTCACATTGCTGCATCCCAGTCCTCAGCAGGAACTGCCACTCAGGCTTCCCAGACCTGCTCCCATGTGACTGGGTTTTTTTCCTGCACTGGCCTCTCATCTCAGCCTGCCAGGTTTTCCCAGCCTCAGTGCACTCAGCAGCTGCCTGTAAACATGTTCACTTTTTTTTATAGCCAGCTACACATCCCTTTGGCTGCCAAACTTCACCCTCCCCTTTTATAATTACCTCACTCCCCTCTGAGTGCAGCCAGCAATTGTCACACAAATAGCTACACTAAGCAGAAACAGTGAGTTTTTTCAGTGTTCTTTGCTTCAGCTAATTCAGGATGTAATTTTCTCCCTATCATACCATACAACTCCTATTTGGTCCTTGTCCCAGGAACTGGGATTATGATTTTTCATGGTTACTTTAATTTGTCCCATGGCTGGGGCTAGCAGGAAGTCAGTGTTGACTCCTTATTCCCTCCTACCTTGCTCTTCTACCATGTGCCTTTCTGCTAACACACCAGAAGCACCAGTAATACAGCTACGCACATCTTCTTTTTTACAAATTATTGGCCTAGAAGCCAGCAAGTACTTAAGTTCATGACCCAAACCTTTATCAGTTCAAGAGAATGCCTATTTTGTTCAGCAAAAATTTGCCACAAGGAAAAACCTTCATAGTTCACATAGTTTAACCAAATCCGGATTGAGGTGGTTTATTGGCTTATTAACTGCATTTAAAGCATTTTATTTTTTTACTTGTTGCCCAGAGAGGTGGTAGATTCCTCATCCCTGGAAACTTCAGGCTGGACAGGGCTCTGACCAACCTGATCTAGTGGAAGATACTTCCAACCAAAACCAACATATGATTTGATGATAATTAACTGGCAATCAGTGAACTACAATTTATGTAATGCTAATAAACACAACTTTTGAAACAGCTTTCTAGGATCAATCACAAAAAGCTCTAACCCCATATACACAGAGGTGCTTGCACTGCTGTGGGCACACACCCCATCTGTATGCACCCGCAGCTGTGGGTGGCAGGTTCCCATTCTTATGTTAGGGAGGATGAATTGCTGCCCCATTTTTGCCCTCTCTCTTATGGCTGATGTGTGCCCTCCAGTCCCACGTATGATCTGGCAGCTCCACACACTGTGTCTGGTGAGAAAGTCCCCATGACCCCAGACAATTTGAAGTGGGGGTTCCATCTGCTGCCCCATACTGGCAGTCCCTGGCTGGACGTGACGTTTACGGGGAGGCTACTCCATCGAGGATCTGCTGCCACTCCAAGGTTTCTCGCCCTCCAATACCATGCCTCTTTTGTATTTCTTTTTAGGTTAACTTCACTTTGTTTCAAAAGTTCTGTCTAATGCTCTGCAACTATTTCTGTGATGATATTGGCCCCAAAAAATCATGAACATGCTTGTATGTTGCAAAAATCTTAAATCTTTACTCTATCATATGCTTGACCTGTCTTTCTCATGCAGGTATAAAACTGAATTTGCTTTTCTAATGCCAAGAAGTATTAATTGTTGTTGCTTATCAGGTTGCTCAGGAAAAAAGTTTCTGTTCTGTATTTCCAAATAATTTTCCGTATTATTACCAAGAACTTTACCCTGACATTTAGCAACTGTAACTCTTAGTATTTCCTGCAAGAACCACAGGTTAAAGCATTTACATTTTTTTCTTTTCTGTTGATGGCAAGGGATCCACTGTCTTAACAGTCTAGAACAATTGGGTCAAATATTGAATATCTCCTTTGGCTGCAATTCCTAATAAAATGTAAAACTCAAAATGATAGGCAATTTGGCTGGAGAAAAAACAGAAACAAACAAAGTTGCCAGCTGTCATTCTGACAAGAGACAATTTCTCTATGCCAGGACATTGGCTTATTTCTCTTGGTCAGAGCAATCATTTTTGTTTTCTCCAATTACTTGTATCTGTTTACGCTTTTGTAGCATCTGTTTGATTATTTCACTTAGGAATCTAACTTGAAATATTCTCCTTAGTAAACTCCATTCTTATTCGTATGTTTTGTTGACTAAACCTGCAAAGCCAGAATAAAATGCACTTTGAAAGATACAGAGAGCAATATTTTCCTAATTTCTTCAAGAAAATTGCCTGTTTCTTCCTCTGCTAGCAAAATGAGGTACCTTGCTATAAAACATGAGTGAAGGCTCTCTCAGATTTTGATTTGGTATTATATTATTATTGTACGTAAGGAGAAATATAGGAAAGACTCTTCCCTGTTTGGAGAGTTGTGGTGGGGAAAAAAAGTGTTTTTTTCCCTTGGAGTTAAAAAAATGGTAACCTCTGAGGGGGTGGTGCTTCTCTTGGTGTTGACTCAATCAGCACCCCTGCAAAATTTAAACATATCACACCAGACCAGAAAAGAAGGATGATGAGGTAGTTGGAGAAGAAGTGGCCATGTTCTGAAGCCATGAGGAGAAGGGGCAGGAGCCCCGCTGGGGGGCTGCAGAAAGTTGGATGTTAAACAGTGTTAAACTGGGCCAAGTACTGTAGCTAAGAGCTGGGAGAAGTTTCTCCACTGCTAGCAGCACCAGGAGATACTGAAAGCAGCAGCAGAGCAGCAGTGAACAGAGAGACTATGGCAGAAAGCCAAGGAGATAAGAAACAAGCATGCAGCTAAGCAGAGAGACAGAGAGACGTCTGAAGGAGAGAGAGAGCTGGCAACAGAGCAGGACTAAGCTCTACAGAGAGAGTTTTGGGGTAAGAACTGAATCAAACCCCCCAAACCCTTGTGAGACCCCTCCTAGGAGGAGGCAGTGGACCCATACTTGAGGGGAGTCTTGGAATGCAGCAGTACCAGAGAGAGGAGCTGATAAGCTCAAGATGTCCTGGAAGCTTGACTGGGACGGCCAGATGGAATGTGGAGGGGGTAACCTTTCTCCCCCGCTGCTGCTGCCATGCTGGCAGCCTGAGAAAGAGCACAGGAGCTCTGGTAGAACTCTTGAGGCAAAGACTTTCAACTGGAAGCTGCCCAAGACGTTCTGACCCAGAGGTAAACCCCCTGAGGAAAGGGACCGTCATGAAGACCCCTGCACTTTGCGATATGACGTGGTGAGGCGAACCTTTGTCCTGGTTGACGCAGTCCATGGAAGAGAGAGACCTTCACTTGGAGTCGAAGGGCTGAGAAGGGGTGAGAGGAGACCCCCCCTTGTGTGTAGTGGAAGGAGACCCAGCTACAACTTCAGCTATGACTGCTGCATGGAAGAAGAGAGACACTGCTGTTCTGAGAGTGGAAAGGATCTTTTCCTTCTTCCCTTCTGGACTTTTATTGGAGGGAGAAGAGGTTTGATCCATTGTAAATACTGCTTTTTCATAGGAGAGATAATTAGGATTGTAAATATAATGTATTATAATATTTATTTGTGTAGTGATTGTAATATAATTCCCTTCCCCCCATAGTGAGTCTTGTATTGTGCCTGGAAAACCCCTCTCACACTGGGGTGAGTTTTGGGAGAGGGGCTTGGACTCGGGAATTGGATTTTGGGGGTCTCAAACCAAGACAAGAGTTTTATTAAACTTTCAGGCAAAATTATGGAAAAAACCTGATGCCACTTTGAAAGGTGATAATAAAGGTTCTGATGCATTAAATGCTGCTGTTGCTTGGACTCTAACATTCTTAAGGTATGTATTTTATGTTTTTTACTCCTGACAAGCTGCACCAAACCAGAACATTATGATTATGGGAAGGTATTGTCTCTTAATAGATGTTTGATGTCCCACCATTTTTAGTCTCTCTTTTTAAGGTAGTTGCTCTGCTTTCTTGACCATTTGTCATTTCTGCACCTTTTTTTACTATCCTGTATCCTTCAGATGCAGCACTTGAGAGACGGTGACTTGAGGTTCTTTACAGTGGCAAAATGATTGTTCCTGGGTTTTTTCCTTATACTATCCTAAAGATGTCCACAATTTTTCTGGCCTAATTTTGCACAATATGCTAAGAAAACACCAAGATCCTGAACTGTAATCACCAATACTGAGTTCAGCCACAGGTAAGCAGAGTTTAGATTACTTATCCCTTGCCTTACATTTGACTACACTGAAGCTCATCTGACACTTCTTTCTTGATGGAATTCTACTTTACCAAAGAGGGATTTTCTGCAGCTCTTTTGAAGGAATTTGATTGCCTGAGAGATCTCTGCATCCTCTCAAAATACACATTGCTGGTGTATTTTCCAGGTCACTAATGGTGTTTCAGTAATGGTAATACAAGAAATCCACTTCCAGCACTGATCCTTCTGAACCTCATTTCTGATCCTTTTCCACCATGAAAGACAATGTTTAAGACCTACCTTTTGCTTCCTACCTGTTAATAAACGTTGGTCAATAAAACAATTTTTCTTCCAGTCCCATGGCAATTTAACAACCCTTAATAAAACTTGTGTTCAAAGGCTTTTTGAGAAGACAAATATATTAACTCCACTAGATCCCTTTTTGTCTCCATGCTCATTGACATCTATCAGGACACTGCCTGTGTGTGAGGCCTCTAAATTGTTGGGGAAGAGGAGGAGAAGGGAAGAATCCAGGGCCCTGACAGCAACCTCCTGGGACTCCTGTGGGTTAGCCAGGCAGCATTTCTCTCTACAGAAGCCTTGCGGACTCTTTCCTGACATACTGTGCTTATTCATGATCTCAGTTCTTGGAGATAAACTGGATCTTACCACCAGGGATGGAAGTCAGGCTCATGTGTAATGCCTAGCTTCTGGATATCATGTTTAATAATTGACTTTCAAAATGCTCACAAAATAAAATGTCATTTTGAATTCAGCCTGCTCTAACATGCCTCTATCTGTATGACAAGTGAGACAAATTTTCCCTAAATATAGGAAAAAGGCAATACCCTTGGGCACCTTCTAGAGACATTATGATATGTCTAGGACATAGTTTCTCAAGCTGTGCTTGAAGTTTGGTCTTTTTACTGCCTGCTCTTTGCTAATGTCACCCCTTTTGATTTGAGGTTGTCAGAAGTGCATCTCTTATCTGATTGTTCCAGGATTATCTTTCTTAAGCCTCTATGTGTTTTAGATATTGTGGCCAGAAGTGTTTTTGGTCACACTCAGTCTGAAGTCACTCTTACCTGGGTTTTATCATTCACCTCAATTTATAGCTAGGGTCTATGACTCACGATGAGGTGAAATAACTTGCTGCATGTCAAGCCCCCTCAACCTAGAAGCTGGTTTTCCATCCTCCCCCAGATATATCTCTGACTATATAACAAAACCAAGAAGTGAGGTTGGAGGCTCAGATATAAAGCAAGCCTATTAGAAAATTTCTGAAAGCAATGAAAATTTGTGACAACTTAGTGACTAAGCAGGTTATGCTTGCTGGTATGGATTCTTGTGCTTCCAGTTGTTAAATGGTTCCTGTGACCCTCTGAGCTCTGCCACATCTCTGTACCTCACAGAGTTTTTTCATTTCTTTAGATAACATCATATCAAAGATATATTTGGGCAGAAAAGCCCCATTTGTCTCCCCTGTACTGGTGAGATCTTTCCAAATGTTTGAGTGGCAGACATGCAAAGGATCTGTATCCCTTAAATGCTTCTGTCATGGTTTCAGTAATAAAGTCCATTGTGTCCTCTCAGTATCTGGCCTATAATTGTGCATCCTTGCACACCAAACATCAGGCTCCTTAGTCATAACTGTTCCATCAGGTCACAATCCATTTAGTGTGTTTGCATTAACAGTTTTTGTTTCTGTTTTTCCACATTGAGGTATAGAACTCCTCATCTGTTTAGAACATACCAGGCAGTGTTTGTTTGCATGAAAGAACGAAATGATCTTTTAATCAATAATTTTACTTTATAGTTTTTCCCCTTAAGGTAGCCACTTTTGGACAATCAAAGTCTACAGAAAGTATCCATCTTGCCACTTTCTTCCCATTTTAATTTCCAAATTTCTTGACACAGTCACAAAATCTTACACTTCCAGAGTCATTCATAGTTCATTTGCAGCTCCAAAGTTCTGTTGCAAACTTTTATTCATCAGAAAGAAAATCTCATTGTAAAACTACTAGGGGCAACTACAGGTAATGTAGCGATACATCCTAGTAACCCGCACATTCATTCTTCTTCTGCAATAAAGCTGATGGGCAGAGGTTCAATTGCTCTACTGGATACCAGGGATGGAGTATGAGGAGATACAAAACTCCAACAAGAATGAAGTAAAATCTGTTTCAGGGTAAAAAACAATCAGTTTCAGTTAGCATAAAATGCCACAGACAGCCATGGGCAGAAATGTGCATTCCATAGAAATGTGTGGCTATTTTGTTTCTTCTTCTTTCCAGACTGAAAATACTATTATCCATCCCTATTTCAGTGTCTGTTTTATTGATTATATTGTTTGTGGGCAGGCATTTTATAGATTTTACACAGCAAAGGCAAAGTATTACCCTCAGGAAAGTCTTCTCCTGAATCAAAGAAATTTATTATTCCGACTTTTGGGCACACTGCACAAGCCAAAGTAAGCAATGACAAAAGACTATAGCAATAGAAAATCTCATAAAAAAATAGATTTTTTTTTTCTGGATGGAACTATATCATGGCTTGCCTAGTGCTACTTTATCCAGAAACAGAGTAATTATGAGTGAAATATATGCAAAGATTGTACATTAGAGGGATGTTAAACTTGTTGTAACTTGTAACTTGCTAACGTGCACATGAAGTGGGTTATTCTGTGACCCTGAGCAATTTCACATATTTCCCAGGCTAGATTATATTTCCATATAATTGAAATAAAAATTAATGTAGTGAATTACTTTAACTGCTCTTCTCCTATCACTTCAAATTTGATGTATCATATTACCTCTGGAAATCTGGCACCCAGGCACAAGTATCTATAAAAATGTCCAGAGATAAAAAGGAAGAAAGGATCTATTCAAATAAGCATTTATCTCATAAGAATGCATTGTCAATCTTGGGGGAAAAAACCCCACCCTGCTGTAGCTCATTCAACCAGCTCATATGCAGTATTACTACCACCTCGACTGGAATATATGCAACATCAGCCCCATTTAATGGATTGTGTTTCTAAGCTGGTGACCTATACCTGAAAATGTATGCGGCAAATCAGATGAAGAAAACCTCACGAAAAACAAACAAACAAAAAAAAGAGACTTTTCTTCAACTCCAAATGCAACTTGTCAAGAGATGTTCACACACATTTTGTGGAAATCTTTCTCAGTAGCCATATGGTGGACATTGGAGTGATGCACTGTGAATTTTCCTTGAAAATGTACCAGACACAATAAGAATAATTTGTGAAGTTGGCAAGAGACAGGGTCAGCATCAAAACTGACCATGCAAAATAATTTTGCTCAGCAGCAAAATTATAAACAGTATATAAACAAACCCTGAAGTTTTTATGCCTTGTTAGACTCACCTGCAGGTCATGGAAATCAATGTGGATCTTTCCATCAACCAAAAGTGAGCTGGATCACATTCTATGTGCTTTTCTCTATTCCATACATCTGCTGAGAATAAATGCAATAGAAAGCTGAGGCTTAGCATGCGTATCATCTAACATTTTTAAATAGAGGTGTGCAATTGAACACAGATTATTTAGCAGATGTAGTCTGATTAGTTTTTGCAGTGAGAACTCTCAAGGCCATGGGAGACCATTCACAACTTCAGCGGAACAGAAGCCAAAAGCACTTAACTAGAAGCCCTGGAGTAGGCTACATGGGGTGTTTGGCTAGTAACTGCTGGAAAACTAGTAAGTGCTTAGAAATGGGACTAGGGTTGTGCTCTGCAACACTTCTCTGCCTTGCTTCTTGGAAGGTTTCTGACTCTGTCTTCCTGCTCCTGATTTAAGGGGAGATTTGTTGGTTTACAGTTAACCATCATCATTGACTCCCCACGCAAGTGCGCCAGCTTCTCCTTGATCCATTTTCTTCCCCAAAAGTGAAACACAGAAATATCCTTCCCTTGCTTTATAGCCTATGCCATTTTGTTACTGTTACGCTGCTTCATTAAATTTCTTAGAGCTAGAATTCATGTGAAAAAAAAAAAAAGATATTTTTCAATACCCTGGAATATGAAGTATTGGAAAAGTAATTAAATTCTAGTTACTTTTTTTTTTATTTGCTAATCTTTACTACAAGGAAACAAGAATTTGGAGCCAATCTGTTTATATTTTCTTCAGGAGCTAATGGGTTAGCTTGTCCCCTAAGAAAAAATATTCACCTGTAGGATAGAGTCTAACTAGTAACTGCATCACACAGCTGACCACCTGTTAGATACACAATGGTTATCCACAAAATTTATGATTATTTAGTCTGGTTCTTCCTCAGTGGTTTTAAGAAAGATTTAAAAAGCAGTCTCTATACATCTCTCATGTATTAGACACATTTTCTGACTATAGGCAAGTATGTTTCTAGAAGCAGAAATACCTAAGAGCTTTGACCTCTTTTAAAACCACTGAATGTGGTTTATCTGAAGTTGCACAAACATGGATAATCTTCCTGGTTTTAAATATGTTCCAGCTGAGATCCTTCTTATGTCTTTAATGGATGTCAGTAAGTCTTTATTAGCTAATGACTTAGTCCCCAAGAACATAGAAAAAAGATCAAGTAGCTCTGGAGCGATACTACAGTTCATAATTGTGTAACATGGTGGAAACAATCTTAAACCATGAACCTCAGTTAAGGAATGGAGCTACCAGCAGCTCTGCCATGCTGCCTTTTATTTACATATGCAGGAGGAGAAAAGAAGCAAATGTTTCTTAGGATGTCAAAATTTCTAAGTACCTACCAAGTTCCTGACTATCTTCAAGACTGCTGCCTTTACAAAGCACCTTCATTCCTTTTTAAACCATTTCTTCCAAATGGACTCGCAAATGGCATGTTATTCCACACAGACATCTGTTGCAGTAAGACCACCTGTAGGGACACATACGACATACCCCGAACAAGGCTAGCAGAAACTGGCCTGTGAAGTAAGTTACACCTTCCATGTAGTCCTTTGTAGGCTCCTCTGTGAACACTTTGACCTGTGCTGCTCCAGGACTCTTCTTCTCAGATTCAAGTGTTGTCGTAGTTTCCTGTATTGGTCCGTGTAAAAATAACTTTGGAGAAGAACAAGGAAATTAATACGGTACAAATCTAATACATTATTTACTGTATTTGCGTCTTTGTTGCTCACCACTGTTGTATCTAAACATTTAATGCATTTATTCTCACAAACCCTCTGTATTATTTATGTGTCTCTTCTAGCAAACCACCAAGGAAATTAATGTACTGCAAAATTAAAGCTCCACATCCTGCCAAATACTAATGGAAAGCACACTGTGGGACAAAAGACCACAGAGAACCTGCAACCCTTCCCCTTGAGAAGCTGCATAAGGCCAGGCAGGATTTCAGCCCCTAAACATGGTGATGATTTTCCCATTATTCTTACTTGCAGCAGACTTTCAAAGGAGAAGGGAGGCAGCAGGCACTGCCTCTGCTTCTTCTTTCTCTCTCTGGGTCTTACCAGGCCACAAGGCATGAGCACTCGGCTCTTCAGATCCAGACAACTCTGTGTGGGCCAAAACTGTGGAGGGTTGAGGGAAGAAGGCATTCATATATTCCCAAAGGCATTCAAGAACTGCATGTAGTGGAGCTCACCTCCTCTGCCCAGGGTGTTGGGCATTCAAAATGCCACAGCCTGGTACTGGAAAAATAAAAGATAAAGGAAAGGAAACAACGGCCTTTGGAGATCAGTGGATTGAAGTACTTCACAAAAAAGTCTAGTTCTGACTGACTAAAAGCACAGATATGTAACAGAATTTCTTGAAGTTTGAAGTAAAGATACACCACCCAGCGCAAGGTCATGGACACCATATGGCAGCTTACAGGTTGGTGTCTAGAAAGTCAACATGTGTGATATGTGAAAAGTATAAATGTTTGCAACCTGCTACAATAAAGTGATTACAGCCTTCTTGTAATCCTGCCCCTACTTTGGAAGAAGATTCTATGTCACATTGGCCGTCCCCAACTTTAACAGCGACATGAAACTGGAAACACCAGACTGGAAACACCAGAAGTGATTCTGGAAATCAAATATTCATCTCCATAACAACGAAAATGAAAACTTCGCATGTCCAGGCAAGCCTTCACAAAACAAACCTAACAGGATGCTCCATTGGATATTGTACAATAAAAAACAATTTCCTATATGAGTTCTGCTTTCTGGAACTGCTCATCTGTTTGTGTGACATTTCCCACTGTTTCCAAATGCACCAAGGGAACAATCTTCACAACTGTTTCTGCAGTAGCTCTAGCTCAAACAAACTAGTTCTTAACAACTTCTCAGAATGAATTACAGTGCAAAAGAGGAACACCTCTTGGAAAAATCATTGCAGTACATGTGAATTAAAAAAAGAGTGTGTGAGCCCTTGCTGCCTAGTCCTGTAAAGGATCTCACTATCACAAATGATTCTCTTTGATGACTGAAAAGGAGAGAAACTCATGAACAATCAAGACTACCCTCTGCTTTTGCTGCAAGACTCCTTTTAGCTGTTTAACGACACAGCTGCTGAAGCATCTGGATTTGTTCTTTATTTCTTGCTTTTTAGTGATCCTTTCTGATTATCTCTTGATGTCATATTCTCTTTTAAATGTTTCTCTAAATCAGATTTACTATAATTTCTCTCCCTAAATACCAAGGTAGTTGTGTTTCCTTTTCTGGAAATGAAAATACACAATATCCTGAGACAGCCTCTTACACTTTCCCGATGAATCTCTGCCTTCCCCCTCCACATACTCAATCTAAAACACTCCAGTCAAAAATCAAAAATTGTTTCTCCTAGTTCTTTTAAGGAGACCTGTTACTAGTTTCTTATTAAAATTTGCCACATGGCTACCAAATTTATTAATACTTTGACTTTCAATTTTTTTTTTAGTTCTGAGTATGGCATGCGTGACACACACAAAGTTACACAGATGTGAAATAATTAACAGAGAGAGTGATCTTAGTTTGGGGAAGTCCCACATTCAGCTTTTGTAGTAATTAGAAGTGACTGATCATTACTTGAAAAGCATACTAGATTGTCATCGTAACATTTGACAAATAAAGTTTGAGTGGGTGGTTGAATAAGGAAAGAAATGTTAACTAGCGCATCTGAGGAGCAATGGAATTTGTTCTCCAAATGCATTACTGAGGAAGTAATTTTTTAGTCAGTGTTAGAGGTGATATTTGGCAAAGTACAGGAAAAAATGTTGTTCATTGTTAAGGCATAGTTTGGTACTTTTGCTGTTTTGCAAATTTGTCATTCTGTGGTGTATTTGAAAAGTTCTGTGAACAGAGCCTGAGGCTGCCAAACTTTGTTTTTTTAGAGCTGCTCATTTTTCATCCAGTCTGAGGATGGTTTTATAATTCAAAAAAATGCCAAGACTATTACCGTTCTGAAAAGGTTATTTGTACACCAGCCTCAGAAATACCTTGTGTTTTGCTTGTTTCAGAAAACACTTTCAGTATCAGGTAAGGAAAAAAAAACCCATGAATGTTTTGTGTTCATCCTAGTGTAAAATGTCAGAACAAAAGTCAAGAAGTGTGAGATGCTCCCCTAAAACATTCTGACATTAACAATTTTTGATTTTATGAATATATGCCCTATAGCTTATAGATTTTTTCCATTTCTTTGTTTTGTTGTACTTATTTTTTTCTCTTATTTAGCACTCATCCAGGTGAAGAGGAGTGCATTTCTAGTCAATTTTGTAAGCTGTTTTAATCAGATAACTTGATTCTTAGAAGTTCTGGTGGTTATTTGGTGGTTGCTTGAAAAACATTGTGTCAGACCCCCTGACAATCAGAGATTAAATGCCTGCTCTAAATGCTGATAAACAGCACATTCCTGATTTAGTTGCTGGCAGAGCTAGCTCTGGGCTTCTCAGCAGACAATGACATTTTGCTGCTCAAGGACCTGACAGTCCTAGGCATAAGACATATTGACTAAAAGAAGGGGTAGAGTTTAAATGGAAAAGCATTGCACAGTCTTGTCATCTTGACCACATTTGTGGGCACAGGAAAATTGAGGGATAAGGGACACTAGATAGGATGGCCCTCCCCTAGCAGTTACCACTGACCTAACCATCCCTCCTGGAACCTTTTGTAAACAATAGCCATAGCTACACTGAGCATCCTAGGCTTCGACAAATTTAGGCAGTGGGACAGCAGATGACCTTCCCACAGTCACATGTTCCTCATATCAAGAAGCAGTGCTGTTCAGTGCTGAGGCTGAAATACCCAATTTGGAAGAAATACTTCTACATACCACCTTATTTATGGCAGCCTTTGTTCCTTGATATAACAGCTTCTTGAATATCACTGCTACATCAAGTCTCAAGTTGTACTAGAAAACCTTAAAGAGTGCCCTTTGAAAACATAAAGTGATTAACTGTATACAAGTGACTGAAGAAGACACAAACATTGAAAATGAGTGCTCAGCAGATAACATACTTCATCTTCTCTATGACAAATTACTTAACGTGTATGTCTGACTGTTCTCCAGTTTAACTCCTGCCATTTCCCTATCCTAAGCTTCATTTCCTTCATATTAGTACAGTAGTTGATACTGGACAGAGGATTTCCCTGGAAGGTCTGAGGCTTTTCACAAGGCAGAGGTATCACTTGCGACTTTCTGACTGCCATGGATGACATCCTTTAGGTGACAAGGGGTATGAAGGGATTGCTCCATGCATCATCATTCCCAGCTGGAATGATCCGGAAACAGCAGTCCTGATCAACCACTTCCTCATATTGCCGAATTGCCTCTTTGCTAAATGAAAATTGACAGAATTTAAGAGGCCTATTTGTTCTGGTCAGGTCAACATATATCATTTTAAACTAGCCCTTCTTCTGATGTTGGTCAAAATCTTGAGGCTGAAATACAATAGAGATGAACAGAAACTGTTCTGTGGTTTTAATATACACAGACATTTCTTAGCCAGAATATAATCAGAAATTTCACTGATTATTAAGATCTGGTTGATGTTTATATTATAGTCTGTATTATGTAATAATGAAGTAATTATTTAATAATACAGTTATGATTTTCTGATATAATATATTATAATAAATGCTAATATATTTATATTAATTATATTATATTAATATCAGAGGGCTTGTATGATATAATAACATAAACAATATAATAACATATAATCGTTTTATAATAATAATAGAGTAATAATTTTGTCAGCAGCTCCCAGAATTGCAACTGATTGATTTGATGACATGATAAACTGCAGATGATAAGTAATATACATTCAGATTTCATGCAACCACAAATAAAACTATAAGCTATGATAAATTTGTGGTATCTTACATCACAGCTGGCTTTGCCTCACGTGAGCAGTTTAAAAGAATGAAAAAGTTCCTTATTTTGATCATGAGTTATAAACATACTAGTTTGAATTTACAGTTAGTTGGTAGTACCATTTTGATTTTGCTGATGCTCAGCAGGTCTCTACTTTGTATAAATTAAGTCAAAATAGAGATTATTTACAATGTTCTGACACTACAATATCTAATGTGAAAATACATCAATTCTCAGTAAACCTCCTTGCATATAAATATAAACATTATTATAACCATCAAAATATATGAAAAATTTTTTTTCATCCTTGTTTCATCAGTCTGGTCCATCATTTAGTTCTGAATATTAATTATTTTGCACAATTTTTAGTACTTTGACCCTAGACTGTTATGATCAACAGTACTTCTTACTAAAATCAAATCCAGTTGAAAAATACTTAATGCCTTTTTGGAAATGTCAATTTCTTCAGTCATGCTAGGGCATGAAAGTCTTTGTATTTAAAAGGAATATTTCAGGTGTTTCTGGTGGTAAATAAAAATCTGAAAGATGAAAACTAAATAAGTATATGAGTTTGTATATGCAAGTCATACATTTCCGTTATACTAATTTATGACATCTGAATGCTACGCTTAAGGTAACCCACACAACCTGATTTCCCAGTAGCACCATGTTCTCATTAAATCTGAATATATTTAACCATGTTTTGTGAATATCGTTTATTTCACACAAAAACATATTCTTGTTTCAATATAAACTACTTTGTTTCATTATTGCAATATGTTTTGTCATTAAAAAAGACCAAATGAAATTTCATTAGAGTATCTGAAACATTATCATGTTTGCTTTCCTTCCCTTCAGTTGATCTGCTAAACACTACTTGAAAAAGATTATTAAGAAGCATGAATAAGAATGGGTGCTTACCTTGAAAATGGACTCCAGCTGCTTTCCTGTGGTGACAACTTTTGTTATGTGTTCATGGTTTCTTGTTCAAACAACAAACAAATTGCTAAAACTCTTTCACTAGTACTTCCATTGTCACAGACTTGGGCAAAATGCATTTCGTACCATCCATGGTAAATTTTTATTGTAGCAATCTAGAGGTTTTGTACACAGATATGAAAGTTTAATAATGTAAAAATGTTTGAAGAATTGACGATAACCTCCAAGAAGAATGAGATTACTGCATTTCTGACTACTTCTACTGTGCACTGGCATTACAGTGGCTAGAAATGTTCTTATACTTGAGATGTGTGAAATGTCATTCCTGTGTCCATACAAGGTGGATATAAAGCAAAGCCAAAGCAGACCAAAACTTCAGATGTAGCTGCTCCCTAGAAAATATCTGAGTGCCTTACCACCCTTTCTTGTCCAGTTACAGATTGGAGATGCATCTCATTCTTTACTTGTAACTCCTAAAACGTACAGCTGAATAGCATCTGGGTACATCCACAGAAGCAAGTGCAGGACGAGATGAGAGAGATTCTTGAAGTGTCAAACATGCTGCCACTTCCAGAACACACGAGCTATAAAATGGGCTTGACTCAGTCATCATCCCAAAACATAGGTATAAACATACTAGTATACTATATATAATATAGTAGTATATATGTAGTATATAAAATACTATAAATTACTAGTTTGTATGCCATTTATATAATAACCATCTTGATGTTTCAGGTACTAATTTTGTATGGTTTGTAAATAAAGTTATCATGAGGTGCTCTGTGACAGCTGTCCTGTCATAGCTTTTTAGGGCAAATGTTCGCAGAGATGTCAAGTATCCCAGTATGAAGAAGTTATCAAGAGAACCGTTCTTATTTTTCTCTTGTTGTTCATATTTTCCTAGGTTAAACAAAACTAGTCAACTTAAAAAAATGCACCTGGTCTGGAAAGATGTAATGTCATTAAATGCCTTATGTCTTGACACTGTGTGCAACAAATTGGCATAACTTTTTAGTCCCATATTTGGGTGTATTTCATTCCCATCTGCTTATTTTCTTTGATGTTCCCAGTAATAACTGACAGTCACTTGGGTCTCTTAGCTATCATCTGCACAAACAAAACCTGACACTGCTTTCATAAAATAATGTCAGTAGTATATCAAATTCTCCAACATATTCCCCACACAGCTGCACCAAGTGACAGAAGCAAAAACTGCCTTCAAACATAATTCATAAAATCATAAAAGTAGCAAACTGTTCTTCTTTTAAAAGCAAAGCTTAGCTAACTTGTAAACAAGATGACAAATCATGAGCAGGTTGGTTTAGGTGTTTTTTTTCCAGAACAGGAAAGGTCACGAGAAACACTTTTTTTCTCATCTTGCACCTTCTTACCAGAGGCAGCAACATAAAAAGCATAAATAATCAGTGAAAAGACTCATCATTAAACACAAAACTAAGTTTTTATGCCTCCCACGATTTAGAAACAAAGATACAGAAGCAGAGGGAGAGAGATCCGAGTGCTTTACAAATATGACAGATTTTATTCTCTTTTCCATCCGGTATCTGCTGTTTCTGATTAAGTACAGACAAAACTTAGGCATCAGTTACAGTTGCATTTGCGATCTTCTAATGCTTAACATGTCCTCCCTATAGCTAGAGAACTGCCGTATCAGTTTAGACCTCTTTTGTACCTTCTTTGCCCCGTACAAGGTCATGTTTTGGTAACACATGCAAAAAACCCAAACAAAAAAAACCAACCAAACAAAAAAACAATGAAGAAACCCAAACCAGAAAAACATTTGATTCCCTCACCTGTATTTCAGATGAAATACCATCATGCTCTAACAGATAGTTTAGAATCAGAGTTCTGTCAGTCAGTTGTCTTTTCTAAGCCAAATTCTCTTTTATATAAAAAAAGATAAGAAATCTCTACACTTCCAAAGCAAGCATCATTACAGTCTTTTACAAAAAAACAGCAATTAATTAAAGATCCATTAAATACAGCAAATGACTAGACTGTAAGCTAACACTTTTGAAACCTAAGAAATATTTTAATATATGTAAACTGAAGTAATTTTAAGCCATGAAAAAGTGAGCCAATTAGCTCACTAGAAAATATTAAATACTTGTAAAACTTTGAAAATTTTGAATTTTGACACACTTTAAGCAAAGATGGTACAGTAAAAGCATGCAACACAAAATCATAAGGATGACGTCCATTTGCTTCTATTCAAATTGTCCGGTATCAATCGGTATATTTTAAAGGAAGCTGAGAAACCAAAGTTTTCAAATGAGTTATTATTACAGAATATCAAAATCCACAGTTTAGTACCAAGTATTCATATATAGACCAGCATCACATGTTAGAAGTGGAGGTAAGGGAGCAGTGGCTGCATCTTTCTGTATCATTGCACTTGTAATGAAAAGAAACATTAAAATATTTTGGGCAAAACACTGGAAATGTCAATACTTTTTGAAAATTATATGTGCATGCTTATCTTGGAAGATCTATGTAGTTGTATAGACATATAAATTACTAAAAAGTCATGGAGTGGGACTCTTACAATGGTTGCTGAACAGCTACTCAAAGCAGTCTTGACTGTGGACCATATGCTACAGCTATGCCTTAACAGTATTTATTTATTTTAAACAGAAAATCAAATTGCCTTTTTCTTTATGAGGCAAGAATTTCTAAAATGTTAAGAAAGGATGTAGGAAGACTAGAAGAATGTAGAAAAAGTACATCTGTGGTCTCCTCAATGGCTTACACAAATAGCTAAATGCCAAGGGGACTGTGTCTTGCCTTCACCCAAGGATCTGAAGACATGATGGTTACATGCCTGGAATCTCCTAGAACATCCTTAATGTGGAGCAGTTCTGAACTCCCTCTTACACTATGATTTCACCAGTCATAGTGAGACCCTGATCTTAGTTTGAGTTTCCATACTTCACTGAGTTGTAAATAATTAATAGGAATAATAACAAGCAACTTGCTTACTGCTACTCATGACAAAGAGAGAGTTGGAATTTAGATAAAAAAATAATATACCAGCAGCCCATATGAGCCTTTAAGAGTAACATACATTTTGCCTTTGATTTGTAAGACATGATTACTTACTTACATTGCAATGTGCCATATTTGTAAAGTCAACTGTTAAATAGTATGTACAGTGACTAATGTAGGAGTATACAAAGAATGCCTGTTTGTACAAGTGTCTTGCAATGTTAAGATTTATCAACAATTTGGAATTTTGAACACAAGGAAAATTAGAGAGAAGCCGTGATGAACTATTTCTGTATGGACTGACAATTATGCTGAAGCTTCAGTAGATGTTCTTTAGCTCTTAAAAATACTTTATGAGGTAGCATAGCTCTTGGTTTGTTTTTTTTTATTGTTCTATTTCTCCAAAACTGGGCAGAACACTGTTCACAGATTCCGTATTTCAACTATAAATTTGGCATCATGTTAATTTCTCGGTGTGAAGTGGTGGAATTACAGTGATCAATTACTTAGGAGTAATCTGCATCCTGAGGCCCAGCAGATAGCATTAATCTTGACTGGTTGGCTCAGTTAGGGACTGTGACTCCAAAACTTATTACCTTCTCTCCCTTCAAGAGATGAAGTAATTTTGCATCCATTTTGAGATGATGACATAATTTTTCTATGTAGCCAGTGAGTTTTGGCAGCCATTCTATGTGTTTCTGTTATCCTCTTGAGGAACAAAAGGTATAAGACAGCCTTGTTATTAACAGAATACACCAAAGAAGCTGGAGACGAAACCTTTGAATTGGGAAGGCAAAATCATAATTCAATAAAGCAGTTTAAAATGCTGCAGCTGGTGCTTTAAAATCTTTCTCTCTGAGGTGTGACTCTTTCAGATTTTTAAAACTAAAGAAGTGTATAGTTACATTTTGCTGGTTTACATGGTACCTAATTGCAGCATGCTGATATTGTGGCACAGTGGATAAGTGACACTGAGGTATTTCTTCATCTCCATAGTCCCTTACCAGCTTCAGCATCCTGTGGTCCATGAGACAATATATCAGTAAAGGCTGCTAGGATAAGGCCTTTCTAGGTTCTACTAGCTCTACAGATCAGCCAGAAAAGCTCCTGTCAAGCATGGCATGAGAGAGGAGTAGCAGATTCTGTCTATGGGTAGAGGATAAGGACTTGATAACCCTCATTTCCATGAGCCTCTGGCTAGTATGACACTGTTGCTTGAATGGTATGATCTGTATTCACTTTTTAATCTTCAACATATTCTTTAGGCTTTTTTATGATAATAAATACCAATAAAACTTTCTAAGTCTTATTTGTTATGCCTGCCTTCCTCAAGAAAGCAATAGTAGTTCTCACAGATTAATAATTCAAGGAAAATAAGGAAAGACTGGAAATTTATATTAGATGAACTACTGTAATCACACATAAGATGGTTCATGACAGCTGGGCAAAGTTTAAACATAAAAAAAAATAAAAATTTTCTGAGTACTACAGATTCACATGTTAGGAAGCAACTGGTGTGCATTCAATTAATACCTACCAGCTAGAACTGGCCATGGTTAGACGAATTAAAGTCCATGACACTAAAACTATCCTTTTAAGTTCTCAATATCTTTTTGTCCAAACATTCTGACAACGTGTTTTAGTTGCTATGGTTCCTATCATAATATTTCCCTTGGCTACATGAAGAGTGGCTAGTCTTAAAAGGGTTTTTTGAATATTTGCGAAGTTAACACATTTCATCATTATTATTTCCATGATTTTAAGTCTAGCACAAAAGTCTCATATGGAGCTGCTGTTATTGTTTTTGAAATTCTTTTTTCCCCATAAATTGTCAAACATGGTCTGATTTTGCAAAAAGCTGAATGTCACAGACAGTCTCTGAGGGTTCAAATCTCCTTCTAGGCATCCAGTTGCATCCTTCAGAACATGGCTTAGCCAGCAGCAGATTGACCTATAAGCACATTACTATAAACCATAGCATACTCATTGAACGTGCTTATTGATAGCTGTATAATTGTAAAATATCATCTTACATTAGATACAAAATTAAACTGTATACAGAACTTGGCTAGTATCCTAAAACAAAACAAAAAAGTGAAAAAGAATACAGATTCAGGGCACCTCAGTCAGACATAGAGAATATCCACTATACATTTATAAAACAACTTCTTTATAGCCCGTGAAAAACAATTAGGCATCCAGGATAAATTGTGGCACAATAGTACATCTCATACTCATATTTAGCTGTAGCCTAATTTCATCATCATCATCATGGCTAGGCTTCGCGAACAAAGATTAGGGAAGGGCTCTACCCACATTTGCTACAAGCGCACTGGTGGCTAAAGAGGCCAATGTGAGATAGATAAGACCAGTTGCAAAAGGTACAGCAGAAAGACTCCTTGCATGGTATCAGCAAGACACGATTCTATCTCTGTTGTCTTTTCTCTTCGATGGTGATCCTGCGTGCGTTCTCAAAGAAAACGGCAGCATTATGGGTAGTGTGTCTCCAGACTTCCCGATTGGAGGCCAGAGTAGACCAGTGATGAAGATCAATATGGCCAAGGCTGAGATGTTGCTTCAGGGAGTCCTTGTATCTCCTCTTCGGGGCTCCTCTCTTGCGGCAGCCAGTGGCAAGTTCTCTATAGAGCACGATCTTGGGGAGGTGGTGGTCCTTCATCCTTGAGACATGCCCTGCCCAGCGCAGCTGAGTTCTCAGCAACATGGCCTCAATACTTGTAACTGCTGCCTGTTCTAGTACAGATGTGTTCGTTACATAATCTGACCAGTGGATGTTTAGGATTGTGTGGAGACAGCGTTGATGGAAGCGTTCTAGGAGTCGAAGGCAGTGGAGGTAAATGACCCATGATTTGGACCCATATAAAAGAGTAGAAAGCTACTGCCCTCTTAAAGATCATGTAGACTTTCTAGAATGTTTCATTTTACCTTACACTTGTCTGTTACCATTACTGCATGTTTTTTTAATCCTTCATTGCAGCCAGCTCCTTGCACTCTAAGCATCAACTGCTAATTACCCGAGGCAGAGCTTTTCAGTCCAAGTTACCATCAGTTACCAAGTTCTGTAGCTGCTCTCCTGTAAACTTCCCCATTGTGTGCACTCCAGATTTCTATCAGTTTCACTGATTTATGTAAATAAGTCAGATATTAAAATTAACCATCATTTACGTATTATTCTCTACATATACCTGCATAAATACATATTCCTAGGCTTAAAATACATCAGTTATTTTTTTTAATATAACTGATGACATAACAGAGACCCATCACTCATCTTGAGCTCATCAGTTTAGCATACCTTAATTTGAAGTAATTATTTTTGCCCTCTACATTCTACCCTATTATTATCTATTCATTGGAGATACCTCGTACAGTTGCCAGTATTGGAAATGTGTACTTTTTCCATGTATTTATATCCACTGGGTGTTTTCCAGAGAAAGATCTCCACGGGTTTTTCTCTTCCCTTTTTTTCTCTTCTCTGTTCTGACCCTGCTTCCTCCCCTGTCACAGTTGTGGGACTTACTGGAGTCCTCGTCCCTCAAAACCAGACTGGATAAAGTCCTGAGTAACCAGGTGTGATCTGAGCCCTGATCCTGCTTTGAGCAGGTGGTTAGATGAGATGACTTCAAGAGATCTCTTCCTGTAGGAGTCGGGTTACAGGAAAGATGCTAGATGAGGCATCCTGGGAAATGAAGTCCCAAGTACTCCTGCACATGGGCAGTGAGATGCCCTTGGTAATTGGTCAAGGAAGTCACATGTTACTTTGAGGTGCATATAAAAGGTGTCATTTCATTTGGATAAAGAGGATTTGGTGTTGATCCCCAACAAGCTAGGTATATGTAATTCATTTACCTATTATATTAATACACCACACCTTCCAACCTGAATTATCATATGATGCTATGATCCAAGTCACTTCAATCCTTCATGCAAGGAAAGCCATCCAACTTTTTAGTCAAGTTAAGGAGTTATAACATTACAGAGCACATGATCTAAATGGCAGTAGCAGCAGGGACTGGAGAAGGCCTTCCTCTGTGCCACCTGGCAGATGGCCTCTCGGCACTGTGTGGAACTGCAGTGTGATGTGCAACTATGCTGGGATACAGGATGTCATCCTTGATCGCTCTTTAATAAAATTCCGGTCTCATTCAGGGCCTTGCACACAGAGGGCTCTTGCTATTATGTCTTTCTTGCTATTATGCTGCATGTGACTCTAGCCTCAGTTTAAGCCTTCCTCTGGAGATAAAAAAATTATTGTCTAAGCTTAAGCTTTTCTGTACACTATGTGCTAGAGACTGTAATGTAGCATAAATCTTATATGTGTATTTCTATAACATTCAACACTACACAGCCTGCTAAATACAGCTTTGAGGCAATCCTTAGAACAAACATGACTGTGGCTTTTGTGCGGCATTCAACACTACAGTGTGCATTAATTCCCTCATAAGAAAACCCTTTGGAATACATTTGTCTCCTATATAAGAAGAGAATACAGACAAGTAAATTCTTGAATGAGCATAAACACATGGTACCTTCCACCATCCTGGCACCACAGGCTCTGCTCTGTGTCACCTACACAGAGGAAGAGAGGTGCCCTCCAGCTCTTCAACCCATATCAGAGGCCTCTTGTTTTCCCCAGTGTTTTCCAGAAGGCTGGCATGCCCTTTTCTTCTCCTCACCCTTGTGCTACAGGAGAGCCAGATTAAACAGCACAATGCTGTTTAATCCCTTAGAAGACCTACCTCTCCATACACCACACAGGTAAGAGGGGTCCTTTCTTTTCTTTCTTCAGACAGGAACAGAAAAGAGAACCGTAACAAGGGAACCAATCCATTCAACCCCTTGCAGTTGCAGTTAGTTTTTTCTATGTATCTTAGTGACTGCAGCTACGTTATCACTGTCGTGGTTTGAGAGCCCCAAAATCCAATTCCCTAGTCCAAGCCCCCCTCCCACATCTTAGCTCAGTGTGAGATGGGTTTTCCAGACACCACACAAGACTCAAAATGGGGGGAAGGGATTATATATTACAATGACTGTACAAAATAAATAGTATAATACATCATATACAATCTTAACTATCTCTACCATGATAAAACAGTATTTACAATGGATCAAATCTCTTCTCTCTCCAAATAGAAGTCCAGGAGGGAAGACGGAAGAGATCCTTTCCACTCTTAGAGCAGCAGTGTCTCTAGGGCAGCAGGCTCTCTTCTCCCATGCAGCAGCTGTAGCTGGATCTCTGCCAGTACACACGAGGGGGGTATCCAAGCCCCTCGGCCCTTTGACTCCAAGTGAGGGTCTTCCTCTTCCGTGGGCTGCGTTCACCAGGACAAAGGTCACTTCACCACATCATATCAATGAAGTGCAGAAGCCTTCGTGACAGTCCTTATCTTCAGGGGATTCAAGCCCCCTTTGCAGAGCTCCCGTGCTCTGTCTCAAAGCAGTGGGGGGCAAAGCCCTCCTTCGCATTCCTTTGGCTGTCCCGGTTCAGCTCTGGGAAGCCCTGAGCTTTTCAGCTCCTTTCTGCAGTGCTGTAGCACTCCAAGCCTCTTCTCAAGTAAGAGTCCATCATCCTCCTCTCTCTAGGAGGTCTCAGAGGGGTTTGGAGAGTTTTGGTTTCAGTTCTTACCCAAACTCTCTCTCTCTCTCTCTCTCTCTAGAGCTTAGTTCTGCTCTCTCTGCTGCTGGCTCTCTTTCTCTTCAGACAACTCTGTGTCTCTCTTCCTTGGCTGCAATGCCTGTTTGCTGCTCCTTATCTTCTGCTGGCTCTCTGCCACTGTTTCTCTGGTCAGTGCTGGTCTGCCGCTGCTTTCAGTATCTCTTGCTGCTGCTCACAGTGGAGAAACATCCCCCAGCTCTTAGCCACAGATACTTAGTCCAGCTTAACACTGTCCCAAGTCCCTGCAGCCCCCCAGCCAGGGGCTGGGGTGGGGGCAGAGCCCCAGTGGGGCTCCGGTCCCCTCAGCTCGTGGCTTCACAACATGGCCACCACTCTCCAACAACAACTACAACAATCACATAACACAATGCCTAAAAATATTTTTCATAACTGCCACTGTTCAATTTCATTAGCTACCAGTACTCAGAAATCTCTAGGTAATTTTCTTTACTAGAAAGCTGAAAAGTCTTCAATCATTCTCATATATTGCAGCATGCTATTTTACAATTCTAAGGCTCTAACTTTAAAATATTGGCCTACAGAGCTTTGACACTAACACTTGTAATACGTGCTGAAAACTCTGAAAGGAACACCACTTTCACAAGTAAAAAGAATGTTAACAAAAGTTTGTATTCTTATAATACATTTTAACCAGTTTAAGGGTTGACTGGTGCTGGAAGAATTATGCACCACAGCATATCTCTTGCCTTTGGCAAAAGAACTGGAACTTCTGCATCAAAGAGTGGAACCTCAAAAGATTTGATTATGCTTAGATAATGATCATCTTAATGATTCAGTGGTTGCTCTACTTCAGGCATGAGCTGGATCCCTTTGGATCCCAGCTGGATCTACACGTTTACTTGTTCAGAAGGTGAGTTGAAAGAAACACTTCCTTCACCTTTAGAAACTTTCACTGGTGGGGTTTTTTTGTGTTTTTTTTTTTTGCTTTGTTTTGTTTTTTAGGGTGAAAGAAGAAGCTGAGTAGTAACCTATTGATTTTCAGGTAAACCTTTATGAGATATATTTCCCAGAGCAGTTATTTTAGAATTCATTTCACGTAAATTGAACACCTGCACATCAGAAAACAAATAAGCCCTGAGTTAACACTTTCTTGTGAAAATCAAAGCAGCTATCTAGCAACTATCTTTACCATTTTCTACTTGGTAAGACAAGATTATTTTAAAGAAATCATCTTGGGAAGAAGCAGCTCTTAAAAGTGTCTATTCATACCTACTTCACAGAGCCATTTTTTTCAGCTAAGGTTAGTCTAACACAGTTCAAAAGTTTTAGTCTCTGTTAAATGTTAGTTCTATAAAATGACAACAAATATACTCCAGAGATATTGACTAGATTTTGTTAATAACAGAGTTCAGCTTTGTAGGCACTAGGCACAGACACACCTACAATATTTAGTCTGTATACCTGCCGGCTCAGAAAGCCAAAATATTTACATCTTTTATTCGCAGACTAGCACAAAGCTATACTTTTTTTTTTCTTTGATTAGCATAGCATTACATTAACATCTTCTAGTCAAAGAAAAACTACTATAAATCTTATACATGTTTAATAAACATTATAAAGTACATGTATTGCACATGACCTATGTAGCATGTATGACTTACGGCATGGATGTGTAGTCATGCTTGTTATAGTGATTCAGGAAATAGACTGGAGGATTGTGTAAACATCCTTGTTGCCTATGCTTTGGTTTTCTCTTCATAAAAACTGTATGTGCTTGTGTGTTGAAGAGACGAGAAGACCACCAGTGTGCATCACTGGATCTCCTTCCAGGAAGACCCTGATTTTCATCAGAAAGATAGAAATTTGGGAAAAGTCTCTGGGTGCATAATGGTTAAAAATTTAAAAGAAGGAAAAGGTTTCTACAAAATCTCATGCCTTCCCTGGAGTTCCGGTTGGATTGCTTAAAGAGAAATCAAAATTATTGACTAAGGGGGATGGGGGCGGAGAGGTGGGTGGGCTGTAAATCCTAATTTGATTTGATCTTGTCCACAAACTGAAATGGTCACCTCAGTCTGAAATCAAATGAAAGACGGGTATTTCCTAATTAGACAGTGTAAATTGTGAAAAGTCCTTCCAGGGGATATTTTCTTAGAAACCCAATCAAATGTACTTAGTAAGGCTGAGAAAACTCTTTTCAGCCTGGAAAAGAGAAGGCCTAGGGGTGACCTAACTGCAGCCTTCCGGTATCTGAAGGGAGCCTGCAAGAAAAATAGAGAGGGACTTTTTACAAGAGCATGCAGTGACAGGACAGGGTGGAATGGATTAATGCTAGAAGAGAGTAGGTTTGCTCAATGAACTTGTGGATGCCCCAGTCTTAGGAGCATTCAAGGCCAGGTTGGATGGAGCTCTGAGAAACCTGGTCTAGTGAAAAGTGTCCCTGTGTATGGCAGGGGTTTGGAACTAGATGATCTTTAAGGTCCCTTCCAACCAAAACTATTCTATGATCTGTGAACAAATTATTTGGACATTTAAATATTTTTTTTTTTTAAAAAGGCAACCTCTGGTTTTTGTTTTCTTTCAAAGAAAAACTGAAATGCATAATGATTAGAGCTGATCTGTGAATGATGATGTTCATAATTATACATTTGCTGAACTCAACAACCGTTCAAATAAGGATACAAGACTGTAATGTGATTGAACCAAAAGGTCAATAATGTTGAAGATCCTTTGCCCAGGGTTACTAGATCTAATGAGCCTGTAAGTACTAATAGATCAAAGTCTAGTTGTAGTTGGGCCTGAAAAGCTGAGGCAATTTACTTAATGAAACAACAGACATCCCTAGATTTACACTACAGCAGATGATAATGTATCTAGCTCAAAATTTCAGCTAATTCCATGTATAAGACAACCTCCCACAAAAAAGCTAAACTGGGAGAAAATAGCAGTTAGCATCTGATAAATACAGATTGGTTAGGGTAACAAACAAACAAACTCATAAGAAGAAACTGAGTAACTTTTCTGCCTTGATTATCTGTGGGCTGTTGATGAGGTGAGACTTTCCCTTATGATTTGAATGACAAAGTAGGTTCAGTGGAGCAATTTCTTCTAAACTTATGGTTTTAAATTTGTAGCTTAACTTCTCATCAGCCTTCTCAAGATGATCTTGTTCCCTGCCCATACGCAAAAGGCAGGAATTGAAAGCCGTGTGTCTGGTCAAACCCACAGAATGCTTCACACTCCTACATAATACATGGTTTTCTCCAATACATGTCCAGGTGGCTGCATCAGTATGTGCAGCACAGGAGAAATGGTAGGAGTGACAGAGAAGATCATTCTCTCTTTCACACTTTCTCCTTTCAGCCCAAGTACCAAAGCAGTGCAGGTTCCTGCCGGCTGTCTCCACAGGGACTTCTGCAGCTTTTCCCCCGCTCCAGGAACTGCGGCAGTCCTGACACACCATCTTGTGAAACAGTCACTGAAGCTAATTGTCAAGAATAAGTAGATGGATCACAGAAGGAATTAAAGTTACTTATATCTCTTATAACACTTATTTCTGTTCAGTAGTCATTGATATGCTACTCCTTATATAACAAAATTGAAATTGGTCCCTCTTTAGGTATACAGCTGCATTTTATTTCAAGACATGACAGAGTAATTTGAATAAGTTTCTTAAAATTATTTTCCTATTCCCAGGTGAAAGTAATTCAAGGGACTTTCCTACTTAAAACCAAACTTTAAAGCATACTTCAACATTCTTGCCCCATAATCTGATGATTTAAAGTCTCTCAACACTACCACTCTAGTGGTAAAATATTTCCTCTACTAAACCTTATGCAAGGGGCAAAACAACAAAGAGCTCTTCAGAATCCACTGCTATCCCTAACTGAAGTTGAAATACACACATATAAACAAAAATTATCATGAGATAGTGAACAGTAATACTTACACGTCAAGAAACAAAACCTTCCTCTAATGTATCCCTTTTTATTGAAAAGCAGCTTGTAGTTATTATCCCTTAAAAATTACGAATGTCAATCACTAGCTTTGAGCTGAAATTATTTTAGCAGGTAAGGTTATTCTAGTCGTATGGGGTCAACAACAGCAGGTGAAAATCATTTACTGAAAGAACATCCTGTCTTTCATCCCTGAAGAAAACCCTAAAGGAAAAAAAAGCAACATTAAAAATGCAAGCACCAAATGTAATGACAATAACAGTTTTCCCTTATAAATTAACATTTCTGGGACTTCTTAATATTAGTATGCTAAAGAAACAGATTTTATTAAGAAAAATCTGGTAAACTTTTTTTAAAATTATATATTTAAGAAAGTTGTTGTTATTTTTTTGTTATCAGTCAGCACAGGGAGCTGCCAATGACAGTTCCACATGGCTGTTGTTTCTTGACTTGTATGCTATTGCATGAAGCCAAAGCAGGTCAGGAAAAAAAAAAAAGGAAAGAAAAAATCAATCAAGAAAGAAGTAATTTTAGTACTTCTAAGGTAATTTTCCATTGTGAAAATCTAAAGTTGTCCCAATCAACATTTGACTTCTTTGAAAGGAAGCTAGTGTTGGCAGGCATGAATAGAAGGTCAACAGAAGCCACAGATCCAGAAGAATCAAAGAAATTGCAACTTGGAGGGAAGTGGGCCATGTAAAGAAAAAAGCATAGACTACCATAGTTGGCATTCCCACTCCTGGTTCTTCTTTTGTCCAAAGTAAGAAATAACTTTACTGATTGTGCCACTAGAGATTGCTTCTTTATATCCACTGATTCAGTGGCACTGTACCATTCTCACCTGCATAAAAGAAGGGAAAAACCACTTTATTCAGCCAGCTTTCATTTTATCACAAGTTTAATAATCGGTTGGACTAAATATATAAGGAATAATGACAATCACTTGTCTTAGTAGGCCTGAAAGAATGATCTGGAGCAGGACATCTTCTAAAACCATTCATGAGAAGTACTAGTCAGAGACTTAAATGGAATTTCTGCAATCTGAGTAGTCCAAGTTATCTTTTGCCATATCTTTCCCCTTATCACAATAGATCACTACATTTTCAAAACTGACTTTGGTTCTTGTGTGCTTTTCTTAGACTCATGCATCTGTGAATATTTAGAAGATTATTTAAGTAGGAGTTTGAGAGTTTGAATTTCTGTTTTGTTGATTAGTAATTTTAATATATGAACAGTCGAAATGTTGAATCTTGCATGACATCATTTCTGCAACTCCAAGATAGACAGGACTTATTTGAAGTTGAAAAGACTGTTATTTCATTTGGGAAAAGATAAATACCGAAGAAAGTGCTGAGCTATCAAAACAATTCTGAGATACAAATTACATCCTGAGCTAATCATTCGCATTCACTGCCAAAAGCATCTTCCTTCCTTGTTTGCTTACAGTATTAGAAGTAGCAGCTGCTGTTGAAATCTCCCCTGGAGATTGTTAGGATATCCACGAGGAGAAGCTTTTCACTGGTGTCCAATTTCAATAAGTCACAACTGCAAATTTATTGTAGGTGATAATTTGTAGATAATGATGCAGAAAGGTGGCACCTATTTTCATACATGTCAGCCAGTGTTGATCTTTCTCAGTAGATGTAACTACCCATCTATCATGGCAAATCACTGTATCTTGTGCTTCTGCACTAATGGCAAGCTCCATTTCTCCCACTCCCACAGGTTAGTACACCAGGTGCTCACTGCAAGACGTAAGGTATTGACTGTAAGACATTACCCTTACAGCACTACTGCTGAGGTCAAATATCCTTCTAGATGACTTCAGAGACATACTTTGGTTCCCAGCAAAGTAAATGAGGAACTCTTAATTCTGGTCCATTTATGTGATTGTTTATAAATACACATTGCCTTTCCCAAGGCCACAAACTCTGTGAAAATAGATTGATGTGCATAAACCACAGTGTACATAAACCTTGCACTGCAGGGGTTGAAGGAATGATTTTTATTGCTGTAAGATTTTTTCAACCAACCTTCATTCACTGAATGGCAGGGGAAATGCATTTTAGATGCAAATAGCACAAAAAATAAAGGAAGTGCAGAGGTTTCCATTGAAGGTTGTTTTCTGGTATCTTAGTCGATCTCCTAAAATCAAACACTTAAACAACAGCTTTGGAAAATGCTGCTCATACTTATTTTTGTGCAATTAAGGTCAGAGATGCTTTAATCATTGCTTGCTTTAAGCAGAGCATCTAAATAAACTTCTCTATGATAAATTAAATACTGACAAAGAATAGGGTATTTCTGAGCAGGCATCAGTAACAATAAGAAAAGTCTGTTTAAAAATAAAAAAGGTGGCCAATAGACCAGCTTAAAGAAGTGTGTTGTCTTTTAAAACCAGGTTATTTATGAAAGTTCCTGTGCTTTCTTTTTTGACTCTTATGTCCTTGTTTTGGCAGGTTTAATGAAGAGTAATAGCCAGTTTAACATATCTTATGCTACTGATTTAAAATTTAAAGAAGGGTACAAAAACCTCAGTGTTTTCTTTTCCATCTCCAAACTGTTATCTGTGGAAACCACTCTGTATTCTAAGAAGAACAGTTTATAGCTTCAGCAAATTTTTATGAAATGAGTAATTATTAATATACTGCTTGTTTTCCTTGCTTTGTATCTGATTATTATATATTCTACCTGGTCATCAATTCTTAAATTATAGTAATGAGAAGAGGTAGTAAATATCTCTGAATTATGGAGTAGATAGGAAAATGTAGCATAATTATAAAAATATATAAAGGGAAAATATTAATAACATCAAACTTACTAGTAATTTCTCATACCATTCAACACATAAAGAAATAGGAAATTTTCCACTTTTGTATTTATTCCTGAATACTATATTTTTAATTAAAAAAAACCTCACTGAAAATATAATTCCAGTGAAATATCTTTACAAAACCAAATATCATCAATTATCTAAACGTTAATATTAAAACACTGGAGAATCTACCACAGGTAGGAGATGGAATATATTTTATCTATTTCTTCTCCAATTACTGTATACTTTCTCTTATGTAAGTCCAAATCTTTGGATGACAAGATGAGCACCTGAAACTTCTCTTACGGTGTGACTTCGGTTCATTTAGTTTTGCCCTCTTATGCCATGCATCTCCTGAGGGAGAACAGAAGTGCTGTTCTGGGAATTAAGCTATTCAGATCTCTGTCCATTGGCATTCAAAATTATCTACTCTACTTTCATTCTCTGAATATGTTATTTGAAAAGCACAGCGACAGGAGTTAGAATTTACTGAAGAAAAACCTAAGTGGTTTGCCAGGATACTCTGTTTATATTGACTTAGTGAAAATATTCACATCCAGCACAATCCCCGCTTAGCTGTTAGCATAGGCTTCCCCATATTAATAACATCTTGTTTGAGCTTGCTACTCATCTCACATTAGTCAAAACCTGGATCAAAGCCAAATGAAGTTAACAGATTTACTCTAGTATAAATCTACTGTAAAAGAAATTATTTTTTCATGCAGATTGACTTGTCTTGCTTTTCAGATTTCTTTACCCATGCATGTAAAACAAGCCACTTTATATGCTGCTCAAGGATAAAAACCTATCATGCAGAAATTGAAATTTACATCCAATTTCTTTTTACCCAGTAATCCTATGTGTCAAAAAAGTAAAACATAAACAGTTCCTATTTCTTCTCAAATAGATCTTTTGAGTTCTGTACTCTTCTATGTCTGAAATTATTTTGTGCCTGCCTCTCCATATGTCAACTTACTAGAAATTTTAGCTATATATCTGTTACAAACATAATACCTTATCATACAGAATTATAGGTCAACTTCTGTGTTTTAGCAAGCTGTGCTTTCCCAGTAAATAATGCTATCTGATACAAGAAATAAAAGAAAACAAATGCTACAAAATTATACCTATATAGTAGTGTAATGTTCCTAAAAAAGTTGCAGTCACATACATTTTCCAGACCTATTTAAACTAACCATTCGGATTGATTCACTGGTGTCAGTATCAACAGAAGTGGAATCTTTCAGTAATATTTGAGAAAAATATATTTTGAATGCTTTATATTTGAAATTACTATACAGAGGGTGAAAAAAAAATAAATTATTTGAAAAATAAAAAGTTAAAAATATTCTGTCACATAAAGAAAAAGTGAAATAATTTTCAAAGAATGAATTTGACAAACACTGATTCATGCCTATCCACCAGTGATAATGGATATTTAGTGTGGTAAGAGTGTAAATTTTGATGGAAGGAAGGAAAAGAAATGCAATTCCTTTATTAAAAGAATTTAATATGAAAGAATCTCAAAAGTACACTTGAGAATCCAATGCTTAAAAATTATATTGTGAAGAAATCTATTATGTTAATCTTGTACTTCCTAAATAAAAATCAGTTTGTTCAGTACAGTGATTTAGACACCCTGTGGATACTGTATCACTGCTTACATTGTCTTAGCCCATATAATTCCTGGCTGCACCCATACAGAAAAGAACTGGATTTTTACTGTGCACAAAACCACTGGAAATGAAATTACACCTTAGGTCAGCCAAAATTATTGCGGAAGTACACAACACTGTGTACGTGCTCTCAGTAAAATACAACTCCCTTTCCCAGTACCAGGGGATATTTTTAAATATTAGAATAAATGCCTGGAGAGAGTTTACCATTACTGAAAAGCTCACACTTAAGTTAGATATGGAAAGTAAGAGAATTGCCCTTCAATTTCTGATGAACTTCAGTGTAGCCAACGTTTCACTTCAAGTACTGGATACGCAAATGGCTCAGGATAGAAGGAAGACTGTGGCAAATCTGTTTGGTAAAATAATTTGTTTGATAAATGGAACAATGCAACAAAGGAAGTGTTCAGATCATTACATAGTTACTCACTGGACTGAAAAAAAAAAGATAATGAGATACAGTCAGAAGAACACTATATGGAACTAATAAAGTGGGACTAATTCCCAGATGACACCTGTTACAATTTCATTGTAGTTATGAGCTATGTGGAGCTTCATTGATTTATGACACCTGAAGGCATAGCTTAATTTCTGTATATTTCCAAAAAGAAATTTTTCCTACCAAATTGCCAACAGTATTCTGAATTTTCAGGTACAGTGCTTTCAAAAATGGGAAGTTTGTGCCTCTATTAATTATGTCATGCATGCCTTAGAAATTTTAGATTGAAAAGGATGAGTTAACTTAAAAACAATGTCATAATAATAACAGTCTGAAGAGACTGATAGGTAGGTACCTAGATGCAGAAATGGGCTATCAATCATACGTGAATGAAAGATACCCTTAGTTATGACTTAAAACATTCCAAATATAAATTACGTATTTCTTAGGTAAATAATCTTGTTAAATTCATAATGAGCAGACATGTACTTAGCAACTACTAAATTCAGAGCATCATAGCTGAAAATATAGTGTGATAAAATAGTGTCACTTTCCACATTTCACTTCATGACAGTCTGTGTATTTCTCGTATTAGTTATTTTGAAGCCAAGTACAGTATAGAACATGCAGTTTCCATAGTCAATGTACCTTATGGATATGTACATGACAGGAAAAAAAGTAGGATAAAGCAAGAGGACTAATAAAAATAACATTTTATATTTGATTTAATAAAAATGTCCTTGCTTTTCTGCCTGTAGCAGATCCAGCGAAAATCAGAGAAGATATATATAAAATATAGAATAAATTGTAGACTGCAAAAAAAGATGGAAGTTGTGAAAGTAGAAAAACAAAAAGAAGAAAAATGGAGGCAAAAGTGAAGCTAACAAACCCTTACAATTTGAAACTCAGAACTGAAAAATGTGAGCATTTCTATCTAAATTTCAGTTTTCACTAACTGATTTTGCAAACTTACCTGTGCAAGACAGGCAACACAAAACTTAATAGCTTGTACTGTTGTCTAAACAAAGTTATTTATACTAAATTATGCTTCTGCAGGCCATTTCCCTGATGGCAACGCCTGCTTATGCTGCTGCACTAATTGTTCACCGTTACTCTTATGGTATTAGGCTCCCACCATTTTGCCAGTTCTTTCATATTGCTGTAGAAGATCATCAACGGTGCTGTGCAACACTGCTGCTAATGAGGCCTCGTTCACATAAAACAAAACGAAGTTATTTGTAGTCAAGATCAGTTCCTCTATTTAACTTCTGGTGCATCATCATGAAACAAACAAACTGAAAAACCCAACAGGGCTGAGAAAAGCAGAGATGGCAGCATAGGGGTGGCAACAGATGACTGACAAAGATGAGGAGACAGGTGTGAATTGCTTTAATCCAGAATCACTTCAAAGGAAATGGTTCTGCTCTCCAAGACTGCAAGAAACCGTAAATGACAAAAAAACCTCTGAAGCTTAAGAAAAGAGAAAGCCAACACTGGGGAGATCAGAGGCAGGGTGGATTTGTAAACAGAAATAGCAAGTTTTGTGAGGAGGTGAAGCAATCATATGAGTAAACAGCACTGTTCTTTCACAGTTCACCTGCTTCATGTGACTCAGGGAGTGCAGCAAAGTCTGCAGCAACTCTGCAGAAGGAGTGGGGGATGAGTAAGCAGCTTATACAACTCAGAGGAGGAGATGCAAATTAGTCGTCTGTGGGACAAATAAAGAAATAGCCAGTCAAAGATCATAACCATAAAGCACAGAGCAAGACAAGAATTATAGGGTTAGTGGCTAGAATCAAATCCAACACAATGTGTAAAGGCAATAAGACAAGGAAAATATAATTCCAGGAAGTGAGAAGAGAAATGCTGAGCAATTTGCTGGATATTTATTCTTGACACTAAACAAGGGCACTAATGAGGCCATATTTGAAATGTCGTGTTGATTTTCTGTCTGATTCATTATCCTATAGATAAATATGACTATGGAAAAGCTACAGCTTTGGCAGACAGCTACATACATATCTGTGAAGTAAACAAGACCAGGAAAGGGCTTGTAGCCTAGTGTTTTTAATATCCACACTTTAACCCTTAGCTTGCTTTCTGGCACTGTACTGTCCAGGAACTCAGCTGACTAATTAAGGTCCAGCTTGACATTAGCACAGCTATTAGACTTTGCTACTGTTTCACTAAGAAAACTGGTATAGACCTGTGATTGAGTCTATTTATTATAACAATGCAGACCAGAAAAGCAAAAATTCACAAGTTAAAGAATTCAGGTGATGATGCTCATTGCCTCTTTCGAAGATCCATTTCAGCTTCCACCCATGCCAATTTATTTACTCTCTCCCAGTCTACATACATACCTGATTTCCTGGGCAGCCTTTTAGTTATATGCAAGTTCCTTTCCAAGATCTCAAACCCCTTCAGAAACCTTGTAAACCTTGCTGTCCTAGGGAGCATGGAGTTAGCCTTCATGCAGCAAAAGTGAAGTATTGTTTGAGCATCTGGAAAACAGGTTGTGAATACGTGTACTGGCATAAATTCCTGAACTGTTGGTCCCTTAGTCAACAATAAATGACTGCAAAATGTACAGATAGACTTTTAGAGTCAGAAGCGGTTTTGGATGGATACCTTTTAAAGAATATAAGAATATGCCATGGTCTTTTAAAGGCAATTCTGTGTTTGCACCAGGTATAAGAAGCTTGGCAGAAACAAACTAGAGAAACTTTGCAATTGCATTAAATATACTAGTTTTAAGATTCAGACTGCGTAAAGAAAGGACACATAACAGTTTAGGAATGGACTTATTAAAATACTAATTCTCTCTTCAGTCTATATATTTGAATAATATTTCATTTGTATCATTTTTCTGAGAAGAAAATCATGTTTTGAAAACTTGAGAGTCTGTGTGATAGCACTGTAACATAGATCTTAAGTGGGTGATGTGGAATAGCCATAGTAAAAATGAAATGCATAAAATATTTGTCCATTGGCCATTCACCAGTGGACATGTGCTTTTAAAGGCCTTGTGACACTGAGGATAGAAAGAATATGGAGGGGGGGGGGGAAACCCCAAGATCACACTCTGTAAAGTCTGCTTAGGAATTTCTTGAGCACAAGGATAATGAGATTTTCCCTTGTGGAAACAGCTTTCATGAAGGCATTTACACATTCTAGGTAAATTCTAATTAAATTCCACTTGCACATGCATGAACTAATGACCTCCACTGGGTAGATGTTATCCAAAGATGACTATAAAGAAAATATATTCAGATTATCCTATGCCTGGAATGACTGGTTTCCTATGCTTTCTCTGAATTCATTGTCCATATCTGAATGACCCATACCCAAATGGCATATAACTTTTACTAATGGGAGACTAATTGAGTCTCTTTAATAAGAATATTAATGATTTCTAGAAAAGAAAAGGTAATGCAAAAAACTATTTTCCTCTATTTAAAACATTTTAAAATAATTTGATATTTCCCTCTCTTACTACACAACAGCTCCTCCAGTAATTTAATGTCAGTCCTGTTTATCCTTGACAAGGTAACAAACCATGAAAGTCAGCATTATTACCTTGGTAAAACCATGAAATCCATCATCTGCTACCATGATCTGTACAAGCCAGTGTAAGGAAGAGTATTAGAGTAGTGGCAAGTCATTTGAATCCCTGTCAGCTTAGTTCCTGCATGCATAAAGAGGAGACCAAGTTTATTCATATCATCTGCCCAAAGAGTGTGTCACAGGGTCCCTGCACCCAAATTTTAGCTCACTTTCTTCTATGGCCTTCACTGGTGATGGTAGGAAAACCATTTGTTTCAGTCAAGCAACACCTGAGGCTTCTGGATCGAATTAACCTTTTGAAGCTGCCAGCTACATCATTGGCCCTAATGTGTTTAACATGGAAATATATAGCATATAAACACACATTTTGTGGGAATAGCTCACAAGTCATCTATAAAATAAGTTCTGATAATCAGTTACAATGCAAATTATTCTACCTGTGGTCAACGCTTATCCAAAGAGGACCTCAGTTTCCAATTTCCTGCTCTCTGTTTTCTGTTAGCTCCCCTGCTTCAACCTCCACAGCATCAGAAGCAGAGAGGTAGTGTTGGTAATGTGATGACTCACTCCTAGCACCTTGTGCTTTTAAATAGGGCCACTTCATAGAAGTACAGTAGAATGAAGCACAAACTCACAATCTTTTAAGTTCCTTTAAATTCTGACCACAGTTAAATTTGGTTGAAAAGGGAAAGAATCTACTAAAGGAAAAGAAAAAACCCTATTAAAGTACATGTGATTCTATGGAGGAAATATATATATAAACACTTCTAAAATAAAATGTTTCATCTTCTTTTCCTCAAGGATGAAAGACCTGGTCTCAACTTTTTAGCTTTCATTTTCACATGAGAAATCCTACATATATGTTAGCTCTTATACAAGCTTTTCTTTGAGACTTGAACAAATTCTGAAAGCTTCATGACCTTTCTGCAAAAGCTTGATTTTTCACCTGTGACATTCATAAGCAAATGCAGGCTCTTGTTCTAAAAAAGATATAATTAAAGATGTCTTGTGTTTAGCCCCAGTCAGCAACCAAGTACCACGTAGCCACTCACTCACTCCCCCACCAGTAGGATCTGGAAGAGAGTCAGAAGAAGAAAAGTGAGAAAACTCGTGGGTTGAGATAAATACAGTTTAATAGGGAAAGCAAAAGTCATGCATGCAAGCAAAGCAAAACAAGGAATTAGTTCATTGCTTCCTATGGGCAGGGAGGTGTTCACCACCCTCAGGAAAGCCAGGCTTCATCATGTGTAATGTGACTTGGGAAGACAAATGGCATAACTCTGAATGTCGCCCCATTCCTCCCACTTTATATACTAAGCATGATGATCTAGAATAGATATGATATAGAATATCCTTTGGGTCAGTTGGAGTCCCAGCTGTGTCTCCTCCCAGTTTCCCACAAACCCTCAGCCTCCTTGCCAACATGGCAGTATGAAAAGCAGAAAAGACTGGCTCTGTCCTTTCTTTCAGCAGACTGTAAGCACTGCTCAGCAATAACATAAACATCCCTGCATTATCATTGCTGTTTCCAGCGCAAATCCAAAACACAGCCCCATACCAGCCACTGTGAAGAAAATTAATGCCACCCCACCAAAAACCAGTGCAATTGCCCACAGTATTTATTAGGGTTTTTTCAACTGATGAGAACAATAAATAAACCAACTGTGTACCATTTATTTTAAAATAATAGATATCATAGATTCTTTTTCAAGAGGGATACAGTCGTTCTTTGTCATGTAATGGTGGTTTAAACTTTCATAAAAAGAGAATCATAGAAAGGCTTGTGTTGGAAGGGACCCTAAAGATCATTTATTTCCAACCCCATGCTGCTCATCCACTGGATAAGGTTGCTCAGAGCTCCATTCAATTTGACCTTGAGCATTTCCAGGGATGGGGCATCCACAACTGCTCTGGGCAAACCATTGCCGTGCTTCATTAAGAGGGTTTATATCTCAATTTTCAACATGCTGCAGGGGTATAAAGTAGTATTACTAAGTATATTACAACAGCTACAAGTCACATACGCATATTTAGATGACAAACTAAACCAGCTGCATGTAATTTTTATCTGGTAGAAATAAAAACACCACCTGGCTCTTCCTCTCTGTTAAAAGCATTTCAGGAATAGACATATTATATGTGACAAATTGATTTTTACAGCTTTTGGATTTATTGCTTGGTGTCCTTTATTCCATTATGAAGTCTTTTAAAGGCCTATGATTAACATAAAGCAACATGTGAAGTATTATTTTTTACGGAGGTTTGTTCAAAGACATTTGCTGGTCTAAACCCTATGTCCTGCACTGATTTGAGACTATGTAATCCTCAGGGCTGCTTGTGATTCTCTGCCTGCCTGCAACCATCTTCCTTCCCCACTTCCCCCACCCCCCTTTACTAACTACCATCAACTTCTCTCATTTACCTAATTCTGTTCATGACCCCAGAAGAGATCACTGGTCCCAAACTGGCAACACCCTTTGGGTTCCTGATAGTACTCTCCAGCTCTCCCAAGACCATTAGATTGGCTAGTGTTAGAAATGAGGAATCCACTATCTGCAGCATGTGCAATTCCCTGCTTGTCGGGAAAATAAACAGGAGGTGTGCCCTGTTCAGTGTGAGGGACCCGCAATAATAAAAGGTCCATAACTAATAGTTTTTCCTAAAAATAAATAAAGAAAAAGGAGCAGCAAACTATGTTATCTAGACATTACATAAAGGGGGGAGGGGGCAGGGGATGAAGGGAATCCTAACAGATGGTCTCCCTTTGACTTAATTCGAAGTTTGAACTAAAGTGCAGACATGTTCATGACTTATTCATATCAGGCCGTATGAGTGAAAGTAATGTCTTATTCCTGAAATCAAGATATTACGCAAATGTACCTCTTTACTTTTCTTAAAAAAGTTAATGTGACAATTTATAACTATAAACTAGATGATTTCAGTATATACTTGCTGCTATCAAATCTAGATCTCTTTGAGCCTGAGATGCTGGTGGTGTTGAGAAAATAGCACTAACAGGAAAAACTAAATTTTTTTTTACAATTAATAACTTACAAATATGGACAGATACTTAGATGAACTTTTTTTTTCATTTAATTTAGGAATAATAGCACAAATTCTAAATCAAGGACATCTCCACTGCTCCAAGTGATTAAAATATGCAATGCCAGAAAGACTAATTTATCAGTACAACTACTTTCAGCCATACTATAAGAGCTAATGCTTTTTTTAATATGCTATTGCTGTTATAAAAATTCAAACCACTCATTAACTGTCTGTAACAATTTTTATGGATTTATTGCTTAATTAGGTTTGTACTTTTATTTGACAGAGGTTATTAAATACAGCATATACTCCTCTCAAGTCCGTGTAAAAGCCCAAGTCAGTTTTTATGGGAACCTATATTAAAGTGCAATTCAGTGGAAAAATAAAATCTCTTAATTCACTTCAGGGAGTCTTCTTATGGCCTATTATAACAAGTATCTATTTATTTACATGTTTTCATAATTTTTTTCTGACATTTTTTCTGATTAAAAAAAGATATGTTTTTAAATACAAAATGATGATTTTTCTCCCTCAAACACCCATCTGCTCCTTCTGTGTGGTGCTGTGGTTAAACAATGTTGGATTTATGGTACCTTCCTCAGGGAAAGATGGTGGATACTATGAATGTCACAGTCCCATTTCTCTTAAGCCCAGGGAAGCTGTGCATGCCCCAACCCTGTAAGTGTTCAAGGCCGGGTTAGATTGGGCTTTGAGCAACCTGATCAACTGGAATGGGAGTTGGAACTAGATAACCTTTAATTTCCCTTGAAACTCAAACCATTATATAATTCTATGATTCTTCTGGGACAAGCAGGAAGGGAACACTCTTTTTCAGCGGACATCTAATCCAACTTCTGACTTCAAAAGTTAACCATAATGGACCAAAATAAATATTTTCCCAAATGCATACAAAGAGCAAAGAGAATCATCTAGAAAAATATCTGAAGGAAGCAAAATTAGTTGTGCTGATTTTTTTTTTTGGTATGAGATTTAACTATGTCTTGATAATAAAATGTCAAGGAGAATTAGTAATTAGACAAATTGACCTCCATTCTGCATGTCATGCTCAACATGTATTACTGCACTGAAGTGAACACGGTGTAGGTTTTACCTCCAGCAATGGCTGTCCTGTCCCTCCTGCACAAATAACCACTTGCCATGTGGGACAAGACCCTGTTATTCAATCTGTCCAAAGATCCTGCTGCTAGTTTAGTGTCAGCCCAGTGTATTGCCATGGAAGAGTCGCTGGCATTTCTCACTTAGCAGACATGCCTGTAATGCGGGCACAGAAACAGAGGTCTCATAAGCATTTCCAAGTCTCATGGAATTATCCTAGCCAATATGATATTTCTGGCTGGCAAAATAGTGTACTTCTCACATGAATTTTATTGACCCTGGCATGTAGAAGGAGAAACACAGATAATAAAGTTACAGAGGATATGAAAACTATGAGGGAGAAACGCAGGGATTAATGACAAACTGGCAAGCCTTCAAAGTGCTCTGAGGTCTCTGGTGCTTAGAATGAAATTCAATCCTACTGAGGGCACAACAAAATGCCTATGCTTCACTGTAACTTTGTTTAGAAAGCTTAAAACTCTTTCTTATGCTTCCCCTAGCATGGGCATGAATTTCCAACTTCAATATATAGTCTGAAAAGACTTTTTTTTTAAAAAAAGCTGAGTGAGAAAAAAGAACCAAAGAAACTAATTTAAATAATTTTGCACTTTAAAAAACCCACTGAAAGTGCTTTGAAATCTCCAGTCTAAAAGAAAAGATTTATATAAAGCCAACAGAAGTGGCAAGCAGTTTCAGGGCAAAACAAATATGCATAGTTTTCAACACAGATCTAATATTTAGGAATAGGAATAGCTGAAAAGAGAGACTAATTGTCATAACTACGCCTAACAAATGTTTGTGGGAATATATTTTTGGGCCTAAAAAAAAGGGAATAAGGTTGAAAACTCATCACATATCAAAAAGATTGGGTTTTGTGTTTCTTTAGTCAGACAGAGGTCCTTGGGAAGCAGAAACATTTAGAAAATTGTTATTGGTGTGCAGACATTGGGGCTTCCAAAGCACAAAAGAAACAAGAATGTAAGAAGTCATACATTTCAACCTTAGAAACTATAAATAAATGAAAATATTGAATGATAAAAACTTACAGGTAACAAGGATTTCAGAAGAACCTTTAACAGGCTAATGACAAGCAAACTCACCTACAACTGACCAAAAATATTTCCATTATTGTCCTACTGGACTGGGTGTTATGAAGTGGTATTTGACTGAAATTGTAACACCAGGCTAGACTGTCTCTCCTCGGAAACCAGGTTTGAGAGCAATATTTTCAGTAATCTGTTGGTAAAATTTTTTCAAATGTAATCCAGAGAGATATGACAACAGCCTGTTAGGGCCTAGGCTGTATTTCTGTGTCCTCAAGGAGAGGATCTTGGAATTACGAATGCAAAGACCTGGCTGTTTCTCTCCCTTGTATGCTCCCCTCCTAAAAGCTCCTAGTTCTCTTCTCCTACAGCTGTAAGTAGCAGACAAGATATTTTTTTCTCTCCCATCCCAACTGCTGTTGCCTCCATGTCTGCCATACTCTGTTTTCTATTATCCACCTCAGACACAGGAAAGAAACCATAAGGAAAGGAGAGATGTTGGCCAACACATGGGTAGCAGTGTCCCCGTGTGCACATGGGTTTTAGGGACAGAGGTTTTAGCCTCTCATCTCTCCCTCGACTTGGAATCTGCTGTAACATAGACTGTCATTTGCATTTAGTGAGATTATTCTAGTGCATGAATTTACTGCCACAAACATTGGTAAACATGAAACTTTGAAGGTATTGAAGTAAAAAATAAGTCATGTCAGTATAATGATGGTACAAACGAGGATGAGCCTAGAGTTGCTGCTAAAGGGGACTAACTCACACTTTGGTTTTATCAATATTTTTTTTCTACCTTCCCAATCCGGTATTCAGTATCCTCTATCCTTTTGTGAGGAGCCCTTTAAAGATGCAATAGATTTCAAAGCCTAAAAATGCACTATGTCAGTTATGATTACATTTCTGAAAATAAAGTTCCAAAGGAACTTTTTTCTTAAATTTGGTACCATTGCTTGATAATTATGAAGGCTTTTACACAGAGATGATTAAGTTTTAGCCTACATAAGGGCATTACAAAGAAATCATACCTGGAGCTTACCTCTATCACTGACAGGGCATGGACTTGTAAGTCTATATCCACAGGACAGGATCACATCAAGACTAGCATCCTAATAAAAAAGGATTTTAAAATTTTAAAAGGCAAATGGCTTTAAAGAGAGAACAGTAGCAATTTAAAATAGGTGGAGCCTGCCTAGTACCCATTCAAACACAGAAACACTGCACAGCTTTCAAACCACTTCTTAGTTGCTTTTGCAGACATTCCTCATGTTATTTGCAACACTGAGGGAAAAAATATATAGCAGAATAATTAATGACATTAGCACATCTATTAGTAATGTCGATGAGCAAATAGTTATTCCTTAGAATTCTGTTCATTGGTACATACATAACATATTTTTTATTTTTAATTTACAGATTTTTGCCAGTCCACCACAATTTCTCAGGTAGATACATAAATAATAATACTTCTAGTCCTTAACTGGACAGGTGCAATTATAGCACTGATGAACCACCAATTCCTTTAAATGGAGGAAACAGATAAATGGCATTAGAAATTGGAAAAAAAAAAAAAGTCTCTTTTCCATTGTGTTCATTGCTTGAGTCAAGATTCCTTGAAAAATTAGACTTTTGCAAAATTTATTGACTATGCTATACTGGAATTTTAAATTTAATTTTGTCTCATCTCATTCTTATAAAGTAATTCTTCATGTCTAGTCTTAACTGCAACAATGAAGCTAGATGTTTGTGTGACTTGTTGTCTAAACTGGCATAGAGAACAAAGGCTTCGGAGGCCTTCTGGCCCACATGTTTTATATTGTTTCAGTATGCATGAGCTTAAAATAAAATATCAGTTGCACATGAAAGTTTAAAATTTACCCTCATATATTTGTTTAAAATTTATTGGAAAGCACATATAAATTTGGAGCAAATATACCTAAAGCACATGGATCATTTTTGTGAATTCTCCAGACTAGTTTTTATATCAGGAGCTCAACACTCATTTATTCTTTCAAAAATACCCTTTCTGACCTGTCAGACTCCAGCACTCTGCTTTCAAGACTCCCTCTGGATCTATTCTACACACTTTGACCCAGCTTATTTGGGAAACCATAATCTTTTATGCTCAACTCTTAGATCTCTTAAGGCCAGAAGGGACCTCTATGGCTGTGTCATCTGTCTGCCCAAATAATATAAGCACAGAAGCCTCCACCCATAATTTCTGCCTTAAGCCCATTGCTTTCATCTGAATGGTAACTTCTCTTTTACAGAAGACACATAATCCTGAAAGTCAAAATAGACTGTAAAAGTGGGCATTGTCAAATCTCCTTGAAGCCTCTAGCAAACTATTTAATCAGAGGATTCCAGCACTGCAGCTGTTGTCTAGGAACAATTGTATTTTCTGCCATATACTACATGATCCACAATTTGCTGTTCCTTCTCTTGCATTGCTTGAATACTTTCCACTGGACATATCTTAGTTCATCTCAGAGCAAGCAATAAATGCCTTTGAACCACCTCTTGTGGTGGGTTCTGCATATCATGGTAGGAAGTAACGTGTAAGAACTTTCTCTTAACGACACCTAACACTTTCTCACAGGACGGAAAGTTTCTCCTGATCTTCTAATACTCCCTTCAGTGTCAGGATGGGAAGGGATAGATAACTAGCAGGACTGCCCTTTGGATATATGTGGTGTGTTTCCTCACAGTGTGATTATGTGGCTACTTTTCGTTTTGCTGCCTGACAGGAGCCTCTGTTTTGCCTTATGAAGCATCTCAGAATGAAGGGAAAGAGCAATGTCACCAGGGAAAGAGGCTGAAATTACAGTAAGGCAAGTGTAGCTGGTTTGTCTATACTGTCAAGTAGCTGCTGCTGCAAGAGAAAAGGGAGGTTTAAGTCTCCCATGTGCTGAATGCTCTAGCTATTATGCTGGAGCACTTTTAGACATGTTAAGCATCATCATAGCCTTCAAAAGGATAATGACTGTCCTAAAACTTTACCTTCCTCTTTTTTCCACTCATGAGGTTGTTTACATGATTATGGCATTTAGCATTTGACCCAGTTATAAATTAAGGGTACATGTCTTTACTGTGTAATAGGAACAGAGAGAAAACAGAGCAGTCTAGAGAAGATTTTCACACTTGCCAGAATGAGAGCACATGCAAGCCTTGTAATGTGAATCTTCCTCACCCCACGGGTTGGGTTTATCTCACAACTTTTCTACAGTTCACTTCACCTATGACTTCCCACACCATCCCTACAGACTTGAAAGGTATCAAAGACAATATTGTATAAGACATTTCTCTTCAGTTAGCATTTGTCATTCATGTAATGCACAAATTTTCCTTCTAGAAAGGACATTTGTTGTCTATAAGGATAACTGTACTATAAATTTCACCTATTATGTCATATACGAAGTCCATCTGCAATTTCTAAAACTCTACAAGGTTCAACCCAGAAGACCTACCTTTACCATGTTCCTTAAACGTATCTAACAAACCCCTATCTACAAATAGCTCACAGATAGAAGGGGTTATAAATCTAAAGACAGGATGAAGAAGAAGAGCTATGAAATAGAGACCCATCAGGTAAAACAATGAAGTTTACTTGTAATATGTCTACATTAGGCATTGTTAATTAATGAATTAATTTCAAAATATTTCTAGGGTTTTTTGATAAAATGGGCTATATCTTTAGGTTTTCATTGATGAGTGTTGAAAATTTGTAAGCAATAAAAAATATTGCCATCTACAAGATAAGCAATTTTTCCCTCATTAAAGGAAAGTAGCTGAGCCTATAAGCATAGAACAGATGTCTACTTTATTCTATGCCTTAGGAAGATTATTTGACAAATAATACAACTGGGAAAACCATCCCTTAGTGTTTACACTGCCTGTATACATTGCCTGTTAAGTACAGCACTGATGTTACCATTCCTTGCTTACAGCTGTTGACAAGTTTACACAGTACATTGTGATGTTCTGGATGATGTCTCAGAAAGCACACTGAAGAGCTTAAGCAAATACACATCAGAGTCAAAGAAATTACAAGAACATTTTGTGGTTGTGTTTTGGGGGCTTGGGGGTTACTTTTCTGCAGGAGAAATAATCTGATTTTTGTTAGATTTGTAATGAGCAGATTCACAGTAAGAATAGATAAAAATCTTTCTAATCTAACAACTACAGAATACCCTTGATAATAACTGAACAACTGTTAATGAATTCATTAGCATATAACAAAAGAAAATAATAGCCTCATTTAGCCATTTCGCACATTATTTCTGTGCAGTTTCAGCAACCTTTTAAAATGTGTGAAAATGAGGCAAATCTTGGATTTTAAGTAATATATTAATAATCTTCACTACATTAAAAAGTATTAAAATACACCCTTTTTCAAAAATATAACCAGCTATTCTCTTGGCTCGTTACTGAATAAATCAAAAGTGATGGAAGGAGAGTCCCAAAGAGCCCACAGTTAGAATTTGGAATACATTTTTTAAAAATCCAATTTTGTAGCTAAAATGTTTTAGGTCATGGCATGGACAGTATCTAATAGTTTTTTAAGATGTAAGACTGAGGCCGTCTTGTAACTGGAATAGAGATTCTGATGATACTGTAATGGTATATCTATAAAGGGAACGGGCAATACAGGCTAAAGAACACTCTGTTATTTGGATACCACTCACTCATGCAGTTCGTCTAAGCAGAGAACTCAAGAATCCCATTTCACTTCTTTCACATAGCAATGAAGAGTGAGTGGACAGTTTTGCCCTTTGTATTGCACAACAAACTGCATTTCATGTCCACTTACTTTGTTTATCTTTCCCAAATTCTGTCACACGCGTCCTTCATTATTATTGCTTGTAATGTACTTATGAGTGGTAGGACCCCAGTTACCTAGAGTACCTCATGAAACTCCTTTTGATTTTAAGTGTCTTGAGATATGCTGTTGTGTTGATGTTAATAAGGAAGCTCCAGTTTGTTCCTGATGACCTTATTAGCTGCATCCCATCAGTAGACACAATTATTTGGGATCTTTCCCCAGCCCTCAATGAAGCATCAATGTCAGGACTTTCCTAAATGCAGCAGCTAGCCATTATGATCAATAAAGAATGAAGAAAAATCGACTGCTTGTGAATGGCACATCTGAGCAATCTATGCGAAGGTTTAGAAGGTAAATAAAAGATAAAGTAGCATGATTCTGACAAAGACCAGAAAATGTTTACACTTCACTTTTCACTCTACTCCATGAGCTTTAAAAGGTCAGCAGCCTGTTTACACAAGGGAAGCACTTCTATTTTGTGGGTATCTATGAAATATTGCAAACACTTAAAGTTGCTTTTTCCTATTGGTAAGGTGCTATTTTCCTTCTCCAATAAAGGACAAAATATGTGAAATTTTAGATTTAATTATAATTTAAACTCAAGGGGAAAACATGATTCTCCTTTCAAATATGTCTAATTTTAAATATGTCTAATTAGGGATGATATTTAAGTAGAATTTACAAATGTATTTGTATATGCACCAATTTATACATATAAATATGCGCATATGCACTCCAGATACAGGTGCTGTGCAAATTAAACAATGTTGTCTTGCAAGTATACACAAATATACATGACTTTGGTTTGCCCGACAAAGAGTATTATAGAAATACAGGTGTAAAGAGTGAAAGAGTATGCCTAGTCATGTGGCCAGCACACACCCATTGTTCAGTAATTCAAAGAGAAAAAAATATAAAAAATTTCTCCTTTCCTCCAGAATTAGCAATATAACTGGCTTGCCTTGAATGCAGAAACTTCGCAACACTAGGAAGCTGTAGAGGATGTATTCACTCTTTCAGAGGGCTTCAAAGCTCAGAGATATAGTAAATTCATCTGAATCAGCCAGTAGATAGGAAATATGATCTCAGAATTGCCTTAAGTGGAGGAAACTGCAATTTAAAAAATCCCCTCTCCTCCACCGAGGTGTGTGTATGTACATAACAAGTAAGGCATAGAATGAAGTGATAAACATTTTTTTTCTGTATTACATAACTATTGTCTTCTTTACTCTCTGGTGAGCAGTGACAGGACCTGAGGAAACGGCGTGAAGCTGTGTCAGGGGAGGTTGTTTGAATATTAGGAAAAGGTTTTTCACCCAGAGGGTGGTTGAGCACTGAAACAGGCTCCCGAGGGAAGTGGTCACAACACCAAGCCTGACAGAGTTCAGGAAGTGTTTGGCCAATGCTCTCAGGTACATGTTATGATTCTTGGGGAGGTCCTGTGCAGGGCCAGGAATTGGACTTCCATGATCCTCTGCTGGACTGATTCTGTCACGAAGAAAGCTTACCATGGAAAAGTATTAGCCTTTTGTAACCTTTCATAATCTTGAATTGTGTTTCAGAAGTAATTATTCTGAAAGGGAAATTTCAATGAGAAAACCAAACTTTTACCCCATTTGAACTCAAGATAAGAAATGTGAAAGGTGGGAGAAGAAAAATCATCATGGCATAATACACCCACTGAAATGCACAGTGGTTTTACCTCTGAGAGCACATTTGGAAAGCCTGGCTACTTCTGCTGGCTCTGGAAAATCTCACCCAAAATGCAGATTCTTGTAAAGCAAACCATCAGTCAAACAAGTGAGAAGATACTAATTCCCTTGTACCACTGAATGACTTAAATACAATTTTGTAGCAAAGTGCTACTGGTGAATCAAGCAGATTAGTTATATGTGTGCGTACACAGTTTATTGGCTAGAGAAAAAGAATTTCAAATTGCTTGAAACACATGCTTTTGCTTTGTATCTGTGTGAAATACCAGTCTTCATGGAACTAAAATTTTGGATGTAAACTGCCAGAATTCTTCACATAAATTCTTCACAGTTGATAATTTCACTGGCTCTGGTACCAAGAACAAATAGCACACTTTAAATACACTGCAACATTATATAAGCCAAAAGAGTGATGCTTCCAGCAACAAAATCACTGACAGTCTTGTAAAGACTGTTTGGCTAGCCCCTTAATGCTATTACCACCAATACGTCCTCTGAGAGCTTTGACTGGACAGGTCACCTGGCTGGTGACAAATTGTGGCACTTCAGCCCAATTTGCAGATTTTTATTCAACTCTGTTTTAAGCAGCCTTGTCCAGGAGGCCAGCACTGTCATGCAATATGTGCAATGAAGCACAACAATAAAAGGATGGTATGACTGGACTGAGTGATGAATAGAGATCGGTTTGTATTGATGGACAGTATTTGTGCAAACACTGGAAATTTGTCTCTATCCTTCAGGAAATCATAAGAGATGGCTGGAGGGACACAATATGGTTCTCAACACAAAGTTCCTATAGACAGTGAAAAGGTCACTTTTTCTCCATTCACCGCCTTTTTTTTTTTTTTTATTTACTACAGTCCTTAAGATTTCAGTTCAGAAGTATCAAATTCTTGTCATTTTTTGCTTCCAAATGTTCAAATTGCTACATTCCCATAAGTAATGCTTCTGATTTTATCTCATCTCTTGCTATCATTAGAAAGGACTTCCAGTTTGCAGCCATATCTTAGCAGAGGCCAAAACTGGGAGTTTGGCCAGTAAAATGTTTTTTTTTTATTACTATTTTCTAACACAAGATATACTTTAGGTCCAGAACAGAAACCTGTTTTAGCTTGTCAATCCTTCAAGATGTCTTCTGGTGAAATAAAATTTTGAAGTCAGTAATAAAACTCACACTTATTCTAATGGGACTATGATTTTCCTGATAATGAGGGCTGAAAGTATCAGAAGTAAATACATTCTTCTAAGGTTTCCCATCAACTCATCAGCACAGGAGGGTTAATCAGCTCAGATAAGTATCCAAAAGGAACTGGCTGCCTAGCTGAGTGAATTCTGAATGTTAATTCTCTCCAAGGAAAAAAAATATAATAGGTTAAGTTCATAACCTCGTCTCTAGATTGAATTAGGTAAAATATTATGATGAGGTGATTTATAGCAATTGAAACTCTATTCCTATGGAGTGCAAGGATAGCAAAGATTGGTGAAGTAGCATGTTTTTAAGTATTAATCAAGGGTAATAAAACTGATTCCACTGTACAGATACAAATGATAAAGAAATTTAGGTAAAACATATTTTTTCTTCATTAGAGCACACATTAATCTCTACATGTTTTGGGGGAAAAATACTAAGATGTGTACGTCAAAAAACTAACTAAATAAATATGAACCAGAAGCAACTGCTCAGTGCATTTTCAAAGACTCTTTTGCTCAGTATTTATGTTTGGCAGATCACCAGACAGCACAGCCATCAACAAACACTGAGAAACTGCCAACATCAAGATTAAAGAATTAAACAGCCCAAATGCACCAAACTCTCTTCTTTGAAGGTTTATTAAACTTTAAATAAGTTCACTGGAAATTAGAAATCCCATTTGTTCTGAGCCTTTTTGTGTCATGCTCCCAGACAAATGCAACACTCCATCTTTCAAAGGCAGGTATACTAGACAGCCCTGATCCACAAAGTTAGTTGCACTAATTTTGCTCTACCATGTGTCTTTGCGGCAATCATGACTGCCTTTGGTCCTGAAGAGCCCACCTATTCTTAAAGGCTTGTCAGGGAGGTTGAACATGCTCTATATCTCACAGCATCAATCCTTTTCTCTCTCTTTCTGTCTCAATAACTTGACCTTCTCTAGAGCTATGTAAGCTCCCTCAGTCAGGGGGTAATTATCCACTTAGTGAGTGGATAATCTCCGATGAGTTAATATCCTCTGTTGCATCCGTTTGTATACACTTATGATGTCTTGTCCCACTTTCCTCCTCAGGAGAAATAAACAACTCTGAAAACCTAACTGGTGCATGATTCTAATACGTTGAAATGAAAGCCTGTCATGACAGAACTCACCAAGAAATGCTGATCCCACTGAAATCAGTAGAATGTGCCCTGCAATGCAAAAGAAAATCATAAGGGGCGTTTTAGGTTAATGCACAAACATCACTTTCTGCTGAGTTAAGGCTGTGTTTACCTTAAGGCAGGGCTGTCTGTAGGTAAACTGTACTCAGCCTGATAAGGCACCAGCAATTCTAAAGGCTCTTGCATTGCTGGAGAGCCTCCCGCAATTCTGCTTTTTCCTGTGAACTGTCAGACTGTAGTTGCAGAGCAATCGTGCTGCATTTCATGGATGAAAAGAGAGCATACAGAACTAAACCTGGCAATGCTAGAGGTGGCATCTTGCTTCCTACTGATCAGACTTCAGTAAAATTACCAGATTTCCATCAAATCACTTTGTGTCCTCAGTTAAAGTTAATTGCAAACCCTTGTCAAAGAATGAAGATGCTATCATAATGGACTTGTACCAGCATCTAAAATTAATGATAATATACCCTTTTCAGTGCCAGAAAAAATTAATATTACTGTGGTAACAGTTAAAGGTTTTCTCAGAACCATTAATTTCTACATCTACATAGTTTATTATTTTTTCAATTGATTTTTTTCCTCAGCATCTTGTAAACAGATCCTGAGATCTGATTGAAGTGCAAAATATTCTTTTCTGCATGTTTAGTCATTGAGAAGTCCCTCCTTTTGCTCCAGATGAAATCTTGTCTCTGCATAAGTGAGTGTCAAAATTAGCGTTGAGTTCATTGTGACTTTGAATTTCAGTGCTAGTCTAATTATGCACAAAATGCTGGCATTTATAAAATATGGCGTAAACTGTAGAGCTAAAAGTGATGACTGACAAGACTTTGCATGTGGGAAAAACAAAACGTAAAATATCAGAAAGCAAATACAGTGCTTTGGATGTTTATTTGTTTGGTCATTATAACCCAGAATTTATTTAATCACTTGTACCTTTATATTTGTTGGTTATGCTAAAAAAAAAGAAAACTTTTGGCTGTTTCTCAAATGAAGAGGTAATGTTCCAACATTCATTTTCAGCCAATTTGGTCTGGGTCTCTTGTTGGTACAGAGGTTAGCCAGGACTGTAAAATCTGTTTGCACTGAAGTAATATTCATATTAATGAGAATTGGTTGAATCTGTCTGGAGAAAATAACTCTTAAAATGTGCACAGGTTGGTACTATGAATTTCAGTAATGGCAAAGTAGTACTGAAATACTTTCCTTGAGGAAAAAAAGGTTAGATCTCATTAGAAAAGTTAAGACTCTGTATAAAAGCATCTACATAATGTGAGTATTGTTTAATCTGTACTACCAGATGCGCAAACAATTTCACATAAGATGCTGCTCCTCCAAGCAGTTCAGATGTATGAGTGTATTAGAAATTTTAGACTTGCTGGCTTCAAGCCATCTATTGTTTTCAATAAATTGGATAGAAATGGAAGGCAGTTTCATCTTTCACTAACCTTTTACAGTGTTTCTCGCCCTCTTGCAAATTCAGTGAACCTTCAGCTGGCTACTATAAGTTATCCAACTTTCTGCATTCATTTTCAGAACTCTTAAAGATTGTACCTCTCATTTTCAGAAGAAAATGTACCTTTCATCTTAAAGCTCATACCTTTCATCAACTACTGCATCATCACACGTTATTTCAGTGATTAAGTACAGTTATGAACCAGGACATGTTACAAAAGGCCACCAGAGCATTTAAAAATTGAGCAACTTGAAGGAAATTGATAATAAGATAGTCACACAATAAAGGCTTTTATTAATTTAATCATAAAATTCCCTTATTTTGCATGTTATTGGGGTACAGAAAGCAGATTCAATTTGAAAGTAAGTTATAAGTAAAGTGATAAAGTAGTAATGAAAACAAAGCATTTCAAGTTACAATATGTAATAGCATTTTATCAGGTTGTTAGACAGACCTATAGATTTTATTACAGGTTATATTCCTAGCCACCGCTTGTCGTTAGAAATGAGATGGGCTTGTTCCGTTATTCTTACTATAATGTTTTGCTCTTTTCTTTTTTAATGCATTCTCAAGTTTTATCAACATATACAATAAATACAGTGGCTCTCCTGATTTCTTATCTAGTACTACGGTTTTTTTTTCTAAGGACCTCCAGGAAAGTTGTGTGTTGTTTTCCATGAACCTCAGACTTCTTAATTAGACTTACACTTAGAAAACAGTTTTTTATTTTTCACCTTCACAGCAGTGTTGAAATTTGATAAAGATAGAATTTGCTGATATAGAAATAAGAAATAGAAATTAGCCAATTACATGCTGATAATGGAAAAAGAAGGTACCTTCTATAGATATCAAATATTTAGCTTCTCCTCTCATTCTCATTGGATGGTCAACATCTTCTTATGCTAAAATTTTTGTAAGTAAAATGTCAAAAGTGTAACTTACATGTTTTATATCTGTGCATTACCACAAATGATTATTTTTTATGTATTATTTAATCAATTAAGTATTAATGAAAAAATAGATACCTGTGAAACAGTATGGCTACTTAGACAGATGTGATGGCAATTGAGAGAACATATAAAATTGAATGAAACTCATGAAGCATCCCTTAGAGTACACATGGAATCAAAGAGCATGACAAATCAAGCTGGGTGAGAAAACTAAAAACATTCGAGTTAGTCACCCTATATAGCTAAGAGCACACACTGTGTTGGACATATGAAAACAAGAAGGAAAGTAAATAGAATTAAAGAAAGGGAAGCAATTTCTGAAGGCGCTCGTTTTGATGTCTAGAAGGTGCTGTTGCAGGGCTGGTAATTTTCTATGACTGAAAATATGTTCGAGAAACTACAATTTGACATTTTCCACCCCACTCCATCTCACACATTTCTGCCTGTTGGTTCATATACCTGTAGCAGATTTCCTTTTGGCCTTGGAAACACTAATAATGCAAATACTTCAAAAAGAAGCACCCAGCACTAGAGGCTTCAGTAAGATCACCTCTCTTATATAAAAGTGTTTTCTTAATTTTTCTCCCCTCAAAATCATACCCAACATCCTGGCCATTCAGCAATCTAGTCCACTTCAATAGTGTGCACAGAAGTTATGAATATATATTTAATTTGGTGTATAAAAATCACAACATGTTATGACTAAGTTGACTTTTGTCAAGCATTAGCGTAACCAGTGAGTTCTGCCTGTCTTCTCTCCAGGAGAAGAGTAGGTCTATTCTGTTTGGTCCACAAACATACAGGGATTTGTAAGACTTCTACCTTTTCTTCAAATTTGATAAAAACTAGTGAATAGGTCTCACAGTTTTTGGAAAGAGAGGGAAAGTTAACCAGATGAAACTGGTTAATCAACATCCTGCCAGCACTATCACAATAAATATTACTCCTTTAGGAAATCAGGTTAGAAGTACAAAAGGACACAAAATTTTGGAGGGAGAAATCTTCCCAGTGTTTACCTGCACCTGGTTTAAGGTTGTATGTGTTGCCTATCTTGTTTAATGGGTGGGGAATACGGAGCTGAAGAGAAACACTCCTCACACACACCATTGTCAGTCAGAATAACCTTAATGCTGAGTATGGCATTTTTTTCTTTACAGCTGCAATTTCTATTCCTGCTGGGTTAATTTGTTGTTTGGAAATGTCTTTTGCATGAACGAGCATTTTGCTAGTAGAGAATGATTGTGCCCTAGAGCTCTGCCTCTCTGCATTTCATCATATTATGTAACTACTTCATGTCTATAAAAGCTATCTTCCCGTGCAGTGTGTACATACCTCTTCTCCCCCCCCCCGAGGAAACGATTCCCTCCTTTGCTGACAGCTTTTTACCATTTGCACCATGATTCCTTCCCTCTTTTCCATTTAAGCTGGACCTACCTTATCCTTCTAGTCTTGTCATCCCTTCAGAATGTGAGCAGGCCTACCTAGAAAATTTCCTTAAATTCAGTTAGTAGTTCTGTTGCTTCTGCTGCCTTATCGAGAAATAGAGATTTTCTTGGCAAGACAAGTATTTTGAGGACTAGACATGAGTCATGAAGTTAATGAGCAAAGACAGCATTAAGTCCTTATTATAAGGCATTACAAATAAAACAGTGGTCATCCTTCAAAAATTCTAGAAAACATGTAAAAATTTTATTTTTCCTTCTCTCAAATTTAGACACCATGAAGTGAGAAAAGTGGATGTAGGAAGCTGATAAAATCTACCATTCAAAAGCAAGTGGAGATGCATATTCATTAAGAAAACATCATTGCCTGAAGTATTCAAGGAACTAGTAGCCATGATTCCCTTGATATTGCTGTCTCACAAATACATAAAGACAGTTAATGAATGAATTTCACTGTCTGGTTTTAGGACATTTTTAACCACTAACTATTTGCTAATAACTCAGTGCTGGAAGAGATAACATTGCCAATGGCATAAATCAAAGTCTAGTTATGAAGAATATTTCCAATATGCTACCCTTTATTTGAAATCAAAATTATTACTCTGCTTTCCTTAGACTAAAGCTTGATATTCAGCCACAAGATAGAAACACAACCCAAAAGTAAATATTAAATGTATTGGAATGCCAACCTTCTATTTATGAAGACAGAATGAGAAGGAGCAGCACCTGGGTTTTTGCCACGGTTGTATTTCTTGTTAGCCAAGGAGGAAGATCGTGGAAGAGAACAATATTCTTGAGTGAGTTTAATTCCTATGAGCTGGGTGTTTTCCACAAACAGGGGTGGTGTTTGGATGATAATGGTAGTTTGCAACAGCAGATTGCTAATATATGGCTGATACAGTATCTCCTTTGGGATGCTAGAGGCAGAAGTGCAATTTTAAGAGATTCTTTCATGCGGATTTAGGAAGAAAGCTGCTCTTAGCTCCTGGGATTTGGAAAATCTTAAACACAAACCTAACTCCTCAGTTTGAGCTCTTTTTAGGGGAAAGAGCAGGCATACAGATGTTATGTTTTTCCATGCCACTTATAGCTGATCATTAGGGCAGCAAATTTACTTATTTCCCTCCTTCCCCTGCGCAGCCATAAGTGGGTCACAGGCTGAGGAAAATGTTCCAGGGTGTGAATTCAGCCACTTGTATAAGATTTTGTCTATGCAGGGCAAAAATCTGAGCTTTATGTAATTCGTACAGGGAGTAAAAATTTGTTGCATTGGGAATATTTGTGAAGAACTCCAAAACCTCCTGGATTAACTGGCAGTCTTATAACACTCTGTCTCAGCAGAAAAGCTTAATCATTAAAACCCTCAAAGCACAATCTATGTGAAAACACAAGCTGAGAGGGAAGGGGTTGATTGAAATGGAGACAGGCACACCTCAGCAGTCAAACTAGATTAGGACTCTAGCTAGTCTAGTAACATGCCTGCAGGAATAATCAACACTGGTGGCCTCCCATAACTCCCCCTACAACTATCCCTGGAAGATACCTCTTGGCAATGTGCAACAGTTCACGTTTGTCCTGGCATCCAACTGTCATTATTTTTGAAGACACTCATTTGCAAAGAATCCCAACGGGCTCCTTGTGTCATGCTGGCACTGCAGCCCTAGTGCTGGCCTTCAGCATCAAGGTCCCTCCTAGCTGCATCATTAGGAGTTCTTTTCAAGATTACACAATGAAAAATTTTAAACACAAGAAAACAAGAAAAAAAAGAGTAAAAGTGCTTTACTCTTATCTGGCACTTTTGTGACTGCATCTTGTCTCCTCTGTCCCCTCCTGGTCTCCTCAGTCCAGGAAAGACACTGATGGGTGAGGTGTGGGCCCAGCCCAGTGCCTTTGGGATGGTGAGGGGCTGGAGCACACAATTACCAGAGGGTAGGCTGAGGAAGATGTCTCTAGGGCATCTCTAGGGCAGTGAGACAGTGGAACAGGTTGCCCAGAAAAGTTGTGGATGCTCCATCTATTGAAGTGTTCAAGGCCAGGTTAGATGGGGCTCTGAGCAATCCGATCTGGTGGAATGTGTCCCTGCCTGTGGCAGGGGGTTGGAATTAGATGACTTTTAGGGTCCCTTCCAACCCTAACCTTTCTATGATTCTAGGATTTTTATGTCAGGGAATTTTTTTTCTAACCTAGATTATAATATCAGGAAGTGACTTCTGATGCTAATAGTCACATAATACTGATCTGTGCCTTGTTACAACATTTCTAGATGAAACTAAAGAAGGTCATTAGCCTCATTCCAATGCTCGCCTGTGAAAATAAGCTTTTGAGGCATTAGATTTGGACTGATGCATAACCTAATGCGATTAATGTGCTGCACTGTGGATGCATTAGTGAATGTGGCACCAAGGGCAATGCATGCTGAAATTTTGTGAACTATAAGTCAGATTTGTTCAAGTTTCTCACTTCTGTTGCACTGCCTGAAATTGTCATGCTTCACTCAGGCATGGTAATGGCTAAGAGAGTTGTGCTGTAATGTTTTGAATAGCTGACATGAGTAATGGCCTTCAATATAATCACATGAGGTAAAGCACTTGCAGTTCTTTGTGATGTTATGGTATTGGTCTACATCTCATTTATCTACCGCAAGGCAGGCTGCTTACAGGGAGCACTGCACTGCTCTTGACAAGAGCACCTCATAAGATCTAATTTGCATGTCTATACACTTTTGCCATACATTAGCAGAAAATACGTAAAGCATTGTTCAGAGGTTTGCACACAGAGAGCCTTCGTATTGAAAGCCCTGGAACTGCATTGCTATTTCTCTTTTAATTTTTATAAATGAAACAAATGGAAGTACCTCTTCATGAACTCAAATGAACTAAAACTATATTTTTCTCACATTATAAGAAATAAACAGTATCCTAATATAGATCATTAAATCTTGCCATCAGACAAGCAATGATTAGCACATCTGACCATTGTATTTCACATGGATGATTCAAATCAGAATCTGGGTGGAAAATTCCCATTTTAGAAACTCCAGATTTTTAATAAACTTTCAGTGTAAATTTGAATCGCTTGTAAAATCAGTGAGTTTGAAAAAGATTTAACAGTGGAGTCAAACTAGAGTTCTGTAAAACTAAAATTCAGGTTTGACCATGAAAGTTATGATGAAACTAGGATTTTAATACTAGAGTTGAAAGTCATACAGCCTTGGTTTTAACTGTTATTACTCAAGTCTTAATTCTGTGTTACTGATCAGTTGCTCAGAATATTGCAAGCACTAACAGCGTGCTTCTGATGTATATTTGTCTTTCTTTTCCTAATTGTAATCCACATATTAAATTTGATTCATCTTCTTTTAATCCAACTCCTCTTCAATGTGTGATCACAGATTTCCATACAGTTTATACTTAAATGTTTTGTTTGATTTGTTTATCAATGGTCTTTATGCATTTAGTTGAGTAGAATAGAATAGAACAGAAGTCTTCCCTTGTATTAATTGTTCATGCTTGCATCATGCTTTCATTTTTGCATTTCTAAAGAAGGTATAATACAATGAATAATGTGCTTTTTGTTCTTATTGATGTCTTATGCCTTTAAATACTCATATTCTTAATAAGGCACATTATTTAATATAGAAATAATCTCTTTCGTCTAAAAATATCGCTTACTCATTGGTGCCATGCTAGAATTTTTTAGCTTTAATAACTGCATAGCAAAATTAAATCAATAACCTAATCCAGCAATTCTCATGAAATATTTAATATGTCATAAAAAAGCTGATAAAAGCTGACTATGACAAGAATGTGATAAATAAACTTGAGAATATACCTCAAGATTTTTGGAGGGAAGGAGGTTGATTTTTTTGAAGCTTTATGAAATTTCTTCCTTCATTTTGCTTTACGATCAAACCAACCCTTTAAGAAAAATATTTCTACTCTATCACTATGTCATAACTATCCTTTTATAAAGATTAATATTTTCCAGTGATTAATACTTAAACTCCTAATGAGAAAGGGCAACAATTTCAACTATGATACTTACTTAAGAGGCCAGTCTTAATTCTTTCCTCTATTGAGAGCAGATACCACAGACTCAAACTTGAGTATTTCATATGCCAAGTAACTGTACCTGTCATTCAACTACTTTTCTCCTTAAATTTTGACCATAAACAGCATCCTAGATCCTAGGATCTAGGATCTTTCTGTCAAATGGCATGTCTATGTTCCTGCAGAGTAAGTTTTGACTGCAATAATTCAGCACTCAATGGAAGCAATGGCTAAAATTTCCAAACAGAGGATTTTTAGCAAAGTAAGTGGACACAATTTGTTTGGGTTTGGTTTGGAGGGGTTTTTAGGTTTTTTTTTAAATGCTCCTTGATCCAATTCTGTGGTCATATCCATAGTGTCCCATAATGATATACTGGATTTTGTTCTCAATAATGTTAAAAAATAATGTTAAAAATAATGTTGTCTAATACATAGTTGCTCTGATTTTTTGTTGTACCCTGGATCTACTTTGGAAACCCTTCATTTTTGGGGTAAATGTATACATCAGGTATAGCGTTTCGGTTTCTGAAATGCAACATAAACATACTTAGGGCAGTCACAGGAATTTTAAAGCATTCTTTGAATGTGAACGGATTTTCCAGCTCAAGAATGGAGCAGATATTTTCTTAACAAAATTGAAATTGAAAATCACATTCCTTTGACTGGTTTGACTGCTATTATCAAGGCTTACCTCTTGAAATGTTACAGCACATGCCTTATGACATGCCTGTCATCTGGGCCCAAGTAATTTAAATAAATGATTGAATTTACAAACACATATTCGCATCTTTAAAAATATGAAGGCAGAAAAATATCTTCTGAATCTTTATCCAGATTGCAGCTAGTAGGATTTATCTGAAGGAAGTTTTTTCAGGCATGTTTGTTCATTTTTTTAAAGAAATTACCATCTCAGACAGAATTTTTTTACTAAACTTTTATCACATTGTTTTCTCAATTGGAGAGTGAAATTTCCAGCCAAATGAGAGGACAGTGCTTGTTGTGTCAGTATCATAGTAAAAAATCCAGCTCAGTTCCTGAAAATCTCGGGAAGGACATTTGGACAAAGTACTGTAGAACTACCTTTGTACATCATTCTCTGTTGGAATAGCTCCTCTGTATGGTAACAGGTAATTATGCATTGATAGGAGAATCAGTCTTAGAAGAAAAACTTCGCTTCATTCTCACTCAACACACAACAGCACCATAATCTTTTGGTTCTTAGTTCTTCTGCTGTTTGAAAGAGCCTCTGCTTGTGAGATTTGGTGGGGGAGAAGAATTGCAAAAGTTTCACTCACAGATTGATGTGGAACCAAAATGAACACAGAAACACTAAGACCCTTGCAAGTGGAATTCAGGGAATTGTTTGACTTGTTTGGACTTTTGTAGAGGAGAAAATAATGATAACAGTAAGCAAACAAACAAAATCAACCCAGTTTTTTCGCTAGCAAAAGGAAAGAGAACCTCTAGCTTAAGTGTCCTTGCAAATGCCAGCCCTCAACTTTTCATGTTCTCATACAAAAACTCCTTCATACTTTATAAAATGCCCCCCTAACAAACTGTTTTGGTTTTGCTGTTGTTAGTACTGTCAAAACAATGTAGACACAGATAATTTTCTTCCCCTGCAGCTTTTATTTCTACATGTCATTTGTTTATGATTTAGTTTACTAAATCTTTCTGAGAAGATATAAGAACATCCCGAGAACCATGTGGTGCTTCGACAGGTTTTAGACATGTTATTTTCAAATGTCACAAAATTCCCCTATAGTCAGTATTCAGCTATCCTTGCCTCTGTTAACATTTCTTAATCTGCCTTGGCATCCTGACCTTGCAATGTTTTGTCTGATAATTTTCAGCTTTTCTCTCTTTCAATCTTAATTGCCTCTGCTCTATGAGTTTTCTTACACACCACTTCTTATAGCACTCGAGGCAGAACTGGCAGAGATGTCACTGCTACACAATAGGGGTTTCAGCTGCTTCTAATTTGCTCCCTCATATACAGAAGTGTTTTCCAGAGGCACTATTTCTCACCATTATGTAAAAATATGATTTGTCTAATGGAAATAAGCAAATGACAAACATTACTTTCCAACATTAGAATAGATAACTTGTAATAGTGAAATAATTAATTCCTTTGTAACATTTTATTTCTATATTCCAAGTATAACATTAAAAAAATCAATACTCAGTATTTATTTTACATTTAAAATGGAGTTACGAAGTAATACTTGATGTTCTCTAGAGCCAAGATTTGGAATACAGGGACCCTGTTTGATAGATGTCTTATCTCTCAGCTTTATATTTATAAATCTAAATAAAAAAACTGACCCATTGAACTAAAAGAAAGACAAAACCTTTTCAGGAAATGCAGCACTTTCTGCAGAAAAAAAAATCTTGGAAAACAATTAAATTATAGTCAGGTTCAAGTCTTAGTTCCTCTGTCTATGATGTCACCATGTCTTTTAAGACTAGAGTGTTTTATTTTTTTGGAATATTTTTAATTGCATTTGCTTGACATGAAAGACATGCTTTTTGTAGATATCTGCAACAATTTGAAATTCAGCAAAAATTGTTGCTTTTTCCTCTTGTTTTTATTTACATAAGAGAAATGGGAGCTTTTTGTCACACACATACTTATTAATTCTAAAAAAGAAAAACTAGGTTCCTTGTTACAAAGTCATGTATCAAGTATAACAATATGTCCTTCCACTGTTATTATTTGTGTGTTTATTTTCTGCACTATAACAATCAGAACTGGTGTTGCCATCAATAATAACACTGTTATTTACAATACATTGGATTTAAGAACATTGCTGAAATCTCATAAATAAATCAGATTGCCAGGAAAGCTCAAAAGAGAAAATTAGAACACACTGCATTGCAAAAGAGTAGCTGCCAGTTTAATGTTAAGATGTTAAGATGTATGGGGTATGAAAACAGGCCACAGAGATGAGATTAGGACAAGCCAGAATCCATAGTCAGAATACTGAGTATCCCAGCAAACAAGTGATTTGTTAAGGTTGTAATCAGATCTGAACTCTGGGAAAACTGAGAGATTCTACATTAATTACTGAGAGGGTTAGTTGAAGGCAAATGTCATGTAAGGCTAAAGGTTAGAGAGCCAGAGAAACTAAGCAGTAGAGCATATTTTTTCAGAGGAAAAATAAGGCCAAAGACAAACACCAGTGCAGGGCCCTTGGACAGGTGCGAGGAATTGTAATAAGGTCAGAGCTGGCATCCAAACTAAGACCAGAGCAAAGAAAACACAAAGAACAGGAATCTGACAAAGCCACAGCATTTAAACTACATCACGAAATTGGTAGAATTCCTTCATTTCTAGATAAGAAATAAAGGGAGTGATCCCTGTATTAATGAACACTGTGGAAAAAGATTGGAATATCATTGCCAAGGTGGGTCTGACACAGGCCGACAATCATGGCTCTGAAGTCTTTACTTTCAAAAAACTTGGGAGCAGCCATTCTGTTTTAATTTGAAATTCTAATCTGCTGCTCCACTTCTTGTAAACGGATGCAGATATTCCTTGCCACTCAGTCAGCAAATACTCCTCTAATTACATCCAGTTACTAACACAGATAAACTTTCTTCCATGCACAGACATTCCCTATGATGAAATGATCTCGTATTTTTCATAGCAATTAAAAGACCTCCAAGTTTCACAAACTGTCAACAAGAGACACAAAAGGGAAATAATAAAATGGATGAGAAATATATAATCTCTGTTAACTTTTGTGATTCCTACCTTCTGGAAGATGGACAAAGATATTCTTCCTTCTTATTTAGATAAAGCAAGGACCTTTGTAGCCTAGCTTGTCCCAAGAAGTTCTGAACAGAGAATTAAACCAACAGAAAATAACGAGCAAAAAACCAATTGAAGTTTGGTTGTATATTGATTTTAAGGTTTTTTGCTTCATCTATGAGCATCCCTGTGACAAGTCCAACTGTCTGAGTACTTTCTAAACCCTTCTGAATTATTAGCCCCTTCCTGGAGGTGGCATGTGCCTGAGTCACATAGTAACCAGCAGGGAAGAGGTGGCATGTGTTGTGATTATGCCAGGGGGTTGCAAGGATGCTAGTCTCTCTCCTTTATCCACCATCAATTTTCAACGATCTTAAGAAATTCAGTGTCTTTGATCGTGGTTGAACATGGCCAGCAGGCATAAACATCCCTGCAGGAGAAGTGGAAGACTGAAAAGCTGGCAGATGGACAGTACAATTCCATATGCCACATTTCCTCAGAAAAGCAGGCCAAAAAATATTCCAAATCTAACTCTGAAATGTTAATTGTGCAAACAAAATCTGCTCTTAAGAAGCTGAGTGTAGCTTGCTGTATTATTAAAAAAACCAAAGCAAAGCAAAGCAAAACAAAACAAAACAAAACAAATCCACAAAACCCCAAACTGTTACTTTTTGCCTGTCTCCCTTTATTCCTCTTTAGCTCTTATAACTCAGTCTCTCATATGTTGTACGGATCAAAAGAAAAGCTGAGTGTTTCACTTCAATTACAACTTGGGTCAGTACCCGTATCAAGTCTAACAGTAACTACACAATAGGAAAACAGCAATGGACTGAAAGAAAACTGCAACTGCAGAATACTTATGTACTTGTTTTCAATATTTTATGTAACGCTGCAATGTAAGGCTGCATATGTAGCCTCCTATTTCCAGTTTCCTGATGATAAACTCTATGACATTCCTTTCAATATTTTAATTATCTTATTTGTCCTATTCTGTGATCATATGGGGGCTATACACATCCGCTTTTAGGCAGAGGTTGATGTGGGCAGAAAAGTTTTGTCACACACATGCAAAAAGACATATTTGTTTATAAATAATAATGGCATAAGATAATTTTTTTTATCTTATTCACAGTGATAGCCTCTTTTCTAAAGTAAGAAGAGAGTGAAAGGGAAATATTTGAGAGTTCATTTCTCATGTTAGCAGAAAGTTTGCCTTATTCTGTTAATCAATCTAAGTGGTATTCTAAATGACTATTTGCAGCACTGGATGATTTCTCTAACCATTAAAAGAGACCCGTAGTTCTATCCTAAGCTGTGGAAATATCATCAGAAACCAACAAACATTATTTGCCCTGATATCATCCCCATCTGTTACTTGCTCAAATGTTGCTGCAGCTAGGGAAATAGGGGCTAACCTGACAGATATAAGGACAATATCATTGCTTAAAGGTCTTGTTTTTCAGTAGTCATTAATTCCATCTCATTTTGAGCTCTTTGGACAATGTAGGGGAAAGGTCACTCTGTAACCTTGTTTGGGAATAGATTTCCCAAAGCTAAGGGACTGCCTGTTTTAAAAACTCTCCAATTTCAAAGATTATATTTTTCCAACTGTCAAGTTGGAAAATATTATCCTTCACAGAATAAATAATATTTTGTTCATAGTGGAGGAAAAAAAAGTTAAGTAAGTATATAGGCAATGATATACTCAAAATGAAGTTCCAAGGGAGCCTGTAAAAAACCCCAAATTAATAAAGAAGTTCTCCTACCCTAAAATAAAGGTTCAAGCACTCCTTTTTCCAGGTGGCAGGTACATTTTTCTAGAAGTCACAATCGAAAAACCAGGTAAAACGCAGATGTCTAGTATGGTAATCCACAGAAATGTAGCTGTAACATCACTGCAGGTTACTGCTGTAACTTGCTTCCTTCTAGCCTTCTGAGTGCAGAGTCAACGTGACTCATCTTGTTTATGCCTCCTTTACACCAGAGCTATGGCCTGCTAAAGGAGAGCACAAATATGCAACATATAAGGTGCTCTCTACCATGTGCAAGATGAGTCTGCACACTCGGTGCACAAAATACAGATCTGTGTTAAGTAGCACCAATGTGCTTTGAGATGTAGAACCACTGGTGTGATATGAAGTCCCTCTACCTGCTGAGTCATAACCTCCTTGGGAAGAAAAGAGAGTATCCACATGATGCTTTGCAACCAGCATGGGAGAGAGGTCATGCAACCACTTTTTATGAGGGAATGAGGGAAATACACTTAAATGGGTTAGCAGGAAAAAAGCAAAGGGAGAAAGTGGCCTATAGTCTCCTTTGCGCCCCTCAGTGATGTCCATACAAGATATGAAGGTACAAGATATGAAATGTGCCTTTAAATACTTTATTGCCAAGGTATTTATCTAACACTTGGCACCTGTATCCCAATCAGACTCTATTGTTTCATAAACAGTGAAGGCATCAGCAGGATTTTAGAGAGTTTTCATGTGTGTACATTATGTATTTTGCATATGAAGAATGACAGACTGGTTTAAGTGCTGGCTGGCATTTGGCCTGTGTCAGGGAGAACTCTGTCAGCATGTAAGTAACCCTCCCCTGTGGTCTGTGCTTTGCCATAAAGAGACAACTTTCCAATCTGTGACAGGAATTCATTCTCTTCTCTTGGACATAGGACAGTTGACTAAGGCTGAGTCTGTCAAAAGGTCTTGTTACCATTTATTAAACATCAATAAAAAGTCAGTTTAGTGGCCAGTGGCATCCTGGCACTTTCAGGAAAGGTTTAATTAAGGCTGTTATAATCATATATGTATCAATTCATTCCTCACAGCGTGAATGCTGATTTGACTTCCAAATTCTTACCCCCTCATGGCCAAAACCTGTTATTTTATCAAATAGTTCTCCATATGCTTCCTGCAGTTGTGTGTCTCAGAATTTTGTTCCACCTCACGGCAGATGATCCCATACTCTTTTTGGAAATACCAGTGTTTAGAATCTTTAGGGTCACTGTTTGCTTTAAAAGAAATTGAGGGCTAAAGTGGTATATGATAACAATAAAGACTTTTTTATGATAATTACCTCCACTCTAAATTTTCAGGAAGTGACTGCACACTCCCCCAAAAGGAAAGAAGGCACTCTGAAAAGAAGCTACCCTGTCTTCATCAGGAATTTTATCTGCAAGAAAAAAAAGTAGAGTTAGTCCTACAATGTCTCAGAATTCATTATATGCCTGGATAAGCTTCTAGAAGTCACTTTGTTAAATTATCAGTATTACACTCTCTTATTCAAAGTGATTAAATGTCAATAATGTAGAGACGGGATGCTATAAGGGAGACGTCTGAAAGGGCTTCTAATAGGACAGGGACTGTCACTGCTATCAGACAAAATCAGTTGTTCAGTTGAAGTAGTTTTCATCTAACAATTGTCTCTGTAATGAGAGAGATGACTTCTGTCAACTGGGATAAAGCTCATAGCACTGAGATGTATCTTTATTTCTTGTTCTGCTCAAATTCTCATCTCTTATTAAAATTCCTCCAGGTTCCAGATAAAATAGATATAATAACAAACTAAGAATATGTATACGTTACCTCTCCACTTTAAAAACAAACTGTCCCCTCACACTGTCAGTGCTTCCATGTTTGAACTTTCCAGCTTTCTCCTCACTCTGCTGTCACGCTCTTCTTCTGCCTACTTTCTCCCTTGCAGTTCCTTGCAGATGGTACCTCCTAGCTGCCAGATGCTTCATCCCTCTCCCAGAAGAAAAATAGGAAAACAAGAAGCATTTATAAAGAACTGGACTGGATGTGTTGTTTTAGCCATGAAAAACAAACAAACAAAACAATACCACAGCCGAAGATCCTATACATCACAGAAAAAGCCCCTAAAAACTTCAGTGAAGTTTCCTGAAGTTGAAAGGAGAGTTGCTAAAACAAGGCAGACCCTCAACTTTGGGAAATCTATTCCCAAACAAGGTTACACAGTGACCTTTTCCCCCACACTGTCCAAAGAGCTCAAAATGAAACGGAATTAACAACTACAGAACAACAGGGCCTTTAAGCAATATATGGCTTATATTATGTACTTGGTTATCATTTAATACATGTAGAATGTGCAAATGTCATCACTTAATGTAGATTGATGAAAAGTCTAAATCATACTAAGAAAACAGTTTTATAGCAACAGTAGGTTGCCTACAATTTGCTTCTATTGAGCTAATGCTAACGGGAAACTGTAGACACCTGGTTCCTTGAAAACAGATGTATTTATTTGCAAATGTCTAAAAGGCATCCACTAAACTTAGGCTTTGGTAACTGCTGGTAATAAATGGCAGCAGTTCTGAGACATTAGCTATCACAAGACTGAGCTTTTAGAAAGTGCCTGCATACTTTTGGACCAAACTGGCTTAGCCACACAAATATCTCAGTAAAACCCTGGCCCTATATAGGCTGCATCTGAGCCCTAAGAATGGTGATTTCTCGTTTGTTTTATTCACTTTTCATCAAACTTGGCAATTTTCAGGAAACAACAAATTTGTCGAATCAGACCCCTGAACTTTCATTGGCTCTAACCAGGGGGTTGTTAACAACTAAATTAAGTTTGGCAACATGGCCAGCTTTAGTGTTTCTACCATTATCACTTGCTCTGTAACTGAGTGTAAACAGCTGTTTTGTGAACCCAGGAATTAAAAAAGAAAGAAAAATAAAATTAATAGAGCATATGCAGATAAATGGGACCCAATGTTTTAGCTACCCTTAACATTTAACATCCTCATACACGCTGTGACAGATGACTGTTTTTACTGACTCAAGTGTCAAAATTGTGTGATGAGAAGATAATAAAGCAGGAAGTCATCAAGAGCACTCACTGTAAATTTGCAATACTTCTTTATAGATCTCTGAGCAACACTATGATGAAGAAGATGGTCTTAAGTTGGAAATCAAGTTGCAAAACAGAAATGCCACATAAATGCCTACCAATTTTATCTTCTTATTTACGATAAAGTCATTCTGCCTGAGTCATTAAGTCAAAACTATCCTGCCAATTTATCACCTACTGAACCAGGATCAAAAAACTGTATTACTGTCTGCCTCTGTTCCCTGTGCAGCTCAGTCCATATTGTACAAATGCACAAGAACATACAAAATAAAAATCTGGCAAAAATACAATTTCAGGCTCCATTTAATTTTAAAAATATTGCAGTAGGAGCTTACCTCCTCTCCTTAGAGTACTCTTTAAGGAAAACTGAGACTGGTTTTAGACTTCCCAAAGAAACCAACCTCAGCTTTTTACCTGCAAAGAGGAAAACTGGCACCTCCTTCAGCCCAGCAGGGTGAAATAATAATCCAATTGAAGTTTACATTAAATTTTGTGGTGTTTTCTATCTAACAGTGCTCTTCCAAGATGTAACAAAGAACTGAAAACTCTGAACCAGGAAGGCAATGTAACAGAGGACATAGCTCAACTGAGACAGAGAAATCTTCCTTATAAAATATACAGTTTCTGCAGGTTATCTCAAGATAATATTTGTTCATAATATCTTCTTGCAGAAAAAGAATGAAACATTTTTTACTGTTTCCTGATTCAGTGCTTCAACTTTTAGACTGCAGCATACTAACAGAAATGGAGATAATCTACTCCAATGGCCATTCTTTCTACTTCAGTTGTCAATTCAAGCCCTTAAAAAAATAAAAAGGAAATAGCTGCCTTTCTGAGAGAGTTCAGGGCCATAGTAGGAGTGATACTAATTTCCTATATGAGTTTTCATAGGGGTAATATTCAGAGATAATTCCTCAGCCTCGAGCTTTTATGCTATCTCACACCATATACGTCTACATACCACTATACACCAAGAGAGTTGACCAGGTGATACTCTACTGAATATGCTGCCTTTTGGGGGTCCCACTACAGATATCCAAGTTTCCCAATATATAAGAGGCCTAAGAGATAACTTAGATTCTTCTGCTTGAGTCAGACATTTAAAAGAGTGGTGGTGTTTTATCTAACATTTACATTTAGCAATGCCCTCCAAGCCTGACCCAAAGGCCATCGGGTGCTCCTTCTCTCAGCAGCTCAGGTTCCAATTAATTCCCAATGAAGTCATTGGGTACAAAGACAAGAGAGTTGTGCTCTAGTTTTTCTGCACCTCATAAAATCTTCCCAGAACTTAGTCAATCTATGAGCATCCAGAATTATCAGTCAAGGAAACAAAATCAATTGCTGTTTTTAAGACACACAAGTTTGTAAAGTGATTCTGGTTCCATTTGTACATGAGAGGGAAAGGAAGCTGTTTAAAATGTTTAAAAGCATTCAGTTACTATCTATCTCATTATATGGAAAACTAAAGGTCTAATGACTTCCTCTGAGTTGCAATATTTGTATTGATTATTAGTTTCTGGATGGGTTATTTAATTGCACTGACATTAAACTGGGCATATCGTCATATACAATGTATCTTAAATTTATCTATTAAAAAAGTCAGGAAATTATGATTCATGGGTGTTTTAATGTAACTCATCATACTTCAATCAGTTTTACATATAGTTGGAGAGATTTTGATAATCCTTTTCTCTTGATAGTCACTAATGAAATTCAGGAAAAGCCCTCAATAAGACAGAATTATCTGTGTAAAGCAACAAGAAATATTTCCTATCAAGTTGTTTTGGTGAACATTTCTGAGCTGCTCTAATTCTGAAGAGATCACCAGAAAGGAAAAGTTATGCTGCCAAACATAACTCTTTGAGAGTTTAGGAAGGCAAAAGAGAAAAATTTAATCACAAGGATTAAATATGCAAGAATATATCCAAAAGACAATTTTGACAGGCTATCTGAATGAGTAAACAAATGAATGACTAAAACTGGAACAAACTGATAAACCAGCTCCCATTTTTTCGTGGGTTGCATTAATAGGACCATTAGTTCTAACACTCAACAAGCATTTCTCTTTGTTGAGAAAATGGTAGTTAGGATATAGCATTGAACTGGTGGCTGGAACCCGTGGTTTCAACAACTCCTAACTAGCTAGAGAGAGACTTCGTAGTTCCTAAAGTGAGCCTAATACTTTTTCTTTACCTCATTGATTCTGGGCCCCCATGGAAGATAGGAGTGAATAAAAATTAAAAGCCTTTCCATTCAAATCCCAAAGCTAACCTTAGCTAAATCCAGAGGATTAAGAGAACAGCCCTCCGCTTCTACAATGTCTTTTTCCCCATAATACAGACCATCTGAAGGTTTGAAAATTCTAGGCTGAATATGCATGATAGAAAATCCCAGGACACCTGCTGTGCATTTATGTATGGATGAAAAGTACAGGCTGTGAGTTGTGCAGTCATTTTCTTAGAGATATTAAGATCTGCTGCTAAAGAGCAGGAAAATGCACTCACAGAGCCCACAGCCCACAGTTCTTCTATTGATGAAGAACTTGTTTTTTTTCAGAGGCTTGTTTTCTAGAAGGAAAGAAGCAGAAAGGAGGGAAGGGATTGACATGATGGCTCAGTTAGACTAGAACAAATTCATATCTGGGTGTTTGGGTTTTTTTGGAGGGAGTGGTGATGAAGAAATAACGAGGTTTGTGATCATGAGGAGAGGATGAGACATTAAAACTGCCTGAGCTTTCTCTGGGTCAGCGTGGATGTCAGAGCAGTCTGCATGTAAGGAAGCAAAGGGATTTACAGGGAGCTGAAGTTATAACTGTTATAAGATAAAATTGTAATAGATATGTCAATGGAGATAAAATTGCATAATTCTACTTGTGTTTTGAGCCAAGACACAGGGAGGGACTCAAAAATTTCAGTGGAGTCCCTCCTTGCATTCACCCAAGCAATTCAGTGTTGGAATCTGAAACTCTACTATCAGCAGAGAAGGAGCTGGTGAGATTATGTAGCAGACCATGGACAGCAGGATCTGGGAGAAACTCCTTACTCTGAGGAGCTTCATCACAAGACTTGCTAATATTTAGCTTTCTGGTTGTCCTGTCTCCTCCAGCAAGATATGGAAAGACTTTGTGATGATGTTATCAGACCATGTAGAAACACTTTTGTTCTTTTCCCCCCATGTAATCCTTGTTATGGGAAATATTAACCAATTGTGTAACTGTAGCAGAAACTTCTGTAATCCCTTAGCTATAATCCATCCCCTAGTTAGCATAACCTGTCCTCCTCATTAACAGGTCCTGCCCCCAAGACCCTTAAATTATGTTTCACGTGTTCAATACGGATTGCAGTTTTCACCCCCAAATCTGGGATCAGATAGTTATTGACCTCTTCAGTCCAGTGCAATTGCATCCCACATTGATGACATAGTCATTCCCTTTGCTGGCTGAAACACCTTGGGCAAGTACAGTAGCATGTTTTCTGGTAAACACAGTATCAGAAATAAGGCCTAGGAGAAATGACAGAAAGCTTCACTGGTCTGTTAGATCTGTTCTCTTCTTGTTAAAAATTGTTTCCTTTGATACTTCAAAAACCCAGTAGGAGAGTAGACATCAGTTGACTAGATACAAGCCAAGCGCAACTCTGGATGTACTCATGGAGGGACAGGAGGAAACTCTAAGCTGGGAGGGCATCACATCTCCCAGACAAAGAATTCTTGATTCCATGCCTCATATATTGTCCCCTCCAAAGTGAACTCACTTTTCTCTCCTGCTCAGTGTCTGTCAGAACTTTAGATTTAATTTAGGCTATAATAGATCAAGAAAGGTTTCAAAATATTTGTGAAGCATTCATCGATTAACCAGAAACCAAAATGTCACACTCTTTAATTAATAATTCCAGGACAGAGCTGTCTGTTACTGGTGTAATTTAAATTTTCATTTAGTGTGACAGCACTTCTTCATACTCTTGTTTAATTTACCTTCAATTAGGATGTTCTTATAATTAAATTCCATCAGAATTATTGGATTATATCTCAGCCGAATACAGTGAGGGATTTATACAGCAAAAGCAGAAAGAAAAAAGATGTAAATAATTCACCTCACTTCTTTGCTTAAAAAAATTAGTAAGTAAATAGCTTTGGCACAGGCACACATTACATCTTCTAGAGAAGTGCATGTACACACAGAAATCATCATTGACTAAGGCTGCTGACAGCTCAGAAAGTGCTGGCTGAGTCTTGTTTGATGACTTCTCATCCATGTTTGCTTCCTTCTCAGATTTAACCACCTGGGGTAGCTTTTCAGCAGAAAGGTAAGCTGTGAAGCTTAGTTAATATGCTACTGGTGGTGCAGCTTTCTTTTCCTGGTGAACAATTTGTTGGATAACTGAAATATGCCTAAGTGGGGTGTCACTCAGGTACAAAATTATTACTTGTTTTTTTACTGTTTCATTTTGATTATGACATTCTTTCTGTATAGATCTTTTTAATCATTAATAGTCTGCTAAACACATTCTCCTCATTAATACCTAGGAAGTTCTGGAATGACTATAATCAGGTGGCTCTTGCAGAGACAGGTGATCTGATTAGCTGGAGAGAATCTCACTGCTGCAGAATCAACAGAGATTATAAAGTTCCTATTAATTTAGCATGGATTTTGGATTACTCTCTCGTATTGTTAGATATGTTCAATGAATACAGGTCATTGTCCTGCTGTGGGATTCAAACACAAATGTCTTTAAGCACCAGGATATACAATCAAAGTAAAGTGAAGCCTACTTTACATATTATAACTTGTTAAAAATGAGAGAAAGAGAAGAAAAACTATAATTTTAAGGTCAGAACCAGGATTTTAGTGTGGTGGTCCATTATGTTCATGGGCAAGACCCACACCTTATTCTCATACATCTATCTTCCAGAAATGTGAGGGACTGATTGCTAAAGGTTTAATTGGAAAAGTACTATGAAATGGACTGCACTAATTTTTTTCTTCTACCATGTACTGCCAGGAGAGAACACAAGTGAATTGCACTTGCAGAATTGTGTCTCTAGCAAAACAATAGTTTAAACAGGACTAATGAATAAGACAGTGCAGTTGTTAAAAAAATAAATTTCTAACTCACTACAGGACGAAGCACTGAAGATCTTTTCAGATCATACAAATTATATATATGTGGTATCTGTGGCATCTCTGAATTGATGTATTTGGAAAAAAAAAAAACAGAAGTAAGGAACTGAAAGGTAAGTCATGTAGCATTTAGCTAGTGCTAATGATATATAGCTTCCCTTTAATTTTCATGACCTAATGGAAAATTTTAGGTTTGGATTTTTATGTGAAAGAAGTAGAAGTATTTTTCCCTTAATCTCATTCTGTCATGTTCAATAATTTATTACGTTTTGTGAATTTGTCCAGCATTTTCTTATGCCAAAATTATTTCCAACAAATCACCCAACAAATACAGGTGAACTTGATGGTGGGTCTAATATCGTGTGGAAGCTATTCTATTAGTTAAAAAGCTTATATTGCTCTTTTTTACTGGGTAGAATGCAAAGAAACAATGTTTCTATTAAAATAGAATATTTGTATTGGTTGCCAGGATAAATTTATTAGTAATCCATCTATAACACTAAGTTTTAATAAAATTATGACTCGTTGTGGTAAATAGTGCTTGTATAAATTCTATCTAATTATCAATACTTATTTCATCAGATATGTACTGCAGATTCTAAAAGTCTGATTAAGAAATGCTTCATGTCTGAAAATGTACATCAGATTATAAATAGAAGATATATTTAAGTTTACAATTCTTTGGAATTTTTCCTAGGGAGAGAAAAGCTGCCCCAACAACGTGTCAGTCATCAGGCTAAAACAAAAAGTATAGCAGGTAATACACAAGAAAACAAAGTTTTTTCTTTTTTTTTTTTTTTTTTTTTAATAACTAAGAATTCAATACTGATTTTTATTTTACAAATAACTGGTATTGGTTTCAGATCAGAGAATAATAGAATAAAATACTAGAACATGTTTACTGTGTCTTATTTAAATCAAGCTCCTCTGGTAGGTGTGCATCTATTTGAGCTGCATGTGCCAATGAGAAACCTCAAGTCTTTTGGGTAGACCTCACTTCTGCATGTTACCATTAAATAAAGACCACTTTCAGAATCATCTAAATGTCACACTTCATAAGACCCCTCTCTCTCACACAAGTTTTGAAATCAGCAGGGACCAATTTGACAGAGGAAAGAAACCACACTGGGATCATAAGTCATTTATTTTTTCCTGATTCAAGTCTTTGCAGTTTTAATATGATTTATCAGAATATGGTTGATTAAGAATATGTGGCATATTTATTTATTACATTAATATTAGAATTTAGTGACCACAAATATCACATTTACTATTGATAACCATGATATATTCTGATGTTGCTTCTTTAATGTAAAAATGATAACTATTTTGGTCTACTTTGTAGTATGGACTTTCTTCTAGAGGCTAACTCTAAGTAATAGCAGATTTAGCAGATTCTTTTCATTACTTGTAGAAAAATGTGGATATTTGATCAGATAAAAATGCTTTTTCTGAATCCAAAGAATTTTTATTGGGACTTACAATGTGCCAAAGATAATTTGATACCATTCATATTTGATTGCTTTGTTAGCTTGAGTTTGAAAGGAAAACAACATCTGCCTGTTGCCGAAGTCCATTCCCTTTGAACCACGCTTGGATAAAGCCCACAGCTGAAGCAATTTACATAATGAAAAAAAAATCACTATTGTCTTACTTGTAGAATAGTTTTTTGTACCTTTCATAGTTTGTACTGTGCTTAAAATAGTGAAAATGATATTAGATTTCTCTCTGAGTATCAAGCTCTTCCTGTTTAAAAGTAACTTTATAATTGTAAGTTAATATTCAATATACTTGAACACTAATAGCATGGGAAGCCAAAACTAGTGCCTAAGCACTGTGTATGGCTCAACATCACAGGAAGGTCACAAAATTGCAGAATCAGAGAATCACAGAATATGCTGAGTTTGAATGGATGAACAAGAATCATTGAGTCTAACTCCCTACACAGGGCCATCCCCAAGAGTCCCACTATGTGCCTGAGAGCATTGTCCAAACGCTTCTTGAACTCTGTTAGGCTTGGTGCTGTGACCACTGCCCTGGGGAGCCTGTTGAAGTGCTTGACCACCCCTCTCCAAATAGAAAAAAATCTTAAACACAGCACAGTCTGTCTGTGGGGCACCCTTTCAGTAAGCATTGAAGATCATGGAAGCTTGGGATGATTTGTTTATCTCCATGATTAACAAAGTCATGACCTTCATTACTGTGCAGTGAATGTGTCACCTCATGACTGTTACTTCCCCATCTCGAACCTGTCTGCATTCAGATTGCACCTACCTGACCCAAAGCTCCATGACTGTAACACCCTGAAAGGTCAGCCCATAGCTCTACTCCCATGTTTCCTTTCATTATGTTACCAATAAAGATGGCTACAGACAACAGCAAAATTATACTAAAGAGAGCCACAGTACCATATAGAGCTTCTTACTTTTAAATAATTCAGGTACTGCTGACTGTGACCAAAATTCATAGCCATCTGTCAGTAAGTAGATTTAATTTAGTTAAACACAGTAATCCCTTCCTACTAGACAGCTGGCCACATAAACCATGCCACCAGTTGGAAAATCTCAGCAAAAAGACCAGTAAGTGAATGAACATGGAGTTTTATCCCTATCCAGAAACAATTAAGAATACATATATTTCAATTTTTATGTATATATATCTACAATATATATATAATTAATATATATGTATATTGAACAAAATATTTTCTCATATTTTAGGAGCACATACTTCATGGAAATTATAGTTTAATAATTATGATCTAGTTTTTTATTATACCAATATCTCAAAATGCAGACATCACACATAGCTAGATTAATAAAAATCTCAACCCCCTACATTTCCCAAAGATTACCAAAACTTTTGTATTTTCCATTCAAAACCAAGTTCTTTGAATAGCACAAATGACAGAGAGGAATTTGTCAGTTACAAGGACCTGATCAAAGCTATGTATGTTAAAAGCTATGTAAGTTTGACTAGATGGATACAACACAAATATTGACTAAAAAAACCCAATATATTTATTCTAACAACCTTTCAAGATATCTTTTAAATTTACATGAAGTTTGTTATCACTCTTGTGTGTTAATATCTCAGATCTGCAGAAGCAGAACAATCCGTAGTCAATGGATAAAACAAGGTACTTTACTGAATACATTCGAGTTACAATAGAGAGCAGAAAATCTCTTTTTGCTGGTAGTTGAGGAGAAGAGAGACTCAAGTTACTACTAGAAATCACCATAATCACCCAAGCAACCTCTTCTCTTGAGCAGTATCAGCTTCATATTTGAACTTAGGGATTTGGTAAATGCCCTTCCTCTAGCAAATAACCCTGAAGTTCATAGAATCATAGAATCACAGAACGGTTTGGGTTGGAAGGGATCTTACATATCATCTAGTTCCAACTCCCCTGGCGTGGGCAGGGACACCTTTAACTAGATCAGGTTGTTCAATGCTCCAATCAATCTGTCATTGAATTGCCCCAGCAATGGGGCAAAGCTTTTCGTGGCAGATTGAAAATTCTTGTCATTTTATGTTTTCACACATAACCTTATGAATTCCATTACTCATACCATTTGCTTTGGAGTAATCCATAAAGTATTCAAAGAAGACAATGGTGTAAGTCTTATGCTTCATCAGGTATAGTTAAAGGATGACATAGACAGATCAACCTGACTGACTTGTAAATGCAAGTAACAAAGGAGGGAGGAAAAGAGCACACTGAAATGGAAATTCTTACTCCCTTTGACTTCTCAATTTATTGTCAATAAGCATCTGTGTTTGACCCTGTTCTTTACAAGGAAATAGGTCCTGAACTGAATCGCAGCATCAAACAAAAGTATGTAAAGATCACTGTCATTAGGAGGTGTTTTAAGGTGAAAAAAATTTAAGTTAGTAATGCTGACAGCTAGCTAACAAATGATTGCATGTATGTAGGTGAATGCACATACATAGCATGTGAATGAAAGAAAAGTGACATGATTCCAGTCTGCCAGTTGATTAAGAGGTGAGAACTGCCAACCATGAGTCTCGTCACACATTGTGCTTCTGCACAGGGACTATTTCGATCAGGAAACTGAGGATTTGAATTCTGGAAAGAAGAGCAGGTGTGAAAAAGAAGGGTTCCCAAAAAGAGGAAGCAGTCTTGGAAAGATGAAGGTGCAGGATCCTGGAGTTCAGATTATTGGGTGGAAATCCATGCCAATTGAGTAATCAGAGACCTTGCCCACTAACACCCAAAACTCAGCAGTGGAGAGCATGAAGTAACATGACTTTCTGCCCATCCTTCCTGGGTTGACCTCCCTGCAGGGAAGAAAACTTGAGACCTCAGAATAAAGCCCAGGGTAAAGCAAGGGAATCAGTGTGTGGGACAAACAAGCAGGGTAAAAGATTTAGTCTTGCTGGTTCATAAATAAATGGCAGCATCCAGATCCATTATGGCTTGCAATTTGCTTTGTTTCACCTGCAACAGAAGAAAAATAATTTCTATAATTTATTTCTAGAAATGTTTTTTTATTATCCCAAGATGCCATAATTTTTTTTGGTTTAGGGTGGAAAAAATAAATTGCAGACATAACTTAGAAAATGTGATGCTTTGAGACAGACCCTCTCCTTCCTCACTCCTAAATGACAAATTAAATTAACAGGAAAAGACCTTGGAATAGAAGTGCAGAAGGTTTAAAAAACCCTTGTAGTGAGCTACTTTTTTTTAATTGCTGTTACACATCTTTTTACTTAATGGGAAATTGTTTGGGCTGGCTGTGTTTCAATTGCTTTGGGGAATAAGATGGATTACTCAGCAGAAAAAATAATCAAGTAGTGCACCACAATGTGACTTGTTAGCAACGAAAACTTACATTGGAGCAACCCCAGGAGCCCCTATGACCTAGAACAGGTCTCTGAGCAGGGTATATACTGCCTGCATGTAGCCACCTAACTTAGGGCTCTGAGCCATCTGTAAGAGACACCTGTTCTCTCCATTTGCTCTACAGGTAATTAATAACACCAGCATTAGATACCTAATAAACCTGACATAGATAGCTTGGAAAACTCTGTGCTTCCTTCCTGTCTCTTAGAAACAGTAAGATATGGCTTGCTTTTCCTCACAGACTTACTGCTGTACACAGTGACTGAAGTCCAAACCACAGGTACTCCAGCAGAACAAGGAAGGGAGCGTCTCTCTTCTCCAGTCTGACTGCCATGCATATCTGCCAGTTCAAGAACCAACCCCATCCACAGAAAAAATACATTAAAGGATTTTATTAGACATCTTGGCCCATCTGTGCTGATTTTTGAGCTTGTAACATCAGCAGCATATCCCATATAAATATTTTGGCTATAGAAATATACCGAGCGGATACACTTTGTAACTTTACACCTCCTAACACAGGGTATAAAATTAAGATGTAAAAGTGCAACTGCTGTGTGAACAAAACCAGCAAAATTAAATAAGTAAAGAAACCACGTTTTTCTCTGCATTTATCTCTCTCAAGAGGAGAGAACGTGCTCTGAATTACTTCATGAGGATACACAATCTTGACAGTCGAGTTTTGTCAAGGATAATTCTTTTTGCTGTTGAAATAATGTGAATTCTTTCATGGATAAGTAGAAAAACAGTAGTTCCTTTGTTAAATTATTTTGATTAAGCTTTTCATTCAATTAATTCCCCATGTCTTGCAAACACAAGAAGGCAATTGTTACATGACTCGTAGCTTGAGAGGCAAAAATTGCTGTGTCCTTCTGCCAGCTATCTGTGTAGCTCAGGGCAGTCTTACACACATCAACAAATAGCTATAAATGTACTCCCCTGCCCACACTCTGTAAAACTAGGCCATAGACTTTTGGAGCCAAGAAAGGTGATTATGGTTTAGAAACACTGCATTTAGAGTATAGAGAGCAGAGGAGGTTCAGTGCTTCGTGGAAATTTCACTAGGATAAGAGTATCACATCATAAAATCCTAGATAACCTTTTGGAGTTTGCTGAATCTCCTCTCAACACACTATTGGGCAGACACAGACCTGACTCTTTGCTGAGTACATTGCTGAAGCCCTTCCAGTGGGAGCAACATGGACAAGAAAACTAGCCAGTTCTCACACAGAGTCTGACAATTCCTGAAGTGATTATATGGTGTAAGAAGGGACTGGAACAGTATAAGTTTCTCAAAGTCCTGTTTAAGCATCATAGCAATAAAAAATTTTTTAAAAAGGGGGTGGGGGGGAAGATAAAAATGTACTTATATTTAGCATGCAGACATATCTGAGACCACTGCCTCCCTGCTGTACTACAGTAATATTCTCACTCAAGCAGTGTGGTTTGGTTTAACACAGGCAATGCATATCACTTCCAGACAAGTCTGCTTGATCTTTTCTCTAAAGTAGCAAGGGTAAGATCGTAGGACATAAACAGAGTATCAGTGTGTTCAGCCTTCAGTGTAAGACAGAAAATATTTTTCGCTGATGACAGAATTCCAGCTAGGCCTCCATATTTTTGCTTAGGTTTTCTTTAGAAGCAAAGAAGACTGTCAAAATATTTATTAAATGCCCTCAACAAACCCACAATATTTTAGTGCTTTTAAAAGCTATTCACTTGTTCCTGAAATAAAGCAGTAATTCCTGTCAGCCTTTTATCTTAAGCTCTTTCAGCTTTCAGTATGTAAAACTAGTCATAGACGTGGAACGCAAATTTCTACGTGTATACAAGCTCTTTGTATAAAATGCAGATAAGTATTGTTGCAGCTGTATGCCTACACTTGTTTAAAAAAAAAATCTTCAAACTGCATTAGCATTCACTAGTCAACTCACATTTTAATGTAAGTATACCTGAGACTGTGTGTATACTTTTAAAAAAGATTACTTATAATGTTGGTACTGAAATAGACATAGAAAAATATATTAGACTGATGAGACAGTAAATTGAGAGTCTTAAATGTGTTTTTCATTTAGCATTAGAGATGGAAAAATTAATATTATAAACATTATTACAGGCATATTTTATAAGAGATATGAATAAATTACCTCATAGCATTGCCTACTGAGAATGAGTAGTCTTATACAAAACTAAAACAAAATCCTCCCCTCCATTTTGATTAACCTAAGAAACAAGAAAACATTTATGTAGCTGCACTGATCTTGAACAAAACTTACCTGAGTGGAGCTTTAACAAATTTAAATTTCAAAACACAATGCTCAACTTTTAAGAAATAAAAAAATATTCAGAATGACATTACTTACCAAAAGCTTGATGAGTAAGTCATGCCTACTTCTGCTCTGGCCTTTGGAGCAATGTCCAGTCTTGAGAAACAACAGAGGGGAGAGGTAGGTCACACATTTTTTAGGCTTTCTGAAGCCATTCATGAAAGTTTCATGTCACTGGACATTGCTGTTTCTTGAAGCTGTAAAACAGAAAGTAAATCAATGCGATTGAAAATTTCCCTACAGGAAAGAGGATGCCTACTAAGCAAAGAGCTTGCTAGTTTCAAAGTGACCATGAAGAGTAGGCATCAGAGTGAAAGGTCCTCAGGCCTTGCTCCTCTAGCACAGCGTTGCCAATGCTTCTTCCTCATGCTAGGTTAGAAATGCATAATACATGATTCTCTTACTCCTAGCATAGGACTTATTATGCAGCCAGGCAGACCTATCTTTTTTTTTTTTTTGGAAATGAGTCATCATGAATGTATTCTTCACTTTTATACATTCGTCAAGGCAGAGGTTATTTGTTAAAAAATTTCAAAACCCTTAAAAAAAATAAACTAAAAAAAAAACCTCCTGCTCCTTTGCATTGGAATGCAATCACTGTAAGGTGTGCAGCTTTGAGCCAAATCAAGGAGCAGGTCAAGCAATCAATTTTTCAGTAAAAATCCCCATTCACAGCATTAAGGATTTCTATAGGGAAAAAAAATCAATTCTTAACTATTGCCCCAGATTCTACTGAGTAATATGTGCTGGCTACTGTAAGATGAGGCACTATTGTTAAGAAAATGTGGCTATTGCTTTCACAGGTTTGAAAATCCCCTGAGAGGAGAAGTTAGATAAAGGCCACAAAGGGCAGAGAGGTAGAAAAATAAAAATAAAATTAAAAAAAGAAAACAAAAGAAAATAAAGAAAAGAAACAAAACATGTTTTGTTTTAGAACTTCACCACTGGCAGGCATTTGACTGGTCTAAATTTACAAAACTCCACTTGTGATGCTGGACCTGACATCAGCTGAGAATCAAAGTTGTGAAAAGGAGAGATTTTTTCCCATATTATGACTACTGAAATAGTATTGCCACTGTGTCTATCTGGTTTTGTGACACTATAATGTCCATGTCATGTCCATGCTGCAGCATAAAAATTGAATGGATTTTTAGTTACAATATTAATTGGACTTTCACCCCACATAGTATATCCTCATTAATACTAAATAGACTAATTTTGATAAAAACCTTACCATAAATAATATAGAGATTAATAATTTAACATCTACAAAAGTATTCCCATTTTTCATAAAATCTTATACATAAAGCTTACCTAATCGCCATTTGGATTGCCCAGAAAATTCCAGGCACAGTTACCCAGGGTTTGCAGTGCCCTTGTTTTGCACATTGAAAGCTCCTGTTACACTAATTTAGTTCCTAGGAATGTGACCAGCTCTGCCTGGTGCAGCCTTGCACTTGAAGATTACATAAGCATTGAGAGGTTCCCACTGTAGGAAGTGACTCTACGATAGATTCGTTGTCATTAGTAAATGCTTCATCTCCAAGTCACAATACAGGTTTCAATCCTGAATCTAGACCACGTCTAGCTGTATGAGTGACTTTATGCACAGGAAAAGACTTTTATACATGAATGTCAGATATTCTCTGACACTGATATCTTACTGCTTATTTGGAAATGCCTATGAGAAATTATTTTAGTTATTGGTTTGTATGCCTGGGTGAAATTGTCTATCTGTTTATTCCTCATTCTGTGAAAAACTAATGGCTATTAATTTTTCTTCCAGTCATCATCCATCTTCACTATTTAGAACATAAACCGAAAGCTGAGGAGGTAATGGGGAGGGATCAAGGCATGTCATGTTGTCATTCTCCTCCCTAGGCATCCTTTTCTGTCTGCTGTCATAGGGTGCAGGGTTTTGTGTAGCTTTGGTCTACCTAGTTTGGCCTTAAACTGAAAGGGGATGGGTTTAGATGAGGTATTAGAAAGAAATTCTATACTGTGATGGTAGTGAGGCACTGGAACTGGTTGCCCAGAGAAGCTGTGGATGTCTCATTCCTGGAAATGTTCAAGGCCAGGTTGGATGGGGTTTTGAGCAACCTGGTCCGGTGGAAGTTATCCCTGCCCACTGCAGGGGGGTTGGAACTATATGATCTTTAAGATCACTTCCAACCCAAATGATTCTATGATTTTATGACTCTAGTACAAAGCTGCATGTCTGGAAAACACAAAATAAATATTGGCCTTGCATTCAAAGAAAGAACTGAAGGGGAAAAAAAGAATTTGGAAAATGAGGATCTGGGACTTTGTGCCACCTGGACTGAAAGCAAAACAAACCTGATGGAAATCAGAAATGAATTTTCCTCCCAGTGGTATACATGACATAGAGTTATTAGTTATAACAACATAGTTTTCCAGAAGTACATTCGCACAAAACCAGCAGGACTGGAGCTCAAGATAACACATGCACAAAATCCATTAGTAATTTGTAAGAGCTGAACCATGCTGACAGACTAATTTTTCTAAACAACAGTTCTGGGCTGAGCTGTACAGCATTTGCCACAGCACTTCACTGTGCAGCACTGGCAGGCTTGGCACCACCTGCAACAAGCACCTCCAGAAATGTCAGTAAATAACACCCTTTTTTCTACTGCTGCTGACAGAGTGCCCAAAGAGCTCAGACGGGAACAGGTCCTATGTGTATTACATAGGCATACATCGACATTTAACATGTCAAAGGGTAAGGGAGGTGATGACTAGTGTCTTCCTATACATACTCAAGCACTACCTCTCTCTTTCCTTCTCTCTGGAGGGAATAATGCTCTCCAGCTTGTGGCTCTGCCCCCACTGCCAGGAACAACTAAGGCTGGAGACAGGTGTCCTCCTCATCCTATAGCCGGACCAGCAGTACTGTCCTCCCTGCTCCACAACCTGCTAGAGCAGGGGATCACAGCAAGGCTGAGAGGCCAATGAATCAAAAATAATTTTAATGTTTTTGACAGAAGCGCAACATAATTTTCTGACAAAAACCCCCATATGCTCTAGCCAGTTGAAATATACTTGTAATATCTCTGTAGGTGTACATCACAAAAATAGCATAGATTTCTTGTAGATATATGACAAGCAGTTTAGCTGAACTACACTGTTCAGCTAATGAGTGTGAAGGAAGATCCACAGATCCCAAAAACCAGCAGAAATTGACATAATGGCCAATGGTTTCAAAATCAAGGCACAAGTCAAGATGTGGTAAGAGATTTTGATTTCTTGATGTGCCAAGCATGTCTGAAAATCAAGCTCCTTCACAGTACTTCAAGCTGGGCAATAAGAATCAGAGGGCCCTAAAGTCAACCTAACTACAATTCATGTCAAATCTCACCTTTTTAGCCTAACTGCTACCTAATTCATACAACTACCACTAGCGGTACATTCACTGAGAGACAAGAAAAAGAAATTTAAAATACAGCAGTATTGTCTTTCTGCTTTGCTTTATTAGTCTCATAAAGTAATACTAATTTTTTATTATTCTCATATAAAAATCCAAAGGCTTTCTGTTACAAAGGGAACCTGCTTTTTAAAGCATAGATTATACTCCAATTAATATAGAATTACTGTGCTCTGATAAAATATGTGATGTGCAATATGTAATAAAAGAGGATTATTTCAAAGATAGTAGTAATAACCATACAATATGTCACAGTATTTTTCATTATTCTAAAAGAGTTGTTTTACCTATTTTTTCAAAAGGTAAAGTAAATCTTCTGAGACAGGCAACTAGAATGTGACTGCAGTTACACTGTTCTTGTTTGTGCAGGCACATTAATTCATTATTGCAGAGTTGTTAGTGACCAGTAAATTTGTAATACTACCCTTCCCCTTTCAATAAAAGAGAATTGGAACATTTTGTTTAAGCACCCTATATACCCAAATAATTATTCAAATATTGTGCCGAGACATAGGCCTCAGATGCTTAAGAAAGAAACAATGTTTTAAAGGTAAAAAACTTCTAAAATTTTCTGTAACTCTAAAATCATTGTAGCTAAATCTCCAGTGAATTATGCAACCGCAGTGTAACACAGAAGGTAAAATAAAGATTTTATCTTGGACTGTATGACAGGAAAAAAAAAAAGAAATAGAGAAAAAAAGTACTCACCTGCTTTACAAAGGAATATCCAAATCCTTAATAGTATTTCTATCAAATCTTTGAGCTTTTTTCACAGAATCACAGAATCAACTGGGTTGGAAAAGATCTCTGACATCATCAAGTCCAACCTTGACCTAACTCCACCCTGTCCAATAGACCATGGCAGTAAGTGACTCTACCACCTCCCTGGGCAATCCATTCCAGTGCCCAATCACCCTTTCTTTGAAGAACTTCTTCCTAATGTCCAACCTAAACCTCCCCTGGCACATCTTAAGACTGTGCCCTCTTATCCTATTGCTAGATGCTGTGGAGAAGAGACTGACGCCCACCTGGCTACAACCTCCTGTCAGGTAGTTGTAGAGAGAGACAAGATCTCCCCTGTGCTTCTTCCTCTCCAGGCTGAACAACCCCAGCTCCCTTAGCCTCTCCTCACAGGACTTGTGAAAATCTAGAATATAAAATGTAGCTGTGTTTCGTGCAGTGCGAGTACAAAGATGGAATAGAGAGTTTGGAAGCAGATATATGAGATGGTCCTTTACCACATGCAACGTAGGATTTGGAAGCAAATGTTTCTAACACCAACAACAGAACAAGGCTACCTTACATTTCTCATTTTCTTTTTTTTCCCCGAGAAATTTCCTGCGATTGTTGAACTGCCTGTTTTGAATATTAGTAAAATGAACTTAGAGGGTCAAAAAAGTATTTCATTCAGGGTTTTTTTTTATTCTTTTATTTTGTTAGATACCTCTAAGTAAATTAATTCTTCCCAAAATGTCCCGAATACCTTTTCAAATTAATGGTACATTCCTGTCATTATTTATTTTTGTTTCAGCTTTAATTCTGGTTTTGTAGGCTTTTTTGCTTCTCTTTCCCTCTCTTCTGAGTAGGACTTTACTTTTATCTGTCAAACATTTATCCAGGTTAGGAAAACAGCTTCTCAAGTTTACTCTATTTGCTATTAAAAGTATTTTTTTCACCTTTTATTTCAGGGTGCACAGAAAAAGTGTGAAATAAACCCCTATGAAACAGACATTTCTACACATTTTTTTACTAGATCCTAAGACAGTGTAGTGTAAGAAGGGAATGTGTGCTTAGACCAAAATTTTTTAGCTCTTTTCTCACCATTCCATAACTTAGAACTGAGGAAAATGCTACCACATACATGGCAGAGAAGATGAACTGCAATTCTTGTCTAGCAGTTCAAGGATACCTCTTTTGACTACAGAGAATGCAGATAACATTTTGAAGCTCTCAGAATTTAGAATATAGCAATGGAACTGCAAGTAGCAGGCAGGTGTCCATTGCACAGGTTTTAGAGCACATGACCATAAACACACATGACATTTGTCTGTGTACATTATCTGAAGCAGGTGTAGAAAGGGCATTTTCTTGCAATGGACTGTATCAGGTTTGTGTGGCAAAGTTTTGGTCATGGAAACCCTGAAGCAAATATTCCCCTACAGCCCATGGTGCAGAGCACGGTGAGGCAGCTGTGCCCCTGCAGCCCATGGAGGTCCATGGGGGAGCAGAGATCCACCTTTAGCCCCTGGAGAACCCCATGCCAGAGTGGATGGATGCTTGAAGGAGGCTGTGACCTCGTGGGAAGGAGCAGCGTCTTGTCAGGACCTGTGGATTCATGGATAAAGGAGATCACACTGCAGCGGGTTTCCTGGCAGCATGTGTGACCCCACAGGGGACCTACACTGGAGCAGCCTCTTCCTGAGGGACTGCAGCCCATGGAAGGGCCCAGTTCACTGAGAACTGCAGCCTACGGGAAGGACTCACACTGGAGAAGTTCATGGAGGACTGAGTTCTGTGGGAGGGACCCCATGTTGGAGTAGGGGAAGAGTGTGGGGAGTCCTTCCCCTGAGAAGGAAGGAGTGGCAGAGACAACACATGATGAACTGTCCAAAGCCCCCATTCCCTGTTCCCCTGCTCTACTACAGGGGAGGAGGGAGAGAAATTGTGAGTGTCATTGAGCCCAGGAAGAGAGGAGGCATAGATGGAAAGTGTAACTGGTGAGTGATCTCTACCTGCCTTTATCTTGTCCCACGAACCTGTCCTTATATTTTCTCTCCCCTGTCCAGCTGATGAGGGGAGTGACAGAGTGGCTTCGATGGGCACCTGGCATCCAGACAGGGTCAACCCACCACAAGGGCTCTTTTTGGGACACCAAAGGCTGGTTCAACTCAGGAAAACAGGGAAAGTGCTGGGCTACAAAGCAAGGCTGGAGAATGAAGTGATCCTGCCCAGACACAGTGGACCTGGGGAAAATTCATTTTCACAGCTTCATTTAGCTTCTCTGTTTCCAGAATTATTTTGTTTTGGTAATATGTTTATGTCCTAATAAACCAACCTTTAATAATTAGGAAGCATTTTGTTGGGTTTGGTTGGCTCACTTTAGAAAAGAAAAGCATTTGTTTCACTTCAGGACCAGAGCTATCTCCTGGCCCCTTTAAACAAACAGACAATAACCCCAGTCCACCTTGAGGGACACAGATAAATACTAAAGAGGGACTCATGGTTGTTTTAGAACAAAAGTAGAAATGAATGGAATATGTTACCTAGGCAACAAAACGTCTGAGCAGAGGTAAGCGATAGAAAAAGCTGGCCAGCAGGGAATGAGTCTGGTGACAATGTCAGAGAAAGAAGCAAGACTTCCTCTGTAAGAGAAAGAGAAGAAAACAGAATATTCCAGAATTGAGTAAACATTTCAGAAACAACTCCCTGCTAATTTTATCTAGATGTAAAAAGGTATAAAACTTACTTCCCCACATTGTTTTACAGCTGGATCTATAATGATTTTTTTCATCAACTCACAGTCCTTTCAGGATGCTCACCAGTGGTATGCATGGCTTCTGATACTGAGAGAGGTGTGTGCAGAAATAGTATAATCTAAATACTATGTTCCTGATGAAGTCAATGCTGAAGTTCACACTGATTTTAGTTAGGTGAAGGTATTGGTACTTTAAGACCAAATTTAAAGTCACGAAGCTCTGGGGAGGGTTTACATTTGGGAAGGCTGGCTTTGCCAGTATTGATTTAGGCCATAGCTGAAAATAAGTTCCTTCCTATAATACCCTTTTACAATATCAGGAGGGGTTAAATTAACATACAGACTTAACATAAATAAACTTCTGAATATTTTCTAAATTTATACTTTTCAAATGAGTACAGAAAAGCAGTTTTAAAGCAACAACATCAAAACATCTCATTATGGAGGGGAAAAGGAGTTTCTATGGCTAAGAAATGAAAAAATTTCATACATCAAGTCACTTGCATATATAATGAGACTGCAGAAAATAAAAAGGCAAAATTTATTTTACCTTGGCATTGAAGCTGAAGAACTACTTGAATAGAAAAGTGATGACATATTTAGTGTCACATTTGTTTATCTGTATATGGTAATCTAAGGGGCTTGTCAGTGCTGTGTGTCAAGACTTTATATATGTGTTTTCGTGGATGTGTGGGTGAGGTGTGTATATATACAATAAGAATGATAAGAGGAACAGAAGAAGAGAACCAAAGAGCTTCAGATGCATAACATGGATAATGTGATTGACAAAGAATAAGATAACCAAAGGATAGAGAAATCAAATTGACATAATTTTTCTATTTACCACATTCAAAAATAACCCATTTTCATGTGAGAATGAGATTGTAGAAATGGAGACAGATAAAAAACAGCCTGTCACTTGATGGCATAGACAGGTAAGTTAAGAGTTTATGAATTTTAATAAATGTGTTGGCCTTGTACAAATTCTATTTAAGATAGTGACAAACTTTCTGAAAGGAAATAAGATGACATTTTTCATACTGATTATATTGCTTAGAATTAGGTATATGCCAACCCTCCCTTTCTTCATCACCCCCCCACCAGAACCCTAATCAAAACAAAATGAAATCTGGCATTATTCTGCATATAAAAATATTCATTACTAGCAGGTAGGCAGAGATTACAGATGACACTTTTGTCCTTTATGTCCACTTATGGTACTTCTTGTTAGGCTAGAGAGACCATTTCGAGGTGGTGTACAAAGAGACAGCTGAGAGGCTGTTAGTCACACTGAGCTCTTCAGTTGAATTTTTTGTGATAGCAGTATGGAAGCAAAATTGGTGCTGTGTCAGCTCACTGAATGTTAATCATACTGAAAGAAAGAAAGTGTTGTTATAATGCAACCCTTGGGAATAGAGAAGGTCAGAGAGGAGGCAAGAAAAAATTCTAACAAGTATGGAATGAGCCAACTTTCTAATCTTGCAGAATCTAAAGTGGCCTCTTTAATAAGTAACTCCTGTACTGTGTCATTCTTGGACAAATCCATGTGACCTGACTCTGAAGTCAAGGACATTTAGCTATTTTGGGGACCCTCTTTTTTTCCCTCGCTTTTCTGAGAGAGGGCTTGGGTTTGGGGAAGGTGAAGAAGAAGGGGTTGACAGACAAGCATAAAATCATAAAGGTCTGCCTTTCTTTTTTTTTTTTTTTTTTTTTTTATTGGGCAGATTGTATCTTTGTGAAAGAATTTGCCTGTTACTTTTTGACCCATTGACAGATAACTAAACGGATTCCTTGGCCATTTCCAAGACTATCCTATTCAGCAAAGAAATCATGTGCCAAAATATGGATACTAAACACAGCTCAAAACTTGTTGAATACAGAGTAGGACTTTCTGCTAAATCAGAGCTCTCTATATCTGGCCCAATATGACATAAGTAAATGAGTATTAAAAAGTAGATGCAGTAATTATTCCTAAAAAAAGTAGTTGTCTAAATATCTACTTTATTGTTTATAAATGCTGTATGTCTCTCATAAGGTCCTGACCTCACTGGGAAACCTGTTTTCAAGGAGATGTGTGTAAATGACAAAGGATCTTGAATGAAGTGATTGTAAATACATTATTCATTTCTAGTCATTACTGATGACTTATGTATAACTTTTCAGTGACAGAGTTATGAATGACTGTTGTGAGGTCATCAATCAAGGGCATCTTGATTATTAATTCTGCATTAATTCTGCACCTACAAGTACCTCATTGCAAATCTTGTTTAGTATAACCACACTCTTTCAATATTTATGATTTTTGTAATTCAGTATTTTTCTAAATTTAAGTATACTGCCTTGAGCAATGTGAGACAGAAAATATATCAACAGGTTTTCATCTAAGCATGTTCTTTATACCCAGAACCCTGAGACATCAGAGTATTATTGGTCTTCGTATTCTGGGAGGGGAGAGATTATGCCTATAGCAAGCTGTATTTATGCTAATAGAAACTGTGTCATTGAATTTTTAAAAAAGACAGTGTCTCTGAATTTAGAGTAATCCATGTATTTGGGAGCAGCTTTTAAAAACAAGTTTATGAAAAAAAAGATCTTTTTTTAATTTCTATAAGAAACACTATTAGAGAATTAAAATTATTATAGTATTTGATAATTTTTAATTTACTAACGTATAACTTAAATACTTTCTTAGTGCACCATGCAGTAAATTATTTCATATTAAGAAGTAATCTCTTGTGTATCAAGAAAAACCTGCTCTAACATTAATGATGAATTCCTGACAGAAGAAACACTTTTGCCCTTGAAAACTGCTTCAACCACAGATGAAGATTTGTCTGTACTAAAACTCAGAGAAGTTATTCAAAATAAAGAAAGCTCAATTGATTAGATAGATAGGTAGATAGACAGACAGATAGACAGAAAGAACCATTCAAAATTAATGGAATTAATTGTCACTATGGACACAAGTTGAATCCCTTGCAAATAGAAAGACTTCAAAAACTTAATTTATATTACCTAAAAAAGGACATAGTGCTAAGCAAGTAGAAGTAGATTATTTCAATCAAGTTGTACAAATATGAATACTCTAGGTAAGAACTCACATGGCTTATGGCAATATATTGAAGCCTTGTTCTGACTGAAGATATTTATGGAGAAATTTAATACAAATTCACTAATCAAGTAAAAGTATTTTCAATGTATTTTACTGATACTCCTCCTAAAGGTAACGCTCCAGCTAAACCATATTATGGTCAAGTTTTCCTTAAAATGCAATTGATGTCTTCTATAATTTATATTTATCTGGATAGTATGTGTAAGTCTTGATATGCACGCAGGTAATCCCAGGCACCAGGCTGAGGCTAAAGCTTTAAATAAAATTTATTTTAACAGTTGAGAACACTGCAATATATATCTAAATGATCAATACAGCTGGCTAAGAAGGTGAAAATGGAAACCTGTTTTGAAGCTTTTATAACAACACCTTTCGCATGCGCAATAAAACCCCAGGCTGAGTTCTCCCCCTGTGCTTTATGGCCTGCCTTGCCCCTCTGCAGGGGCTTCCATACATGTCTTTGACAATTTTTTCACTTGTAGCAAGGAGTTATCTCTCACCAGACAGATAAAGAGAACATACGCAGCATCCTGCATGAGAACGAATTCCTTCCCATGTTAAAGCTTTTCCCTGGCAGCAGAAGTTTCCTTGAATGGGTGCTGAGCTCTCCCTCCTCGTTACTTCTTTCAAAGGTCTTCTGCTCCTACAGTATGTAAAGAAGGCCTTAATGTCCAGCCTGTTGAAAGTCTGGCTTCTAGACTGAGGCATTGTGCAGATTTCTCTTCTGCAGTTGTTCCTCTAGTGTCCTAGTGGAATTCGTACATATCTCAAGAAATTTTTCAACTGAAGCTAATGATTTAAGTGGCTCAAAATATCCTCCACAAATTTCAGGTTGCAAAATCCTGTGTCAAGCAAAACTCAGATCCTCTGAGGCTTTATTAGGAAACTTGCAATTGAGAAAAGCTTACCAAAAGACATTTCAAATGAACTTTAGCTAAATAATGTAAAGATATTTGACTTTCATACTCATAGCTGTGCAAAGCAGGGCTCAGCTGAAATGAGAGCTTCTTTGAGACGAACATTCAAAAAATCACAACTAGAGACAATGCTCACCCATGCCCTGGTGGAAAGAAGCTACTGCACACCAAGAACCTTGACTCAGCAGCAGTGGGTGCAGTCAGCTGCACTTCAGTGCCAGTAGCAAACTACCCTTTCGTTTCTACAGGACCAATGTTAAACATATAATAACTCATTAGTGGAATTATTAAAAAAATATGAAAGTTTGGCTTTATATCTCATCATTTTTATTGATAAACCAAAACACATCAAGCAGTAAATAGGCAAACAAAATCTAAGAAAACTCACCACAGTATTCCAGTACTTAAAGGGCAGTTACAAAGAGGACAGAAGCCCTCTTTTCCTTCACAGGGGCAGACAAGGGGCAGTAGGTACAAGTTGCATGAGGAGAGGTTTCATCTTGGTATAAGAAAGAAAGTTTTTGCAGTGAGAACGATCACCCACTGGAACAACATCCCCAGAGATGTGGTGGAGTCCCCATCACTGAAGGCTTTCAAGATGTGATTGGACAGAGTGCCAGACAATCTCATCTAGGTTCTCTTTCCCACAAAATCTCGGACCAGATGATCTTCTGAAGTCCTTCAAACCTGGGCTAGACTCATTTTATTATTCTATCACTATCTCAGCTCATCAGACAGAACTTTTTCAACCAATTTTCATTAACGTTTAAAACCCCACAATTCCCCAATTCTTTGGTTTCTCAGTAAACTATCTAATAAACATTATTTTAAATGTATTTGGTTTTGTTTGTTATAATTTTTGGAGTTTAAGGAAAGTTAATTTATAAGCAGTATTCCCCACAAAAATTCAATAAATAAAACTGCAAAGATATTTCTTGTCAAGTTGCTTTCATTTTTTGGTTTCTGGTCTCTATCTGTTCTTTTGTTTGCTATTTGGCTTAAAATGAAAATCAAAGAGTCAAAAAATACTTGGATTGGACTGTTCAATTAACTACAGTAGCAGCATTTAAAACTGATTCTCTTGCCACAGAAGTTTAAGTAAGATTCTACCCAAAATCAGCTTTCTTTTTTTTTTTTAATTAATTTGAACTTTTTTAACCTGATTCCTGCACAATTCCCCTGTAACATCATCAGGATCACCCTTCTGTGGCCTGCTTCAAGTAGCTAGAATGATTTAGGTACCTCAGCTTGCCAATTAGGATTGGCTTGTAGTGATCAGAGCCGTCTGGATTTGTTTCATGAGACATAGTTAATTTTCTATATATATTTTCAGAGGAAAAAGAAATTACAGATTCAAAAATCACACTTCAAAGTAGAGAAAAAACCCACCCTGAAATAACTAAATTCCCTGTAAAACAAAAAGCGCAGCTATTGCAGTGAGCAAGAATGTTTACTGAAACACCATTCTCATTGGTAGGTCTTTTTTGTATCCTTCTCTTTAAAGCTATTTTCATTTTTTTTCATTTTTTTTTTCTTAAGAACAATACATATAGTGACTTCTAGATCTTTCATATTTCATTTGGAAAAGGAGTTTTGTTTCTCCATGTTTACAGAGAGCAGAGCAACCATACAGTTCAAAGCTTGGCACAACTTATTAGCAACTAGAAAATGCATATAGTACCGCATCTCTCAATAGACACACTTCTCAGAGTCAATTCAAAGTGAAGACTGTGGCCTTTCCTTACTGAAACCCTAATGGGAAAAATCTTTTCATCATATGCAGCTGTAGCAGCTGCAGCAACAACAGTGGTGAAAATGTGCATTCATTCAAACTCCACCTACGAAACTTTGAGATTACAATTGTTCAGAAGCTTCACAAAATGTTCTTGTATTTAGATTAATCTGTGGAGGCCATCTCTGGATAAAAAGCAATCTCATCTTCAAATCCAGTGGGTACCACAACAAAAAGGGTAAACAAACAAATTGAAAACAGAATAAAGAGAGGGAAAGATATAAACTTCTGGAGATAAATCTGGTATTACACCAAAGGACTAAGAGTTTCAACATGAAATAGACCTACACAGTGAAACAAAGATTGTTTCTTTTAGCTACTTCCTCCCCTTTTCATATTGAATATACTTCCTGGGGAAAAAAAACCCTCTTCCTACCCTTCTGCTTCACTGAAGAACTCTATGTTGTCCAAGTAACATTTAAATCAAAAGTGAATAAGGCCTATATATAGCAAACTATGTCTCAATATGTAATGCACATATGCTCAAAATATGCATATACAGTTTTCTCATACTCTTGGTAAATACAAATGAGGGCTTAGAATAAAATATATATGGCCAGATACTCAAATTGAATAACAAATATAACTCCACCAAAGTCAATTTCACACACGATGAGGAATGCATTTGGTTTCTCAGAGTTCAGTAGGAATAGAAGCTAGGAGTAGTGAGGGGGTTTACTACAGCAGTTATTATGACTGCAATTTGATTATGGACACTGTACACAATATTAAATAGTTCCTAATATTTTCTCTTGTTAAAAAAACAAGACAAAACCAATACCCCAAAAAACAAACCCATAATCAAATTCAACTACCCTCATCCCACCCCCAAACAACAAAAACAGCAACACCTGTTTTGTTCTAGTACAGAAGCATTCAAAGTTTCATGAATTACTAAAGACTTTCTCTCTATAAAATCTTTGTCTGGTATCCTTATTTGAGAAGATGTCATACTGTCTCCTTTGGATGCAAATATCTTCTGGACTTGAGGGTTTTTTTCATTTTCTGTAGTGGAAATCTTAACAGTGGTAGAAAGCGCAGGTAACCTGGGGGACTCACATCCTTTCTCAGACTTGTAACTTCCTTTCCAGATGTAAACTGGAGGGGGGGGGCAAAAGACTTCTTTGGCTTGTTTGGAAAGGTGAGCAAATTGCTCAGAGTGCAAGTTTCACTTCGAAGTCAGTTATCTGTGGAACACAGTAGCCGTGACTTTATAAAGCTACTGAGTAAGTCAAGGTACACAACTGAGACTATAAAGTTCAGGACTAATGCCTTTTACTTGTCATACTTCTGCCTAATATGAATATTCTAGAATATTAACTTCTTTTTAAGACTTCAAATAATACTTTAACCATGGTCCTAGACATTCATGTTTTCATGTAAACTTTGTCAGTTTTGTCTTGTACGTGCATGCATACAAGTGCTGTAGATACTTAGTAAAATGGCAAGTATTGAAGCACCTTGACACCCCTCTAAGCTATCTATTTACTTATTTGACAGAAGCAAAGGTAGAAAAACAAACATCACCCTCACAAAGATGGTACAGTGATTACACATCAAGACACGTGATTAAAATCCAGGTATTCTGTTGTTCAGTGTTTCGCTCTTAACCAACAGTCCCCCTCCTTTCACTGTCTGCAATCCGCTGCATTAGTATAATGTAATCATCCCAAAGTATTCATACAATTACACACTTTTAACTTCATTATTACTGATGGAATTTGGACTAATTAATAATTCTCAACAGAACACTTAGCATAGTCTACATTTTGACAATAGAGCATGAAAATTAAAAGAACAAATATATGCATATTTCCATCCGTCTTTGAATTTGATGGTGACATTAATAATTTGTTATATTCATTGCTCAGCATTTATCAAAACTGCTCATAGAGCAAGATAAACATAATTAAAATTAATGAAACCTAAAGAATACACAGAGGATCAGAAGTCAATGTCAATTGTATTTGCTGCTTACAGAGAACTCTGAAGTTGAAAGTTTGCTTTTGAGATTTATATGATTGATAGTTGACTGGTGTATGATTAATTGATACAAGTCAGCTTTCTTATCTTACTGCTACTGCAATTCTACTAAGAGGTTACCAAAATGAAAGCAATTATTTATGAAACAATTCTGTGGTAACTTTTGCATGTACTCCAAAGTAGTTCTTGTCTGATGGAACATATAAAACTTTGATATCTTGCAATGAAATTCTCCTGACTGTTCTGACAACACTGTAGCTTCAATTTTAATTAAAAGCAGAAAAGCTGGTATGTATATAATACATGATCATTTTAGCTGTATGTTTATTATGTAGTCTCTAAAATCAACTTTGGGTGCTTATCTTAGATATTTCAAAGGCTTTTTTTTAAATTACATTCTGTAACGTTAGTAAATTCCTTGGATAAAGGTTTTGAATTCCAAGCTTAGAAGAATATGCTTAAAGCTTGTGGCTTTAAATTTGTGCCTTGCCCATAATTGGGAAGTAGAAAACCGTTATCTAAGAGTTTGCAGCACAATAGTATTTCCTCATGCTATAAAATGTATTATTTGGCTTCGACTTCACTTGAATTAATTGTTTCCAAGGACGGGCTTGTCAGATGTTATAGAAACCTTATACTGTTTACAGGAAAGGCTTAAATTTATGAAAAATGTTAGTTAAATCACAAGATTTAAAAAGAATTATGCAGTAGAACTATGTCAAATCACTTCAGCTGAGATTATAGCCTAAATTAATCACGGGAGGCCAAGAACCAGGGCTGCTGGTGTTTCACTACCAAGTTTAAACTTGCCAGTTCTAATACTGACCTTCGTCATTTGCTTTATAACTACCTACTGTCTGGAGAAGCAATTGAACTGTTACATAAAACACACCCCAGTGAACAGAAGAAATATCTGGCTGATGTTATATGGTTTGCTTTTCTCCTCTTTTTTTAACTGTTGTCCTTAGCTAACACCATAGTGCTGGATACAGATAAATAGGATCCTACAGAGCATCTAGCCCACAAAGCATTTAATTGTACATGATTTTGCATAAGAGGAAGCCCAGGTAACTTTTCAGTTTGTATGAACAGTTCTGGATACTCAGTGATATTTCAGGGGGTGTTTCCTGACAAACCTGTGCCCCTTGATTCCACATTGAGAGTTTTAACTACGGATTTTTTTTCTCATTCAAATCTTTTTTTGCAATTTCAAAGAGCTAATGATGTTGCAATAAACAAACAGCATATTCATAATTTTAACTGTCAATAGAGGCTTCTAAAATATTGTCTTGAATAGTTTTCATCTTGTTTTCCACTCATATTTCTGATTTCTTCCTACGAAATAACACAAGAAAAAATTAACTTTTTTTCCTCAAGTGACCTCAGCAACAAAGCAGCAGACTAGTAGGGTTACATGTCACATATTTTTCTTTGCTGATAAAACTCACCCAACTGTAGTATACCATATTAGCTGACAATTTGAGATGATATGCTCACCCTCCCAACCCTGTTCATTGGTAGTGGAGGACAACAAAACATGACATCTAGTCTACTTTGCAGTATTTTCTGGGATGGTAAACCTCCTTTTGGTCACCTTTTAGCCTGCAGTTCGAATACATCACACTGAGCCTAACTCATACCTGACTTGTGCTAGGCCAGCCCTGTATGATCCCAAACCAACATATCTTTTTCCGTTTTCTCTACAACCCTATGCAGTAGAAACTGAAAATAAAATGTAGACTATCTCTATCAGGCACTTTGGAAGTCTAGCTGACCTGGATGTAAATGATCACATTCTGAATGTAAGATGCTTAAACTACCCAAAAATTCTATTTGACCTTAACTTGGATTCAGTTCATATACTGCATATGAAGAAGGCAGAGAGAGAGAGAGAATTGTTGTATTGTTTTGAAAGATAAACATATATATGTATACATGAGAAAACAACTAACCACTGATAAGCAATGATAGAAAGATAGAAAACAAGGATGCAAAGAAGGAATTATATCGCTTCATCAGAGCTTTACTTTTTATCTCCTGTTTTTCCAAGTTCTGATCTAGGATGTCCTTTTCAGACTGTTTTGTCTCTTGGCATATATGTATGGCAGAATTTTATATAGCTGGGCAAAAAAAATATTATGAAGTCAGAAAAAGTGGCTCCAAAAATAATCCACAAGTGGCTCCAAAAAAAGACTATCTTCCCATTTAGGAAATGGGTACATTAAGAACCATTTTAACTATGGTCTATTATTAAATTCAACTTTCATCTGAAGGGCTTGATTACTCTCATTGGCAACTTTTGAAATTACAATCCTGTATACAAAATTGCATTTGCAGAGGACTTGTTCTTTTATTTTTGAACACTTCCTTCCCCACGGCTGAGTGCAAATCAAACATGTTTTTCACCCAAATTTTGCCTTTTTTTTTTTTTTATAAACAAGCAACAACAACAGCGTAGCAGATAAATCCAGAAGCTGTACATGTAGCCTTCTAAAATCTGGCTCACAAGTATAGGCAAGTAACATATTGATCTACATCAACACTGTATTTCTCTGGACTGTTAGCTGCTATTGCCTTCTTGAACAGCCACACATTTATTGATATTGAATGATGGCTCAAAAATCAGCTGACATGCAGTCCTATGAGACCTCTGATGTTCATGGCAAGTATCATTTTCAACATGAATGGAAATGTAAGTATACGGCACATTACTTTAATTGACAGTACACCAAGATGTGCTGCAGATTTAATAAAGAGATCACCACAGTTCATATCACTGAATAAATGGAGGTAATGTCTATGATTCTACAATTCCACGCAATTCATTTATTGCTTGCAAATTTATGTGGTCTTGACTTAAATTGTCATTATTGTTTTGCTCAATTGCCCAATGTAAAGGACTCTTCATTTTGCTACCAGAGCTTTCATAAATAACGCCATAATGTTTTTTCCTAATGAATGGTGAAACTGTGCAAATCTAGATTTCAGTGAAATTGAAATTATCTTCTGGAAGCTACTTTGCCTCATTTCTTCAAGCCAGTGAAGAAACTAGTTATTCTATCTTATTAATCATATACTTTCACAAATGATTTTGCAAGCCCTCACATTTACAAGCTCGCTTTTCAGACTGGTTTCCCTGCAGTACTAACCACCCTGAACAACATCCTCTGCTTCACCCCTACCTGAAAGCCTAAGATTCTGAATACAACTTCAGACTGCTTTATAGTTCCTGCTGGAAAAACAAAGCAAAACCAAAACCGTAACAAAAAGGAAGCACTGAAAGTCCTCTAGATTCATAAATATTTAACAAATTTAAAAAGAAAAAAAAAAAGTGAATGCTGTCACTGTTTCTCAAAAGGTTGTGAAATAAAAAGAAATACTAGAAAGAAGAGGAAGGAGCAGGGGAGGAGGGGACAGGGTGCAGAAGTGGTATGGGGCAATGGATTGGAAGAGACAGGCAAAAAGAAAAAGTTCTGCAGATAAAACTTGAACTGAGGTTCTCCTTCTTGAACTAGGGTTCTGTGATCCTCTATTTATTTTTAAATGCTCTGTCAGATCTAATACTACTGCACTCATTAGAATTGCATTTTGTTTGTTAGTGATTTAGATATTGAGCCAAAATGCCAAGATACACATAGACAACAGCTGTAGAGAGAGTACTTCTCTTGACAAAGCAGTCACAGATAGATGCTTTTCTTGATGCTTTACTGTCAATCAACATAATGAATGAGTTAACCATGATGGTTTCTGGAGCATGCCTGAATCCATATAAAGCCACTTACACAAGTACAAAGAGATTCTTAGTTCTGAATTGGGTCATTCATTTGTCTTGTTTTGAAAAGAATTGCGAAAAAAGCATAGTAATTTCATTGCCTACAGGTGCAGAGATGCTTGAAAGAGAATACCTGTTGTTATCAGTGCATGTATAAATCATGAGTGATCTGCTCTGAAGTGTTACTTACTGACTTACTAAGAAAAAGCCTGGCTGTTGCCACAGGCAATACGTTGACCACAACAGAGCGGAATACAGGATTCCGTTCCTTGCTAAAGCTCATTCCATTTAGTGCTTCATTCTATGCAGACTACCTCTCAGAACTTACACCACAAAATGTATGGTTTCTTTGCATGTCTTGAATCTCATGCAGAAGGAGAGTGGCCAGCAATTTTTGTGGTCTTCAGAGTAGAAAAATACTTCAATCAAGAAGTATACTTTTGTAACCAAGATACTGAACAATGTTTTTGTTAAAGGGCTTCTAGTTGTTTCACCAAGTCAAGTCTGTTTTGCCAATGACAATAATGGGTGAGTGATCTCTCCCTGTCTGTATGTCAACCCATGACCCTTTTTTCACATTTTCCTCCCCCTCTCCAGCTGGGGAGGGGAGTGACAGAGCAGCTTTGGTGGGCACCTGGCATCAGTGTCAACTCACCACAAGGGCATAAAACTGACATTAAAAAACTGCCACAGTGCTTTTTACTTACTAAATTTTTATTTATAATAGGTCAAACAATGAGATCTCTGTAGGGGGAAATGGATGACATTACTCAGGATCTAATTAACGTGAAAAGAAAAGTCAGCAAAGATTTCAAAATCTTTCTGCATGTTGTTGTTGGAGGGTTTTTTGTGGTTTTTTTTTTAAGAAAAAGGGAAGTTTCCTGTGACAATTCAATACTTCCAAAATGAAAATAACTGTTTAAGAGTCAAACTCTGACTGGACACAGTCCTGAGCAATCTCCTTTAGCTGCCCCTGCCTGAATAGAGAAGTTAAGCTGGACTAGATGACCTCCAGAGGTCTTTTCCAACCTCAGTGATTCTGTGAGTCTATGAATCTATTTTCTACTTTTCAAACAACTTCTGCAGAACCAATCTAATAAACTCTACTTTTGCACCAGTCTCTCACCAGTAGCGAAAGGAGAATATCATTAGATCTTATTTTGGGCTTTTTGACTCCATGTCCTTTAAGGAGAAACCAGGAATAACTAGAAACCTTATGACTGTGGGCTGTAACACCAATTATTCTTAAACATACAACTATGACAGAAAGAAAAAAAAAATGTAGATATCAGATGATTTGGAGCCCTGTTGTGTCCATATGCAAACTTCAAGAATTATTTTACAATCTCAAACTTCCTCCTGAAATGCTGTCAAGTTTGAACGGATTTTTCCTTTCTGGATGTTGTGAAGGGCTGGGAAGAAATGTAGAACTTTCAAAAAAACCTCAGTTTTCTTTCAAAGTGGATTATGTTGTTTCTAAATGCTCTCAGGAAAAGACTTTCCTGCAACTGTTGTTGGCGAAAGAAGACTGGTCTTTTCTGTATCATTTCAACCCATGTGAAGCAAAACCCCATGAGATGTAACAGGTGAACCAGCTACAAAAGGTATGATGTAAGATCAGGGCTCTAGATGAAAAACTTTACCATAGTTGGGCTGTCAAGAGAATTTAAATTTTTTCACATAAACCATTTCTCCCATTTTAATATTTTTTAATTTGCATCATGTAATAACAGTGATAAAATTCATCTCTCCTTAGGAGATATATACTCCAACAATAAATCCAGAATGTGACTGAGCATTAACCACTTAGCAGTAGAATATATAATGTTCTTTAACTAATGGTATTTTTCTCCAATTTTATGCTACATGCTTATAATTGCAGTATGCAATATCATTACAGTAGTGAACTTGAGACCCCAAAAGAATATGCATAAATTAATTAGTAGATATTAAGATTATTAAGAACTCAAAAGCTGGTTTATATTTAAATTATATATTTTTAATTATTTAAATGTTGCAGGATATACATTATAAAATATAGTAACTTAAAAAGATTCATAATTTAAGCAACAATTCCCATATGGTGGAAATGGGAAAATAATACTCAGCAAAAATAATATGACCATGGAACAGTTAAAATATTATTGCTTGACAAAGTTGTTTTTTTTTTTACTTTGATGATATTTACAGGAGAAGTTTAACTTTATTAAAAAGTGAATCTGGGTGGATGTATGTGTGCATACATGAGAGAGGAATATTGACTAAAATAATCCCTACCTTGGGAAAAGCATTTGATTAATTAACATATAAGTAATTTATTTAAATAGTTTGAATTATTTCATATTTCCAAGTTAAGAGATAGTGTTTTATTAGACTGTCATGGAAACTGTCATATATGATCTGATTAGTATTTAACAATGACTTATTATAAGAATATATAGTCCCTATACAGTAACAAAATCATAACACCAGAGGAGAGAATTAGAGATAATTATCTCATTTTTCGATGAGAGTGAATTGAATTATTAGGCATTAAGTCCTCCTGAAAATAAATCATGACTACTTGATTTTAAATTCCTACAGCTAGCGTTATTATTACCGGCATCCAGTCTCACACTGATTACTCTAATAGAATGTCTGACTTCCAAAGTTAATTTCTAGAAGTTCTGCTAAGCCTTGAAGTTTGGCTTATTTTGTGTTGCCAACTACACAAAACCAGATTATTTACTACATACAGTACTAGCTCTGGAGTCAGGGTGTGATAAAAGGGGCAAAATGTGTAAATGGATACTGAAGGAAGGGCAATCTACCTGCAGCCATAATTGGTCCACTCCACAAAAGGTCTTACCAAATCCATGCAAAGTACTTTGAGCTTGGTCCTGCTGCTATGCTTTTAGTAGCAAAAGATTAAATGGGGGGGGAGAACAAGGACAATTGTATGCTTCAGAGTTCAGAAGCAGCATCCAAGTATTGAGTGGTTGGGACTGGTAGGTCTCAGACAACCATGGCACTCCTCTCCAGTTAACACAGACAAGTCAGTTAAGAGAATAATTCTCACTCTCAGGCAGCTGCAGAAAGAGAATTAGCAACTCTCACTCCTCTTGCTTAGTGCCGACTACCACAGCAGAGCTCAACGGCAGCACTACCAGAAAAAAAGAGTCCTAGATCCTAAGGAGTGGCTAGGCAAACAGTCCTCCAGCATGGAATCCTTTGCTATAGCAACCCCCAGTCTGGGCCAATTAAAGCCTAATCTGCAAGCTGGACAAACTCCAGCCTGGCTTGACCAAGACAGAATATATCGTGCAGAAGGAAAGCACACCTAAACTCAGCAGAGAAGAGCATGGTCACCTCACTGGTATAACAATGCTCCTCTAAGTACAATTGCACAGTGCCATAACCACCTACTGCTATTTTCCAGGGAGTGAGGAAGGGGGAGAAGGAGTCTTAGAGGGCAATAAGCTTATAGGAATAGGACAAATTCCTTCAAACTAGCACAGATTTCAAGCACCGAAGCACATTTCTGTGCTGTTTTCTGTAAAGGTGGGTGCAATTGTCTACCAAGTAGGGAAAAAAATAGTGCTAGAGGGTGAATGAGCATTAGCACAAGCAACAAGGCCTAAAGTTCCAAGCATAGGAGAGTACTGATCAGCAGCAAAATGAGGAAGAAAAACCAGGACTCCCTGGACTTGAATATTCTCCACAAAACCATTTTCTCTATTTAACTTTATTGTCTTACAATTGACTCTATCTCAATCATGAGACGTATGAAAAACTCAAAACTGGGCAAGTTCTGTCACTACTCTGTTTGATGAAAATGAACAAGTAATTTCTTTTATGTTCTTCCTTAGTTTTATGGCCCGCAATATCGGCAAAATGATGCCTACTCTCTGTTTTGAGCATATTGAGTCCAACAGAGATCTACATTATTCATGTTTCCCATATTTTAAGGACTTCTTGTACCGATGGATGTTCTTAGCTCTATTTTTATAGAGTTCCATTTTTAATCTACACATTTCTCTCTCTTCATTGCCTGGGTGATCCTGATTTATAAGCACTGTAGGTCAACTACAAAAAAATGTTTTGATTTCCTGAGATCTCTTTGAAAATGAAATGGCTGTTTTGAGGAGTAAAATTTGGCATAGAGCAGAGAAAAAAGTGGAGCATATATAAATAAACACATCCTTGTAGTCATAGAGGGATGATGATGAGGGTTATCAAAACTATAAATGACCTTTATTCCCTCTGCTTCTGGCAATTTTTGAAAACTAGAAAACTTTGCTGCAGTTACAGTAGAAAACCCAAAGGCATATATATATATAACTATTATAGTGTTTCCATACTGAGATGTTCCAAAGCTAGGAAAGTTTTTATTGAACTGAAATTGTAGAATTAAACTAAAAAAAATTAATGTCTGCACACTGAAGAAGAATTTAAAGAAACATAACAGGTCTTGATAATCAAAGATGAGGCAACTTGGGCAGATCTCATCTGCATGTGTGCATGGCACAATAAAACAACGATTCTGATTGCAAGATGTCTCAAAGCAAATAATGATTATGGTGTCACATGTGATTAGAAAAGAATGCATGCAATGACCATTTCAATATCATGCTGAGCCAGTAGGATATTACCTGAGCCTCTAACCTTAAATATTTCCCAATTCCTCCAGCAATTTCCTCTTATTTTTTTACTAGTTTTACTTTCACCTTCAATTAGGTCATTCTGATCAAAAGTAAAATTAAAATACTAAGTCTAAACAGCTTCTAAAATATTTGGAACATTTCCGTAGTGAAAAAAATTAAAGGCAGAATATATGCAATGGTCTTCATCAGACTTTGTTTTCCACATAAGTACAAAAATTAATAATATGTTATCATAGATGACATGGAAATGATCTTTGCCAGAACTTCTTATTTTAAAAGACTTTATTCTTTATTATGAATTACTGATCTGTTAATTGTAGATGTCCATCTTTAATGTTGAACTGCAGGCATATTCTGAAGCATAAACCTTATTAAATGTAACTGAGAGTGTTCAGAATCATTTACTTGTCTTCTTACCATACTAAAACAGTTATTTTCTCAACAGTGATTTTATGTTTTAACTTCCTACACACAGTAGAAAAGCTGTGAGTAGGTAAGGAAGTGCTCCCTCCCACTTTTGCTCTCCATTCCACAGGGACACTATGACTAGCAAGGGAAAAGGAGAGGGAGAGCCACCATGCCAATGGTCTGTGCATTTCAGCTGGGAAAGTAAGAAGAGTTAAAAATGCAACATATAAAAAGAGTCTTGTGACTTGCATTTTTGTGTGGCTCAGTTACTGTCTTCTGAGAGGAGAAATGGAAAATTAGCCAGAAATCATTTTACTATGGTTAGATGGAATTTCATAAACTAGATACAGAGATAACAATAAATATTTTAATAAGGAATTATTGAAAAACTAGCTCAGCCTAACCCAAGAAGTTACCTTTATGAATCAAACACCTTTATGACTCCAGAAAGTATGCCAAAAGGTTAGATACTGTTGCATCTTTGGGTATATTGCACCAATTGATGATAAACTCTTGTCATTAGCTCAAAAACTTTTGATGGTTTAACTTAATATAAGCTGTTTCTAATCAAAATTGTTATCATCTCTCGACACCAAATGATTTCACACCATATTAGGTATTTCTCATTTTCTTGACATGATTTGAAACAAAAATATAATTAATACAGGCAGCATGCTACATTTAACCAAAGATTAAAGCAAAAAATAAATATGTACCATGTCTGCCTGGACCAAACTAATACTGCTGCATTTTTTAGCACAGATTTAGTATTAATAGTCCTGGCACTACAACATCAGGAAAAATATTTATAAGTGCTAGAAGGAAGTATAAGCAAGGTGTACTTTATCTGTGTAAAGACTGCTGTAATATCTCGGTGCCCTACCTGTTAAATGTAAAGTTTGTTTTCTTGTTTACACAAAATAGTAAGAAAGGGTTTGGAAGAAATCAAAATCAAACAGACTATGTTGCAAAATAGAAAATAATGCTGCAAGAAATTAAACAAAGAAAAACAAGAATGAAGATAAATCCAAATTGTATCAGCTACAGCAGAAAAACAATACAGACATGAACTTTAGAAAGAACACACCTTTCCTAGCACAATATAAGCAAAAGTCACATTCCACAGATAACTCAAAAAAGTAACAAAAATGTAATAGCTAATCACTGAAGACCTAGATCAAACAAAGTCCCAATATATCTATTCTGAATCCAACCAGTAACAGTTTTACGGAAATAGGTGTAGAAAAAATAGAGAAGTCTTGGCCTTCCAGGAAGTTATTGCATACATATGTATTATCCCTGCAACAAATGAGAATTCTCACCATTGGTTTCCTGCACTTTGTCCCCTTTGTGTTTGACCACTGATGCCAACAATTTTCTCCGACTCCACAGGTGCTGAACATATTCTCTCTTTGAAGTTGCTAGGATTTTGTGAGAAGTAGAATTTATACTTGTGCAAATTAAATGGATTTAACTTTCTTGATAAACGTACAACAAAAAATCAAACTCCAATTCTCTGTGTTTTAATGTAAAAATTTAACAAAATATCTGTAGCTAACTTTAAGAAAAATGAAAAGACAGAGCTATAATGATGTCTTGCCTTGTGTCTGCAGGTATCAGTCATATATTGTTCTCTGGAAAAAGATTCTCACATTTCACTACAAAAGAGTGCAGTAAATTATAATTAGGAAAAAATTTATATCACTTAATAGCGGTTTCATTGTGAAAAAAGAGGAGCATAGCATGCTGTACACATCCTACCACACATTATATGAATTGTCCAAAATGACTTATGAGCTTCTCTTATTGAGCTAAGGTAATGTGCAGGCACAGGACACTACGTATATTTGGAAGCAAAGCTTCCAAAGCTTTTAAAAGAAACAATGCTGGGAACCAATCAGGAAAATTTACTATAAGACAAGGCAAAAAAAAGATATAAAAAAGAGGCCTTTTCCTTCAGATGGAGTTCGGCATTCACAGTCTACAGCAATCTCTCCCTTTGTGTACACAGGAGAACTGATGAGCCAGCCTACTTCTCTGTTGGCAGTGAGAATCACTCTTGCTCTATATTGCGAATCAAACACACACACACGCACACACATGGGCCATACTGAAGATGAAAAACAACGTGCCTTAAAAGGAAACAGAAGTAACTAGTATATTAAAAATAATAATGCATAATAATTATACTTCTTAAACTCCTCAAGTTTGAGGAAGGCTTTTGCAACCTCAGTGGAATCTATGAATTTTTCTCTCCCAAATGTAAGTATAACAGTTTGGTTTTGCATTGTGTAGAACTCACCCTTTTCATTTTTCCAGTTTAAAGATAAGAAAATTACTTTTTTCTTAGTAGTACAGAGAAGTGTAATCAGTACTTCCCTCCACAGTCTCAAATTCAGCTGAATGAAAGGAAGATTAATCACCAGTGGGAAAGAATCAGGGAATACACTCAAATTATCACAATCTCCACAGCTTTATTTTACAGTTATTCCTACTGAAGAACCTTTTCTAAGGATGCTAAACCAGCCAGATTTGAGAACTCAAATCATTGCATGACACATGTAGTCAGCATCAGCTTGCAATGAACCCAGCACAAAGGGCTTTGTGGTTACACAAACACTGAAAAAGTTGTTTTCAACCTCATGAGAGTCGACTTTGTAAAGAACAAAAAAAGTAATTAAAAATGCTTTTATTAATTTAGACAGTAAGGTAAAAGGAAAAAAAAACAGCAAACAAAACTCACAAAAAACACAGCTGTAGCTGCTTTAGGACATGATATCTTTTTCCTTTGAAATAAGAAAAGGTAGAGAAAGAAAATTGTTTCAAATAGAACAGAATATATACTGCTTCATTTTCACTGCTGCATTCAATAGGTCCTCACAAAGGAGGTTACAATTGTTCCAACATCAGCAGCTCCTTATTCTGCTTTTCATAGAGATTTATAAACATAACCAAGAGGAAAACAATCTAGTATCTACACTGATCCTCATTAAGATCTTTGAAACACAATCAGAATCAAACTGCTACACAAGCAATGAAAACACCACTTGTGAAAATACTCACTGAAATACTTTTAGCCCAGTTTGGATTCCTCTTGTTTCCAGGTTAATATTTGGTTCTGCAAAAAAGTTTCTCCCTTTCCTCTGCTCTGCAATTACTGTTCTGCAACATGACACAAATTCATCATATGCCATGCATATTCTTTGTGGATGTTACTGAAACAAGACTCTATCAATTGTCTGTAGATGGAGGCAGGTCCATGAAGGTAGGTCAGATATTAAGAAGAGAAATACTTTTCATCAGGAGCCACTTTCTCCCCATTGATTGGAAAGAGCATCTACAGTGACACAGTGAAGAACTGTGGTACTTCAGCTGTGCAGGGTTGATGTAGACTGCCTATTTACATACTTAAAATATAAGGCTCATTTCCATGTATTAAAAAAAAATATATATACTAGGCTTAAATTGTTTTTTATTAATTATTTTTCAAGTTGGAAGGATAACTTGGGATGTATATTCTGGGGTGCTAAATTTGTGTAGGAAAAGAAGCAAGGCTATAGGAAATCAGGTTGTCAAGGATAAAATGCCACCATTAACTTCTTTTGTTTTATCCAAATCTGCAGTGCAAAGTTTCCTTTTTAGTACAAGTTATCACTAGCCTTATCAACACCTCAACATTTAAGTAACTAAAATTAAAAGCAGCTAAACTTCAGTTTTATTTGTCCTCATGCAACTGCTACCGACCTCAATTTGATACAAACAAAATTGACACTGCCTTTTTTATGAGGTCACAACCTTGCCTCTGTACCTCCAACTACCCCTTTACCTGTAACATGGCTTCGCAAAACATCAAAACTACGGCAAAATGCAATTTCCTCTGAACAGCAGCCTACAAAAGAAAAAAGGATTTGATTAGGGGAGACAAAGAGATGAGCTGTCAGTTCCCATTTTGAAATGAGCTATCAAGAGACACCACTTGAGGAGAGAGATTGAATGAGCATATTTCAGTTCTAGCAGGTTTACTCCCTCCGATGCTACTAAACAATAATTATAACATATAGTAAGTGATCCAGGGAGGGACTGTATAAATAGAAAAAGCCCACAATTCAAAAGGGGCAGGAGCTAACGCCTCCTTCAGTTACTGTAATTTGTGTTAGTAGAGGGCCTCCTAACTTGTTTGTTACTTAGCTCAGGCACCTGAAAATTAAACACTGCACAAAGAGGATTAGATCATGCCAGATTTATTTGACAAATGCCCTGCCCTTGTTTTGCATTATTTTTACAGTTTAAAAAAATCGTATTATATACTGGCTTTCTTTTGCCACTTCATGGCACAGCTTTTATGGTGACAGATGTGCCATTTTGGCAAGCTGCAAACATGGCTCAGCCCTTTCATTATCAAGACCCATTTCAAGGGGGTTGTAACATAGCCTGGAATTAAAGCCTTTTCTGTATAAAGGAGTCAGTCTCAAGCATGGAAGGAAAACAAACAAAGAGAAAACCACAACACCCCCCCCCATATAACTCCTACAGAAGACAAATTTTTTTTTTTCCCAAGCTTTCAGAACTATGTGGTATAGAAGTGAATAGATGGTATGTTTCTCTGAAAGACTTCAGTCATGTCTTTGTTACCTCTACTGTCATGAAATCAATGCCTTCTGACCACCAGTGATTTTTGCTTGAACTCATGCACTAGACTCCTGGACTTGTTATAGGCTAAACATGCACTTATATAAAAATGTGACCCTTGTCACTAACAAGTAATTCGCAAACTGATTTAGATAGTCATTTCTTCGTCCTTTCTCCTTCTTGCAGAGAACAGTACCTTTTTCATCTATAATTTATGCTGAATCACAATACGCAATTTAATTCATGACTGGAATTATGTTTTATTAAATATGCACAACTTTGCTTAGTGAAAAACAAATGAGAATTTTTTTTTACTGTAGTATTATAAGAAAGGATACTCCAGGAGATTTTTGTGCCCATTCATGTGTCTAATTTTGATTTATATGTTTCATTTTGTGCTTTTGAGCAGTCACATGCACTTCAAATTGCACTCACTTTACTGTGGTACCTTGCAATTTTCCTGTTATGCACAAAGCAATCCAAGTGATGAGATTACTTGCACTTAGAAACCTTACATGATCATGGCTAGGCTTCGCAAACGAAGATTTAGGAAGGCTCTATCCACATTTATTACAGGCACGCTGGTGGCTAATGAGGCCAATACGAGATAGACATATTCGATTGCAAAAGGCACAGCAGAAAGACTCCTTAGGTGGTATATTCTGCAAGACACGGTTCTTTCTGCGTTGCCTTTTCTCCTTGAGACTGATCCTGCGTGCATTCTCAAAGGCATCAGTAGTGTTACAGATGGTGTGTCTCCAGACCTCCCGATTGGAGGCCAGAGTAGACCAGTTATGTTGATCAATATGGCCAAGGCTGAGATGTTGTTTCAGGGAGTCCTTGTATCTTCTCTTCAGGGTTCCTCTCTTGCGGCAGCCAGTGGCAAGTTCACCATAAAGCAAGATCTTAGGGAGGCGGTGGTCCTTCATCCTGGAGACGTGCCCTGCCCAACGCAGCTAACAGTCCATCAGAAATTAATCCTCTAGCTAAAACCTTCACATTTTTGAACAATTGGAGCATTATGGGTGATTATAAGGCATATTCAAATTTTGAAACCAAAAATTATATTAAGATTCCCTGGAAAATAAAAATAATAAAAATACTGAAATCTATTGCAATAATTATGTCAATGAGGGAAGGGAGAGTAAAACCCTGAGCAACTTGGTCTAATCTCACAGCTGCCCTTGCTTTGAACAAATTGTACCAGAGACCCTGAAGTCCCTTCCAACCTGAGGTTTTCTATGGTTCTATGGAGAAAGAAGTCATCACTTAAAATGCCAGCCAGGGTTTCACTTAGGAAACCCAGAAGGTATTGCATCAAAAATTAGAAACTGAATATCCAAGAAAGAGAACAAGTTATTCCATAAGACCCACATTTGATTTTCACAAAAATAAAAATCACACCCTAATACAACTTATGCCAATTAAAATCACCAGGAGAGAAAGCTTCTGTGGCCACACAGTTGGACTGCACTGAAATCTTGGCACAACCGATATCAGAAACAGTTGCAAGAATAATAATACTGAAGGTAATGGGCAAATCTAAGAAGACACAGTGCACTGGATAAATTCCAAAGCAATAGAGCCTTTAGCAAGAGGAAAGGAGAAATGTCAGAGAAAGATAGATCTATTTGAAAACTAATGTTCTGTTTTGTAGAAATGTTCAATGATGTTCACTTTCAGATAGATCAGACAATTTCTTATTTAAAAGCAAGCACAACACTTTCTTGGAGAAATGACAGGGTGATTTTATTGGTATTTTAAAAAATGCTTTGTATTTCTTTACACAAGCTGGCAACAAGACTAGATCTTTATATGAGAAGCACAAATAAGCACTGTGCAACCACATACTCCTATTCAGAAAAATTTTTTTTTTTGGCCTAACCAGACAGATGTGCCCCTCCTCTCAAAAATACACTCAAAATAAGAGAAAATTTCTGAGAAGGCAACACTTCGGTCCACTTTTCTATGCTCAGCTCCAGACAGTACTTTTCAGAGGACCACAAGTTCTTTAAACTGCAGTGGATTTAAGCATTCACAGCTTAATTTCAGTTGATTTCTACTACAATTGATTTTTATTTTCTTTTTGAAGTTCTAGGATGTTTGCAATTTCTTATGCTGACCTGCTGGTTTGGCTTCAGTAAATTTTTGTCACATCAACTCACACTGAATTTTCTTCAGTCCCACACTGAATTTTTGTACAACTAAATATGACATAAACTATACTATTTCAGCATTTCAAAAGGAATCAGGATTTTATTATTTCAAACATGGTCATTGCTCTTATTGAAGCATTTTCTAAAAATTACTTGTAATTGAACAAAGATAAAGGATTGAAGAGCATCACAGCATCTGAGTCTTGATTTCTTTCTTTAGACTCCAGACTAAAAGAAAATCTCAGTAACATTATAGTCTTTTGTATAACACTTACAAATAATACTCAGCATGAATTTTTCCACTTTTCCCTTGTGTATTTTTTTGGCTTTGAGACTCTCATCAAATGCACTGAATGACTTTATTTTGAGAACTGGAACAAAAGTGATGTAACTATCAAAATTTCATGCATATATTTTCCCTTTATAGAATGGAACTTTCCATCCTAAATATTTCAGTTTAGCATTTGTGAGATCATTTTTCTCTCCCCTTTTTTATTTGGTTGGTTGTTTGGACCCATTCCCCTTAACATGGAAAACAAACTGTTTAAGTAGAGAGAATAGTGTCAGTCTGGTATACAGACAGTAATTTTGTTGCTGTGTTTAAAACATAGGACAATCATCTCCAGCATTCTCTTATTGCACTCTTACATCAGTTATGGGAATGTTGTTGCCAAACCAGCAAATATGTAATAGAGTGGCAACTGAGAACAGGAGCGTATGGATGCCTCTGAATAGGCACATCCTTGCTCCTGAGGAAGGAAAGAAGTGGGAATTTGCTGATTACTACCAGTGAATTTGAGGCCTTTGCTTTCTATCCTTGTCTCTGTGTTGACACTCAACTGCTACTAGTTTGAGCTACCCAGATCTGCTCAAACTGCAGTACATTTAGAGCAAATTCTGATGAAGAATGTTGCTGTATTTCTACCAGGAAAAGAATACTAAATCTACACTCTTGCATGTGCCTAAACTTCTCCTTATGTGGACATGCTAAGATCAGTAGGAAAATCCAAAAAACCAGACTAATTTGCTGGCAATGATGAGAAGTTTACTTTTGTTCTCATCTATAATTCTGGGTCAATTAACTAAGGCCATAAATATGTCATTATTTGATTGAATAAAATCTACCCAACTCAATACATCTGGCAAAATTTTGGAGCAATTTGTGACCATTTGGAAAAAAGAAAGGAATGTGTGATAACTAACACAATAATAAAGAATATATCTCAAGCCAAACTATTTACTTATTTTGAAGATACAGTAGAGAAACCATAAATCTTAACTAAAGCTATTGAAACTGCCTCAAGGTGATTTTCTGAAAGATAATTTGGTTGACGAAATTTCTATACTGTGGATAAAAACTTCACAAAGTAGCTGAAGTGTAAGATAGACAAGGCAAATGGGCTGAGGCAGAAATACAGAGAGTCATGGAGGGACCCTTCTGCTTTACTCAACATTGTCATAGCTTCAAGCATGGAGGTTTTGTTTCAGGTCAGGTAGGAAGTGTTATGTTTCCATAACCAAAACAGAACTGAAAAAAAATCAGGAGAAGGGAAAGTATTGCATCAGTATTTTTGAAAGATAAAATAATTATACAAATCCTTTGATCTTCCATTATCTTGCTGTTTAGACTTCTGCTGTTGTAGAATTAACATTGGCATAAATCCCAACTTTTCAGTCATTATAAACAGGAGTATAGTTTTATTCTAAACTATATTTAGGAAGATATTGAAGATACAAGAAAATTACAGAAAAATCCACAGATGTACAGCCTGAATTTGAACACCATTTTTAGTTAATTTCCAAGAGTTCACTCAGGTCTAGGGAAAGGTACTTAAAGATATTTCAGAAATAACCTGTCATTTTCTATCTCTGAGATACTTTAACAAACAAAAAGGGTTTAATACAAAATAAAGGTAGCAAGCTGCTCTTAAACAGCTAATCATTTTCGAGAAGGGAGTATATTTGCTACTGGCATGGTAAAAGAACATTACTTAAACAGTGAATGATGAGAAAGTTAGTAGGAGAGTAATATATTTTTACATGCTTTTCACAGGTTTTGTCTGAAGTTTATTGTTACAGTCTGTACATTTATGAGATATGATGAAAGACTTGTTAAAGATGATGTTTATGATGCAGAGTATCTTGACATCTTGAAGAAAACTGGGAACACTATAGAAACATGATGCTAGTCAAGAGACTCTGGTGTCTTTCCAGCCAAACCATAATAGTTACTAGCAGCTATAACTGTAAAGGTAGAAGAACTTGTTAGTGCTGTAACTCTTTTGTATATAGTAAAATGAGGGAGGATTGACAGAGTTGATACATTCAGGATACTTAGTTCTAAGAAAATGTGTACAATAGTTTTATACATTGCAAGAATAACAATGTGGATATACAATTTTGATACGGATATACAATAATATTACTGAAAATCTGAAAGCTTAGCCAGGAATATCTAAACTAGTGCTATGAACAGTCTTGCAAATAATGGGAGGAGACAGTTGCTGGATGCATGTCATTCTTTTTCAGTGTAGAAATTCTAAAATGTTTAGAGAAATGGCCTGATGACTCAATAAATAGCACATTTCCTACTTTAGCTGGCAATAAATATGTAACTCACTGATGTATCAGGTTCCCTAAAGTATTTTACACATATTTTATTAAAAGTCCCTTCAGAAAAAGTAAAATGTCAACATCATTAACTACTCTACTATAGATCATAGGTCTCTACTGACTCTGTACTCTCTAGAAGATATTTTCACCATAGACTGAGTTAAGATAGGGTATTACTTTTTTCGTATGGGTGTGTATGTGTTTGGATGAGGTTTCCATCCCTTCAAAGACAAAACCAGCCAAAGATGACTTACTGTTTGCATTTTGAGATACCTTGAGATTGAAACAGGGTATTGATTAGCAGCTTAACAGGATATTCAAAAAACTGACATGAGGCTGTAAGTTTATTAGTAACTAATCTGTTCTAAAATTTAAACTACTACCCACAACTACAGCCATGTAATTACTGACTCCTTTCCACTTCTGTTTTACAGAAAACTCTGTATGGGGAAATTTTAAAGAACAAGTTTTTTTAAAATGGTTATAAAAAATAATTCAAACAAAAATTCAAACCAAAAAATTAAAACTCCAGGTTTAGAATTACCACAGCAACACTACAAATTACTTGGGTTGTGTGCAATAAAAACCAGAAGGACTATGTCATCTATATTAAGTACCTGGACTACTGTATGGCAAATGCAATTTTACTGCAGATGAATGTGTACCTATTTTAGAATAGTTACAATATTTTAATAAATCTATCTGCAAAGATTCAAGAGAGAGAAAATAAATTACACTAAATGGAAGAATGATACAGCATAATGACTTAAAAAGGTCCTCCAGCATCTCAATCAAGTATGCAATTTGTTTCATTTTCCCTGCCTGCAATTCCCCATGCAATTTCAAATGTCTGTGATATTTATCTTCACTTCTTCTCCTAAACACTTTCAACCAATATTTAGGAAATAGGCAATTCACACATTTCTAAGGACTGAACACCTCATGGGTGAACAAAGATTCCACCTGAAAATATTTAATTATTAATCAACTACAGTTTTCTGCAATTAGGAAACAATTTGAAGTGTTAACACCGGTGGGGGAGACTGCAAGCCATAGGGGATACATTTTCCTTACAAATGCATTCTGTGCAAGACCTGAGAAACTAGTAGAATTCAGAGTCGGCAAAGCTTTGTAAGGCAGAGCATGGTAGAGACATATATGCCTAAGAATTCCCCACTATACACTGAATGGTGACAGTGGTTATCGTACAGCGGAAATTCATAAAATATTTAGGAGAAAGGGAAGTGAACTAACATTGAGCCTGCACCCCTCAGGCACCCAGGCACAGAAAGTGACAACGTACGCTCTCCTACATTGTCCACCGCAATGTCGAGCAGATCAGTCAGAAAAGCAGTAACTTGATCTAAAATGTTAAGCACTGGTTTCTGAAACTGCCTGTATCTTAAACCTCACTGAAAGAGATTACAGTACACACATTTTACCTATGAATGTCATGTAAATCGTAAGAATACAAGGCCTTCCTCTAGTTGTTCACTCCAAACTGTTAGGAAGCTAGGGTAAAATTGTTGATTTATCATATTTTAAGAGATATCACATGTGGCAGTTGCAGCTACACTCAAATCTTTCTATGAGACTTTTTATTTAATGAGAGATAAAAATGGAAATACTTGCTGAATGGCATTCTCATCATTTATCATTGGTGCTTCTTTTGGCAATGTGACTAGGCCTCCAATGTCCTAAGACAGGATGAAGAGTTGTTTATTGAGATAAAGAGTGTGACAGGAAACAGAATTACAATGATATATAACTTTATTGAACATTAGTTAGGCATTTCAGAATAGATGGCATTGTTAGTACAACGAAATGCAAAAGGTTTAATGTAAAAAATATTGTGACCCTATCAGAGTGCTTTTTGTCCCTATGCACTCACAGAAATGCAAAAAAAATAAACAGTTTTCAAGTGTGCAAAATAGAATCCTGTATCTGGGTCTCTTGCCCATTGTTATTAGTTACTGCTATCAGGGCAAAGACATGCTTGAAGGTAGGATTGTAAATCAATTTTTAGTCCAAAAGACATGATTACCATGGACACAAATTAATTACAAGAGAAAAAATCAGGGGGGAGCCAACCTGTATCCTACTTAGGAAAGCTAAAAATGTTTATGTCTTCAACCCATTTGCATTCCAGATAATCATCGGTAGTAATCATGACGGACACCCTAGTGGCTTAATGGAAGTAATAAGATAAAATACAAGGCCCAGTGGTACTGTCTCTTTCTTGCCACATACATTTTCCTCCCAAGTTTGCTGCCTAATAGGTTTGGTTTTTACTCCAAGAAGTAATATTATGTATAAAACTAATTCAGCTTTGGCTTGCCCATGTCATTTGCCCTTTACAAAACATTGTATCACCAGAGTAGGAGGATCTTCAGCTTGACAGAGTAAAATAAGCAATTTTTTTCTTTTGTTAATATTTGTTGTTACCTAAACATTTTGCTTCGTTTCCTATTAGGCTGGATTTCTTCTACTTCCTCACTTCCATTTTGTATCAGACCAAACGCAAAATTTCAGCTGAAGTTCAAGTGTCACTGTCAGTTCATTATTAGGAACAGTGATTTTGTCATTCAATATCACATTCATTATAATTATTGTCAATGAAACATATTCACATCATATTATAATGACATTCAAATAAAGAACTATGGGCAACACCCTTCTTCAGTTCAAAAATAGATTATCAGATGGGAAACCAAGAGGTTCTCTCTGGTTCTGTGCCAGACTACTCAGGTGACCACAGGGAAATCACCTATGATGGATAGAGATCTTGTCTCTCATGCCATTCCATGGTTATTCCAGTCCATATGAACTTTCTGTGATTTTCATACAAGGAATTTCATTGTGCTGACCCCACTTCTGTTAAACACAGGTACTGCTCACCCACCTTTGAAAACTACAGATTAGCAATGCAGTATAAATATCCAAGCAAATCATTGTAATTCTCAGATTCTTGCAATATTTTCTTTTAAATCTCAGTTTCTTGCACTATTTTCTTTGTAAGAGTTATATCAATGCTTTATTTACATGGCTGTCTATCATCCAGGGACAGCTGAGATGCAGTTTTCTTGGAAATGAGCACAAAACCTCAAGGATATATGCTTCTTTAAGAGGTAAGATGTACATTCTCTAGAACTACAGCCCAGAGAAAACTTACCTCCCTTAACAGAAAACCTGTTCTTTATGGCATAAGAAGGTTGTTTATGATATGAATTCAGTTGAAGAAGTATAAGGGAAGTGCCACAGTCCGAGAGGGGATAGGGCTGTGACACAGCACGGATAGATCTGGAAACAAGGATGCAGATGGAATGCTTTATTGAGGCATGCACGGGATTTTTTATCAGTTCAGGTGGAGAAAGGACCAGAACATGGGGTGGAGCATGAGACAGACAAACGGGGGAACAAATTGGGATAGGGACGCAAGCAAAAGGGGGAGGAACGTGGGAGGAGCCAGGGAAGGGAAGGGCGAATGGTGTCCTTTTCCAGGCAGAATGATGTCTGTCTTCTCTCTGCAGCTTCTCCAGCCAATCAGAGAGGGGAGCAGGGAAGCAGGGAGCAGGGAAGAAGGCATGTCTGGGCATGCCCGGGAAATATAAATATGGGGCAACATACAATGTGTATATTTATAAGCACATAAAAACTGTAAAGTCCGTATAATAAAGTCCTGTCAATTGCTGTATATCTTCCTCCATGCCTGGAACTGTTCCCATCCTGAATCTTGCTCCTTCACGGGGAAGCATATTTTTCTGAGTAGGAGTGGCTGTTTAAAACACATTTTAAGGCTTTTGAATTTTAAAACTATTGTATAGGAGCAGACAAACAATGAGCCCATGAAGCAGCTGAACCATATTTGTTCCTAGGTTCTCATGAGGGACTGTCCTTTGGTCACAGTTGTATAGCATAAGGGAGCAGGACTCAGAGATACTGAGTTTGTGGTGATCAGTGTCACTACAGCACTTCAGTCTTGACAATACACTTTAATTCCAAATAGATCTGTGATCTGGTAAATCTATTAACCTATTCCTTATTTAGGAGAGTCTATATTAATGGTGTTTTCCTGTTAATGGGATCTGAATTGCTCTGCATTGTGTAGACTTCACGGCCTAATGGGCAGTACCTTGAACACTCCAAGCCACCTAGGCAGGGTCTTTTATCAGTCTTCAATTGATGGAAATCTTTTTGCTAGGAGTAGCAACAAAGATCCTGTCTAATAACTCTCTCAGTGAATTAAAAGTCTTGTGCATTTCAGTTTCTGGATCTACAATATTTTCTCTTCTGCCTTCCAGTTCCTACAAGTCTCTTCATAATAAGTCTTGATCTTTTGTCTGGAAAAGGTGAAACATCTGTTCATATCACATAAGGAAAAAGTCTCAAGCAGTTGTAAATGCAATAGGACCTTGTTTATTGACTCTACTTCCAGAACTCAGATAAAATATGATATCTCATTGCAAAACTCACAGGTCACAAATTCCCACTCAGAAAATACTTTAGTCGTGACTAGAATGTGAGTTAATTCAAGAGCTATGTTTTAAATTAGGTCATTTGCCATGGCATGTGAATACTTTTATTAAAGTCTTGGTCCTCGTTGTCCAATTACTATAGCGAAAAGTCATTTCTTTAATCTAAAAATATGTGTCCCCACCAAAACTGCAAGACAAGTAATAGCAACTGCATCTGTATTGTTCTTGTTTTCAAAAAGCAATGTTTTATGATTCTTATAATGTCATCAATTATGCAAATGTTATAAGGATTTTAGATCTCATGGGCTCAAAGCAACAGACAATTATTTTGTATACAGTTCATAGAAAAGAATACTTACTTTAAGAGAAAGTACAGTTATTATTTTTATGATTTCAGCAATGAGTGGAGCTCTATGAAAGTGATGATATCTACTCTTAATAACATTTTAGTTTACTTTGTAAAATTATATCCCTTTTCAAATATTACTGCAGAGAAAAATGGCAAATGGATTTGATAATAAAAATATTATAGCTGAACTATCTCATCTTCTGTCATATACTTACTGTATACCAAAGCCGAGAGGAAATCGGAAGGAAAACGAGTGAGCAGTTCAGAGGAGTGGGAAATCTGGGGGTTTTTTTTAAGTAGAGAGATAAAATATTCAATTAAAAATTACAATAATTTTCAATTATTATTCCAAACAGTCATGGAAAGGATTATTGCAAGTTGTGCCCTTTTGACCACGCATATAACAAGCAATATAATTAACCTATATATGTTTAAATATACATAAACTACAAAAATTTTTGAGGATTCGTTCTACAAGTTGTCTATTTATATAATAAAATGTGAAATGCAGCTTGATTCTGTCAAAGAAGAATTGATATCAAAGTATAATTAATTGGAATTAGAAAGAAACAAAATATTTTTGGATTCTTGGATAAATGCTTTATTGTTTTGTAGTACTGAAGAGTAGGACTTTGCTGAACATTTTCCAAACATCACATTTTACTGTTCTGAAAAGAAAAATATTGATCAAGTAAGTTCCTTGAAAGACTTGACAAGAGCAGGATAAAAAGTTGGGGTCATAAGAATTATCAAACTGGAGAGAAATTCTGCTTATTGTAACAGAATTATTTATTATTTAAATTCTGTTTATAAACACTTTATTACATATCAGTTTAGATGCTTTTTTTTTTTTTTTTTAGAATTTACATGTAGTGTGTATTTTACCTCAGGTTTGTAGTGTCATGTTTATATTAGTTTCTCTAAGAGTATCACGATATGATATAAAGAATATTTAGACATGCTGTTAATTTTTATTTATACACTCGTGATTTTATATTAATTCTTAAAAAAAAAAAGCAGAGAGCATGTATTGTTTACATGGGAAAAATCCTATAGATGCCTGAATAACCTCTAAAGCATACTGAGGAAAAGATTTTTCAGACAAGAGAAGATAATTGTTAGAGGGAAATTAGAGTGTAGTAAGATAACAAGATATTAATAAATCCTATCTAATAGATGCAAGGATTATCTGTTTTCATTGTAGTTCTATAATAAAATTAAAGATTATCTACTTTTAATTGCAATCCTCTTTTGAAAAGCAAAAACAAATCCTTCTTATTGTTTTCCTTGTTTATTACCTCTCAGCAATTGATTTCCCTACCGAGAAGTGCTCATTCCACATACAAAAGCATATTTCCTAACTTCAAACACTCTTCACATCCTGTCATTTTTTTTGTTCCAAATATTGCCATTATTAGTGCAACTACAGGTCGAAGAGCAAACAACACTTGAGAAACTGCTGTGAATGTATGGTTATTGGCTTTATACTTCTAAAATCAGCATTCATTTCAATGCCTCTGTAGACAAGAGCAATAGGCTTGAGTGGTTAATCAGACAATGTTCCACTCCTAATCTAAGTAATAACCTAGAAGAGGTTTTTTTTATCTTCATCATTTATAGCCTCAAAAAATTAGTTTCCTGGTACTAACTTGGTTAGACAATGAAAATAATACAATTAACAGTATTGTTAAGGATGTTGAAACCTGGTTCAGTTTCAACTTTGTTATTTTGGGGGTTTGTTTGTTGTGGGCTTTTTTTTAAAGTCAAAAAACTCACCATTAATTTCTGAGACATGACCCAACAGAAGACCCAATATAGTTTTGCAAATTCATTAAAGAGAGAAAAAACTGTTACCAGTAAAAGGGTGAGCAAAACATTTAGCTGGCACTTTCTCTACACTCCAGCTCACTGTCAAACGGGGTGAGTGATCTCTAAGGTGACATTTCACTAGCTTTGATGCAAGATGGGCTTCTCCCATAAAAAGAAGGTTATTCGGTAACAGTTCATTGAAATTCTGTTTAAATATTGGCATGACTGAATACAAATAAAATACTTCTTTTTATTGTTAGAACATATAATTCTTAAAAAGGCAGAATTTTTATCTAATATATTATTCGGATGTTTCATGAAAGCAAGACTATACCATGTATAATGAAAATGGCAGTAAATACCACAGTGAATCTTTTTAACTCTCACAATCTCAAATGTTTTTTGAGAGCACTGAGATTTCAATTACAGTTAGTCTTGATCTTACTGAAAAATTGTCACAACTGTTTTGTGAACTAGTTAGATAAAGGATAAGTTAATTTTCTTAATAAATTTTGAAATATTATGCAAAATATCTAAAAAGTAGTAACAACATTTTTTCAAGTAGTCTGAAATTTCTATATTCCACTATATTTAAAATTTTTTTCTCCTGCTTTTGGTTTAAATATATATTTAGAGAATGTATTTTGTAAACAAATTTCTTACCGGAGATTAGTTGCCCATCGATGATTCACAAAGCATGCTTCTGGAGCAGATGAAGGCCAAAAAGGAAGGATGTATCTAATTTGAACTCTAAGTGAACCAGACTACTAGCCTTTTAAGAAGCTTGTTAGTGAACTCTTAAACCGAAGGGTTGGGGAAAAGCTAAGGTGTATAAAAGAGTGTCTTTTACAGAGAAGGCCATTCAAATTGTCTGACTTGTGAAGGTTAAGAAATAGACCTATAAAAAATAGGAGTGCTATTTAAATAGGATGCGAAGTGGACCAAAATGCATGCTTTAACACCAGCGTTAAAAATCTAAGAAATATAAGAGTGGAAAGAGGAAAGTCTAGCTGAGAACGAATAAGTATACTTGTCCAAGGACAAGAACTGAGAAGAAGCCAGCAGCCAGGTTCAAATCCAACAGAAAGAGGAAATGCTTCATGAGAGAGATGTTAGAGAGAGTATGCAGGTTCAAGTTCACAGAAATAAATTATTGATAAGTACTGTATAGATACAGATAATAATGAGATAAGCAGTCTAAAGGACTATTAAATAAAGAATGTCTGCCTAATCTTACTTTTTCTCCATGAGGTGCTCATAAGCACTGTTAGAAACAGGGTACAGAGGGACACGATCCTTTGGTGCAATTTAGTGCAGTTCTTTTCCAAATTGTAATGTGAGGAATGTTTTATTCACAATTAAGTACTTGTTATGTGTTTTTGATCACTGTCCTCATAGGTCATTACCTCTGCTTTTCAGATCAGTCCCTGGAGGAATGAAAAATTAATCCCCATGAAGTCTGCTTCCAAGCTCAAGTTCAAATATGTTCTCCTAGATGGATCTAAATTTCTATAATCACAGGAAAGAAGAGATGTGAACAACTCTCCCATTTATTATTTTCTCATATTTTTCCTGAGTCTTTCTTTATAGGCTTCCTCAAATCTCCCTTTCATCATGGGCGATGGTCACCACAGATTCACAGTCATTGGGACTTTGATACAATTGTGATGCCCTTCTGAATTTCAAAGAAAAATAGTAACTCCATCACGATAAGAGCCAAGCTTTCCATCATAGGACCACATATCTATATGCCCCCATGTTTGTATTTTTTGATGATTGTAAACCACAGTTAACTTTGGTTTAACATCTTTTCCCTTAGAAAACTGACTCTCTGAAGATACTGCTGAAATATCAGAGAAACTGGTAAAACACTATGAATGGAAGGATTAAGGGGCACTGAAATATAAACTGTACTAATAATGCTATAAATCAAAATAATGCAATGCTGACTTCTGGTGGTGAGGTATTAAAAAGAGCAAGTTCCCTCTAAGTCACTATAATAGGGCAAATGCATCAACATAATCTTGCTGCTACTGTACAATCAGCCACAGAAATAATTACAGACAATTTAGTTCTCCAACCCTTCTATCTCCTCAGTACTACAAAAGCTCTGTGTTTTCACCCTTTTCAGACTCAGTTCTTGACTGCTGTTATACAGATGACTTATTCTCTCTCTCTAACATAATCTTTTATTTATATGCAAGAGACTCTATTACAACAACTTGGAACAAAGCCTGATTTCGTCAAGTAGTTGATTTAAAGGATTTGCATTTCTAAACATTCTGTGTGCATTTTAATGCACATAAATAAGAAAACCATGTGTGCATTTCTTTCTTTATTTGAAACTATGCTTGGCAAACAATCATTACAATTATAAGTAGCATACCATTAAGCATATGGTTAAATGACAACGTATTTGCTTATTTCAAGATCAATTCTCTTGAAAACATTGCTTTGTTTAATATTAAAATTCATAAATCAAAGTTTTATAATAATAAAAGACATCTATCCATAAAATAATGTTGCTTTGCCTCAGGAGAAAATACATGACCATTGTGTCTAGAGGTTTAGAGCTGTACATAAAGTTAGGTTCTTTGCACAGTTCAACATCCCGCTTGGCCTCTTGCTCAAGGGAACATTTGTTAAATTCTGACATTCTCAGACACTGTGCCTGGAAAATATTTACCACTTCTATATGAACTTAAGGAGACCTCATCTGAGCTGCAATATGTATTACTGCAGTTCTTGCCAGCCCATAATGAAATGTCACAGTCCTCAGACAAAAGATACTGTATGAATATATGCGATATCCCACTTCCTCCCAATCATCTTTTACTCCCAGGATACAAAACAAATAACACACAGGAGATCAGACCTTATATAAAAAAGGAGCTTGTGTATAAAATTAAGCAATTTAGAGGCTTAGGTCCCCTTTAACATTCAATCCTTCTCACTGTTTTATGGAAGATGACAAAGTCTGCCTGTGAATGCCCAACAAAAAAAATTGTGCATTATTTCTCAAGTCTTGAAAAAAAATATGCTTTAATTTGAATTAAAAATATCATTTTATGAGGCTGTTTGACCTGTAAATTCAGCATGGGATTTGATATTTAGACTACACTTTTTTTTGCTCCAGGATCACTCCCAGGCTAATAGTTTCTGTTAAATAATTGGATGAGTGATGCATGAGCTGAAAGTTTCCAACATACTGTCTCAACAACACATTTATTAAGCAGAATGAACAGGAAAACATATGGAGGTAAGATAAGAAAATGGATTTAATACTGTCTAGTCTCAGTTAACTGTATAAGGTAGTGTTGTGTTTTCTTGATTAAACTCTTTGTATGTAAAAATTATAATAAATTAACAGAAGTATATACAGACATTATTTCCTTTGGACAGAGCTGGACAAACTCCTCTATAAAACACCTCATTCTGCTTTACCAGTGAGGGTGTGTAGCAATGAACCACAAGGTGCCAGCTTCAACCTGGCAAGAAAATATGTATGGAAAAATAAAAACATTGGAAGGTCAAAGGATGAGAGGAAGTGATACATCTGAAATTTTTGGTCCTGAAACTCCAATTAGAAAGTATACACCTGCCACAATCATAAAAGCTGGAGGAAGACTATGGAGTTTTGAAAGGGCCATCTGGAGACATCAAGTAACATAAGCAATATGGTACTTGTTTATTAGTTACTAGGAACAAAAATAGATCAGATCATGCTCTCTTTTTGTGTAATTTTCCAGAGGAGACAAATGCACAGCTGATGTAAAGCAGAGGTAACACTTTGCATATTTAGGATTTAAAATCTACTCTGGTGAAGGGCACTTGCAGTTTTCCATCGACTCAGTGAACAGGAGCAGCATAGGGCACAAGTGGATCTTCCCTCACGAGGTTTTTTGTACATAGAGAGCAAGAGAAAACATTTTTCAAGATCAATGCAGGAGAGCTTGGACGAGTCAGCTCACTCAAGTAAATTGATACAGCTTTTTTCCTTTTACTTACTTTCTCCATGCTTTTCAGTGGAAGAACAAGCCTTTCTGTGCTCTTCACTCTTTCTCTGATCAATCTTCTAAACTTAGCAAACCATATGAAAAATGGATTTTTTATTTGTGACAGCATGAAGGCAAGGTATTGACTAAGTCAATTTCTGCTCCTTTCCTGTCCTCTGAAAATGTATTTAATTTTATCAATGGAATAATCTCAGTAGGAGAATCCAAGAAGCCACCTTCAGGCTTTGCTATAGCTACCAGATGAGAGTGTTACTCTGGCATGCAAGTCATGAGTTTGGACCCTTATCAAATCCAGTAGACATCCTAACTCAAACAAAACTCCACTATGATGTTTGATTAGAGATCTATCTTATAAATACCTGCATAAGGACAACAAATAAAATGTACAATATTTGGCCTGTTTTTCCTGTAAATTAGTTCTCTTAACCCACTGTAGCCTCACAGTTGCTCTATGCTGCTTTTCACTGCCCTGCATATTTTTTCCGTAACCTCCTTCGTAAAACCTTAGCAGAAATTCCATCTAGTTGTGGAGACTTGATAGTTTTCATTTGTGTTAAATTGCTAAATGCTTCCGCCTCACTGGTCACAAAATCATTCAGAGTACTGAATTTGTGCATACACAAATTGGTGTGTCAGATGGCATATTTCTCCTGGTCTCTCAAGTAAATACACTGGAGAAGCATCCCTGTAATTGTATGCTTTATCATTCCGTCTATCTTCTTTTCTAATCCCCTCCTCTGATATTTTAATTTCTTTCTTCAGTGAATTCTGGGGTTTTTTTACCTAAAAACAAGTCTTGTATATGTGTTTCTTCAGGTCTCCTTTTTGTTCTCCTGGCATTGTTAATGCATTCTTTTTATAGTATTCAGTATTTTGCTTAAATTCTTTTCATGATTTATGTCTTCTTCTGTTGTTGCTTACAGTTTTCACATAGTTGATGACTTGTATTCTTGTCTAAATTGGTCTAGTGATTTCATGCTGTACTCTTATGCTGAATAGATATTTATATAAAATAGGATATTTGTTACTGAGTGCTTCATATTTCACCCAAGTTCATTTTAGTTCACTAGGAACTTTCAGACGTTTGTTTTGGTTAATGCTACAAATAATTATTGTGTAAAATTTAAGCCTGAAGTAAAGGAATAATAGTAATGCCCTGAATCCTAGATGTGATCTAGAGGTCCCATCTTCCCTACACCAATTCTGTTTCCTTAGTATTGACAAGTTCACTTTCTATTATAAACTAATTTAAAATTTTATTCAGCATTTATTATTTCAGCATCTCCAAGAGTGACAAATAGCAATATTGTGCCCTTTGGATGAGCCAGGCAGGACAAGTAGCCTTTAGGACTGTCTCTTTCACAAGCCCAATTTCCTAATCTAGGATGCAGGAAGCAGGAGATTTGTAATATACAGCAACAATTCAGAAAATTCAATTCTGCCTTCTGTGCCACAGGCATCGTTGTGGAGAACTCAGAGCCAACAAAGATGCTCTGTGTCCAGAATTAGTCTTCTCTGCACAGCTAGGAGAAAAGGCTTCTAAATGAACAATGGTTCAGGCCTTGGGGGAAGATTTTATGTAAACTGTAAATTATAACAGTTTAGACTCCTTCAAGCTAATCTCTGATGTTGGCCATTAGTCCTTTTCTGCTATAATGTGAGCCATAATAGTTTCATTCACTTTGCTCTTTTAATTATACACATCTAATGAATATTACTAGGCTTTGTTTCCCCATTGTATTCTGTCTTTTTGAAATATTGTGTGACCTGAACTTACAACCTCAGTGATGGATCTTTAATGATCTGTAGGCAATGAGCCTCATAACTTTCTCTTGCCAAATAAGCTTTCATTTCAGACAATTTTATTACTCCTTAGCAATATAAACACAAGTATGCCTGTTTTGTTTATGAGAGTTTCCATTCTTGGTGTTTTATCCATCCCTCATTCATTGCATTTCTGCAGTTATCAGAGCTTTTTCAGTCTAAATACCCGAATAGAACACCCTTTAGAATGAACAATTGAACTGGCCAGCACACTGACTCATGTGGGGTATTCAAAAGCACATGGTATGTGGATGAAATTTTACAATGTTTAAAATTATCTTGCATTGCAATGAGAACATCAGTATCTGATCTTAGCTGGCATAAGGGTTTCTTGCTCCCAAAGAAGCATAAGGACCTTCATTTACCTCTGCATACTGCGTGCTTCTAAAGGACTTTCCCTTTCATGTCTCATACTGGGAAAGGCTAGTACCCTACAAAGGTCTCCTCCTTACAGTTAGTTTATTTCCTTTCCCATCCAAAGCATACACTGGGAACACAGGTCTTGGGATGTTTGCTTCACCCTATCAGCCTCTGCTAACTGAGAAAAAATTGGGATTACGACAGGCATAGCTGAAAAAAAAACAAATGGAAGTCTCCTCCTGACCCTAAGGCTGAATTAGGTAGAGAGGATGAAACACTATTAAGCACTTCTGTGTTGAGTTGTTGGACAATTTCTGTCAAGGCTGATAGCTATGTTGAAATAGCTATGTTAAAATCAGTGTTGCGGCCCCACTGCAAGTCATAGGGCTGGATATAATTCTATTATACTTGCAACAGGACTTACTCAGGCTGTTAATGATGCCAGATATTGGATCCAGGTGTTAGAATAGATGCTCTTAGAACCATAGAATAAAATCATAGAATCGTCAAGGTTGGAAGAGACCTTTGAGATCATCAGGTCTAACTTTCAACCCAGCACTGTCACTGTGTCCCCTGAACTACCAAATCATATTACCCAGTGCTAGACCCACACAAGTCTTAAACACCCCCAGGGATGGTAACTCCACCACCTTCTTGGGAAACCTATTCCAATGCCTGATGGGCCTAAGACTGATTTTTTTCTTTCCAATATGTAATCTGAAACTCCCCTGTCTCAGTTTAAGGCCGTTTCCTCTTGTCCTTTAACTATAGCGATGGTAGAAGGGATCAGTCCCCACAACAACCTCCTTTCAGGTAGTCACAGAAAGAAATGAGGTCCCCCCTGAGCCTCTTCTCAAGACTAAACAAATCCAGCTACCTCAGTCCTTCATCATAAGACATGTTCTATAGTCCTTTCATAAGCTTTGTTGCCCTTTGCTGGACACGCTTCTGCACCCCAATGTGCTTTTTACAGTGAGGGGACCAGAACTGGACTCAGTATTCAAGGTGTGGCCTCACCAATGCAAATACAGGAGGATGATCTCTTCCTTAGTCCTGCTGACTACACTTTTCTTCACATAGGCTGAGATGCCATTGGCCTTCTTGGTCACCTGGGCACACTTAACCAGCAACCCCAATTCCCTTTCTGCCAAACAGCTCTGGAGCCACTCCTCCTGAAGCCTCCTCTAGCACCCCTCCTGAGTGCTTTTAAGTAGGAACCTTCCTCACATTTCCTAGTATCCTTCAAGGGTGGAGATGAGAAGATGTCACTGATTATTCAAACCAGTAAGGTGGTGAGAGGGAAACACAAAGATATGGGAAACCATGCATCGTGTAAGATTTCGGAGCAGATTTTGTCTTCTTGAGAGGATGATTTTTTTCTGTATTTTCAGCATAAACTAAGCACACATGTGCACATTCTGGTCTAAGCTGCAATATTCCATCTCACCTGCTACAGGGTGATGACTTGTATGGTTAATTTCTCCTACAGCCAGCTGTACTACTGAAAAAATATAATATCATTACTCACAGAACTTACCTTAGAATTTTTCTTTGGAACTATTTACTATGCTCCTCTGTTATCATGCAAAAGAATTACAGGGTTTACTCATAGCTTCCTTTGATACCATCAAGAGGACAGCAAAGCTAATAACCAGATATTCCTCTAAGCTCTATAAACAGATCTTTGAAAGCCATAAAAGTCTGCCACAGTTCAATTACAGAAACAGACTTCACTAAAAATATCTGTCCACAGAAATCTAAGAATATACATAAGAACATTTGCAACAACCCCTGCTGTCTTTTCAATGGATAATTGCAGTACTGACTTTCTTGAGCATCAATATATGAATAATACAGGAAAAAAAGGAGTAACGAATGTAGAAATACTGCTGACTTGCTATTGCCAGATGTCAGATTTGTTCTACTAGATAGGGAACAAAGAAAATAAGCAGTAAAATGTCTTTGATATGTCTTGATTGTTTAACAGTTTGTTCCTGCCAGCAACCTCCTAGAAACTTCATTGCAGTGAAGTAGCTGTTCCCCAGAGATAGTTGATAATATGTTTGTTTGGTTGGGAATCACAAAGTTTTTTGTGCTGTAGGTATGTAATATCATCCAGCAGAGGAATCTCTTTTTTTGCTCTGATTACACCTGCAGCCCTGACTCCAGAATGCTCTGCAGTCTCTCCAACACAGCCTTCTTTGATCTGTGCTGATGTAGGAAGGCACAGTAGTATGGCAAAAATTTTCAACAAGAAGCACTATTCATTGTGATATCAATACCCATGAATAGAACTGTTGCCTTCTTTTGGTCAATGAATATCTGTTAGATTAAAGCTGTACCTGGATTTGTATATGCTAAGGGAGAATTTTTTTTACAGAAGAAAACACGGACTGAAAATTGTAGCAAATATAAAGTGAAATCAGAGAGAAGAGAGGAAGACCACACATGGCTTTGAGGCACAATCATTTATCTAGAAGCAAAATCAGTCAGAAATTGTGGTCATAAATAAAACTAGGACTTTTCATACCCCTATCATTGATGAATCCATCCAGTTTTACATATTTATCAGATAATTATGAATTATGCATATACACGCAAGACTTTTAATTAAAGTACTCTTTTTAATATAAATAAATGTTTATATATTTAGATAGAAATCTACTGCTGTATAGAGAAAGGTTAACTTTACCTGTGCGTGAAGAAGACCTATTTACTGTATTTTGTCTTCTTTTATAAAAAATGCAGAAACACAGAACTACTATACTCAAACAGCAGGAGAGTAGGACGCACTATTACCTTTCTTTACAAGTTCACTAAAGTTTAAAGTCCTATGCTACCTCTTCTGAATACCACTGTTTACTATTTACTGCTTAATAATATTACTGGCACATTCTCATTCGAGGAGATTGTTGTCAAATGTCACTGTCAGATCACAGTAAAAAAACCAACCAACCAACCAAACAAAAAACCCTTGCAATTTGTGGTACCACAAAATAGTATTTTCTGATATATTTTTAGTGAGATAAAAATGCTATATAATTTCTTACAGATCACAGAAAGAAAGCAGCTTTTATTTTAAAGTTTTTTTAAAAATTCTGTAACATGCACTCTGAAAGCTTGATCAATAGTGTCTTCAAGAACATAAGTCTAGAATTAACAATAATTTTATTTGAGCTTTCCAGTTCACTTTTATAACATATTTTCGAACCAGCAACTAGTGGAGTACAACAGCTAGTCTGAGTACTCACAGATGTCATCTACTGGGAGATGTAATGATTTCAGTTAACATTGTCTCACGTGGAAAAGAGCATTCTTTTGACTGAACAGCCTCCTATGAAAATCTCATAAAAAACAACCCACAACAACAATTATTTATCGTGTATGGATAAATAGCACTTAAGTTGTCTAGAAGAACATTTTACAACTACTACTAGTTGAATTATTTCTTGCAGGTAAAAATAAAGCCCTGGCCTGGATAATTTCACAGAATCATAGAATGTTAAGGGGTTGGAAGGGACCTTAAAGACCATCCAGTCCAAACTATCCCTGCCATGGGCAGGGACACCCTCCACTAGACCAGATTGTTCCAGGCCTTATCCAACCCAGCTTTGAACATTGACAGAGATGGGGCATTCACAACCTCCTTGGGCAACCTGTTTCAGTGTTTCACCACCCTCACAGTAAAGAATTCCTTCCTTACAGCTAACTTAAATTTCACCTATTTGTACCCATTACTCCTTGTCCTATCCCTACAGTTCCTGAAGAAGAGTCTTTCTCTGGCTTCCCTGTAGGCTCCCTTCAGATACTGGAAGGTTGGTATGAGGTCTCCACACAGCCTTCTCTTCTCCAGGGTGAACAACCCCAACTTTCTCAGCCCGTCTTCTTAGGGGAGGTCCTGCTATAAAATTTGTAGCCCTCCTCTGGACTTGTACCAACAGTTCCATGTCCTTCTCATGTTGGGGGGCATTTTTTTCAACTTTCTTGACTTTGCATAGAAAACCTCGCATTACATTACTATGCAATATTTTTCATAAACTGTGTTATACAAATCATGAGGCACAGTGACCAATTTAATATTTTTATTTTATTCCTAATAATGGGATATCCATAATAATGGGAAAACCACTCATTCATAGCTGCTGCTAATAATTCACTGTTCAGTATATGTTTCTAGGCCACTGGTAACTAATGTTACACCTTCAATAAGGTACTTGAAGACAACAGGGCCACTCAAGGGATTGGGAACAAAGCAGGACAGTAGCTTAAGGTGCAACTCTGCTGCCTTTAGTTGCAGCAAGCATTGAAAATCTGTACTTCCCCATAACCTCTATGTGTGCTATATGACATCCCTCAGAGGTTGTCTATCTTAAATCAATCAGCAACTCATAAAGTTGTTCAAAAGAAACAATTAGGCCGTCATTACAAACTGTTCACTGACTTCCATGAGAAACCAAAGAATCATCAAGGAAGCTTCCCAAATTCTCTTTTTAAGCTGTAGTCAGCTACGGTCAGACCTGCAGTGGAGAATAGAGAATATAATAAAAGTCCTAGCAAATTATATGTAAATTTACAAACCTGCGGACATATAAAGCACTATTTCACCAGAGGATGCAAATGAAAATCTTAGACATATAGATCTGCTCAGCTGTGCATGGAGTGGCATGTACTCATTGAAGATAAAACAATGGTGGGGAAAAAAGGATTAATAGTTACTGAAAGTTTTCAAGGCACTGAAGTAAAACCCATCTTGATGGAGTTGTCAAACCACACAATTGAAAGAGAAGTGGGTAGGTCAAATACAGGAGCCATATTCAGTTGTCAGTTTTTAAGTTCCCTATGATAACATTGGAATTTTCTTTATGTGCCCTCGGGAACTTGGTGATAGTCGTTCAAGCACACATTCTTTTCTATATAACTCATTTATGCAGAAACACAGAATGTGAAAATGCTCTGAAAAAATCCTACTGCTTCACGAAGATTCTTTTAGATTTAAACATTTTGTTCATTCATCAAAGTTAAACTGAGGATCTCCGAAGTCCAAATTGCCCTTCAAAATTCTGAAAAACCAACAGTGATATTTGCTACTGCTCAGAATAATTTCTCTGGAGCAACAATCTGTCTCATAGACCCTAAAGTCTATGTTAATAATTATCATAATTGCCAATAAGAAAACACAAGGGCTGTGAATTACTGACTTTCAGGCTTGAAACTCCTATTTTATTTTATGAAATATTAAAGTGCTGTTCAGACTGTGTAAAAACTAGAGAAACCTGTGGTGATGTATTTATAATGATTGCAGCTTGCCAATGCCTTTCAACTACTTCATTGGAAGAAAGATAAGTTGTGTAAAAATGCAAATTTCCCTTTTCTTGTTGCTTCTTAATGCACTGGAACATCTGTATCTAAGACACCAATCTAAAAACTAGATTATCAAAGACTAGATTTAATAAAAAAATATTAGTTCAGGAACATAAACTTGAGATTATTGAGAAGGTTGTTTTGAACAGTCAGACCTGTGCTATGTCTGAATTCAAAGCTGTTTTGGCTGCAGTGTGTACTGCTGTGAAATTGAAGCAGGTAGTATCTTCAGATAGAGATAAAAATAAACAAAAAGTGTTGAAAACTACAAATTGGAAAACTTATTTGTCATATAACATCCCCTATCGCATCATCCCAAGAGACATGCAAGCCTGAAACTATTTCAGAGGTGGTAATGGCATAAACCATCATTCTGAGAGATGATTAACAAGAACATCTGATTTATGTTCTATATTTCACACATTACTCCTGATTCGATCACCAGTGGGGATATCCGTGTCTTCTCTATAACTGCATGGTCCTGGGATTTTCAATCTTTCTTAGCACAAAGAATTTTCTCGTGTTTTGTTTTTTTGGGTTTTTTTGTCTGTTTTCCAAGTTCCTGCATTCCTAATGTTTTTAAGAAGGACTATTACAGAAGGCAGCATCTGCAGGAGGGCATATTACTGATTTATATAAAGACAGCCTAACAGTTTGATTTTGATCTGTTACTTTATGTTACAGGCACCAAAATTCTACAAGTTGAGTTCAACTGCTTTGTCTACAACAGAGTATATATCCACTAGGCTGTCCGGGGTGGGACTGAAGCTTGTGTGTGTATAACACATCTGACCTACCTGTAGATGTGCGTCTTTGGGTAAGGAAGGTAGAGTGGTTCAGCATGGGCATATATATATATATATATATATATGTATTCAGGCAATTAGGTTGAGCATTGTGTTACCGTGACCACGCTGCCAGGAGTACCTGAACCAGCTTTTTTAAAATGAGCTTGGGCAACACACAAGGGCTGGAGTTGCTGCAGCCTTGCCAGATAGCCCAGTCCAATCAAGACGGTGCAGAGAACAAAGGGGAGCAACCTCATCTCTGTGTCCTTTGTTATCTGTTCTGTGACATGCAGCCGGAAAATAGGAGGCTTTCATTTTTTCAAGTAGATTCTACCTAATTGGGCTTTCTGGAAACAGAAGCTTCCATACATCAACAAGGGCAGTGCATGTACTCAACAGACAACACAGAGTATGTATATGTAGCAGGATACACAAGGAATGTTATGCTTTATGTCCAGGTATCTGAAACTGCACTGTTTTTTTTGAAAATAAGGTCACACATATAAATATATAAATAAGGAAATGAAAACTTAATATTATCCATCCACTTTCTGTAATATTTTTATTTCAACTCTAGTCCTCATGACGGATGTTAAATTCTGAGTCCTGTGTCAGACTGAATGTCATGTTTGTTTTCTGAGATACATAATAAGGCTGAAGATAAACTCTGAAAAAAACTGTGTCAAGAGGAAAAGTTTAATTATGGGTGTTTCTGTGAAATGTGACATTTAAGATATTCTTCCTCAGCATGTGTGATGAATTATTTACTGAGAGTCCAGTGTAAAAGTAATTTATTACCTGCATATCTTTGCTATAGAAAATTTTTAAAAATGCATGTTATGCAAGTGTAGCAATCTATTGTTTAATGATATCTTCTTCTGTGATTTAGATGTCTACAAGAATATAAACCTTAGAGGAAAGGGCACAAGGATTAATTCTGAGCAAAACATCAAGGTCTGAAACATCCAGTTTAGATCCATACAGAGGAGAAAAGAAAAAAAAGGTGAAAATCCAAACCATTTCAAGTTATGTTTCCTAGGGTGTATAAAAGTGTCTCATACTTTAACTATCATGCAGCAGGAATATTTGGAATTATACTGTGATGTCAATAATTGTAGGGCAGAAGTTGTAATATACCTTGTTTTCAAGCATTATGAAAATGTTTACAGAGAGAAAGTCAAGTGGACATAGTACATAACTGAAAAATGAGAGGTGACAAGGATTGCATAATTGGATCCACAAAGGTGGGGTATTTACATAAGGATTCAGGTCAAGGATGGATGGAGGTCAGCCATTTTGGGACTAATCAGCTATCTATAGTGGTAGCATGTAATGTTGAAATATCCATTCAGTCAGGAGGAAAAAAACAAACTACCATCTGGTTTTGCTAAATTACCTGTTTATTCTGCTTCTACAAATAGAGTAGTATGACTGCAAATATAAGGTTGGTGTGATACCTATTGATATAATTCTGAATATGACAGTAGTATCTAGAAACTGCAATTAAGAGGGAGGCAAGATTGTACTTGGATATTGCACAAACACTTTGCACAACAGACTTCTGCCCAAGGAGCTCAGCTGTATACAGGAGAGAGAAAAGTTGGGAAGAAGCAAAAAAACTTAATGATTGCCACGTGCAGTGAATAATGTCAAAGGAACTTAGGTTTCAAATGACTTTGAAACTCTAGACTGAAATTCTGTGTCCTAGTCTGCAGCTAATTAAGGAACCAAATCCTAACCTGCTGAAAACTCGGTTGAGAGTTTTAGCTGAAATACATTCAAAATCTGTCAAAACCAAAAAACACCAAACATAGAATCATAAAATGGTTTGGTTTGGAAGGGACCATTATAGGTCATCTAGTTCCAAACCCCCTGCCATGGGCAGGGTCATCTTAAACCAGATCAGGCTGCTCAAAGCCTCATCCAACCTGGACTCGAATACTTCCTGGAACAGGGCATCCACAACTTCTTTGGCAAACTCTTCCAGTACCTCATCACTCCTGTTGCAAAAAGCTGCTTCCTTACATCTAATCTAGATCAACCCTTCTTCAGTTTAAAACCATTGCCTGTTGTCCTATCACGATAGACCCTGCCTAAATGTATGTCCTCATCTTTGTTATAGACTCCCTTCAGAAACGGGAAGGCTGCTATAAGGTCTCCCCAGAGCCTTCTCTTCCCCAGGCTGAATGATCCCAACTCTCTCAACCTGTCTTCATAGGAGTGGCACTTCATCCCTCTGATCATCTTTGAGACCCTCCTCTAGACTGCTCTAACAGGTCCATGTCTTTCTTGTTCTGAGGCCCCAGAGCTGAACACAGCACTCCAAGTGGGGTCTCACCAGAGCAGAGGGACAGAATCCCCTCCCTTGACCTGCTGCCCACATTGCTTTTGATGCAGCCCAGGATACAATTGGCTTTCTGGGCTGAGTGCACGTTGCTGACTCATGTCCAGCCTCTCATCCATCAGCACCCCCAAGTCCTTCTCAGAAGGACTGCTTTTGATCTGTTCATCCTCCAGCTTGTATTGATACTGGGGTTGCCCTGACCCACTGCAGCATCTTGCAGTTGATCTCTCTTGGATGAGATTCCCATAAGTCCACTTCTCAAGCTTGTCCAGGTCCCTCTGGATGGCATCCCATCCTTCAAATGTGTCAACCACGCCACTCAGCTCGGTGCAAACTTGCTGAAGGTGCACTCAATCCCTTCATCTGTGTCATTAATGAAGATATTAAATAACAGTGGTCCCAATATGGACCCCTGAGGAACACCACTTGTCACTGATGTCCATTGGGACATTGAGCTGTTGACCACTACCCTCTGGATGCAACTGTCCAACCAATTCCTTATCGAAATAACAGTCCGCTCAACAAATTTTCTCTCTCCAATTTAGTGGGGGACTGTGTCCATGGCCTTACAGAAGTCCAGAGAGCTCTTCTCTTGTTCACTGATGTAGTCAGTGCATTGTAAAGGTCACTAGATTGGTCAGGCATGTCTTGCTCTTGATGAAGTCATGCTGGCTGTCTCAAATCAAGTCCCTGTCCTCCATGAGCCTTAGCACAACTTCTAGGAGGATCTCTTCAATGATGATGCATTGTTTCCTTTTTTTCAGTCACCAGGGACTTCACCTGACTGCCAGGACTTTTAAAATATCATGGAGAGTGACTTGGAAACTAAAGCAGTCAATTCCCTCAGGACTCTGGGGCATTTCTTATAGACTTATGCATGTCCAGGTTCCTCAAGTGATCATGGACCTGATCTTCTCTTACAGTGGAAGAGATTTTGCTTCCCCAGTCCCCGTCTTGCAGTCCATCTACTTGAGAGGGGTGAAAAGTGAGGGTGTCATTGCAGATTGAAGCAAAAATGCTGTTGAGTACCTCTGACACCTTCTCGTCCATTGCTACCAGTTTGCCAGCCTTGCTCATTGTGGGGGTATTATTTCTTTGTCCTTCTTTTTCTAACCAACATACCTGTATTCTTTGCATACTTGTTATTCTTTGCCAAGTTCAGCTCAGGCTGTGCTTTGGCCTTCCTCACTTCATCCATAAACAACTAGGCATCGTCCTTATACTCTTCCCAAGACACCTGTCCTTGCTTTCCCTGACTGTATTTCCCTCTTGTCCTTTAGTTTGTCCAGCAAGTCCCGATTTAGCCATAATTGTCTCTTTCTGGTACCTGGAGATCACTGGTTCTTGTGCTCTATGAAAAGAGTCCCTAAAAATCTGCCAGTTCTGTTCTGCTCCCTTGTCACCAAAGGCAATTTCCTAGGGCATCCTATTGACTAGCTCCTTGAAGAGCTGGAATTTTGAGTTCCTAAAATTCCTATTCCTGACTTCACTCTTTACCTGAACCATATCCCTCCAGACTGCAAACTCCACCAGGGCTTGATTAGTGCAGCCCAGGTTGCCTCCAGTCTTGACATCCCAAATTAAGTCATTTCTGTTGGTGACTGTCAGGTACAATATTGCGTCTCCTTTGTTAGGGTTGTTTATTACCTGGCTTAGGATATTATCCTCCACGCATTTCAGGAGTGTCCTGGATTGTCTACAACTCACTCTGCTACCTTCCCAGCAGAAGTCTGAGTGGTTGAAGTCCCTCAGCAGGATGAGACCCTGCGAGCCTGTTGCCTCCTGTAGCTGGAGCAAGAAGTCTTTGTCAATAGGCTCCCCTTCATCAGGCAGCCCCTAGCAGACACCAACCACAAGGTTCCCTTTGTTGCCTCAGTCTCTGATTCTTAATCATAAGCTTTCAACCTGCTCATGGCTAGCCTTCAGACACATTGTCCCACCCGTTCATCCTCAAAACTCAGGAGAAACTCACCAGCACTTGTATTGGAATTTCATTGTCTCCTCTGTGTTTCAAAAGATAACACTAGCGACACACTGATTGATACAGTCCGTTTTTGTTTGGTTTGAATTCATTTGAGACAGGTAGTAAATGTTTGATTTTGGTTTTGTTTTGTATCTTTTGTATTCAAAGATTAGGAGCTGTCATTTTCAAGAGGATCCACAATGGGGACATAATTTCTATTTTAAAAAATGTTTTAAACCCCCTTCTTATATATCATTGCTTTGAACTGCTGGTTTAGGAAGTCAGCCTTGATGATGTAATAATAAACAAAGCCTTCAAGCTTAAAAGGTGTCTTCATCTTCTGTTGAACAGAGTACAATCTGAATTTTAAATCCAAAGAGGTGGGGCTATGCAGTTGTATTGGTAACAAATCTAATTTTCAAACAGCCCTCTGGTGCCAAAACCAAGAATATTTGAAAGGACTATGCAGAGGATTACTGTTTGATCCCTGTTTCAAGCTCAGGATTTGCACTATCCTCCACTCCCTCTTGATAAACATCTCAAACATCTTTGTCGGCAAAGCCAGGCACTTTACCTTATGACTCCAAATGCCTTCCTGGAGGTTAGGTGAGCTCACAGGGACCAGAATGCAGCTCAGAGGATGTCAAGACATGAAAGGGACACAAAGAACAGTTGGAACATCATCTTCACTTTTATGCTATGATTTCTCTTTTTTTTTTGTTATTAACTTTATTTCAACCAGAAGCACCAAGGAGATGAACATACAGTGTGAGAACAAAAGCAGGTCAGTTTGAAAATAGGAAAAATGTAATGAGGCTTAGAAGGAGTGCCTGAGACACAAAAGAAGAATAAGATTTATATCTTACTCCATGTATTTAGGAGCTATTTGATTTTGTACATTTTCTACTGTTAATACTATGTCTTCATTGCTTCCATGACACCAATCACATACCTTTTGTATTTATCAGGAAATTAAATGTTTCCTCTCTCAAAATTGGTGTAAAGGGAAGAGGAAGAAACAGGGAACAGGTCATCTTTGCACCATATAACAGTGTTTTTTATGTAAAGTATTTCTTTAGTACTTCAAATTTAAATATTATGGGAGACAATGAGACTATTCTTAGACTATTCTGACTATTCTCAGACCAGGCTTGTGACAATAATTTACAAAGGAGTAACATTAGCTACAGAAAAAAAAGAACATTAATGAAAAGTTAGGCCTATTAATATTCATATCCTATAGATCAACAATTTTTTGAAAACTACACAAATGATCTTTCCTTTTTTCTGCTTATTTTTACCAGTGATTGTGTTTGGGATTTTTTTATATATCTTAATTTTACATATAGCTTTGCTTTACACATAGTTGAGATCTAGATTAAAACAGCGTTGCTTCCTTACCTTAAGAAATAAATTTAAACAAGACCAATCAATTAATTGCATTTTGTTGATGATTATAATTGTTTCTGTAGATTATTCTAGCAATTACTTGTACTGCAATTTGAACTCAGAGACCTATGAATATTAAATCAAGATTTCAGGACTTAACTAAGAATGATAAGAAAAAAAATACAGGGAATATTTTCTACCTTCCATGTTACTGCTTATAATGGAAATATGTGAAATATGTGTATTGGTGAAAGAAGACCAAACTTGTCTGTAGTTCATCAAAATAAGTCTGATTATTAACTTTTGGCTACTTTTCAAGATTGTCATATTAAGTCAAAAACCTAAAAACTGTCTCTTCTGTCTAGCAATATATGAACAGTTTTAATTTATCTATATAAGCGTGCATATATGTGCATACATCCACTGTAAGCATTATTGCTAGCTGGAAGACAGAAGGGGAAGAAAAGACTTTAAAGACTGTTTTCAAGCTCAGCTCTAAAGAGACAAAATTCTCTCAGCAGCTGTTGCTATTCATTGAAAAATACTGTTCATAGCAGTCAAAAAATGTGCTGTTCTTCACTGGACGTTCAAGAGAAATCCTTTGCAGAAAACACAAAATTGGCTTATGACAAAAGGAGAAAGCTTACAGTGAGCAGAAATGGTAAGGGCTCAAGCAACATCTCAAGTAGCTTTCATAAATAAAGTAGGTCTAATAAATAAAATTATTTAATATGAAGCATACTTTCTTCTCCCTAGATGTTCTGGGTCCAGGAATTCTATGCTTACTGAGAAGACAAACTTCATATTTTGTCTGTGAACATAATAGGATTCCTATAATCATTCAGTTCCATGACAAACAGAGAAAAAAATTTGACTGGACAGAAAAATTGCCTATATAGAAGGACTTTCGAAGCTAAGATAACCCTCTCTACAAGAATTACAAACTTCATTGGCAACCTAAAGTGACAGTCACTGTAATTAAAGAGACATAGGTTAGAATCAATGATTAAAATTTAAAGTGCTAATCAGAGCTATAGTGTTGATCGATCCTGAACAATTTTAACCCTACTTATCAAATTATCTGGACTGATAATTACTAAAGCATTAAAATAATGAGTTCAGGAAGAAACAAAGGGTATTGATCAGAAACAGGGAGGGGAAGCAAAGAAAAAAAGACAGAATACATAAATTTCAGAATAAAAATATTTCTTAGGTGAGGGAGACACAAGTTCATCACTGCCTAAACAGACATAATAAACAAAAGCTTAATCAGAAAAAAAAAGCCCTATTAAGTTTAGATGAATGCTGCAATAGAATAGTGGCAATGGGAGTTATTCATGGTGAACAATGTATTCAGAACTAATAAATGTTTCTGGCTGAACATAAATTATCCAAACAGCATGCATATGCACAGATATTATCTAGACATTATTAGAAGCATGGTAGTCTTTGGAGCACTGCAGTGATATTTTCTGTGAGTTTACTGATGTCATTGGCCACCTCTCATTCAGTATTCCTATTGGGCAAACACTATGTTTTCAACATATTTCCTTGTGCAAAGGGAACTTGAGGGGCCCGAGATCTGCCCTACAAAAATTTATTGCCATTTGGCATCATTAAAGTAGCTCAAAGCAACTGCAAGCATAAGAAGAGGGAAGCGTCTTGATTTCCACTACCCAAAAAAACATACGTATGTGAAGCAAACATCTATCAGAGACAAGACAAACAAGTAACGGCATCTGAATGCTCAAAGAGAGAAACTTAATTTAGAACCACTGAAACAGTTCAAGTAGGGAATGTACACGTTAGGACACTTTCCGTCAAACTGATGCATGTCCACTCAACACGATGCCCTGACTGATGCTGTCATTTGAAACAATATGCTGTGAATACAAATAAACCCTAAATAGCAGCAGATCTGGATTCCTTCACAGACTTCGAGTGCTTACAAACTGAAGAGTGAGGTTTAAAAATACAGCCTTAAACCCCAAGTACATCCATGAGTCATCCCTGTCTGTCCTACTAAAAACAGAAGTCATCAGCAGCTTTGAGGAAAAGATTTTCAAAATCTTCAGCAGCATTACCACACCATATGAATGACACTATCCTAAAAAAGACTCATTTTTCACAGGACCGGACCAGCTATTTGTGGGCAAACACCAATTCAACTACTCTTTCGTCATCATACATATTGGAAAGTGACTGATTAAGAAGAAGGGAACAAATAGTGTTCTACAAGCTGTACACTGTAGCTTTCTTCTTTCAAACTCGACTGCAGACACACATTGTCCTCGTTTATATCTCTGTAATGCAAACAGGCTTCAAACCACTCAATGCTTCTTCCACTTTCAGATCTATTTTTTACTGGCTTTGTAGGAAAAAGCTCTTCGTGGAAATGACAGAGCCTCTAGTACGCGCATCAGTTATTCTCTGGCTGCATCAGTAGAATCATCTCTGACCTACTTTCCCTTATTTTTTCCATTTGCACTTTAGATTATGTTCCTATATACAGGGCTACCACTTGATGCCTTTCATTTCTTGTTTGAAAATATCTCATATATGGGAAATATTTTCTGCTACTGACTTTTCCATTCCATTACTTTGAGACTTCCCCACATGTTATTACAAATAACCATGCCATTTAAGTTAGTGATTAATAACAAACCCAGAACAGGACAGCCCTGTAACAGACTATCAAACAGGAAAGGAAAATGTACAACTGCCAAGTCTGAAGATTTAGATATCAAGCCACTGCTGAAATCATTCCCCTTAACATTCTATTTTAAAAAGAAAGGAGGAGACTATAGATTAACCAAATGTAATACTGTGGGTAAATTGTTCAGATACACCTCAGATGGTGCAGAGTGTTTTGAAGCATCTATAAAAAGAGATTAGCCAAAAGAACAGGAACTGGTGGTATAGGCTGAGTGCTACTTTTCATGAACTGATGGTAGATAACACTTTCAGAATGCATACCTTCTTTTTTTTTTTTTTCTTTTGCATATCAGTGAGCTATAAAACCACAGAGTCCTTTTTCTGAGTTCAGAAATCTCAATATGTGCTCAAAAAAAACCCATTTGACAAAGTCAGTGAAAGTAGACAGTCACTACGGACACAATTTGGTTAAATCAATTTTCCCTCTCCAGTCTAAATTAATCATTTATGCTTCCTTTAGAGATGACAGAGACATTCTACACCTTTACAGACAATGATTAATCCTATCTGTTTTATGATGGAAAGCAAGCACCTTGAAAGAAATTTAGTACAAAGAAAAATAGCATGACTAAAAGAATCTTACTCCTAATTTGCATATTCAGAAAATAAGGCAAATAAAGGAGAGAGATCCATAGATTATACTGGCTGAAACAACAAACAAAAAAAATGTCCCAATGTAACAACACACATGGGAAAAATAAATAACTTTAAGAGTATTCTTGGGATACAACATAGCCAATGGCAGCATCCCAATTTTCATTTACATATTTATTTAAGACATAATGCAAAATCCTCAGCTGCTATAAACTATCATTATTCCATTTAAGTCAGTAAGACTTCATTAATTTACACTAGTAGGATGTTTGCTTAATAAAATTTACAATCAAAGGAAAAATTAGAGCTTTGGGAGGCAGAAACTAAGGGCTTCTGTGAATTTAGCTAAAATAGAGAATATGAAGATAGAATGGCTTTATTCTTTGAAAAATAAACTAATGCACTTCATTCAGAAAATGCTGAAGGAGCAGGGACAAATGCTTCAACATCATTTGAACCATTATCACATGAAAGAACCCAGGGTATAGAGCGAAATGTAAGGAAGCTTTAGGACTTAAAACCAGAAACATATAATTTCCTTCAGGGGATCATTTAAAAGACAAGTATATACTTGCACAAGTCTATACAGACTTTTCTCTGGCTGGTTCCTGTATCCCCAACCCTACCTGTCCTTTTTGAATCCCCACACAACTGTGCTACTGTACTTTCATGGAACACTGGAATGTTATCCTTAGTTTTCTTTCCCAAATTAAAGATACTAACATAAATCACTCAAAACTGGGTGTCAAACTGCTGTGTCTTCACAGGTTTTCCTTGGGTCTCCTCCTCCTTCCTATCAGTTCTGCCTTCCTGAGTCTTCATGTCGTCTCAATTTCTTTGGCAAACAAGACAAGACAACACGGTATTTGTCTCTGTGGACAGGATATAACCTTTCAAATTCACCTTCTGCCTATGTGTTAAAACACACTTTCAAGATGAAAAACCTATAGAAAGCCAGCACACACTACAGAATTTCTTTTCTGTTGCCGACTGCAAAATATAAAGCATAGCAAGCAACAAACTGTATGCAGAAGTGCTGCAGTTACAGAGACAGTTTCCCTTGTGATGTCATCTATCACAATAGTACTTTATGGATCCGATTAAATCCAGCCAATTATTGTCTATTCTGAACTTGCCAACAGCTCCAAAGAGTATTCTTAAACATCCAGAACTAATTGCCAATGGTTCTTACATGTGTGAAGAATTAAACTTACAAAACCCAGTTATTGATCACGTTAAGTTGTATTTTATACTGACAAACAGAAAATCTGAAGTGGAAAACATCTCAATGCCTAAGAATTACTCATAGATCTTGCAAAAAAAAACAGTGCAGTAAAACTTGCCAGTTGTAGAATAGGATAGTTTGCAATTTAACAAAGTACTGAAGAAATGGTTTCAGAGAAGAGAAAGGCTCTCATTATTTGGAGAAGGACTTGCCACTAGACTGGAATAAAGAATTTTCCTCCTCCTGATATCTATAAGATTCCTTGAGAACATATGAAAATACCTAAATTGATAAGAAAGCTGTTGTCAGAACACGCTTTTGTCAGAACATGCATTTGTCAGAACAGCCAGCAGGAGAAATAGAATATTGATCTATATTCTACAATATAGATGTAGAATTGTGGCCCAGGCTGGCGTCACTGGATTTTCAGAATGGTTCCTTCTCTTCTTTTCCATAATAGATTTTCAGAACCAGATGCTTAGGCAAAAAGGAATCGACTATTTCCAGTAATAGGTGCATCCGTCCAAGTCAGAGGTAGGAAAGAAGTAGAAATATTCCTGTTGGTGTAAAAGTATAGAGGGCAAGTACAGAATGATCTTATAAGTAAAATCTTATCTCTGCAGCATCTCTTTCCCTGCCTGAGTACTCTCAAAGTTTCTAACTACACTGACATTATTGGGATAAGGCCTTAAAATATTTTTTAAAAATCATTTATTTAACATCAGAATATAGCAAAAAAAGAGTTGCTTCCTTACACTGAATCACTTCAACGGGAAGAAATTACACAGTCTACTAGAGCAACTGAGGACTGAGGAACACACAGGCAACCCTCAATGCCAGAGGCACAATTGTTGCTGCCAGTAGAGTTTTAATGAAAACACTTCCTGAGATTTTTCGCTCCTTAACATTGAGAGTTTCTTTAACTTCATTTAAAGGAATAAATGAGAAAAATACAACTATGTGTTAGTGTCACTTCCTTTCCTAAGTAAGCTGTAAAGAGAAAATAAAGAGCAATGTTTGAACATTAGTCCAGAGAGAGGATGATTAGCTGAGTGAAAAAAATTACCACTACTAAAGTTAAGCTGAACTCGTTCAGTTTAAACCAAGAGACTTTCTTTGTCACACTGTAGGCATGCAGCCTGAGACCACTGATACACTTTATAAGAAATATTATGCTTTCAAATAGTGCCACAGTATTTGCTAAAATTTAGATATTTTTAGGCTTACCTTTGAGTTCAGATATAAAGAACTAATAATGCCCAGTGGTAGCTACTAGTGTGTTACAATTGCAAATATTTTTATGGATAGGTATCCTATGTGCACTAGGGGACAGCTGTTTGTATCATCTCTTGTGTTTTTCCAATAAGGAATAACACAAAAATTCTCTTAAGAAGATATTACTGCTGAAAGGACTAGTCATCAAGTATACTTGCAGTCTTGCAAATTCTGATAATTCCTGGGGTTTATGCAATGAGGATTATGGGATTCTGCAAGGACCTGATTTTCTTTTTTTTTTTTGTCCAAATAATTCAGAGATGTGTGACATCAAATAGAGAAACAACATGTATGATGTTGGATTCACTTGTGTTCTACCAAAGCATAGGGCAGTGCCAAATCTTGTTCTGTGAAAAGAGTATTAATTTGTCTTTACATGACAACAAAAGTTACACTATACTTACATATGGCAATTTACATTATAGCTTCAAATTAAACTAGCAAGAGGAGAAGCAAGACTATTTGCTACGTTTAATGTAACAGTTCCACAAAAGTATATTGTATATGCCATACAACATGCTCTTGCTTTCTTGAAATTTCATCAATTTTCTTTTGAATTCAGAAGCTCAGCTGACCAAGGCACTAGGATAGTTGGACAGGAAAAAACAATGGAATCAAACTAGCAAAAACACATCTTGCATTAGGTTGGGAAAAATTCACAATTAGGAGTTAAGAGATGCAGCATCTTAGAATGAAGGCTCAGAGCTGACCTCATAAATTCTCCTCATGCTTCTCTGCATGGGATTTATGTGGGATTTATCATAAACAGCCTAATATTGCTAGAATTTAACTCATGTACCATCAGTATCCTGAAAACAACAGCACTTCTTACCTCACAAAGTTGTTAGAACTGGATGCTGGGTGACAATGCACTGAAGCCGGGATGCTCTTTTACATCAGATCTACTGCTTCCCTTATTCCTACATCTGAATTGACCTACCCTGGCTATAATTATTTTGGAAACATCAAGTAACACCCAGAGGCTGCACTTTATATCAGCTTTGCACTTCTACGATGCACTAAGCATGAAAAGATGAGAGCACCTGCCATAGACCACTTTGTCAGTTCAAGAGAGATTTGCACCTCACCTAAAGCCTTCTCAGGCAAAACTTTTACACATATAAATCCTGTCTTTTTCCCTTGCCCAAAGTAGGCTGTAAGACAACTTTCCTCTTTGCAGGTTTTCTCTTGAAGCTTTTCCTTTCAGCTGTATTCAATAGTCTTTTACAGTAAATATCAGTACTTACTCCCAGCTGTCACTGCTTCCTGCATTACCATGGCCATATAACTAGTAAGAATATACCTCTAAAAAAGGTCTATCTCTGAATAAGTCTGGTTGTCTACAGAACAAAACTGTACCTTAAAGTTCATTGATGCACTTTTCCTGAGTTGTTATCTCTGTTTCCACTCAGTTCTGAAGCCCAAAGCAAGGGAATGGGAAGAGAGGGGAATGTGCTGAATTTAGTGTACTGAAGTGGTATCTTGAGGGCTCCTGCTATCCCCTTCTGGCCAATCACACCGGTGCAATAACTCTTGGGCTTGCACATTTTTGAGCTTCTTGAGCATTTAATGACTTCCAGTCAGAAATTAATTACCATAACAGAAAATTAAAAGCTTCTCAATGAATTTTTTGCCTATCAAAATACAACTTTTTTTCTCCCTGCCCCCACACCCCGGCACCACATCTTTCAAGAATATACTAAAAGAAGCAGAAAAAAATCCTGAATCTTTCAAGGGTCTGACAGAGGGTGAAATCATTTGTAACTCCCTATTTGCAACAAATCTTGCCCAAGATTGAATGAAAACATGGACATGTTTACTTCAGTGAAACACCAGTATAGGAGCCTAACTATACCAAACTCACTATAATAGCAACAGACAGATAAAGAGAGATGAGTTGAATCATTCCTGAGATGTGCTTATCTCTTCGTACTGATTACAAGCCAGCCTAAGGTTACCACGCCTCTAACTCAAGTTTTGCAGCTGTGTCAATTACATTAGATGAATCTGAGCCAGAGAAAGGAAAGATGTCAAGTTTTCTAATATTACCAGATTAGCACATAATCAAGAGGCAGGTAGAAATCCATATGAAATGTCTCTGATGTGAGGCGTCATGTGGAGCATAGCCTCTGCTCCTCTTGGTCAAGTGATTTAAAGCTGTACCAGTTGAGGAACATGTAAGCATGTGTAGTATGCAGGTACTCTTTTGTGTGCACTAAAGATTATACAAAACTCCTTGATTATGCAGTGAAGAAAACACCTCTTTTTAGGAATGTGTTAGCCACACAGATTAAATTTAATTTGAAATAGCATGTGAGACTCAAATATAAGCAACAGGAGAAAAAACAACAACAAAACAACAAAAAGAAAAGATTACTTTATTGGTCAACAAAGTAAGTATTTACCTTGCTGGTGTGACTCACTGTCTTTTTCTCTTACATTAGGCTATACAGTCTCAAATTCATTATTTAAGGACTGCAAATTTCAGTAAAACAAATATCGTAGTCTTGGTTAAATGGGAAGTATTTACAATGATTAATATTACATATCACCACGTAATTTGGGAGCGTGGGGACCACCCCCATCCGAGCTACCCCCGCGGGTCTTAAGACCTGCCAGAAAGGTGGTTCCCTGGAGTGGAGCACCACGGGAATTCAGGAGGCAGGAGATAAAAAGCAGGCGCGGCCGAACCTGCTCTCTTTGTACCTGGCTTCTTTGCCCGCCGGAGCACCGTGGATTCTCCGAGCCTTTGCCGGGGCGCTCAGCCATTCCAGTGCAGCCAAGCCCAGACTCAGGGGAACTGTTTTTCGGAGCACTTTTGGAGCTATTTCGCAATAGCCCGGGAGCCGCTGCCGCAGCAGCTCCCCCTCGGGAGTGAGCACCGTCTCAGCCCGCACCGAGCGCTGCTGTCCCGCCGCCCGAGCCCGCTCGGCCCCACTGGGCCCCAGCACCGCGCCGGGTCAGCTCCGGCCCCGCCACCAACACACTCACGGAGTCGCTACGCCGGAACCCACAGCAGCATCTCAGAAGCATAAGACTTTTGGGCAAAATATCCTTCCAGGTTTTGTTTTAACCTAGGGGGAGGGGGATAGGTAGGTAATATTTTCTGATACTGTCGGGGTTTTTTTTTTTTGTTTTTTTTCCCTTTTTAGTAAGACTGTTATATTTTCCTTCTTCGTTCAGACTCCTCGTAATTTTTACCTTCTCTATACTGAGGGGAGGGAAGTAGAAAAGGAGGGTTCGTCTCGTAAGAGGGCCCATCTCCTGAATATATTGCCAATAAACCAAGACAACAAAAAAGACAGAAGAACTAAAAGTATACAATACCTTCAGTACTACTGCTGAAGGTATCTTGAAGGGCAGGCCACGTTTGACACTCAAGTCATCTCCTACCTACTGAGTTCAACACCCCTAGACTGAGTTTCAAGACAGAGCTATAATCTTCACTATTGTGCACTCAAGGCAGGTACAGCAAAGATGAAAGAAATAACCCTAGTGTTCTTTATGGTTAGTTCCTAACACATTCGACTTGTTATGAACTTCAATTCAAAGAGTAGCTGGGTGAAGCAGCTCCCTGGGCAAGACATCATTCTTTATAATTGTTTGGCCTACAGGTTCTATCTAAAACCAGCCAAATAAGAAATCCTCTCCTCAGTCTTAAACTATGATTAACTCAGAAGGAGCGTTTATTAACAAACAAACCCATTTCTTGTTTATGGCTCTGAGTTGTTTCCACTGAAATAGCTGCTAAAAGGGTTAAATGTTTAAATGATCAGGATTAGAGAGCCATGGTTAATGGATCATATGCTGCCTGAAGGCCAGAAACAAGTGGAGTATCACAAGAATTTATCCTGGGACCTGTCCTTAATGACCTGGAGGAGGCAACAGAGCGCACTCTCATAAGGTTTTGAGATGACACTATAATGGAGGAACCACATGAAATGTTTGAGATCAGAGCTGTCATTAAGAGGGACCCAGAGAGGCTGGAGGAATTGGCCAAAAGAAAGACCTTGCAATTCAACATTGTGGAACAAATGCCCAGCCCCACAGGAGGGAGAGAAGACCCTCTGCAATGACAGAGCCTGGCAATGAACTTGCTGGGGAGCAGCTGTGTGGAAAAGACCCTAGAGGTCATGGCAAATGGCAAGCTGCTTGTGGGCCAGCAGCGTGCCCTGGCACTAAAGATGGCCAGCTGCATTCTGGGCTGTATGAACAGCAGTGTAGGCAGGGAATCACAGATAGGGATCGTACGTCTTACTCATCCACAGCTAGATATTGCATCCAGTTTTGGTGCCTTCAGTCAGAACAAGAGAGGTAGGCAATGGTAAATTCAGGGAAGAGCCCCCAAGATGGCTGGGAGCTGGAGTACTTTACCTGGGAGAGGATGACTGACGAGGACTTATCTATTATGGGGAAGAGATGGCTTCAGTGAGGAGGGTACCTGATAGCAGTCCCCCAGTATCTACAGGGGAAACAAACCCAGGCTCTTGATGGCAGTGCATACTGCAAAGAAGAGGCAGATCAGGCACAAATTTAAGTAAGAAAGGTTCAAACCACATGTAAGGAAAAGCTTTTTCGTGGTGAGGACACTGAGATGTTAAAGTAAGGTGCCCAGAGAAACTATTCATACTTCATCCTTGCAGGTTTTCAAATCCTAACTGAAACAGTCTTAAGTAACCTGGTCTGACCTAGTGGGTTCTGCTTTGATCAGGAGATTGGACTAGAGATGTCCTGAGGTCTTTTTCAACACAAATTAGGTCCTGAAATATAAATGCAGAAAAACAAGAATAGACACAGCAGGATGGGAGGAACTGCATGTCAAAATAAAGTGAATCTGGAGCAGTAAAAATGTAACCTAAAAGGCATTTAACAGACATTCTTTAGAAGTCAGGCATACAAGTCTCGTCTTCATAGGCCACATTTCAAAAGTTTCTCCCTTTTACACATGAAAGGCGTCCTCCTCCCAAACCTTCCTTCTTCTATCACGAGGGATGCACCCTTGACAGTCAGAGGATTACAGAGAATTTAACAGCAATTATTCTTACTGACAGATTGAGTCCTCTTACAGATATTCACAAATCAGTAATTTTATCACAAAATGAGTTTCTCGTTATAGTATGAACTGTCTTTCCAAATATTTCATGACGCAATCCCTTAGTAACTATTTTGCAAGATCCCTGCACAGAACAGGCAGCTAATCAATTACACACAAAGCTACTATAAGAAAAAAGAGCTTTAAGGCATTAGACCTGAACAGTGCTTCCAAGCATTACCTTGTTGAGGTTTGATCTCTGTTAACTCGATTCACACATGTAAGTGAAATTGCCGTCACAAAGAAACCCTCCTTTAATTCCTCAGTGCTCAGCTTTGTAACATCTTTCATGTTTCAAACATGAAAGATAAACAGATTCAGAGAATGGGTCAGGTTGGAAAGGAACACTGTGGGTCATCTGGTCCAACCTCCCTGCTTAAGCGGGGTTATCCTAGAGCATGTGGCACAGTATTGCATTCAGATGGTTCTTGAATATCTCCAGCGAGGGAGACTCCACAACCTCTCTGGACAGCTTGATTCAGTGCATGGTCACCTGCACAGTAAAGGAGTTCTTCCTCATGTTCAGATGGAACTTCCTGTACATCAGTTTCTGCCTGTTGCCTCTTGTCCTGTTGCTTGGCATCACCAAGAAGAGCCTGGCTCCCTCCTCTTGACTCTCTCCCTTCAGATATATATAGACATTGATGAGGTCCCCCCTCAGTTGCCTCTTCTGGAGGTGAACATGCCTAGCTCCCTCAGCCTTTCCTTATTAGAGAAATGCTCCCATCCCTTAATCATCTTTTTTGCCCTCTGCTGGACTTGCTCCAGGAGCTCCATGTCTGTCATGTACTGAGGAGCCCAGAATTAGACATGGCACTCCAGATGTGACCTCACTAGGGCTGAGTAGAGGGCTAGGACTCCTCCCTCAACCTGCAGGAAATGCTCTTTCCAATGCACCCCAGTGCATGCAGAGTTGGGCTGTGCAGGAGCCAGTGAAGGTCCCAAGCAAAGGAATGGCCCTGGGAGGTCTTCCCTGATCAAGTCAGTCTCACACACTGGAAGACAGACAGACGATGCTATCAGACTTAATCCAGCAAGGACTCATGCAGCATCAGTCAGGCTTCATAGAATTGTTGTGATTGCTGTCTCTCTTAAAATACTTTGTTCATACAGAACTGCAATAACCATCTTGAAATTGACACGAGATTGCCTCCATGCCTGTCAGAATTGTTACCTTGCAGAGAGAACAGAAAATTATTCTTTTCTTAATGATCTTGTTCCATCATGGAGGCAAGCTACGTGAAAAACACTTTGACAGGCAAAGCAACTTTGTATCTTGCAAGTATCTTCATGTAATTGGATCGTTTTGATATTATACTGCATTTTCCCTTTGATATGCTTAGATGGTTTCATTTCCAGTCTTTCCAAAGTTTATTTTTCCTTCTCAAACCACTTCTGCATAGAAACTCCTGCTAAAAAATCTCCACAATATTCTGTTTACTATAGAAACAGATATCTTTTTTAATTGAAATCATAATGGCTTACCCCAAAAAGCTCTTTCAGGCTCCCACTCCACCTTTGTTCAATTCCTCTCTGAGTTTTTTCAATTATTCTGTCTTGAAATTATGATCAGTAAAATTCTCTTATAAAATGTTAGAATTTCACTTCTAAGGTGTTTTTTTTTTTATGATGACAAGAAGAAAAAAAAATACTCCTTTAAAAGTAGAATTGTTTATTTAATAATTTCTGAGATCAGGGTGTTTTCTGTGTTTTTTGTACCAATATTGTTCACTTAGTTGTTCCTCGACTATTTTAGTATCATGTTCTTGATAAAGATTTTATAGATGCAGCAAAAATACCTCCATCATATACACAGCATCATTGTTAAGCAGATGGCAAAGTTTCAGAGATGCCAGTTAGCTGTTGCAAAATAAAACATCATGGGGGATTTCCACACCATTCACTGTGAGTAACTTTGGCACAGTTCAGAATCTAAGATCTGTATATTTGAAGGGAAGAGGTAGGTGCCTGGATAGAGTATGTAGGTACTCAGAATGCAGCATGTTTTATTTGGAGGCTGTAGCAGTTTGAGCCACATTAGAAATCTAAAATCCAATTTTTAGGCTTCCCCCACCACTTCTCAACAATTTATCCTAACACCGGAGAGAAACTTTCAGGCCAGAGGCTTCTGTAGGGGAAGGGGGAAGTATATACATTTATTTACACAAATAAATACTATAACTTCCTTTCTGCAAATTTGTAAAAGACACTCTTTCCCAATCACAACTAGATTGATGATCAGTTAAATGAAAAGTAAACTTTTATCTTCAAATAACTATAAACTTATGGTTCCAGACATCTCTTCATTTTTAAGAAGACTGTTTTTTAAAATCATACATGAAAGTATTCAAAAAAACCCTAACATTCTAAGTTGTCATTTTCATTCAAAATTGTTGAAGTAAACTGAAATTTTGAAACTTTTCACTGATGGTTAAGTGTTATGTCATACTAATCTGATGAGCTTGAGGAACTTTGTGATGAACCTTAACAGATCAAAGGTATTGGCAATCACCTTTAGCAAAAGTGGGGAAAAAAACCCACTAATGATCCTGCTCAAAATGAAACTTTTTCTTTAGTGAAAACACCTCTTCAGACTGCACCTTCTTTGACGTCAAAATCAGAGTTCAGGATAAATTGCTAGTTGCCTTTTATTGTCAAGGTAATTGGTACATATTGTTTACAGAATATTTATCAATGCTCCCATTGTATAGTGTACCATCATGAGAGAAAGCAAATACAAAATATAATACACATTACTAGCAATTTTGAGGATTTTTGCTGGCACTAGGTAAATAATAGGCTATTACGCAACAGCAACAGTAAGTGTAATATATCAAAGTCCCTGCCTATGCTTAGAAGTCTTCATAGCTACAGGAAAAACACAGCACCCAGACCTGACTCACTCAGAGAGATCCAACTGTGGAGGCAAAGCTATTCTTTGTGCAGCTGAAACACTTCACCCCCACTTTGAAGAAGCTTTTCACCAGGGTACATGCATTTGCACTTGGGCCTTGAACATCTCATTCTGCTTGGGCGTGCTGGCAGAGCTTAGAATTTAAAAGAGTGTATAAGATACCTGAAGTATAAGGCAAATAAACCCAAAGCTTGACTATTTTCTATGACAAATAGTGCAAATCTGCAGTGATGGATGACACAGCATCTGAAAGCCAAGAGACAGTTCTGTGCTTTAAATTGTGGGTATTGCACAGAGAAATTGTGCTCTCAACACTTTGTGAACAGTTTAAGCACTGCAACCCGCTTTATCCTGGGACTGGCACAGATGAGCCACATGTTTAATTTCCATGAGCTGAGCTGAGTATAAAGGGCTCTGCATTTTAAATGAGCAGCAGTGCTGTCTCTCTGGGGTGCTGTGTGCTGCATATCTCAGCTTCTCACTCACTTCCATTCACTCCTTTCATATATCAAAGTGAGGCAGCAAGAAAAGTAAAATTTTTAAAAGACATACTCAACTATTGTCTCAAGTAACAAAAGGCAGCACCTAGAATACTTACCTTGTTAAAGTGAGGATCTTCTTTAAGTAAAAAGCTATCCATTTGCCAGCTTGCCATAAGCAAGTGCCAGAGGAAGGAAACATTTCTGACAACAAATATTCAACGGAACTAAGCTAATCCTATCCATACCTACCTATATACATACAAAAGAAATCAAGAGCCTTTCCTTTCTCTTTCAAAAATTCAAAATAAGGGGTACTGTGCTGGAATCTTTGAAGTCTGTTGCAAAACTTTATTCAATATCATGTAGAGGTAAAATGGCTGAGCATGTTTTAGATGAATTGCCTGACTTTAATAAGTGCTAAACACCTGCAGGTTTTATACAAGTGGAGACTGTCTTTGACAATAGATATGTAATTATCAAAACAGCAGCCTATCTGGAATATCAATATGATAAGCTAAAATGTTGCCCATTTTTAAGAAGCCTTGTTCATTTAATCATTGCTCTTTGAGTGCATAAAAGGATTACACAAAACCATAAGTAATTTACCCAATAGATCCACTTCATTTATTGCTTCTGTGGCTCCTTAGTGCAAGTAGGGGAGCAATAAATTGAGGGCATGTGAGCAACTTTCCTAATTTCCATGAATTTCAATAAAAAGAAATTTCTCCCTAGCACAACTTTTATTTTCAGACTTTTCCAGCCTTCAACATTATATAAATGTAGAATTACTCCAGAGTTAGCAACTGCTATGAGTTCATACCAGGACAATTGAAAAGTCTTCTGTTTTTCTTTTATAATCAAAACATCTGAAAGTAAAATGTGATTCCTTTTTCCTATATGAGAAATAGATAATTAAAAAAACCCATACACTTGTGAAAAATATGTAATTAAAATTATAATGAAAATGCATAAAGCAAATGTATTCTCTGGCTTTGAAAAAAGTATGAGAGTCTGTAAGTATATTCAAGTAGGGAGTCTTTTATTATTACCCTGGATAATATACAAATATTGAGACCTATTTCATCTAAGGCTTCTTGTCCAATGATTTCAAACACTTCATTTGGAAAACTGCAGGGAAGATAAGATCTGTTTCATAGAAAACCAGCATACAGTATACAAGTATTTCTAGAAGTTGCCTCTAAGAATAGTTGGAATTCCAGAAACCCTCAGAAAACAGAAAGGAAACTAAAAATATTAAAAAGGAAAGTTCTTATCATTTTAGCTGCATCAAGACTTTGAAAGAGTGGAAGACAGCAAAGAAAAAGTAAAATAGCAGAAAAGTTAGACACATTCACAGTCTGTGTTAAGCTAGTGCTGTGAACACAGAAGGTAATTAGAGACTGAGAGCTCACCCAACAGCTTGGCTGCTCATTCACTCCTAAGTGTGGACCACTCAGGTGGCTTCTTTTCCCTGTGGTCTGCTCTGATTCAACGTATTCAACAGGCTTGGTGTGAAAAGTTGAGCTCTGATCTTCAGAAGCCAGATGAGATGATCAAAACAGTTGTAAAACAGCCCACAGCCTGTGAACCTGGGGCTTTGGCCTCTCACTGAAGAGAGTTTGGCTTCAGAAGAAGACAAAGGATGGCAGTAAATGCCTCTGGAGTCTTGCATACAGCTAGATAACCATGCAAATGTGGATTAAGGTCCTTCTCATTTGGGAAAACATTTTAAGCACGTTATATTTCAGGTATGCATCAAATTCTCATTTATCTCAAAGAGATTTAAGTATTATGATTAAATATCCCTTTCAATGTTGTCTTCAGGAGGATATTTTGCTAAACTGGGAAACGTAGTGACTAAGTGTCCTGGTTCTGGACAGGACAGGGTTAATTTTTGCAGTAGTCAGGAAGGGGCATGGCTAGGGGGAAAGGGGGAAAGGAGTCATTTCCAGGTTGGGGTAGGGTGGTGGAAGGAGCAGTAGGAGAGTTTCATGGTTTCCACAGGGTTTAGTAATTCTTTTCTTGTACACTCTGTCATTAGTATTGGCACTGCTACTATTAATTTTATTATCTCATTGCTGCTTCCAGAAAATTGTTCTTATCTCAACCTGTGATCTTTACCTTTTGTGCCTCCAGTGATCCTCTCCAGCCCTCTGCAGGGGGAGAGAGAGCGAGTGGTGTATGGCTTAGAGTGGTTTCAGTAGGAACAGGAAATTGGAGAATACCACTTCCAAACCACTACACTAAGTTAATCTTTAGGGGCAATCTTGTATTGTTAGAGTACACTAGGGAGGAATATATTTCTGTACAAAACTTTTTATAAGTAATAACAGTACTGCTTCTGGTCTTACCTCCTCAAACACCTCTACTTCCTAAATAGTTTAAGCCTCAAATTAAGCATCAAAAACCTTCTTAATATCTTACTTCCCAGAGATACCTCAGACTTGATTTTGAAATAAATTTTTGTTTTTGTAAATAAGGATACTTGGAAATAAATATTTAAGTGCTATCAGAGGAAAGTGCTTAAGAATGTCCACCAAAGTTGTAAGCATCAGAAAGAGTCCTGCAGAGTGAATTTCCAGCTCAATGGAAGAACTCTGTTTGCAGGGATGATCCTGTCACTGTAGTAGCTCTCACTCTGCAGCAGGAGTCACTGAGAACATACCTGCAACCAGCTCAGCATATCATCTCTTCACCCCATCATGGGGTGGGTTAGGTAAAATCAGATATTTGGTGTAAATTTACTTACTTTTGGTTACTGTAAAAATAGCAGCAAAGAAAACTGAGGTATAACAAAGATATCAGCAAATATAGTCAAGAAATAAACTGAACTTTATGCAAAGGGTTGGCACTTTTTTTAATCTTCAAGGGAGAACTTAATTGCAAGGCAGATGATATTACAACAAAATTACAAGTGCACAAATATTGAAGCAAAATGGGCTATCTGCATGCTATAGGGAACTATTAAAGAAAGCTCCACATCTCACTGTGCACTGGTTTTCATGCCAACTGTGGGTGAGAGGTGCCGTTGCTGCCTGACATATTGTTAGTATATTTAGCAGAAATATTGCAAAAGCAGGGCCAATACATTCAACGTGGAAGTCTTGAAGTGGCTACTGTGTAAATGTATCAGATAAAGGAAAGCATGCAGTGAGTTTCTCCCCACTTCACCCATAAAAGAAGCAACTGCATATTGGAATCTGTCCTCCCTCTTGCTGACAGTGGTGTAGAGTGCAAACAAAGCATCTCTCAGCAAGATGGGAAAGTCCAGTTCTCTGTACTGGGTGCCACCTGCTACAGATACTGCCTCTAACAGTATTCCTCTAGCAAGGGTTGCGGCCACCTGTCCATCCCCAGCTCCCCCTAAACCTTAGAAGCTGGTGTCACCCTACACTGGCATCAGATTGTGCATGAGTAGGCAGATGTCCTAGACTAACCAGCTCCAAAATTGTCCTGCTTTTTGTTTATCCAAAACACTGCTTTAAGATTCCTAGAAATATAGAGGAAAACAGGAAAGAGAGCATTTAAATTATTTACTGTCATAATGCTTGTGGTGCCACATGAAAAACGGACTTTTTCAGCATTGTAGAGTTGCATTTAAAATTCATTGTACTGGCAGTGTTTACAAATCCCAGGAGGAGTCAGCCAATAATATCCAACACACTAAGATGAGAATATTCCTCCAAATGTCTTTGACTTTCCAAGGCTACTGGCAGATTATTGTTTAGAAGAACATGCAAGTAGGCTAATCCACTTAGGTAAAACATCTATTTATAGGCTCAGGGTCATTTCTGTGAATAATCACAATGAAATGCTGTGCTCGCCAGAATTTATTATCATATTCTTGAGATAGTTAATATCAGTGGGCAAGGGGAACATTAGAGAAAATATTTCCCTGTATGCAATAGCTCTCAGTGCATACTATTTTTTTTTCTTTTTTTTTTTTCCTTAGCATAGAAAGATTTAGGTTGGAAAATATTGTTCATGGAAAACAACTAGTTCATTTGCAAATCCTCCTTGGAATGCACATGCTCTTGGCAGGTTAACATTTGCCTAAAGGAGTCTCTGATGAGGAGAAACAAGGACTTCTGTTTTCATCAGACCCAGCCTCTTAGCATTAGCCTAGATCAGCATACATTCAGCCATCAGAGACATGAAAACAAAAGCATCCCCTCAAACAATAAACAAAATGGGAGGGGGGGAGGAAAGAATGCTTGTGTATGTGGGGGGAACAGCAATAACAACAAAAACACCACAAACAAAAAATCTCCAAAAAAAACCATGTAAGATATCATTTTAGTTTTGGTTATGATTTGTGTGTTGTTGGGGTGTTTTAATGGTGTAATAGCCTCCTTTATTTACCTGCCTGGTAGGGCAAACTTCCTCTCTAAGGATTCAACCCCCAAAGAGGTAGCTGCTCTTTCAAGAACTTTACCTTCTTGCTCCCTCTAGTGCTCCGAGAAATCCTGCACAGTTTTACCTAGCCCTAACCAGAATGTTTTTCTCATTGTTTCCTTTCCCATCACATGTAACCAAAGTGACTTGATAAGAAAGGACCAAGACTGAATATATTATGGTGATAGTTTGAAATGTAAACCTTCACCTGGCATGCTGATAAGCAATCCAAATTATTGTGAAGTCCTTTCCATTGCTCAGATTAGTCTTATCTTTTGCAGATGAAGCAATATTGGGATTTGAGAAAAGAAGTACAAATATATGCATTGCTACAACTGTTTTTTAACACTTTTTGAAATTTGTGTCATAGACCCAAGTTGTGATCATCAATTAAACATTCCTATAAGCAAAGAAAAAATGTGTCTTCATGTTGTACTTAGCTACTTGTCTGCATCATGGTGTAGACCCATAAAGCTAGCCCCTAGCAGCTTTGAGAAAACAAGTTTCTAAGCTTAACAGAAAAGTCAACTTCCACGAGCTGTCACCATTAACACTTGCATCCCTACAGCCTGCTATAGATGGCAACATGCCTGAACTTCTTGATTATACATGAGAAGCATCACTGCTATGTTTGCACAGGACAGCAAGTAGCAAACTCATACTATTCCCCAAACACCACTGTTTCTACATTTTAAGAAGTTAACCTTTTTTTGAAAAAAAAGAAAATCTGCAAAGCTTGTATTTGAAACATGAACAGAGCACAACATACTGACTGCCCATAACTGCAATCAACCTAACACAATGCTGCTCCCGGGCACCTCAGTGGAACAAGTTAAAGTCCAAAATGCCAAGTTAGCAAGACAAGACTGTGCTAATTAGCTTCCTGAGGATTAGAAGTACTTGCAATATAGGCATCTGCAGAATCTACAGCAGAAAACATTATTCTGTGATACAAACATGGGCAGAACCTAGAAAACTAGTACTTGTAGTTTTTCCAGTATGACTTCTGATCATCGTGAATCAGAAAGATATTAAAATAAAACCTTTTCTTCTTTTTTTTTTTTTAATATCTACAAATCACTGTATCAAGCTTGCCATGGGGAACACTGGTTTTAATACATAAATATTATTTCAAGTTCCCATGTCCAATAGACTGTCATATTCTTTAATGATACATCATGAGGACAACATTTTTCACTTGCAAACTTCAACTGAAATTCTGTCTACTTCACTATGCTATGTGCCTAAGTCTTGGGAGGAAGATTTAACTTCTATGCTATAACAACATCTATGTAGGAGGAAAAACTTTAACATAACAACGAATACTGGAGAAAGTTTTAGCTACATGTCTGATGCTGATACAATGACAGATTTTTTGATACACACATGTACTTTTTGAGAAATCATCTCCAAACATTTTAAACAGTCCACATAATTCTGTCTCAACAAACAAAGTCATATTCATTTCTTTAGAAAATCTATTCAATGTGAATCAAGAAAATGAGTCATCCTTTTTCCTTCAAGTCTTTAATGTTTCTGGCTGCTCATGGTTTGGTTTCAGATCAAAGCAAGATAAAAGTGAATTAAAGATTCTTCTAATCTGTTATTCATATCTGATTAAAATATATTTCCTTTTACCTATTGCATAATATGTCATATTTTGTTTTATTGTGTTTTGGTAAGAAAATGAAATACAATATGTTTGAGGAAAATGAAGTTTTATTTAAATTTAGAAAATACTTTATCTGCATTTAGAAGGTGAAAACACAAAATCTCTACAGAGGTAAGTAAATAAGTTACAAAAATCATTAATGTATCTGTCACCAAAATAAGTATTTATATGTAGTTGGTCATATTTTTATGGTAAAAAAGAAGAGCATTTTCAAAAGCATCTAAGGGACTAATTGTCATTTAGGAGACTGAAAAAAAAAGAGTATAGGCTTAAGAGCCTTTTAAAAGATCTGCTTAACTGGTTTGAAAAACTTCAAAGGTATTTTCTTCATCCACTTCTGCACCCAACATTCTACTTTCCCACATGGAAAAAGAAGATAAAAAGCAACAAATTCTACACAAAACAAAACATATATACCACCCCTAAAAAAACCAAACCAAGACAAAACAAGGACAAAAAATAGCAGGAAGGAGAATAACACAAAAAACCCCGAGAAGAATGGCTTGTATTTTACTGGTTTCTTATCGAAGACTATTTGTTATTCTTTGTAACAGATAACTGTCAATGCTTTTCAGTAGATAAATTTCAATAATTGCAGACCCGATATGCCTTTAAAAAGAACATATTACAATATATTAGAAGTCCATGTAAGGATTTTTCCTTTCCCCAAATCAAATAATAGAGAAAAAAACTCTGTTGTATCCTCAATAGTCACAGTACTGTCTTTGTAATGCCACTAGCTGACATAAATGCTTCTGCTGGAAGACACTGGATGAAACAACAGGTTCTTGGTTTCTTCATGCTTGCTGGTATACTGCCATTGTTCTCAGGCATTTCTCTGTCTATTTTACATCTAACATAGTGGTTTTTGTGGGTAGGTATTGTGCTTTTGAGATGGCTCTTGTCATCAGACTTTGCCTTCATAATATAATTGACTTAGACTGTTGCACCTACTCTGGGTTTCGTTAATGCCAAAGGGCAACCTGTAAACATACTATTTGCTTGTATGTCATTTTATATTATTGTGATCTAAATCAGGGTCATGATTGTTTTATATGCTGCTTGGCAACAGAGGCAGAAACTTCAGCAGCTTGGGTCACCTGCAGTGTTTTGTACATGTCTGCATGTCCCATTCATTTCCGAAGGAAAGGGCTGACCCGAGGACACCAGTCAGACTGGCAACTGCAGCACTACGTATTCCAGCATCAGAAGATTCAAACATTGAACAGAAAAAAATAATAGAAGATTTCCCAATTCTGCTTGGACTCACCAAAAAAGCCCTAAAAGCTGACTGTAACTTTGAGATTTACTATTTGGACTCTTGATTATGTCAACAAGGATCTCTCTGTGAGACATCCACATTTTTCAACCATTTTCAAAATTACATGAAGAAAGGCTGATAGTCAAACTGACATTTTTCCTCAGCTCATGAAACCAACTAAAACTCTAATTTCTAGAAGTGTCAATGAAAATTAGCTGCCAAAAGGCCTCCGCAATTTTCTGCAGTTACTGAAGAAGCATATTTGAACCCCAGTATTGATCCAGCACATAGATTAAATGACACACTTACTCTTGAATATTGAACGTTGGCACTAGTAGACTCAAAACTTTCTTTTTTGAATAATATCTAAAGTTTGTAAACAGATGCTGTTCTTGTGAACACAGCCACTAGGGAACATTCTGTAATAAATGGACCTCCACGTGCATATTTTTGAAAATAATACATAAGTGTCTGTTTTCTTTCAGGTCTTCCTGAACAAGTAGTTTTTCACCTGACACCTACTGATGCACTCTCTGATGGAAGACATGGAATTGTTGGAGCAAGTCCAGATGAAGGGCACAAAGTTGATAAGGGAACTAGAGCCCCTTCCCTATGAAGGCAAGCTGAGAAAGTTGGGGCTCTTTAGTCTGGAGAAGAGAAGGTTATGTGAAGACCTCGTAGCAACCTTCCAGTATCTAAAAGAGGCTTACAAGGGCCTACAAGGAAGAGCGACTCTTCATCAGCAACTGTAGTAATGGGCCAAGGGGGAATTGTTTCAAATAGAAAGATTAGATTAGATTTTACTTGAGGGTAGTGAGGCACTGGAACAGGTTGCCCAGAGAAGTTTTGGATGCCCCATCCCCAGAAGTGTTTAAGGACGGGTTGGATGGGGCTTTGAGCAACCTGATCTAGTGGAAGGTGTCCCTGCCCATGGCAGCAGGGCTTGAACTAGGTGATCTTTAAGGTTGCTTCCAACCCAAACCATTCTATGATTCTAAGATGCCAACTAAGATCAAGTGTGAGATCTGGTATTGAGCAGAGTAAAAGCAAGACGTCTGAAAGCAGTAAATCTATTTAGAGGAAATGCCATGATGATTTAGCAGAAGTGAAACAGAAAAGTCCCAGCTCTTCAGTATTCCCTACAAAAACAACTTAGGGGAAGATTTTCACATCCAAGATCTGGCAACCTGTATAGTGAACAAATGGTAAAGCAGATACCAAGGGAAACATTTCCCTCAGATGCTGAGGCTATTTCAGTTGGAGTATATTTGAAGACCTGTGTAACATAAAGTACCAAAAAACCATGAAGTGAGTTATTGCTTGACAGCAGTGGGGTAAAAGATAACAGCCTACTAAAAGAATAATAATCTTGAGCAAAGTCCTAGCAAATGTAACCTCAATGCAGACAAAATCTCATCCTTCCTGGAAACTTGTGGCAACTTCTTTGCTAGATCTATATATGTGCAGTCAAAGGTATTAATAAGAGAGCAAGACTCACAATAAGAAGCTTTTCAATTCTTCATACAGTCAATACCTTGAAGTGGTTAAAAAGAGGGCTCTTCACACTCTAGAGACATGCACCCTTCAGACACAGAGTAACATTAGATATCTGCTGTCAGACTCCATCCCTGAGTTCAGACACGTAGCAGAAGCTCAGTGCTCCTGCTACTCTCAGCTGAAGGTGTGAGGCACAGAAATCAAAGAAAGGAGAAAGTGCACAGAGGATGGGAAAAATCCAAGCTGAATCAGCTTACTGAACAAGCTCAAAGCCATGGTACTCTCATTCTTTCTCCTCTCAGACTTTTCATTTCTGACACCCTTATTGAGAGTGTGCCTCAGAGAACCCATGTTTTATTGTTCTCATGAAACTAATTCAGTGAACTGTAAATGCAAATGAATAATTGAGAGCTTGTTAGTGTTTGGAAAAGTTGGATGTTGCTAGTCTTTTTGCCCTCTATTCATTTCCACTACACCTTTTTTCATAACACAACTGTAGCATCTAGTTAGCTTTTAATAATAGCTGTGTAGTCAGTTCTTTCACAAAAAAACAGATCATATTTCTTCATTCTTTTAAGGCCAAAAGTCACCTCCAAATTCAGGAATAATATCACAATATGAATCAAATTTAACTGTCAGAATTGTCAAGTTGTGGAATTTAAAAAATGGAAATAGTTATGTTTTTCTTACGGTTATCATGAATTAGCTTGGATGAATGACAAAATGGTAGAATTAGAAGTGTCCAAATGGTTTCAAGCTAAATCTATCCATTTCATAATTAGAAACATGTACTTACAGACATCTTTATTTGCACTTAGGTTTAAGATATATGTCCATATACTGTATGCACACAGTAACTCTTAAATTTCTATCACATTTCTGCAAATACTGTTTTCAAAATTTATTTAAAGCAAAATTTTATATATGGAAATACTTAAATGCTTCTATGTTACTCAGTTGCTAGACATCTAGAAAACCTATTTTTAATTGCGCAACTTGCAATGACTTCAAAATACAATTTTATGCATTAACCTTTTCTACTAGTTCATCTTAAACATGAAGTTAGGTAAAAAGAGATTACTAAGTGACCAGTATGTAAATAGTCTCAGCTCCGGGCCATCACTAAGAATTTTCAGTGACTAGTTGGCCACTGACAATTAGAAGTGCCACTTCTAATGACTTAGTTAACTTAGGGAAAATAAACCCCAGAAAGACAACACTCCAACATGCTGTGTATGACCTTTATTCTTACCTTTCACATACTGAGAATACTCTCTTAGCTAGATTCCACCTATTTTGTATTCACACATTGCTAACAGAATTATTCATAATAACAAAATTCTAAGAAAATAATTTCAGGTTCTTATGATTAGACAATTATCATTAGCTACAAAGTATTAGATGACTACAACTCCTCAGCTAGGTCACTACATGCATATTCCATTTGATTCAGCATAAATGTCACATGCTCCTTCACTCAAGATCTCAGCTATAATTTTAGCCTTAAGAATTAGCTCTGAATAAAATTAAAGAAAAAAACCAAACCAACAACACGAGCTTTCATAATTTTTAGAAGCTAAATCACATTCCCCAAATGTTTTAGTCTGAGAGAAACACTGGTTTATTTGGGAGGTCTAGTTATTACATATAGTGAGGTATGTAGATCAGGAAATAAGAATGGTGTCAAAATGATATATGGAATAAAGTTTGCAATTTCTGTGTCAGTACAAGATAAAGAAAAAAGTGATTTTGATCCTTTCTTGAATTAAATGCATTACACTTAATTATTAACTAGCATTTATTGCCTCAATATGAGGGTGGAAGGACTCCTGTTTGATCTTACCTTATACTGCTGCACATTAGAAGATTCTGGCTTTTCCTGCCTCACAACCAGCTGAATCCCGAGGCACTTCTTTCAATTGCCCATGGCATACACAGGCAGCAAAATAATGTATGTATGGTGTTCTACAGCTGGAATAAATTAGTAGCACATGGAAATCTCACCTATTGACTTTTGCTTATATAGCTTATATTTCCTTTTTCTCCATTTGTACTTCGTGGGAAAGCCGATATGAATCTTGGTGCTTTGGTCTGCCTAAGCTAAAGATGTGCGTACACCTCTACAGTGCAAAGTCTCTGATCATGACTTTTACAGGATCATTGTGAAAGGAGTCAGAATTTATCCCCACACATAGTTTCATATAGCAATAGGTGTGAGAGCACTGCTGGAACAATATTCATTGTGATACAAAAATTTAATAAAGAAGAAAGATGCTTTGATTTCTTTCAGTGATCCATATAATTATTCAGCATGAAGAATACATCTGTTAAAACATTCAGCAGTACCTGGCCTGTTGATAGCAGCAGACTGCTGTTTTCTTTGCAAGAATGAGACAACTGTGATTTCTGCATTACCTGCTGCCCACCTCCATTGCACTTGCCACAGCATCGGTTTTATTAGTAATGTAAGTATCTAATACACAACTCAGGGAAGCATTTTCTCTTTAGCTGTTGTGGGTCTCAGGAACGCTGTCTGAGCTAGTCAGCTCTCAATCACTTCAAGTGAGATCTAGCTTTGATCTGCCTATTCTTGAAAAAGAAAAATTGAAAGTGCTGACATAAAAAGATTAGATCATATTAAACTGAATCAAAGCAGTGTCAGCTTTACTACTTCCTAGAAAAAGGCCAGGAAAGCAATATTCTTACCTAAATTGGATTTAGACAGATCTAAGAGTTCAACAGTTCCAGTAAGAGTCAAATTCAACTCCCTAATTTATGAGATTTCAGACCCAGTGGTTCAGATTTCACAAGGACAAGCAAGCTCAAAAGGTACCCAGTTCCTCTGCTGGAAATCCCATTATACATCTTCCACTACCCTTCATGGCTAAACCAAACCAGAGAAATAAGCTCTTTCTTTCCAGGAGAAAATTCTGTACAGAAATTTAATATGCAGACAGATTCAAAATGACAATTCATGAGGTTTGCCATCCTGTCCACTACTACAATTACCCCATCACCTTCACCTGAATTTGTGATGTTTTGATTTAAGGTTCAGACCTACAGTTTATTTTTGTTCACATCATTCTGTAACTGTATGAAATTTAAAATAGGGCCTGAGACAATCTTCTGAAAGTTTAGCATAAGCTCTTCTTTTACCTTAGACCATGGAATAATCCCTTAAAAATATGAATATAATCTCCCCAGTTTGGGTGTTTAGAATTTCAGATATTCAGTTGATGTTGTAATTTTGAGCTTAAATCTAGTTTATCATGCAGGGTGAAGGGCACACTTTCATAGCCAGAGAAATTTCCAGTTGAAACAAAATTAAACTTTCCTAACAAAAATCTCACAAGAGAAGTTATTGGTTAGAGTCCTCAGTTGTGTTTCATGCCAAATCCAGAGATGTTAAGAGATATTTCTGTGTGACTTATGAATTCAAGGATTCTTGCATCATTAACATATAAATGATCATTCCAATCCAGACTCCTAGTTTAGTAATTTATTTTGATAAATAAATAAAAGAAATCTTCAAAATACTTTTGTTGAAATTTGCATACTTACAGGAATGTTGCAAGTCAAGGAAAGGGAAAATATCCTCTGAGACAGAACCTAGTACACTGGCACTCAATTAGATTTTGACCTTCTTCACTCATTAAGGATTGGTAGACAGACACTGTTTGCTACTTGCCTGAATGAAATTGGGTCTCCTGAGATGCATATGAAGTAATTTAAAAAAAGAAAAACACTGTTAACTGAATCTACTCAACCATCACTCTGAAGCAAACCTTATTTACTTTATTAATCTATTAAACTAATATAATCTTTCATATTTTAATCAGAAAAAAATGACATTTAATTAGTGTTACACAGTCAAGTCTTAAAAAAGCTCCCCTATCTGAGCATTCAGCTAGGCTACCATTTTTCAGCCTCACCACCATGAGTCTTGTATGCTTTTATGCTTCCCTTGGTCTAAGCAAACTGCAGGACTGTTTTATTAATTCAACTCCCTGGTACACTTTCTCAGCAGGAATAGGCACTCTTCAGAATTTCACACAAATGAGACCTTTTGGCTCAGCTGCCTTACATACCAAGAACTGGCACCATCTCCTTTCCCAAACCCCCAAACTTCTTGTGTATATTTCATTATTTTTTTAAGGACTTGTGATGGTTGACATATTAATTTATAAAAACCAAAGACAATCAATCATAATATCATCAATCTACAGACCTAGACATATCAACAAAAATAAAGGAAAAAAAGCCCAAACCCATATGCACATGTTCTTACCATACCTTCCCCTTTTTTTTTTTTTTTTTCCCAACTAAGCAAGAGCTGCAGAAATATTCTCCTGTGGAGTGGTTTCAGACTAGGAATCAGAGATCCTTGGCTGTTCCTTGTATACACAGTTTCTCCCACCCTGAGATGCTGACATTAAGCAGGATACTTCTATGCTGATGTACTCCTGTTTCTGCCCAAGTTTCCTGCATGTGCTTTCTTTTTTCTTTCACCTCCACTACTTCTCTTACACTCTGCTTTGTAATGTTGGCCCTTTTTTTGTTCTAATAGAGGACCTTAGAAACTTTCCACTCCCAGCCTCATGCAGAAATTAAAGATAACTGTTTCCACATCAAACGTGGTCATCCCATTGTGCTGGTATTTCTACCAGGATGGTGGCTGTTGGGGCTTAATGGTTCTTAGGTGCTTTGGATCTTGAGGAGCCTGGCAGAGTTCTGATGTTATGCAGCAGACTATGTATACCAAGCCATTCTAATGATAAAGCAGTTTCATATGCTCACTAACTCTGACCCATATGTACATGCAGACAAAGCCTGTAAATCTTCAGGTTTTTATTTATTTTTCAAGGATTTAATTTCATCTTTATAGAAATAGGCAAAATGAATTTCTGACTTTAAAAAGCATAATGGGCCAAAACCACAGCAACAAATCAAGCCTCAATAAACAGTCATCTGAGTGAGCTTGCAAAGCCTAAAACACTAATATGTGTTTTTTAATATTTCATCATTGTACAGCAGGGAATTATAGAAGCAGCACTGCAAAACTGGCCATTTAAAATCAAATTCTTCCATCTCCAAGTACACTTTCTTCTCCCCTGCCCACCGAAAATCGTATTGTAGCAATTAACTTCTAAGTCACTGACTCTTTGACAGCATAGTCCAATAAAAGTGGCACCAGCTAACTTCACAGGAGACTTAAAGGCTTGTTTTGGATGAGGCAGCCATTTACTACAAAAAAAATTTTATATTTTTTTCTTATAGCACAACATGCAAGGAGTTTTATGCATTAAGTGTTCACTTTTACACAAGTATACGTTGAAGGCTGTGCCCTTGTCTGAAGTATCCAGCATCATAATATATTTATTGAGAAATTTATTGATCAATGTCTGAATATTTATCTTATTTCCTTTAACATTCCCATTAAACATTCTTCTCTTTTTGACATTTTTTTTGGAAAAAAAAATGAGAAAAACAAAATAGGTCATTAAAATATACTTGAGAATACTTCCAGCAGCAACCCACAGGCATAAGGGAAAACTCATTGTCAAGTATGATCTATAGAAACTTGTTAAATATACTTAAGATAACTGGGAGGCAGACTAGTACACTAATAACCTCTTTAACATAAAGCCTTATGGAATACAGTGCATCCTTTATACAATAAAAAGCCTAATTTAGCTTGTCACAACACAGAGCTGAATTAATAGGGAAGCCAAAAGGCTCTCGATTTGTGTTATTAAATACAAATATTGGGTGACAGCCTAGCTACTGCTATCATTCAATGGTTTTTTCTTGACTTGTCATGTAAAAATTAGATATTAAATGTGCATAAAAGAGAGTACTGTACCCAAATCAATGCAGTCACCACAAAAAAAAATCTACTATGCACTGACATTTCAGATCATTTTTTTCCTCTGCATTAATTAGGCCATTTATATTTTAAAATTCCAGGTAATTTTTACCTTTTGGCAGATTTTTGGTCTGCATATAACCAGTTTCTTGTTTAACCAAGAACTGGTACCATTCCTTCTGGCCTTCAAATCCAAATTCACCTCTGCTTCTATTATTTGTTTCTCATACACAAATTGTTCACAGCTGAAAAATTATTGCATGTAACTTGTGTGTATATGTACACGCAAACATACACACACATATATGTGCTGCTGAAGCTTTATCCTGTTCTGAGCCTAGAGTGCAAGGTGGTCATGATGCTCAACAGGAGATCCTGGTGAAGAATGTGAGACTCCTTGCTGCTGTGTAGCAAAATTAATGAATACCTGTAAGACATGAGAAAAAGTAGGATTTTCAAAATAATAGTACTCGAATTTAATCTTTGGGGACATAGGTGATGATATTTTTCAGTTGCTTTCCTAAGCTTTTGCTTATTAATTAATTGTTTATGTTGAGGGAACCCATCTAGAGATATGTTTTGTAAACTAGAAATAATCCCTCTTCACCTCTCCAGATAAGATAAGGATTGATAAATTATAAACATAGTGGTAAAACGTGTTATTGAGATATGAAAATTATTTTTTATTGCTGCACAAGTTAGTGTGAAACAATGGTTTTAATTGCCTTTGGAATGACATAGCTAAAGAAGCCAAATTTGTTGTTTCTGTCAATAACCATCACAGATAAGGGTCTAAATATTTCAAGGTGAAAACACACTTCTGAAAATTGCAGTGATGATTGAACAACTAATGTGTCTCCTTGAGTGGTTGTTGTTTGTTTTTTTTTAAAACAGATCTTACTACAGAAAGGTTTGTTTCCTTTTTAATCACACAATTATTTGACAGCAAGGAATGTAGAGGGAAAGGGTTATTTTTTATTCAAATGATCCTATTCATATGCAAACAAACTCAGGGTGCATGTTTGTTACAGGGGAGGACTATTTTCCTGTTTAAAACTGATACTCAGTTAGTCCTGGAGAGAAAGCAAGGGTGGGTGACTGAGGTGATGCATCATCATGAATAATGGAGGAAGTAAGCTTGAGTGAACAATGCCTGAACAATCAACAGGCTGTAATTGCCAGTATATGCGTCCATTCAGTGAATAGATAATTTACAAGCAGTTAGTAGATCAGTACAGATAAGTTCTTCAATAAAGTACTTCAATAATGATTTGTGCATGGGAAAAAGGAACAAGTTCACACCACCTATCATAGAAAACCAGTATTTTGACTATATGTGACTCTCATGTAGCATGCATACCAAGAAGTTGTATGTGAAGATGCTGTAACACATCAGGATCACCCAGAAAACCCATCCTTGCCATCAATGTGTTCTTCTCTTTATCAAAATGGGGTTTCACAGTTTTTAGTGTGGAATCTCTTCTGTCTGCTTATGCACTTAAAAGCCTCAAAGGAAAATGTACTGAAAATTTAAGGTATACCACGATTTACAGAGATTGGTTCAGCCTTTTCGAGGACACTGGTAAGATCCCAACTCTTGGGTTGTGGAGGTGGCAGTTCACAGTCCCGCTTTTTCATGCCACACATCTAAATGTATCTAAGCACAGATTATGTTTGTGCACACTACATGTGACTTACTGTGATGCTATTACTGTGCTCACCTCCAGTGCAAAAGAAATATAAAAGCAGAAATTACTGTGTGACCTGAGATGGCTTGGAAGTACTGGCTTATTGCATATATTTGGGTATCCTAGCAAATAACAGATTATTTTACTACATCAATAACTGCTGTATGCAGCATGTTTAGACCAAAAAAATAAAAAGGGAGGTGGGGAGGGGGGCATGGAAAGAAAAGAAATAAAAATAATAAAATACCTGCTCTAATGTGGTTTGGCTAATGGAATAGTGTTTGATTTGGAGAAAACCTTTGTGATTCTCTAGGACTCTGAAGAGCTCTGCTAAACATCCCTGACTTCGTGGTACGTGGTACTCAAGCAGATTGAGATGTTGTCCCTGAAAACAAGTAAAAATTATAAAAACAGATAAAAGTGAATGCACATCATTGTTTATAATTGGTCTAGCTACAATGGGCTCTTATTGTAGATTAACAGAGAAAATATGATCTTTTTAAAAAGAACATATGCATTGGTAGCACAAAGAACTGCTCATACTCAAAGCACAAATTTTGTGCGTGTTCTGAGACGGCACTTTGTTAATCTCATAAAAGATATAAAAATTTAGGACAATTTTAAGCTATAGGTTTTTCATCCAACAGACTACTGCTGTTACAATGCAGTCTGGGAAAAGGCTGAGAACAGAGCTGGCTGAGCACAGTACAGATTTATAAACATATACACAAACAGGTTCATATCTAAGATAGTTGTTGTTTTCCATGATTCTTGTCCTAAACACAGTTAAAGTTTAAAATAAAAAATAAGAATTAATGGCCTTTCAGAGTTTTTCTTGAAATGTAGTTGCTATAGATCTTTTGTAAGGCTTTGTATTAAATCAAAGAATCTCAATAAAGGCTGAGACTTATCATTTCTGGACCATTTCAGAAAGCAATCACTGTAAATACTCTCAGTAACTACACTGTAATCCTACTTCAGGAGAACACGAATGTGAGTTCAACTTCATCAATAATAAAAGCAAAAGGAAATTTTCACTCAGAGAAAGGGCCTTTTTTTTTTTACATTGCCTAAATGCCTGTTTGGAGTTGATTTAACCCGTATCACAACTCAGATTTTTGTGAAATGCTTAAAAGAAAAATAAAAGGGATATTCATATGTACTTTTTCCAGGAAGATCAATATAACCAATCATGTAAATATCCAAACATGGATATACTGTTCTTACCAGCCCAAACTTAATCCTGCCATATACTGCAACAGGGAGTTTTAGCTGTACCTTAAACTGTGTTCCAGGAAAGTGCAGTTGTAGGCAGTCCAAAATAATTCTTCGATAGCTTGTTTCTTTACTAAGCCAAACCTTGACTGAATAACCGTCTCCAAACCTGAGAATGAGACACAAAAACATAAGTTCATTTGTCTACACTGTGAGGACAGGAAGAACATTTAGTTTTATTGATTTTCCTATGATTATGTCAAATGACATCATGTATGCCTACTGCATTATTGTGATTTTAGCATTACACTATTGAATAGTAGAATTTCAATGAAAAAATGTTAAATTAATAAGTGAAACAAAAAAAGTGTTATGCCTACATTTTAGTTACTACGAGATATTTCACTGTCCAATACACCAGAATTTATATTAACTATGTTTTAATTGCTATACCGCTTTGAGTCGTCAGCAAAAAGTTATGATTACCGATCACATATACAGAAGAAAACAAACAAAAAAATCTTTTCTAATGAGAAAAATGGGTATGTAGTTCTATTTTTCATATCTGTTAACAAAACTGCACATTCAAATTCAGATTTCATCAATGTGACTGCAACTATGTTTTACAGATAGGCAAAGGCAAGTATAGGGATATTTAGGGAGGTGGAAAAGTTAACAAATTTTCTTTGTCTTTATGGCCATGCAATCTCTCAGAATACTTTAGGAAATGAACTTCTCTTTCTCAACACTCCCACATCTGTCACTCTGGGATGACTTCATTTTTTTCATTCTCCAGCTTTGTGATTACTCATTGCCAAATCCTTTACTCCAATTATTTGGTTTCTAGTGAGTACCCTCTGTAAGAATCCCTTGTGCCAAAACCCTCCTCTCCCATGTCTTTTCTGTGTACAACTTGTGATTCAGGGCAGCAGCTGGGTTAATTTGGTCTGACCTGTGTGAGGCACATTTTCACATGATCAAAGCAGAAGGATGTATCACAGCACGCTATATGATTGTGCCCTATTCCTATATATAAAAAGAAAAAGCTACAGATTATCGATCAAAAGGTAGTAAAAGATAGAAAGAACTATTCTGCTATATATGTCCAGTTTAACCAGTGTCTGAGTGGCTCCCAGCAAAATATTTCACACGAAACGCTACATGTTCCTCAGCTATAAAAAATATATAGCAGTGTAAGTGCTTTAACTTTTATCGTGTCGGATCAGAACCTCTGTTCTTATAAAGCAATAAAGTCTTCATTTATTTCAGAGCACTGCAAGTTTCCACGATGAAAAAGACTATACTGCAGATTTTATTCTATTAAGAATTTCACATGAGTTCAAAATATCTTTTCCAAAAATTTCAGGCATCAATCCTAATTTTTTGTGTAGAATAAAACAGTAGTTGCTACACTTCAGGTACGACAATGGCAGTTTTTGCATAAAAACTTGCACTGTATGAAAAGCCCCATTACAAATAAATTAGTGTAGGGTTTTTTAACCTTTGGTTGGTTTTTTTTTGTTTATTTTTTATTGCAGTCAAATGCAACCACTGAACTGCTTGAAATTGATTAAGAAGGAGCATTCCTGACACAGTGTCCTGTCTGTTGGTTCCTGAAGGATGCTACACGAATCAAATTGTATTGGGTCCAAGCTGCAGGGTACAAAATATCTACTGGACAATGTAGCCTGACAGATGAACAGTGTTGTTACATCAAAGAGATCCAGAATAAGGTGGAATCCAAAGCAGTGTCTGGCAAATTTGCTTTGCAATGATTTACTAAGACATAAATAGATCTTTAATTACATGTTTTAAATGCATAACATCATCCCTGAAAAAACACATGTGACGATAAAAAAAGTTGTTACAAAGATTGATATAGTTGACAAGGGTATTCAATTTAGTTGACAGCTAACCTGAGGCAACATTTTACAAGAGATCATTGATTCTGATCAGTTTTCTGGCATTTCTATACAGCCACCATTGAATTATAGTTTGAAAAATGCTGGCTTATGGGGACATTCAACAGTCTCATAAAATGAAATTGCTGTATGCAATGAAGTTTCCAAAGAAAATGGATCAAAATTCTGATTAACAAAGACAGAGAAGTCTGTGGAACTTTGGTTTAGTTCTAAATTGTGAATGACATAAACAACAGCATGGCGATGATAAAAAGCTTTAAAGGATTTTCCTCTTTTGGCTCGTCAAATTATGATGCTTCTATATCTAGATTTTATAATTCATTTTAATACAAGAGCTCCCCATATAAACTAAGTTGATCAGCAGTAAACATTTCCCCCTGCTATAATCAGCAAGCTGCTCTTGGTAGCACACTGAGGCAATGGAAATTGAGTTGACCATTTTTTTTTTTGCTCTGTTTTATTATATTCAGACAATATAATTAGTTCAGAAACCCGAAGTGGAATTACAGAGAAAAGCACAATCTGCTTTGATTAGCACTGTTAGGGTCAAACTTTTAGCATCTGATAGTTCAAGACTAAAGAGGAAAACATTATCATTAAAATGGCATGAGTTGAGCCAGGACACTCATTCAGCAGTCATCTGCTGCAAAATAATCATCGCCTTTTGAAGCTATTCGACAAAGACATTTTCCACTCCCACGTTACTTTAACAACACCTTCATTTGTGTACAAACACACACACACAAAAACACATATTCTGACAAAATAAAATATTTTTCCTCTCTCAATCCTTCCTCTTTTTCTTCAGTCAAACCAGTTGTTCACGCTTGACTTTCCCCTTATTAGTGGGTCTGGAAGTATTACTTATTGACTCCCAGTTTTACCTGCTGAAAGGCCACCATGAGACAGAAACTAAAATCTAAATTCCCAAATCGGTTGTAAACTATTTAACTTAAGTATTTAACAACAGCATCAGCTGCAGAAGCATCAGCTGCAGAAGTATGAGCTTAGCATGGACTACAAAAATACAATTTTAATTTACATAGGTCCTCAAGATACCTGAGCCACTCAGATAACAAGGGAACTAAAGGAACATAAAATGGCAACAAGGAATGGAACAATTTCCATACCAGGAATTAGTAAATAGGCTAAAACTTTTCAGCATCAAAGAAAGATGACAGGTGGTTGAAAGGTGTTTTTAACAAGCTCAGAATCATGACTAAGCAGTGTAACTAAGAAAGAATTCTTCACTCTCCTATGTTTCTCATGCAAGAGCAGGGAACATCAAATTAAATTATAGGAAACACAATGCCAAATCAGTAAGATGAAGTAGTTTTCCTTACAGTACCTAGGGAAACTGCACACTCATCAACATGGGATGTGCTGGATGCCAGAACTTGACATGAGTTGAATAGGAGACTAGAGAAATTCATGATAGGGATGCACTAAAAGCACCTCTAGCTTAGGAAGCCTCTAAGAAAGAAATTGCTGAAGGTGATTGAGCAATGTGTAAAAGTAACTGCATGTGCTTATCTTATTCTTGTACTTTTTCCTCCTGGCTGCTGTCAGAGAGAGAATAGTGTGCTAGATAGGTCTTTGATCTGACCTTGGGGTTGTTTTGATATAAATATCACAAAGAGGAGGTCAGCCTGGGCAAGTCACCCAAAAGGTTCCTCAGTTCTCGGATGGGTTTTGCAGCCTGTGATAAAGTTCTACAGCTATACTGCCAGCAGTACAAAAATAGATTATGTAAATTTACGTCAGATATGTGTCTACACAAGCCACAGTCATGAAATAAAGTGTAGCCAGGTCTATACTGATGAGGAAGACTCCTAGATGCTTCCCTGGTGCTCTTTCTGGCCTTGCAAAGGGAATGGAAATAGATTTAGTAGCCCAAAGTCTGAAAATTCTCATAAATATCAAGGAGAGCTGCCACTTGGGGCAGAGCAAATTTTCAATATTCCCTTCTGCCCATTTCTGGGAGATCCTGGTTCAGAGGCTTGAATGGGGACAAGAAGAGATGTTGCTGAAACACAAAGCCTTGTAGCCATACAGATAAGCCTAAACTGGGCTGGTCGCAAAAGGGTCTCTAGAGGGGCTAACACAATGTTTTTTTGAAGCTTGACCCATGAAATCCTTTTTTTATGAAGGATAAAAAAGAAAGTACATTATCAGTGGACTTCTATTTGGAAAAAAAAATAAAATAAAAAAAAAATCTATGTTTTCATTTAAAAGCCCTAGGAGTTAGCTTGTCTACAAATTAACAAAACCAAACCTAGAAACCACTGTTTTAACTTACAGCAGGTCCAGAATGACCAGCTTATCAAATCCCACTCTTCCCAAATCCAATTTACCAACTCTTCTTTCCCCCAGTCAAAATTGCTGAACGCAACCTCAGGAAATCAAGAACATGGCCCTATATCCTAAACTATGATGAAGAAGAAAGGCATCTAATCACCCATATGCTTTTTTTCCACTAATCAAAGAGTGCATTTCCTGGAGAATGTTGTGCTATATATATACATCCAAAAATTACAGCTCCCAGAAAGTTTACTGGTGGAAATATAATGTGCATACTTTGTGTATGTACTAGTTTGATCAAAAGATTACTTCAAAATTACATTATTGGATAACAAAAAAGTAGTAAAGAGAACACTGGCACTTAATGTCTGCAAGAAACTGCATCTTTTAGAATATATACCATAAATTCCCAAAGAGGGAATAATTTGCTACTGTGCTGTTTGCCCCTCTGCTTTGGTTTGCATTCATTTGCAGACAGATATAGTTCTACTTTCCCTAAGAGAACAGAATCATTATATTGTTTAGGTTGGAACAGGCCCCATCTAGACAAGATAACTTGGTTACGCCAGTATGATTGCTGAAGCACAGGATCCAGATCCAGGTTATTCCTCTTACAGCCTTAGACACAAGCACAGTTTACAAACAGAACTAAGCTTGAACAACATTGAAAACAAAACACTTTGAAAAACACTGAAAAATAAACAAAAATTGAAATGAAATTATCAAAACGAACACATCACAATTCAAGATAATCTTATATCACACAATCTATTTAATTATTTCATCTATTAAGCAGTAGATAAAGGCAATACATAGGAATGAAAAAAATGTTATTAATTTTTAAATACTCATGGGGTTTTTTTAAAAAAACTAAAATCAAATGCAAATACACTGTCACATGCAAAATATGATTTCCTTCTACAATTATTCAGAATCTCAGCATGGCTGAACAGAAAAACTTGATTAGTTGCAACAAACAAACAGACATAAATAAATTATAAAATCTCTCTTCTACCTACTAGTCATAGATTTTGTTTCATCATTTTTTAAGTGATCATTATTTTTCCAGGATAACGATAGGAACATGAAAACAGTCATTAAAACAATGAGTAAACTTGTTCTGGTATATTATACATGCATTATTTATTCACATACACTCTGGGCTTTCATATCAAACCATCTAAAGGTAATTTCTGTATTCAATAATATCATGGCCATAACACTGACTGCCCCAGGTTATGAGCAGTGCAGGATACAACTTTGCTCTCTGAATGTAGGCTTCGAAGTTCTTAGCTATGATTTCCAAATGTGGCAAAACCCTCAAAAAATCATGTTAATTGTTTATACATGTGCACACAAAATCTCTCTGCATATGAGTTTTTATGTATGCATAAAAATATACATATATTTATATATGCATAAAAATATACATATATATATATGTATATCTGCAAATATAAGCAAGTACCAGGGATTTGTTACTCTTGCATTATTTACATATTATATTCCCAGAGAAAGAGGAGCAGCAACTCTAGTTCTGTGCAAAGCTGATGGTGCAGCCTATAAAGAGCCCAAAATATTTCTTCAAAGCACCTTCTGGGGCTCAACAGTGAAAAAAAGGAGTAAGTAACATTATTAATGGGTTGCTACCACTGGGTTTGGGTGTACTGCTTTTTAAGAACATAACAATCAGGATATTACACACTAAAATTCTATTAAAAGGACCTTATCAACACGTCAAGGTCAAATTCTCAAGTTAAAAGGTGTTATCATGGAGACGAGCTGTGAAATTAAAATTTAAACCACATATTCACCTTATGTAATAAACTTTAAATACATGATCACATAACACCTAATCATGAATTCCTTATCATGAATGCCTTACAAGCTATAGCGGATGTACCCACTGAGACAAGTGGATTTATTTACTGTAACACCTAGAAAATGTTGCAAATAAGATAGCGGATTGATGAGAAAAGGAAAGAAAAAGGAAAGAAAATGCTTCCTAGTTCTGGTATGTCCTGGGGAACTGATTTCTATTCTTTGATCCCCACACACCTGTGTGGTCTGTGATAACTCACTTAGACCACATTTTTCATGGCTGTTTCCTGTCTTGTTAGAGGCCCATCTTGAGACCTAGGGCTCCAGTGGGCAGGAGGAATTCACAGTGCTTTCTGAAACACTAACAGCTAGAGCTGAATTTAACAGGCATTGTACTTTGAATGCAATGTTGAACAAATGGAAAATATTTAATCATAAACTGCTCAGATGGACTACTCTAACCCTTTAAATGAAAAAGTACAGAGATACAATGCAACATCCTGTGGAAAAAAATAGTCTAAAATGACAAAAAAATGCATTGTAATGCACATGTGCAGTGAGGCTGAATTAACGTTGCACTAAGCTTTATGTGAGTGAAAAGATATTACTTTTGAACTCTCAATCTGTGTGTTTTCAAAACTTTAAGAACTCTTTTCTTCAAACTTTCCTCTGGAAAGATAAACTAATAGCTATACTGCATGATTACAGATCCACTGCCTTAATAGATTTTTCATGTACAAAAGGAATGGATTTTCTGGTTAAGAATAATAGACATTATATTAATGTCTATATTTTATAGCATGTAGGAAACTTGCTGCTAGTATAGCAGTTAATATGATAACACTGTGTCCACTGAAGGCTGAAACACTGACGAGATCTTTAAATTTAATTCTCTCTTTTCCATTTAAGAAATCTACATGTGTGAGTTTGAGGAAAGCAACAAAATATTCTCAATCAACTTTAAAAAAAAAGATAAAATATAAATAGTCTGCCAACATATTTTCCATTCTAACCCAGCTACAACAAATGGATTAATTGTTGTCTAATTTAATCAAATGGCTTGCTGATAAAATTTGAGCAAAGACTTGATGTGTGTCCAGCACCTGACAAATTGGTATGGGTTTTTCAAATATGAGAAGTCTGTCCAGATGGCCCTAGAATGAAGTATAGTATTCAAAATGTTGTTCCCAGAGAATTGGCCAGCTGTATCTAACATGAAAATGCTTCTCTGAATTTTTTAAAAAAGCATTAAGTATAATGGAGAATACTGGAGAGAGCATTTAAATGTAATCCATTCACGATTTAGAGTAATTGACTCATTTGGCAGGAGTCATCTGAAATTAGGCTTTAATGGGCACAACTGTTCACACATCAATCTCAGACAAACTATGACTAGAACTAAGATGCTAACTTTTTGGAAATTGCCACTCAGTTTGTTCTTGTAGCTACCACTCTTCTTGACATTATTTTGAAATTTTCCACTGACAACAAAATACCTTTCTAAAGGAGTCCAATTCTTATTATTCTACTGAGAAACATCTGAGGGTACCTTAAATCCATTTAAACATACATAAATATAATTAGGGCTCAACAGTTGGGAGCAGAAACACAAACACCTATATTTGTATCAAGAAGATATTTTTGGATGAGCATTTTGTAAAAGGCTTGAACGAGGGCTGGAAAATATGGACAAGCCTTACACATTAGAGGCAGAGTCACTTTTTGTATCCCTAAGAAGCTTTTATGTTTCACATTACTATCTTCCTGGAGTTCACCCATACCCTTCATAGCAGAATTTTGTACTGCCATCTGACAAAGCTGTACTCAGCCCAAGATTATGATCTTTCCCATCTGCCAAGGGCTGAAAGTGTAGCCAGAGAGAGAGAATTGAATCCTTGAACTTCCCACCAGAGCAAAGAAGCAAATTTAGCAGGGCCCTAAAGAAGACCCATTAAGCCTACGTCACATATCCATCAAAAAGATGATCATAATCTGCACTTTACATGCTGGAATGGTACTAAAGAATAAACAAATAAAACTATTTCCATTAAGACAGACAGAATTCACCAAGAGGGGAAGAAAGAATGTCATTTAGTGGATGTATCTACATTTAGAAGAGGAAAAAAATTCTTGAGATGTACTAATATAATCATATGTAATATCAAAATAGGCTTCTATTGTTATTTCTTACAATACAGGACTCATTCTATCATAAATGAAAGCTATATGAAAGTTTTCTTTGCTTTAAGTGTTCATACAGTGTTTAGACTTCTTTCCTTCTTGCAATCTTCAAAGGTAGATCAGGTCGCTAGTAATTGATTTTAAAATACTTGTTCAATTTGATGTGTAGAAACAAACTGAAGACAGATATCAAGGATATCAAGAGCTTCTTATATATAAGAACATATTTAAAAAAACAAGCTGTAAAATCTATCAGAAAACCCCACAATAATCTACAACTGTGATCCCATTTAATTTACCTTAAATTACCTTTACATATTGATTTTAGCAGGCAAGATAGGTACTAACCTAATTCATTTGCATACATAGCACACAAATACACCATCCAAACCCCAAATTTTTAGGATATGTGTAATGTAGATTAAATCAGATGCAACAAAATCAGTTATGTTTATGCTTTCCTTCACTTGTATTGCTTCATGACGCACTTGTTTTAAACAAAATGTAAAAAGTAATGGGGTTTTTACTGTGAGATGGTGCATGGGACAAATATACTAGACAGTACTAATTGCAGGAAACACTGAAACACCAGGAAAACATTAGAGAATATATGAGTGAAGGTGGCTGTTAAGGAAAGCAGTCTTCTTCAGGTAGGTGTTTCCTAATAGGAGATTAGATTTAGTAATCCTTATGGTCTATCGCTTTAGAAGAAACAATGTTTTGCTCTGTATGGCAGCGAGAATGGTAGTGATATTAAAACGTAGGGAGGGAAGGAAAATGGGAAGGAAGGAGTAACCCAATATTCTCCAAAATCCTGGAAGTTTTTCAGGATGTTCACAAGTGGACTGCAAAGTGAGAAAATGAAAATATTAAAATAATTTAAAGCTTAATTTAAAGCTTAATTATTTCCGTGGTTTTCTTTGGAGTAATAAGTAAAAGAATTCTGCTTCTCTACCCCTTTCCCATCTCATGCAGATGCAGAAATCCTCCATAAGGTATACAGTAGCATATCTGTAAATTGTCTTCAAATAAGTCTGAAACATTAATAACAGAGAAGGTACAATGTTTTTTAATCTCATAACAGTTACTTTTATGTGTTAAGTGTGTGATAGCCTGGGGTTAATGATGAAGGGCCATATTGGCAAGTGTTGAAGGGAAGTTTGGAAGCAACAAAATAAGAGGAGTAGAGGAACAGGTTTTTGGCTTCTCCCTAGCACTTGTCAAAATTTTCCAAAGAAAACATGGAAACATCTTTACTGTGTTCTTAATAAAAAATAAGAGTGGGAAAAACAAACAAACAAACAAACAAATAAAACAAAACAACCAACCAACCAACAAACAAACGAACAAAAAAAGGCAATCTTTAACATTTGTGTGTATATGAGGTTTCAAAACTGTGCTCTCTACAGTGGCTTTGTTCCTGCCAGCCAACAAAATTAATTAGGCAGCCAGAGCAAATTCAGATAACTGCATGATTTTAAATAAATCCTTTGATAAAGTTAGTAGCTATTTTTTTACTAATAAAGTGTTCTAAAGTTTTAAAAAATTCAATGGATTCCTGAAAAATAAGTGTGGAAAATTTGGAGACCAAATCAATTAATAAGCTGGGAGTTAAAGGGATTTTAGTCCTGCCTTAAATGAAAAGTCTTAGTGCACCCTGAGCTGCACAGTTTCTGTGAAAGGTCTCAGCAATATTGATCTTCAGTGCACATATCACCCCACATGAATGTCACTGACATACAGTAAAGAACAGTCATCTGCTGATAGTATGAAAAATTCTTAACGTAGAGAAGGAGTGGTTTTAATAAAGTTACAATGATTCTAAAAAAATAGTTGCTACAAATATGACTGCCAAATATTCTTATTATGACCTTGCTTTAGAAAATTCAAAAGAGGCACCCATACTACCTTGATTCTTGAACAGCAAATCTGTGAATGTCTCAATAAATTCAAAATTAATATGAAGGCACTTCCAGCATGATACTTCTGCATTGATATGCTAACTGTGATCTGAAAGAGGTGTATCTACAAAGGCAGTGCAGAAAATTGAGAAATAACTGTCCTATTTATATGAATATGGTGCATACTTATGAGTATGCTTATGATGTCTTGTTTCCTTAAGAAGGCAAATGAAAAGATGCTCTAAAGGAAACATCAGAAGTGGCAAAACAATGAAAAAGTCACTGAGAAGATAAAGAGGAAGGTAGCCTTTGTGAAATAGTTTATTTTGCCCTCTCAAAGTCAAGCTGCAAGGACAGAGACAGGTACTCACTCCAGAGGATCTGAAACATAAAAAGGAGAAACACATTTTTCCCAGCTAACTTTGTACACTCAGCTGAAGTGCCTAAGTAATACTATTTTTTCTTATTAGGGGCCACACACATCTTCAAAAAGCAGTTTCACCTGTCCAAGATCTGCACTGTCCTCTACAGATGTCTGTCTATCATATTACAAAAGGAATAAAGGATGCCTGCACTCTCTCTAGTCTGCTCCAGCTCTATGCTATGAAACTTGGGAAGAGATAGGATGGCAAAGGCAAAGACCTAGATGCAAAAGAAGCAGAAACTGCTGAAGAGCAATTAACTTCTCATGCCTCCAGAAATTGTGGCAACTACTCCCTGAAAAGGTATACAAACATGAAAAGAAGGCTATGATCACACAGAACCATCAGAAATACAGATGCAGACCTCATTTTTTCACCATCCAGTTTGCAATGTCTTTAGATGAAAGTTTGTCTTGATGAAAAAAACTTGAAAGGAGGGAGCTTATTAAAGTAAATGTGAATCAAGCCCATCATGCCAATGCAACTGTGAAACAAGGGCCTATGGTTCTACCCAAAAGGAAGGGCAGAAAGCCAAAAGTGCCATCAAGGGACAAGAAGTTATCTACCCTATAAACAAGGCAGACAGCAATTCCAAAATATTTCTGTAGAGCTTATTGCCATTGACAAATGCATCTGCACTTGAGTGCGAAGTGCTGAGCTAGTACAAAGCAGTGTAGCTTTGCTGCTTGTAAATGAGCTGTATCATCTTACACAGCTGACTGTCTGGATGTCCTAACAATTACACTTATTACGGAATGTAAATGTTCTAGCTATAAGTTGCAGCAACTTTCCCCTTAGCTTCTGATCCTCTTTCCTTTATGTTCGTTTGAGCCCATCCTCTAAATTAAACATTAACAGGTATTAAATTAACTCATGAATAGAGTTCAAAGAGAAAAGAGGCTTATGCACACCAGGAAAAGGATGCATAAAATAGCATAAATATCTGCAATTGTCAGTGAATTTGGTAGGAAGCAATAGATGTTCTTATGGGCTGCTGACCTGTTAAAAGTGCTTCTTCCTGTTACAAGAAATCCTCAGAAGGAGTCAAATTGTATTTTATCACTGTGTTGAATTCTCACAACGTATTCCTTAGGTTGCGTGCAGAAGTGCTTCATTTTAGATACTGTCTCTTAAGATCTATCTCTTTCAATTACCAATGCAGACTACAAAGCATTTTAGCAATGCTATATGTCAACTTAGCTTGCTAAGATATCCTAATTGGCTCTTTTTTAACTTCAGCAATGGGAGGAAAAGGAAGATGTGCTTAGCAGTCATAAGTGTTTATGCCTTAGCATTACTAAAGTGTCTAGTCAGTTCTTACATTGAATGCAGATGTAGAGGGTTTGATATTGACATATAATACCTGTTTTTAATATGCTGGGGAGAACCAAGACACTTAAAACTTCCATTGACCATAATAGCAAGCCGTGTGCAGAGAGCTTCACATTCTTCCATACTACAAAATGAAGTGAAAAAAAGAAAATTAAATAAATAATAGTGAAAACAGAGAACATTATTTATATCTAACTTTAGTTAAAGTGGAAGGGATCTGGACAGCTGCAAAAACAACTACACAAAACCTTTGACTTTAAAGGGCAACAATCAAAGCTGTAACCCTAGTCAGTACATACCAAAAGTTATACCACATGACAGCTAGAAGAGATCCCTAATCCACCATTTATGTTTTTAGTCCATAACTAATTAGACAGTTCTGGCAACAACACAAAGGCATCAGTACTGTACACAAATGCCTGATAAGCAGTCTCAAAAATGCCATGAGTGTGAGAGCTATGAATGCTGTTATTCCCTGTGATACCTGTCTGTGGTTATTCTAAGCTAAAGGATAGAAGAAGTAAGCTTCCACAGATTGCCTTTTGTGCAGTACATACCCTTGAAAAGGAGTTACCCTTAGTCTGATTAGAGGGTAGAAGACGATCCAAAACACTACTATCCAAACAGAATTTAGGACATGGAAATGCAGTTGAATAGAAAAACAGGATCCTCCTCTAGATGTGACTGCTTTGGATGATAATAACTTTGACTTGTAAATCTAAGGGCAGATGGTCTGCCACTCTACATATTATACAGAATTGTGTGAGCAGTTCTTCCAAAGCAGCACATCAGGGCATTGGTGGGTCATACTCATCATTCCAAAGAGGAGTGAAAGATTGTTGACGTACTTGAAATTCATCATGTGTCCTACCCAACCCTTCTGGGACTGCTAAGCAAGAGATGTCTTGTGTGCCTCAGCCATGGTCCAGTCCAAATCAAAGTGCTTTGACTGAACAAGCACTGGCAATTAAGTAATCCCCAGAAACAATTCCCTTAAAATAGCACAGGGCTGTGGTGAGAACTACCAAACTGCTATATTTGAGAGACATGCGGAGAGGGCTTGCTAACACATCTTCCAACAAATCAGGAAATTCACTGATTAATTCCTAATACTCTCCTTGGCATAACACTCCCTATCTGTGGTAAAATGGCATAAAAATAAGGCTGTAGGGACTGTTGATATAACCTCACTCCTCCCCCATTGAAACAAAAGTTTTGTCTCTGAAATTTTAGTAAAAAATTCTCTCTGAAAAGTAAATAGTCCTCAAAAACTAATTTTTACACAGGAAACCATGTCTATACCTTACAGATATGTTTTCTGATATGCATGAAGGTTCACTTCATAAGAAAAATTTCTGTACTTATACAAGTAAATAATCTCAAATAAATCTCCAATGGCCTTCAGCAAATAGTATTAGTATAGAATAATTTCTCTTTCTTCCACCCTGGGACAACAGTGTGTACACTGTCATTGTACTTATATCCTCCTCAAGTCATTCATTTGTAGAGCTATATGTGTAGTTAGTAACAATTTGATAGATTTTGCTTGTTTATTTACAGCATATTAGTAATGAGACCACAAGTCTCTTCAGTTTAGCTGGTGTTTGCAAGTACAGATTCCTAATCTGGGTTGAAAAGTCAAAGCACACTCTGTCTTGAAAATCACTCAAGTGAATTCACAACGCATAACTCATATTCCCTAAATGAGTGAGCTGGTAAGCACTTGGGTATCAAATACAACTATGTGATTTTCAAAATTCACCTTCCATAAATAATATTCTACAATCTTTTTGGAGCACTTTCCCATCAATAATGTACTGGGACAACAGATACATTTTAAGAACATCTGAAAAAATTTGAAAATATAAAATATTGAGGCACGTTTTCCTGCATTCCTTTATTAATTCATCTATGCTTCAAATCTCATTTGAACAAAATGTTACATTGCTGTTTTGATTTGTAAGCTCTGTCCTGTTTGCAAATGTTTTCATGATCTCTCCCTCATTTAAAGACATTTTATATATAGTTATACATACTATATATATTCCCAAAGGGAACATCAACTTATTGCATTTTACTACAGATGTTACAAAACAGTATTGATGTTTCCTCTGTTAAACCAGAACATACCAGAGAACTGACAGGATATTTAATGTAGATGGACTCGTCTAAGAGGATGGGGTCACTCCTGCCATTTCCAGAGTGCATAGAGAGAGTAGAGCAAGAGAGGAGCTGATGCATCCCTCTTTAGGATACCATGGCATACTCTTTTCATACAGTGATGCAAAACAGAAACTTAATAAAATCATAAGGTTTTTCATTCTCACCTCCCTTTGTAAGGACTTTTAAGGTGGGCAGCTGCAAAAAAATAACCTAATGTTCCAAGCAAGAAAAGACACCACAGCACTGAATAGAAAGAGCATAGAAAAGGAAGAATTAATTGCATCATTTTTCTGTGCCTGCAGCCCCTTAACCCACATTCTCTTCCTTAAAAATCAAATATATTTGGGATTTACACAGACTCAGCTTTCACAAGCAGGAAGGAATTGCCATAAAATTCCAAGACATATTCTGTGTTTCACACGAGGGTGAGCATATCTTCAGAATATGAAGAATATCCTCGGTTGACAGTGGGTGAGGAAGCAGAACAAGAATATGCTGGCAGTTGAGGTAAGGGTTTTACCTGTGAGATGTCAGCACAGCTGCACAGCCATCCTGAACTTCCTTCAGGATGGTTTTCCAAAGGTGGCGTTTAGAGCAGGGATCCATCCCAGAGCTGGGCTCATCCTATGGGAAAGATGAAAATGACAACACAGCAGCATGGGAAAAACATACAGTGGGTCCTGCACAGCATGAAGAATTAACAGAACTCATAATAAAATCATATATTTTTCTCTTCAAATGTTACATTTTCTCTTCAAATGTTACAGTTTAATTTCTGCATTTATGGAAGGCACTTTTAAGTAAAGTAGATATATAAATGATGTTTATATATATTACATATTAAAGATACATTTATAAATTATTTATAAATATATATGTGTTTAGTAATCTATATACATGTACTCTTTTTGACAGGAGACACTTGCAGGTATTTTTTTCTCACTTTCTTGGAGGGTTTGGTGACTGTTTCTCTGCTACATGCACATCTCCCATGATTGCAAACAAGTGGAGAAATCCTGTAGCTCCTAGCTGGTTGCACTGTCCATCCCATATCCAGGTGTTGCTAGTATGTTTGGATTTGGCATTCCCCACCAGTTGTTCCCACAGTCCCTTTGAGAGGAATTCTCACCCACGGTGGAGAGAATTCATAGGATTAAGGAACATTAACTCAGTGCAAACTGTCTATCAAACCCATTTCCCTCTCGGATGGCTTTCATGGAGAAAGTGATGCTAGAAAAACTATATTTCCCCTTCCTATCTAATCCTTTTTTCCTCACTAAATCAAATTTTTACCTTATTCACCCATAGCAGCAAAAGGAATGATATCTGCTTGCAAATCAGATATCTCTGTCACTACAAAACTATGGAGAAATAAATTCTTACAGTTGATCTTAAACCTATGGAATTCCATGAGGGGTGTCAGCACCTATTAGGGTGGTATGGCCTTGGCCAATGTATTTGTCGCAAGGATTTCAAGCTGAAACCTGGAAACAAAGTTTTCAAGGAACAAAGCAAACAAAACATGCAGTTTGATGCTGATTTTGGTGCTTGGTTACCAGTGGCAGAGGTGAAAAAATTCAGTTTAGTCTCCCATTGTCTGTGGGTTGCTAACAAAGAAAATGTAAAAAGCAATAAACATAAAGCAACCCACACTTTTACTCAAATTAATAGCCATGATCCCAGAAGCAATCTAGAAGCAGATTCAGTAGTTTATAGTGGTGTTTATAGTGCTTTCAGACAAAATAAAAATAAAAAATCTTTTTAAAATACTGAATACCTCCTTAAAAATCTACGAGCTTTCTAAAGCCATCCCAATGTTTTAAAGCATTTGACATGTTTAGATATTTTTCTTTCCTCTTGTTCTTCTATATGCAATAGTCTGTGCCCTGCAGCAAGAAGGAGGCTGAAATGTATACTTGCAGTAGTATACTGTCATAAAGACACACAAAAACAGTTGGAGCATTTTCTAAGATCAGGAAAAGCACTGATTTAAGATTATCTCCTCCTTTTACTAACTGAACCAAGGTCAGTTTAAGCATAAAATGTAAATAAAATAATTCAGCTTAGAAGTGAGGCAATGATAGTCAGCTAGTAGCAGCAAAATGTGTCTGATCTTCTGAAACACGAACTCCAAGAGATCAGTTTTGTCTGGTTCGACTTAGCCTATGATCTGTTACTGGAAGTACTGGTTTCTCTCTCAACTCTGAGGAGCAGCTTTTCTTACCCTGACTGTTTTGAAAGGTTTATTCCACTGTTGAATTGGCTTAGCTCTTCTCAGCCAAGGCTTAAGAAAGGGATGTTCAATATTCTCTAGTGAAACAATAGGCAATGATAAGAAGGAGTATGTGGTAGCATAATGATGCAGTTCTCTGCAGATCTATTGTAGATTCCTGATCTTCAATACAAAAGGCATTATTTAAACTGGAGGGGCCAGTTTCAGGCCTAAATGAGAAGTACTATGCAAGCACCAAAACAACATGTGGTAAATAATTCAAATTAATATAATTCAGGAGTATTAGTTTGATTGTGTGACTTCTGAATCCAAAAAAATGTAAGAACTAGCCAGATTTATGAAAGATGACCTAGCAAGAAATAGGAATATTCTGAAAAAGATGAGTTGATAATTTATTATACTAGTTCCAAATTACTAATTAAAATAAGAGTCTTCCTCCTTTAAGAGGCCAATAGATTTGCTCATATGTATTTTTCTCATGTTATGTACAAAATAGAGAATACATAAACCATTAATATATTTTACATTGCATTATTTTTTCTCCTTCTACCTGGGTAAATCTTAAAAAAATTGAATATGTGTCTGGGCCATGGGATGCTACAATTTATTTATGTTTAGGGCTTTTTTCTCCCTGCTCATCCAATTAAGCCAAGGAAAAAACAAAACAAAACAATTTCAGTTTCAATTTTTGTGAGCACTAGAGAATAAAATTAAAGGTATTCATAGAATAGAACAAAGAGTACAGTTGTACCTCCATGTATCAATTACTCCCTGACTGATCAGGAAACTACCTGATTTTCTTTAAAGCAACATACAAGAGAACAAAATTCAATGTAACCCATTTATCATAGGTACAGTGTTACCTTTACTCACCAGTAAAAGTATTTGGGGTTTACCAACTAAAGCCACAGCAGTAGAGAGCTTCCTCTTTGTGCCAGCACTGTATGTTCTCACCAGTTTGTCTGCATGGGCATTGAGGTGTAACCGGTTAACAAGGTCCTCTGCAACCTGTGGTTCAGAAATTTGAAGGCCAACGAAGATGAGTCAGATCAGGTAGCATTTGTGCTTAGACTAAAACAATATTCTGTTCATAAATATAAAGCAAATGTACATGTTGTTTCCTTATTAATCCCCACTTGCTGCATATTATTATTTTGAATCTTAAACACATACAAAAAGCTTCTCTGGGACCCCTTAGTTCTCCAAAAAGGATAAGGATTTTCTCATACAGAAAATCTGGCTTTGTCATTTCTTGGAACAGTCATTTGCATTCAGTTTGTGTCAATAGGTCAATGATCTAAAACTTCTCTCATTTCACTCATTCTCCAGTATTTATTTGATCAAACATCTTAAAGACTGAAAATTCAAGAGACAAAATTCTACATTGGCCACAGAAAAAGATGAAAATGTCAGAAAAGCAAGGTACAGATGAAGGATTTACAGATTCTTAGACACAAAAGGTAACAGGGTTAAATTAACATATCTTTGTAATAACTGAGAGGGGTAAGTTGACCCTAGCTGATTTGGGTTTAATTACTTAAAGAATGTGTGATTTGAGCAAGCAGACGAGCACATCTGGAGACAATGTTCATGCCATCCCCTACAGCCTTTCTTCTTTGCCTGTCAGACACAGTTCTAACATACAAGGGTCCCTCAAATAGTGGTGCTAGAGAATTTTAAATGCAGCAATAGCCTTAGTCCATCTATATCAGCTATCACTGCTGGATCATCCAGGGAGACCTGCAAAAACATGAGGATCACAGCAGCAACTTTTCTACTCCTTAGTGCCAAATCCCTCCTGCAAAGAAAGCAGCAAGTGTTTAGCGGCATGTGTCTGGGGGGCTGTATCATCAAGAGGTGATCAACTTTGTAACAGAGCAGGTATGTCTTCAACCTGTATGTATGGACAGCTGGGAGATTCTTGTAAAACAAATAGTTGCATGGTGCTCTATTGCCCAAAATCAGCTGCCAGAGCACCCCAGTGGTTCATTCCCTTTGCACCCTCTGCATTGCCTTCAGCAGAAAGCAAGGAAGGACTGCAAGGATTAGTCACATCAGATGGACAGTCTCCAATTACTTCAGAAAATCCAATAGAAAAAAACAATTCAATAAACAATATTGTGAATTAATATTCACTATTCACCACAAACAAATTACCATGAGCATAATAATATTTTTATTAGACAGTTTTATGCAAACTCCTTTGGAAATGATCAAGATATTTGTGACCATTTTAGCAAGATTTTTGAAGTGCTAGTTATAAAAATAAGACACTTCTGAGAGAAAGTTCTCTCTATGCAGGAACAACACTGCAGTGGCAAGAATCTGCAGTATTCTAGTGATGATCCTCACACTGGTATTTATAGTCACTTGTGTTTGGTGTACCTGAATGTGGAACCCGACGGCAATGCATGTTCTCATATAAAAGCTACATTTCATAAATATTGCTCTGACTACATTAAATGAAGAAAATTTAAAAAAAAAAATCTTAACAACTGTTAAACAACCCACAGGTAATTTTGTACTGAAAAGTTCAAGTCTTCTGCTATTTTAGGGTTAGTTCACCGTGACTTATTTCCAGTTACAGTCTATTTTTTATATCAGTAGAAGTGCTGCAAATTCAGATATTCTGTGGCTTTATAAATGCTCAGTCACCTAACCTATATTCTAAGATATAACAGTTGAGCTTTGTTTTGTTTTGTGCGTTTTTTTCACTTCCAAATACACATCTCCTTATACACCAAAACAACCCATAAAGTGATGTCCTCTAAAGCATACGGGAGACAGCTTATCCTTTCCACTAAACTGACTTTGCTATCACTGGGAATGCATGAATGCTACTGACAGAAGGATTATCCTCCTACACATACACCAACAATCACAGAATTACACAGAAGAGCTTATAAAAAATTAGGATCAGAAAGTGAAAAGAATATGTCATTTCACGTTTACACCAAAATTAACATTTAGTTAACCTGTTATTAGTAAACAATAAGCAAAAGAGGCCTATGTGTCACAGCTGAAATGTAGTAAAACTACCCTTTAGATATGACCAGAACCACTATTTCTAAGACTGTTCTGAAATATTATCAAAACTCTAAGTCAAACAAAATGCCATTCTTTTAAAGCAACAATGAATGCCTCAGGGGGAAGAATTTAGAAGGTCAAGGAATAGTGCCAGAGAGAGAAGAAAAAAACATTCAAGTTAGATGGCTCTTATTGTAGTCTGTAGCCCCCAAGGAGACTCAATCATGTGTCAGGCATGAACATAATGCTCCTTATAGGGAGCCACATTAAAAAGAACTGACTTTGCAAGATTTACAATTCGACACATAGAATCCTCACCTCTCTGGTATGTACTCAAGCATTTAGTGCAGAAACACATGACTACACCATCTCCTGTTTAGTACAAGGAGAGAAAGACTAGCAAGTCTTCTGCTACAGGAATTTTTCAAGACAAGGTCTCCTTAAGGTAAAAAGAAAGGGGTGGGAATCATTTCATAGTACCCACGTTGCTGCTGCTTTAAATGTGTAGAGCTTACAAGATGAACCTTGCAGATTATCACAGTGCACACCACAATGTGGCTTGATATCTAGATATGCATTTTTGGTGCAAAACATATCAAATTAAAACAGATTTGGGGCTGAATCACAACAGCAACCTAAAGTCAGAAGGAATGGTCAGCTTCCTGATTCCTAATTTTTTCCCTGCTGTTTCTCTCTTATTCCTGCTACGCTCTTCAAAGGAGCATTGTAGAGTATGCTTCAGCAAATATTAGAATATAGAGTTCATTCTTCTTTCAAGAGATGACCTCCAAACTTTTTCTCTTTTCTTTAATACATATCATAAGATTTTCAGTAATGTCTCAGCTTCATCAATATGATCTAAACAACAAAGAAACACTGATTTGAATGAAATTAGAAATATTACATATTAGGTATATTGTAGAGGAGCCTGCACATCTCCATTTTTCTGTATAACCAGTTGTTTGTATCATAGTATCTTGTAAAATAAATACAAAAATACCTCTTAAACTATTTTAAATGAAAGTCAGAATTGAACATGTGACCAATCTTCAGATACAGATACACACAATTATGCCAGAGATTTACAATTCTAATGGTTTCCTTCCTTTAGTGACTGTGAGATATATACACAAGCACTTTCTATCCCTCCTTGTCATATTCATCATGGTGTTCTATTTATGGTTTCAATTACTTTCAGCAGTGAAGAATGAGGAGATACATCAATTTATTTAGCAAGTTGGTAACATTGAGGCCAAATTAAAAGACACAGAGTTATATGCAAATATATGCATTGTGAGCGCATTTGAACCATAAAGATATTTCACATCTAGTCATGGCTGTAGTAATGTATTTAAAGTCTTTCCTCCCTTCCTCCCTCCACCCTCAATGAAGACTATAACAGACTTTACATCTATCAGCTAACTATTCCTATTTTACAATATTCCTTAAAATTATTTACTTTTCTCCCATTGATTATAAAATCTTTAACAAAAGGTTTTTCCAAAATTAGTTTGGGTTAGTTCACCTAGCTTTGGTATAGTCAATCTATAACATCTGAACAAAACCCTCGAATACATTGTGGAGTTCCTAAAGACTACATTCATTTCAGAAGAAGCTGTAAGGTAACTCGACTTTTTGCACACATGCTAGTATCTGTGGGAGTAAAGGTTAAAGTAGGCATGGTGCCTTCTGTCCAGTAGGGAACTAAGAGGCATGTCCATTCCACTGAAAAGCAGTAAGTGATGAAAATTATGTAACCACTAATGCTAATGGGAATGCATGCGTGTGGCGGCACGGCCCCAACCAGCCCTGGAACGCGTGTGCGTGGTACAGTCCTGGCCGGCCTCGGGCGCGTGGCACGGCCCCGCCCTGGGCGCTTGGGCCCAGCCCCGGGCACGGAAAGGAGCAAGAGAGGGGGAGCTTCGCCGGCGCAGACTGTGCCCTCGTGGGAGATGAGAGGGGGAGCCCTGGAGCACACAGAGGAGATGGACAACTCTAAACCCGGGCAAATGGAGCTCGATTAGCCCTGTAAGGCCATTCATCTAAGAGAAGGTCACTCTAATTAAACCTACGTCCTGACGACCTCACTGCCACCGTCCAAGCTCTCTCAGCCCCAGCAGATGAACTTTAGGATTAAAGGGTGGGTTCAGTTCCACCCATACTGCATCTCACCTAAAAAATCCATTGCGCAGGCTCGAAGGCCTTACTCACATTTGCAAAGCCCTGCAGCGACATCTTCTACAAATGCAGTCACACAAAGATCGAAAGACAAAGGCATATACACCTGCTTCCAAAGGTGTACCCAAATTAACTCTAGCATGCTGGAACATCAGAACCACGCTTGATTCAGGGGACAGCGGACGTCCTGAGCATCGTTCTGCCCTAATTGCCCATGAACTGTCATGTCTCAACATCAACATTGCTTCTCTCAGTGAAGTTCGCCTTCACGAGGAAGGCAGCCTCAGAGAACATGGTGCCGGTTACACACTCCTTTGGTCAGCTAAGCCCAGAACCGAAAAGCATCTCTCAGGAGTCAGCCTCATGATCAAAAACTCTATTGTTCTTAAACTTGAAAATCTGCCGACAGGTCATTCCAACCACATTATCTCCCTACGCCTTCCACTACACAACAAGCAACACGTTGTCCTCTTTAGTATATATGCCCCAACTCTCCAAGTTGACCCTGCTGAAAAAGATAAATTTTACACCGCCTTACCCAGAAGGTTCCTGCAGATGATAAGATCATTATCCTTGGTGATTTCAATGCCAGAGTAGGAAAGAATTTTGAAGCCTGGAAAGAAATATTAGGCAAGCATGGTTTTGGAAGCTGCAAGAATAATGGTCGACTTCTGCTAGAATTCTGGGTGGAGCAACAGCTCACCATCACTAATACTATCTTTCAGCAGAAAAATAGTCTGAAGACAACATGGATGCATCCCAGATCTAAGCATTGGCACCTCATCGATTATGTCTCAGTGCGACGGAGAGATGACCGCAATGTCCACCACACCCAGTGCAGTGCATCACACGATTGATGCCCAGTGCAGAATGCCAAACAGATCATCGACTGGTGTGCTGCAAACTTAACCTCAATCTTAAAATCAAACCTAAAAGGGGCAGTATCCCAAGGAGGAGACTCCAAGTTAACAATCTCCAATCAGTCACAGTGAGAAACAAATTCCGGGCCAATCTTCAAACCAGGCTCAATAACCATTCCACAGAATCAACAGATACCTCTCCTGTAACACTTTGGCACCATATTAAAACCAGCATCTTGCAGTCCTCTGAAGAAACCTTAGGGTTCTCCCTCAAGAAGAACAAGGACTGGTTCGATGAAAATAATCAAGAGATCCAGGAATTGTTGAGGAAGAAGAGAACCACCCATCTCAAGGATGAAGAACCACCGCCTCCCTAAGATCTTGCTTTACGGTGAACTTGCCACCGGCTGCCGCAAGAGAGGAGCCCCGAAGAGAAGATACAAGGACTCCCTGAAACAACATCTCAGCCTTGGCCGTATTGACCAACATAACTGGTCGACTCTGGCCTCCAGTTGAGAGGTCTGGAGACAAACTATTTATAACACTGCTGATGTTTTTGAGAAAGCACGCAGGATCACTCTCAAGGAGAAAAGGCAACACAGAAAGACTCGTGCCTAGCAGAATATACCACCTAAGGAGTCTTTCTGCTGTGTCTTTTGCAACCGGACATGCCTGTCTCGTACTGGCCTTTTTAGCCACCAGCGCGCTTGTGGCTGGTGGTTAAACAAATGTGGGTAGAACCCTCCTCAAATCTTCGTTCGCGAAGCCTAGCCATGGCTGGCTAATGCTAATGGCTTTCCACTCTCTTTGAAAATTACCTCTAATATTCAAGTAAAAAACTTAGTACGGGAAGTTTTCAGTCTGTTTTATCCAGAAAAACTTGGAGTTAATGAAGACTCAATCTATTCAAAGACTAGAAACATTATAGTACATCTATCTTCACTCAGAAGGCTGTATCCATCGTTGTATTTGTTTTGCATCATTTCTGACACAATAAATACAATGCATAACTGCCTGCTATTTTTTTTTAAGAAATCCTCATAAACCAAACCTGACCCAATACTAAAAATGTGTACCATATTCTGTACAAATGATAATAAACATGCATTGAATTCTAGAGTCATTTGAAAAATAACTATACATGTCCAAAGCAGTAATTCAAAGTGTCAGGAACTGAGTGTAGTTTGAACATCCTAAATAGAAATCATTCATCAATTCCACACCAAACAGTATTTATTTGATTTCAGATTAAGCTCAGAATTGTTTCTTACATTCATGGTCAAACTTCTGGAGGAAAATAATTCTTTATCCCAGAATCTCATAAAACTGTACACACTAATTCTGCTTGGGTCCAAAAAAAAGCAAACGTGCAAAGAGTAAATGAATTCACAAGCTCCCATTTCCAGCACCTACAGAATATAACATGTAATCAGTACAAAAATCTACCTGGAGACTTAATGTAAAGAGAAAGCATACTGACATTCTAAGAACTTGCCTCAGAAGGCCTCTTGAAGCTTCTTTTAAGATTTGCAACACAAATTTTAATGCTAATGAGAGATGTCATTTAATGTTGTGCTAATAATTTTAATTTTTAACAAGCTATGTGATATCTTTTTGAACAATTTGAGATATAGAAAGTTAATACATTAAAGAAATAAAAATAAGAATTAAAAGTACTGTGTTAAATCAGTAGCTGTCTAAACAGCCCAAAATCTTACTCTAACTTTTCCAAATTTTGCAGCAAAAAGAAACTCGCAGAGCAGATTTGTGAAGTATAGCAAAACTTCACATTACATGTGAAGCTTAATATTGATAGTAAATGACCCGTATTTCTCCTCCTTTTCCATTGATTTAATTACTGTTTTGGAACATTAAGTGCACTCAACTTTACATCAGGCACTTAATTCCTACTGCTGATAAATCTGTCTAGCAAAAGATTTGGTCCTTTTAGTGTTTCAATAGACAACTTCAACAGCAACACATCCTGTAAGTCACCTGCCTGCTCACCAATTTATTAAAAAACAAAGTAAATTTATTTTTCTTTCCATATCAAACCAATGTACTCTCTGGAATATATATCTGTGCATATTAGCATGAACACTCACTGGTAAACACTGAGGCAAGCTTGGAGCACTGTATCATAGACAGGAGGGAATGATGAGAAAATAACAGCTTTCATTTCCATACAGCTGCTATTCCAAAGCATTATCAGGCCTTATTTTTTTTATAGGCAACTAATTGGCCCATTTTCTCCAGGCACCAGCCATTTCTGAATTGGAGTACAGCAGCTGCTGAATACTTGACAGCAGTGCCATACAGTCAGGGCCCACTGACAAAAACATTTCCTCTGAGATAGCTGCATTTCAGTTTTGGATGAAGGTAAACAAGAACAGATAAATATTATTTTCAGTCTTTGATGCCTTGATCGTGAGCATATGGCAACAAAGTCTGCACTGCAATCTATGCAGACAGAAAATTAAGACAACTGAAAGGAAGAATGATCTCTATCACAAATGCGATACTAAGGAACAAAAGGCCACCTATAAAGAATAGTCTAAGCCTACATCCAGATCATGTAAGGTCCAGGATAATCAGATGATTAGCATTTTTCTTCTCTCAGTCCTCCACAGTAGCATAACTTATGTCTAAATGACTCATTTTCATACATTTGAAGCGTGACGTACATGACTTAGTACACCACTTGAAGAACTCTTCCCCAAATGGTCTTGAGAACTGACATTGCAGTGGCTGTCTACCAATTGCCCAGAGAATAGCTGGATCTGATCATAAAGGGCAGGCTCTTAGGTGCACAAATTATTCCTAATATTTCTGCATTTGAAATGGAATTCATGAATGCCAGATATTTCAGAGAGAGCACTATTCTCACACTGTCTACAGAGAAAGCATACAAAGCCAGGTTACCCTCCTGGCCCCTCACGGAATGCAGACAGGAAACAGCATTTGCAGTAGCATTCAATTACACACACACAAGCAGCAGGGCACCCTGCATGCACAGCACAAAAATCTCTTGGTACTGCCCTTCATATCACAACCTGGAAACCTTCCCAGTCATTCAAGAAAAGTTTGGTGCTGCATGGAACAGTTTGCCATGAAATCCAGGCCCATAAGCGCACCACAGATTTCTCTCCATTCTCAAGCTTCCACATAGCTCCCGATCTTGCTCTTCATTCTCCAAAACAGTTGCTGCTTGGAGGCCAGATGACCTGAAGGAGTCACAAATCAAGCAATGACAGCAGGATCCATGTGCAGATGCACACACAGACACACTCTCCTGATGTTGGCAGGGCTGCAGACAGCGTAGGATTCAAGAACTAACAGTCCATTGTAATGCACGGCTCAGTTTACACTTCCCAAAGCCTGGCTCCAGTTGCGTGCAGATGAGGTATTACTAATAAGGACATGTCTGCCAGTGACACCTGAACAGGTCTTTCCTCACAGCCATGAGTACTATAATAAAACAATAGCTAAGAGTCTGTGACTCCAGGAGCAAGGAAGGTAGCACAGCACTAAAGGTCTACTTAGCTCTCACTCAAAGACACCTCTCCTGGCAAATTATGACAGAAAAGCTTAAAAGCCATGTTTATAACATTTTAAGAGCATGATTAAACTTTGATTCCTGTTTTAAATTACACCTAGGACCAAAAGAAGTCAGTAACATAGATCAATAAGATGTCTTGATATTTACTTCTTCCTTTTGAATGACTACAAAGTTTTAGAGGAGATATTGCCATTTTTCTGTCTGTTAAAGTGTCATGACAATAGATGCTACTGATGATAGGGGTTTAGCCTAACTGTTAGAGAGAATCTGTCAGTTCACGAAGAAAACAGATAATTGTAGATGAGGAGTTTAGTGAAATAACAATTATCACTTAATATATTTCTTTTAGATCAAGGGAAACATATTCAAGTTTTCAGTACTCTGCTAGTAATAGAAAGTAAAAACTACCACAAAGAAGTCAGGAAAAGCAAACAACTAACCAAAAGACTATATGATTATTTCTATGCAGCCTGCAATAAATGTACTGTTAAAAATGTCAGTTAAAAGTCCAGCCAGGATACTGCCCAAGACAGGGATCAAAGGTTTCCAAGAATCTCTTATTTTCCCCAAGCTCTCATCCAGAAAAACCCAAATGATCATCTTAAGAATTTTTAAACAAAAGTTCAAAGTATTGCCTTTCCTGATGCTATTATTAGGACACAATGGCAGCTGTTTCTGAATACTCAATGTCCCATGCAGGAATCATACCTTTTTCTGGAATGATGTCTATCTGTTGAGGAAAAAAAAAGGCTGCAGAGAACGAGAAGGCAACCCTCACTCACACGCAATCAAGGAATTGATTGTAAATCACTTATCAGACCCTAAGGCAAGAGCCAGGAAAATGCTAGGTGGGTACAAAAAAAAAAAAAGATATTTAAATTCATACAGTTTTGCTTCTGGAAAAATGAAAGGAAGACAGCAGGCAGCATGCAGGAGGTTATCAGGGCAGTGCTAGAGCTGTTGCTACTATGTGGGACCCATCTATAGAACAGGAATTGAGAGATACCATTTCATATCATATTCCAGTTTTCTCATGTTAATAAGACGCAATTAAGCAGAAAAGACTGAGCTGCTCAAGTCAGGTCAGATCGTAAACTTTCATCTGCTGATACAGAAACACCTCCCCCCCATTCTACAATATATCTGTAGTTAATTTCTGTTATTGGCTGACTGGTTGCCTTATCACGGAAAAAGATCACAGTTTGCTTGTCAGCACGGCAACACCTGTATCTGTAAACTCAGAATCTCTCAGTGATATTCTCAGATATTGTCAACATCTGTTTTAGTAAGCTCTTAAAGCATTTTCAGACACGGCTTTGGCCTCTTCTCCTTGGACAGCCCCAGGCCTATTATGGCAGCTGGAGCATTTAAGGGACCGCTCTCAGCATGCAGCTTGAATGCAGCTACTACCTTGTGAAATTTAAAATAGCAGAGTGCTGACAGCTCCCATCTCAGCACCCAGATGTTTCATTTATTTTTACAGAATCATTCAACAATTTTTAATTCCTTGTGAGTTTAATCACATCTCTGAAGAAAAGAGTTTTTTGGAGGTACATGACTCAAAATACATGGTGTACTCTCCCAGTTCTTCAAGTGTGATAGTGAAAGTGTTGAACCATTCATAAATTTATTTTCTTTAAGGTTTTGTGCCCAAGATTTTACTTGCATTAATGTAATTTTACTACCCATAGTGATGTTATTGTGTTTTGAATTGGCATAAAAGTAAGAAAAATTCCACATTACTTAAATAAAATAGCAGTAACGAAAAACCTCATTACTAAAATTGTTAAAATGAAATATTAGATAGTCTCTCCTGCTAAAAAAAAAGTACAATTGTTTTATAAACCCACAGCTCAACGTGGCTTCAGCTCCATCTGCAAATCTGTTATGGATAGTTACCTTATGGATATGCTGCTTTGGAATTCCACGCAGTGTGCAGTAATAATAAAGATGCTCCCAACCTGTTAGAAGTTCATCCAGGGCATCTTGCTGTGGACAATAGCCAATGAGAATGCCTTCAGAGCTAGCAGACAGTATATCCATTTCAGACCTGTTTAAAGAAATAGACTTGAATGTTGCTTGAAAAAAGCCATGGCCCTGGCTTTCACCCTTGGGATACAAGACAAACACATAGGCTCAAGTCCATACATAAATGAGTTTGAGTCTCTTCACCCTTCGCCATGACTACTTCCTGCAGTACCACCCACAGGCAAGGGGCCTGCTTTTTGTCCTTTTTGGGATACGACAGCCACCTCTTCAGAGTCATCACTGTAACAGCAAGCACGTGCGTGCATGTGTGCGTCAAGGTCAAGAGATCAACACAGAAGGAAGACAGTTCTATAACAATTAATCCTCACCAGGTTTACCTCCCTTATCTCTTTGGTAGAATCTTCTCTAAGGAGATATATTTCAAACCACATTGTGTTCCTGTTTGATACTATATCATATTCAATATTATATTCATACTGATTACATTCAGTACTGAAGGGGCAGGACTTGAAAGAGAGGGAAATGTTGCTGTGTATTCTTTGTGTGTCTGTGCCCACATGTACACATGCATGCATTCTCTAAACTACAAGACTAAAACAAAGCACAGGATATTAAGGCCTAGTAGCTTAAAAGATAATATAGGAGAAAGTATAAAATTATCCTGATTTAAGAGACTTTGGGCTTCACTTTGTAGCTCTACAGCATTACTTGAAATTACATTCATTGCAAAGAAGCAAGCTTGATTGCAAGGGTGTCTCATTACCCATAATGACACTAAATCTATCCTATTTATTCCAACATCTAATTTAACACTCAATGATGTTGATTTACATGTACAGAAAAACCTGTCAAGATGAAGATACTTAACAATAAAAAAATCTGAGCTTTGAAAGAAAAAAGTTTTCAAAAGGTTCTGAGTAACAGATTGTTTTTCCCCTTGGTGGTTTTCTACATAATCTGATTAAGAGAACTAAATATATGATTAATCAGTTAAACACAAAGTAAATGTATTAACTGCAGGATATACAAATACCAGCACTAGTGAAAATATAAATATGTATCTCCCGTTAACAAGATTCAGAAGTCTGGAGAGAAAAAGAAAACACAAATTCTGCATTTTGCATAAGGAATCTCAGCATCAAACTATATTTTAATGCTATTAAAAGATAAATTAACATGATTATGACAAGCCTTGCTGTGGACTAATTAGAATGGTCCTTTGCTTTTAACGGCAAAGATAAAAAATCTTAGTATCTTTGTTGGTGTGGATGGTCCAAGGACTGTAAGTGCTTGTAGAAACCTCTCTAAACAAAGAGTTAGCAAAAAATAGAAGGATGATAGGGAAAAGAGGAAACCAGAAGTGTACTTCCTTATTAATTTATATCCATAATATAAAATATTATATAGATATTATATATTATATAGAATATTATATTATAATATAAAATAATATATCTGTAATATAAAAATAACTTATAGGTTATTTTGAATGAAGTGTATATAGAATTTTTATTGGTTCAGTTTTCAACCATATCTAAATCAAATTAAATCATTTTTCTAAGGTAATCTTTACGTAAGATATGGATTGATTAATGGCAATCTATTTGCATAGCCAGTCAGAAGCAGTAGATTCCTTATTTAATGGACTCTAAGATAATGAAAACTATCCACAGTGAAATATTATCTAGATGCTGTGTCTGAGGTTTGTTTTACTAGGAAGATTCATGCACACTCACAAGGTTTTCTTTTGGTACAGCTGCTGTCTTTTGAGAAACAAGAGGCTGGGCTTTTGGTAATATGCCAAGTTCAGCCACAAGAGAACAAATTGCACTCAGAGATAATCTCAGGGACATTTACTTAGCATGAACCCTGTAGCTGGAAAGGCACATCTAGTCTGATGTGGGTCCCTACCATGAAGAACAAAAAGTTAAGTATGGACAGCTGCAAAAAAAGCCAGACATCTAATGTTCTTTAGCTAGAACTGTATTAGACCATATTTACTCAGTTTGCATTAGGAAATAAAAATAGTGTCCCCAGTGGTAATTGTGCATATATGATTTTAGTGTTGTGCCTCCATAAAGCACCCAGTCTTAGGTGAACAATATCCCACCTGCTGACCATTAGCTTTCATAAAGGAAGGGCACAGTGAGAATACATCATTTAATATTTTTACTCTGTTTGGTCCTTATCTTGCAACTTTATGCATTAGTGCTGACCTTGAACTCTTAAAGTTTCCATTAACACAGAGATTCTAGTGTGTTCACTAAAGAACTCAAGGACCTTTCCATCCCCGTCCCCCCCCATATCTGCATCTATCAATCTGACCAGAAGGAAAAAAAAGGTCTCTTATTCAGAGGGTTTTTTTGAATGTACACTATAATGCCTATTTTTCCCCCAGCAATATCACTGAGTAGATTTCCTAGTTAAAATGCTGGCACCATCCTTCAGTTTTGTTTAGTCAGGTTTCTGAATACACAAATAATATATATATTTATATATATATATATATATGTATATATATATATATATATAATAGAGGAAGGAAAAACACATGATAAGTTTTAATATAATTAATGATGGTATGATACCAGAAAACCTTTTGAGTAAATGATATATTGTAAACGCTTTTCCCTTTTCTTTTATTTTCAATCTCTGATTCCATTCATTAAAGTAATTATAATCCTTTTATTCCTTGACATTTTCATATATGTTGTTATAAAAATCAAATTATAAATACAATTTTAATATTTTCTGAAATATAGATTAACATGCAGTAAAATCATGACTTTGTTTTCTCAAGTTAGAGAAAAATACCTGTTTGTTTTCTGTCCTTTTATTATCAGCATGCCAGCATTTCTCATTAGGCTATTCACATTAAACTCAAAACATGTAGGAAGAAAAAATCAGCTCATTTTATAAATAGAGAGAAAGAACATATAAGTACAGATTCCAACCCCTCTCAGGCTTTTTGTCCATACCATAGTAGACACAATGAATTTCAGTGTAATATCTAAAAACTATAGGAAGGAAATCAGTCTTTTACACTAATAGAGAACTCTCTGTATCATTATAAAAACAATACATAATTGTTATTTTAAATTCAGTTAGTAACTTTGGCTACATCTCTTGATCAAGATACGACATAAAACTAGCATGGAACACAAGTTTCTCCTTCATTTTTAGACTACCTTGTTATGTTCAATCAATAGTTTCACTTGCTATTTAATTTTTCCTTTAAGGTGGAACAGCTGCAACAGATGACATGAACAGAACATGTCCAGAAATCTTTATGTTTTAAAGATCATTTTAAAGTTGCAGAATTGCATTTCTAGAACCCCTTTGAAAAAGGTCAACAGAATATCTGGCATCCTCAAGAAAAATAACAGTCTAGCACTTGAAGCATGGAAGATTTTGTATTCCATATCTTTCTAAGTACTTCAGTGAGAATTATGACATTTTGGTGCAAATTATCCTGGAAAAAAGTCCACGACTCAAGAAGACTTCCCCCAGTTTGGAGTGCTCATCTTACAGTTTTGTACTATTGATGAAAGAAACTTGACAGACTTTCAAGGTACTGGGGATAATAAACTGAAATCTGATTGAATAAAAATTTTGATTCAAAATTGTTCCTTCACTGATCATTTCAAGGCTTTTTACATTAGTCCATTTCTTCCATACAATTAAAGGAATTCCTGCAATCTGATTGCAGCCCTGAAGGTGTGGGGCATTCCAGTCAGGAAGGCTTTGCTGGCACTGAAAAGAAACCAAAACACTGGAATGAGAGAGAATGATCTTGGACAAAACCTGTTGCCTTCTGAATAAACTGGACCTCTTGTTTCCAGAAGGCTAGGCTGGTTATTGCAGAGACTAGATTTCCTTCTTGTTTGTTACAGTGGTTACGGGCAACATCATATATAGGTGGTTGTGCACTGCAGTTCAAAGGTAAACTTCAGTTTTGAGTCTAGAAACAACTAAGTAACCTTGATATCAGCCTTATGGCTGTTTTGGGAAAACATTGTTTCACTATTGACTCAACTGTGTACTTTGCTTCACTTTTGTATGCTTTTTCTACATTTTTTGAATGCAGTTAAAGGCAGTGATATATACGGCACTTACAATGGCTTCTGCAGAGAGATAAATTCCATTAATTAGTCAAAATGAAATATAAATTTACAAAATGCAAAAGTACTTAGACATTACATTGTCCTTTTAACTGCATATTCAATTCAGTGCATACTAATGCTCAATTAACATTATAAAAAATCAAGGTTAAAATATAATTAATGTAACTATAGCTTCATTATAATTAAACTAATTATACTGATATACAGTGTAAAAACAGCCATCTCAGCCATTATATCAATGTAAATTTATTCTGCCTTTCAAGTTAAGCTATTTGAATCACATTTTTAATTATTTATCAAGCTGAACATCATACCTATCAAAAGAGTCCAAGTTCTAGCTATAAAGAAATATTTTACTTTTCCCTCCTTGGAGAGCCATTCTTTGGTCCTATGACTTTGTAATTCAGCAGCTGAGATGGCTGACACTTAGTTCAAATAGGATGGGGAGTTGCTGTCATGGAGGATATCTGTGTGGTAGGAAGATGGAAATTCATGGGAGATAAATTAATTACATGAGGAAGATTGCCAAATGCTCCCATTCTCAGTGGGGCAACTTATGAACAAGATGACATCTTGTTTATCCATTTTTTTTCATTTTTTCACATATGCACCCCTCTACATTTTAAGTACAAACTTAAAGTCAACCCTATGCAGGAAAGTACAACAGCAAAGGCTGTGTAATAGAGAGCGCCAAAAAGGCAGATAAACCACTAGTCACATTGTTCATTATTTTACATTGACCTTGACATGGCACTTGAAAGGGTTTTGACAATTTCTCTTCAAAGCTGTGTTTAGTGCTCCTCAATTGAGGGAGGTTTTATGACACTGAAGAAGGTTTAAACAAAAGTATAGAAAGGGGAAGAAAACAAAGAATGGCCAGCGTGTACTCACACACACAGAAAAGTGGAACAGATGTACAGAATCTGCTGATACGTCAGCCCAGCAGACATTCAAAGACTATGAAGACTCACTTTGTTCTCCTTTGTTTTGCTACTTTGTTAAGTGTCAGCTTTTCTTTGTACATATTTAATGCGGACCTTACTTCTTCAAGCTATTTGACAGAAAATGTAACTACAAAAATGTTTACAGTTTTATATGCTACCTTTCATTTAGCCAGCTCCCACATTGGTGGCAATCTAGTTATGACAGAAGAGCTAAGCATAAGCTAATTTGAGTCCACTTGTACTCTTAAAAAGGAACAGCTGTGCTACAGAGAACACAAAAACCCTTCTAAATGTCAAGCAGACCATGCAGTTAACTTTTACACATATCTAAGCTTCACAACTCTTTTGTATGTTGTTCAAAAGCCAGTAAGACTCCTAATGCCTTATAACACCATAATTTGTAGATGCAAGGAAACAAATTTTATTAAAATACTCTCCTTTCTAGTAATTTTCACTTTTGTTTTTAATATTTCTGCCTTTTACAAAAGATACTGCTGGTACTTTGCTATCAGTACTTTATTTCCACATCTTCTAAAGTAACTGTTTCAGTGCTGCTTGTTCCTTTGGAACTCTTTAATATTGAGGTTGCAAATATCCCTAATGTGGAGACACACTCGTGAGATGTTAATTATTTTTATGTTTCATTTGCACTGAAAATGGCAATGTTAATGAGGTACACAAAATAATAAAAAAGACAAAATCCCCTGTGAATGGCACTATCTCCACAAGATTGGCTGTGGTTGGTGATAAATTCCTTTTATTTCTCTTACTAGACTATGTTATGAGACTTTGTCTCATAACAGTTGCAGCCAGAATGGGTTTGCAAATGTTGTAAGTTGCCTAAAAACATTCTCACCATTTATCCAGAGGGATATGAAAATTTAAAAAAAACAAACAAACAAACAAAGTTTTTTGATATACTGCTCAACTTGTATAATATAAATGTGCATTTGCCACATAAATAATGAAATACAAAATTTAGACACATAGTGCATTTAAAATGTCTACTTAATTTGTAATGTATCAGAAAGAGAAAATCATGATGAAAGTAGATCAGAAGCCTTCCCTTCCGCAAAAGCCTGTCCCCGTCAAGAAGAATGCCAGGAAACACTGATTTGCAGAAAAGATGAAGATGGCTCTAGTATTTAATAAACATTCCCACTTAATAACACACTGACCAAAAAAATAACTTTACTTCCCTTCCAATTTTGTTGGGAAAAATGATAAATATTGGTTGCATCTAACCCAAAGTCCATTATTCATTTATCACTCCATCGAAGTTAGCCTCAGTCTCACCAACACTGCTTCTTATCCTAATTACATAGCATATTGATCGAGTAATTACTTACAGTCTCTGAAGTGCATAAGTGTAAGAAAACATTTTAAAAGTACCCACTTGAAGCACTGCTCATCAGACTAAGCCTGGAAACCTTTCAGGGCAGCACTACTACGGGGGATATATGTCCATGCATCTGAATATACTGTATGTTAAGATTTATTTTTTTTTACAGTTTTAAAAGGATGTGTGTTAAGGTTTCTTAGAGTCTACTCTTTTGCTACCATGCAAGTTTGTTCTCAATTAACAGCATTCAAACAGAATTAAATAATGCTAAAATGTTTTTCTGCAGAGACTTAACAAAGCAATAGACATTTAAAAGGGAACAAAACAGGTCCTTAGAGTACAGTATAAAGGACTGATGATGTACTGAGTCTTTAATCGTTGGCATTATCAATTAGCACTATTCTGATCAAACTCTTGTTATTTACCCAGTAGGAGTCCGAATAACAGCACGTCCTGCAGATGGGATGATATCTCCAGTCAGCATCTTAAATGTTGTGCTTTTTCCAGCTCCATTTGTTCCCAGGAGTCCAAAACACTATCAGAGATAAAAAAATAGGAAAAAAACCCAACAAAACAAACCCAACAAAAACAAGGAGCAGGAGCAATTAATCTGCTATGCTGAAAAAAGTAAGTAATATTAATTCTTCAACAGTTTCCCCTTTTCTCAGTTCATATCATATGTCTGTAAGATACTGCACATGGATATAGCATATGTGTAAACTCCCTTTCCCACAGAAAATCAGTTTTAAAAAAACCCCATATATATAATATTTTGATTACCCCCTAATATCTAAAAGTGACTTATTTAGGATTATAGCCCTCCACTTAAAACCCTGCCAAGTAACTAAATGCATTATTTATCCATATTATTTGTAAATACTACATTTGTACCTGAGGAACTCGGGTCCTATTTGAGAGCCCTGATCACCAGTCCATAGAGTTAATAATTCTCAGCTTCTCATGAGGTGCTTCACTCAGTACAAGTAAATAAATACAAGACAGCCAAGAGACACACTCTGAACACTTATTTAAGGCCCCTATCTGCAACGAATTTATGCTTCAGTTGTCACAGGATTCATATTAAGTCTACACATAGCCCTTCATAACTTTTGAAATACTTGTTTCATAAACTTTCTTATTGATAGATAGGCTTTAATATCCTCCTGGTTAGCTCAGTTACCCAACGGCTGATTAATAACTAGTCAGATGTCACTGGACCTGGGCTGCCATACTCTAATTTCTCATGTCTTCTAATGTGCTATTAGCAACTAAGAAAGGTCTTTTCCTGCTCAGCAGTTTTGAAATTATTATCTGCAATTCCCATAAGCATAAACATAATGGAAACCCCCCCAAAACACAAACTCAAATGCTGTTTAATGCTAAATTTGAGTTTATTAAAATAGTATATTAGCATGTTATATGCTATATTAAAATATAGCGTGATGATTTCAGCATGGAAACTAAAAGTGTTCCTTGGTGAAATATTTAGGATTCAGTCCACAGTTTACAACTGAATTAGATATTCTTTGCTTTCTCTTTGAACATTGGGGTGTTGTGCTACCTACTCATTTTTTGTGTTAGCTGATAACACAGTAACCTAATAAAGACAAGAAGAAAAAATTTAAACTCGGATGAATTTGTAACCCAAAAAATAAGCAAACAGTTGCTTCTTAAACACCATCAGAGTTTCTGCTTTTCTCCAGTAGTTGATTTTCAGAAATTACTCCAATTGAAGTTGTTCTACTGTTATCTACAGATCTTTCAGAGTAGACACACTGAGGATGTTCAAACAATTGCTCAGAGTGAAGTGTTACTTTATACAAGGGAACAAAAAGACCTCTTTACCTCTCCCTTTGGTATTCCCAAGCTTATGTTTTCCACAGCTGTGTTCTTTTTACTGAAACCTCCATAACATTTCCTGAGGTTGTACAGAAGTAGCACATCATTACCAGTTTTTCCACCAAAGAGTCGCTGTCGCTCCATTTCTACATCAACATCTTCTGATGGGCTGACTATGTTGTTAATTGAACAATGACCCCTAAAACAGATGATAATAAATCACATATAGAAAATTGGTCACTGCTGCACTCTGAATAACTCTTAATTCCCTGGTTACAATCCCTTACAGCTTTGTGATTAATTCTCATCAGAATTTGAGCAAAACAACAACTATTATAAGTATTTTTTGTAGTTTCCAATAATTTAGGTACACCATGTTATCAAAATTATTCACCTTCAGGTGTTCAAAGGAACCCACCATTTTCTTTCTGTAAAAATCAGTTCCATCTCCACTATAGCAGAATAATAATGGTAACACACCTTTGCTTCTGGAGGAGATCCCAATGAAGGAAAAGACGTAAAAGAAGTAGCAATGTTCCCTGAAGAGCCATTTCCACAAAAATCCAGCCCAGGAAATCCATCTCAAACGGGCTCACATATGAATCTATTCCAAAGTTACTGGTAAGGTCAAACTTGATCTGATTGTACGAAAGCTCTATTAAGCCTTGGCCTAAGCAGAATTGTGGGAATATGATGAATGCCCATCTGAGGATATTGTAGATGTTCTGAAAACTCTGTATTAAGATGCAGCAAGGATGGGTGGAGAGAAAAAAGCAAAAACAAAAACAAACAAAAAACAAAACAAAGAAAATCAACCAAAAAAACCAAGAAATTTAGTTTTTTCCAACAGCACAATAAGCACACTTGCAAAGTGTAATACAGCATTCAAATCTCAATCTCACTCAAGGTGAACTGATTTCTAAAATGCATACTGTGAACCATTTTCTGGGCAGGGTTCATATCTTATTGTATTTTAGACCACCTGGGGATATGGGTTTCTAAACTTAGTTGAGGTTCACAGACAGTACCAAAACATGTGGCCATGACCTTTCTATTTTCTTAAAATTTTAGTATTTGAATACTATCAAATATAAATCACCAACTTAAACCCAAATGAACAACAAATCTGCTGACAAACTTGAGTGACACATAATCCAGATCTGACTTCAAACATCAAGTTTTTGACCTGTACATGCATGAAGATTCATACACATTTGGGTTCTCCTCTCCATCAAGTTTTTTAAATACCATTACAACTAATGAAAATTTACATATATGGAATGAGAATGCATTTTACTATTTATACAGGGCATTACTGATCCTAGGAATATGCAGCTTATCTCTTGTGTCAATATTATTCAAACACATTTTACAAGGCATATAATCTATTTAATGGACCAGAACAGCTCCCGTTATGTGCCAATTACAACTTAATGGTCTAGAAAATGTCAAAGTTTCAATTAAAAACATTTTCCCACTATTACAGTATGCTTTTTTTGGTTATAGAGAAGTTAAAATTCAAGATGGTAACAAGCAATGCAGTGTATACCAGAAGAGAAAAATCATAAATGTTTTAAAAAAACGTAGGTTTTTCTGCTGGAAAAATCTTATCTGTGCATATGTATAAACATACATATATACAAACTCCAAAAAACCCCATGCATGTATGTGTGTGTATACATCTCAGTTATGAAAAAGTTAAATCAAGGATTTTATACTGACCTGCACTTTGGAAATTATAGCTAACAGACGAGGTAAGAGAGTCACCAGCATGGTACACAGGCCAAACACAAAATTTAAGGAGACATAAGAAATAAAAGCTACATCTGAACTTGAGAAGAATCTGGATACAAGATACATCCATGGTAAAGTTGCATATCTGAAAGTTAAAGAAAAAAAATTGTAAAAAAATTTATTTTTTTGTCTCACCTCCCAGTTATCACACTAGAAAAAACCACAATTTTTACTCCTTATTTTTAAGATATACGAACAAGTCTTCTGAACAATGGATAAAAAAAAAAAAAAAAAAGGACAAATTTTGGATATGTCTTCTTTATCAAAGTACCTTATGGTTCCATAGATGTACACTGCTATGTGACGGGCAGATATGATCCATTTTTGCATATATCAACTGCAGATATTTACTTTTACTATTTCAGACAGCTCACAATCCTGATTTCTGAATGACTGCAAACCCATGCACGTTAACATAGAGATAGAATTAAAATCAAATACTTAAATCATGTATCCTGAGCAGTCAGGTTTCCTTAGAAGCTTTCATAAAAAGAAAAAAAAGAATGAAAGAGGAAGAAGGGAGTGAGTAAAGAAAGAGGGTGGAAAAAAGAAGAAAAAACCAATATCCTTGAACTGGAACTGTGCCAGTGATATCTGAGAACTGAAATATCCTACCATGCTATTACCTAAACCAGGTTATCAGTTAATATAGCACAATGAGGATAAGACAGCACGTCCAGGGCTACATTACCTTCAATGCAAATCTTTAAATGAGGAGGGAAGACACCCTCTCTCTATTCTGACAAGTCAAATCATGCCTATCCAAAAGGAAGTATTTATATTTTTTATAAAGAGACTTTTATAAAGACTAAAACAATGCCCAGGCAATCTGATGAGCATGCATGTCATGTAAAGGAAATTTATTTTCTATTCAACATAGCACAAGATCTATCAAACCAGCAGTATATAGACTGCAGGAGTATAGGTACCAGTGCATAACATTGCATGATGATAAGTATATATGTAGTGTATATGTAAATACTTCTTATATAATATTAATATAACTGTTTTAATAGTGAGCCCAATGCAAGAGTAACTAGCCAAAAATCTGTGAATGGACTTCTTCATTGTATTAAACAGCATTTTAGATTACAAGCCATGAAAGATCCTTTTGAATTCAGTGTTCTGTACTTTATAGATGAACTTTTTGCATTGGAGAATGTCAAAATCCTTTCCCTTAAGAAACAAATTGGGAAGTAATAATGATGTTATCCTCAGTTTACAGGACAATAAAGGTTAAATTACTCAATGTTTGGATCTCAAATGAATATTGTAAGTATTCAAGGTCACACTATACTTTTCAGTGTCCTGTTGCCAGTCTTAATAACACAATCTTTTGTTCACTTCATGCACATACCAAAATCACTGTTCTCAGTGTTGCTCTGAATTACAATATCATAAATACAAGTCCATCCTTGGAAACAGCTCAGGAAAGAGACATGATTTAGAGTGCTGTTATTCTACTGTAAATTAAAGTAAAATTTGATTTGTTTGCTTATAGCTGCTAGGAAATGAGTAAGACATTCAGAATACTAAAGTTATATAATGTTCAAATGCAGCCTTCAAAGTAGCTGCCAGTCACACCTACATTTCTATCCTCTTTTCCTTCAGCTTCAATTGCAATTTATTATTTTGTAATATCAAAGAGAGAATGTTTTGGACAAAAGTGCTTAAGTGTTTGGACTATAAAACACATCTGCTATCATCTAAAAGAGAAAAAAATGCAGTTTATTTAAGAGATCATTATATTTTTAAAGAAAATCACTGTTAAGGTGAACACTAGGAAACTTCTGATTACTCTTTCAAGCATACCCCCTTCTGGCACACCATTTACGTATTTTATATAACAGAGTTATTTTTATCTTTATTCTAGATCAAAACTTCTGCACAAATTTACACTGAAGAGACATTTTAAAAGGGAAAAAAAATGCATGATGGTATGTAGATGAATGAGAGTTACATGAGCAGTACTGGGGAAGGATAAAACTACCACCTTTACTGTGTCTTTAGGCTAAGTAAAGGGTAGAAGAGGAAGACTGGAAACTGAGTTTTATCATTGTCCTTGAGATGTGTTAAACTTACAACTGACAGCTATTGTATTTTTAATTCATGTTAATACACACTGAATACATAGACTTTCTTGTTAAAAATCACTGCAGTATCTGTAATGTCAGCCAAAGCTGATCAGTACAGGAGGGATTATACTGGGCTGATTAAGGAACATCAGCGGTCAACAAAAAAGGACAGTCCAGCTTTTCAGTCAATGCTTATTTCTCCTGAAATATCCAAACTTTACCTCAACATTTTGGTTAAAACAATGCCAGCATAATTGGCACTTGGTAGTACACTGTGGGCAGGACCAAAGCCTATATAACAGCACAGAAAACATCGTGCTTTCAGTAGATGTACATCTGTATTGTATGTTTCATTTACTGCTTGACTAAGATTTCTATAGATGCTTATTCTTCACTAGGGTGACAGCAACTGGATCACGAGAAGAATTCAACAGCTGTAATGATAATAAAAGAAAAAGATGAGATTTAATAGTGTAAATTTTTTGCAATAAGGTTGATTAGAATTTCTGCCTGTAATTTGAAGGAATCACTTTATCAAAGTGCAGAACAAAGGAAGTGAGAGTGGTACCTGAGAGCGATAGAGAGAGGAGAAAAATATGAACCTTAGATGTTTCATACAAGTTATTTACAAGATCATGACCTCTGATCACGACCTCTAGAATATTTCATACTAGTCTGGCCATTCATGCCCAGGAAATGAGTTCAAACTAGAGTTATAAGGAAAAATTATAAGTAGAATTATCCAGGGAATTTGGAAGGCCTTTTATGAGAGAGGGCTTGGCTTGTTTGGGCTTGCAAAAGATGTTTGATGAAGGAGAATTATGAAGTATGGTTCTGAATAAACATAGGCTGGAATTTCAGAGAATAGATCCAGTTTTGAGGTTACCAAAACGGTTTTCCAAAGAATGAGTTACTGGAGGCACAAAACCTTGAAAACAGTTTTAAGATGCAATATAGTAAATCAGGATGTTTTTTGAAGTATTTATCTGAGACTCTTCCTGGAATAGAATATGTCATGATCTTGCAGAAGGTCCTTTCTACTATCTTTCCCTATCATTCTCTCATGAACTTGTTATATTTCATTATCTAAACATCTGTCTTGTAAGATTAGCATTTCCCCTATAAGGATAGTCACAACTAGTTGCTTGAGATAAGGAAGGAACTCCTCAGAAGCCTTTTCCTGTAACTAGTAACCCTCAGCATTTCTCACATCACTTTGGACTGTATGTAGAAAGCAATAAAGGAACAGAATAGACCATTAGTTTGATTGAACCCAGGGCTCAACAACCTTGTGTTAATAGATATATCAATCCCTTGTTTAATGAGTTATTTTCACTTTTTAGAAGTCTTTTTTTTTTTTTTTTTTATGTGAAACTTAGCAAGTGGGTAGTATGGTATAACTTTCCAGTCTCACAGTACTATTTGGAGACAAAGCTCCAACCAGCTCCGGTACTTCACATAGGACTTCTCATTGGAAATATAAACTCCAGGAGCTATGTTGAATTACAGAAAATAGTTAGAACTGTAATAAAAGACAGCCATTTCTTACCTTCTTGATGATATTCTTCAAAGCTAAGCACTGAAATTCTGACCTATGTTATTATTCCCACATTTTCTGGAAGATAATATACAATCAATTTCTAATAGCAAATGACTGTTATAAAGGCCGAATATTCTCTGAGACGTTTCTAGTACGTTTATTTTTTAATGTTTTTTTTTAACTTGCGAGCAAATCTCCCTCCACTTTTTGAGTTTAACTTTCAAACTCTTGTTTCAGCTTGTTTTCTCACTATATTTTGCTGAATCATAATTATTTCTAAAGACAGAAAACCATGCATCCAGCAGCAGGCGCAAACTATGTTTAAAGATTTCTGTTTGTTTCTTAGAAGTTATAATTCCACGGTAGCATTTCCAATCACATACCCAAAGAGTATCAGCAGGAGAACAGTGGCCACCAAGTTCTTCCGGAAAGTGAAGGCTGATAGCTGGAAGGCACTAATAACACCAATACACAGGGTGACTGGAACCATGTAAAATAGCTAGCAACAGAAGGAAGAAAAGACATTGAGCAGGTGAGCATCTCTTACTGATTTCACTTAATTTGCATAGAAGGGCTATACAAATCAACTTTTCCATATTTGCAATATAATTACACTATAAATTAGGAAGGAATAGGCAGAAGAGATCGGAGATTTCATAGTCCACACTTGCTGTGAATCTGCCCCCTGCACATGAAACAGCCTGACAAGATAAAATCCAACTACAGATTATTCCCCTTAGTTCTATTTCCATTGACCTTTCCAGTGCATCCATTTAACAAGTTAACTCTTCCACATAATGAGTCCGCATGGGGCTATTGCTCCAAAACATCAAATTACACTCTGAATACATAGGTTTGGTTTCAGAAATAGCAGTTTCACTGATTAGTGCTTCAGTCACAGGAGAATAGTAAGGATACAATTTTTAAAGGGACTTTATGATCTCGGATGTCTTTTCCAACCCAGTTGATTCTATGATTCTATGATTAAAGTCCAACTCTTGATCCAACACTGTCATGGTTACTAGACCATGGCACTAAGTGCCACATCCAGTCGCATCTTAAAAACTCCAGGAATGGTAAATCCACCACCTCCCTGAGCAGCCCATTCCAATGTCTGATTACTCTCTCTGTAAAAAATTTCTTCCTAATATCCAACCTAAACTTCCCCTGGCAGAGCTTAAGACCATGCCCTCTCGTCCTGCTGCTGGTTGCCTGGGAGAAGAGACCAACACCCACCCAGCTACAATCTCCTTTCAGGTAGTTGTAGACAGTGATGAGGTCTCCCCTGAGCCTCCTCTTCTCCAGGTTGAACAACCCCAGTTCCCTCAGTGTCTTCTCATAGGACTTGTGCTCAAGTCCCTTCACCAGACTTGTTGCTCTTCCCTGGACCTGCTCCAGCACCTCAATATCCTTCCTGAACTGAGGGGCCCAGAACTGGACACAGTACTCCAGGGGTGGCCTCACCAGTGCTGAGTACAGGGGAAGAATCACTTCCCTGGGCCTGTTGGCCACACTGTTCCTGATACAGGCCAGGATGCCATTGGCCTTCTTGGCCACCTGGGCACACTGCTGGTTCACATTCCGCTTTCTGCCAATCCAAACTCCCAGGTCCCTCTCTGCCTGGTTGCTCTCCAGCTACTCTGCCCCCAGCCTGTAGCGCTGCATGGGGTTGTTGTGGCCAAAGTGCAGAACGTGGCACTTGGCCTTGTTGAACCTCATCCCACTGGAATCAGCCCAACTCCCCAGTCTGTCCAGGTCCCTCTGCCTTCCAGCAGATTAACACTCCCCCCACCAACTTGGTGTCATCTGCAAATTTGCTGATGGTGGACTCAATCCCCTCATCTACACCATTGATAAAGATATTAAACAGAACTGGGCCCAACACTGATCCCTGGGGGACACCACTAGTGACCGGTCGCCAACTGGATGCAGCACCGTTCACCACCACTCTCTGGGCCCGGTCCTCCAGCCAGTTCCTAACCCAGCACAGACTGCCCCTGTCCAAGCTGTGGGCTGCCAGCTTTTACAGGAGAATGTTGTGGGAGGCGGTGTCAAAGGCTTTGCTGAAGTCGATAGATGACATCCACAGCCTACGCCTCATCCACCAGGCGGGTCACTTGGTCATAAAAGGAGATCAGGTTGGTCAGACAGGACCTGCCCTTCCTAAACCCAAGCTGGTTGGGTCTGATCCCTTGTCCATCCTATAGGTGTTGTGTGATTGCACTTAGGATGAAGGACAATGTGTGCTGATGAAGCAAATGACAACTTTTATTGGGAATGGACACAGTATGTAGAAGAGTTACAGCCATTAGACAACAGGGAAAGCAGTTTGTTTAGTCTCTTGATATATTGGTAAACAAATACTTTGGGGAGCGGAACAGGACAGGATGGGATTGGTACAGGGGCTTCATACCAAACTATACAAGAGAGAGGGGTTCTACTTGCAACTAACAATGTCAAGATGTGAAAATCTGTGCTCAGTTCTGTTCTCAGTGTCTGCCTGCTCTGTGCATTGAATCTGAGCTCATTAGGGCAATGACTACCTGCATTTCTGCTTATATAATATTCAGCATTATCCTAATATAACTTAGATTCTGAGATGCAACTGCAACGGAGGAAACAAATCAATGTCTAGTTAAATATTCAGTGTAGAAGAACAACACCCTTACTGTTAAAATTGGGCTTTCATACTGAGGTACAATGAAAACCTGTTCCAAATTAAACCAGAGGCCATTATCTCTTTGCTACTGGGAAGACAGACAATTTTTTTAAGAGAAGGGCAATGGAATTAAATGTAGACGGATGCAATGTCCTCATCTAATTCACCGTGTACCTTTTAAATGCCATATACAAATATCATAATATATCACTCCACAGATTTATGTTTCAGTTATCCTGAAGCTGTTTAAAAAATATGGTAGAGAAGTCACAAAGTATGTTTCAACAGACCTGGGACTTTTGTCTAGAAATAAAGAACTTTAAACCAAATTCTGTTAGAAATCTTACCCTGAAAGCATGGTGTATTACAGAAGTTGGGCATGTACAACAAAAAACCCCAAAACTTTAATTTTGCCCCTCTAGTGACACACGCTTAATCTGAAAAAAATCTCTCTATTTGTCTGTAAATTTTCTTAGCACTTACACATTTTCCATTTGTTGAACACAGTAATGAATACCATTCACCTGTATAAATACAGTAAGAACACCCTGATTCTCATGAGAGCAATTTCATAAATCAAATACTTCTGCAGGCCTAGTAAAGATTGTGCTACCCATAATACAGGAGACAGCCTGTAATACTTAAAATATGTAGAGGGATTTAAAATTTGACAGTTCATATATTCATGTGTCCAGTGTCCCTAAATGATCTGCAGCACAATTAGCATTTAAAGCAGTGTCTGTTCTTTCCCAGATCATGATTGATCATGCAGTACTGTTTGAATCTGTGAGAAGGTTTTGAGAGATTGGCAGAAAATAATGAGGAGTTGACTTTGCTGCACAAGGAGAAACTGAATGATGAAGGACTGAGGTTTTAACCAAGCCCTTTTATCTGAAACATCAGAAAAAAAGAACACCAAGATTGACTGGTCAAGTAAATAACATTTGAAGAAATGTGCTCTTACCTCAAGATTGCTCAAGTGTGAAAATTCTGATTTCAAGCATGGATGGGTGAAGATCTAATGTTTCAGAATTAGAATAATCTGAATGAAAACAGAGTGTTCCAAAAACCTCTGGGTACCATAGAATCATTTAATTTGGAAAGGACCTTAAGAATATCAAGTCCAATCATTAATCCAGCATTTCCAAGTCCACCACTAAACCATGTCCCTAAGTGCCTCTTCTATATATCTTTTAAATACCTCCAAGGATGGTAACTCGACCACTTCCTTGGGCAACCTGTTCCAATGCTTACCAGAAATAAAAGATGCCGTTTATAAGCACCTCTCATGTTATCCGCAACAACAGACAATATAATCATCCCTTAAAACAGCTGAGTACTATCCTCGGTTTTCTCCACCAGTCTGAAAGATTTTGCCAAAAGCACAAAAACTCCTGCTATGAGCTGCTGTGTGGAAGATTCTCTCTGTCTAGGTTGATTAGCCAACTTACTTTTATTTGTAAAATAGTGTACATGCCTAAAGCTAGCAAATACGGTACAATTCAGCTTTGGGAAGCAAAGAATGTAATCCCTGCCCTGTATTAAAGTAGGAAAGGTGTCCCAATGCTTGTTAGCATGACAGCCAAGAGCTCTTACTCAGCACAATTCAAATCTTATTCATGTATCTTGTGATCATATCTCCTTTTGCTCATTTACGACAAACTAGTTAGAAATTTACACCTGAACACATGCTGCCCCACACAATACATACCATATCACAGCAGAAGTTAGCAAGCCAATAAGTTTTGTAACCCAGGCCTGTGATGTGCTGCAAGCGTTTAGTGCCAGATACTCTGTCTTTCACTATGGTACTTCCAATGGATGCAGTGAGGATAGAAAACCCCAGCATAATACACAGTGCTACCCCACACTGACGAACATTCTCCATTCTAGGTCAAAAAGGAAAACGGCACAATGAAAACACAACACAAAGGGGAAAAAAAACCTCAAATGCTAACATTTTCTAGGCCAACTTCTTACCAAAACAATACTAGACATTAGGACCTTTAATTGTGTTTGCAAACACGATAGAGTCACAGAATGGTTTAGCTTGGAAGGGACCTTAAAGATCATTTGTTCCATCCCCCCTGCCGTGAGCAAGGACAAAATGTATGTGCACTGTCAACATCTAATTAGAGAACAGGGCACAAGATAAGTTACAAAACTATACGAGAGTTACAGAGCAGAGTGTGTGTTTAAAGTCTGAATAAAACAAAGCTTTTGCTACAGAAAATTAAAATTTAAACACTTGACAATCATTTGAAGCAGTTAACCTGTTTAAAACTGTCCTGACACAGTCAGCATAAATTCAGTATTTTTCTCTACAAAATAATGCAACCATTTTTGATATAAACAGTGGACTTGACAGTCTGTACTAGAAAATACTTCACTCAGTGTAACAGAATTGTGTCTATAAAGTCACTGCCTTTATTCCATGCAACATATATTCTGATTTAATTGATAGTTTCAATTGTCTGCTCATTGCTGCTGTTATACATTTTAAGAGTTTGCTCACATTTTGTCCTCATCCAGCAAGGCTCCTCCATATGGTTGGCTGTAGAGAGTTATCCCTGTAAAAATAAAAATAAGTCATTAAATAGTAAATGCTATGTCAGGACTTCAAATTCTGGAGTACACTGTTAACACCTTTTATATGTATGAATGCAAAAGCTAAATACTTAGTAGTCAATAAAAGGAGGTCAAGCACCAAGCTGCAAAACCAAATACTGCCTCCTGTTGAGTGATTTCCAGGGTTTGGATCCATCAAAAACTGATTCATGATTCACAATGTCGTATATTGCTGCAGAACATACATCACATAGGAGATCAAAGACAAAATCTAAAGCAGAATTTGTTCATATACCTAATCTTCTGGAGCAAGATAGGCAATTTATACACTTGGTTTACATTATAGATCAGATTGTTTCAACAATTTTTAGATTTGCAAAGAAAAATTATTTAGTTCACACACACACACAAAAAAAAACTAAAAAGCACACCTCAGATAAAAAATGTAAACTTCTAAATTAAAAGCATACCCAGTTTGGGAGACCAAGAAAAATACTAAGTAGGCAATGCATTCTTGGGCTTATTTTAGTAGTTGGTGCAACCAACTACTACCATGTAGCAATCTAGTAAAATGAGCTATATATTTTTGCTTTTTTCTTTTCAAGGAACAGAAGAAAAGCTGAGGGGGGTAGAGGAGAAAGGTGAAACACGGTCAGTGTGAAGGCTGCTGTTCACCTGGTCTTGATCCCGTTTGTGACTTATTTCTGCATGTGTGTCTGACAAGTGTGCCACCTGTGCTGATTTTGGGTGGGGTGGAGTTAATTTTCTTCACAGTATCTGGTATTGGGGGTATGTTTTGGATTTTTGCTGGAAACAGTGTTGGTAACACCGTTTGTTTGGCAATAGCCAATGTTTTGGCTATTGCTGAGCAGCACTTACAAAGAGCTAAGGCCTTTTCTGCTCCCCACCCCAATCCATCAGAGAGGGGACAGGGGGTATACAGGGAGTTGGAAGGGGACACAGCCAGCATAGGTGATCCCAACTGACCAAAGGGACATTCCATATAGCATCATGATCAGCATATAAAATGGGGGGAAAAGGAGGAATAGGGGGATATTCAGAGTGATGTCATTAGCCCCAAGCCAGTGTCAGTCATGATGGAGTCCTGCTCTCCTGGGGATGGCTGAACACCTGCCAGCCCATGGGAAGAGATGAGTGAATTCCATGTTTTGCTTTGCTTATGTGTGTAGTTTTTGCTTTACCTATTTAATTGTCTTTATATCAACCCATCAGTTTTCTCATTTCTAATATTCTCTCCCCCATCCAAACTGGGGGAAAGTGAGTGAGTGGCTGAGTGTGTGTGGCTTAGGTTAAGTCACAATACCAGTACTATTTGATTAGAGTGCCTAAATAAATCTATACTGTTCCAAATTAAAAAGAAACCTCCATCCTAACAGCAATTATAATCTTTCCAGTATGTTTGGTAAAGAAACAAATTGTTGGTAGCCTTAGATGGACTCTGCAGGGCACCACTTAATTGAACAGACTTTGTCATATTTTGCTAGAGTCCAGCTATATAAAGACAAAAAATGTCTTCATTCTAGTAACAGGTGCAATTTGACTAAGTACACATTTATTTTTGCCCCTTTAGTATTTCATTCCTCATCTTCAAGTCAAAGTAATCTAAACATCACTAAATCACTGCATGGTAAAAAGCTGAACAGCAGAGGATGATGATTAACTTGCACACTAAACTAGTACAAGGTGAAGATTTTTCAAATAACAGTTAAACACTGTACACTGAAGCCCAATGGTAGTTGGAAAAACAGAAGAAGATTCAAGCCATTAAGGTTTGATTCATCACTAGTAGATACATCTGCTATTTGTAGAAGTCTTTCATGTCACTTGCCTAGAGGGGATGTTCAAAATTTTCCTTTGTTTTTCTTTTACACCATTAATTTTTTAAGCAATTGCTGCTATTTGTTCTGAAGCAAAACTGAAACCAAGTATTAGCTGAAATTCCATTTATGTAAAGGAAAAGTAGCATGATAGAAAAAAGTTTAGTTCCCAGAAAGTTTTTCTAAGCTTTTCTAATGGTTGAATAAAAATGTGCACATTAGAAGAAATAATCATAGAATCATATCAGGATCATAGAGTCCAACTCGTCTCCCTGTGCAGGATAGCCCAAAACTCACACCATGTTCCTGAGAGCATTGTTCAAATGCTTCTTGAACCCTGTCAGGCTTGGTGCTGTGACCACTTCCCTGAGGAGCCTGTTCCAGTGTCCAACCACCCTCTCGGTAAAAAACCATTTCCTAATACCTAACCTAGATGTCCCCTGACTCAGTTTCAGACCATTTCCTCAAGTTCTGTCACTGGTTGCCTCCTCTTCCCCTCACGAGGAAGTTGTAAACTGTGATGAGGTCTCCCCTCAGTCTCCTCTCCTCCAGGCTGAAGAGACCAAGTGACCTCAGCCGCTCTTCATACAGCTTCCTCTCCAGGCCCTTCACTATCTTTGTTGCCCTCCTTTGGACACTCTCTAATAGCTTAATATCTTTCTTGTACCATGGTGCCCAAATCTGCACACAATATTCAAGCTGAGGTCGCACCAGTGCAGAGCAGAGCGGAACAATCCCCTCCCTCGACCAGCTGGTGATGCTTTGCCTGATGCCCCCCAGGACACAGTTGGCCCTCCTGGCTGCCGGGGCACTGCTGACTCATATTCACCTTGCCATCAAACAGGACTCCCAGCTCCCTTTCCGCAGCACTGCTCTCCAGCCTCTCATTCCTCAGACTATACACACAACCAGGGTTACCCTGTCCCAGGTGCAGAATCCTGCACTTGCCCTTGTTAAACTTCATATTGTTGGTGATTGCCCAGCTCTCTAATTTGTTGAGATCTCTCTGCCCTCAAAGGAGTCGACAGCTCTTCCCAATTTAGTGTCATCGGCAAACTTACTTAGCGTTCTTGACTTTACAATGTCAGAAAGCTTTTGGAAAATGATCATTTCAGAAGCACTAAAATAAGAAGTTAACAAGATGAAATATACTTATTTTACTTAGTACTGCTCAGCTAAATTGGAAAAGAGCAAAATCATGTCTTCCAGGCCTTCTCTTTCATGAGGAGCCAAAAAACTAGAGCCATAAAACTTGGCTATGAGCCAAGTTCTGGTTACAGAGGATCTTCTCACATTTGTCAAGGTCTTGCCTTTGTAATCAAGAATTTGAATGTTCTGATCAAACTGTCTTACTCCAAGATTCAGATGCCAGAAATATTACAGCAAAATCGCTTAAGGGGTAGCATTTTTAGAAATTGCAAATCTTAAAATGATGTTCATGATCAGGAATTGCCAAGCCTGGGAGACCTATAGGCCCTACTGATTCACATCACTTTTCCCAAAATTATGGGACAGGTAAACCTCTCACAGGGTCTGTGGTAGAAAATTATTGCCCATAAAGTATCCAGAACCTGGGGAGTTTAACACAAATTCAGGAAGGTTCTTCACTATATTCCATTAACTAATCAGGGTTCATCTGAATCATACGCAATTGCTCTATTGCTATTATCTGCTGTATTCAGTGGGAAGAAAATGCACTAGGAGAAACAGAGCTATGAATAGCCTGTGCTATTTTCTGTGCAAGTGAATTTATGCTCATAAACTTAGGCTTGCCCACTTGTATGTTTAGGGAACCTAGTCAATGAATTTAATAGAAGAAGATCATCTGCACTACTGAAACTTTTCTAGAAGACCCACAGGGAATTAATGAAACATACAATATATAACAATGACAAAAATACATAAAATATTTTACAAGGAATAATTTCTGCCCATGAATATTTAATGTCTCTGAAAGTAATCTCTCTCCTGAAATCACCATGGCCTGTCCCTGTGAAGGGCGCAGATCTCAAGAGGAAAGTAACAAAACTTTCAGATTATTGCATTGGTATTAAACAAAAGACCATACACAGAAATGCACTGCTATAACTCTCTAGTACAGAATAAACAGAGACTGTCAAAAAGAGATAATTGCAGAGGGAAATAAACCCCCATGACATTAAATAGTATAACGTTTGCTGCAGTACTGTATCAAACAATACCTATCAAAAGGCAAATTGAACTGAATGGAGGAGTCACAAAAACTAATCACATGTCTTAAAAGTAGCAACCATTTTCTACAGTTAATTTCCACTCAAACTATGTAGTAGAAACAAAGGACTGCATTTTTTTTAAATTTACACACACAACTGAAATTAAATTTCCAGGGTTGCTGAATTACAAGTAACCAAAGTATGACTATGCTAAACTAAGTTCAGTTGTATTTAAAATTCAAAATTCTATCAATGCATTACATATAATACTTGCCTTTCATTCATTATTTTAAACTGTATCAATTAGTCTGGAGCATGAGGGTTTCTGAACTTGCTACTTTTTAGTGTAATGATTTCTTCCCTACACCCCCTTGTTAAAAAATAGACGGTTAAATAAAACCAATAAACTGGTTTGTAATACACAGAAGAAAAAAGTTCCCTTGAACTTAAGAAGTAGGTTATGAACTACCTTCCAATAGCAGAATAAACCAACACAATTAATAATATATGGTATTTCCTAGTATGTGTATTTTTTTAATTAAAAAACTCCCTTCCATGTACTTTTATAACCTATCCTTTCCTAAATTTCTTCTACCCACCTAGACCATCTTTCTTTACATATATCTCTGTCCCAATACAGCTGTTAACATGATGTAAAATGTGCTTATTGATATTTTCTTGCCTTTATATGCCTTTTTACTAATGTAAAGCTGCTATAATTAGACTCATTAAGTTGAAAACTAACCACCATCTCTGAGGACTTAAAAACCATAAATGACATATAAACCAAGAAGTTCTAAATTATAAAGCTCCTACTAAAAATATGCTTCTGGTGTTCATGCAAAGGTTTTTTTTTTAAGAATTGTACTTGCAAGCCTTGTGTGAACAGCCCTTTGGGCAAATCTTGCCAGATCAGTATTCATAAGGGAAAAGCAAGACAGTCAATAACAACAAACATGATATGGTTCAGCACTAACTCTGTCTCCTTCTTTTCATAAATTTCTCAGTAAAAGAGTTATTTCTTCCACATATACAGATTGCCATTATATTCTCCTGATTTAATCATGACCACAATTTTCTCTAATGTCCTACAACTTCCTTTGTCTATGTCCTCAGTATGCAATTGGCCACATTATTTTTACAGTGATCATTTAGGCTTCTTTATGGGTACAGGTGAAAAATTGTGATAGATACCTATTCCAGCCTTTCCTAAACTGTGCATAAGCAATTCAAGAACTAGAAAAATTGTGAATCTGAAGAATCTTATAGTATATTTGGGTTTTAATGTATTCAGAGAGTACGTGAATACCATGATGTAAGACTTTCTTAGACCCTTTAACCTTCTCCAATATAAAAATGAAGATTTTCCAAAATGAGAGGCACTAATTCCTTGATTAGAGCAGGTGAAAAGGAGGACATCTCAAAGAAAGAAACATGTCTGTATATATATTAGTTGATATATATGTGCATGTATAGTTCTGAAAAGGAATGAATTCACATGTAAATCCCAACAGCAAGCACAAGCAGCAAGTTATTTTGGCAATATATTTTCTTAGCCGCCTTTCAGCTATGAAATTTCTTTTCCTTTCTTTTCTCAGTTGTTTTACCTACAGTTAATTTCAGTGTATTTTTTTTCTTTTTTTCTTCCTCTTTGTTTTTTTTCTTTCATTAAAGTAAAAAGCTCAGTTGTCCTGTCTTGTATTGCTCAATGAAAGATTTAACTTCACACAACCAAGAACAAGGGCATTTTTACCAGTCCTGCAAGCCCTATTACTGCAGAAAAAAGAGCAGGAAATAGTCAGTTTAACTATAAATTTCAGGAATAACCCACTTGGGGCCTGGCGGGAGGGGGAGTGTACTTACACCAGAAATGTCACTAGGAGCCCTGTGCTACATGCTTAATAGTAGAAAAGGCAATAAATAATTAATTGTACCCTCTTCAGCTTCTCTATGATTTCCCCCTAGTATTCTCCCTTTCAGGTTGAATGATCCTCTTCCTTTCCTTTCCTTACACTGTTCTTGATTAAACTAATTTTAGACTCTAATGTGTTAAAAAAGCATTCCTAATCTAGTGAAATAAGTTCTTCATAAAATTTTAGAAGCCTTTAGAACATTCTCTGGAATAGAATACTATACTTTCCCATTCTGGATAGAAAAGTTCACAGGAAAAAAGGTTTCCACATTAGACATGCTTGATATGAACAACATCCTGCCCTGTTGCCATTCAGGAGCTACATAACCCAAGACAGTTTCCCCATACCAAAATCTCATTAACTATCTGCAAACAGATAGTAGCAAACAAACTAACTACCTTCAAGACAAACTGCTCTAGATCTTCTATTTCACATCTAAACCACTTGACCATTTTTCAGAAAAAAAAAGGCACATACAATTTGGCATAACCTTAGAGACTTGGATGTTTCCATCCCGTATATAAAGAACAGTAGGCATTGGTAGTCCAGTCCACCCCACTTGGGTGAAATTTTCTGCATAAACATGTTACAAAACCTGTGGTTTTTCAGTAAAAGTGATAGGAGCCCAGTAGTAATTTTTCAGTAGAGGTTAGAGAGATCTAGAGGGAAAAATCTCAAAGGTCTTCAAGCTTGTATGCTATCACCATAAGTCAGTCATGCACATTTTGTGGTTCTGCACTGTTTTGGGTGTGTCTGAACCTGTCTCTTGGCACGTCTTTGTAAACGGTCTCTTCTGTCATGCTGAGTCTTGAGTACATAGATCAACTGGGATCTGTGCTACTACTTCTAAATATCATGATCACTACAGAATTGAATAGAAGATCAAGCTAAGTTTCTTCATGCCAGACATTTTATTTCAGATTAGAATAAAATATAATAGCATGTATAACGAAAATGGAGATAGTATATATATATATATGCTTTTTACAAGATATTTTTTGTGGGAATTTAATATTTATGACAATATTTCTATTTGTATAAAATCAGACATTAGTATTTACTGAAAATTACAATTTATATTTTATGAAGAATTTCACAGGCAGCACCACCATTAATGGTTTCTATTTTACTTTCCCCCCACTAACCAGACATGGTTAAGAAGGTTCCACCCAAAGGCCACTTCACAGTCTTCTTTGAAAAGAGGTTTCAAGGTATAATTTGCAAAGCATTCAGGAAACTATATAGGCACTTTCCAACAAAACTCAGCTGAAAATGGGTCTCTTGATCCCTTCAGCTCTTTTGAAGAATTGAATCTGAAATAAATGAGGGTGCTATATGAAGCTTACAATGGGTCTTAGCATGAAAGGTTTTTTAAAAAAAGTGATGACTTCAATAGGAATACTGAGATGAGGCAGCTATATTGAGACATTTCTGTTCTTTAAGTAATGAAGTAAGAACATTTTTTTGACCACTGTACTTTACAGACATCATTATAGATGGCTACCACTGCTTTTTTCTTTATACTGCCTTACTCTAAGAGGTAGGTAATAGTCCTTCCCCTATACTCCAGTACGATAAACTGTATAAACACTGACTCAACTGTATACAGTTAGGTGCAAAAAATAACATAGTCTTACTTGATCAAAATTTCTGTCCTAGGATTAAAGCAGAAAATATTGCCTTCTAGTTTTATATTCCTCTTATTTCACTGTTCCTTTACCTAGTTGTAAGAATGCAGCATTTCAGAAAGAGATTAAATAATACCATTTGTTTAAACTTGAAGACCAGATACAGGTGAAGAGTTTTGACAAAAAAGCCAGTACATCTTACCTTTTCTGCTGAAGAGTCTTTCTCACTTTTTTAAAATTTATGAACATGTTCATTTTCATGATCTGCCACTGAATTTATAACCCACTACAAAACAAAATGCATTTAGTTTCCTTTCCAGCAAAACAGATGAGTTTGATTTTCTTTTTCCCACAACAGAATCACAGACTTGATGATGAAGCTAGAGGTGGCTATCCACATAGAGAAAATGAGATATTTTCATACAAGAAGTATTCCTGAATTGCTGTTCCAAAAGAAATGTCTGATCCATTAGCTGTCATAAACTAACATGAATCAATCTGGCTAACTTCTCTTGTTCCATCTAGTAAATGCACCTCCAGCTGGTGTACACATTTTCTTCAACAACCATACCAGTCTTTACATGAATATTACAAGAAGCAAACATTGTAGTTTTCCAAGCAGCCTCACAGAGAAGCTTCCCAATAATCCCATATAGGGGTGGGAAGAGAAGAGAAATCTCTTCACCTACCTTTAAAGGATTTGAAGATTAGATTACACAATAGGAAAAAGGAAGTATTTTTTATCACCAAATAACTATCACTTCCTGCTCTGCATGCTCAGTATGATCAAGAGTCAGTAACTTGGACTGACAAAACAAAAACAATAATCAAAATTTTTCACCATTTTTTGAACAGATACAAATCCCTAGGGATATAAATCAGTGCAAGACAGCATATGTCCTCTGTATTTTTGGGTAAAACCTCTTCCTTCAAATTTTCATACAAAATCTTATCTATATTCCTCCTCACTGCAGAAAAGATATTAGACAAAAGCATTTAGCCTTCTTCTCAGCTCCTTATTATCAAAAGCTATCACAAACTTGGACCAGTGCTACTGATCTCCTGTGAAAGTTACTGCATTTATCCCTCTTGGCAAAGCAGGTAGAACTGCTATAATGACAGAACTGCTATGTAGAACATGGTCTATAATGAGTCTTCCCTTCTCCAGAGATCTTGGGAGAATGCCTTCTGGGTTCATGTTCAAGAAATACAGACAGGATATAACTGCTAAGTGAAAGAGTTCCTTAGTATTTGTATGAGTATTTAAACAAGTTGTTGACGTCTTTCAAGGTTGCTTTAATATCATAGCTTCATTGTTACTACCGTGTTTACATCCATGGCAATGCTCTACTCTATTGTAGCAAGCTTCTCGCAGCAAAGAAAGATTTATTTTTCTGTGAAGGAAGAAAAGAGCATGTCCTAACAGTCCCTTTTCAGTGGTCAAATTATTTTTATGTTTTACTTAAAAGTAATTCAGAAGCTCTGGTTCTGTTGACAGGAAAAAGGTATTCTGTGAGATAACTTAGTATTAATGTGAGTCAGAACTACAAAGCTACTTTTCTGTAACATCCTAACAAGCTACCTTACAGCAATTTCCAACAATATTCTGGAACTGACCTTGCATATAAACAGAGTTTGGAAGAAGAAAAAATAAATAAATAACAATAGATTTCAGTGTTGAGGCATAGTATGTGGTCTTCTGACTTCTAATTTACAGCACTACATACAACAATTTTACTAACAAAAGCATATTAATAGTTCTTCTCCATCAGAGCAGTATCCTTAAATAAATGATAGCTAAAAGGTAAAGTGAACTGAGCTTAAGTGCCCCATATGGCACTGGAAAACTGTTGAGGTTTTGTTAGAAATAAAATATGCAAATGTATTTCTCTCTGCACGAAAAAATACATATATATATACTGGTGTGTGTACACATGTTGCCCGTAAACAAAGACACAAACCAACAGAGTGCCGGTTTATGGGTGCTTTATTCGGGGCCCCGGGAACCTGCGGGCTAACGCCCCAAGTCAGGATTCCGACGACCCTCGTTCTCAGTTCAGCTTTTATACACAAACAAGTTTACATGTATTCTCACGGCTAAAACAATTACAGTTTCTATAGCAAACCAGGTGCAGTAGTTTATAACAATTAACAATCACCTACTCTAATCATAAATCCGCTTAAGTTGTCTTACCCCCCCCTAGAAACTGTTTAACAGACCCTCACCACATCTAAGGTACAAATCGTTACGTACATGCTTGACTAAATCTTTTGATTATTGTTTCTACTTCTTCAGTACATTCTATTCCCACGAACAAGGCTGCTGCTTAACTCACTACTGTAAAGTGTTGCTTTCTAGGTCTACCCTCTTACTTAAGCCTTAGCCATTCTACTACTAAATTTAAACTGCTTTGCAACACACACGCACATGTATATAAATATATGTACACAAACATACACATACACACAGATAGGTAGATAGGAAATTTGACCTCTCTTCCTAGGATTTCTGTGACAGGTCCCTCTGCATTATGTCTCAAAGGCATGATCAATCCATTTTTATTGCACTTCTCCAATAGATATACACATAAATAAACTACTCTCTAGTTCTTCAACTCTACTTCCACAGACAACTAACATATTCTGCCACACGATTATATAATGAGCCCATAGTAGTATAGATGCCAGTTCAAGACTTCAAATATTTCTTAAGCACTGTTTTGCTTACTGTGTTTCTGTGTTGTCTAACAACATAAAACTCTTCCGCAGTCCTTGGGACAACTATAACTTTCTCTGACTGTAATAAGGATGGCAAACCATGATTCTCCATGATACCTAATGCTGCATTAAAAAAGCTAGGCATCAGTACTATGCATGAAGTGAAGGAAAAGTTGATTAAAAATTGATTTCTGTTAAAGATACTCATTAAAATACCTGATTTCACTTCATTCAAACTTTCTGTGGAAACACATTACCTTTGATCTGTTCTCATAATTCATTTTGAAAAATAAAACTACAGCCATCTTGAAAGCAAGCAATTACTCTTTTTTTCATTGACATTCCAGAAAGTTTTCTTAATGAATTTCTATATTCAGATGCTCGAGATTTGTTCCCTATTTTCACTGATTTTGTTTTCTTTCTTCTTTCTTTATTATAAACACACTGAAAATCATTTTACCATTACAGACAGCCATCCTACCTTTTCAAAAACTCTTAAAAATTGGACATAAGTTATTTTTAAATTTCTCTAAATCAAATTCCTCTTTAACAGAATCTTAAGAATGAAGGGAAATGAAGGGAACAGAAGTTAACCTGAACTGTTCAGCTGTCTAGATTTCAAACTAGATTTCAACATCCTAAAAGTTCACTTTGTTAGCAGCTGAGTCTTTGGCTGCAGTCACTTTTTTAAAAGTCAGTTCATAAAATTTTTATTTTAACTAGTTCTTATAAAGTTCAGGCATTTCTGAATCAGAGAATGTATATGTCAAATATATTAATGGCTCCTTTGTTATGTACAATAATAAGATATAGCAGCCTCTCTTGTTCCTTGAGTAACAGGATGTCTATGAAATATGATATTGCAGTGTAAATTTACAGAATAATCTAGATTTACCCAAGATATTTATACTGGGAAATAAAGTGTCAAAGAAGTTTTAAATCCATACTCTATTACGTGTTAATCATCCAATTTAAGCAAGCCCTAGCAGCAGTTTCACAGGTACTAACATCTCATGAGTAGCAAACCAATTTACACTTGTTCCACTAAAATGTCTTTGTAAAAAACTCATATGGCATAATGAGCTTTAAATTCAAATTTTACCTTACTGTCTACTGTATTCTTTACACAAACAAACTTTCTGTGTAATTAAAATTTCCACTTTCCAATCCTCCCAAGAAATGGGACTCTGCAATCCCACTTCATACTGTGAAAAATTTTCATTCGTAAAATTATTTTAGTTTGGTTCTACCTTTCAAAACATATGAAAAAATACAAAGAAAAACTATTACCATACTCTCTCCAATCCACACTAGGAGGTAAATTCATCCACAGAATGAAGTTATTTAGTTCATTTAAGTAGGATGGCAGCAAATGGAAACCTTTTTGGTTATACCACACCTGGAAGCAAGAATGGAAATTGTAAATCAAAAATAAGTTAAATTTGAATGCTGATCAGAAAGCTCACATACCTTTAAGAATTGGATAAATATATCTATCTCTCCTGTTATGACATCTATTTATACAAGAAAGTGAACTAGGCAGAACAGAGCGAGTCAATTTGCGCAGGTCTTTCAACAGAGTACCACAGTTTCTTTTCTATTGTTGGAGCTGTACACCACACAATGTTTATTATAAATTGAGATTCTTTGATTTCGTGGAACACTGTGTCCCCCTTCCTTTATGTACATTTGAGTGAAAAAATAGAGGACGAGCAATGTGAAAATAACACTTGCCTGTTTAATTGTAAATACAAAACAGATGAATAAAACCAGTGCTAAATGTGGAAAAATCATTGAAATTGAACTATCTAAATAATATCTGCACATGACACACAACATAGAACATCTAGAAACAGAATATCCCAGAAAATGAGGAAAGGAAAGAATGAAGAAGGCACCGTTTACAGGGTGAGTACGAAAGTATGCCATAAGAGACAAAGCTGCCTCCACCTTCAACAAGCAAGTATCAGTGATTTGTTAAGCATGAAGGAAATTTATACAGACAAATTTTAAGGCAGATAAGGCAAGACAGTATCTCTGAGGAACACAGGAAAACAATTCTTTTGTAATATATACTTTATCCTCAAATCATGCAGAACCATCCTGACTTGACAAATATACTCTTAATTCACACTTCTATGTGCTAGAATAATTGCTGAGAGCTTCCTATGACCCAAAGGTTTGAACTAAGGTTTGAACTTTCCTTTGCAGTTAGAAATCAATTCTATTTATGTCCCCCATTACTGTTAATCATAATGCTTTTGAACCTACATTATCCATACTGAAAACTAAGTCAAATTACTATGTATGTTTATTTTCAGTTTTAGTGATGTTTAAAACTATCTGATTAATATCCATTCTTCACAGCATAGCAACCTTTCATCTCCTCTTTTTGTTTATACACTTGAAGAACTTTTAACCTTTCCGTCTGATATCAGCTATTTGTTCTCTGCATTTTTAACATCCTAATTTGATGCTGGGCAATTCTCACTGTGTGTCTAAATTTCGAATCTTTCTGCAAAGTGAAATGGATTTAATATAGGTTTTCATTGCCTTTACACTCCTATTCTAGGATTTGAGTTTCCTCAGATCCTTTCTAAAATTACTATCTACACAGTTACATCTTGGAAACTTCCATAAAGATTCTTTTATCATCACTCTGATGCTCTTCTCCTTTACTTGCAGATAATTCTGCCTTTTTTTCCCCTTATACTATTCAACTACCACCCCTACTTGGACACTAGTTTGAGATTTTGCTTTTTTTTCTTACATGTTCTCCTCTATATTTCCTAGTGAAGGCTGTCTAATCTTCAGTCGTGTTTGCTTTTCTTAATAATTATTGTCCTCTGATTTATTCTCTTGACTTGCTTGGATCTCCACATTTTTATGAGGTAAGGTTTACAATGCTCCAATTCTCCATTCTATTTTCTGACATCTATCCTAGATCATGCTTCAAAGCACCACTCTGAGCTCCACTGTCATTTCTCCCATGTCTCTCACCCTTGAATCTTCTTTGCCAGAAGTGTTATTAGTCATTATTAAAAAATTTAGCAGCTTTGATCTACCACTGCTCTTGCTTGCATTACCTTTCACATTTTCTACTCTTCTTTATGTTGTCTTCATAACTGCTTGAAATCTCAACAGCATCTTACAATCATAGAATTATAATATCATTGGGCTTGAAAGAGACCTTTAAGACCTAACACTAACACTAAACCACATCACCCAGGACCAGATCCAGACTCCTCTTAAATACCTCCACTGCCTTCTTGGGGAACCTATGTCAATGCCTGACCACTCTAACAGTGAAAAAATTGTTCCTAATGTCTAGTCTGAATCTCCTCTCTATCAGTTTAGGGCCATTTCCTCTAGTCTTCTCACTGCAGGCACGGTGGAAGAGACCAGCCCCCCACCTCACTACAACCTCTTTTCAGGTAGTGTAGAGAGAGACGAAGTTCCCCCAGGCCTCCTCTTCTTGAGACTAAACAAACCCAGCTCTCTCAGTTATTTCTCATAAGACATGTTTTCTAGGCCTTTCACGAGCCTTGCTGCCCTTCACTGGACACACTCCAGCATCTCAATAACCTTTTTAAAGTGAGGGACCCAGAACTGGACACAGTACTCAAGGTGTGGCCTCACCAATGCCAAGTACAGGGGGATGATCGCTATTCTTGAATCAGGCCAAGATGCTGTTGGCCTTCTTGGCCACCTGGGCACACTGCTGGCTCATGTTGAGCTGGAGGTCAACTGCACCCCCAAGTCCCTTTCTGCCGAGTGGATCTCAAGCCACTCCACCCATTCAAGCCGTGAGCAGCCACTTTTTCTAGGAGGATACTGTGGGAGACGATGTTCAAACACTTTTCCGAAGCCTAGATAGACTACACCCACAGCCTTTCCCTCACCTACTAAGCAGGTCACTTTTTCATAAAAGGATGTCAAGTTGGTCAAGTAGGACCTGTCTTTTGTAAATCCATTTGGCTGGGCTTGATCCCCCGGTCATCCTGCACGTACCGTATAATGGCACTCAAATGTCTCAAAGTCTTATGTCCCCACATTTAAAGAAAAGAAAAAAGAAACCCCAAAGTTTTTCCCCCTTTGCAAAGTCATACAAAACTCCTTTGTTCTTCCCCAGTTCAGTTCCCACAAATTATTACACAAAATAGATCTCCCATTCATTAATGAAAAGGAGAGTTCTTTAAAAAAAAATGTAGTGAAAGAAAACCTAAGTGCCCTGAGAAAAACTGAAAATCTTTGCACTGCGGAATCTCCTGTGCAAATAGCAACCAGAGCAAAGACACACAAACAAGTGACCAAGGGTAACCAGTCTTTTTCACACCCCCACATATCCATCTCTTTCTATCCTTTTAAAAAAGATTTATGCCAAATAGAAAGCTATATGTACGCACATAATGAAACTCCACTGCAATTGTGTTCATTGTATTGAAAAGAAAGACAATTAAGAAAACATTAAAGCAAAACTCTGACAACACATCCTCATTTAATTGAAGCAGGGGAAAGGTCTTGAGTATTCAGAGAACAACTTATAATAATGCAGCCAATATTCAAATGAATATTCAAAAAACACAATAGAGCATTGTGTGCAACAATACATTTCAATATCCAACATGTTAATTAGAATTCTTCCTTCAAGTTGCATTATGTAACTGAATCAAACCACCAGGAAATAACCAAATTGAAGCTGGATATTTAATTTATTATAATGTGACAAAAGAGACATTTGAGGTTGTTCACTTCATCAGAAGATACATTTAAGCTCTTTCTTCTAAAGATTTGTGTCTTATTCAAAATTGTTCGCAAAGGTAAAATATAAAAAAATGGAAATATATTCATTTCAGTTGAAATATCTTTCATATTTCTTGTGTACCACACAGGTGATTAATTATTCACAGAAGGCAGAAAGGAGCTGAGGAATGAAAAAATATATACATCAAGGTAATTAATTTTTATTTTCACTATTCCCTATTCTATCCATGGCTGAGAAAATTCCTTCCCAAGGAAAAACACAACCCCTCACCACATCAGATAGAAGTTCTGTGAAGTTGTGTTTTACATCATTATATAACATTTTACTTGCCGTTAATATTCCAGCATAAAGCTAGACTGACATTTCAACCAACAAATGGCATATCAAGAAAAAAGGATGAGAAGGAGCAGAGAAATCCCTAAGCATTGTTTAACCAGATTCAGGACGGATATTAGATAGGAGAGATGTAACATCCTCTGGACACTTATTCAATTACTGTACAGTAAAGCCTCAAGTCCTAACATTTGGGACTGGAAAAATACACTCTTCAGAATGCCACATGAACGGTACAAATAGCCTTTCAGGAGTATTTAAAATTAACACATGTTCTTCCTATATTTTGTTATGTTATAAAAAATAGCGACTGAAATCATTAATGAATAATTTTTGCCCATATTACCAAAGGAAACCAAAGACTATGTAGTCATGAAAATACAAAAAATTTGAAGGGTTGTGCTTTTGCTACATAGCACTGACCATCAATAAATGCCAATAATCAATGGTTTTAATCAGCTACATTTGTTGTGTGCACATATACAGATTCTTTGTGTGCATGCATGTAGCATGTATGTAGTATATGCAGAATGGTATGGTTAGGTACAGTAAAATAGGTATTGAATAAGCGTTTATAATCTGAACAGGAAAAATTGTTGGCTTTTTGAGTAGAGGAAAACAATGTATATTCAGAAATTTTCTAAAACGAAGTGAATTTTACAGTAATTCTCTTCAAATGTAAATTTCTCATTTTCTTTCATACCAGTCTATGTAAATGGTACATTTACCGTCTCATGAACAAGCCTGAAAGGTCAAAGTAAAAGTCTGGTCATTAATTACTGAAAGGTTAATACAATAGTTTGACATTGTATCATTTGAAAGACACTTCCAAGAGGTATTTTAGATAACACATTGCCCTTTATAAATTTACTCCACTATTTTCTTTGGATCTGAAATATGAAGCTTACTTACTAAGAGTGCAACTATAATTTATCCCTGTCCTGATGGCAGGTGGAGTTCTATGCCAAATACATTAAAAAAAAAAAAAAAAGGACCCTGACAAGAACCATAGGGCAAGCATGTCAAAACAAGTGTCTAAAATGATTAAAGATACATAGGGAAAAAACAGCAGTCAGAAAAACACAATTTACCAACAACCTGTAAAACTTCATATTTTTAATGAAGGATTGATGGAACTGGACTTCAAAGCTATAAGAAATATGGGGTAGAAGAGAGATTACACATGATCAAAATGAAAATATATATATATATGTTAGGGTATGTATGTAAAACGGGGAGATTTTTAACAAAATTACATGGTAAATACATTGGAAACAGGCAGTGATTTTGCAAAACTAAATGTAAAATGATATTGGATTGGAAAATATCTGTATGTTGTTTCAACTCTTTGTCCCAAAATGGATTTTGGGATAGAGGTTATTTACACACTACTATTTTTTTTTTCATAAGAGCATATACAATCTATATTCCCATAAAACATATTAAGGGCAGAAGAATCTTTCTTTCATATTCTAATCTGGAACCTGGAAAGTCCACAGCTTCCTCTTAACAAATATTGTTTGCCTTGAATAAAAAAGTAGAAACCCCTCACCTATACGCATCAATATTCCTCCAAGACTGCTGTTCCTCTACTCTTAATGCATCTGCATTTGAGCGGATCTCAAAAGTCAGAAAAGAAGGATTACTCTAAGGACAATTGAAATAAAGAGTTTTTTCTTGAGCCTTTTGGCATGCAGTGTAGAGCTACAGTATCTCCATACTGTGAAAGCTTGGGATGACACCTAGAGGCTAACAGGCACTTATCAATGCAGGAGATTCTATTTTCCTTGGAATGCTTTAGAAAGGTTCTTTTGAGAAAAGGGTAGCATATTTGTTATGCAGAAGTAGCTACTCCTAGAAGACATCTTTACTCTCAGGAGGAGAGAGAAATGTAGTAAAGTATTCCTTGCAGGCATGGAAAAAGCATCAATAACAACTCATTTTCATGATGTTCAATGTACTTTAGTCAATGATGATATTAGCTTTTTATAGAAAACAAATAAAAAGAAAAATCTGGGCTGACTACCTAAAAAAAGTTTTAAAGGTGAGCTAAGTTAGACTCTGAAATGAGTTCACTGGAAAAACAAACAAACAAACAACAAAAGCTTGATCAATTGACTCATTTAAAAGTGTTTCTCAGAACACAGGAGAATACTTCAAGAATTATGAACAGAGAAGTCGGTTGTCATAGACAGAGTGACTTTCTCCCAGTTTTTAAGTGCAAGGATTGTATGTAATGATTTATTATTTGTTAAGTGTTGTGAAGTCTGGAGCCTGAATAAGTAAGCAATACATACATACAGATGTGCACATATACATGCAAACCTTACCTTAGCCAGAGGCTGAGATTTGGTTTTATTCAGTTTCGTATCTTGAAGTTCAAGTGCTTTCCTCCCTCCAAAAGACCAACCACCATATCTAGTAGTAGAAAATAAAGTAACAAAAAGTTACCTGCGTTAAGCTTCACAGTCTTTTCTTGCAAGGGTAAAGTGGGAATAACTACATTAGTGCTTTATTTTCCAACTGAAAATAAAACTTCACCCCTCACAAACCCCTTCCTCGTTAAAAAGGAGGGGGTCAATATACTCTTGAACATTATTGTCTCATTTCCAACAAAGGGGTTTCCTTGGATAAGAATTCGTGCTTTCTGAAAGCTGAATTCCCTGAGCAACAGAAGGGATCGTGAGTAAGGGAGGTACTACTGACTTCCAGAAGCATCTTATTCAGCTTGATTTCTTCCTATTTCATTCATATTCTAGCTCAGATCTTTCCTCCTAAGAGGTTTAACTCTATATCAAATCAGATGCACTCTTTTTTAGTGCATAAAGTGGCTAACACGTTCTTCTCCTTGATAAAATCATACATGGTCTAGTATTTGCGCTTACATCATAGGCAGTGGTTGAGCTGTAAAGACACATAAGTAAACTTCAAAATACAGTAGATAACCTGTGGCTGCTGTCACAGAATATGAAGTATTGCCAGGGGCATACCAGTCGTTTTTACTTCAAAGAAGATATTAAATGGAGCATATCCACCTCTATTTGATTGAGTCTCTGAGGAATGGAAATTATATCGTTCACCTGATTTAGATATGCATCTCTGAGATGTTGAAATAAGTCTGTTATGTGGCAAGAAAAGCCAGAGTATGCCTAGAGGCCATCACCATGCAACTGCTGCAGGAAGTTCTGAGAATTGACCATGGAGGGAGTTTCATCGTACCTTGAAAGGTAGCTTGACTCTATGCCTTGATAACAACCAACAGATAAAGGCAACTACCCCTTGTATTCTCAGTGATATAGGTCTGTGCTTTGAATCAGGAAGGACTGTGAGTTTTATACACAAAGGATAAGCAAAGGCTAGATATTTTAAGGTTACCTTGTTTTGTTGGAAGGCCTCACTAAATACTCCTCCACAAGGAACCCTGAAAGATTATATAAAATATGTCCTTTCTTGTTCTTTACATAGGGAGCAGAGGTATTGAAACTTGGGCACATCTGAAAAACAGTATACATAAAATAAGTAAAGCACTCTTAAAAATCAGTGGCACTACATTTGGTCATAATTTTTGATTTTTGTGTAGATTTTACAGAATTTCTTTTCAACTGGATTTGCCTTTCTCAGTGTTGACAACTTTTCAATAAATTATGTATAGTTTTATGTTTATAAGGCATCTCAAATGACTGTGTCGCCTGTATGTTAGATCTACCTTTGATTTCTCTTACAACCCTCTCAGTCAGTTTTGTTTTGAAAACATCAAAACTTGTATGTGTTTAGAAAGGTTTACAGCAATGGAAAAGGCAAGACTGCTACGTATTTGTTGTGCCTGAGAAGAAACATAAAAAAGGCACCAGGTAAGTATGAGATGAAAGTAAAATTATAATTAGTGTTATATGTTTCTAAAAATTTCATTGATGGACTGCAGAAAAGAATAAAGGAAGATGTCTTCTAATGATTCAGTGGGATACTCTCAAAACCAAAGAAAAGGAGACAGATAATATGATCAGTTATCTTGGAAGCCTTATAAAGTGTATTATGTATATCAACCAAAAGTTTTCAATGCTTATTTGACATCTCAACCCTACAGAAATGAAAAATTCACTCTCAGAGATTGCTTTTCCATAGATCCTAGATACAGGTTCTGCCTCCACTCTCAAGTGACTTCTCTCCTTGGAGCTTTCGTGGTTAATAGGCCTCTCCCTATGTGAGTTCCCATTCTTATTTTATTCAATCTTCTTGTATGTTAAGTATACATCTCATTAGTATTAGAGGCAAAGTTATTCCTTGTCCAGAAAAGCAAAAAATTAGTTCCCTTCTTCCACTTTTCTCAAGACTCTATTACTATAGTTCATACACAACTCTTACTCTAAATAGTTATATCTTTATGAGAGAAAGAAGTTATTTGATAGGATGGTCCCATTCAGAGAAATACATTTGTCACCTCAGACACAGCTTAACATTCTTGTTCATTACTCAACTCAGAACAAGTCAGGAGGAAAACTCACCAGTCAAGAAGGTAAGAAATTAATTATATTTTTTTAAAAACCCTTTCTTTTCTTGAAGACTGTTTTATTTTCAAATACAAAATCCAATACAAAACTAAATTCTAAATATTAATCTCATTCATGTATAAATTGCCTGGTGCATTCAAGCAGATAGGATCACCCTCATTTCCCTTGGGAAGCACGTAGTCTTCCTTATATTATGGAAGTGTTATGTTTTAACCTTGTTTTACGAGTTTTTGGTTTTTTGCAATGTCTTATAACGTACTTAAAGTGAAGTTGCATCTTCCGAAAATAGTTCAGCCATCTCTGATCCTGTTTTTTCAGATACATATATATAAACAAGAAAATTGTGTGAGCTCTTTCCCTGAAGGCTTCAGAACATGTAGCTCAAACATTAGATGAAATAGAGGGAAATCTCCTATCATAACAAAGCAGGGCTCTGAGGCTTTATTGCTTCATTCCTTTCTCTAGCCCTTCTCAGCAGCCAAGGGTTAGAAATAATATCCACTTACATATTTTTTACATGCATAAGTAAATATAAAATGACCTACCTCCTGTCCAGCTACACATCCACATGAGTCCTGGGGTGGCATATTTTCCATCTGCCAACATGAATTATTTTTTCTAATGGAAATAAATATAAAAAAAGAACAGCCATTAAATGAAAGGAATAGATTACTTAACAGAAGAAACCCACAGAGTAATGAGCAGATCTGGCATCCTGAAAACCTTCTTAGTATTTTATCACAGTGGTAGCTGTATCAAAATGATGTAAATTGTACTCATTTGTATCAAAGTGGATTTACTAAAAATATTTCATTTGTATCAAAGTGGATTCACTTAAAATATTATATAAGCATCAAATGAGCTGCATACCTTGTATTTGTAGCAATAACTAAAGCATGGTCAACATTGCATTCCTAAATTCGGAAATCTAGAATACTCCCTAAAAGATATTCTCCTTATTGTCTAATCTTCCTTCTTATGGACACTAGACTTGATCAAAATCCTCCTGAAATTAATCAGAAAGCTGTCACTGACTTTTAAGCTATTGGGATCAGACCTTTAGCAATGAAACCTACTTGTACTCTGTACCTGGATACTGGTTACTTCATCAGAACAGATTTGTCATTAACCCCATGCTGCCAAGAACAGTTTAAGGTAATCCACATTGCACAGAAAAAAAATATTGAATTTACAATATTTACAATTAAGGAAGTAGTTACATTATTCACAATTACCGTTGTTGTGAATGCATGCACGTGTGGTTCCAATCAGAGAAATAACCCAGTAGAACTTGAGAAAGGTTTTCTAAGTTATCATCTTCAGTGCTGTTCAAAGTGGGCCGTGGGGGTAAGGAATAGAGGAGAAGGGAAAAAAAAAAAGAAAAAGAAAAAAAGGCATGTCAATACGTCTAACTCTATTATAAAATCCATGCATAGGAAACATACCAGAATTATATAATTTCAAAACAGTGTATGTGAACGTGTAAAGAAAATCCAATAACAATTATGGTTAAACAAATAAGGTCTCCCCATGACTATCTTTCTCTTTATAAACATGCATTCCTAACAGCTAGCATGGTTTAAGTGCTTTTATGTTTCATTCATTTGTTTAAATGCAAACGGTATCATGTTATGTTTATCTGTATATTTGCCCAGTAGAAAAAGTGATATGCACTCAATATAGATTAGTTCAGAGCTGAGCTATAGATACTATATCTTAAAAATAAATAAATAAATAAATAATCTAGTTGGTTTCAAAGCTGAACATATAGAAACTAGGTTGAGAAAGAAGGGCATCAGGCTTTGCTAATACTGTGTGATATTTTCAAACCTAAGAATTACTTTGAGAAAATAGCTTTAGACCTAAGCAACTAGTTATAATGAAGCATGCAAAGGCTTGTTCAAATACACATGTGCATTTACATATAAATGGTCATGGCTGGTATTGATTTGAGTTCAAACTTGTCCAAAGTCTTTGCCCTTTCCTACAGAAAATCCTTTGCACAAAGGTTTTCTAATTATATCTTTCTATTGTAATAAACTATAGCAGTGTAAGTCATGGATAGGCTTCACGAACGAAGATTTAGGAGAAGTGTAAGTAAACACCTGAAAGAAACCCACACAACTATTGTAACAAGTAACCTATCATTCTTTCTAGAATACAAATAGTCTTTAAAATATGAGAACTCGAGGTCACAGAACCCTGGACACTGAAGGTGACAGATAAGCCCCTTACCTAAAGAAGGATTCTGCATTGTCATAAAGGTTTGGTGTCATCTTGAGAGAAGGATAATCAATAGCCAGTGGCTTCACACTAAACAAGGCCATTGCCAGTGCAACAAAGAGGACAGGCAGCAGCACATTTGAGAGGCTTCCTCTCCAGTCACGCCTAATGTGGTGAAACCTCTTCATCAGAAGAGCAACACTCTGTGGGAGAACAAGATGGGCTCCACACACACTTGCAGCCCTTGTAAGTGAGATATCTGAGACAAAAAAAGAAGAAAAAGCAATAAAGTAACCTTTTGACAAACAAGGAAAATCAAATTAAACTTTCCTGTTCTACATTTTCAAATATAGAACACAACAGTCTTTTTGATAGAATAAAACAAAATTACATAAACCAACAATGTTATCCTGGAATGAATACTATAGCCCCATCACCCCCCACCCCCAAGTATAACTAATTAACTCATTAACTATTCCTATAAGGGAAAACAGATATTCAGTGAACACATCTCTATAGCTCCTTGTACTCAGCTAAAAGCCGACTGAACACCTATTTTCCCTAGGACCTATGGTCCTTGCACTGGCACAACCATTCCTTGTGCATTGCCACCTTTGCTCCCAGACAAATTACTCTGACAAACATGGCCTGTATTAGCTCTAAGGTCTTGATACACCCTGATCTGAATCAGTAGCAACTTTTCCACAGAAATTTCAGTAGTCATCTTCAGAGTATGTAACGGAGTACAACAGATGACCGTGTATTCTCAAAAAAGCATTTTATTTCTTTGGTCATATTGGACTGATAAAATTTTCTTGTTAGAAAATGCAGTTTTCACAATTCCAGCTCATGGGCTGTCCTTCACGTTCTCATGGGAGTGTGTCCACAGCTTATTACAATCTCACCAGTCAATCATTTTCCTGATAGACACTCCCTTAATTTCATTTTATCATTCTTTGTTAGACAATCGTGAATCGCACCAATCAGTTTGCCTCCATTTTAGTCCCTAAAGCCTTCTAGATATGTGCAGGCTATTACCAAATTCTCTTGCTTATGGCCTTGTCCGACTGAATGTCCTTCAGCTTCTTTCCTTTCTCACAGCATAACAGTGTCTGGTAGATTTACTAGCACAAGTATCTGCACAGTAGCAAGACTGAATAGCCTCTTTATCATAGTGTTCAAAGTCATGCTATATTTTACGAGCCGTTGTGATTTGCCTCTTACTACCTTCCCTTCTATATGTATTGAGACCACTCTAACCAGCATTGCCATGTTCCATGTTGGAACAACCACTCTCAAGTAACCTCAAATTAATTCTCCTTCCCTTAGCACACTTTTTTTGCCAATTTACTTGAATTTTAATCCCAGACCCTTTATATTGTTTTAACAGAGAAGTTTTAGCCCAACAGGGGCAAACAGGATAAAATATTAATCAGAAAGAAACCTGAATTTCTAACCATGGACATTGATCAAAACTGCTAAAACTCTGTATTCATTTCTCCAGGTAAATACAGGTTAATCATCCTCAGTCTCTGGGAAGGTTACAGCTCAAATTCTCCAGAAAATAACATCCAGGATATGAAAAATAAAAAATATCTGGGAATAAGCATGCTAAGTTTGAACTGTGTCACCTGAGAGCTCAGTATGAATACCAGAATGGTTCAAGTGAATGAAGTAAGAGCAGTATTTATTCTTTTAATTCTGCAACTGAATTATGTTTCCTTTTTTTTCCCCCAGAAAATCCCATAGAACAGAAACTCTCTTTAAGCAGTTCTAACCATGGCCATATCTTGCTAATTTGACAACTAACACAAATGGGATTTAAGATTTTGAATCTCTGTGGAGAGAAAAAGCAGCTACAGAATTCAAATTCTGGTTCAACATTCAAGTGCCATAATCAAGAAGGGTTACATTTTAGGCTTGGAACTTGTTTGTTCTGTACATTGGACTAGTAGGAGGAGACACTCTTATTAAAAGAAGTATTTTTTTGAAGCAAACTTCTTATGAATGTAGTAAGTTCTTCACATTAGTATGGTAAGATTCCACACAGTTGTCAAAAGAGAGAAATTGAGACAACTTGGAGGCAAAACGATTTTCAAGATATGAGAGCTTTTAGAATAAAACACATCCAGTAAGTGTTTCCAACTGAGCATCCCTGAAATTGTAAAGTATACCATATCTTATTTATCAAAGTAGCAAAATGCCGGAAAAGAAGCACAGAATGAGATACTTTCTGTAGTCCCAGACCTATTCATAGAACATGAGCATGAAATGTAAAGGAAAGATGCTTCCAAATATTTGACCCCTTGAATCTCTGAAAGATAACTATGACAGCTACTTTCTGGGGGCAGAAAGGGAAATCAGAACTACCATTCATTCTTTTTTCTTGAAAAACAGAGGAGAGAGAAATTATAACAAATTAATTCAGATTGCAATCTGAAGGGAAACTGTCATCATGAATATAAATAATTGCCCATTTTGTCCAGTATCCTGACTTTTACTCAATATTCATAATGCAAACAAGCCAAGACACGTCCCAATATGTTGCAGTAAACTATTACAGTGGAAGTATATGTTTGTTTCAGGCCCTTCTTTTTTTAAAAGTGATTTGTCTTTTCTAAAACCTCATATGTTTGTTGTTTAAAAATCTGATTGAGAAAGGTGACAAATGTCTTCCTGAATTATCTTAAATTTCCATCTTTGTGACCTTGAATTCTGTCATATCTTTCTGTTTCAGGTAAAAACCAAAAGTCTTGTTTATCTGTTTTGAATTTATTCTATTTGATGACACTGGATGGGCTCTTAAATCTTGCTTTAGGAGACAGGTTATAGAAGTTTCCAATCCATCTTCTGCATAAATAATCTCAACCTTTCAGTCTCCTCTTATAAAAATCTTTACAGTTCTAATCAACCTCACCACTTGTCTCAAGTCCTCTTATATTACTACTGTATCAGTCTCAAGATATATTGCATTCAATACTGATGTCTATCCGATGTGGAAACTCTACTGATTTGATAGCATTATGCATTCTTGTACTGACCCGCTCGTTTTCTTTATGCATTGCACCATTTTTCCCTGACTGCAGCCACACTGTGAAAAGTAGCACTGGATTTTTCATAATTGACTCAATATGGTTTTTAACATTCCCAAGGTATTAAATCACTCTTTCAACTAGAACCTACAGAATTAATTTTTGCTTCATAAAGCTTGTAAGTATTTCACTACCTACATTTGGTGTGTATGTCAGGATGCATAAAACCAGCATACATTTATTGGAAAACAGTTTCTGATTATCACTGATAATCATAAAGGTGAAAAGTCAAGGCCAGCTGACCTCTCTGTTATGAAGTCAATTTTTATGCAGAAAGCTATGAAAATATCCTCATTAATAATTTAGATCATAGAATTAAAAATCTGACCCAACTTTTAGAAGCTGTCTTGCTTGACTTACGATTGCAATTATCCACTAGAAGCGCAATTATGTTCACAATTAAGTTGTACTTCCTAACTCATCCAGACTCTCTTTTGTATTATGGAAGAGATTTTTGCTGTTTTCTGATTCATATAGGTTAATATCAGGTACAGGGAAACAGAACAAGTCCTAAAATCTAGAAACCGAGATTTTAAAAATCCTTACGTATAGACTGCTCTAGAATTAGGAGCAGAAGCAGTTATTGTAAAAGTCTCTAACTAGGTATTAGATGGTCCTGTTCTCCAGCTTTTTGCACTTCTAGAAAGTAATGTAATTATAATCTTTTTTTCATGGTGCATTAGGAAAAATGGGCTATGCAATGGTCATGTTAGCAGCTGGGAGTAAACATTTTCAATTCTACTTCTGTCATTTTGGCATTTAGACATGTCATGTAGAGGAAGTCTAAATTTTGGGAAGGTAATTCTGGAACTGAAATACCCTGGTGAAACAGCTGAGCTAGCTCACATGAAACTGGTTACATTAAGATGCAATACATATTTATTAGCTTTCCAGAAGTTTTGCACCAACAAGTAGTTCTAAGATGAGGTAGTGATCTGACATCTTTCTGCACTTCAGCATATGCTATACTGACATAGAGTCAGTGCTAGCCCATCAATTTGTGCACAACATTCCATTAGAAGGTATAAAAGTGTCCTTCCTCTTCTTATACATTTGTCTACTCTTTATAAAAATTACCATAATATTGATTTTGTTTACAGGAGGATTTTGTACAGTTTACTAGGTGAACTTGATCAGAGTCCATATTTGAATCTACTTTTTCTGCAGTCATTCAACATCAGAGTATGCTGCTGCAAAGATCTACAAAATAGAACAGATTTTTAGTGTAAGAAAAATTCTAAATCAAGGTCTTTACTTTCTTTCCAGGCATAACATAGCCTCGTTCACATTATGAATATCATCCTTTAATTCAAGAACTTTCATTTTCTCAGAATTAGAACATACTATAGGTATGAACAATAGAAAAATAGATGAGCACCACTGAATGCAAGGCAAATGTTTCTTAAAAATGATATAAACTTGATTAAAACTAAAAGAATTAGAATCTAATTTTCCTTTCCTCTACATGTTCACAGATATTCACAACTACTTACAGCAGACATTATAATTCTATTAATGAAGTATGAATTTAGGTATCTGAAATGTCCAAATAAGACATAAAGAAAGTAAGCCAGACTCTTGAATTCACATATAGATAGTACTGAAGCATATACAGATTTTCCTGACTGTTTTACCTGTCTACTTAATGCAAGAATACTCAGTCTCATATCAGTGCAAAAAGCCATTAAGCTTTGTCATCACTTATATCAAAATAACAGAAAATATTCTAAAAATATAAATGCCACATCATGCAACGCCACCTCATGAGTGGTAGTAAATAAGAATTTTAGAACAGATGTGCACCACAGTCAAATTTTAAGTGTAAATTTGGGGAAGCAAGAAAGTCCAAATGGCATTTAGCAAGTAAATAAAATAGTTAGAAAGACAGTGAACCAAGACTTCTGCTTTTAATTTATGGACCTGTTTTATAACCTTACCTTCCCTAACCTATTTGTCTGTTTTATCTACTCATTGCATTCGGCCTTAAAACTAGACTGCAAGCTGTCAAAGGTAGTGAGGATTTGAGCTTTTTATCCTTACTATTAGTCTGTAGGGTGCCTGGAACAACAGGGCTCAACTTTAGATTGGGTTTCCAAGGTACTGTGGCTAGTATAATAAACTATAATAGCGACTGCAGCGATTAGGAAAAACAACCTTGCTGTTGCTGAAGTGTTAGCTGATGTCAAAACACCCCTTGTTGTTTTTACTAGTATGGAAGTGGGTAGGCATGTAGCCATAACAGAAACTTGACTGAGCATATATTTATTTCAGAATGTAACATTTCTAGGTTATAAAACCACTGTAATAACTTTCAATGAAGGAAATTAATTTTCTATTACAAAATAGTCTGTTTTCTTGCCTTCTTCAGTCATAAGCACACAAATAGTGCATGACCATAAAGAAATAGGAAAAAAATGGTGCTGCCTTCCTACCCATGACTCTACAGACACCATGGAGAACCAAATAGGGTTGTTACACTGACACCCAAGCTGATCAGATGAATGGCCACCTAACCTAGTCTGGGCCTGATGGAAGAGGAGGATACATTGCTGAATGCACTGTTCCCATAATTCATAAATAGAGGGTTTCAAATATTTCTACAGCTATGATGCATAAAACAATCTCTGTTGTTACATTTCCATGTTTTCTTCCACTTTGCCCTGATTTATATCTCATCTCTACATTTTAGTTGGGATTTTTGCCAACTTAAACTGAAAAAGAAGATGGAACTAAACACCAAGATTTGTGTGGTGAACTCTGCTATGGCCAGGGCACCTTCATCATTATGAGATGGGCATATTCTTTGGAAACAAACAAAAAAAAAGGCAAATATTCAGCCAGGTGGACAGATTCGTATCATGCACTGGAAAGGAAAATTGCTGCAGTGTTGGGAACCCTAAGTTTTTGATTCTAAGCTTCTGCATTATTAACTTGCAGCATTTACAACTATGCTAATTTAATTTCCCAGGAGATAATTTTCCAAACAGATATCCTTTTATTGTAGTACTATCTCCCCTGCAGGGATGCACCTGCAATGAATTGCTACATATAGTAGGGGGCAAGTGAAGGAAGAATTGAAAAATAGTCACGAAATGGTGGCTACAAAATGGAAGCCTATTTGCATCTTCTGTCAGTATTCTTTAAAAGTATAAAAGTAGAGGAGAAGCACAGTCTATCAGAATTGCAAAAAAAAATCCCAGCTGATTTCATATATATCTATATGCTGATCTCAGACTTGGTCAAGAGAAAGAATACATTTGGGTATGCACAGGCAAACAACCATCATACATCTCCTGCACTAAAATAAACCCTCTCATTACAATAAGCAGCACACTTACTGAGGTTGGTTCCTTTTCTTTCTAGAAGTGTAAATCAATACTCAGAAAGCTGTTAGATTTCAACCCACTGAATTCAACCTGTAGATTCAGGTTACAACATTTAAAGATTGAATCCAATGCAGACAATAGGGCTACAATCCACAGCGCTTTTCCTGTGTTTGGTGAAAAATGAGTGAAAGAGCAGGACAACAATAAAATCTAAATGTTCTCTCTATCACAGCCCATAACATTACATGTGAGACAATGCAAGGAAGCATTTTCAAACTAGACAGATTACATGTAGCAAGGGTCAAAAGAACTATAGATTCAAACCAGGTGTTCTCAAGTACTTCCCACTGGTAACTTGCTTCTTGGAAAGGGGACTTGTAAGTAGCAGCTGTCCAGTTTTGTACTGCAGATGACTTCTGTCATGCAGCTGCTCAGTTTGGAGTGAGTGGCCTTTGGAGACACTGTATACAGCACTCTGGAACAAGCCTCCTGGAATCACTCAGAGAAAACTCAGAGAGCAAATGGAGCAAACCCTTCCAGCAGGGCACAGATTTCACCCTGATAGACAAGGACATTCTGAGCCACTGTAATTTTTAGAATTTGTGCAAGTATTACCTTAACATGAACAAAGTACTTTGTCTAAAATATTGCAGTTTCCGTAATAAAGAATATTTTTAGACTAATAATAATCAAGAGTATTTTGACACTACCTCTACTGGAGTTATTCTATTAATAATAAAATCATATCAAAGTTTGTGCAGGGAAACAATTCAAAACTGAAAGTTCTGCAGGAGGTATGTTTTATTCAAACCTGCAACTATAGCAAGTAATTGAAAAATGCGTTTGATGAATAATCTCTTTCCTCAGGCATTCTGTATCTCATAAATAGTGGTATTAAACAGCTTCAAGGATCTTGATTAACAGAGCCAACTGCTTCATTTTTTCTAATGCTTCCAATGGATATGGTAACCTAAATAAACTGCAGAATAGATCAAGAGACAGACAGAAAGAGAAAAAAAATTATATGGCTAAAAATTCCCATCTGTACAAAAGTCCAACAACATGTCTACTCATCATGAAGTCCCACTTGTATTTCAAATCAGGAATTAACCAGCAACAGTGTAATATACAAGTCTTATCAAGGTATCACCTTGTGACTGGCATAAGTTTGTTGTATGAAGGGTTGGCAAAAGGAAGTGCTGTCCTAAGTGCTGGTTGCTCAGTATACTGCCCTTCATACTGAGTCTACTTTGGATGTTGTCCCTGTAACTCCTACACCAGCTTTTTTGTTAGTTTTGAGAAATGAAAACTAAGTAGTCCTGCAGAATGTTGCTAGTATTGAGAAAACAGATGTGTGAATATTGATCAAGTCTTTGTGGGATTTTGTAACACAAAAGAAATATTTTAGCAACAGAGCAGAGAGAACAATTTCACAAAAGGAGATACTTTTGAGTACTCACCAGACAGGTGAAAATCTGGATTCAAGCGGAAGCACCAGTCTCAAAGAGAGTCTTACTAGCACAACTAAGATGTGTAACACACCTTCTACATTCATATGGTATTTACTCATTAAATGAAGCAAGGTGTTAAGAAGGTTCCCTGAAGCCCCTTCCCTAAGCTATGTTCCATTTCAGAATGAAAAGTAAGTATCCTTACCCTTGATAAGCATTTCTTAAAAAATTGTCATTTATATTACTTACAAAATTGAAGCTAAAGTATCTGTATCTGCTGGTGCAACAGCACTAATAAAGCAAAACTAGGTTATAAAGAGGTTTATGTGCATGTGTGTAAATACACACATGCTATTTACATCTGTAAAAATATGTAAACATACGCAGACCCAGACACACCTCGAAAAAACCCTATAAAATAGGTACTCGACCTGTAAGCTAAAGCAAGGCAAGAGACCAGCAAAATTTACTTTGCATATAAAACCTAAAGACTAGCTATTAGCAACAAACATTTTCTAACATCCTATGTGTGACTCTGTATTAATTACCTAAAAGTGAATATTTTCTCCAGCACATGGGCCCCATATGTCGGGAGAGAAATAATTAATTTATCCAGAACATGAGGTGTAAATGCTATCTTTGGAAAACTCCTGCAGCTGAGCAGCAGAAAGAGCATAAACAAAAAAGAAGTTCACTGTATAAGCTAGGAAAAAAAGTATTATTACGGGTTCAGCAAAAGTCACATTAGTGTTATACCAGGTAACCCATTGCTGTTTAAATTTCAGTTGTTTTTCAGAGAATAGATGATCTCATAAACCATATACTGAATACAGATTTTTGAAGATGTTGCAAATGTGAAAAAAAAATTGAATACCTGCAAAATAACGCTTTCAGATCATTCTCAAAAGCAGTAAATGAACACAGGAATACTCTCTACCAGATTTCATTCATCCTCTGAGGAAGAGTTCTTTTAAATTACTTAGGAATCATTATAACATGAAATGGAAGACAAACAGTCCTTTGGAATGGAGAACGAGACTTCTGGATATTTCATTAAAAGACAAGATTTTAAAAATACCATGAAAGGTCGTATAGGTTGTCAATATCTTTTTTCAGTCTACAGCTGTTGTAACTGCCTCAACAAAATACAAGAACTGAAAGAAAATAACAGGAAGTCCTGGAGTGCAAAGGAAACGTTGGAGAGGGAGAGACACACAGAAGGGAGCACTAGCAAGTCTGAGGGAAAACAAACTCTGTATGAAGAAATATGCTGTCAAGAACAAATCAAAGAAGGGCTTATAGGCAAGACATAAGAGTTACTCAACTGAGATTATTTGATCACTTATTTTTCAAGATGTTGAGGGTGTTCACATTCTGACATTACCTTTGGATAAATAAAGCATTCCCAATGCACCTACATCTGTATTCTTTATCTCAGAAATATCTGAGCTCAGAAATATCTGAGCAAAGTGGTTGAGCTTCCAAGCTGTTTCATTTCTGAAGCAAGCACTATTAATAACTAACATAAAAACATTCTAGATTATGACAAAGGCAAGGAAGCAGATTGCTGGAAAAAAGCAAGTTCAAAATATTCTCATATTCTCATACATCTACATTAGGCAGTAAGAGTTCAGAGACATTAATTATCAAATAAAATTTTCTGCTTAGAAGGCCTTTGAGATATGTAGAAATTCAATATATAGTCATCATCATCAGAAGTTCCATGCATACCAGTTGTGGTGACCCACAACTAAATAAAGTCTCTCTGAAGATTCTGTTTCTTCTAGGCAGGACAGAAGAGGCATCGTGTCTACCATTATAAGATGGAAAAATGCATCTTTCCTCAGTCATTTTCAGTGGTCTAAAGCTTACTGACTATTTCTGGTTTCTAACTAATTGAAGCCTGAAGGTATATCTATAGCACAATGTACTGCTTCAAGTATATCTTCCACTCAAAACGAGATGTTTTAAGAACAAGTAAAACCACCGAATTACAGGAAAGGAACTACTAAGTCACAGAAAGTCACTTTTTGAAACCAGCTCAATTACAACAATAGAACACTTTCATGAGCAAAAAATATGACTTTCAAAATACAAAGTTCAGAAGAGAGTATTTTCTTGTTCTCTGGTGCTTTAGCCATTGCAGAAATCTAGGGGGTTTTTCAATGTAGCCCCCCCTTTTGTCAGGTGCTTTACTGACTGTTTTCTTCTCTAGAGCTGAAGGTAAAAAGAGGCCTCTGTGAGGAAGGCAGGCAGGGTTCACTTCTTTCATGTGTCAGAAGTAAGGAGATAAATATGAGAACAAGGAGGTGGAGAACAGGACATGGATGAGCTTCTTGGTATTGTAGGAGTAGCACCCTTTACTAGAAAACAACTGTATTTCCATTGTTTTTCTAACTGCCCTCTGATGTCTGAGTCTGTCTAACAGAGAGTCCAAGATGTCCATACTGTGGATGAAAAGTGGAAAAGGACCAAGGAGCAATCATGAAGAAAACAACTGATAGGGAAAATATTTGGATGAGAGAAGAAAGTAGTGGGTGAAAAGAGTGAAACACATTTGAAGAAAGTGGAAGAAACTGACCATTTATTTTCAGAAGGATAAAAGGAATTACATACTTACTGAGAAAACAAATTTATATAAACCTTAAACAAGTTAAATTGTCTCATTTTTGAGATCAGATATCTTTTTGTGACAACTAATAGGTAATATTATAAAGATGCTCTATGCTTGAAATAATCCTGAAAGACTGAAGAAAGCAAGATTTGAGGTTGAGGAAAATAAAGCTAAATTTTTGAAGGGGTAAAATTAGGTTTTCAATATATACTTGAATCATGAGATTTCCTTCAAGAAACTAATTAAAACATTAGTAAAAAAAACTGAAGGAAAATATAATGTATCCAAGATTTTTAGGTCAGCTATTTTGACACTTCTTTTTCAGGGTTTGGTGCTGAATTTAAGTGGTAGTGTTATCTATACTACTAGACTACCAGAAGACTGAAATGTATGATGCATCTTCTCCTTATCAGGAGGTAGCAAAAGTTTGAAAATTTTAATATCAGTCTTCATGTCAGCAGCCATTTCTGAACAGAGACACTGATGCTTTATGTCCACAGTTTTCTTCTCAGAAATTGTTATACTTTGCAAGGTGGAGCATTGAAATAATTTTAGGTCTTTTTATGCAAATTTTACAGGGAATTGAAAGAAGGGGGTTCTGTTTAAAAACTGATGCTAAAATATAACTTCAAACACAGTATAACAAAAACTCTGACAACCCTTATTTTGCAGTTACAGGGAACTCAATTTGTTATACTAGATTAAAAAATACTCTGTAAGAATAGAAGAAACCACTTGACCACCTATCCACAGACATCAAATTCTACTCTGCTACCCATGTGCAGAAATCAACAACACACTTCACTGTAGCATATTTTCTGCAATGGCCCCAGGAGACGCAACACACTTCCCTGGGTAGACTAACTCTAATTATTAATTAACCTCTAGGAGAAGTACCTGCCTTGAGATTCCAGTTATTTGTTTACTTACTTCTTCCTTTATCCCATTTATGACCTCTACCTCTATAAAAGTTAGATCTATACCTTAACAGGCAGCATTCTACATGCATTAAAAAAAAATTAGGCTTTTTAAACAAACCACTTCTCTATCTTCTTTTTGATAAACTATTCTAACTGAGCCCTGATGGTGTCTTTATAAGGACTTCTCTGCTCACTTTCCAAGTTCTCAGTTTCTCCTTAAAGACATTCAAACTTAAAAATGTGTCCAAAAATTGTAGAGAGTAGTGTATCATTGGTCTCATCAATTTTGAACTGATAGTCAAAATGACCTCTTTGTGTCCTTTTGTACATTAAACTCAAATATAAATCATTTTAGCTGTCTTAAAATGCTTCTCCACCAAGATTAGTAGATAACTCGGAGTCAGTGTTTTCCAGGATATTACTCCCCATTACATAGATTTGCCCATGATTTGGTTTCATTAAAACAGACTTTATTTAGAATGGATTCCACTTTTCAAGTGATCTAACTGTCTTTAGGACTGGTCTTATCACCTTTTCACAGTTACCTTTTTTTTCATCAGCAAGGTTATGTTTACTGCTGCTATGAAGGAATTTAATTAATTCCAGAAAGACACAATACATAAAGACACTGTAAAATATAACTAGAAATTATCAAAGCTCTGACTTCAGTGAGATACTGTCATATTTTGCTGAAATGATGTCTCTTGCCTGTTTCTGCGATTTCATTAAGAAGAACATACATGCCTCTCGACTACATCTCCTAGTCTGGGGGACAAGAGATAATGTTTTGGTTTTTACACAATGCTGAAATCTCAAGGGCTCAGCAACAGTAAGGGATAGCTAACACCCCCACTTGTGCTCAGATCTGTGCGTCTCTCAGGTCCAAATTCCTTTACAAATAAAATAGCAGCATCCTCTGATCTCCTCAATAATCCCAGCTGTTTGCTCTAGGGGGTTTTGAAAATTCATTTGACTACTTTGACAACAGAAAGTTTGACTGCCTTTGAATCTGCTTTCAAAGACAAAATTATACAGGTCAAGCTATTGCCCATGGAGTATTCTAGTTAGTTTGACAATGACGGATACCCTTCATGACCATTTCGCAGATCCCTTATGCCTATACTTCGCAACTGTCCTTAATGATGAATGACACTCATCTGCAATGAATGACAATTTTTCAGTACTCTCATCCCCAAAGAAATGGCATTATCATTGCATTTTCTTGCTATAATTTATCAGACTGAAAAAATACAGTCTCTGATTACTGGGTTCTTTATTAATGTAATAACTTAAACAAATACCATTTTATGTGTTTTGAAATACAGAGTGGAAGTATATCAAGTTCTTAGGTAGAATATACTCTGTCTTCATTACTTTAGGAACTGTAAATCTTACTTTTTAATGAAAATTCAATGAGGAGAAGACAGACTGTTTTAATTTGAAATTAGTTCAGATGTCCTAGCTGTGCCTAGAAGAAATAAACAAGCAACTGTTATAAAAGAAAGGAATATTCAAAATTATTTTGAATTTAAGTCTCATTCTCGCCATTGACAGGAGTGGCAATTTTATTTGCTTAGTGAGGTTTTGTTTAAGTTTGATGCAGTTATATCTTCACTGATTCAACAGGGACTGAAGTAGCCCAGCGAAAAGACCCTCCAAAAAAGTCATCCAGTCAAATTTGCACTTTGTGAGAAAAGGTGTCACCTTAGGCCATGATTCTTGGCAATGATTACTTATTACTGGCAGATCCAATCGAATTTATCTTAACAAATAATGCAAGCTTGGCTCAAAATTGTTATTCCTGTTACTGCAACATTGAAGGTCCACAGAACAGGATTTCTCTATGCCTGTGCCTGTGTTCTCTAGAAAGAAAACAAAAAGGACTGCATATAGAACAGAATGTGTGACACCTAACGAAAGAAAACTATAATCTAGACATTGATCTTCAAGTGGAAAGAAATATGATGAGTATAGAAGCACAAAAACCCCATGAAGGATAAGAAAATATTCAGCAGCTTGATGGGTACTGACATAAGAGAACATGAGTCTTGTGCTGAGCAATGGCATCACATTAGTGACTTATAGAAGAGTTTTTAAAGGAGAACAAACTTCCTGAGTTTTCAGAAATGTTAGCAAGGACCTCCTCCCAGGCTTGCAGGGCAGGAAAATAGAATGAAGGAATTTGTTTTAAAACAAACACATATGGGAACCTAAAATAGCATGCCACTGGAGAGGACAAATGATCTTCTGCTATACGGGAACCAGCTCTTTTTTTTTTTTTCATTTGCACGCAGATGAACACAAATGCACCTTTCTAGTAGCTTATAGATTTTATATCTGTGGTATATCTCAGCAATGTTTATCCATTGTCAGTATGAAACAAAGAGAGTAATTAATTGCCAGGGACTGGTATGAAGCCGTAAGTTAATGCTGATGTAGTGAAGAAATACTAGTGTTCGTGTGTACAGAGAAGGGTAGGAAGATGACTGTGAAGTGATAGAGGTAAATCACAGCAGATGTATAAAAAACCTACTACCCAAGGCAGGTCACACACACAAAAATGGAACTACCATATGGTAGCAGGCAGTATTCTCCATTTGCTTGTGCATTCCTCAACTTTAGGAAAGTCGTGCATGTTTATATTTGCATTTGTGATCTTTTTAAATGCAGTTGCTTCAGAAGTAATTTTTTACTTACAGACTGACTCAATACAATTTTTATGGTCCTGGTGTGCTGCCTGTGGAATGCAGGGCATCTTCTCTGAGTCTTGCAGAAGCTTCAGAAACACCTTTCATGAAACAAGAAAAAAGTAATTTAGAATCCATTTTCTAAAAACTATTTTCCCTATATATATATATATATATATATCCCAAACCATCCAGACTGTCAGAAATTCGTAGTGACTGCTTCAGCCACCCTGATGGAATACGACTATAAAATTAGTCAAGCTGGAGATCCTGGGGATAAGGGGAATGAAATAAATGCCAATAGATACAAAAGCACCTATGCAAAGAATTGCTGACCCATACGCACTATTATCTGCAAAGATTTTTCAATAGGTTGTCTGCCCTTGATTGACTTTTTATGTTCCTAATCTGTGGTATGTGTTAGAACTCAGTTACTGCAGTTTTTACGAAGGACATATCAATAGCTTCAACTCTCTTCTGATGTTCCAGCTAGAAATCTGTGGGCACAACAAGAACTCCTACCGTAGAGTTCTAATTATGATAGTACAACTAAATCTAATGTACAAAATCCTGCAGAAGTGAGAATCTACAGAACCTGGGGAAGATGTAGTGTCTAGGGACACTCAGGACATGTCCCTAGATTGTGGGCAAGTACATGGGCAATAATGTTATTGAAAGACATTTAAAGGACAATACAATCATCGGGCACAGCTAATGTGAACAAAGTCCTGTAAAACTAATACTATGGAGAGGAGTGGTCAACAATGTGTGTTTTGTAGTAAAACAATAAGCATGCATACCCCAAACTGGGTGAAGATGATACAATCCTGTTACCTAAAATCACCACGGAAAAAACTGAAATTGTTTTTTTATGAAAGCAACAACCTAAAAATCTGCACTATATTAAAATTCAATGGATTGAATCTTCCTAAGCAGGGGAACACACATCAGAAGGCAGTCATAGTTGACACTATAAAAACCCAGCAGAATTCACCAACTTTATAATCGTGAGATCTATTTAAATGGTATATATACTTTGCCAAACAGATTTGTGTTCTAGCTACTATTTCTTGCCTAATCCTATTTCACAGTTCTGTCCACTTAAAGCCCTTTGAATTGCATAGACAGACATTTCATTTTCAGTCCCTTAGCCTTGCAGAAACTTAGAACAGCTTTCAGAGTGAGCCTTATTCACACACCCCCACTTCTTGTAAGCTCAAATGAAAAACAAAATTAAACTTTTCTCATCTTAACCTGAACTGCAATTTAAATAGTGAACTAAAAATTTCATATAAAAAGAAAGAAAAGAAAAATTAACAGAAAGTACAGGTACCGTGAGCATCTCCAATTGAACAGCAAAAGCACAACCAAGTTTTTCTTTGTCTTGATGAAAGTCTTGCTTTTTCTTTCTGTTTGAGTTGAGCTGCAAGACTTAGATTATACCCACAGTGCAACTTTCAGAAATCATTAAGAAACCATTTATTTCTTCCCACAAAAGAACCTGATATCAGCTATAACAAAATACTCCTTGTTTCCAAGGAGCTCACACAATAGACAATAAAAACCAGTCAATGTGAAGTACTTTATAGCTGTTGAAAGATATTTCTTGGCTTGCTAAGGTCTGTCTGTTACATAAACCATATTTTGCTTAGTCAATATAATTGCCATTTAACAGTGGTTATTGATTGTGTTTGTTACTTGCGAACTTTCAGGGCACACTTTTGGCCATTAACAACTGCAAGGCCAGAAATTTCTGGACTGACATTTCTGTATTAGACCCTGGTGGCAGATCCTGACAACCTAAAGCCACATTCTAATTTGTTGCCTTGAAGCCATTTGCTGATGGCTCTGCAGACTAGTTCTGTCAAGCAAACCAAACCAAACTGAAGCAACCGAATCACAGAATATGAATCACTGAATAGCCTGGGTTGGAAGGGACCTTAAAGACCATATAATTTCAACACCACTACCATGGACAAGTATAGCTTTCACTAGACCAGGCTGCTCAGAGCTCCATCCAGCCTAGCCTTGAACATTTCCTAGGACAGGGCATTCACAGCTTTTCTAGGCAACCCATTCCAGTGACTCATCACCCGCACAGAATAGAATTTCTTCCTAATATCCAATCTAAACCTACTCTCTTTCAGTTAGAAGACATTCCCCCTTGTTCTGTCACTATATGCTCTTGTAAAAAGTCCCTCTCCCTCTTTCTTGTAGGTTCCCTTCAGGTAGTGGAAGGCCACAGTTCAGTCACCTCAAACTCTTCTCTGCAGGCTGAACAAATCCAACTCTCTCAGACTTTCCTCACAGGAGAGGTGCTCCATCCCCCTAATCATCTTGGTGTGCCTCCTCTGGACTCGCTCCAACACGCTGATGTCCTTCCTGTGCTGAGGACCCCAGAGTTGGATACAGTCCCCTAGGTGGGGTCTGACCAGAGAAGAGTAGAGCGGCAGAATCCCCTCCCTCGACCTCCTGCCTATGCTGCTTTTGATGCAGCCCAAGGGTACAATTGGCTTTCTGGGCTGCAGGCACACATTGATGGATCATGTCCAGCCTCTCATCCACCAGCACGCCAAAGTCCTTCTCAGTAGGGCAGAAATATTTCAAGGAGGTATATGGCTTTCCCTGGAAAGGTTTGAGGCAAACTCTAAAGTCATTTCAAGGAAAAGAAATTAAAGTAGTACTCAGTTAACAAATTTTAACGCATCTTATTTTGTGAAGATATTCAATCATTTTGTTCTCTCCTCAAAGAAAAGCAAGAAAGTAATAACCTTCGAAATCTCCAGAGCTGCCAGAAAGTGAAACAGCATCCTCCAGACAGCTCTTAATGTGCACTTAATTTAATTATCCACCCCTCTATCCTTCTTTTGGTTCTGTTAACATTTTGGATTACAAACATTATAAAATACACAGATACAAATGGTTGGAAAAGATATCTAAAGCCTAAAATGAAGCAAATATAATACTAGTGAGATTTGAAAGTGTCAGAACTGATTCCTTTGAAATATGAATGAAAGTCCAGCTTCCCTTGGAGAGTATGATTTTTAGAGAGTGCGAGCGTCCCTTAGACTGAAAAAGAATAATGGTGAGTGCATAAAAGAACAAAAAGAAAGGATAAAATAAAAATTATAACATATTTCTTCCTTTGAATTCAAGGTTCTTTTTTTCCAGATTGAATTCCTTGAATAGAATGAATAGTGCTATTATATGCCATCCATTTAGTTCCCAATGCAAAGAGGCTTTTGATAAGGGAATGGAGAATTGAGGCTGTAACAACTACTAATGAGGAGATGCAAAGATGACAGAAATCAACCCAAACTAATTCATTAAATCTTCAAGCTGAAGAGTGATACATTAATATCTAATACAACATTTAAAGCAGTTTTTAAATGTCCCCTTCACAAGACAGCTGAAAGCAAGCTCTCAACTGAGCAATAGATTGAGCACACTTGGAAGCTTCCTCATATCAATGACAATTTCATATTTACTTTATACATGTCAGTTCTGGAAGGTCCTATGTTATTGCATGGAGATGTAATCCAAAAGTATTCTCAGTATCTACATTGTCTCCAAATCTATAAAGTTTGGCAGTGAACAGCATTCTTTCTTACTGCAGGTTAATCACCCTATATAAGAAAATAACAACTTTTCGATAAACTTTTGACTTTCCCCATAGAATTGTATAGCAGGAATGTATTTTACTTCATAGCATTACGTAAAATGTTTATTAAACTTGTAAACTATGAAAACTGACATTAGTCTCCTATCATCACATGAATAAGTGATTTTTTTTCTACAGATCTATAATAGAGTACTTGAACAGTGGTTGTTTAGGGAATCTTGATATTTAGAAGTTACAGATGATGGGATAAATGCAGTCCAAGGGAAATAACCTCACACTGATGTCGTGATTTACACAGGGGTAAATTCAGAAGTGATAAAGATGTATAATAGAGTCTCTTCCTCTGTTCATTTGGTACACATACACACACATACATGTGTATAATATATAAGTATGTATACATGTTCATGTATACATATATGAAAGTCTCTATCTCTCAGTATACACAGAAAATATTCTTTGGATATTTCACCACAATTTGGCTAAGTCCTAAGCTTTAAAACTTGTAAACCAGAAACTATTCTCAGTAATGTTTTTTCTGCCAAAGAGCCACCTGAACTGAACTGATGCTACAGGCTTAGGACAACAGTTTTTCCCATTAAATCAATGACACTTGAAATTTCCTTTAGGTTAATGCAGAAACAAACATTTAAGAGTTACACAGGTTACATCAGTCTTCAAATCAGATTCTTGAAATAAGAAATATGTCATAGTAGAGTCGGTGCTGAAATTAATAGCAAAGCAAAACTATAAAGTATAGATTTTGCTTGATTTGGGTTTTTTGTTTTTGTGTTTACTTGCTTGCTTTTTTTTTTAGAAAACATGCTTCTCACAAGAAATTGTTGTGGAATGTGAAAGATACAATCAAGAGTAGCTGGAAGCTATCACAAAATTCTCTAAGCAAGAAAATATGATTACACAGAAAAACTACAAGTACCTCTTCCAAAGTTGTGTCAGAAATGCCATAGCCAGTCACATGTAGATGCTGAAGGCTTTGATCTAAAGCTTGAAAAAGACCTTTAAAAGAGGCCTTATCTGCCCTTTCTGGAATCACATAGGTCAGCTCAGTCCCACTGTTCTCTTTCAAGAAGGCTTCTGGAATATGAGTCTGTACCAGAGATGTGACCCGAACAATATGCTTAGGATCCTGGATTTCAAACATAGAGGGCTATGAGGGGAAAAAAGATAATTGTGCATAAAAATATTACCAGAATTATTGGACTTGATAGTCGAATTCATGCAGGAAAATTTCCAATAAGGAAACTGTGTCACAACTGGGATGCAGAGACTATTTCCCATGAATGAAGAACAGGGAGACAAAACCCTTTTCAGCTAATTACTGATATTCATCATTTTCAAAGATGTTATTATGTTTATCTAAATAACAATAATAATAATAACACCCACCCAAAACAACCAAGAAAGCCAATAAAAACAGGTTTTGCTGGCTCTCTAATAATCTATATGACGTATTACTTCCCGGCAGAGACATACACCTCCCTTAGAATATGCACAGCTGTTACTTGGCAGGCACGGTTAAATTCTGTATACTACATTTTTAATATACCTTTTTTATGAGCGTTAGACTGTGTCCCTGGCCGTATGTTTCTCTAAGATAAGAGGGAGAACCACAGCACCTCAGCTGGCCACGCTGCAGAATGGCAATGTGATCACTGAGCACCTCTGCCTCATCGAGGTGGTGAGTGGTAAAGATCAGTGTGCAACCTGCATCAGAAAGATTGGTACATGTTTACAAAACCTGGTTTCTAGAGAAACACCTCTTGGTTTCACAAGGGTCTTTAACGTTAAGGGAGCGTGTTTTAGGAGTTTTCAAAACAGGACACAAACAAAACCTGCAGTCAGATTTACAATTTGAGTTAGATTCATCTCTAAACATCCTTTGCAAGCAGTATCAAGCCATTAAAAGCTCCAGTTGTTTTAAGAGCATAAGAAATTCCTTAAAACGACATGTCAGTGTCTGTTTCAATGGATCATTCACTGTTAATTATTACAGCCAATTGAGTGCTCACTAGCTGAAGAGTTTGCTTCCCACAATCAATTTTTGACTTTTTGGCACCTAAAAAATTAATGTGGCAGACTTACTGATGAGTCTATTTTCATTAGAAGTATATATGCACTATATACAGATATATACAAAATGGAAGTGCATCTATATACAAATATATGCAAGATGGGAAATGGAAACCAGAAAGCAATTTTGAGAAGCTGGAGAGAGGGGAAAAACTTCAGGACAGGTCTTAGAACTAGGTTCATTTTCTTTTAGATTGGGCATCTTTCTGTGTGATAACAAATAATTCTTGTAATCTCATTTGGCTGCCTTAAAGTTTTCAAATTCAATTAAGTGTTTCCTCAGAAATTAATGTATTTAATTTCTGATAATATTTCGGCTATATTTTGGCTATCCAGTTTAAATTGAGACAAAATTCCAGAAAGGAAAATAGGAAGCAAATTATGTGCATAAACTTTGTACCAGCTTTGTACTTCAGAAGAACATCCCAGATACCACGGCGAGAACATGGATCTACTCCACTGGTGGGCTCATCTAGAACAACTGTCTTTGAGTTTCCAATAAAGGAGATGGCAATTGACAGTCTCCTTTTCATTCCCCCAGAAAGAGCTCCAACAGGTTTGTACTGATGTTGGGATAAATTCACATCTTCCAGAGCTCTGAAATAGAAGTATAGAAATGGGACTAATTTTGAGAAAGTTTTTTCTGGTCACATCATGTCCAGTTAGAGAAGAATTACTGAAAAGTCACTGTAAATGGAAAGCAATAAAATCACTATGTCTGATTGATTATACACTTCGGTGTCAAAAACAAATAGGAAAACAAATATCTCTTCACCTACAAAGCATAAATGCTCATCATCATCTGATGCAAAAATTCTGGATAAGTATTTTGTAAGATAAGAACCAACAATTTTTAAATTAAGGTCAATAAAGTAAGTACCAATTTGTCCAAAAACTTTAGCAAACTCCAGATTATAGCCCCTTTAAATGACAGTAAAGACTGTTAGTTTCATAACTCAAGCAGCGCTTCAGATTTTGCAACTACATGAAGAACCGTAGAGAATGCCTGAGTTTTTAGGAAATGTGTAGTTATTTGAGGTAAATAAGGTAACACTGCAGCTTTTTTTCTTTTTCTCTTAGAAGATACGTTTCTGTGAAATAAACAGATTAGTGATCCCTAGGTAGATAAAACTACCTAATCTAACCTAATCTAATTCCTCTGTTAAGAACTGGGAGACACCTTACAAGATGTTGGCAATTCAGCCCTTGCCCTCTGATGATGATCTGGCATCTGTGTGGAAATATTCTAAATAAAGGCAGCACTATAACACCATTAATTTGTCGTTCATCACTCTGAACATCTAGTCACTGACCTAAGAGCTTTCAGCTGCTATCAGCCTGGCAAACAAGGCATAAAAGGTTCAACAGTGCTGAACTAATCTCCTGAATCATTTGAGTGAATATGCAGTCTGTAAGCCATGCCATTTACCCTTAGAGATTTTCTCATCTTGAAGACAACAGGTTTCTATAATTGTTCTATAGATATATATTGAGGAAAATTAATCTCGTTAGAAGCCTGCTTCTTTTGCTAATAAAAGGAGAATTTTGTTTCATTCTTTTGTCGCTTTTCTAGTTTCTCTGAAGTCTTTTAAAGCACTTGTTGCCTTTAAAAATAATGCAATTTTTCTTAGTAGCAAGGCCTGCAGATTCCTGAGTGTCCTTATGTGCCGTTAGTATGACAGACTGCTGCTGAAATTACAATTCAGCAGTCTAAGTACCATAAAATACAGAATATTATTTTGCATAAATTTTAAACCAAGTACTGGGTTTGGTTTTTCTCTGTTATTCTAAAGAATTGTTTCTATTTTTTCTAGAGAGAATGTAGTGTCCCACATCAGAGTTTGTCCAGATCAAAATTTTAAAATAACAGGTTTTTATGATAGCTACCAAAAACGAAAGCTACTCTGCCACAAATGCCTCTGCACATGCCTAATTGTACACTTAAGGAATCCCATCAACTTGGTGTTTATTTGCGTTGAAGCATGGAAGCTTCACAGCACTTCACAGAGCCTATCATGAATTAGAAGGTAAAAAAGAAAGTATCTGCACTGCCACACTGTTAGAAAAGCTCCATTTCATTCCTGAGGTAGAGAAAATGCAGTTTGCTACTAGTGAACAAGATCTCAGCTTGTACAGTTTACAAGTAGTTTAATATACATGATGCAAAAATAAGATTTAGTCCTATATCAAAGAAGTATTAGCACAAAAACACTAGCAAACATTTTCAACCTGAGAAGTGACAAATCCTGAGCTCTGATTTGGTTTTTCTGTTGGATTGTTTGGTTTTAAACCTCTTGATTCACTAAAAACATTTCAAGGCTGGACTTGGCAATGGAAAACATGGCCTATTTAGAAAGATTGTAATGAAGACTGCCTTTGCCTACCTTTTCTTGTTTTCTAACCTTCCTTCCACTGCAGGTGAGGGAATACAGGATAATAAATATATAAAGCCAGTGTTGATTTATGTAAAAATTTGGGGCAAGCACAGCAGTTTACTTTCTACCCTCCTCTCCAGCAAGGGGGGAGGCAAGGCAGACAGTATGAGGTAGGAACCACTGCAGCTGCTACAATCCTAACCATTCACTCCAGTCAAAACATCATTATTTGATGGTCCTGTATACCAGGTTTTTAAACATTGACAGTTCCACTACAAATATATTCAAGTAAGGGTTAGACACTAGGAAATATACTTTCAAGGCATGACTTCAGACCACGAAATGTGATTAAAAGTTCACAAATCCCTGAGGTTTCCATTAGCTTTTGCCCATAATTTTTGCATTTGCACTTTTTTATTTGAGTGGTTTGCAATAGCCATTACTGATTTACTTGGCATATTTCAACAAATGACAGAAAAACTTACCCACTGACTTGCTCATTCAACTGTTCTTTCGTCCATCTGGGTGCCTTCACTGATCCGTAAAGCAGTAGATGCTCTCGCACCGTAAGTGTGTTAAACAGCACATCATACTGTGGGCAAACACCCAGCTCTGTCCTGATGGCAGCCAAATCAGTACGTATGTCCTTTCCATCAATCATAATGGTACCAGAGCTCGGTGGATACAGACCGGTTAACAGTGATCTAAGAAAAAAAATTATTCCTCAAGACAATATGCAATGACTGTATTACATAGCTCATTACTTGGATTTCCTGAGGCACATCCTACCATCCTTAGAGCAACACCAACTCAGTTGAGTACAATTATAGATGCATCACTAATGTTTTGGGTTTCAATTTTATTGTTTTGGTTTTGGGGGTTTTTTGGTTGGTTGGTTGGTTTTTTCTTTATTTTGTTTTTTATGGTCTCAACAGTCCTTCATTTCCCTTCTACCAGAACAAAATCCATTTTTTTCCCAAACAAAAATAACAGGTGATTGTTTCTCTTTTCACAAGGGTATTCTGTGAAGAGTATTACTCAATTAGGTCCCACACTGCATGGCTAGTTTGACGAAAGCTGATCATAGCTAACATAAATGTAGAAATGTAGACTTCTTACTTGAGACATTTTTAAAGGTCATTTTCATTTCATTATTTTCATTTCTGGTCAACTGCCAAGAAAAAAAGAAGTCCCTTACAGCCTCTAGGGGCAAAGCACAAAACCCCATAAAACTCTGCACTCTATGTGATGACTACATATAGAATGCCAGAAAAGAATACCCCCCCAAGGTGTGCTCAACTCCACAGCTAGACATTCCCAGCTCCTACTTAAGCTGCTCCTGAACTATTACATTATGGTTTAAGTGACACAGAAGACCCAGTTCTCTACTCATTACATTGCCTGTGTCATAGATACACAGCCTTCACTTTCCATGTGCTTTGGGGAGTTTATCAAATATTTATTTGGGGTGGGGGAAAGGCATAGCAAAGAATTCACAACATTTTGAAGTGAAAAAGTGTAGCAGAGATCAGAGGGAAGAGTAATACCATTAAATGTCAGACTTACATAACTGTTGTCTTGCCAGCTCCATTAGGTCCCAAGAGCGCTGTTATCTGCCCTCTGTGGAAAGTGAGGCTGAGATCTTTAACAGCCGCCTTCTGGCCATCCATGTGCTCTTTGGTGAGAGACAGCAGCACAACACCAATGGTGGCTCCTTCAGTGCAAGGGCCTTTCCAATTTTGAGGTGCTGGTTCTGTGTGGGAAAGGGCAGCAAAACAAGCAGGGTTGCTGAATCTAAACATATGTGCGTGTGTACAAAGGGAATAACAAACTAATTTAATCCCTGTTGCCATTTACCAAAGCCTGGAACAGTGTTCAGATGGTCTGAACTGACACAAGCTCCACTGAAATCAAAGATACAAGGCCAGTTAATATCTGCTAAGAATTTGGCCTATTTGTAGTTATGCCACGTTATGTCTCCATAAGGTCATAAAACAGTGGCTATATTTTATTTCTAGCAGAGAAAAAACTACTTATAATAACATTATTTGAATAATTGTTTTATGCCCCTAAGTATGAGTAAATTCTAACTGTGTGAGCTACTTCATATATACTGTTCAGTTTCAGGCAAACAACACTGACATACCATTCACAGGCATAGCCAGTTAATCTTCTCAATTCTCCTCAGTCGACAAAGCAAAGCAGATCTCTGGGAAGTGATTCAGAGCAGCAGCCTAGTCTAAACATGATTCAAGGTGCTCAAAGCAAGTAGATATCCAGCAGTTTTCTGACTGTGTTAACCAATTGAGGAAACTGAGATGACCATAAGACTCTAATAAAGTTACTTTCCCTTCTATGTCAGGAGGAAGGGTTTCCAAACAGAGGCACAGTCAATCAGCAGCCCCAGAAATACATAATTAGCATGTATTATCGACTCATTGCAACTAAGAAATCTGTTAGTGGAATTTATTTTTTTTCTTTTTAAAAAAGGCAAGCCAAAGTAGAATGCCCAAAAAAAGAAACTGCTACGGATGAGAATTATGAGAAGAGGGAATTATCCTTTTCAATACATATGAAATATACATTTACATAAAATATTTATTGTTTATATTTACATTGTATTTAATACTTTTAAATAAATAAAATATAAACATTGCAATAACAGAGAATTATGCTTTATATAAGAACCAAATTACATAAATCAAATTATAAATAAAAAATTATATAATTTTTTCAACTATAGGTTTGTTTATGTTGTGAATAAAAAAGCTGTTTTGCTCTTTTCACAATCAATTTTAAGCTTCTGGCAAAAGTTCTTTCTAAACTTGAGGTCACCTTCAAGAAAGGCACTACCAGCTATTGTGACATTTCTGAGGTCTTCCTACCCACGAACCTCTCCCAGTTACCTTCTCTGTCTTTCAGTCTGCAGACTAAAACCATCAACAAACATTCTTTATGCCCTTTCCACTGTTTCCTAAATTTGCATCCTGGATCTTAACAAAAAAACATTGAAGTGCAGTGAGCCTCAGGCAACGTATCTTAGGTAAGACTCAGAGGAAGAGCTTCAAGTTACTTGCAACCACTAAACTGACCACCTTAGGACTTCTCCGAAGAAGAGTTCCAAGCAGATACTCAGCACCCAGGTCTCTGCCAGCCCTGCTCTAGTTGTATTTCCAACCGGTAGGACTTACATGCCAGCCATTCCCTGACACACCTCTGATTTCCTAAGTGTTCTCCACCCCCATGGAACCACCCCTTACCCGGGTTGTACAGAACAAGTGCAGAAATCACCAGGGAGCAAGTTCCAAGAAAATTCTTCATGAATGCATTTACCCCATATTTGGTACAGTAACACCCAATTCTTATGGAAGACAGTAAGCTCCTTTGCTGCATGGCAGCTTTAGCATTCACACAAAGGGGATTCGCTATCAGCCATATGACATGAATCAGTCAAACAGAGGAGAAGCAATACACCAAGTGTAGGCAATGTGGCGAAATCAGAGAGAAATACTGGAAATCTTTGTTTCAGGTAAGGACCAAAGGCAATCATCTCAACAAAATGGAGTTGTTCCAAATTGCAGAAATTCCAACAAAATTCATACAAATAGTTTTCCCACAAGTGTTTAAATGAACCTCAAGACATTCTGAAGTCTGCCCTTCTCCAGGAGATACCAGTATCTAAAACTGCTGAGTTGTTAAGCTTCTTCACCTGTGCTACAGACAAATGGATCATTTCCAAGCTATTTTAACTTTCAGAAAAGCACAACCCACAATGTTATTCTAAGGCACAAAATGGAATATAGGTGAGAGTGACTTATTCCTTCATTCCAAAAATCTAAATTAAATGTCCTCACAGAGAACTGAGGTGCAGAGGGAAAAAAAAAAACAAAAACAAACAATAAAACAAACAAACAAACAAACCAAAACAAAAACACAAACAAACAAAAAAACCTGCCTAAATTAATTGCAAGCAAGTAAACACACAGAAGAGAAGTGAAAGTATCTGGAAGCAGATAAAAATTAGTTATAACAGTTGCTTTTGAAACAAAAGGCTAAGAAGCAGAGACAGAAAGAACAGTGATTACAGAAGAGAAAAATAAGAAATAGAAAGGAAAAAATGAACAAATTAATTTTTTCACTGAAATAAGAAGCCAATTTTAAAAAAAGTTAATAAAGCCCAACACTCTTCAGATTCAGTAAGAGTACAAAAGGCTTCACTGAACTCCAAAAGCTCCTAACCAAGCAGAGAGGCAATACACTGGGACACAATGAACCAAAGAGATACTTATTTTACAACTTTAAAGAGTTTTCTTAAATATTTGTGTACAATAGTTTTCACCGAATGAATCAAGCATTACAGGTGACAGCACAATATAAGTTAGTATATAACGTTCATAGTATATACTATATAATGAAAGAGAGAAAGTGACAAGAACAAAACACATAATATAGGGCCAAGCAATGATAAAAGCAGATTGATCCCAATCAGCCCACCTTTCAGGAAAAAAAAATTATTAAAATTCTATTAATACAGACCTTTTTCTTGGAAGTTTTCATTGAAGAAAAACATATTAGAATTCAGATAATGTCTCTTCCTCCTCTCTGCACCACACAGGTTCTTCCAGTAGGAAACAGTAAAGGGAAAGTACCATCGGTGTTTTGATCCAAATTTTCCTAGATTAGAATTATGATATAAACTGTTGAAAAATTTATAGTCATTTTGTATCTGTTTACAGACGACTAATCTCCTATCACTACTTACAAAGACCTGGTTAGACCATTTAATTAGCTCAAATTCTTGGTTGCACTCAACAAACTTTATAATAAAGTGCAAAAAAGTCATTTGTTCATAACACCAGGTACTGCCCTAGAATAACCAAACTTCAGTGATACTGTGCTTTACCCTGTCTCCAAATCAGCTTCAAAGTGCAACAGGATCATAGACTTAACAGTATGTAGGTACAGCCTAACATAATCTAACCTACAGGAAAGAAAATATACCAAATGGCCTGCCAAGGTAAAGAATCTTATTTTTTGTTATAAACATAATCCATAGCATCAGTCAATAAATATTATTCTGAAATTACTATCCACACAATGTAAACAAATCCGCTACCATAAGAAACATTTATAGTGGCACACAAACAGAAAAGGCAAAAACATGCTTCTATACACAACCTAAACTTTGGCATTGCCCAATCTTTCCAGGCATCACTTACCCATCACACAGTACACACTCTGTGTGTTTAGAGTTACATTTCATTGACACCAAAGGGCAGGTGTCAATTTAAGATAAAGTTTTTTTAAATTCAGTTGTATATTCCACCCAGCCCTATCTTTCAAGGCAAAATTTATTTTCTTTTTAAACAAATACAAAGTGACTGGAAGAAAAGGTGACATATCCAAATCAGAGGAAAGGTAAATTTAAACGCTAGTGAGGCATGAGGCTATGATTGAAAATATATCAACCAATTCAATAATACTCATAAAACTTGGTTAAGGGAAAAAAAATTTAAAACCCAAACCACTGCCTTCTGAAAATATACTTGAAAGTTGGTTTTCTTTATGCATTGGACTGTGGACTGACTGGGAGCAAGATACAGTTACCAGGCTGTCTGAAGCCTTTATGATCTGAAACATGCTGTTATTCATGTTTCAGCCTAAGTACTGACTCAGAAAACTTGTCATTTTCACAGGAAGTTTTGCTATTAGACTGAGCTCTGTTACTGTGAATTTCCAATAAATTTCTAATTCTATCAGCAAATAAAACATATTTCATGCCTTGCTACAAATTATATTCCATGTATTAGCATTACTCAATATTTGTGTATGTTGGAAAACTTTATTTCCCTGTCCCTAAAGGCAGTCAGACAGTTTGTCACATCAAAACCCTAACTCAGAAAAAGACATACTTTTGTTTTAGTTGCATAAAATGAGGAAAGCCTATTCTAGCTATTTTATTCAATAACTTCTTCAAAAACACAAAATAAGAACAAGTCCAAGATCTTACCAGGAATAATATTGCTGAAATACCAGCCACCTATAGAATACAAGATGGAGTCAAAGAACATCATCCAGCACATCCATCCAAAGGTCATGTATCCTCCTTGTGCCATTGACTGGTGCACATTATTCCACTGAATTCCTGGGAGTAATAATAACAATTTTTTAAAGGTCAAAGCTAAATCAGTACAGCATTAAAGATCACAAATACATCAACACCACACACTTCTGGGTATTTAAGCACTAGTACAAAACAAATCATAGTTAATAACAGTAATCCTAATGAATAGAAATGAATTGCTATGCCTCTACATGCCTCTGTTTAGAACAGCAGGTGAAACTGCTGTTGGGAAAATGCAGGGAAGTTGTTCTAGAAAGGGCTGTTTATTTGGCAAAAGAAAAAGAACTACAACGCTGACAAAATGGGGCACTGACAAATGAATCAGGTTTAAGCCATTCTGCTGATATAAAGAAAAGGATTACACAAAGTTTAATGTCATTTCTATAATGCTAAATCTGAAAATTTAAATCTGTGAATTCTAACTTAGAAGCATTTGTGTGCATCGACTGCATTCAGAGATAACCATGAGCAAACTCACTGAATAATTGCATCATAAATTTATTATATTGCAGAAGACATGAAAGGAAGAAAGAAGGTGCAAAACACTAGGACTACAGAAAGCTACCATATTGCTAAATGGAAAACAAAAGTAGCCAAGTTGTAGATTTATTGAAAGCATTGTATTTTTTTACTGAAAATGCTACTTTTTTGCAGTAAAGTTGGTCATGATATTGCTTCTACATTTCTATTTCTATGATTGTTAAAGAAGTAGTTTTTCCCAAAACACATTTTGCCATTCCTTCAGTAGAGTCAATTTTGATGAAGTGTCTGGTTACAATTTTAAGTAATGTTTTCTGAAACTATCTCTTCCACTCTTACCAACTTTTGTACCACTATGATACTTTTTCAATACCTAGTAGTTTGAAACATCCACTGTCCTGAAAACTGATCTTGCCATATTAGTAAAAAAAAAGGGATTACATCCATTTACATACCTGGACTTGATTTATTCTATTAACTCATTAGAGATTTTTTTCAAAACTAAGTGAAAAACATTTCCAACGTTAGTTTTTGAAATAATTATAATGCTTCTTCTTCTGGAGAGCTTACCTATTTCTTGGCCCTCAAAGTGTGTAATGAAAAATATTCCTTGCCCAAAGGCAGTTGTAGAAAGAAGACACTACAATACCAGAGGAGAAAGAGGATGTGAACATCAAATAAAAACATGTTATCAACAAGTTCCATGAAATAAAATAAATTGCGATAATGAAAGCAAGCATAAAATAAACAGACTTTTTTTTCTTTTCACTTAGGCTAGTGATAGCTATTTCTTTTTATGTTTTAACAATACTCCCCCACAAACTTCAGTAGTATTTGCTCCACCTTAAAGGGCTGCACTGACCCAGTTATTAATATTGAGAAGTGTTATTTAATTTTATAACAGAACATAGACTATCATAAATCTACCATGTACTGAAAACTTATGATGTAAAAGTATGCAAAGGAATTTACTTTTTGTGATAAGAGCAATGGTCCTACTCAATTTTGCAAGATCAGAACTCAAGAAAAGACAAAAGTAGAAAGAACATGCACATTAGGTACTATATGCTGAGACAGCATTTTTGTGCAAGGAAATAACATTTGAATTTCAAGAAGAAATGCAGTTGTGCTGTATCACGAAAGTATGGAATGGAAAATAGCAAGTTAGTGATGTAGTATAGCAAGAAAGTGTGATGGAACCCATCCTGACAGCTCTCTAAAGAAAGAAGTATGATATAGGCTGTTTCTTAGAAAAAAAAAATCAAAATGATCACTGGTATGGTTTATGTATTTGTACAGAGAATTTCATGCTAATTCCCATCACCTGAGTTCCTGTCTCTTACATTTCCAGGGTTTCACCACATGATGGGCTCTCTCTTCTGTTAATAATTACCGCTTTTTTCACATGCTGCTGTCTCTGATTTTCAGCAAAGGCAAGTGTCAGAGACTGAAATGGTTAATGGCTTAAACGTTGTAAAATCACCAAAACACTTTTGGCCACTGTAGCAAACTGAAAAGAAGCAACTGTTCACCCAGCAAAGCCTGCCCCTCCCTGAACATGCCCACTGTGAAAGGACCTTCAGCTTAGATAAGTTAGATAATTATCCCAGGTGCAGAAGGGCACGCACACCTGAAGCTACAACCTGGATTTCCTGCAAATCCTGCAAAGTGGGATAATCCTTCTTATCATGCCAATGTCCTCCCTTATATGATGACTCTGCTGTGAAGACCCCTCTGGGGAGCATTAAAGGCTTGAAGATTCATGACATGTCCCGTGACATTATCCATTGAAAAACCACTGCCCCAGGAGAGATACAAAGAGTTCCCACCTTCCCACAAGGAGTTCCTGAGTTTGAAGTGTATAATCTTTGAGTTCTGGGGGGGACTTTCCCCAGTCCCAACAGACCAAGACCATAACTTAGACAGAACTATAATCACCACTTCAACCAACAGACATGGAAGCCACAACTATGAAGTTTCATTGCTGGATCCAGCGAGTGGTGACTATATATATATATCTTAGGACTCTTATCCTTTCTTTCCCTTTCTCTCCCTTATACGTTTCCTTAAGTGTTATTTTTATGCTTTAAAATTACTATGCTTTAATATTGTTGTATTACTATAGATGATAACACCCAAAATGGCAACATTTTGTTTACCTGTTTACCTTTGAAACAAAATTGTTCTAAAATAAACCCTATATATATTTATTTATAAACACTGATTATTCAATGTTGTTTGACTCTGATCCACACCAAGGAATTTATTAGCAAGAACAAGGGTTACCCTCTCCTTCTGGGGCCAGTCGTAACAGCAGGATACCTGAAATATTGTTTTGAAATAACTGATTTTAAGGTGTGCAAGTTCTCTGATGCACAGAAAAAAAGCAACAGAAAACAAAAAATCCACTTTGCCTATTTATGCCTGAATTCTGCAGTCTTACATCCATGTTTACTTGTATGCAAAGAACTTGTATATTTTATCTGACTGCTTGACACGGAAAAAGTGAGCTTTTTTTTTTTAATAGTGTATGAATTATTCCACTAGTTTAATTTAATACATGAGTTATTCTGAAAGACTCATGCCATAATGTGTGAAATATGGTTTGCAATGTATGACGATGATATTTGATGTCACATTCAGGGATATAGTATGTTAAGACAGTACAAAGACATGAAACAGCCTGTGGCATACACAAAACAGGAAAGGACCCTGAAGAATCTACGTCAAAGAATCATATGCCTCAGACTGTATAGCTAGACAAATTTCTGATCTAATCTCCAGTTTTACTCAACAGAGAATCAATCACTAGTTTTCCTCCAAACAAATAATGACTTTCAGAATTGGCGTGTCATCAGCTGATCTAACATTACAAGTATTTTGAGGTCAAAATATTAAGAGAACTCATGGACATGAGGAACGCAACTTCCTGATACTTTCTGTAGGTTTACAAAATTTCCCTGACAATTTATTTTTGGTTCCTTTCTACATTCTAAATATTTTCTCAATTGGACAGCTATTAATGTGATTTATTTGTAGTGAACACAAAAGCAAACAGAAACCTAGGAAAAAATAAGTGAATTATAATCTAAAGTTTCTAAACTACGGAAATCCACAGCAAGGTTGGAGGAGAAAAATTAGAAAAGGAAAACAAATATTTACCATTATAATCTTGATGATGAAACTCAGTTGGTTCTGCAAGACCAACAAAACTATGTAGGGTAAAAAACTGATCATATAGACAAGGCTGGCACACAGAGCTGCTGTATCGGCACTGCTAAAAAACACTCCCAAGAAATAGCTTAGCATAATAACTGTGACTCCAAATTCCAGGAGAAAAAGGAAGATGAGGAAGCCATTGCTATAAGCAAAGATACCGCTTGCTTTTAAAATGATGGCCAGAGCACAGCTGCTTATTGTGAGTACAATGACATTCTCAAGAAACCAAGCAAAGAAATGAATGGCTGGATGTACACCCATTGTCTTCATATACTGCAAGACAACACAGCAAAGAGAGTTAAAGTTAGGAAACAAATTTTCTTTTTTTTTTCTTTTTTAAACAAAACATTGCCACCAAGACACTAGCACCTCCCCAAGGGAAGTCATCTTCTCCTGAAATTACTTGTTTCTTTTCCCTTTTCCTGTGCTATCTCCAGGATCAAACACGGTATTGAGCAGGGCATTCTCTGGGATTACGTACAAAACACAAGAGATTATAATGCTCAGCACAACTCTCTTTTGCAAAGGGTTGCAGGACCACATGTCAGATTACTGGCTCCTCCAGTGAGTTTGCCATTTATACACTAAAAATTCGGAGGATATGCACAGCATTGTATAAACAAATGGGGTTTTTTGCAGCCTCTTGCTCTACTAAAAGTACCATACAGATATGTCTGTAAACCTTTACATATTGACATAATAACGACACCTGGCAAATAATAATTTAGTATCACTCATCTTTTTTCAAAAAATGCTCTTGGATACAATCTAATACAACCTCTGAAACATTTTTCCTAAGAGGATCAAAATTAACTTTATGATATGATATGATATGAAAATAATTTAATATTTTGAAGCATTAAAAAAATCTATCTTACAATACAAAGAGTAGAGAAATTAGATAAGTTTCCTGTAATTCCCCAAATTAAAAAGCTTACTCAAGCAGTAATTCTGCTGATCACTGAGACCAGCATAATTCTTAAATTCTATGTAAAATTATATTTTACATAGAAAATGTACCACAAAACCCCCTGTCTTTCCATATGATTAGCACCTGTAAAGACTAGCTGCTGATATAAGCAAATAATTGTCTCTTTTCTTATGTGTTGTCTTTCCTAATATTTCTGATAATTACGCAATGCATGACAAATTTTTAAATTGGTTAAGTTAGTGTTATCATTACAGACCATAGAGCAAAACATGAAAAAGAATCCAAAAAGCCCCATTCTATTCACAAGGACCTTTTCCAAATAACAATTTCCAGCTTCAACTTTTATGGTTCTTTTGCTTTTTGTTTTTTTGTCTCAGGGATAATATTTGCATGCTAGTGCTCAAACAATGTTGTGAATCTGAGTTAGAAGCTAGAATTAGAACCTACTGCCCAGAGGAAACAAATGAAAACAAATGAAAACAAACCATCTGAGTAGAACATTATGAGTACTTAAAAGGTCTTCGTGACTTTTGCATTTCAGTGCACCATAATGAAAGAACTTTCTTTTCAGAGATTAATCTGCCTCTTACCTCTTCAAGATGAATTTCTCTTTCATAAACCAACTTGCGAACCATACCAGCAACTGAAACCATCCATGTTAGCATCATCATAAGTGGGAAGAAAAACCCTATATTGTTCAAGAATCTATGAGAAAACATAGATGCAGAGTTGTCAGCCCTCAAAGGTAAAATATTTTCTAGCGGAATGTTACTAGGTTAATATTGGGACTATTGTCAATGTATGCACAAAATAAGATCTGACATGAACTCTGAGACTTATTCCTGTTCTGGTTAGAGCTACTTATTTTTTATGTAACGGGCTAAATATACGTATTGGTACTACATTATTATATTAGCATTTCCAACAATACAACTATATAATTACTCTTTAGGATTCCATTTGAAGTCCGACAGAATTCAGATTTGTGTCTATGGCAAAGTAACATATTTGGACAGTAAGGAATAACATGACTCAGTCAACTTTTACTCCACTTTAATAGATTTATTACCACTGACTAATTTTAAAATCTAATAGTCAGGATGTTTTCATGCTTTTACAAACAACAACCCTACACTTTTTCTTTTCCTTCATCAACTTCACACTGTATTTCAATGCACACGAGGGACCAATTTACAGTTTGTGTACAGGACAACTAAGGATAGAAAAGGGATCTCTTAGAATACTCTAAGTTAGTTGCACAGTATATTGACACAGCCTCTGCCCAGCAGACTACTCCACAGTATACCTGGAAACAGCTTGTAAGGGGTCATTGTAAGGGGCAGATCTTATAACATGTTATATTAAACACAGCTGTTGGACAACATTTGCTATGGTGTAATATTGGAGTAGTATTGGATATACTGGTTCAACCCTGTGCTAAGATATACATTCACTCACTAAAAAGTGGGAACCTAGTAGGTTCTGAAGTTCTCTAGCACTGGTCTAATAAGGATAATGCATTGAATTAAAAAGACGACAGTTTACTTACAGATCACTGGTATGACAAGGGTAAGGCATGGCTTGCACCTGAATGGCTGTCTCTGAGGTATCTATCCCAGTCTGTGCTGAAATAATTGCCCTTTCAATCATGTCTTGAAGAGGAATAAAGACATGGTTGTACTTAAACCCATCAGCTGGTAACTTCTGGGGATGGGACTTCCATGTTGGGTTTTTAATCAAATCTGTTCTCATGCTATAGAGAACACTGGTTCTAATTGTATATGAAATGTGTCTTGGAAGGCCATTACTAGAATCTTGCCTCTTGTTCTTCGGTGTATCGAAGATGATACCTGGCACAGGAAGAAAGGAAGCTTCATAACCAAGCTTATATGATCTATGCTGTTTCCATAGCTAACTCATGGCTAATTACCATACAATATGGGATACATTCACCTGTCAGGGCAGGTCTCTAAACTTTCTTGACATCCAACACAATAATGGTAGTTTTCATTTTTTGTGTTCATGAATTTGAAATGTAAAAAATTATTCACATGATACACGAGTTTGAAACAATCATTTTTATCTAAGAAAATTTATTCTGTGATTTTCCTTTTTAAACTTCAATTTCTCTTTGCATCCAGGCTTAACTCTTTTTTGGGAATTGTTCTCAATTCCACAGTGAAAGTAGCAGCCATAAAATTTGTCCATCAAGAGATAGCAACCTCTGGAAGTGGGTGAAAAATTAGACAGTACCAACTCACTAAAATTTACCGTGATATTAATTTTCAAATCAATTACAAAACTTTACTACTTTACTACTTTAGCGCAGCAGAATTTTTATGTTTATTTTCTCTAGCTCTGTATAAAGAAAAAAAAAAGGCAGATGAAAGCTTAATATGAGATGTAAAGATGAAGCCACATATATGGAAATGGTTGTATTTTCAGTCTGGATGACCCAGACTTTTTAGGACTTTTTGATGAATGTGAAATGTTGCCCTTTTTTTCCTTAGGAAAGGGGAAAGGTGTCTTGCCTACCATCTGATTTTCTGAAAGAGACTAAGATATAAAATAGTCTGCTGCAAAGCTTATTTCTTTCAACTGGTCAATCTCATTTTCCCATTTATGCAAACAGTTGATTTCCTAAGACATTCCATGAGGCAATGAAGGCTCTGAAGACTACAAACGGAGCAAGGAAAATTCCACTCTAGTTTAATATCTTGCTTTGGAAAGGAATGTATGCCTACGTCTGAGCATGTAACATTGACATGTTGGACACATTAGGTCCCTTAAAACACCATTTTCTCTCTCTAATAGTTTGAAGTGATTATAAGGCCAGAGTACCGAAAAAAAAAACTCTCAAGAAATGTCTTGGCTTATGTTACCATATGACCTTTCCCCAGGTAAGTGGAAGAAAAAAATTGATCTAGAACTTGACAATTCAATTTTCTGAGCGCCAAGATTTATCTGCCCGTTTCATCCCTTGAAGGGACAAACAATTTTGCTCATATAAAGTACTCTTTAGCAATTCTCCTTATCTTATGGTATGACCTGTTAGTCTCATATTGATGGAGTGTAGCCACTGACTTTCTGTAAATGGGAGGTACTGTGCAGGTTACAGAACAAGCATAGGATTCCAGATTGAGTAGTTTCAGTCTCTACAACTTCTTTCTTATGCCTTCTGTTGTATACTTACAGGAGTCCAAGGAGACAATAAAAACCAAAACAACAGTGGGAAAATGTTGTGGCACACTTCATGTGGACTTAAATGGGTCTCTTTTTTGGAAAGGCTACATGCAACTTACAGCATTTTCTGAGAGATGAGAAAGCGTGTGTATTAAGAAAAACACACTTGCCTTTTAAACTTTTTTGTACAATTAATTGATTCTCTAAGCATATAACGTGGGGAAAGGATAGAGAGCGTAATCCCAAGGAAAACAAAAAATATACCCATTTCTTAAGAATTTATAAACAAGAGAATTTCTCTGAGATGTTGCTTTAAGAATAAACCTTACCAAAACCCGTTTCTTTCCTCCTTTTTGCAAAGTCAAGAATATAATAATTAAATTTTGAAAGGATGTAAACTAGATTAACTAGATGATTTTGTCATAATAAGTAGTCAGTTTCCTCAGCATTCTACATTTTTTCAGCTTTTTCTACTTTAAACATTTATGACCATTCTTTTAAATATTTTGTTATAAATAACAGGCTACAAGTATTCATTTGGCTATTCTACAGTTAAAACAATATAGTTTTTCTTCACAGCATATATTACTTTATTTTGCCTGTATTATATGTGTTTTAATACACATTTTGAAACTGCATAAGCTTAACCTATCTTATCAATAAACATAGACAACAACTACAAACTCTGAACTATTCTGTCAATATGCCTTTTACATAACGGACTTACTAGCCAAAAGATTATTTTGCTGCATGAGTTCATGAGCCTTCTCCTGCAATTTTTCCACAGAGTCAAAAGGCTGGAAACGGTCCAGTAACACACAGGAAGAGATATTTACTACAAGCTGTGACAACAGGTCAATCTGTTTACTTGCTGAGCTGTTAAGCATCTTGTTCATCATGGTTTCTAAAATGAGGAAACAAATTGGACTCCTTAGTTTTAATAACTGGAACAGAAGGTGTGTCATCACTTGCACATCCTGTAAGAGTAAATACCCTTTGTTTTAAAAAGCATAGGAATTTTAGTGTGAGCTTGTGGAAGTGCCATTCATGTTTCAGTGGCTTTTACAAGCCTGAGCTACATTTTCCTTCAATTTCAAAGGAACAAAAATGTAACAAACTAGAGCAAAGTTTTAGAAAGACATCATGTCTTTGAAGCTATAGGACTTCTAACATTTTCTTGTCTCCATAACTTCTCCCACAAATACAAAGGGAATTGCTGTACTTCCAACATCACAGTAGAGACTAATCTGTCGTTTAATAATGTATTGGCCAATTCATTTCTACCTGATGCTGCGAATATTTCAAGAACTTTAAATATAGAGCATAAGTATTTTGACTGGAGCCCCACATTTAAAAACATCTGAAAAAAGCCTACAACCCCTGTATTTTTACTTCGATTTTATCTATGGATCCAGGATGAATGTATACCTTCAGCAAAGCCTCATTTCCAAAAAACCTGAACCTTTGGAGAAATTCAAATCTTCATCCATTGGTATAGAATGTAGGGATAGTGCTATATCCTTATGTTTGAGAAAATAAATAGAAAGATAGCAGGATCTAGAAACAACCTTAACTCACCTAGATTTAATGAAAACATTTGAATTTCTCAGGGAAAAATAATGTTATAAAACATCCAACACAGTTTTCCATCTTAAAATTTTCAAGGTTCACTTGAGGATATAGGCTTTAAAAAGGATAAGTGATGACATCATTTGATAACAATGGTGACAGACAAATTCTGGAGCATAGATATTATTTAGCATCAGCACAGGAAATATTACAATAGGAAGGCAGATAAGTAAAAAAATGTATGAAGCAATCTGAAGAAGTGACATGATTAACAGTGAGAAAGGATAAGGAGCACACGGAGAAAAAGTAGAGGAACTGACAGTCTAAAATTCATAAGATAGGCAAACAATGACAGAGTGAATTCATAGGTTGAGAGAAACCAGTACCAAATATAGATCCTGTATGTCTTATTTATGACTATCCTTGAGGAGGACAATAAAGAAAACACTTTTGATGCTACTTTTTTATGGCATTAGAAAGAACAGAATATTCCTAACATTAAGCCCTAGTGGTAGGGTTAAGCTTTCATATATGTCTTTATATATGTTTATCTTATCATATATAGTCCTATATATATTCTCCCCTATAAAGACAAGCTAAGAGTATTGGGGTTGTTCAGCCTGGAGAAGAGAAGGCTCCAGGGAGACCTTATAGAAGCCTTCCAGACCTTTTTGTGGCCTTCCAGTACCTGAAAGGGGCCTACAGAAATACTGGAAAGAGACTTTTTAAAACGGCACAGGACAAGAAGGAATGGCTTTAAAGTGAAAGAGAATAGGTTTAGATGGGATATTAGGAGGAAATTCTTTACTGTGAGGGTGGTGAGACACTGGAACAGGTTGCCCAGAGAAGCTGTATTTGCAGCTTCATTCCTAAAGTGAGCAACCCAGCCTAGTGGAAGGTGGCCCCATGGCAGAAGAGTTGGAACTAGGTGATCTTTAAAGCCCCTTCCTACCCAAACCACTCTATCATTCTGTGAAATATACACACATAAGACCTTAATTAGAAATCAATAAAAAACTAAAAAAAGCTTCTCTTGTTAATTAAGTTATTGAATATTTTAGCATAAGAAACATCATCTAGCTTGCTGTTTCCTTGGAGTATGGCATACTTTAAGTTTTCTGGAAGAATATATTTTCTTTCGCAACATGCATGAACTTCTGTATTCCATCACAGAAATAAGACATATATATGAACAGATACAATCCACAGGAAAGGTTTAGAATTGAGATCTAGAGAGTTGTATCTTGTATTTTTTCCATTTATAAATGTAGCAATTATGAATAAAAAGCTTGGTGAATCTGTGTTTGCTGTTATCTTCATCCTTTGTTACAAACCAAGTCAGCCTTCATCTTCCACTCAGCTTGTTTAACCTGTCCTTAACTGGTTTTTGTAAATCCATTCATACAAGTGCTATTTAGGATTAAAAAATGATAGAAGAATAAATTGGAATAAACCATGCATAAATAAATTTAGGTAAGAAACTGGAAGAAAGTTTCTAGTTATCAGGAGATTTGGGTGATGGCACACTTTTCAGTGATGACATCAGAGCTGTTTGTTTCCAGCTTTCTAAATACACATAAAACTTCATTACAATGAAGACAGTAGAGGGATAGCATGAAGGAAAGCTGGCTGTTTTGTTTTTTGGTGTTTTTTTTTATCACCCAGGCTGTTACATTATGAGTCACATGTAGCCCTGCGTAAGGGAGATTCCTTAATAGCAAAAACCACGTTTGGGAGAAATAACAGAAGATGGACAAGAGAGAGACTCAGCAAGCAAGAATTTAAAAGAGGAGCCTGCAGCACAACTGCCTCCCAATGCCTCCTGAGAGGTTTGTAAGGACTGTGCCCAGCAAGGAACTCACAAGCTCTAATGGGACAGGGTTTATATATAATTGGTAGGAAATTACAAATTGCTGGGCTGGAAAGCAAGTATAGAGGAAAACAGTCGCCTTGCCCACACACACCTAGCTTAGAAAGTAACGAAGGGTTTATAAAGAAAACCATAATCTTTTCAGCACTCAGCTTAATACTTACTTTGATCCAGGTGAGTAAATCTGACTCGACGACTGCGTAAAACAGCTTTAGAAATTGATAACTTTGTAGGGTCTTACAGCATGATGATTTTATAGAGAGGTTGGAAGAGTTCTATGTCTATCCACTCTGTACACAACACTTTCCAGCAGGAATAGCAAGGTGAATAACTTGTCACTAAGTCTGTTAACAATTTTTATGGCATTGTAGAGAAGTAAGAAAAGATACAAACACAAGCAAAGAAAATCTCTTGGATTTGAGAATAACTAGAAGTCATCTGAATGTGAGAGTAGGTGTGATAAAACAAGGGAATATTTGCTTTAGTTAGAAGACAAAATACATAATCACACAGATCAGGTGGTTTTAGAAAACTTGAGCTTTGGATGGAAAAAGAACAGATTGTGAGTGGTACAACCAGTAACATATATGGATACATTTAAGGCTTTAATTGGATCAAGTAAGGTAATTACAGGTCTAAACAGCTGATACAATGTAAGATTAATGAAATTTTGAAAAACAAACATAAGAATAGAGATTTACAGTAACAGCTACACAGGATTTTGGACTAATAAAATAAACAAAAAATACACAAGCTAACATAAAAATCAGAGTGCATAGTCATTTTTCAAGAAGTAAAATGACAAAGTGAATCTGTAAAAAGAAGTGTAATCAAAGTGTAAATGCAGAAGTGTGCTCTGGTACTTTGGAGAGAGGAGCTTCACAAAGGCATAAATGCTCTTGTGATCCATAGCCCATATTTATTTTCACTTTTTATATGATGTCAATTTTATCAACTATATTCCCTTAAAATAAAGAAATTCTACTTTCATAAACTACTTTACTTAAATCATATTCTGTATTGAGCATCCAAGACTATTAACCATTTATCAAATGTCCTTAGTTCTATTAAAAAGCTACATCTTGAGAAACACAGGCAGAGATTTCCATGATGTTGTCTACAGTGGTGAAGGTGGATCTGATGACTACAGAGATCATAATATCTATTTGATGAAGTATTGTTTGTCCATAACCTATCATGTAGGTCCCAGAGTTGCACCCAAACAAACAAAATCCATCTGTTACTCAACAAATATATTGAGACAGCTAAATTTCCAGCAGGCCCTGAGCTTAAGAGACTTATTCTTTCCTCCCTTCTATCTTTCCAATAGTGGAAATGATTCTGTGGGCTTGTATTATGATCCATCTTCACCATGGGGGTGAGGTGTGCACAGACTAGGCAGTAGTTCACTGGTTAAGAAAATCATTCTGAGAGAGAGCAGATTCAAATTTGCATCTCTCACTTAAGGGGGACACAGAGCCCACATTCTTTCTGAATTGAATTCTGGACACTGTTTGCCATTTTTCTTAGTAAAAGTGTGCAGCCAGTCCTGGTCCTTAAACACAGCCTTCAAACCAATACCAATTTCCATTAAACCTCACATCCTGTGTGCAAAGGAAAAGCCACACCAGCTCACACAAACTATGTACCAGATCAGTAGTACAATTTAAGACTGAGAACACAATTTATGAGCTCTCAGGAGCCTCTGTGGATTTTGTCCATCTCCTGCCTAGAAGCAGGTAGTGAATTCCAATAGAAGTTGCACTTCAGGTACATTTATTTATTTTAGGTCTATTCTTGATTTTTTCCTACAAAGCTGACTTAATAACCTGTATTGCTGTAAAGTCCATTTTTTTGAAGCAAGGAGGGCCTCAGCATCATCCTGGTGGCCCCACTGGGCCATCCCAGGGCTGGGGCTGACCTTGATTACTCTCTACTGACATTACAGCTCCCTGATTGTCACCCTATCTCAGGCTTTTCCGAGGCACAAGGAGATCACGCAACTGATTCTCCATAAACAGATTAAAAAAAAAATGCAGGCAATTCTTGATCAAACACACTATGTCAAATTTAATTTTCTATTTATTTCCTTCCAACTTTACTACAAAAATCTACTTCTACCTAATGGAACTGGGGTTACTGGGTTTATGCCTCCGTTCACTCCTTTTATGTATAGGTCTTATGTTTGTAACTCTCCCATGACACTTTGCCACTTCTGATTTGTTACCAATATTTTTTCAATATTTTGAAATTCAAATTATCCACGCAAAAGAAAAAAGACAATTAGAAAGATTTGAGACTAACTCAAGGGAGTAAAATCTCTTATTACATTACTTTAGTATCATTGAAGTAGGTAGAACATTCAATTTCAACCTAATGTAGTTCTAAGTTGAAGTTCAAGTCTGATAAGGCTAATCAGTACATGCACTTTTATGTACGTACCATATGTTTGCATTTTTTTTAGCAGTTTTTCCATGTCAATATCCAAATTACTTTCTATGAAGTGCTTTATGAAATTGCTTTGCAATGCTTCCTAAAATAAAAAGTGATAGCTGTTACATCAGGTTTATCTGCTCTAAGGAAATACAAAGCATAAATATGCATTTATGTTCAATTCCATTACCAAGATTTCCTGCATAACACTGGAGAAGTCATTTAGCCTCTCCATGGCTTTAATCTTGCCCTCTTAACAGGTTAACTCCACACACAGTTCAAATAATTGGAGGAGTAGGGGAGGGGAGAAAAGGGGGGAAAGAAGGTGACAGGAGAAGACAAATACATGGAATGAAAAAATCCCAGTAAAAAGAATGTTTTTTTTTTTTAAGTCAATATTTCCCCCATCAGTTTTTTCATCAGTTCCACATTTTGCTGGGAAATGCAAGGAGGTTCAAAAAATATTTTATTTCCCTTATTGTTCAGTGATACCATAGTGATATTGGAAATAGTGAGGTAACATCGCTTTTAAGTATTTTCACCTCAGAAGTTTCTCAGCATCAGACTGTAGGTTCATAACCTAAAGCTAGTCTGCATCTTTCTCAGCTCTTTTTAAATCTGAAGTCATATATGGACAGTTTTACATGTTTAGAAATACTGTATAGATCACACAGCAAAAAGTTGAAAACTAGAAACTTCTCCACGATTCACCAACCTGCAGTCGTGAGACTGTGAGGACATTTCCACTGGTTTTAAAAATCTCAGACATCCTAAGCCATGTCTCAGAATAAGTCTTCAAGTGTTCCACAAAACCAAAAGTGAAATTAGCCTGGGAAAAAGAATACATGGAAACAAATGAAGCTAAAAATGTGCACAGTAAATCATAAGAAACAGGAAAAACTGCCATGCTTCAGAGCCTCCGCAATTCCTTTTCATTTCACTTTGATAGTCAGCAGTAAGAACAACCATGTTTTCTTTTTTTCTACTTAAGAAATCGAAAGTATTTTTTCGCAATACCAAGCAAATCAAAGAAAGGTTTTCCTGCACTGTGTTTTCCTGTCTCCCACCTGACGTATCATAAAGACCTCTTTATTTTTATAATGTCTCTTTCATACAGAGTATCATGGAGGTGCTTCAGAAAGACAGAGAAAGAAATACAGTCAGGACATATTCGAAAGGAAGCCTTTGCAATTGCAGGTCTTTTATTCAAACTATTCACCAGAATATATAATAAAAATGAAAGCTGGAAGCATGGTCTGGACCATAAATTCAACTAGAAACATAAAATCAGTCTATTTCAACATACTCCCGCAGGGAAAGTCTTGAGTAGAGCCAAATATTTTCTGTCCCAGTCAAACATAGGCTGCAATTTCTCTCTTAGCAAACAACCAGCAATTTTTTTCCACCCTGTTTTAAACAGATCCAAGTGTACTCCAGATCAGAAAATATTGCAGTATCTGTTTGTTTAAATTGGTGTTATCAGTCATAGAAGTGCATTTAAGAACAATCCAGCACTGCTGTTATGGTAGAAATTGTGACATTTCCCAGCAAAGAGTGTCTGCAGTGAGTTGTAAACTCCAATTTGGGACCACACTTTTTACTATAATTCCTATTGAAAGTATACAATTTCTACATTGTATTTTAAGTGCCTTTTTCAAAATCCCACTCTTAGCACAACATGAGAAAACAATTTGTTGTGGCTCTTTCTTCTTCTTTTTAGCACAGAAGGCCTCAAAGAGCCCCTTACATGTAATTTTGTTTTCCCAAAAAACATTATGCATCTAACTTCTATGAGAATCCCTATTTCACTTGAAAAAGCCATCATTCATTAGGATTAAAGTGAAAGTGATCCTGAATGCTAAACTAAATCTGGTGTGAAATGAACTAAACAAGTTCTTCTGACCAGAAGCAACACAGAAACCTCATGGACTGAAATCCCAGATGAGGCACAACAGTGACAAGATGAAGACCAGCAAGGTTCCAAGGGTGAAAAACAGCCAATATGGGTGTCTACTATCTCCTCAGGACAGAACAAGCACAGGTCACACCATAATACAAGGAGATCAAATTTTTAGACATCACTAGAGATTTTTGTATCAAGCAACTTGTAAGATCTGGGCTCGGTTCTTCTTGACTTGATTCTGAACAGCACAAAGGATTAATTTTTGTGCTGAAATTGCTTTCAAAGGGCTACAGTAACTATAATGTGCTTGTATTCAACCTCCTTATACAAACAATAAAATGTCCCAAATTACTGCAGCAGCATGGATTTTTGGAAAAGATGACCTTTATATAATGCAGGCACTCATTTGAAAGAAATTAAAAGACCAAAGCAGTACGTTGTGTGCAGGAGCTATGGACACTAAGGCAGTATCCAAGAAACTGAACTAAAACCTATTGCCTATCAAAAAAAGATTTGAGAAAGACCTTATGCATACATACACACACACTACAAAGCAGGAAGCTATTAGAAAACTTCCTTTAAAAAGAAGGTTACATCCAAATAAGAAACAAAAAAAAAAAAGTCTAGAGAATAAAAAGAGAAGGTGTTAGTTTAACAATGTTTTTGCTTATTCATTCACCACAATCGGCCTTTGGGAAGTGCCTTGTGTCAAAAGCCTTCTACATGTGGAACACTTTGGAGAATCTGTTTCAAATTAAAGCAGCAGTATAAAAAAAAAATCATACAATTTAACAAAATGAACAATAGGTAGTTTCCGGAACAAGATAATGTCCAGCCAAGAATTCCAAAAGCACTCAAGGATTAAATAATTGAAGTACTCACTGTAGTGTAACCTCCTGATTAAAATTCCCTTGTTATCAGGGAAGTGGAAAATAACAATGCAAATGCATAAAGATGCTAAGAGAGGACTGCAAACTAATAATTCTGAAATCTAAATAAGTTTAAATTTTTTATACTAGTAATAAATTACAATAAAGAGTAGTAGTAAATAGAGAATATAAATAAATACAGTTGGGAGATAAAAACACAGAATTTTGAAATAGAAGTTGTCTGAGATTGAAGTGGAAGAACAAGCAAGTGAGGAAGAGGCGGTTGATGCAGAACAACTGAACACAGGCACAATGAATACTAAGAGATTATATAAGCCAGAAAGCAAGTGTACATTTGTACACCTGTACAATTACAGCAGTAAAGTCCTGGCAAGACTGACCCCAAAGTTTTGGGAAATAGCAGAGTTCTTCTAATGTGATTGCCTGAATATAAGATCACCTTTAAGAATATTCTGAAATAAGAAATACTTCCGTAAGATCAGTTCATCAATAGCAAAAAGTTTAGTTGTGAAAGTAAAGTTCAAAAACATCACATGTAGCCTTTGAACTCCTGGATGCCAGCTGGCACAGAACTGTTTTACCCTCAGTCAGCACCACATCCTGTGTCTGTGACAGTCACTATTATTCTAAACAATAGAACTGTTGATTTCTCTGAAGATAAAAAGCAATAACCCCACAATTTATGGAAGACTGATCAATTACATGGTCTTGGAACTAAATAGTTCATGTGGAAAAATTACAGAATATATCCTAGTATACAAACATCAATGTTCTTTGAAGCTTTAATCCTCTACTTTTTTATTCTACTAAATGGCTGTCATGTGGTCACACACCCTAAAGGAAATAAAAGCTTCTATTCCAATTTCAGTAGGAGATGAGGCTGTGTAAGGTCTACAGGGTAGGTTTTTAGTAGCTATATTTGAGACACCTGAGACAATATTTTGCATTTAAATTTTCTTTCTGTTCAAACAGTAGCTGATAGACTTCTGTAATAAAACCAAAGAAAAAGTTGTTGAAGAAACTTTCCCATTATATTCATATTTACAGATAAACAGGTACACATTCATAACTGCTTGTTAAAGGATTGGGGAAAGGGACAGGTGTGTATTTACACAGATATCTGAATAAGCTGATGGAACTTTTGTGAGCCTAAGAATATATAATGAGAAGGAGAGCTTGTGCTACAGGTGTCTACCAGAATCTTTGTATTGTTCCAGAGCACTAACCCCCCACAAAAAAGCCCTAACCAACCAACCCAAAAAACAAACCCACATACAAACTTCTTTCTGAACTGTATTACTCAGTCCAGATTTCACTCAAAGATATCTAGGGGAACATACTGTATGTCAAGATATTTATCTTTCTTACAGATGCTTTTAAGAATGGAGGTTTGGCATAATTATTGGCAAAATAATGTGGAAATATATTAAGTGCATTATTCTAAATGTCTTTGTAACATAGAATATAATTAAGTATTAAAAAAATTTTGTAATTTTATCACTTACAATTCATTCTTAATAGAATTTCCATCTATGAACATCAAGAGCAACTTCATTTTTAACTGACTAAAATTTTTAAATTAATTATGCTGAGGTCCAAACCAATAGCCTGTTCCCCAAATAAAGTTATTTAACTATGAAATATGAAATGGCTAAATCTTTTTTTTTCAATTCAGAACAGAAACTATAAAGTTACCTAGTATCTGCTATCTAGAATGGGCTTTTTGACTTAGATTTTTTATTATCTTTTTAAAGCACAACTCAGAATACCACAAAGTTGTCCATTTACGGAGAATATAGTTACCATCACATTTAAAGTCATCACTTAAAAACAGCAAGTATTTTTTTCCAGTTCTTAAATTAAGACAAATTGCTGTTTTTGAAAAATTAATATTGCAGGATAAAAATCATATCTTTGGAAGGTCAATGCAAAATTTGTGCAGAAGTCTAATGCATACTTAAAAAAGTCAACCTTTCTTTTACAGAGATGCTTCTAAGCTAGTTATGAGGAAACATGTTATTATCCATAATCACACTCCAGACAGAGCACCAACCATACCAGAACTGCAGAGACAATAAAACTGTTGAATGATACCAACTCATCAGCATCCACACGTACAGCACCTCAGCTATGACTGGTCATTCATGCTACTGGTGTTAGAAATATAATCAGGAAGGATGCACTGTAGGTATCTCGGGGTTTTGTTTAGAAATGCAGCTCAGTGACTCCCTCAGAACAGGCTTTTGTTCCTGGGGCATCCCTTCCCACAGCTCTCTATGCTGCCCCGTTGGAGTTCCCATCACAAGAAAATGTGGAAGGCAAAATCTGCTCTAGAATACATGAATCCTACACCTTGATCAGCATGATTCACATGACAGTTCTCCTAATGTGTTCTTTTTAACCTTTCTGTACAAGGTTTAAAGGACTTTGAAAAAAATTCTGCTTTTCACACTGAGGTGAAACCACTATAACAAGTAGAATAAAAGTTAAGGGAAGCATTAAGCTTAAAGTGGGAAACAGGTGAGACCTCAGGGGGCAAGGTGGATCTAATTTTCTGAAGGGCAATTATACGAGTGCAACTACCTACCCTGAAAGAACTGGACCTTTAAAATGAATTACAAAGACAAAAATCAATAAACAGAAATGGTAGGATTTTTTGATACTCACCTTCTCTATCACCAGGTCAATCATGTTGATATTTGAATTGTATAGTAACTTCCCATGTAACAAAGGTTTCAGGAAAGTCCATAGCAAAGCCCCATTAGGAGACTGCAAAATCTCTTGATAAAGCTTCAAGCAAAAAGGAGCTGCGAAAAGAAAGACAAACTTGCATTTAAGACAGACAACACAGGTGCCTGTGGTTTTTTTTATTCAAACAAAAGCTAGAGTCATATTTTGAGTCTGCCACAGCACCATGCTAAACACTATTCAACTGCCACTAAGCAATCAGTATAGGTCTCTGAATAGAAATTGTTTAACCACAGTCTATGATAGTGTTGAGGATGCAGAACTCTGAATGCTAAATATGAAAAAAATAATCAGAATCCAAAGAGCTCCTCACATTTGTGAAAAGCAGCCTGTGAACCCTATCTATACTACAAGTTACATTAGTGCATTTAGAGCAGAAGGACATATGCAAAACCTCTTCCCACAAAATGAATGCAGAGGGAACCCCCCTCCACACCCTTCGTTGTTCTGCAGTTCTGTATTCCTACATAAGAAAGAAATAGGAATACACAAATTCCTTCACAAATACAGATTTTTCTATTTGTATAATATCAGAAGAACCTACCAAAAAGATCAGAAAAAAATTGTCGTGACACTAAACTTCTTGATTTGAAAAATCTATCAATACACTTTTCCATTCCTTAATTAAAAAGACATATTCCTACATCACATGGGGCTATCAATACATCCTTCAAAACTAGGATGTAAGGAATAGTTTCCAAGATCCACCACTGCATTTGTACTCATGTAAAGGCAAGGAGTTTTCTATGAGAAGTATTTAGATTTTTATGCCCAGTTCATGTGTTTTGAGGGTTTTATTATTTATTATGAATGGATTTAGAAATGTGTCTTTTCTAGTACTATGAATAAATATTAAATAATGTCATTTTGTCAAGGAAGACAAATCATTCTACATAATAAAAAACTAGGCCAAAATCTTTTAAACTCCTGACAAAAGTTAAAGAAAGAAGTGTCAGAAATGTTAGACTAGGAACAGTCAGTTCTTTGCCCAAATTTTTACTTTCTTGAATGAAACAATCATTATTAAACACAGTCATTGCTAAATAACAGCAAAGGATTAAGAGACTGCAAGTTGGCCAGTCAGAAACATCAATATGCTAAAGGCACAAAAGATTTGCCAATATGAGTTTGCTGTCACTTTCAGGAAGTCATTAGGAAGTGTTTGGTATACACGAAACACATGCAAGTTAATCACTGTGGAGGAGTATGAATCAAATTTCTGTGGCCTCAATTTTTTTTTAATTTTCATTTTCCATTGCCTCATTTGCAAATTTGCAAAATATAGGCAACAGTATTAATTCACTTATAGGAAGCTGAAACTAACTGATGTTTTAAAGATATTTCAGGGTCCTATGATAAAAGGTCTCGCAACACTCCAGAGCTGTGACACCTTGCAAAAAAAATATCATCAAGAAACAGTGCTTCTGACCTATGGAGCTTTGAAAGAGACTAAGTTCTAAACAATCTGTCTAATCAGCCATCCTGCTAAATTCATTCTTCAGAGAGGAAAAAAAAGCAGAGCTGCTTGCTTACCACTATATCCCACACACATAAGTGAGAAGGCCAGGGCAGAGCTCTGATTCCCTCCCAAGAGTCCCAGCCCAGCCAGGGGCAATTTCTAGCTGTAGAAACCAACAGACAACAGAATCTTCCCTAGTGGCACTCTGTCACTGTATTCTCCTCTTGCACAGAGTCACTGAGGCACTAACAAGGTTATTAACAATATTAAAATTAATCAGGGTAAGTGAAATGTGTACTCAGGAAAGAGAGCAAAGGTGAAATTACATAAGAGCCAAGAGATTTTTCTGAGCACTTGACAAAGAGAATAGAAATATCAGCTACTAAAAGACTCATTTTATCCAGAAGGTTTGCATATTTTACTGCATAGAGAGTTTGCGTTCACAGAAGAGAAGCAAGGAGTAATGCATTCTCAGTCTTGTCTCTCAAAGATGTATTTTTAATAACAAGTGCTTTAAAAATTGTAATAAATATGTCTCAAAGACAGGAATATTCCTATTTATTATTTGCAAAGATAGAAAACAACCAGAATCATTTTTGTCTCATCCACAATTATCTCATAGCCATAAAACTTCTATTGATCAATGCCTTGTGTTCAAGATGACAGTGTCAACTAAGATGTCAGCTGCTATATAAATATTTCTGTTTAAGAGGGAAAAACTTTTCCAAACTCTGAGAGCATACTGCAACTTGTGATTGATATTTTTTCTTACTTGAATCTTCAGGAATGCCATATTTTGCCATATTGTCTTCCAAGAGTCCCATGTCTCTGGGCATGTCAATGAACAGGTTTGCATTGCTGAAAAATGGAGATTCTTCTTTACACACTGCCTTGATTACAGACTCCAGGGATCCAACAGCTGAACTTCTGAACTGCCCACCTTGCAAAAACTAGAACAAATGAACAGAAATACAAATGTATCAAACTAGCTTTTAGTAGCTTCAGGGAGTAGCTCTGGTGTTCTGTCAATATTGGCACCCAAGGAGATTGACAAAATTAGGCTGTTGAAACTGCTTTTAAGAATGAGGGCCTGCTGTGCTCTTCTGTTCTTCTGATCATCTTTATCATGGTGAAAGGTAACGTAGTTTTAATTATCAGGATACTCAATGAAAGACAGTAATACATTAAACTTTGAAAAAATCTATATATCAGTTAGGTAGAAAAGGAATGAAAATATCAAGACAACTGGGCTACAGATACCCTGATTCCATTGTTAGTTTTCACAGAGTGTGCTCTTCTGGTAGATCACTCCTGTGTCGCTAAGGCAGCAGAAACAACCAAATCCATTTTGCAATGAATGTTTGCAGTGAAACAGTTGCTAAGAAGAAAAAAAAGTATTCAAGTGCACATGCCCTAAAAGCCTATTTTTCAAGTACATCTTTTGACTTGTTAGATGTGCTTCTAGTTTTTGCACATCTTGAGTCATACCAGCATTTATTATTGCCATTTGCTCATAACTAGCATACATCTAATGAGGAAAGAGAGCAATCTGACTGCTCTTATGGCTTAAGCACCATCATTCGCCACATTAAAAAAAAAAAATATCAACAGCCTCATCCTCTGTGCAGCTTCACTTTTCAAGTAATGTGCTCAGTTTTAACTGGTATCTGTGGAAGGTTGTACAGGCACACAGTTCTAAGAGGATACAACAGCAAGGCAGCATGCTGCTAGAGTAGAACTGAGGGGTGCACTGGCTCACCTCATACCCATTATTTTTGCAGATGCATGTCAGGAAAGACATAACTAGACTATCAGACATCATTTGAAGACTCCATAACTGGCAAACAGAAAAAACATTGTGATATGTCAAACACACACAATTCAACACTGAAATAAATTAACATTTTATCATTGGATTTTTTTAAACAGAAGAGTCAATTTTCAAAGTAGTACAGCACTTTACATAAAGATTTAATCACAGACAGTTTAGAGATTGAGCTGTTAGAAAGAGTTTATCCTGATCAATGCATTTACTGAAGTGCCAGGTGCTTCTTTAGTAATCCTGGAGGAATATTAGTAAGTGTTGTTTGAAACTTAGTGTTAGCTGCTCCCAAAATCTTACTTTTAGCACACAATTTCAGCACAGAGCATAGTAAATAAATAGTATCCAGATTTCATAAAACCATCATCTACAGCCCTTGAATGAATCTGCTGGCATGGATTTCACTGGAGAAATAAACTTTATGCACAATGCTGTATAAAAGTGGTTTTGAATCTTTATTAGTGATTATTTGAGCTAGAGGGATAAATGAGGCTTATTTCAGTCAAAGAGCACAAACTTGCTAATTAATTCCAGTTCCAATCAAAATAACTTGGAATTCAAATAATGAATATTTATGCAGTAAGCTGCCACTAACAGGCTGAATCTACTTACTGTCTTTCAGCTAAATATCCACTGACTCAGAAAGATATGTTTCCTAAAATTTGGCTTTGAAGAAATAGGAGAACTATATAGGATGGATGTTCACCAAAAATGTTATCTTTGATCCAGTTGTTCTACTTTAAACTACATAAAGTAGGACTGCAATCAAGACTGATGAATCCAAACAACCAGCTTCCTACTGGTTCCTCCTGACAAGCAAGTCACTCTAACAAATTCATGGAAGAGGAAAGTTAGTATTGAAGATCAAAAGGTATCTGGAACTGGATTATCAAATGGAGGCAAAAACCTCATAGAACAGAGGCTTCTAAACTAACTGAACAGCTGTATACCTAAAAAAATATTATGAATAAAAACAAATTCATACGGAATACAAATATCAGCTATTCAACAAAAGAACCTGAAAGTCAAATTGAGCTACAGTTTGCACATAAAACTAAAATACATTCAGAAGCATTACATTAAAAAGGGAAAAACCAATACAATTTTCCTGGAAAACTACGAGGAGGTTGAAGATAATTCAAAATTTGATGAATCAGAAGGACTAAAGGAATCAAATGCAGACAAATAGATATTCTCAATTCTGGGAAAAAACATAAGGAGAACAAAGTCTTTATTGTCCTGAAATTGACAGAATCACAAGGAAAACAGCAAAATTGATGATTTAATTAAACAGTTTTTCAGAAGCCTATCAAATTTAGATGGCACTATTTGAAAAGTAGAAAAATCATTTATACTCAAGAATGAGTGGCATAATGCTCCAGGAAATAATGGATATCTGGTTCTGATGTTCAACAGAGCAAGATATGCACGAAGTTTTAAAGTGAAGATCCTTAAAGACAAACAGTATTTAAGGAGTAGAATTTAACACATTCTCAAATTATCACTCCAAGGTTAAATCTATGGTATATTACAGGATAGTGGGGATGGCCATGAAGCAAAGTTTACAACTGTGAGTAGATGGCCCTCTGCTGTTCCATTTGTTTCTTTGCAAATTTTTTTAAACTCTTTTGAGAACATTCTTCTATCAAATAAGCAACTTTGGAATTTAAGTCTGAAAGGAATATTTCATTTGTTGGAAAGAAAGTCTGACACAAACAGAACTAGTTTCAGGAAAGCAGAAAAGATCCGATGAAAGTCGCCATTCAGTGTGACAGCCAAAGAGCTGCCCCAGAAAGAGAGACTCAAAACTAAAACTAATATGCACTAGAAAAACATTTTTCAACATGTCTCTATCACACAGATTAGAAGATCTTCAAAAAGATTCATATCACTAAGGAAAATAGTCCTTAAGGCAGTGTTTACTCTGTACTGTAGTAATAAACATGATTGCTCGGTTTACCACTGAGGGATCTTTTAGAGGTTTGCAATTTTAGAACCAGATTCAATCCTCAAGTTTCCACACAGGATAGTAAACCCATAAGGTAATGTCATAGGGGTCAGCAGATCTTCCTATGGAACCTGCTTAGAAATAGAAATCCTTTTTCTGATTTATTTAATACTAGGCTCACCACTTTGCTAGCTGTGTAGATGTGCATACAGCAACTGCCCTTAAAAGCAGGGACAAAGAAAATATCCTCACTCACACCTCATGTCCCTTTTTTTTGAATGTTGAGTAGAACTATCACACAAACCCCTCACATGACTCAAACAGAAACACATGGTAAATAAAAGAACTGCACATGCTATCTTAAAATCTTATCCTTTAAAAAAGCAAAGTTATTTCTTATAAACTTATAATGGTCTCCTCATAAAAAAAAATACAGCATTAGCAGAAAAGGCGTGGCTATCTCCAAATCACAGATAATACATAGTATTGTTAATCAGTAGACTAACACTGTAGTAACTTAGCCTATGATCTCATAAGTTAACAGAAAAAGAGATGACAGAAACAACACATCAATAGTCTCAGAATTACCAGAGTGCTGGGGGGCCCCTGGTGGTCTAGTGGTTAGGTTGCAGCACTCTCACCACTGCGACCCAGGTTTGATTCCCAGTCAGGGAAAAACTCCCCCAGGCAGATTGAGTTCATCAGCCCTGTAAGGCCATCCATCTAAGAGAAGGTCACTCTAAACAAACCTACATCCTGAGGACCTCACTGCCACTGTCCAAGATTGCTCAGCCCCAGCAGATGAACCTCAGGATTAAAGGGTGGGCTCAGTTCAGCGCACACTGTGTCTCACCTAAAAAATCCACTGCGCAGGCTCAAAGAGCTAATGACCTTTCCCAAATCTTCGCTCACAAAGACTGGCCATACAACAACCAGAGTGCTTGAAAGAGACCAAGTGAATCTTCCTAGGGTCAGTGGACTCTCTTCTCTAAGTTCCCAACTTTCTGGGATACCATTTCTATTATTGTGCCTCCTTACTAAGCATATATCCCTAAGTAAGCACCTCATAATGGGAATTAATTTGGCATATTGAAATCATACACATACCTGCTGCAATGCAGAGATGTCAAGTACACCAATATTTTTAATTCCTTGGAGGAACACTGGAAGCTTTTTCATGACATGGTGGACTTTATCAAGAAGTGAGCTGATACTAGAAACCACATCCAGTAGCATATTTAGCACACTGCCTATCTCAGGTGGTATCTGGATCTTGGATAAGAAGGAAAAAAATCACAGCCATAAATTCCCATTAGAAACAAATTTTAAGCTTTCAATGAAACATTCAAAATTATTTACCTTTTTTCTAAAACTGACTATATAATATTCCTACAAACCATGTTTAACAAAACTCCTTTTATTATAACTCCCCAGTCACTCTCAAATTAAGCTGAAGAAAAGTTCCCTGGTAATGTTAGAAGTGGCCTATGACAAATCATGAATTAAAATTCAGAGAACATGTTTACACTTGCCAGGCTGAAGAGAGCTCTCCAACCCAAGATGCTAATGGGATCTGCAACATTCTGTCCCCTTGGAATTCAGTGTAAATGAGAACTTTTCTTTTACCAGGTTAAAGATGTTCAATGCAGGAATTTAATGTTTCAAAAATAATTTGTAAGTTAAATTAAGTCTAGCAACCACTTTTATTGTGTAATATGACTCCTAAAGCAACTAACTTTCATTTCGCACCTCTCCTGCCTTTGCATTTTTCATACTCAAAATGATTGCACGCACTTCATTCCCTACTTGACCTAAGTTCAATTGGCTTTTTGCTGTTTCCACCATGCAAATTTTGGCATTATGGATTTTCTCTCTATTCCCTTTGCTTTTGTGGTTTATTTAGCTGATACAATAACACAAAACAATTCATTGTTACCTGTCTATGCAAAATACTAAAAATACTATCATCTCATCACATGCTTTCAGTTGCATCTTCTGATTACTTTATGCACCTTTATTGGACTTGCTATTATAATGTCTGTGCTTAATTTTCATCTCAGCCTTCACCTGCTTTTACACAGTTTAAAAAAAAGGAGAAACTGTAGAAAAATCTTATTCAGTCAAAAAATTAGCAGAATTTCCATTATAATTTAGGATGAGCTGACAACGTTGTTTATTCTTTGCTAGGAATTCCTTGTTTCAATAGGGTTTAGTACAAATACCCATCAGAATAAGCACTGGTTTCTTTTCTTTTTTTTTTTTTCCCTCTAGGTTTGCAGATAATTCAGGAAGTAGAAATCTTTTCTTTTATCTCTGGTATCTTTACCTATTCTGGGAAGTGGTCTTGATTTTAAAAGTCTGTAGTTGACCAAGCATGCAGCATCCAGAATATAACCTGGCTTTAGAACAAAATATTCTTTCTCCTGATGTTATAATTTCATTTCAGCTATCCATACTTACAACACTTTATGTTCTGTCAATCAATACCCCATAATAATTGAAATTAATGTTTTTTAACTATCAGAAATCACATTCAATAATTTTGCTCTTATAAGTAAAAACATTATCTCACTGAATACCCACACCAGATTGCAGATTATCTACACTTCTACATATTATCTACATATAATACAGGCATGCTACAGAGTTTTGCATACTTAGTGCTGTGAATTCTTCCTAAAAAATAATTTTGTCATTCTTGTGATTTGAGCTTTTATGGTTGTTATAATTCCCATGATGCCAGTTCAGTCTCCCACACTTACACATAAAGAAGTGACTAATTGCATGAAGTGCAAACTCTGCTAAAGAGTAATAAAACTATATCTTTGACTTCCTATATTTTCTGTAAAGCTTTCATAACTAACTCCCAAGCGATAATCTTTCTGAGGAAGCATGAAATGGAATGCAGTAGCATCTATCAACCCCATTCTTCAACTGTGTTTGTTCTGTGGAGCTAAATGAAGACAAAAAACGCCATATGTCCACTGTTTAATTCCACAGAGAAAGAACATCTGAAGAAATAATAGAATTATCAATCTGTCTACCTGTGTTCTTTACACCACCTTCAGAAGAAAAACATAGGAATCAAATGGGGTTTTTCCATCTTACCTTGTAAATGATGTGACGTAAGTTTAAATTCTGTATAATCAGTACAAACATGGTATACAAGTCCAGTGCTGGTAAGGAACATAATTCTTCCACTATCAGGGAAGTTTTACTGTTTTCAGGCAGCTTTAGCAGCAGGCTAAGTACTTCTTCATCACATCTTCCAGTTAAAGCTACCACAAAGGCACTGTAAAAAACCTATCAGAATGTACGTGTATTAAATTTTTTTCTCCCTGAACTGCACCATCTTTTTTTATAGTCAATAAGGTGAAAATTTTTGTCACAGTAACATGACTATTTGCAGTCACCAACAGACCTGAAATAATAAACTATACAGCTTTATATCAGATTGGTGTGTTCTTACTTTATACTCTACGTACATATAAGAAGATGAAATGTATTTCTTACAAAGATTTACTTTCATTTGTTCACAGATAGATCATTCATTCTATGAGCATTCATTCCATAAGCAGGCATATTTACAATGTTGAACACACTCCTTCTAGCAGATATACACCTTTGTTACAGTAACCTCTAAAGATCAAAATCCAAGTGTTATGAATCACTAAAAGCAAACAATGTGGTACTTCCTTATTTCAAAGGACACACAGAATTAACACTTGGTGATGCCTGTATGGCACAATGTTCACTCTGAGTCAGCTCACATTTCTCACTTAAACAGTCCTTTAAAATGTCATTTCATAGTGGGTGAAGGGACAAATAAATGACTAGGCAGACCTCAGGTGAGACTAGAGTAAAACCTTGGATGATGGTTTGTTTCTTCCTACAAAAATGTCACATCAAAAGACAAGTGCTTGTAGTCCAGATATCTCAGGAGTTCTTAGCTACCCAATCTTGACAAGCCCAGAAAACTTACAAATTTTTTTAGGAGACTATAAGAGTCAACATATAGAGCTCCATTGTCTACCTAGGACAGAACCCACCTCTACTGCCTCCACTGAATGCATCTGTTGCTGGTAACAATACCCAGCAAGGGAGTACCCAGCAAGGGAGAGAATCTGCAAGAAAATCCAATTAGGAGCCAAAATTGGTCAGGATATGCAATCTAACTCTTTAATTTCTATAAATATTTTGTTTTCCAACTCATAATTTGACTTTTCAAATTTTGTTCCAGAACAGAATTTTGCCCTTGTGATTCTACAGGATTTCCTATATATTTAAATATTCACTTTTTGTGTGTGCATACAAGGAATGGTATATGAATATACTGGTCTGGACTTCTTTCTGTGGAGGAAAATTGAGCATGATACAATTTGAAATTTATTTCCTCGTGCCCCACATGAATATCACCATTTCAGTGCAGCTGTAACCCATTCTGAGTTTTATCCACTAGGGTAAGTTTCTCTGAACTTTCCTTCCAGCTTTGTGAGTACCAGACCTAATCCAAACTCTTATAGTCAGTAAATGAACGCTTATAGTCTTCAGCTTATAGGTGTTGAGCTATTTCAAATCACTTAATCACATGTCAATGAGCATGGCCAGCATACAATATCGTGGCACAAATTATGGGTAAATGTAAAAAACACAAATAATTCTCAGGCTTACTCTTACCATTACAGAGGCAAGCACAGTACAGTATACAATCACAGAAATACAGGACTACAGTGGGCCTACAGCTATCATTAGGGCTATCAGACAGAGCCTATATAGACCATAAACATAACAGGCATGCCTAAATTATGGCTTTAAAAAGTACTTGTGCAGCTTGCATAATCAGTAGGAAACACAGACATTTTAATGCTCCAGTTGGACTGGGGGAGGATTTAAATTCTTAAGCAAAAAAAAATTCTGTATAAATATGTGAATGTGAGACGTGTATATATCTAAGCTCCATATGACTGGCAAAAAGTAAGGATGGAAAGTAATTTGACATTTCAGTCAATTAGCATTATTATTTCAAAGGATCAAAGGTGCACCGAATCCCATTTAACTGAATTGCTTTCAGATGACTTCTCTCATTATCATTTACTGGTATCACAATAACAAGCTAACAATAAAGGCAGTCACAATGCCAGAGAAGCAGAAGAACAAATCATCTATAAGTAGTTATGATGGTCTGAACTGCCTTTTTAATAGCTGCACTTTTCATGAAAAGACTTGTGACTGTTTCTGCAAGTGGAGCATCACTGACACCCCGTGGCTGCTTGATTGACCTGAAGAGTTTACACCAAATGCACCCACAACTCTTACCAATCATGCAAACACTAACCAGAGAGAGAACCTGTTAAGTAGGTGGCATTTTTCATGATTTCTACTGATCACAGGGATCACAGAAAACAGCAATGATAACACACAGTCTTACACTCAGAAAACTTACAATACTCAAGAGACAACAGATAAAGTGAAAGTAAAGTAAGATACTGGTAATATAGTGTAAGAAGAGTGAGGAACACACAAAGAAATAAAAAAAAATGCAGAAGACAACCCCCTACTGCAAGGAGTAGAGATGGTAAGATACCAAATGATATCTTCAGAAATCCCCATCTTTTCTACAATACCAACACAGCAAAGCTAAATTTCTGTATCAGTACAAGGGGGTAAAACACTGCTGAAAGTAATGAAGCACTGCCATTTGGACCAGAAGACAAGTGCTAATATAAATTGATCTCTTAATGCATCACATTATTATTTTTAAGTCCTAAAATTCTCATAGATATTCCACATAGAAATGATAAGTGAAAATATAAGATTCCACACAAACAATATGGCTTGCTTTGTTTCAGCTGGCGCATCAGGCTATAGGTTGACCTATTAATCTGACACCTTTTTTTGATCTTTTACCTTTGAATGAGAGACACTGGCTTCCAAGATGGTATTGACAGTTTCTTCTGAAATATTGACAGAAGAACCAATGTCTAGCCTCAGCTGAGTAAGATTCTGCACATACTCTTTGACTTTCACATCTGGAAGAAAAGGGAAATAGTGCCAAAAGTACAAATCTGCTTAATTAGATTTTTCACAGATTGTATCCTTTTCATTGAATTTACTGTGAACAGTGGTAAAGGACAAAAACTTCACATCATGTAATTCACTTCAAATTTAAAGGTCACTCTTCTGTCAGACTTAAAGGGCTTCTGCATCTGTTTGCGTTATTCTACAAAAGCACTTGTTATCCCACATCCCTGTACTACAAAAATGTCTGAAATTAGTATAACAGCTTTTAGTCCACTCTGGTTTTCTCCTTTCACTAATTTAAGTCCTCTCTTCTTTCTAATTAATCCCTACATCTTACTGGAAATGTTCTAGCTGAATGTACTATGCTGTCCTGTGCCAACTCAAGGTGCATGTATGGGTACATGTGTACAATGAAAATATATCGCATTACGTCAGTGGTCTACATAGGCAGTGTACCTTTGAATTTTGAAGAATAAAGAAACAGTTATTGTCCTACAAAATTACATAACAGTAGTTTACAAAAAAGTGAAGAAAACTGGAACCCACCATTCAAAAGATTTAAATTACTGAGAAGAGCAGCTGCTGGATTTTCTGACAATTGTAGCTCCAAATTTTCAGCCAACCTGAAATGATAGGCTTAATTTCACAAGTTATCAGAACAAAGTCATCGGTATTTCTATGCATAAAGACTAACGTGAATAGTGAAACGGCCACTAAATGAGGCAAAAAGGTCACATTATTCTCTATGTGCACACACTAGCACATCTACAAACCTTCTCACACTGTATTTATATGGTGCAGGGATTATTTATATTCTGTGACTAGATGAGACTGCAAATGTAGGGTCTTCCCATAATGGCTAAGTGCTTTAGCAAACAGTAGTTTATGTAGAAGGACAGATTTAGCAATGTCTCACCTCCAGGTTTCTTACTGAACACACATTTTTAAAACCTAGAGATACAAATCACTGAAGTTCAGCATGAATAAAGTCTATCTAATTATAATTTAAGTAAGAAAGAGTATGCACACATCAGATATTATTTATTCTTCAAAAACTGGACATTAGTCCATGGCTTAGAGTAGCATCTAAGCTCAAGTTCTTTTGTATTATTACTGTAATTCACAGGCACAATTCAAGCTCTTTATGAAAACAACCCAACAGCCAAACTAGTATAGCAACAATTATAACAATGACCGGTTCTAGGCGATAGCAAGTTTGAAATACTCTGTAGTGGCAGTTTTATTCATTCATTTACTATTTTTCTTCAAGTGAATAGAAAATATCAGGAGTTATTTGGAGTTTAATCTCATCAGTTTACAAACACCATCCCACGTTTCTGACTGTTTGAACTGCTGAACTGATGTGAATGCTTCTGTTTTGCAAAAAGATATCCAGCTACTGAGAGGACAAGCCATATCAAAACAGCTTTAAACAAAAAATTTAGATATCAAAATTTTGACCTAACTCAAGTCATAGGAAACTGAAAACTTTCTTAGTTGCGATTCAAAGCATTTACCTGATGAAGCAGCAAGATTTTCTGCAAGTGCTCAGCAAAAATTAAAGGGCTTTTAGAAATATTCAGAGTTTTTATAATTTACTTAAATAATTTGTACATTTTATCCACTCAATTTTCAGTCAAATGAACAAAGTTTAAAATGACAATATTTCTCCTGCAATTACATAATTTAGAACACAGATGTGTACAGAATAACATTGCTAAAAATACAGAACTGTTTGGGGTACCAAAATGTAAAAAGTTTTACATTTGCAGTTGTCTCTGTATGTTCCCCAAAATTAGCTGACATTCACAGCTGTCATTTCTGGTATTCTGCAAGGCTTCCTGGAAGGTCTCCAAAGTATGGGAAAGTTTTTGGTTTATATATGCCATACTCTTGCAATCCCCCTTGTTGACAGTAGGCCACAATCTTTCAACATCCTGCAAAACGCAGCAGTCATACAGTTAGTAAATTCATGAGATTGTGTTATTGCTTGAAGTAGCAGCTCTTGGCAACTAGATGATACAGATTTTCAAATGAGAATACGGGTAAAGTAATACTCTCTTACTGATTGTATGAGCAATTGAAAGAGGGTGAGAAGTTTTCAAGAACCAAGGAATTTTCAAATATTTGAATTTTGGAAACAGCCAAATTGGGAATTGGAACTAGCCTGTCAAGGAGATTATTCCACTACTATAAATGCAAACATTTTAATTTCAAATTTATTTCAAAATGAAATAAGCTTTTCTTTCTTTTTTCTTTTTTTATTTATTTATTTTAGGTTGACAATTTTTATCTTTTTCCCAAAAAATTGTTTTGAACATCAGTTTCCATTCAACAAACCGAAATATCTGGATACTCATATCCAAAATTTTTCATGCATTATGCTCTGTCTAATATGCACTTTTATATTTTCACCGGAATATGCATGGTTTTGATTTTGCAAGGCTGTTTTAATATTTGCAGGAGTAGGTCATAGAATGGTAGTGACTACAGAAACGCATTTGGTCCTCAAAATTCTACTTTGACATATTAATGATACCTCTTGTCATCTGTTGGTGTTCATATCAGCAAAGTGTCCAGGTGAATGAAGTAGCAGAGTTATTTCATAAAAAGAAGGTAAATTCTATACTAAAAAGCATGACTTCAGTATTGGGTATGTGTGTGCTATCAAAAGACCTGCTTCCAGCTTTGGATGAGTTTCTATATGTCAAATATTACTTTCTCCAGCTGGTAGTTTCATGTAGAAAAGAAAAGAAAAACAGACTGACCCCAACTGGTAATCACAACTACTATTTTATCTGGAATTAATCTGCCTAAGAAGTGTATTCGTATCTAGTTTGATTTCACAACTGTTCCTGTGAAGATTTAAAAGTATAAATGTACTCTAATTCATTAAATCATCAGTATGACATAATTTAAAGAAATTAAAAATGAGCTGCTGTTTGATATTGATTTACAATCCAGTTATTCTAGTTGTAGGAATTCTAATAATTTTAGTCATACTTACAGCTTGCAAAGTTCACCATTGTTTACTTAAGGAATTTCTCCTGAATATCACTATCAAAATCATCAGAGCTATACCCATACAAACCTCAGCTTTCTATAGTCACCAAGGGGACTTGTCATTCAGAGTGTGGGAAAAAAGGAAACTCCCATTAGTTTCCAGAGTTTAATGCATGTTGTAAAGCACACTGGTAGATGTGGGAACCACTCAAACCTGATAATGATCTTGAACCACAGTGATCCCTTCAATGATAGCAGGGAGCAAGTGACTTGGTAATCCATCTTTACACTTTGTAATGACACAGAAAATGTTGCCAAAGACAACTGGTTCTTCTGTAAGAGAAAATGTCCAGGTTTAATCAGTTAAAAACCTCATAAAAATGCTGGACTCAAAAGTTAGCCAACTAATAAAGGACAACAAAGTTTTTAAAAGCAAAGAAAATCTGATGAGTTAAAGGCATAAAGAAATACGTCTAGCTAAATTTAGGTATCATTGTAGAGGGCAAGAAAGGCTGATTTGATTCAATTTCAATTACTCTTCTCCATTACACTTTCCTGGTCAATAATAAGAGCATCAATACTTGCTACAGAACTAGAGAAAAAAATTTCATATTTGGTCTTTGTGAGCATAACTGTGAGAAACTGAGTATATCAAACACATCCACCTTCTCCTCAGTCAGGCTCCCCTGATCCTGTTTCCCCATAGAGACATTAGGATGTTACTAACCCTTCAGTGCACAGTAACTTTCAAACCCTAACTGCAAGGAGAGAGAAACAGCATTACATGGACATTTTCCATATCTAGGGATAATGAATCCCTATAGGGAAATTTATCACCTGATCATCCACGGAGGCAGTTTCTACCCAATATTGCAGCCCCCATGTCCTTGGAAAAAAGCTCCATTCCCCTGTCTGTAGTGGGTTTGTAAATGGAGTAGCAGTGAAGGAATTTGGCTTGACTGCTGAATTCTGATTTATAACCAGGACTGAGTCAGTTTTTTCAGCCATGTGGGTTGGGGTCTTTTCCCTTATGTTTGGTTCATAAGTCAAGTAGGAAGAATAATAAACATTCCCCACTGCTTCCAAAACAAGGAAATCTTGACCTTGCTCATAGAAGTAATACAGCATAACTCAGCAAATCAAACCAAGTCAAGCAGTTTTCATCTTTTCTCATTAGGTTTCAATGTTTTCTGTAACAAATGAAACATTATGAAACACTCTAATGACCAGAGTATTGAAATAAAAATTACAAGAATGTAGTTGCTGAATCTCGGTTCTCTCAATAGGCTGCTCTTCAGAGGTCAGATACAGAACCCAAGTACTTTCAGTATCATCTATTCACAACACACAACATCACACTGTTTTACTCTTTGAAACTACATCGGTCACAGGAGAGTGGAGAAGACAATCAGAATTGGGTGACAATCACATAATCACATTTTATGGGTTTTTTTGGAAATTAATTGGGCATAAAACATTACAAGCAATTCTGGGCATGGCTAGTTAAAATGTGATGTTTGAAAAGCACAGGCTTTTGTTTTCCAAAGAAAACATGATATGAAACAATTCTCAGGTCAATATAGAACCTTTCTCAAAGTGCATGACTTGGAGGTCTATACATAAGGAATAAAACGTTAAAATTGAACAATATGTTGAAGATAAAGTCATTCAGCTACAGGTAGCCAATTCACTGGTTCAACATGGCCAGAAGTGGGAGGTGTTACTTCCTTTAAATACTTGCCCCATTTTTCCTTACTGTCAGCTACATGCTGCCTTGCAGCAATTCTGGCTCATTAAAAAAAAAAACCCTGTGACTTGACTCTGCTCACTAGCTGAAGAGGAGCAGCAAGACCTCCTGCTTCCACAGAGATTTGAATCAGCATGAACACTCCAGAAAGAAATCATCCCTTTGTTTGATCTGCATCAATTTTTTTCATGTGCCTTTGTTGGTTTAATTTCCAGACATCAATATGCTTACCTTTCTTGGCATCACCCAAATTAACTTATTTGTACACAAGTTTGCTTAAAGTAAAACCTTAACTTTACAGCACTAACACATATGGTGACCTACGGAGTCACTACTGGGTAACCAACCTGAAAAGATTTTGAGAATACTCAAAATGGTAAACTGCAATTTCTGCAATAGTAGAACACTATCAGGGTATAAATGTTCCTGAAGAATCTTGCAGATTTTAGATGCTCTGTAGAAACATTAATAAGAAAATATTATTTTCATAACAAGAGTACCACAGAAAATTTTCAACAGGTGACTGTGCACAATTGCACAGTTCAATGAACCACTTAAGGGTTTCAATACTATCACATTTGCCCAAACTATTTCAAAAACAGAATATAATATTTCCACATTAAAAAAATACCTTAGGAGTGCTAGAAAGTACCTTTGCAAAGTAAGCGAAATTGTTATAGCTTCAGAAATACTGAGAACTCACAGCATACGCTGACTTAAAGGCAAAGAGCAGAATATACAAAACTCTTATAATCATCACGTGGGGAAAATAAACCACTTTTCTAGTATTTGCTTTTGATTTTTCAACAGACTTGGCTAATACCTGGCCCTGCTGACCACTGGTTTCACATATTTGCATAAAATCAACCATAAAGGTCCCAATACCGCATTAGAGCCATGCATCAACTTCAGTATGCCATTTCTCAGCTGGTCTATGTCAGTAGACCAGTAGCTCCACCAGCAAGACACCCTAGAGCTGTGTGGAGCAATCATCTTGTGGGTTCATTCAGTATTGTTCAAATGCAGCAACTCCAATCAAAGAGCACTTTCACATAAGTGTCAGTAAACATTTTCCTGAAGAAGAGTTTCCTCTGCTGCTGGATTGCATTTGATCTGAGTAATCAGACAAAAAATTATTTGGGCTCAAGATTTTTTCAGAAACTGCATCTGTTAAACTGAACAACTTACACTATAACCATAGCATAAGACACCAACAAATTTAAGCTGAAGAAATTTCACATACATACATTTGGATATAGGGAAAAAAAAAAAGAACTCACACACCACAAAGCATTAGTTCCAAGCATTCCTTAATATTTAGTACCATAGCCAAAAATGGCTGTTGCCCACCAATAACTGTGGGTTCAATATTCAGACCTGTAAGAATTTTAAAATACAAGTATCTTCAAATATTTGCTTTTATAATAATTCTAAAGAAACCAATTTAAGTAACAATATAGATGACTAACCACATCGATAATGTGGTCCACACAATATAATTTGATACTCAGTACCACTGGTCTCAACAATATAAGTTGGCAAAAATCTGAAATGAAACAGTAATTAACTTAATAAAAGTTTTGACTGAGCTGTTCATAAACAGAGAGCCCTTCTGTCGTCAGTGCACTTGTGAAAATGAGTACGTAGAAAACTCTCACCTCATTTCTACCATTAAATCCTTATGCAAATCCTTTAGTAATAGTCTTATTTTGTTCCTGTCATGCTCTGCAGTAGACTGAAATATCACTTGCAAAATCTCTTGCATGATCTCCAGAGTTCTGTTTTGGGACTGAGTAGAAGCTTCTCCATATTGTGCGTTATAAAAAAATGAGTCAATGAAGTCAACTATCTGAAGCTCAGTATTGTTTGTATGCGAGGCTTCTTCTTTTATACCAGCAAGATCAGCAATCATATGAAGGAGACCGTTTAACAAAACTGAAGTAGCAGAGTGACTATGATTCAGTTTTTCTCCACTGAGATGACCGTCACCAAACAACGTACCAGTGTAGTCTTCCTTAGACTTATTTTGGAAAAGTTCCAGAAAGTGAATAATGTCTTTGACAACCAGTAGTAGGTCATTTGATGAACTTTCATTAGTCATAAGGAGAATTAGAGCATGTATTATTTTAGTATAATTTTTATTGTTACACTCGCATAGAAAGCTCTTCACAATGCCTTGCATATCTTCAAAATTTCTTAATATAGCATCTACAGATGATGTCTTAAACCACTGTATTAAAACATCAGGAGCCACTGAAGAGGACCGTCCAGTCGCTAACTTTAGTAATTGAAACCCTTGGTCTACCACCACAAGTAACTGTTTAACACTAAAATTCACCAATAAATTTTCTATGCTTGTAACTACAGGAAACCAGAAGTTCTCAAAGTTATCAGATATATTGCTATTTTCATTTAAAGCAGATATTATCATGAGCATTGAGTATGTCTGGTTTCCAACAGATGACAGTGTCATTAGAGGCTGAATTACAGAAAGAAAAGAAATGACAGCATCTGTATTCAGGAGTCGAGAAACTTCACTGGTCATATTCTTAACATTAGTAAGAACACTCTTAAGTGATGTTCTTGAATGTCTGTTCCAACTTAGGCCACCATAAAGATGTTCCAGAAGATCTTTGGCCATCTCCATTTCTACCACTGAAACACTGCCCAGTATTTCAATGATTTGTAAAGCTACTTGGCTCTTTGGTGTGGAGGAACAATTGATTGTATATGTATTATTCACATGCAGTGGCACAGCATAAAGGGATAGCTCGTTCCAAAAATCTAGCAGCTCTTTGAGAACTGAGCCATTTAAATGATGGAGCTCAGAAAACTTCAAAAGAATAGAGTTCCATTCTTTGATCTGATGAAAAAAGCAAGTCAGATTGAGAGAAATATCCATCAGAAAGTCTTCCCTAGAGCAAGAGAAACTGTCCTCCAGAATGATGAGTTTAAGCTCCTTAATGACTTCAATGACTGCATTATAATTAAGAGAAGAATTGCTATGCACAAAGTCACAAGGTTTGACAGTGGGATCATTCTGAGGTGCTGCTGTTGTCAGAGTCCAGCAGAATGCTGCAGAAAAACAGTCAGAGACCTCTGCAGGTTTATCAGATATGTCTGCCAGTGACTCCAATAACATTAGAAGACCTTCTACTTGATTAGAGAACTCCTCATCAGTAAACATTGGCATTCTTTCTTCCTGAGTCAGTATGAAAGCATATATTTCAGGTAGTGCTTCTGTAGTGTTTCCATGGGCTAATCTTTCCATAAGGCTGATGACATCAAAGAAGAGGTTGAACACATCTTCTACATCATAGAGCTCATCCTGTTCAAAAAATTGTGTTATTTGCCATAAGCCAGTCAGGTTCAAATGACAGGAAATGTTCTCAAATGCATCCCACCAGTCTGTTAAAGTTCCTAACTCAGAGTTCTCAATATAAAAAGGTTTGATATTTTTAAAGAAACTATCTATATTCCTCTGGACTTGTTTGAATCTACTTGTCAGGAACTCAACATCCATGTTTCTCATGTTTTGCACCAAGGTTACCATATGCTTTAGAAAGTCCTTTTCATCTCTTAATGGAAAGTCAGTAAAAGTGAGAGACTTGAAAATTTTAAGTGCCTTTCTTACCAGTTCAACATTTAGAGCTGCTGTTTCTACCAGTTTCTGCGGAAATGTTTTGTGTTCACTCTGCAAGTTTGAGTCAAGTTTTCTAATCACATTTTGAAAGAACTCCATCACCAAATTGATATCTTTCTCATGTAAGAAAGGTTCAATCTCAATGTCTGAATGAGAGGAGTTGTTTTCTTGAACTTCAGAAGTTCTATTTTTCAGAAGAGTTTGAATTTCTGACAAAAGTTCCACTGATAAATGCTGAATGCGATGAAAAGGATTAAGGAGCATTCTCGAAGTACTGTTAAATCCATGGATTGACTGACTAAAATCAGTCTTATTTGACATATACGAGTGCCCCGCTAAATCCCTGATAACCATTTGCATTTGCCCCCCAGATTTATTTAAAAGTCTAAAAATAAATTCAAGTCTACTAATTTCATCTTTTACATAAAAATCAGGGAGAATAAATTTTAAAGGTTGTGCTATGACATTGAAATAAACATTTACACAAATAACATCAGAACCGGATAGGGAACATTCAGGAAGTATCAAATTAAAAATGAAATTAACAAAGTCCATCACATTTATTAGCTTAGCATCTGTCTCAGTGTTTCCCAGAGACTGCAGAAGAAATAAAATATGTTTTGCACTTTCAAGGTGGGAAGATGACTTGTATTTTTCACTGAGATTACTTAATCCATGTATCCATCTGTTACAATCCTCTGCTTCATCCACTGTACTATAGAAGTTTAGAAAGGAATTAAGATGAGGTGAAAAATTTGTTTGCAAATAGCTTACGTTTTTCAGACCACTGTTCAAAATTAGTTTGGTAATATTCTGGAAAATGCTGATACAAACTATATATTTGTCTCGAGGTACACTTTTTAAAAAAGCAGTTGCGTCATTTATCTCAGTAAGAATAATTTCAAGTTCCTTTTGTGAGAGTTTGAGAATAGTAGAAAGGGAATTTCCAATGGAAAATACACCCACACCTTTATCTTCACCCTCAGATTCTCCTGAGATGAAAATATCAAGCCAAGAATTCAAAAACTCTCCATTAACAACCTTCAGTATAGATTTCTGCAATTCAGTTATCACGACTCCCATCATTTCTAAAACACTTTCTAAACTGTTGCCTTTAAGCAAGCTTGTGACATCAAATGCATTGTTAAATACATTTTGAAGACTAGCAAGGAAAGCCTCAAAATCTTTCCAGTCATTTAAATTGCCACCTTCTTGAAATACAACTTTTAATATCTTCATTACTTCTCTTGTAGACTCAAGAATATCCATAGCTGTATTATTGCATAGCTGGTCATGAGTTGCATTTAGAAGACTTTGGGAGAGATTTGCCAAATCATTTCTTAGACACACAAAAAAGGTTGAATTCAAATTTAAGATTTTAGATGCTTCTTCAAAAATCTCTGTCCACATTTGAAGCCATGTAAAAGTGCAGTGCAAAGCAGAAGGCACACTTAAGTTATCTCCCAAGTTTGTTAGATTAGACAGGACACTGTCTAATGGAAGCAGAAGTAAGTCATAAACCTCTGCTGAATGATCTGCAGAAGTAATATTTGCTAGATAAAAATCAGTGCACCCATTATTGACCAGGCATTCTTGAGAGATATCAAGAAACTCAGCCAAATAACAAAAGGCCGCTGTTCGGAGCTCTTCATCTATAAATAAAATTTTAAGGCTGCTCAGAGTGCCATAGACCACTTGCATCTCTTTTTTTCCATTCTGTGCAACAAACTGGGCCTGAAACCCTGTGTAGTTGTAAAATAATAGTAACTTTTCACACAGAGACTTACTGGTGAGGTTCCAGAGAAGGTCAAAAGTTTCAGACAGAAAATCAAAAGCTAGATCCTTATTTTGGAAATCATGCCATACTTGAAAAGATAACATATTTTTTGAAGTCTCATAAAGAAATGTTAACAGAGTGCTATTGTTATGAATATTTAAGACCAGCTCATCATTCTGATACAGAGAGAAAATTATTGGAACAAGTGAGGCCACATTAGTATTGTTTAACTTCTGGATGTTTTTGAGGAAATCATGCACAATATCTCCTAATTCTTGTATCTTAGACATAAAAGTTGCATTTGAGAGAAATAAAGAGGAGGTATTACTCAATCCAGGAATTGTGGTGAAAGACACATTGACATGATCACTAGACAATGATCCAACTTCATAGAGATTTCTTAGGAAGTTTTCACTTAAATGTTTTAAATGGTTCAAAGTAGTAACATTTAACTCTGACCAGTCAGTCAGGATATTTTGTAGCAACACCATACTTCTACTATGGATTTTATTTTCTGCAATGGAAGATATAATTCTAGATAAGTTCTCAATTACCTCCTCCTCTTCCACTTGACTCATATGAGAAAGACTAGAACCAAGTTCAGAGAAGAAAATTTCAACTATATGCCACAAAACTTCTGTCTTCTTTTTTGACCAGAACCTCTGAAGAGGCTGGAATTCTTTTTGTAGCTCATTATGGAGTTCAGCAACTGCAAGTGAGAAATTGGTGACAGATTCCTCCCCCTGAGCAAAATTTTTCATCCATATTATTATATTATTCAAGGCGTTTTCAATTAGAGACTGGTTTGAAGAAGCTGAGGAATCAAACATTATAATTTCTTCTATGGCTTCTACAAGATGAAAAAGATGATCTGTTTCCTTTTCACCAGAAATCCTTAAGTTTTCTTCTCTCTTCAAAAACTCTTTGAAAGATGTCAAAGTCCTGAAAAATTAACCATAAGTTTTTTTCTTGTTAGTTACCTAATAGACAGACAGGAATTGGTTATATATATAATTTATAATTTTTGAATCTAGGTCTCTTTATTTAACCTTGTTGCAAAGCAGTTTAAATTTAGTAGTAGAATGGCTAAGGCTTAAGTAAAAGGGTAAGGCCTAGAAAGCAACACATTACAGTAGTGAGTTAAGCAGCAGCCTTGTTCGTGGGAATAGAATGTACTGAAGAAGTAGAAACAATAATCAAAAGATTTAGTCAAGCATGTACGTAACGATTTGTACCTTAGATGTGGTAAGGGTCTGTGAAACAGTTTCTAGGGGGGTAAGGCAACTTAAGCAGATTTATGATTAGAGTAGATGATTGTTAATTGTTATAAACTACTGCACCTGGGTTGCTATAGAAACTGTAATTGTTTTAGCCGTGAGAATACATGTAAACTTGTTTGTGTATAAAAGCTGAACTGAGAACGAGGGTCGTCGGAATCCTGACTTGGGGCGTTAGCCCGCAGGTTCCCGGGGCCCCGAATAAAGCACCCATAAACCGGCACTCTGTTGGTTTGTGTCTTTGTTTACGGGCAACAGTTTTGGCGACCCAGATGGGACTCCGGGGGTAGCTGGGCGGCTCACGAGCTGATCTACTCCATGCCGGCAACCAGGTGATTTCTGGGGAGACATCGACCCGTGCCCGACCCGCGCCCGCCGGACAACCCTCTAGGTAAGCCCGAAGGTGCTTTATTCTTTTAGGTTTGTTGGTTGGGAGCCTGCCTATAAGACGGGATAGTGAGTGTCCCGCTGGGTTGGGCTAAAGGTACCTTGGTTGGGAAGCCTAGGCGCTGGTCGTAAGACGCGGCGAAAGCTGCGCAGTACCAGCACTCGCCTCTCAGAGGGAGAATCGGCGAGTTGGTTTTGGTTTTGGTTTTGTTCTGGTTTATATTGTTGTGTTATCGTGCTGGTCGTTAAAAGTATTGTTTTGTGTTGTTGTGTTATTGTGAATTTGATGAATTTAGATTGTGGTGTGTGTGTGAGCAAGTAGCAAGCATGATGTCATTTAAAACCTTTAGAGCACTATCCTGCACAGAAAAAGATATCCCTAGCGATTCTCCGCTTGGTTGCTTGTTAAAACATTGGAAGGAAGGAAATTTTGGACAAGAGTTAAGCAAGAAACAGTTGATTGATTATTGTAATAATGTATGGCCTCAATATGAAACAGAAGGAATGCTGTGGCCCAGAAATGGATCACTGACTCTGGAAATTATAACCCCTTTGATGCGATATTTACGAGAGAATGAGAAGTGGGATGAAATACCATATCTGGATTTGTTTTATTATTTAGAATAAAACACTGAATGGCAAAAGGAATGTGGTATCTTAGTGTTGAAAGAACTGGAACTGGAGGATGATAAATGTAAGAAATGTCAAGAGCGGAGTATAAAGATATTGAAAGGATTGGATGATAAACATGAGCAGAAAATACGGTTTTCAGAACCAGAGGAGGATGTGTCTTTGTTAGTCTCCCCCGGAGTAACTCCAAGTGCGCCCCCGAGAAATAGTCTCCCTTCACGTGCAAGGGCACAATCACACACCATGCCCCCGTTAGAATCATCCTCGGATGAGGAAGAAACAGGGGGGTGGGAATGTGACAGAACTCCTCTAGCAGAACGGACTCGGAGAGGGTGAAGGGAGAGGGAAAGAAGACGGGGAGGGGGGAGGGAGACAGACGTTTCGCTCTCACCCCCTAGATTGATGGCTCCCTTGCGAGAAGCGGTTGGAGCAGGCAGGGGAAAAATCATGATAAAAGTTCCTTTTTCGCCTAATGATTTACTAATTTGGAAACAGTCAGCTGGGACATATAGAGAAAATCCTGAGCGGGTGGCTCGTGTTATAAAAATGGTTATAAAAACACAAGACCCGGACTGGAATGATTTACAGGTATTAATAGATACAATTTTAGATTCAACAGAAAAAGAAATGGTATTAAAGGTGATGGTGGAGAGAGCAAAGGAAAGGATTCGTACCCTGCCTCGGGCAGCGCGGGGGACGGTAAATGATTTTGTACCGCGGGAGGATCCCGATTGGGACGCTAATAACCCCGCAGATTATAAAAAGTTAAAAATTTACCAGGAATTATTGGTAGAGGGAGTTGTGGAAGACAGAGCCGGCTAGATTCAGACTTAAAGGTTGTTTTGGAAGTAGAGGGGGAGCCGACGGAATTTAGAATGGATACTGGAGCTAGTTTTTCGGCAATGAATGAATTGATGGGGCCATTAAGTGATTTAACCGTACAAGTAGTGGGAGTTTCAGGACAAATAGAGGAAAGAACATTTCTGCGACCTCTAGATATCAAATTTAAGGGAAGAGAATTAGATCATCAATTTCTGTACATGCCTAACAGTCCTGAATGTTTATTAGGAAGGGATTTGCTTTCAGCCTTGCAAGCTAAAATTATATTTGAAAAAGGGAGAGTCAAGATAGAAATTCCAGAAGAAAATTTAGCAAAAATTTTTGTTGTGAAAGAAGTGGAAAAGGAAGAAATACCCCAAGAGATTGAACAGGCTGTTGTACCCTGGGTGTGGGAGACCGGGGTTCCTGGGAAATCTAAAGCAGCCACCCCAGTTAGAATAGAATTAAAAGAAGGAGCACAACCTGTTAGAGTGAAGCAATACCCAATTAGTTTAGAAGCTAGGAAAGGGATAGCTCCAATGATCACACAGTTTTTAATTTAGGGATATCAAAAGAATGTGAGTCGGAATTTAATACCCCCATATTTCCGATAAAAAAAAAAAAAAAAAAAAAAAAAAAAAAATGGTAAGTATAGGTTAGTGCAAGACTTGTTAACATCTGTTTCTGAGAAATTTCAGTGGTTTACAGTTATTGATCTAAAGATGCCTTCTTCTGCATACCACTGGCACGGGAAAGTTGGAAAATCTTCGCTTTTGAATGGGAGAACCCAGAGACAGGACGAAAGAGACAGCTCGCTTGGACTCGATTACCACAAGGATTCAAATGCTCACCCACGATATTTGGTAATCAGTTAGCAAAGGAACTAGAGGAATGGAAGACTACTCAGGTAAAAGAATCTCCTTTTTCATATATAATACTGCAATATGTAGATGACATTTTCTTAGGAGCTACAGAACAGGGACTTTGTCGTCAGTTAACTATTGAACTGTTAAACATGCTGGGCCAAGCAGGCTACCGAGTCTCAAAAGAAAAAGCACAACTAGTAAAACGGAAAGTTATCTATCTGGGATGTGAAATTTCCCAAGGAGTCCGGCGCCTGGGAACAAATAGAATCCAAGCAATATGTGCTATACCTGTGCCTAGAAATAATCAAGAACTGAGATCTTTTCTAGGAATGGTCGGATGGTGCAGGCTGTGGATTCCTAACTTCGGACTGACTGCTCGACCACTGTATGAAGCAGCAAAGGAGTCCAAGCTAACCTGGGGGACAGAGCAAGAAAAAGCATTCCAGGAACTAAAGAAAGCCCTCCAGGAAGCACCTGCCCTGGGACTACCGGACCCAACCAAGGAATTTCAGCTCTATGTTTGTGAGAGACAGCGAATGGCCTTAGGAGTCCTCACTCAGCGTCTAGGATCCTGGAAGAGACCGGTTGGGTACTTCTCCAAACGGCTAGACGCAGTAAGTGGGGGATGGCCGGGGTGTCTCAGAGCTGTGGCAGTGACGGTCATTTTAATACAGGAAGCACGCAAATTGACTCTGGGAAAACACATGATAGTGTACGTGCCCCACATGGTCATAGCAGTTCTAGAGCAAAAAGGGGGGCATTGGCTCTCCTCCAGCCGCATGTTGCAATACCAGGCTTTGTTGAGAGAACAAGATGATGTTGAACTGAAAATTACTAACCATCTCAACCCAGCAGAATTCCTTAGGTCTACACAGGAAGAAGGCACCCTGGAGCATGACTGTGTAGAGACCATTGAACAAGTCTACGCGAGCAGAAGAGACTTGAAGGATGAACCACTGACAGATCCTGACTGGGAGTTGTTCACCGACGGATCTAGCTTTGTGGAAAATGGCACCAGGTATGCTGGGTATGCAGTGGTCACTTTACAACAAGTGATAGAAGCGACTGCACTACCCCAAGGTACGTCTGCACAAAAGGCCGAGATATGGGCATTGGTGAGAGCTTTAATATTAAGCCAAGGAAGGAGAGTTAACATATGGACTGACTCCAAATATGCTTTTGGGGTAGTTCATGTTCACGGAGCACTCTGGAAGGAGAGAGGACTTCTTACTTCTCAGGGGACAACGATTAAACATCGGGAAGAAATTTTACAATTGCTAGAGGCAATACATAAGCCCTCAGCAGTGGCAATAATGCATGTCAGAGGACACCAGGCTGATCCAGGACGAGAGTTTCAGGGAAATCGATACGCTGACCAAGCAGCCAGGAGGGCTGCGAGAAAGGTATGGACTCAAATGGTTCTTTTACCAACCCGGAATAATCCAGCAATAGCATTCATGGAAGAGAAACCGCATTATTCACCTGAAGATGAGAAATTAGCTGTGATGATGGAAGCGAAGAAAAATATCAGGGGGTGGTATATCACTCCTACGAGACAGGTAATTTTACCAGTCAGAATAATGAAAGCAGTGCTTGAGATGGAACACAACAAGTGCCACTGGGGTGCAGAAGCACTAGTGAAATTCTTGAAAAACGAAATTTTCTCAAACCAGATGTTAACACTAGCTAAAAGGGTGAATGCAATGTGTCCTATGTGTATAAAGAATAATCCAGTAGTCAGGAAGCAAGTACAAATGGGAAAACTACAAGTAGGACAGTTACCAGGAGACTATTGGCAAGTAGATTTTTCTGAGTTGCCTAAGGCCCAAACTTTTAAATATCTGCTAGTGTATGTTTGTACCTTCTCAGGGTGGCCAGAAGCTTTTCCATGCAGGACCAATCAGGCAAAAGAAGTAGTGAAAACCCTTCTGAAGGAAATCATCCCAAGATTTGGAGTTCCCCTAGGGTTGTCCTCTGATCGAGGACCGCACTTTACAGCAGGGATAGTCCAAGATGTGTCAGCTGTATTAGGGATAACATGGAATCTCCATACACCATGGAGACCGCAGTCTAGTGGACAAGTAGAAAGAATGAATCAGACATTAAAAGGTCAATTGAAGAAGATCTGTCAGGAAGCCAAAATCCAGTGGCCCCAAGCAGTACCCCTCGCTCTGCTGAGAGTTAGGATTAAACCAAGGGAAAGAATAGGAGTAAGTCCATACGAAATATTGTATGGCAAGCCCTATCATGCGGCTACTTACCAAGGGGATCCTCATGTAGTGGGTGATCAGGCAGTATTTAACTATGTGTTATCTTTGAATAAGACCCTCACAGCCCTCAGAGGAGCGCTGCAGTGGAATCGGCCTCTGCCCCTGGAGAATCCGGTTCATGACATTTCTCCAGGAGACCAAGTCTATGTGAAAAACTGGTCAGTGGAACCATTAAAGGGAACATGGGACGGTCCTCGCCAGGTGATAATGACCACTTATACGGCGGTGAAAGTCGAGGGAATCGACAATTGGATCCATTACACCCGAGTCAAGAAGGTTCCAGTCTCATGGTCGGTAGAACCTCTCTCACCTACGAAGATGGTATTTCGAGCCAACAATTGAAGATTGTGGTATTCCTGGGGTTGATAAGTTTAGCAGAGACCACCGTGAGAATTGAAACCCCAGATCCTTATTTGTTTGTACCAGAACACACTGATGTAAACTTAACTTGTCTGTTTTCAGATGACCAGGGAGCTGAATTAAGAGATGTCCACGTCAAGTGGAAACGGAGGGATCAAGATCGAATCATAACAGAAGGAGTGACAACAGTTTGGGATGCGACACAACAAAAGGGTTATACCGTCCTGCAGGTACCTGAGGTGTCTAAAACCGTAGAAGGGACATACATGTGTGTAGTTTGGATTCAAAGGAGTTTTGATTATGGGTATGTAGAAATACACATGATAAACACAACTCGGGAAATAATGACTAAGGTACAAGTTATACCCCCTAGGAAAACTCGACATGTGAGAGATCTGCAGATTCCGAATAGAGAAATAGAACAGGAAAATTTAATTGTGGGCCTAATTCGAGATTTTGGGAAAGTACAAAACGTTACTAAAATTACTGCATGTCTCCCTATGCCTCATGCAGCAGGAGACCCAATTCCATGGGGAATAATTCCAGTGCCAGAAATACCCAAAATGTTTAAGAATATTACAAGGAATTGCAAATTTGTAACCATCACATGGAGTGAAACGGTAGATGTATGTTTATTAAGTGACAAAATGATGAAGAAGCAATGTGAACAGATGCCGGGATATTTCCGATGGGTAGTAATTGGGACATGGGTAACAAGTGAAACAATTAATGAATTAAAAGGATACTGTTTAGTTACAAATTCAACACACCCATGCTCTAAAGTTCCGGCTTCAGTAAAACGAGAAAAACAAGAAGAGGTCTGTCAAAATATTACCAGTTCTACAACCATGGAAGAATGGCAAACAATTTGGGGACCCAGCCTGCTAGAGACATATAGTTATATTGGAAAGGAACAGTGGTGCATTCACTGGAAGGGGAAAAAGAATCAAACTTATTCTACAGGAAATAGAGGGAATCATAATTGGAGGACAGAAACACATACAAAAGAGGATTGGAATTGTACCCGAATATATACATGTGATACCCCAGACGATGAAATAGGCTTAATGCCAGTCAAAGCCCTCCTGCAGTTAGGATGTGAGTGTCGAGGATATAACCATACTATTAAAGGACATGTGAAAAACATTGATTGTCACACTACTACAGTTAGAAGTCCCGGAAACCTAGTATGGGTCATGGGACATGGTCAATGGACCACCCACATGCCACTAGACGGTCCGGTTGTACCTGTCACACTAGGGATACCTACTCTTTGTCCACTCTGGAGAAAAGAGAAGTTAACACCAGCAGAGATGCGACCACGGGAGAAAAGAGAAGTTAGTAATGACATTAATGACCTGGAACTAACAGATTGGCATGAGCCATCAGCAGGAGTTAAATTCGGATGGGCACTAGAATCTTTGTTTGCCCCAATTTCAACATATCGAAATAGAGAAATATTGTTCAAACTGATGAGCCAGACCGAAAGGTTAGCAGCAGTCACTAAGAAAGGATTTAAAGATCTAAATTTACAATTACAAGCCACCTCTAGAATGACCATACAAAACCGCATGGCATTAGACCTGATATTACTCAAAGAACATGGAGTTTGCGGTTACCTGCATGCAAAGGATGAGCATTGTTGTGTACACATCCCAAATGTCACTCAAGAAGTAGAGAAAGATATTAATCAATTAGAACAAATTGACGAGAATGTTCATAAACTGCAGAAAGAAGCGGAACACAATTGGATAGGACAATTATTCAGCTCCCTAGGTCTCCATGTGTCAGGATGGATATCTTCTGTTATCCAGTACGGAATATTGATTGTAATAATTGTTGTCATAGCCATAACTGTTTACAAGTGTCTTTTAGGAATGATTGTAAAAGAAGGTCAACATACGAGACGAATCATGAAAGCTATAACAAGAAAAGAAGTAATCTCACCGCAAAATGGATCACCTCCCATCCATCAAGAAACTGCAACCTGAAGATTGCTGTATTTGAGCATCCTTGCAAGCAAAGCCTGAAGAATGCTCAAAAGGGGGGACTGTTGCAAAGCAGTTTAAATTTAGTAGTAGAATGGCTAAGGCTTAAGTAAAAGGGTAAGGCCTAGAAAGCAACACATTACAGTAGTGAGTTAAGCAGCAGCCTTGTTCGTGGGAATAGAATGTACTGAAGAAGTAGAAACAATAATCAAAAGATTTAGTCAAGCATGTACGTAACGATTTGTACCTTAGATGTGGTAAGGGTCTGTGAAACAGTTTCTAGGGGGGTAAGGCAACTTAAGCAGATTTATGATTAGAGTAGATGATTGTTAATTGTTATAAACTACTGCACCTGGGTTGCTATAGAAACTGTAATTGTTTTAGCCGTGAGAATACATGTAAACTTGTTTGTGTATAAAAGCTGAACTGAGAACGAGGGTCGTCGGAATCCTGACTTGGGGCGTTAGCCCGCAGGTTCCCGGGGCCCCGAATAAAGCACCCATAAACCGGCACTCTGTTGGTTTGTGTCTTTGTTTACGGGCAACAACCTGAAGAAATTCCAAATATAATTTAAATAGCAGTCACAAATTAACCACCACAAAATCTGAAATAGTACAAATTGACAATTGCTTTGGTTTTCAAAAACGTGAAAAAACTCACTGAAAACTCACAACTTCATTCAAATCAAAACCTGAATGTAGGCAGCTAGGTTAAGGAAATGTGCATTTACCAGTAATTATAATCAAGTTCGTGAGTCACAAAGAGTCAAACACCTTGAGTATGTCACATTTTCAACTGCTGAAAAGAGTAAAGCTTTTATGTTCCACAGACTAATTATTTTACAGAAAGGAATATATCAATGTAATTGATCAAAACCTCTGATTTTCTATGAATTCTGAAGAATTTTTTGTTTTCCCATAATTATTGAATGCTAAAATATTCCTACTGTCTGGTTGATACCTGAAGAATGCTATTTTAATACCTACCAAAAAACCCCCCAACCATGAAATCATAGTGAAAATTAGAATGCTCCAACGGACATTTCCATTATGTCTGTGTATTTATCAGAAGAAAAACCATTTACTAGCTCTGTAAGATTGGTCAAGAGGAGGTGCACAGCGAAAAACAGCCTTCCAATGCAAGGGTCTCAAAGTTAAAGATACCTTATCTTTAAATATATTTTCTTTCTCTCCAGATTCAGGACTCTACAGTCAAAGAGGTAAAGCACAAAAACATTGTGCAGTGCAAACAAAAAGGTAAAACTGCTGAAAAAATATGGTTTTTTTCTTGTGCAGTCACTATATCATCTACTTTGTAGTTTCATTACAACAGCAGTTTCCTTCTATAAATAAGAACCGAATTCCAAAATGCACTACTAAATTATTGAATAACTTGACTGCAATCTCTCTCTTATCAGTATATAATGGATTGTATCTTTCAGATTTATCCTCAGATGTTGATTTGTATAGCATGAATCATATGTCCTCCAGTGGTAGTGCTTTATATGAACAAGTAGAGTTATTACAGGCAATGGCAAATTGAGGCCAACATTATAGCTCCCAGAAGCAATGCAAGTCATCCAGCATGCATTTAGAAAGAGGAAAGTATCAGATCCTGTGCTGTGCTGTATACCTTTCTTGAGGCTTGCCAATTCTGACAAATATTAACTCCTTTCACCAACAACTCAAGTCCTCTGTAGAACCTTCCGCATCAGGAATATTTTAATAGCTTGACAAAACGTATCATTCTAAGTATAGAACTTACAGCCATATCTTCATATAAACTGCTTACATTTGCCTTGAGTGATAAACCAAATGGAGAACTTGGAATAGTAAGAAAAGTTTAAAAACATCAAAAGAAACCACAGCCTCAGGGTGCCCTAGATGAGATTGGAAACTACATACATACAATTAATGCTAAGTGTTTAAAATTCTGTAGCAGGTTTCTGCTACAAGATCTTCTACACAATTAACATGAGTTTGACTTCTACAATAAAAATCCAAAATGTTTCAGATGCACTGGACTTGCTGTACATAAGAAGCATTACTGAGCCACAGCAACTCTTTATGGGAATTAAACTTTGTTTGCAGAACAAGATAAAGAATTCAGGTCCTAATTCAAAATACCCAAATGCTGATTCCTTTGAGTCCTGATCGTGTAGTAGCCAGGTCCTCTGCTGAACCTGTAAGTAGCTGTACTCTGAAGCACAGACTTAATTTCTTTTTTTCAGAATGTGTAAGCATTAGCACAATTATTTGACTGTATATGAGGTTTTGAATTACAGAATAAAAAATAACACCACAAAACAGAAATTAATTAAATGCAATGTGAAAATGAATATTCAGGTTGATCTGAACTTCATAAAACAAGTTGCAGAAAGATAAGTATAACTTACCAATCATGAGATGCAGTATATCCTTCTGAAAAGTAGGTATCTGATTTCTCATTCCATTGCTGGATCAGGGTATTTATGACTGAAAAAAGTTTCCTGGCTTCCCTTTCATCTAGAAACTGAGATACTAAATCAGCTATGAGTCTTCTAAGTTCCAAAAGGAGATTCTGAGGGAGACTGCTGCTGCTAAGCCATTGCTCAATTATCTGGCAGATTGAATGCAAAATAGAACACCTAGTTACAGAATCAAAGCTTTCCTATTCATACAGTACACAGAATTTGCATGTCTTTTAAAAAAATCACACAATTAACAGTGACAGTAAAATTTCTCCCTAACAACCCTCTAGACTCTGAAATGACTGACCTTACGAAGGCTGATTTTCAGTACAGTTTTGACTGATCTGCAAATTGGCAATGCTTGTTCATACAGAGAACTAACCTCCTATGTATTGGTGTCCCTGTCCAAAGACCCAAGAACTGTAAAAAGATGGCCTGAGACTGAAACCAATCAAAAGCTGACCTCCACAGTCTCAGGCTTCCTATACCAGAATTCTGCCTATACTGCCAACACAATGGAAGCCAGCAACCCTAACATTTTTTGGGGTCCATCTCACAAAGAGATGGAAAAAAGCCCCATATTTTAGTATAAAAACAAACATCAATGTTAAGGCAACTAGGTGTTTTCCTTAGGAAACATCTGGGTGTTTTATCTTTTCCTCCATGCAACTACACGCATGTCATTATAGAGACTATGCCAAGCTGTTCTGCTAGATCAGAATGCTGTAGTGGAGGTTTGCTTTCATCTCTTTCAACCTTCTTTTGCCTCTGTTGCCAGAGCCAGTGAAGGGGAATTAAAAATAAATCAATTATTCATTAATTATAAGTGGAGGCCTCCAGTCATCTTTTAGTTTTGCCCAACATTCAGTCTCAGGTGGGACAGATCTTCCCTCTGACAGGTCTCTGCAGTGCAGTATATTTCACTATATTCCCTGTAAGATTGCAAATCTGAATCTCAGTTAATGAGAAAATTTGATTAAGTGGACACACGGTGATAGATTATACTTCCACTGTAATGATTCTTTATAAGGATTACTTCATCTTGTTAGCAAGATGATAAAAATTCATGAAAATAACAGATCTTTTAACTAAGTTACTGCTGACAGCCTACATGCAAAAATTACAGATTCAATCTATTATCTTATTAAAATGTACCTGTGTATAAAGTCTGAGCTTGCTGACAGCATGAACAAGATACAGTTTGGCCTCATGCCGTGCAGAAATGCAGCCCTGTCCATTATTCTCTTTGTTTGCTTCATCTTCTGGCACACTGGACAGAGCAGAGCATACAAACTGCTCCAGTGTCTCTCCTGTGGGAATCTGGCAGGGACATATGAAATTAATGAGTATCTCAAGAGAGCTGCTGAGTGTTATCTCTGCTATCAATTTACTTATCTAGCAAAAATAAGAATATCACATAGCCTTCTTCAGTGAGAACAAAGGCCCCTCATATTCTGGGGGCATATACTTCAAAGTACTCCACATGCAGCAAACTGTTGTACAAAATACCAGTGGCCCCATAAAATAGGCAGAATGAGGAGGTGCACAGCAAAAATTTCACCATGTAGCTACACCAGTGTTGCTACTTCTACAGTAATTTGCAGACTGGTGCTGAACTAACTTGACCACAATACAGTACACCTACAGTAGAATAACTATATTGGAACAACTTTACAAATATAAAAATTATGGATATAAAAAGTATTTAGTACAATGATACATCTCAACCAAAGACTACATGCAGCAGAGTAGTTTTAAATTGAAGTTTCAACAGAGTGGCCAAGAGATCAGAATTTTTTCCCCATGGACTGATTTTTAAATTCTGTGATATTTATTATTCCCAATCATATAAATATTATTAAAGCATACAAAAATAGTTCCATACATTTTAATTATTATTATCATTGTCATTCTGAGGTACTTCATCCTAACTCCTTTCAATTTTGACCAGAGAATTTATAAAAATTTTCACGGATGTTTTGACACCAAACAAAATGGGGCATTAGATGCAGAATTGAAGTGCTCGAAACAGACATTATCCAGACTTCCACCTTTCCCTTCATACTTTTTGATGGTCTTCAATGCTCTAACACAAGGACAAAATATTAAGATATTAGCTTAAATAGCTAGTAAGTGAGTAGCCTGGAATTTCACAGTCAATCATGGATACCAAGCTGCAGTTGAATTCAGTTCAGTTGATCAAATAAACCATCACTGATATTTCGTTTAAAGGCCGTTCAAAAGTCAAGGAATTTTTATAATTTATTCTTTTGTTTAAATCTACTATTTTTACAATAAGCTCTTTTGGAACATAACTCTAAGCTCTATCTTGCAAAGAACAAACAGATTTCACATAAATATTAACATGTTTTACTAGAAAAAACTGCGGACTTAAGTAGAATTGCAAAAGAAGTTTCAAGATTTCTGCAGTTCAAAAACCAGACTACCACAACAGTTCATTTTAGTCTAGAAGATAGGTTAGAAACTCCTCTCTGAGGAAAGAGATTTTCTTCTAAGTTTGATACATAACCAGTATATTTGATTAAGGTCTACTGAGCAATAAGCAGATAAAGCTTCGTGATTAAGCCCCACTGAGACAATTCAGTCAAGTATATTCATATCAAGACTGCACAACTGAGAAGAAAAGATTTTTGATATGCTTTAATTTACACACAGAAGACACAGGTATTCTTTGTTCAGCAAACCAGACAAAAAATGCAACTAGCCAAGGTAATCCTGGTAGATTCAAATCTAGAATTTGGTTTGAAAGCTTAGTGGAGCAACCCTCAGAATTCTCTACAGGATTGGGTAATAAACCTGGGACTCTGCCATACTCAGTTGTGACTTTAGAGAAGTATAAATTAATTAATGTAAACAACTAGACCTATCAGCATCTTCATGTGCAGAAATTTCAGCTGAAGCTAAATACATTTCTTTTGATGGGAATGAAGCCAGAATACTTAACAGTCTTGTAGTTGCTTCATAAATCTAAGATATGACCACAGCTTCTGAAAGGCATGTAAAACCCCTTTAGGGTACAAATAAAACAAAATATTAAAGAGAAGGACACCAAAATTTTCAACCAATTTACCTTTGTTAATTGTGCTGTATAACTTAGCAGCTTCTCAACATGAGGACCGTCAAAACCAAACCTGGATTCAAGTTCTGCTTTCACCGCAAGTGGATTCCACAAAACATCTCCAAAAGAAAGATTGTATTGAAAACCTGAAAGAAAGGAAACCTTCTATTTACATAATTCCTTCTTTTTGTTCATGTTGTTTCTTGATGATTCATACTTGATGAGATTCAAGTACCACGTTCCCAGTTTTTCAGTGGCTTGGGGGCAGAAAGCATGTATCTGAACACCAATTTCACTAGGATAAAATCCATGATTGCACTAGTGGTAAGGTCACTTGATCTGATGGTATTTCAATAGTTGATATGATGATGGTGAGATGTCCTTGCACAGTGACTGCCAGCAGACCCGGCAGGGTGCCATTCTAAACTGCACATAGTCATGCAAATGTGTATGTATGGACTGGATATGAATCTTTGCCAAGAAGGAGAGCACCAGGGCAATACCAGAAATCCCAGAGAATTCAAGTTCATCCTCTGTGCAAGGGCTCCAGCACATCTACCTTATACCACTTCAGCCTTTGTTTTGGCAGGTGAAGTGGGATTTAGACAGCATATTACTCTTAGCCTGACCTTCAATGCTGAGAACACAGCTGCACCTAGAATCTAATTGTGTGCTCCAGTTTGCCAGTGAAACTTGTTCCTGACCTTTTCTTGAGGAGTTGTCCTGGGGCCAGCCTACCTTCTCCAATTAAACTCATCTCCCATAGTGAAGTAGCAGATGGAGATATGTAGCCCTTCAGCTGAGAGCAGAAGTTATGAGAACAGAAGAATGAAGTTTAAAGTAAGCCAGTCATAATGCTTAACATGCATGTCCAAAACAAGATGCTATCTCTCTATCAAATGGAAGAAATTGTCCTTTGTATTGATTAATTTTTTCTCTGAAATTCACCACTGAAAGACCATTCTAAACATGATGTACTAGACTAATGTGCTTTGTTTATCAAATAGTTGCCAGAGTCTGATAAAATTTAGTTATTAGCCCTTTAAAAGCAGATCAATAAAGAAATGAGCTAGTGCAGTTCTTAGACACCAGAAACTGAGCAGAGGATCTGACAGTTACTAATTTTGCATATTCCCAGCATGCTAACTAGATACTTCAAAGAAAATCTTCAGCAAATGTCTTACCTTCTAAGCTCCTATCTTGTACTGATGCAACAGTTAAATTCAGTGCTATTTTCACCACTTCATAGAAATTTTGGCCTAACGGCATCATAGCTAAATCCTTCAATGATGCTAAGGTACTGAAAGAGAAAAATAAAACAAAAATCAATCTCTCTATACAACCAAAAAACCTGAAAGGACTTGCTAGAAAGAGATGGCCTTCAAGCAAGTGAAAAATAAACCACTTTTTTACTGTTGAAAAAACACTGTTGTTTTATCAAATTAGACTTTTCATGAACAAAACACAAAATGAGATTTTACAGTTAGAGTTTCACTCAACTTTCATTAAGGAAATGTCTCCTAGGAGTCTAATGTCCTCTAAAAAAAGAGAGAGAGAGAGAAAATGTGAGCATATCAGCAAAAATAGGAGCAAAACCACCACAGTCTCCCAGTTATCCCTACGACAAGGCAGGATCAGCACAGAATACTTAGATTTTACTTCCAGTCAATCTGCAAGGAAACAAAAAAGTATTTTTAAAGCAACAGAACATTTATACTCACAAGAAGTTAAACAAAGCACAATAACAGAATGCATTGATAAAAGTATATCTATTGAATTTCTTACAAGTTCCAGTCTCAGTCAACTTATTTGTGAAACACATTCTTTGTTAATGTAGCTGTAGCTGTAATTTACTGCTTAAAGTTTATGTCAAATTTACCAGTTATTTCCTACAGACTTATCCTTTCTCATTATGCAAATAAGAATCCAGTTTTCCAGAGTGGTTCAGCAGTTTCCAACATATTCAAGAGAGGAAAAAAAAAAAAAAGAAAAAAAATAACCTGGTCACATAGGTGTGAAAAGTCTCTTTTATGTACCTCTGAGAGACACAGTAAGCATGGTACAGCTCAGAACATGGGAGATATAAATTTAGGAACCTTTCTGCTGGCTAAATCCTGCCTTAGATAAGAATGTAAGATAGCAAGTCACAAAGTAAGCATTGGGGTTTGTGGTTTGCTTTCCAAATTGCATTAGTGATAGAAAATTTGGTCATTGAAGGGCACCAGAGTCTTAAAAAAAACCCAAATGAACAAGGCACAAAGATCCATATGTAAACATCTGAGTTGCCTTGTATTAATCACTCACGTAGCCAAGCACCTACACAGCTGTTCATTTACTCCCTTCTCCCACAGGACAGGAAGAAAATAAAAGGAAGGCATAAAGACTCATGGGTCAATCTAGAAATAGTTTAATAAGTGATGCAAAAGCTGTGCATGCAAGTGACACAAAACCAAAAATTCATTCTCCACTTTTCATCAACAGCCAGATGTTTTCCGGGAACCAGGGTCTCCACATGCCTAGCAGTTACATGGAAAGACAAACACCATAACCATGAACACCCTTCACTTTTGTCCTCTTGTCACTCTCTCCATGCTAGAGGCTCAGGGTAGAGAATTTTCTACCGAGATTGTATTTACAGATTCATAACTTCACTCAGCACAGCAGTCAGTGGTTACTGTAGTCTGTGCATACTGTTGCTGAAGAAGAAAAGAAGTAACCATAAACTTACAATCAAGTTCCTGTTTTATCTCATGAATACTTGGATGCTGGAAGTTGTTTATTTTATTAAGTAGCCAGTGAGAAGTACAAGAATTGCCAATAAAATTTTAAAACGGAGGACTTTCAAGAACATAAAAGTACTTACTTTTGAATAATCTTTAGAAACTCTGCTATGGAAGCTAACTCATCTTCTGTAAAAAAGCTGTTCAGTTCAAGACGAGGGAGTGAATGCAGAAAGTTCCAGAGATATGGTTGCTTGTACAGATTTTCTGCTCTAGAAATCATTTTCTCTGCTTCATTCAAATCCATCTTAAGGTGAAAAAAAAAAAAAAAAAAACAAAAAACAAACACAATTACATGCAACACTTCCATTACCAGGAAAAAAAAAAATAAAAAAAGAGTGCCTGTTATTTCCCCAACCCTCTTGAATTTTAAACCATTCGAATATTTTTCCTGAGTGGAAACATACCTCTAGCTTTGGTAATATACCACATCATTTTGGTCGTACTTTGAACTTATGGCAGCTATGTTTCAGATGTGTTTCTTTGCTCTGATGGAAAAATGGACTAGGAGAACAGCTAAGGAATCTCTTTTCAGAAGTAACTCTTCCCCAATGAGAAGGATTGTCTTTTAGATCTCAAGCACAAGGAACTCTTTAGCCCTGCAATTAATTTCTAAGTCTAGGGTATAAAGACCAGGGGACTGCCCAGGACAAGCCATCCTTGCAGGGTTTGCAGGGGTCTCAAATAATGATTTATAAAAACTAAAGATTAACTGAGATAAAAATCCTTCTTTTATAGGACTACACAATAAGATGGCTCTGCAAAAAAGGGTTTATCACACTTGTTTACTATGATGTCTTTGCTTATCTAAATTAATATTTCAATAGGGCTTTTTTGGATAATGTTGGCATGAACATAGTTTATACAAAAAAGAAGCTTGTGCATACAAACTCTGTTACTAGTAGTGATTGGCTGCTGTTAACTAAATATTTTCTTAATGTTGAGGAATACATTCTCTCTGTTTTATATTCCCAAAATGAAATTTGATATTGATATGTCTCCTTTCAGTCAAGTATCTTATGAGCAATTAAAAATGTTACTATAAAAATGCCATCTAATTTCAAGTTGTAAACTGGAAATCCAGGTTTCATGAAGTAGCTGTTACAGTCAACCAAATATGGGAAAATTGACAGTAATGGAGATCTATTACAGTGTCCATTCAGCCTTCCTTTCGTTGTTGAGAATGCAAGGGCGAAGGCCTAATGCATTAGGGACAGCACAAAGACCAAATTCATTTCACATTAACTGCCAAAGAGATTCTGGAAGGAATTATGCTACGTCTTGCACATCTCTCCTTTTTCATCCCCTTGCTTGCCCTATTTATTGGATCACAAACCTGAATTCAGTGTTATCCCATCCAAGCAAGAGCCTCATCTCTTCAATCTCACTCAGTCGTTTTTTACGTTTTGGGTTGGATTTCTATTGTTGTGCTTTTTTTTGGTTGGTTTTGCTTGTTTGTTTCTTAAATAATAATGTTTCTTATTTAGGATAAGAGTTCCTTGCAAGACATTTTGTAAAATTATTTTATACAGCTGCACATGATCTGGCAGATGCACTTTTAAATTGCTCCTAATGAAGGGTTAGTCTTCAAATAGTTGTGGATTTTAGCTACTAACAACCTAGACTGGTTTAAACCAGTAATTTAGAATCCACCAAACCTCTATCAAATTTCAAGATGTTATTGTTTCCTTCAACCATATGTCAATTTCTTTTAAGGATAGTTTACTTAAATTTGACAGGACACAAATTTCTAACCATTATAATAAAGATACCTCAAAACCCAGAACTGTAATTTAGAAATAGATTGTAAAAATACTTACAGAAAGAAAAGTGGTGATGTTATGGAGCCCTGTAAAATCAAATATTTTCCTTTACAGAGAGGCATTATTAACTTCAGAAGAATCAATATTATAAGCAACAGCAAGCAGTTCAAAAAGGGTATTTCTACAGAAGTAAAGGCATATGAAGCAACTAATATCCCAGAAAGGTAGTGATCCATTGGATTTTCTGTGCTTCCCAATACTTATACTATTATCACAAAAACAATTTAAAAGACAGTGCTTACCATTCACTTTTCAGTGAGACGAAATCGTCACATCAGCTCTAGATGGATGTACTAGCTGCCAGACAGCCAGGCATGAAAATTACCATTTCACCTAAATCTAACTGCTTGAAAACCAGCCAGAAAGGCAAGATAGTGTTAGGCCTTAAATGCCCGCCTGCTACAGCAGCGATGCTGCACAGTATGGGTGGGAATAGAACAGGAGCATCATACCCTGGTATTTCCAGTTTCACTGTTTCAATACAAGACTGAAGGTCACCGAGGATCACCAGGTGTGAGCTACTGAGGTTCTCCATCCCTATACTATTTAGTATAATAGAAATATAGCCTAATAAACTACTTTTCAATACAGTTAGACCAAGTAACCTTGTACTCGGATTATTAATCCTTATCTTTAAGCCTTTCCCCTCACACTATTTTCTTAACTTTCAAGTAGTACAAGGGCATAATTTTAGAAAGTTAACTTTTTTTTCTGATAATTTTGATGGCCACAATGATATTAATGATAAAAGTGTGGGGGGTTTCAGACCGGCTAATTAGTTTGCTAATTTTGTTTTTAATATAAAAGTATTCTTTTGTTTGACAGTTTACCTGATAGGAAAAGAAATTAATTTTTAGAAGGATTACACCTTACCTGAAAACCTTGAGTTTTCTTCCCACAGTTTTTCTAAAGCCATGGCTTTCTCTGTAGTATCAATAAATTCCTTTGCAAGTTCTTCTATCTCTCTCATGAAGTCTAGATCAGGTCCAGTGACTTTCTCTGGACCACTTTGAGTGCTTGCAGTAGTTTTGGACAGAAAGAAGAGAGATAGGTGAGATAATCACAAACTGAAAGCAAGTAGCTGATAAATGTGTATACAATCACAGCAGTATTCTGATTTTTTAAACTCTTATGCATTTATACAACTTCTATTTAGTTTGATTCATTAGCATGCAAGTTGCTGTAGTGAGTCTCAAAACCTCAGGAAAGAGGGTAATGAAAAATTGCTGAGCTCACTTATGCCATTAATCCAATTCTGACAGCAGCCAAGGACAGACACATACAAAGAAGTCTTTAATGTTTCTGAACACACTCAACTTTTCTTCTCTAGTTTGTCACACTTCCAGGTGATGGTTCTCTGATGAGAAAGTTCAAGCTTTCCTATTGTATCTAAGACAACAATTTGTTTTTTTCAAATATATACAGTAAGCTATAAAAACAGCATCTTACTCTCACTGTTGGCTTTTCCCTGATTTTAGCTTACAGTCATAGTCCTGGTAAATGTTATCTCTACCACACTACTATCTGGTGGCTCACTTCATAGCACAACAACTTTCTAACAATACTTTCAAATGAAATCAGACGTCAGAGTCATTTAAACACCTCTTTACGGGACAAAATTACTTAGACTGTCCTAAGACACCATAAACAATGGAATAATTATATTTAGCCACTTACTAGGGAGTTGAATTCTGTATTCTCTTATAGGAAATTCAAATAATTTCAAGACTTAAATCCTGTCTAGCAAAAATATTGCTATTTTTCATTAGAAGTACTATTACGCAGAATGGGTAAGGTTGGAAAGGACCACAGTGGGTCATCTGGTCTAACCTCCCTGCTCATGCACATGGCACAGGATTGTGTCCAGTCAGTTCGTGAATATCTCCAGTGAGGGAGACTCCACAGCATCTCTGGGCAATCTGCTCCAGCACTTGATCACCCACACAGTAAAGTTCTTCCTCATATTCAGGTGGAACTTCTTGTGCCTCAGTTTCTGCCCATTGCCTCTTACAAAATATAATTGCCACTTACAAAAATATAATAAAGACTTACATTCCTTTCTTGTAAAGCTTGTATGTCAACATTTGCTTTCAGCACAACTTTTACTTACTAAAAGAAAAGCCTAATGAGATAGATTCACAAACCAAAGCAAACTATCAGCAACAACTTTCTGATTCTCTCATTTCTCTTTCTTTCTTTTCTTGATCTTCATTTGATCAGATACCCACAGAAGTGTCTGCAACTTTAGACTAAGGAATACAACCAAAATTTAATCTTAAAACAATCAAGTTCTTGATTGTTTCAGTACAGCTTATTTTTATCCCAACTTGACTGACAGCCAATAGGGTTTTAGAAAATAGTTTCAGCATCCTCAAATTTCAGTGGATTAAAGGCAGAACAATTCTTTACTACATTTTTTTCCCTTTTAAATTGAGTTTTAAAAAGCAGGTTTCTTCAATCCAGAAGGTGGCTGTTATGGTGATTAAAAGCTGCAGTTTATCTATTGCTTTCAAAAACTACCATATAAATTCCAATATTACTAACAATCCCACTGCCTGAAATTTTAGACAGTTAAGAACACTGATGTTTAGCAAAGAGCTGGAACATTAACAGGATACTGAAAATTTCCTAGCACTCTACTTTTTGAGCGTGAACAGGTGGTCAGCACTTGATCAGAATAACAACAACCAGTCAAAACTTTAAAAAACCAGAACTCTAGCTCAGTTTCCACAGAATTTTCCACAAGTTTTGGCTGAGGGTTTTTTGTGGGGTTTGGGGCAGGAGGAGGTGTGTTGCAGTTTGTTTGTGGGTTTTTTTATACTTGCTGAACTTAAAATTGAAAACTAAACTCTCTTAAAAAGGTCATCTAAAATAAAGTATTCAGAGAAGTGAAGCCTAACAACAGTATTTCAAACCACATTGTTCTCCCTCCAAGCTAGACACAAGCCTTGTATCCCTATCTACAAACCTCCCTGTTTTAGAAGCATTGCAAACAACAATGCTCTGGGGGGAAAAGGCCACCTTACATAGGAACACACAGCTGAACTCAGTGCTGTCTCCAGGGTTGCTGGTGCTGCCGGCCTCCCTGTCAGCAGCAGGGGGCACAGATAGCAGTGACAGGGGAGTTAAAAACTCCCTTTCCCCACCTCCCTTCTTCAGTCACTGACTCTGTTGCACATTGGATCTGCAATTCTTGGTTTGATAAAGATCAGGGAAACAAAAAAAACCATCCTCTTGGCATCTAATTTTATGTGCTTTAGCCACCTGTTTGAGACATAGCAGAACACAACAGACACACCGGCTGAACCGACAGTCAGCTGGGCTGTCCTTTCAGTGTTCCCAGGCTTGAGGACTAGGAAAACAAGCTACTGCCCTGTGAGAGGTCCCATGGAGTACATGGGGCAGGGGAAATCGGACTGAGGAAGATACACAGTGTAGGAACATGAAAGAAAACAGGTGGCAGCACTTGGTGGCTCTGAAGAGTTACAGGGTGAAATGCAGGGAAAAGCAAGTTGATGGTGAAACTGGAGAGGTATCTAGGAAACAGTAGGGGGCTGTAGATATCTAGGGTATGGTAGAAGGACCAAACCCCAGGCATAAGAACCGACTATTACAGAAGAGGATGTGCAGGCTAAAAGACCCATAGAAACACCACAATCCCAAGCACAATCTCAGCAGGACAAGAGCAGCTGTTAGTGAGCTATTAGCTTCATGGGGATTTACAGGGCAGCAGCGATGTCAGCAGCTGCCATGCCCCTCTTTTGCAGTCATTGCCACAGCTCTTCCTCTGGTTACCCTTGGAGATGACCACAACTCCTTTGGAAGGGGAATTGGCAAAGGGCATGATATCGGTTATCAGGCTCAGTTTTATGAGACAGATGAAAATATTACAGAGATTTTTATTTCACCATCTTGTCAGAAAGATAAGAAATTAGACTTCAAGACCAGATGCAGGGGCTGTCAAGGCAAACAATTTTCAGAGACTGTGTCAACAAAAATACTTAATTGTTGTACTGCTGCTCTTCCAAAGAGTCTTCAATGTGTGCTTTCTGGAGCAGAAGGCAACATTTACTCCCTTGTGTGTCCATGTGTAAAGGAAGTCAAGCAGCAGTTCCCAGGAAGTTCCTAGCAGCAGTTGCTAGGAATGATAAAGAGGAAAAGCAAGGGATGACAAAAAGAACAAAAGGAGGAAGCCCGTAATTTGTATAAGAGGACATACATAGTTAGAAGTGAGATGTTAGGAGAAAATGTGTGTATATATATAATTTTGTTATCGTCCATTCTAACTCTTCCCTTAGTTGTGCATTTCCACAAATTTCATGAGTACAGAAATCAAACTAAAGACATACATCAGTACAAGTTTTGAATGTGACAAAATTCTGCAAAAGAGCAAAAAGACTCTGCAATCTCTTTGAGTATGTAAGAGCAACTGTCATTTCCAAAAGCCATGACTCAGAAATGCTAATTCTGTCCAAATTACTAAATTACTCAGGATGACAATAAGAACTTTTCAGAGATTATCTGAAATCTCAGCTATGATATGAAATGCCATTTAGACTGATGATTTTCATAAGCCTCTCAGCAAACTCTTGTCTCAACCTCATCCCTGTCACCACATTAAAAATTCCTCTCAAATTGCCAAGCCCCAGCTGTGCCATTCTGCACCATCTCAGAACAGCCTGGAGACGTGACATCTCCATCAACACCAATACACACACTGGACAATGACAAACTGCATGTCTGTCACAGAAGGATCTTTCCCCTCCGTGTTGCGTACAGTTACAACCTTTGTAAAATGCAGTGAACCAAAATTTATAAAGAAACAAAAAAAAGTGTTCTTCTTAATTGGTTATAAAACATAGAAAATTCATGCTTAAGTTTCCTTTTCTCCCCAACTCTCTGACAGTCTTTAAGAAAGACCACAAAATTTTTTTCTGTTTCTGTTTTCCAGTTACACAGCCCAAGACTACAAAAGCTGACCCAGACCACATAGAGCTACTATTCTAATAAGTTGCTGCAGACATACAGCTATCTTGCAGAATTATTTATCTTCTCATTGGAAGATACACATCATTAAGTAAAAATCTGACCCTTTAAGCAAGTCTTACGTGAATACTATCACTGATGCTTAGACTTTCCTTGATTTTGTTTTCCCACACTGGTTCTCGTACATGAGGTCTTCTAATGCTACTCCACTGAAGAACCACAGAAGACTGGGTATCGATCAAATTAAAGTTTTAGACCAGTAAGAAGAAAGGGACTGGTGTAAGCAGGGCTGCTTCAGGATGGGGGGCCAAGCTGAGGCAACTCTGGAAGAGTCCATGCCCTCACCAACAGGGCACCCTTCCCCAGGACTGCAGCCAGCAGGCAGACCTGGGACTGTGTTACAGACTCCAGAGACAGCCCCAACACAGCAGGATGAGCCCAATAGCCCAGTCTGGTGCAAAAAGAGATAGAGCTACCTTGTAGTTATGAGTGGCCCATACAGCAGAAGAGCCAGAGACAGACCCAGTGCTCCACCACACCTACTGGGTGAGCCTGCTCAGGCTGCTGCTACTTGTAGCTAATTAAAGAGAAATATAATTAATTCTAGATTGCTTAGAAATAATATTTTAGAGTCTTGTTTTCATGATCTTTGTAGTTCTAAGTCTGAGAAAGCATGAGCTTAATCTTCTTTTGGGTATTGAGAAGTCTAACAAACATAGATCTAGGAGTTCGAGATGCAGGGACAAAGCCCCACCACATTCTTCAAGATTTGCAGTGGAATTCAGAGTATTAGGAAGACATTATGTTTCCATGTACACGCACAGAAACACATGGGTGTACAGCCATAGGATTCTGTGCTGCATGGCTTTTATCTTATTTGCATTTTCTCAGTTTTATGCTGTGCTCCACTAAGATGAGGTGGGGAGTCGAACATTCTGGAAAGAGCAGGGGAAAAAAGTCCTTTGCCATGACAGCTCCTAATAGTTCCTTACTCCTCTGCTCTGAGGTACTGCTGGATGTATCAGGCTAGGGAATCACATCAGTGAGCTGCCAGTCAGCAGCCTTTTCAATGGCTTAAGAGAGGAGCAAAGAGTAAAGCCACGGAACTGTTGAAAAATGGATGCCTTCTGAGGTATCAGAGGAGGTGGCAGAACTTTCTGCAAATCAGAGTTAATGAAGTAGTTGTAGCCTTCACCTGGCACATCTTTTCACCACATTACAGACTGTTTCTTGAAGGGATAATGAGGGCATGGCCTGCACCACGATGACTTTACCCCTGGCCTCAGCCACCCTCTTGGAGCAGCCCTGCTCAGGTTTCTCACTGACAAATAGTTATTTTGGTAGTTTATGGCTTCCTTGGAGGTTCCAATAGTAGTCACAGAACTCCTTTCTCCCAAAGACAACTACCACATTTCAAATTGATAGCACCAATGTGGTACACATTGTGAAAACAAATGGCTTAAGTGTCCACGCAAACTATGCACAGTCTTTGATTTACCCTTAATAAACACAACATTGTTGACACAAAAAAGGCCCTATATAAAATTTATTGTTTGATATAAATCCTCAAAGGGAAGATAATTGATATTACTGTTCCTATGCCATCCCATCTTTCCAGTCAACAGAGACATTGTAGGATTTGGTTGATCAAGCTGACAGTCTGTTTTCCTAAGGCTATCAGCAGCCAGCATAAGTCAGAGCAGCCCTGAGGTTGATTTAATCTATACTGATGGACCTGGTGGAACAAACTGACCTCAGAATGAACTTCATCCTACCTTTTTAGCCTTTTTCCTTACCTAGGCTATATGCTACTCAGTGTAGCTTATTGAGTGTATAAATATGGATACACGCATGCATTTTATTTTTCAGTTGAAAAATTGAAAGCCACTGAATAATTTCCCTAATTCTTAAGTAGGTCTAAGACTGCCCCCAGGAAATTCTTTCCTGCTTTTCTTTTGAGCTGAAATATAATTTGGGCAGTTCAGCCAAAGCAGTGTAAATAATCATGCAGAGTAGTCAATATTGTTCATAGTTTCCAGAGGTTTAACACACTTAGATGGCATCTGGACCACTGATATAAATAAAAAGTATCCTTTCAAGAAACTAGTTTTTAAAAGGCCAACAATTTTTGTAACTCCATAACCCAGTAATATAGTGCTGCCACTACAAGTAACAGGCTCTAGGCTTAGTATTGAGTTTGCAAGACCATGGCACAGAGTTTTGCCACCTTTGCTTTGTCTAAACTTATCTTAATAAGCCTTCAGTTTTGTTTTTGACTTGGATTAGTTTTACCTTTTCTTTTTGTTTTTTTTTTTTCTGGCCACATGACTACGGCTATTTGCTTTACTTTCATTTGTCATTGTATAGTGCCACTATAGTTTTACACAGATAGAAGTAACAAGTGACCATTTAGTGCAGAATGAGATATTTATGATTAACAAAACAGTGCAGAAGAACACAGGCTCAGTATAATAGCAAGCGCCTTGAGAAGCAGGGACATGGGATGCACTGTACTGGAATACAAGTCTGGGATGATAAGAAAAGGGGAACAGGCCCTTTTCTCACAGGTTCTGAGAACCCCATGACTATAAACAATTCACCAGTGCTCATTTAAAATGCAGAACTGTAACTGGACAACACAAATTTATACTTATCAAGTAAAAAAAGCCAAGGTAGCTAACAAATGTAAAAGATACCATACACATTCAGGTGTACCACATAAATTTAGATGTATCATAGAGATGAAAACAAATGGAGAACAAGTAAGGTATAAAAGCACATCAGTAAACATAAGTGACCCCCCAAATACACCCTAGAGGGAAAAAGAAACCATCAACACCACATTCCTCCAAGCAAAGGACTACAGACTTGCCGTGACAACCACATCACCACCCAGCTGCGGCCACCGACATTATGACTCAGAGCTGCAGTGGAAAGGTAAGTATAACCCCAGGGAAAGAACTAGAAACTAAGTGGTCGTGTAACAATTTTAACTGTATTACTGTTATTAGGAAAATTTTTGGCAAGGGGTATTACCATAATACTGGTATTTCTGTCTGAAAGTATTTTGTGTAATAATACATCTTGACTAATGGTGATTTGTGGCTTAAACTGTTAAGATTTCAATTCTACTAACAAATTATTGCTTTATGCAAAAGGCATTTGCCCATAAGCAGGATTTATTTTGCCCAGTCTTATGCTAAATCAACAGTTCTCTACAGAAACAAATAACTAGAACACATCATTGAGATCAACCTATAAGTATTATGGTCTATTACTGTGATACTGAAGCTTTCCGACTTGCTGCATGCTGAATTTATTGCTACCTATAAACCTCTACAATAATAAACCATAAATATTTAATGGTCTCACATGCTTACCTGACTCAGACCTCCAAGATCTTTTGGCAGATATTCTCAATTTTCTAAGAATAATATACATATAAAAATGCACATATTCTGATTAGCTCACCCTAAATTAACTTTATTGTTACATATTTTGAAAGGTTGTTTGTGACTACATCCTTCAGAAAATTTGCCTAAATGTCTTTGTATTTTAATGTTTTTCGACATTTCTGAAGTGAATAAAATCACTGAATAAAATTTTTCTTAAAGAAAAATTCCAAATTCAAATTAATTTCTTTTCTTTCTGCATTCTGGGATCCTCGTTCGAGGATACGGATAACTTTTTTCAAGTTCTTTTTTATTACAGAGCTTCTGCTGTTCCTTTTTGGTTCTTTGTGAGTATTGCTTGAAAGTTGTCCTTGTTTTGCTTTTCTGTGTTCACTTCTCCCACCATGTACGCTCCCAAACTATCCAAAGTTTAAATCCACATATGATATACTTTTGGTGCTCATGTAATAAAAGACTTTCTAAGGAAGGATAAAAGTACGCTTTCCTACGGCAGCAGTGAAGGGCAAGAATATGACAAGGTACCGCTACAATCTTACCCCAAAACAGTGTTCATTATTCAGTAAGACCATCTAATGCCTTATATCTTTTGCATTAAGACACTGAAGGAAATTTTTAGCACAGAGTAACAATGTTCCTATTTTCCCTGTCTATGAGGCGGGATCAACCTTTGCTGCAGAAAAAGACACACTGTGATACCTACAGCTCTGTCGAATTCATGTAACTTACCGAAAGTGGTTGTTTTCCTGTGCTGTGTAACTTGTATTCTTGCATCTTGAACCAACATTACAGAAAAGGGTTCGCATGAAAGGATAAAGGCCCCGACCTGGTAAATCACGAGCTTCTAAGTAACCTAAAACCAAGCAGAGGCAGAATCAAGGCCAGTGACATGGCAGTTGCAGACTGTACCACCACACTGTGTTCCCTTCTCCTAAATAGCATCTTTGTCACCTGAAAGTGATGAAGTTGTATCAATGGTAGGTGTCCCATTTAAGAAAAACTCTGTCACCACAGAAACCACAGAGTAACCTCTATGTCAGACTGTGACAACAGGGTATATATGACATTTAAGAGCGATCTTTGAAAAGCTGAATTTCCTGGTAGTAACACTATTGCAATATCATATACTTGCTAGCCCAAAATCATGTGTGACTTGGAAAAGAATATAGACTTCTTCACAAAACAGTATCTTGTCACAGGCTTTCATAAGATGAAGGAACTGGTATTCAGCAATGTCTGAACATGTATCCATCGAGACGGTCTAAACAGCAGCTTTTCCACATCTCTGGAATTATCCACATCTCTCCATAAAGAACATACAGGCTATGTTCTCTCCAGCTATTTCACTGTACAGATCTAGAATTGTTTTACCAAATTGATTTTTAATGTAGCTAAAGAGGGTTTATCCCCATTTTACTGACAATGGTGAATAATAGAATAATAAACTGAATAGATTATAATATCATAAATAACTCTTTTCTAAATGAAGTTAATGTTTTACAAGATAAAAGCAAAAAGAACTTTATAAAGTGGAGTTAGTCATAAGAAGTGTTAAAGGAAATGGAAGAATTTATTATTTACAAAATATTAATTCTAAATCCCAGGAAGTATGTAGAGGTAAGGTTCATCTTGTCTAATTGTTAATATCTACTGGAGAATTATTTACCTCTGAACCAGTCATCTAAAATCCATTATTCAATTGAAAGAAATAAATACAACTAAAACCCAAGTAACCCACCTTATATCCAAAATTGATCTCTAAAACGGCTCTGAAAAATCAGAGCTTAAACTTTGTATCTCTCCCACCTAAAAACAGCTTGCTCAGGTCCACAGCTAGACAAGATTGAACCCCACTTTAGGACTCTTTCCAGTGACTCCACTACATTTAAGTCCCCTGTTTTAGGATATCATTAGTATTTGCTAAATCTTTTTACAAGCAGAGGCAACCAAAATAGAACACCAGTGAAACAAAACATACAGTTTTCCTTGTATTTTGGGGGCTCCTGGAAGCGGATTGCAGCTAGAATCAAGAACAGCACACATGGCCACAGTATTTCAGCGAGAGATAGGACCTGAAAAGGTAAATCAAAACATCATAAGTCTATAGAAAGAAGGATTTGGGAACAAATCACTAAAAATCATATATCTTTTAATAATAAAAAAATTAAATATCTCTTTTACAACTACTTAAGGGAAAGTAAGATCATTGAAGTAAATTAATAATAGATACTTCTATTTAAAATCCTTATAACTTTGTGAAATACACTGGTCACAGAATGAAAAAGTAGTTTTCTCTTCTATTTATAGTGTTAGTAGGACATAAACGCCCAAATAGACTGAACAGAAATAAAAAGCACAGAGACCAATTGTCTCTATTTTCAGCAACAGAAACGAAGAAACTGCCATTTAGTCAAGTTTCAAAAGACTTCTAGACTCACTGATAACAGTGTTAGGAAAGTGTAAACAGCAAACTCGGTAACAGAAACACAGTCGAAATGACAGCCAGGCTGAAGATCTCCCATTAGAGGCTGTTAAGCATACTGAGGATTTTATTTCTAAACTGTCAGAGTTGAACCAAATCCCATGGAGGAAGTGATTCCTGAACTTGGGTATGTTGGAAAAATGCCTGAGAACAGTAACATAGTGCTTAAGAACAAAATCCAGTGTCATAGTCTTCCTTGTGGAGAAGGACTTCTCTGCTGAACATGGGGCAAGAAGACAACAAAAGAAAAGCAAGGTTGGTGCTTAAAAATTTTTAGGGATCAGCAAGAGCTGACTGCTCCCCAAGGGGCAGGGATCCGTGCATGGCAACACCAGCCAGTGGGGCAAGGGACCCACCCCAGGAACTCCCAAGGGGAGCAGGACAGGCCCCGCCATTGCAGCCAGCCTCCACCAGAGTCCAGATCCTCAGTCAATGCCATGGCAGAGCCATGGTCAAGCCAGAAAGACAGTGGCCAAGCGCAAGGGCTGAGCTGGAAACCAGTGTTCCTCCGACTTCAGCCAGGTGGGAGCAGAGGGCACAGAAACCTCACTTTGTCTGGATCCTGGGCCCTGGTGAGGCTGCTTATGGCCACTAAAGCTTAGCAGAGCTGCGGGGCCCCAGTGGCATCCTCCCCTCCTTGGCATGTTCATCCCTTGCTGTGGAACAGAGCCATGGCTGTAGGGTATCCATGGGCTGTCTGTGGGGAATGGAGCCAGGTGCAGCAGCTGAGGAAAGGGGCACTGCAGAAGAGATTTGGAGGGAATGTCACCAAGCTGCCCAGGAGGGGCTGGAAAGGGAGCAGGCTGCCCCTGGGGGCACACGCCACCACAGCCAGTGCTGCGGGAAGGTCCCATGAGAAGTTCAGGTGGGGGATCAGGGCAGTGGGAGACCAGAGCTTGGGGGAGCTTATAGGGGGAGGCCCTGGACAGCCACAGGCTGGGCTCCCTCAGAAAGCTCACCTCAGGGCTCAGGGCAATCCCAGATGGCAGCCAGGACAGAGCACCAGGCAGCTGCTCCCTGAAGGGCAGGGAGCCAGAGGGGATGCTGGGACAGCAGGGCCCTTGTCAGGGAGGGCCTGCCCTGCTGTGCCCGGGCAGGGCAACAAGCTCCGCTGGGAGCCTGGATCGCCAGGTGAGCCAGGGCTATGGCTGAGCCAGGAAACCAGCCTGTAGTGACAGCATTCAGCATCAAACACAGCCCTGCCACCTCTGGCAGAGTCAATGGGAGGATGGGACAGCTAGGACAGAGACTGCTGCGTCTGCTGACAGGAATTTGGGATAAATATAAGAACCGAAAAGGCAGCTGCAGAGGCAACAACAACAGGTTGGAGGACTCAATGAATCATCAGCATGCTGCAGACATTAAGCATGCAAAATTGATCTCAATAGTAAGTTATTTGTGGCATATGTGGGAAAGTAATGCCACTGTATAAGATATATTTGTGCTTGAATGAGAAAAGCATCCACGGAAGGTCCAAAAAGAGGCATTTGTGAGATTGCAGGATTGCAGTCCTTGCACAGCTGCTTTGCCCAGGCACTGGGAGGAACTGGAGTCTGAGAGCTCATGTTATTCTGAGGAGCTGTACCTGGGGGGAATAGTGAGTTTGGGTAATGGAGCCTTAGGGCCCAGCTGATAAAAGCAGACAACTTTGTGATTGTTCACTCAGGATTTTGGAGGTTTGTGTGTGTATGTGGTTTTTTGTTTTGTTTTAGGTTTTTTTGCAGGGATGCAAAAACATATGTGTACAAAACAGAGGACACTCATCGGTAAGCAGCTCTCAGGGGATGTTTATAACTCTTAAAGTGTGGAAGAAATAAAGGAGTGTAAACTATAAAAGACAGAAGGAGGGCAAAGATGACTCTCGGTGTAGGGGCAGATAAAGAACAAGAATTATACCTGCATTTTCTGCCATGCTTAACATTAATCCAAAATGAAAACTACTACTACTAACAACTTTTTTAAAAAGGCATAGTTTTAGAGTAGGCTATGTTTCTGTTTTGTTCTAATAATCATATCAGTGACTACACACTCCAAGGATTTCACAGCCTGATTTTAAATTCCAAGGGTCCTCTAAATTAGGGTATCAGAACAAGAGAATTTAGGAACCACTTTTCATCCTTTACCTAGATACAAATTTGGATGGTAATAGATTATTTATTATTTATTATAACTACTTAAACAATAGTTAAGAAATGCATAGATAGAAAACTAAAGTAGTACATTTGCCTGGTAGTGTGTATCTCCTGAGCTTCTAAAATCTGTAATTCTGAAGCAAAAGCTTCTGAAACAGAAATGAGAACGTGTCTTCAGCACAACTGCAATTTCAAGCTCCAGCTGATGCCCAAATATACATAATAACTTGTGCTGTCTTTGAACCATGTTAATAGGAGGTGCTGATGCCAATCTGAATTTCATTCAAAACACCTGTTCCTTATAGAAGGCTTATATCTGTCACACACCCTTCATCTTTCACTGTGTAATATCAACTAATGCCACATGATATTCATGACACATTGTTAATTCAACAGAGCTCATTTGTCTTCTAGCCCTAACTATTGATAAATAACCATGAGGAGACTATTGCTTTATACAGACAGTTCTACATGATATGAAACAGAGCTGAAGCATATCAGATCTTTCTCTACTTTTCAGATTCACAAGGGTCTGACCTGCCCTTTGCACAGGTGGATGATCCACCTGGATTTCTCCTCAGGTAACTGCAGATGGAACACCTTCGCAGCTCAATGGTTGCACAACAGGCACATAAGGAGGGTTTGCAAGTTCCCCCAGGGCAGGTCTTGGCTCTCAACAGGTAGAATTAAGTTTGCTTTGGGTTTGCAATTCTTGGTTTGGAGAAGTCTGCATCTCAGTGAGCTCTCTATTCAGTAAAGCTACCAATTAGGCAAACTTAAAACTTACATGAGGGAAAACTACACAGAAGAAGACAATAGATCCACATGGAGGAGAGCAGGAGATACTGAGGAGCCAATTGATGCACACTGATTGAACATACAGAAGTGTTTAGAAATGAAGAAGAATATGATCAACAGCATCCTTCCCCAAAAAAAGTCTTTTATATTAAAAGGCATCACTTGTAATAATTTGGTGAAGAAATTTTCTCTAAATCACAATTTTATTTAACATAAATATTTCTGGAACTAAAAACTGTGTGTTTACTTAATTGAGATAATCTTATCCAAACAGCCAACATGCTTCATTGTAAAGCCCCAGATCATCACAGACAAGTGAAATCAATGTCAAACTATTAACTGAAGTGACTCTTTTTTTCCCCAAAAAAATGTTGTTTCACTTGAGAAAATTCACTTCCTTCTGTCTTAAATTAAAAAAATCATTTCAATCACAGTAAAGGTGAATGACATCTCATATTTAGGTATCATTTTAACTTTGATTGCTGTAGAAGTGGCTGTCACATTCTTCAGCATATTGGAATTTGAAAGGTTCAATTAAGCTTTGTAGAGTGGACAAAAAAGGAAATTTAGAAGTATATGCAATTTTAATGCTCATTCCCTGCATTCCCTGTATCTAGATTTTGATCACAGTCATGCAAGCTTTCTTATATTACCAATGAGTACCTGTAAGGTGAAGAAAATTGATTTTCACCCTTGCCACTACTACCATCACTGCTAGTATCTAATGTTAATTAAAAGATAAGCTGTGGCTCTTAGAAACTTCTATGAGATTTTCTATCACATTTGCAAAGCATTGCTGTATTCAGCCATTTTAGAACTAAAACAACCCATTGTTATTCTCTACTTGTATTTTCAACAATTAGATGACCAAAGGCAAAACAAGAACCACTTACAGCCACCCTGTCCATAGCAATCTGCAGTAAAAAGGGAAAACTGAAAGATACGTTTTTTCCAACAGATACTAAAAGATTTAAAATATTCCTTTTTTAATCATTTTCAAGCACTCACCGGTTGCCTCACACGGCAGAGCCAATTTTTCCAAAACAGAGCCTTGAACTGGTGTACAATGTGCCCCATATTCTCTTTTCTTTCCTTCATCCACTTGCTGAGTGGCTTCTTAGGGACTTTCTAACTCAGAATCATCTCACAAAGCAGTCCAAACGTATTATTCAGAAGCTGATTAATTCCAGCACTAGAGAATAGTGCAAGAGATTTGCCTGCTTCCTGAGAAAAGATGAGATTATGTTTCTGCCTCTTGTTTTTCATTCGTTGAGGAATCTCATCTTTCCGTTTGCTTCTCAGTGCAATGAACAGTAAGGGGACGGGTTTGTATAAATGCCCTTGGGGTGCTTTACTCCAGCATACATTCGGCACTTGTTTCGACTTTTCTGGAATAAAATAAATGCAAATGACAGGGGGGAAAAAAGAATATGTAACATACATTTGTCTTTTTCTAAAGTTGGGTGACTTTCTGTCACTTCAGTGTTTATGTCACTTTGTTTGCATATGCTTAGATTTTGGAAAAAAAAAAAAGAACAGTAGAAAAATAAGCACACTGTTTAACCACATAGTCCTAAAAATGTCAGTATGCTTCTTGAACACCCTTATGAGTACACATCTAGCACTGTAGTGGACCCATTGCATCATCATATGACTGTTGAATTTTTTCTTGTAAAGGATGTACGTTTGACATTCTCTTTCTCCACTATACAAAACCTACATAGAGGCAGAATATTCTGACAAGTCGGAAAACTATGTTAATTAACTGCCAGATGCCACCCAGGATGAAAATCAGTTTTATAGCAGCAGTTCCTTTAGCAAAGACGATGGTGGGCTATTCCTGGAGCTGTGTGAGGGGATCTTCAGGAGGGGAGCCTATGCAGATCTGTGGTAGCAGGGCCACTGGGAGACACAGCAGGAGTTTGATGGTGCAGAGGATGGCTACCTTACCCATCAGGAGTGCCATTGTGAACAGAGCAGTAAACTTTCTGTATGTTTTGCTCTACTCAAATGAATTACCTGAGGTAGAATCTGATGCCCAAAAGTTCTCTCTGTGGTCAGTAGAGACACCTAACACAGCCATTATAGAAGGTAATTCAGACTGCCTAGAATCTGAATCATGAATCACACAGACATAGGACAGCATGATGCCTGAACAAATATTTTTTATTTGTCATTATTGACAAGTAAATTGCATCATTACACTTTTTGCAAAATGTATTACTATTGAATGAAAGACACATCTTACATTCACAGCTGTTTTTCCACATTAAGAGTAAAATCCCCCCAAAATGTAAAAAGTTTTTGGATACAGAGACACCACAGAGTAATTCAACCTCCATAAGCCAAGGCAGCAATTTAAAAAGTTAATAAATCTGATGTTTCTGCAATGAACAACTGCACATCTGCAGTTCTATTGAGTTATGCCAGTTTCCATATAGGATGAGGATCAGCTAGTGTCCAGTGCCTTAGCTTGCCTTTCCCAAGCTCTGGGTTTGGGTCACCCAGCAGCAGTTTTTGGCCCTCCAGAGGGCATTGACAAGTTTTGTTACTCCACTTCATGGTAAACTGACTGATTAGTCTGTTAAAATCTTTGAAATGGTGCAAGCTACTCTTTTAATTTTTACCTTTGCAATGGGTTCAAGGAGTAGAGAAAAAACAGGCTAAGTAGGTGTCATGAATTCATAAATTTTTACATATTGGTCAAAATCATCTCCTAGCAAAGCAGAAATCACAGATGCAGTCATGGCAGAACACAACTAGTTAAACACCTTTATTCCTCAAATATGGTGGGATTTCCTTTTATTCTCTTTACTCTGAGACTGAAAAAATACTGAAGTAATCATTTAGCTTTAAATAGAAATGTGAAAGTCCTCAGGACATACTAAAAAACTAAGTAGTTTAGTGTTTACCTGACTGTTGTTAAGCATATCTGTACCTCTGAGGCAGGATTAATTAATACCTCACCAAGGAGTTCCACTTCACACCTGGAAGGCACTTCTGCTTTTAGTCAAGTAATACTAAAATCTCTGCTATTTCAGAGTATGGACAGTAATTTTTCTCACTAGGATCAAAGGCAAAATTCTGAGATAGCTTGGATGAAAATTCTGCACACAGTTGAAGTATGCATTTTTAAACAAATATTTTTCAATAACTGCAATTGAAATGTGTGTTTTTATTTGTGTGGTTTCACACAGCCTTTATGGAAAGCTGGGAAGAAGAATCTATAGCATGTGATTTGTAGAAAATTATAAACTACTCAACATAATGAATTACAAAAAGTTACTTAACAAAGCAACTGATATGGAAGAGAGTTCCTGACTGTGTGAGCCAAAACAGCTCACATGAACCGTTTGCCAAATGGTTTTGAACGAATCATTCTGCAAAATCTCTGCTCATCTGTGTGATCTGTAAAATTTATTACGCTCTATATAATTACATACTCATAAATGTGGTATTCTATTTTTAAATGCTAAACAGCTTTTCATGGATAGAGGAAACAATTATTTTGTATGGAATTAGTGTTCAGTACTAATGAACTACTGACTCCTCATTTTACTATATAAAGCACTCAACAAACACCTTTCACCATTCAGTTCTGTTGACTTCATTTGTCCTCCTATCTCATAGTCCTTTCCTATAGAAATTCCTTCTTGCCTAGTATGGTGTCCTCCAGTAGCAGACTCGTTTTTTCTAGAACAAAATTTAGGAAAGTAAAAGGTACCCCATGAACATTCCACCAAGAACAATCCCTGTACTGACATTCTGAGACATTACTTCTAAAAGTTGTATGAGCTCGATTGTATTATTTTCAATGTCATAGAAATATGACAATTATTGAATCAAATGATCACCACCTGCCTCACTCCCTCGCCAAACCAAACTCTTGGCACAGAAAACATGTTAATAATAAAAATAATGCACATAGGCAGGAAAAGTAAATAGGCTGGGAATATTTTTGGAGAGATGTGTCACCACCTGTATTGCTGCCATCCTGGAAGCTCATTTGAATGCCCTAGGTTTCATCAGTACAGCATCAAGCAGTATCCCGTGCAAGTACCAGCCTTAAATAGCTATATTAACTATATAATTATTTCATTATAAGGAACAGCTAATAGCTATATTAACTTTATGTTTTCAGAGCTTATTAACAGAGTGTCTGTAATCAACAGCAGCATCTTGAATATTGCAGGGCAAATTAGAAAGGGATTTCATCATGTGCTCCACTCCTTATGGAATGAAAAAAAACCAAACAGGGTCAGAATTGGATCCTACAGTAAGGAAAAGACAGAGTGACCTGCCCTTTTCTGCTTTTGCTTAGCTTTGGCAGGCTTTGTCTCAGTTTTAACTTAAAACTTTACTCTTATAATATGCAAGTTATTCAAAACCACTGGTGCAGAAAAGGCAGAAAACCTCCTGCAAGCATTCAGCTCTGGTTTTAAAACTTGACTGCATCATAATAGCATACCATCAACACTTCACGTCTAGCCTACAGTTTTAATACAATGTAATTAGAGTAGGCTGGCAAGCGCATTCAAAGAAACATAATTTCATGTGTTAAATAGGTTAAAGCCCAGGAGCCAAAAATACTGTTTGGTAGACAGGAATGCAGTCAAATCATGTGAGAATATGGATGGAAATCTGGCAAACTAGCCTATTTTCCTATCACCACCCACCATTTCTTTCACAAGGTTTATTGAGTGATCACAAGGCTTTTACTCTAACATTAATAGGAGTACTACTTGTAGTACTCCCAGACCTGTGTCCCAGACAAAGTGTCTGCAGGTTGACATCAATAGTAGCATCTTTCCTTGGAGACACTTCCTGGGTGCAAAGTTAGGGCATGATGAAAAATGTTAGTTGTGGGCAAGGTTAAATAATAAGGCTGATTAAAATGGAGCTACATGTTAACCAACTAAACAGACCCAATCTCTCAAAGGAGGATGGTGGTTTGTTTGAGCTTCTGGGAAGCACTAGGAATTTTACTCTTGTAAAATGACATACAAATACTATGCCATTAAATTGAAAATTTTTCTCATAGTTATAAGCTCAGCACCAACAAGAAGCATCTGGAATCAGGTTTCTGTGTTGTGAAAACAGACTCTGTCTTTTGCTGCTGCTTCACTTTGTTTGTAGCCTGAGCAAAAGCACTGTCCCTGTCAGCATTACTCTTTCTTCCATTATTGTACCATGGAGTTTCAGATTTAATGTTGCTCTGTTCAGTGACCTCCTTTCTCTTCAAGCAGAAGATTTTTTGAACTGCAATTTTATCCATACTCTGGAGTATAATATTTAATGGCAATTATTTTAAAGATAAAACATGCATTTTAGTCACTCAAAGACTGATAAACTTTCAGGGAAACCAAACCTCAGCATCTTGTATCAAACTGTAACAGTGTCATCAAATCACACTGCTGTGCTTTTTTCTACTCAGTTGTTGTGTGCAGATTCAGTTCCCAAAGCCCAGTTTGCTGCTTGCACTACTGTGCACTGCAGTCAGAATATAGCTGGCTGCTGATGGGCAGGTCTGAAAGCATTCACCTGTCACTTGTCAATGGAAATGAAAAACATCCCTGATTCAACCATATAAGTATTTTATTTAGGAATATATATTGAGATCCAGACTTGAGATGAAAACCCAGTTCCGTAACACAATTCACTGAAATATCTTTTCAAGGAATAATGTTAAAAAAAAAAAAAGAAATATATTTTCCATAAATACTGAAATTACTGAATTATTTTGCTTGGGTTTTTAAAGGACAGTTAAGAAAATTTGTAGTTCAACCATTCTGGACATAGGTCATTCCAAAATAATCCTTTTCAGGATTTCTCATACCTTCCATTAAAGAAAAATGCAAAAGTAAAATGCCAGAAGTAAAAATCTACTCCTTCAAGTCACTAACTGAATTACTGCACTTTCTCAGTCTCTTGCAAATGTGAAACCACTGCATTATAGCATGTCTTCATTATAGTCTCAGGCATTTCTTTAACAAAATGGTAGGAATGGGTCAGAACACCATGAATCACAGAACAAACCATTGGTAGAAACCACTGTTTCCTCCCTTCACTCTTCCACCCTATTTGTACCTTCTACCTTTCTTTGCTTTTATTCCTTCTGATCCCTGGATTAAATTGATTCTGTAGTGTATTGGTAGGGGCAGGGTGGCACATAGAACCATAGCAGGCTCTTGATTTGAAACAGAGGTTTCTGATGTTTGAAGGATTTTTAAACCTACCACAAGACACTGCACTATGTAATATTGAACATATATGTAATATCACGTGTGTTTTTTTAAAATATCACCACTTTAAATCCTGATTTATGTTCTACAGAAAGAATGTGAATATTAAATAACTGAAGTGCTTATAAAACCTGTAACTATTATATAACTTTCTATGGATGTCTCTGTAAAACCTACAGGAACGTAACTTCACAGCCGGATGCACACAGCTGACTCACTTCTTTATCTCCCTGTCCAGTTGCAGTCACAAGGGGAAATACAATTGTTCTTATCAGGGTAACATTCTGGCAAGTTTCCTCTGAAGCTAGGAGAGGTATTTTATTGCATGCCAGATGTGTTTGTAGAGCTGCTTCTTGCATTAGGATAACAGCATCAGAGGACGGTGATCACAGGAAGCAGGAGGATACTTGGTCTCTTGAATTCTAATTTTAAGCTGTCATAAACCCCTTTATTCCACTTGGTAGGAAGCACAGAAGAAAAATATTTTAGCAGACAAAAATGTACAGTGTCCTAAGGAACAGTGAGATGGAGAAAGGACATATGGTGAATGGATCATCTTCAAGGGACTTCTGCCAGGGTCTTGGGCATTGATTTAATACAGTAGTTGCATCACCCCACGAATGCCTGACCCGTAGCTCCAGCTCAGCCAGGCCACAAGACCATCAGCATGCAGTACATAAGAGTTTTCATATTAGTCCTCAAGATAGAAGTGCTTACTTTATATGACTGTAAATACAAAAGCTTTGTAGTTTCAATTGACAGTACATGCCGTTAAAATGACTCAAGAACCTCTTTTTAACCTGTTTCTAGATTCTTGGTGTCCTTCTTTTAAAAAGACAATCACACCATTTCAGATTCATACTCCCAGGACAACTGCAGTAATATGCTTCCCCAGCCAAAGAGCCACATTAGGTGTTTGTTTGTTTTCTAGCTAAAGCATTTTTACTTCTCTTTAGGTGCTTCTTAGTAACTATTTCTTGTACAACAGCAAACTGTCTCCTCCAAGCCCATACTGGCCAATTTGGTATAAGCTTTTCTTCACACTAGAGTGCAGCACGCTGTTTCCAGTGATGTCCTTTTCATCTCGTTACTGTTTTGAGAACAGGACGTTGCAAAGAAAAGATGTGCTTCATTGCAGGTTTCCCAAAGGACCTCACAAGCTTTGTCAATGACTAGGTAAGCACTAGGCATGGTTAAACACAGATTTTTTTTTTGTTAATTATTACAACTTTTTTAAAACAAGGCATAAACAGTTTAAACAAAATGTGGAGCCATTTCCACCGACCTCATTCCTTTAAGCTTAGGGAAAAAAGGTTTTCTGTGAAAACTTACATGCACTGTACATACTCATCCTAAATGAGAAAGTGTGGTTTTAAAATTAAAAGAAGATTAAATCAGTAACATTTAAAAAGTTACTAATCTGTTCTCCAGCTGAAAATTCATCAAATTTAAGGAGGTTGATTCTTATTGGCAGTTTTCTGTTCACGAGAGTTACCCTTCCTTTTTGAATGTTTCCATCACATTGCTTCCGGTCTCTGTCACTTGCTGAACGTGCTGACTACTAACATCACACCCTCATAGTTCTAACTCTTGTGCTTGTTAATAGTGTGCAGATTACAATCCTCAAAAAGCAAATCTCATTTTGCTGGATCAGCAACAGCTGTTCTGAGAGCTTATTCAGACCCTTTTGACCTGTGACCTTTTCTAGGACTGAACACCCCACGCCAGTAGAAAGAAGAAAATAAAAAACTCCAACACATTTTCTTTAGCTGACCACATATTTATATTCTAATCAGAGCAGCAAAGTAGCAATGAGTATGATTTCTAAAAAAATTCCAAACACTTAGGCCAATAATAATGGAAAAAACTGCAACTGCAGAAGGGTTTTTGATGGTATGTACAGTCAATAGATATTCTCCAGTTCTTCAGAAGAACTAGAAACCATTGCAACAGTGAATGTTTTGTCCTGAAAACATGGAGATGAAAACCAATTAAAAAAGGAAAAAAAAAAGCTACCATAATACAGGCCTGTGAACATGCTGTACATCTGAATGCCGATTCCTCTTCATAAGCAGAAGGAGCCTTGCTTCAGCAAAAGATTGCAAGTTCTTCAATGCATAAATGTTTCCTGGATATTGATTTAATTGTATAGTTAAAGTATGGTTGGATAAACACCTAAGAAGTACAGATATTCAACAGCTCAGTGTCAAGTCCTTCAGGCTTAGAAAATTCAGTCCCAACACTCTGCAATTTCATTTAATTTTAATATAGGAAAATAGTATTGTTTATTTGTCAAAGTTTGCAAAAAAAATAAACTGCATTCACTTTAAGTTTTCTTTACAAGTGAAGCAACAAAGACAATTATAACTTACATAATTTTTATAACAATGAGGAAGGGATTAACATTTTTAAGTTAATTTGGTGGTTTGCAAGTATTTGGCAATAAAGTTTGATTTCTTTCCTAGTTTTTTCTTTTACAGCAGGGATAAATAAAGCTTTTTTATATATTATAGCAGGCTTGTCCTTTACAACAGATCCACTTTCCAGTTCATGGAAAAGTGAGTTTTATATCCAGCAACACATAACTAAGCAAAGCTTAACTGAAGTCCATTCAGCACATTCAGTTCCCAAAGAACAGTGACATAAATGATTAACTTCCACAGACACACGGAATGCTGTAAGTCATCCTGAGGCAAAAGACTTGTAATGCACAGAAGTTGTAACCGTGAGTTCATCTGTACAAAGGCCTTCTCTTTCTTGAAAACAAAGATGGATATTTCATGCTTTCCCAAGACATTTTTTAATGAAATATCCCACTAACTTCTGTGGCCTCTGCTGATACTCCACAAGGACATCATGTGAGCTGCTGATTTGATCTCCTTCGAGCCGATTCAGAAGAGTGACACACACTACAGCAGCTAGAAATTAAAAGACAGGATTAGTTAGGAATAATATTCTGGCACTCGTACAGTCCAGAAGCATAAGCATTTGAATGAACAGCTAGAAGACAAGAATTACAAGAGAAAATTAACCCCAAAAAAGGGTGTGCAGTACCATAAGATGCTAGTGTACTAGCATGCTGTGAAGGATATAAGTCAGAAATTGCTTAGATTGCTACATTAATGAAGCCAGAGCGCTCAGGCAGCTGTAGACACTTATTGTTATATCATGATTCTTATGTTTTTCTAGATAGGAAGGATATTTCACAAGTACCCAGGACTTGACTGCTAGGAGGTGACTAGACACACTGTTCTAGCAGATGTAGTTACAGCCGTCTCCCTTAACCCCAGCCCAAGTGCCTGTGCTGTAGGTGCCATCCCTCAGGAAGCAGCAGATAAGCCCCTTCCACATTCATAGACAGGGAGCACTGCAAGCACATGAGGACCCCATGGACCATCTCAGGTTCATCTGCTGCCTTTCAGCCCCAAAGGCAAAATCCCTCCTTTCGCTCCAGCTGAGCTCTATCACTCAACCCTATCACTGTGCTCTGTTTGGGGCTTCTGACAGTGGGAATTTGCAGAGCACAAGCAGAAAATACACATTACAGACCTACAAGGCAGAGACAGCAAAAAGGACCAGGCTCCCTAATGGCTCAGGGATACCACTGGTTGGGTTTTTAATCACTCAAATCAGTAAGAACTAAGGATGTTTGATATAATTGTTGGTCTTTTTGTTTATACTTCCTCCTTAAGTTTAAGAACTTTGAGAAACACCAGTGTTTTAAATTGGCAAATCCCTTGCTAAGGAAACTGAGAGAAGACAGTTTAGACAGTAAGAAGAAAGACACTGTATGACACTATTTGTAATTGCTTTTTTTTCCCTGATCTTTGCTGAAAATTAGTTAGCTTGTGTAAAATATTTGAAAATTCATTTTATGATTGGGAATGGTTTATTCATGATCCTACTAAAACTCTTCAACTGTTTAAGAATCAAACTCTTACATCTACACAGAATACTTATATTTTCAACTTGATATGACAGTATAGAAAGTTAGTATAGTTCTATATATATGAGAATCACCTGATTGCTTAAACTAACCAGTTGTTCTCTGTAAACTTCAAAAGCTAACTGAAGATAACAAATGAATGATAGGGGTAATTAGGCATTTAAATGATTTACATGGTTGCCAGGGGCCAGAATAGTGAATGTCAGTAGCAAACTCTGTAAACAAACTATTTGAAGAAGTTTGATAAGTTGTGACACATCTGATACAAATCAAGCAATTGCAGCAACAAAATTATAAGCAGAACCATTGGGTTTTCTTTTTTATGCGCAGAAGGTATGTTAACACTTCATTTGCAGTTTTTAACCACAAACTCCCTGCAGAAAAATTCCTGTAGGTTGGATAAAGTGACTAAGTTGGTTTACCTTTGACACCGCTGAGATTACACATTGCAGCAAATACGGAAGACTCCATCTCAATGTTTCTGACACCAGAATCATAAGCTTTCTTCAAATATTGGAGTTTTTCTTCTTCATCATATAAGCAGATTGCACCATCCAACCTGCCCTGTCCTAGAAAGTAATTTTGTGGAAAATTTCAGAGTGATGAAGTCACAGAGCAAATTCAGTTTTGAAAACATCTAGTTATTACAGTTTCCCCTATGCAGTGTTCAGCTTCTACTACTACTTCTCTTTATTTTTGCACACAAGACAAATAGGAAAAAATGATTCTTAGCTATTGCTAGAGGTTCCACATAATAGTTGTATTTTTTATAATGTGAATCATGGCAATTTAACTGGTCTTCTTCAGCTTAAATTCTCAAATTCATAAACAGGAAACTGTACATAGTAGATTCCCGTATGTACAGCAAGCATAAAAATTCAGCAACAAATCTTAAGTTGTATGCAAGTGCTGCATTTTTAATATGTTTAATCACTATCTAGAAAAATTGCCAGGTTTGAAAATGTTTTTGTGTTTCTACTTTGAAAGGATGAATACTTTATTAGTTACAGACTCTCTAAGGTACGAGATGAAGGGTCTCTTAAGCTAACTAGGCAATATTATTATAATTTTTTGAGAAAGTGGGATCAGGTGCCATTTATAAATATATAGATTTAGGAGATCAGAAAAACACCTGAATGTCTGTATGTTTATCCAAAGTAAGCCTTGGAGGTTTGTGCCTCCTACAAAGCAGTACTGACACAACTCGGCAAAATATTGTCTTCAATTGTCTGATCACTGCTTTGCTCAAAATGAAACAAGTTACAACAATTCTTTTAGAAAATATTTACTTTAGGTATTTAATCAGTGCAAAGAAAACCAACCCCAAACCAGTCACAAATAATTCTCATTCCTCTATTTGTGACAAATATACCTGACAAGTACATGAGAAGTGTATAGTAGACTATATGTACTTCAGAGAATCTATTAAAGCTGGAGGAGCATCTCCACAAAATTAAAAGTTTAATACAGCAAACTGGTAAGTACAATGCTTAATTTTATGCAGATGAAGAACTGGTTCATTACGATTGGTGAGACAACCCACAGTAAGGAATGCGTTCTGTTCAGTGAACTGGAAGCTTAATGTTATATTATCCAATATTTATCTCTTGCTTCTTACCAATAATTTTCTGTTAGTCTGTCACCAGCCTTACCCTCATAGAAATCCAAAGTGCACATGGTGTTCCCAATGACTGTGTTGAACTGACCGATTTCTTTACTGCACTGCATCAGCTCCTTAGCCAGCTGTTCATCTAGGTTAGTACTGCGAATTACTGTCTTTCCCAGAACAACCTGTTCCAACTGAGGTTTGAAGGTGGCATCTACAGACTGCCTAGTTATAACCACTGAGCCTGGCTCCAGACCTGCAGTAAAAAGAAATAGATATAACTTCACAATGCAGTTAACACTTTGTTTCCACACACATAAAACATATATCTTGACTCAATCCTGCTTCTTTTATAGGTGGTAATTTTGCCCCTGAATTCATCAGGAGAATTTTCTGCCCATGCCTATCTGCTTCCATTTATTATTACAAATAATTTCTGAAAGAATTGAATTTTTTCTTTTTCACTATATGTTCTTTCTTATATCATATTTACATAGAGGACAAGAAGGTCCTTCTCACATCCAGATCTCTTAAGTGCATATTCTCTATCAAAAGGCAGGTTTTGCCTTTACTTTCAAAATTACAGAAGAAAAATTATTCATCTCCTGTGGAAAACTGTTTTGACCATCAATCACTTACACAAAGAGAGATGCCCAACTTTCCTACAAAGATACTTATGTTTACAGAAATAAAACAGAAATCAAGAGGGAAAATACCTATTCCACCAGAGGTGCCAATGCGAATGATGGTTATGTTGGAACACTTGGCATGATACAACAATTTGATCAGCTCATGCAACATGATTGAAATAGAAGGAATGCCCATACCATGCTGAAAAAAAGCAGAAATTCATACTCCACAGTCATATAGATAATGCAAAATATATATGGAAAAAGGAGCTGAACATTTTCTCCTTTCTGGTATTTTTTTCCAAATGCCACCTAACTCACTCCCACAAAATCCCCAGTCTCTGGGCCTACTGAGAGGCTATTACATATAAACAGAGAGACTCCCACTGGCTTTGGTAGATTGTGGATGAAATACAATATTTCTAAAAATCATGACTTATTTTTAGAAATTTTACATTTCTAAATGTAAAATTTTCAAGAGTACAATCAGTGTCCTTTCCCAATCGCTGACTAATGCACTTCATCATGGAACATTTCCTAAACACAAGAAAAACCCCACTCTGACTTTTTCACCAACCTGAAGTGCTAGTGAATAGTTAAGCTAAATTATTTTCAAAACAAAAGACATCATGGTTTAGTCTCAATGTTCAGCAAATAGAAGTCCACCTTAACTTGCACAACACTATGATAATTACAGATCGAAAGAAAGGGTGCAGAGTAATATTACAGTTTTGCAATTGCAATTGAAATATGTAATTGTATTTACAAATTAAAGGTATGAAGTTTTAAAATGCATATATGAGTTGGCAGCACCAGTCCCATGACATGCTAGTCTTAAGCTATAGTAGCATATTTGACAGTGCCATTGCAGAGATGCAGCTCTGGATGTGATATAGCCATTTTCTCCAGTACCCCACATATCTCAAGTGACATTTTTCCCCCATTACATAGGGTACAGAACAGGGATGAGGCAACAGTAAGTCTTCTTAAAAAAGTGATAACACCATTCCTGCAACACCTCAGAGGTACACTGAGAAAAAAGGATGCAAGAAGGAAGGAAGGTGCTGGAGGCTTTCCCTCTTATGAGAAAGGGCTGAAAAGGAAGTCTTAATTAGCTGGCTGCATTATTTTGATCATGGCTGATACAAACTTAACAGCCTTACTCAGTCTATTGAGTGTTTAAAAGAAACGTGCATTCATATTTTCTACTTTGAACAGCATCGCTGAACTGTGTCCCGTATCAGATGACATGAGGTACTTACACTGACAGACAGAACAGGTCCCACTTTGTACATGGCGTAGCGGTCAGTGCCCGCACAGATGTTGGGGTAGTCACAACCAGTGCTTCCAAGCCCCAGCTCCTCCGCTATGTAGGCAATAAAAGCTTTCATCCGTGAAGGGCTTCCTCCAACACACACAAACTGCGGTGGACGGTATTCAACAAAGCAAAACCAGTTGCATAATTCAGTTATGTCAAAGAACATCCAAAGAACAACATGAGTATATGCAAACACTTTCAGTAAACACTAAGTTATTCCCAGATATAGTTCTTCTCATAATCAGTCTAAAACATCATGAAGAAAAATCATGGAAAAAACCCTCACCTGTCTACATAGCACTCAAATGCCTTCATCCTGTTTAAACTAGTAAAAGACAAATATTGGCATGAAGACCCAATAAACAGGAGTTCTAACTGAATAGAGCCTACAGCATTTGCCTTTTTACTGAATGGAAAGAGACAGTCAAAAACGATTATCCCCAACTTTTTTAGATACAGAAAGTGACAAGAACCCACAAAAACTTTTCCACTTTGCATTCACTCCTCAATCAGTGGTACACTGACACATTTAGTCCTATTTTGAAGACAGCTACTCTTTCATTTTCTGCAGAAAAGATGAGGCTTGCTGCACAGAGCAAAGTATCTTACCTTTACATCTCCAAACAGTGCCGGAAAATCATGGGTACCAGTCCCAAGAGCAAAATGGTACAGGATGTCTTCTTTCATTTTCTCCAGGTGAGGGTTGCACAGATGGATAAAATTCTCTCTGCCAAGACAGCAGCATTGTGAAACATATAGAGTGCATACAAACCCACATGTTGAACAGATGCCAATTCTTCAAAGTCAACCAGTCAGAGCTGGGAAATACCACACCCATATGTATGCCTGCACTACGTAATTTTGGTTCCTCATGCATTGCGTTAAGGAAATCCAAAATTTTGTAACTGCCATACATCCTGTAATAAATCACATATGACATTTAATATTCCATTCATTGCACAGAATGAAATTGCTGAAGAAAAGTCCAGCTGCTAGGATGCATTTGCAACTGTGCAACATTCACCTTAAACAATATTAAAGCTGTGAACCACAGTGGGTCTTTATGGTGAACAGAAAAATAGGAGCAGGACCAGGGAATATTCAGTAGACTACCTTACTACAAAGACAATCTATAGCAAAGCTGAAAAGCAAACAACCTGTTTTGACTGAAACTCACCACCACCACCACCAGCTACCTGAGAAGGAGGGGATAATTTGGGCTTTATAGACAGGCATGAAGTGGATTTCTGTCAGTTTGTCTCCCTGTGTCATAAACGCAGGAGGAAAAATATCCTACAGCATGAGACTGATAAGGGTACAGAGAATCTGAAATAGGAGAGGAAAGAGGAAAATGGAAATCTGAAGCAAAGAAAAAACCATAGGAGGGGAAAAAATCAACAAAAAGGGAAAAGAGAGGAAGAGGTAAAAAGAATTAATTTCTTCTTAAGTTGCCTCTTGTAAGGAAGTGATACAGCTTAAAAGAAAAATAAAAATTGATCTGTCTGAAGAGCCAGGAAATGACAGGCCAAAGAGGGAAACCTGAACTACTTGGCATATGGGATCACCTTCGTGGAAAATTCAACAGTGGACTACCTAAACAAGCTGCATGATTCATAAACTGTCTGCCTTCTGTGCTTGATGTTTTAAGTTCAATTGAAACAGGTAGGAAAGACTAGTCAATAATCACAAGCTTAAGCAGAACCCTGGCCAGTACTTCAAAGTAATTTCTGAGAGATGGAATCAAGTAGTAAATAGCTTTCAGACACAAGAAGATGGGTTAGCTTAATTAATGGCTTAATGGAGGCTCACTTCAGGCACAACACGGCTCAGCAAATTCAAACTGCTTTGTCAGAGGAGACAAACAAAACGTTCACCTGAATTTTATGCAAAAAAGCATTAGGACTTTGCAGGAACAACTCTGAACAGAGGCATTTAGTGCTATTTTTGATGGTTTAGGTTATTTTGTCTGCCTTCTAATGCCTCCCTGGAAAAGCTTTCCTGTAGGTCCTATGTAGGTCCTACCTGCCAGTCCAGCGCAGGATGTATGGGTTACCTTAGAAAGCCTACAGCGGCCAAGATGAGGTCACTGAACTATTCCTCAGAAAGCAAATAGTTACAACCCAAACATTCTGAGTACAGCAATTACTTCTGTTCTTGGCATTCTCTTTCCAGTATCACTAACTATCCAGTAACAACTGCACAACCAAGGAAAGAAGTGTCATCCCAACCCACTCTATCTGTTCTTGCCCACCACAGACAACCACCTTCAGCAACTGAAGGAGCTGCCCACTCAGGCAGCTGGTCCATTCACCCCTTCAGTAGGAATTCGCTTCCATCTCTGATGGGTCCCATTTGCCTCTCTTCATACAAATCCTGCCTGAGGTGGAACCAAAGACTGGCTGCCTTTGTTCTTCCTTCCAAGAGACCTGTTTGACTCTGGAAGAACTAAAGAGCAGGTTTATGGCTCATCAGGAAGGCAAAGACAGCCTTGGAGTCTGCCAGCTCATGTGAGCAGAATTCCCAGGCTGCCTTCCCTGAATTATTCCTGTTCATTTTTGTGGGACTCCCTACCCTTATTTACTGGGTCACTCACTAATGCAGATCCAATATCCGGCTGTGCTGATGTTCATTGGAATGGCTTTTACATACAAATAGGATATGATTTGAAATCACTTTACAGTTTGTTCTCAGGCAAGCAAAAAAGAAATATTTCCTTCTTTATGAGAACACCAGCAATAAAAGCTTCTCTTCAGGAAATAAAGTGGGAAAAGGCGAGGCCTCTATTGAAACTACAGGGAAACTCATGTGGTGTGTGCCAACACCACTGTCCTCATGCCTGGCAAAACACAGCCTCCTTCCTCAGCCATGGCTATATTCCACCTTTTTCATCTCACCAACAACACTCTCCGAGCCCCCACCTCACTGCAGCGCAGGGCCATTACCAATTTGCACAGCTTATCTGCACATCCAATTGTAGACTTGGACCCTAAGGTAAAATGGGCAATAAAAACAAACATATTTTTATGTGTACATAGGACCAATGCCATGGATTTACAGTAGAGGCAAAGTTTGCTTGATAAAAATCTTTGGCATGAAAATCTCAGGAGAAGAAAATTTATTTCCCTCCAGCTATTGTAAGGCATCTACAACTTCTGAGGTTTTAAGCAAAATACAAGTATCTGAAGACTAAACATGCATGTATGGTATTAGTAAAATAAGCTTACAGTAAGGATTAGAGAAACACACTGAAATATTTGTTTCAACTCTTGAAGCAGGTAGGTCTGGCCATATGCAGCAACCAAAGTCAATATTTCAGTAGCTCACCGGATTAAAATAAATCAATAAATAAAAACATCACTCAGGCTTGGAAAAAATCACCGTTCAGACAAAGGAAAATGGCTTGCTCTGTGTAGGTGTGGTAAAGCAATAAAGCATCCATTTGTCAAAACAGCTCCTATTGGATACTTGATGTTATAATCAATATTTGCATCGTACCTTAACTTAATGAGTGTGTAATGAGTTTGGGGAGAAAGGTTAAGTGTAAACTTGGACAAAGTAATTAATTTCTGAGTCTTACTTTGAAGCCTGTTCATCATCAGTTTTCTTCTCATTTGAGGCACCAGGAGCCATGTGTGTTTATACCTAGAATTGTATTAAAAAAATAGATATAAGCACATCAGAATAGTCCCATCTGTAAACCTAGAAGCATTAATAGTGAGAGAAACCTTCTGTATCTATAACTCTCATGAATATTAAATCCCCCAAATAATCCAGCCACACTACAGCTTTTATAACTGTAGCAAAAAGAGCATCTACAATTTTTATGGCTGAGCATCACCATAATTCATCACCACTTTCAAAACCCTCAAGCTTAAACTAATCCCTTGCTAACATAACCCCCACCTCACAACTGCCTCTGTCCTGTGCTATGAGCAGCAGCAGGCTCATGAGACAGAGAGAGGCAAGTCTCATTGCTAACTAACCCTCTTTTTTCCGTACCTCCCACAGCAACAGGAACTTCTGAACCAGCTTCAGCCCCCTTCCACGTCTGGCTCCAGAAAGTCTACAGAGTTCAGCTCTAACTGTCAGATGCCCGAAACCCAAGTCCAGGAAGCATCTTACTCATAATATCCTCTTCATTAAACTCTTCCTACTGACCTTAAGAACCCTTTTGTCTGCCACAGCGTAAAGGCAAGGAACACGAAAGTAAAACATGACTCCAAAAAGGCACAGCGCTTCAGCTTATCATCCATCCTGAAAATCTCTTTTGCTGATCCATTGCCCTAACCTATACCCAAAGCCTTCTCCTTTCTGCATTCTTCTTTATATTTAAACAGGCAAATGCATCACTAAGGCTTTGGTGCTGATACAAAGACAGAATTATAATTACAGAACGACTCATTTGTTATTATTTTCAGAAGTGACTAAGGCTACGTGCCGAAGTTGATACTTTCTGGGAATGCCCTTCTGGGAAGTACTGAATCACAAAGTTTTGCCAGGATCACAAGGAGACAGAAAGAAATTGGTCTTGCAATAGAATTACATCATATGTGAATTTTGAGAGAAGTGAAAAACAAACAAAATAAACCACAGACTTGCCTGTTAAAAGCCACTGAATAATGGAAATGTATTAAAAATTATATAGACAATTAGTTTTCTTCATTTAAAATATTAAGCTTTATTAAACAGACCTAAACTTCACATGTACTAGATATACTGTGTACAACCACCTGTGCTCAAGGAGGTAGAGTATAAAAGTCGCTTTCAGAATCAATTACCCATCCTTACGGTGGTATGATTTGAGTCAGCTACTACAGGAAATTACAGGAAAAATGCATCATTTCTTCCAAGAAAACTACAGTGCCATGAGCCCTACTAAAGAGGAGTTGGAAGTTATATAGAGGAGTTGGAAGTTAAGAAGAAGAAACAGCAAAGTGATTTTTATGTACTGGGATGACATAGGGTTACAAACAAACCGAGGATATTAATTCAGCTGTTGTTCACAGTATTTAGCATCCATGTGATTTTTAACAGTGTTCTTCGTTCTGTGATCCCTTAAATAATGATATACTTCAAAAAACTGAGAACAAAGTTCTGATGGTCCAAAGGTCCAGCATACCCTCTCCAACAGCATTTGGCTGCAGGTGCCTTGGCAAGAATGGATAGTAAGGAGCAAACATAAAGCAGCTTTCCCATGGCAGACCTTGCCAGCAATCAGGTAGTAGCTGACAAGCAGCGAGTTAATGTAAAGCCACAAAACTCTCACACTGTCTAAACAGATGGAAACTTTTACAGCCACGTCAAAAGTTTCTGTAGTCTGCCTCAGCCTAAGTTAAAACTGACATTCGACAATATGCTCCTGATTCAGCTCAAGAAAGGGCATGGTCTGCTTTAACATGTATGCACATCATAGGATGGTTTGGGTCAGAAGGCACCCTAAAGATCATCTAGTTCCAACCCCTCCTCCACGGATAGGGACACCTTTCACTAAAACAGAGAGCTCAGAGCTCCATCCAGCCTGGACTTGAACACTTCCAGGGATGGGGCATCACACAACTTCTCTGGGCAACCTGCTCCAGTGTCTCACCACCCTCATAGTGAAAATTCCTAGCATCCTCAAGAGTGAAGAACTCGCATCTCATCTAAACCTCTAAATCCTCAGACTGGTGTTTTAAAACCATGCAGGATTCATTACAATTGCCATCTTTCACATCCTCCCCACACCCGTCATTTTTTGAAGAAAGCCAACAGCCAACAGCTTCTGTACGGAAAAGCTCTGGTTCGGCGTTGATCCATCATCAGGAAAAGATGAAGTCGCTGCAAAACTGATTTTACCCCGCGGGTCCCCTCCGGAGGCCGCCCCGCCGCTTCTCGCTGCTGCCGGAGCGCTGCCCCGGCCCCGCAGACAAGGCAACCGGCCCCGTCCGCCCGGACAGCGCCGAGAACAGCGCTCGACGGAACCGACCCCTGCGCCCGCCGTCCCGCCCTTTCCCACGCGCTCCCCCCACCGCCCCCCTGAAGGTTGAGAGACACCCCGAGCACCCCCACCCCGCCGCTCCTGCTGCGCGGCGCCCGGCGGGACGCGGCTCTCACCGGGGGCGACGGGAGCCGCCGCTGGGAAACGAGGAGAGCCGCTCGCTGCTGCCGGGAGAGGTGCGGGGCGCTCGGCTGAGCCACCTCCCGCCGGCGGCGGCACCGCCCCACCCAGGGCCCGGTTAACCCCCTGCTCACCGTGCACGCTGCGGGAGGGCGGCCCGACTGTGCGGGAACAGTCGTGTTCCGGGGCGGGCACAGCGAGCGGGAGCAACGCAGCCGGAGTGCGGGAAGAGTTGAGCTCTGCCGCCAGGGCACTGGGGTTCGGAAGGACCTTATCCCAGAGATACAGATATGCACGCAGGTGTGGGCACGCCAGGGATGGTGGAGTCGGGTCGGACTGTGCGGGCGTCGGTGCCTGTGTCTGCCCGTGTGTCGGTGCCTGTGTCTGCCCGTGTGTCGGTACCTCCCGGCTGTAACCGCGCCGGCCGCTTTCCCGGCAGGGATGGCTTCGGCTGCTTGGAACTGACTATTGAGTTGGAAGGGACCTACAACTGATAGCCGAGTTTTGAGTTGTCACAAGAACTAATAGTTTTTGCAGCGGAATGTGCCCTAGAAGCTGCATATAGCTGAGCCAAGTGATTTAAAAGGACTAACCAAGCAAAGTAAGGAAACAGCGAAGAAGGGAACTGAGGCAGCCAGCCAAACAGCACCAAGTTACTTTATAACCAAGGGTACTGTCTTAAAGAAGTTCATAAGGCAGTTGCTTAGAACTTTGGGGCCTCGAGACATAGATGACCACCAGAGACCCCCAATGAAGCCCCTCAGAGACATTATAAGGATACGTATATATGCTAATAAGTCTTAGAAATGTCATGAATATGTAACAGGAATACGGGGAACAAAGAATGAATAAGCAAGTAATGCTGACATATAAGCTGCAGTGGAGCTACCTTTGTGTGCACTTCGGTGAGCTGATTCCCAGGGCACCCAGCGTGCTGTGATCATGCAGCACATCATAATAAAGAATGCCTACCTGCTAAAATTCACAAACTGAATCTCAGAGGTTTCTCTATTTTAGTTAACACAGTGACCATTTAGTCCAGCTGCCTGACCACTTCAGGGTTGATCAAAGGTTAACATAGCAAAAAAAAAAAAAATCATAAATCACACTGTAAGTGTAAATTTAATGTTATTCGTACAGTAACTGAAAACCCACAATTCTACAACACAATTTTAAAAATATTTTTTTATACCAGAACCACTCTGTAGTTTGTCACAGTAGGGAATTCTTGGGATACAGAGCAACTAAAACCTGCTTGGTGCAGAATCTTCTGTGCCTGAGGATGGTAAAAACATTGGGCACAAGGCATTGCTGGGATGTATGTATTGCAAAATCACGTACGGCGCATTTAGAGTAAAATTTAATATTCTGTCTCACACCAAAGGACTTCGTATGGGAATACAAAAGAGAGAAATCCCCTGCACACAGATGCATTTCTAGGCATGAACAACATGCAAGAGGAATTGCTCAACAAAGTCAGAAAAACATAACCTCTTCAACTTGTTTGTATTTCCAGTGGGTAAAACAGAAGCAAAGCCTTCTAATCCATCTTCTGTTTTCCTGTTCCTTGAATATATGTCAAGACTTTCAAGCTATGGTAATGGACAAGCACCTTAGAAGAGTGTTTTAATTTTGTGGAAGAAACCTTTCCTTTAAACAGGAATATTACCTACCCTTTCATCTCAGGGTCCACTGAAAAATCTGCTCTAGCTTTAAGGACGTTTTCCATTTAGCTATATATCAAGAGAATAAACAATGTAAATGGCTTCTTTTGTAAATAATCAGGTTACTATAGTTATCTTGTGTGAAACATTCAATAAATTATGCATTTCGATGAGTCTGATAATTGATAGTAACCTTTGCTCTCAGTCACCTCTAGAAAACTTTAAATGTCCTTTTAGTCTCCTGGTTTCTGTAGTGTTTAGGTTTTCATTCTATTTAGATTTAGTGGGAAAGATACCTCCTAAGTACAAATACAATATGTTAATGTTGTTTTAGAAGGGTGAAAAATACACAGCTACGTGCTGGGGTTATAACAACAATATGTAATTGGCCTCAGATTTTTATATTGCATGATGAAAATTCGCATCTTTGGAAAGTAAGGTTGTCTGTCCTTTAATTATCAAACATATTCTCCTTTCTGCCTACCATATACCATTTTTATAGTCGATTTGTCAAATAATTCAGTGCAGCTGTTTTATTCACTGCATTTTGATTCCTCATTCACTCTGGATGTTTTGTATCATTAAAACTATTAATAGGAGGAAAAAATGTGCCAAGACTGAACTCTTATATTTCTATTTCTAGCTTTTTTTTTCCCAGACTATAGCATAATATGTAATTACATTCTGAAAAATTATCTGCAGAGAACAGCAAAAGCAGAATATTAAGCTATTTGTTTACAAAAATAAATTGGGCTTCATCCTACATCTTTTACAACCAAGTCTGCGTATTCAGCACGGATACAAGTATTTAAGAAATAGATATGCTGAAGACAATGGAATTTGACATGCTTGAGAAGCACAAGTCAATGGAATTTTTGTTTGTATTGCAAAGTTAATGCATACATACCCTTGATCTCTGAAATATGTTTATATTTTACTCTAGTTTAAAAAGACAGTAGCAGTAAGATTTATATATTAGGTATATATCAGGACTCATTAAAATGAAAACAGCCATTAGACTTCATTACAGTGAAATGGTAGTATATAAAAGGAAAATTACTCTGCAGTTGCTAAACTGCCAAGTTATTATTAAATCTTTATCTGGAATTCTCTTTTAAAAACATTCACATACTCGTTATACTTGGGTGCAATTAATAAAATGTAACTGCACTTTTATCTTTGGGCTTGCAAAGCAATCAGTATTCCAAAAAAAATTCTCTCTTTTACTACTTAGAGGCATTCAGGGCAGAGATGGAGCACAACACAAAAAAACAAATGTTTCAGCATTTAAAACAACAAGACTAGATTTTGTAATAAGCACCCAGCTTTTGACTTTGGTGTTTCTCTGAAAAACAAACATGGAAAACCAGAACCTTCCACTGCTTCTACATGGAACTGCTGATGACTTTGAAAACTGCCAGCTGCATGACTGCATTGACTCAGAAGTAAATCGAACAACGTGATTACTGCGATAAGGTGAACTCACTTCCATCCTTGTGTTCAGCTGGAGCTTAAGTTGTTACACCACTTTGATTTCATGTCCCTTGGAGAACAGGAAGGTTATGATTCTGCTGCAGCTCTCCATTATTCTAAATGCACAAACACGTATTCCAGGATTGTCCCCCTGTTCTTATGAAGAAAAATCTCAGGCTGTTAATATTCTAACCCATGGTATTCACACTGTGATCCGTCCAGACTCAGTTGACCAACAATTCAGGTCAAAATCTCCTTAAGTTGACTATGGAAAGCTGAATATATATTAATGGTACATTAGCAAACTTCTAAGAATCATAGAATCACAAAGGCAAGATCTTAGGAGGGGACACAACCAGGTCAGCTGACCCAAAATGACCATATGATGTCAGCTTGGATATAAAAGCTAAGAAAAGGAGGAGAAAGTGGAGGCATTCTTTATTTACAACACTTGCCTTCTGGAGCAGCTGCTACATGTGCTGGAGCTCTGCTTCCTGGGAAGTGGCCGGACATCACTTGCTGAGGTGAAGCAGAGAATAAAATTAATTTTTTTTCCCCTTTTGCTTGCACACACAAACTTTCACTTTTGCTGTAGTAAAATGCCTTATGTCATCCTAGAGATCTTATTTTGTCCATCTGAGAAAGGGGAGTGATAGAGAGGCTGGGTGGGAACATGGCATCCAGCCAGGATCAACCCACCACAACTGGTCAGGTTTGAATGCTATGAGCTCTGGGTCTGGCAACCCCTGATACTCTAGCCTAGAAAAGGAGATTTCCCCAAAAGCTCTACTGTCACAGCAGAATTAATGGTTTCAATATATCTGGATGTAATCCACAACAGAAACTGTAAGTGAAAATAGACACAAGGGAAGTAATTCCAAACACCCCCCCCAGTTACAGCTTGATGTAAGCTTTTCTATCTTCAGAAAAATTTTCTGACTAGCCAATAACCATACATTTAGGCATTTGGATATGTTTTAGCCTTTTATTTTTGTAAATATAACTTGGACAGTTGAATTGCAAATGAACAGTAAAGATGGACTTGAGTGCTGGATCTTGCAATATCAACAGCAAAACTTCCACCTATGTTTGCTGAAAATTTTGAGGGTTCAGATTAGCAATAGTTTTACCTATTTCCAATCAACTTTCACATCAAAGTTCTAAAGAAAAGCAATATTAAGCCAAATCCTCTAAACATTCTGTTCAAAGAAATGTATATTTAGTAATACATTTTGGAATCTTCAGCCCTTGGATTCAAGGGTGTCAAATGTACTGAATGTACTCTGAAGAGGAAATTCAGAAAATTATTGGTTTATTAAAAATTCCACTTTTTGCAGTACTAGGAAAAAATATGAAAATAAAATTGCATCCTTTCTAATGGACTTTATAATAAATATTTAATTATTAATAAGATTTCAGGGATATATCCTAATCCAAGTAGATAAAAAAGCAAGTGTTAAAATACCAGTGTGTCTTAACTTTTTCAGAATATTCAAATACAACTTCTATACATTGTTATTTCAAAGTACAAACTTTTACTAGTGTGAATAAACATGGAGATCTAGCATATAATATTTTTGTTGCAGTCAAGACTTCGGGATAAATAATTTTTTTATTTAACAGCTGAAAGTGCAGATACCATATTTGCTGAATCCACATCACTGTTAACCAATGATTCAGCTTCTATATAACAAGACTATAACAAAAAATGCCATCAGGTCTTAACTTAATTATGTGTTTGAACACTATGATCATCTAGTTCTTCTGCAGTAGGCATAGCAATAGAATTGTCATAGAAAGCTTAGTACCTGGACTAAAAAAATGCATTTTGGGGATTAAGAAGCAGTCTTTCCAATGAAGCTTTGACTTTTTTACTGCAAGTATCCATACCAGTTCAATTCTTTCTATTTACATTTCATCCCATACCACACAGTTGCCCTTCACCTTTCTTTGTGGCATAAATCATAAGTATACTAAAGAAACTTGATGATTTGTAAACATCGATAGCATAACTGTGTCTTTTCAAATCAGCAGCAATATGGTAATCTTACTTGACATCAGCAAAGCAGCCCGAGTTGTGTAGGACAAAAATGCAGTTTTGCTTTGTTTATTATATTAACAAAAAGTCTAGGAATAAGCACTAACAGCTGTTGCTTGTACTTTAAAATTTGCTGTAATCAAGCACAATGAAGTTCATCCATCTTATAAATGAAATGAACTTCTCAATCAGGGGTGAGTTCAACCACAAAAGTAACCTAACAGACATGTAAATAGTGCACTACATAGGCCATACAAGGGTTTACTTTCCCTAACAGTCTTTCAAGTTACTTATTACATCCCTGAAATGGTGGCTTTAACTCGTTGCTTGCAGGTGGTGGTTCAGACTGAGATGGCTCTGAATCTGAAATAGAAAAAAATATTAATGTTCACCAAATAACTTCAACCATAAGAATAAAAAAGTCAACTAAGACTTTTTTTTCTCCCTCACACCAAAATGCATGGAAATTACAGTAGTTTTAATTTTGAATTAACAAGATAGACAAGCTACCTGTGAAATTTGCAGTATGATGCAAATCTATAACCTAACACAAAGGGGTTATAGATTTACGTATAGAATGGGTTGTATCTCCTGCCTGATGTGTCTAGGACTTATTCTGTGTAAGTGAAAACAGAGAAAGCTCTGTCTCAAAAGGGAGTTGCAAGGTGCTCATGCTGACAATTGTTTTGGATGAGTAGACAAAAGTAGACAAGAGGGAAAAAAATACAAGTCTACCTTCAGCTATCACCTAAAAGAATGAAAAGGACAAGGTCAAAACTGAATCAAGGTACATGTCTGCACAAAACTGTTAAAAGCATTAAAAAATATCTCCTTTTACATTGAAATACAGAATCAACTGGAATAGCTACGATTGCAAAGGAGGGTAATGCAAAGCAGGTGTAATGTTATCTAAAAACTGGAAAAAGGAACTAAAAAATAATATGTATCTATATATCAATCTGTGCAGCACACTGACTTTTCAGCAGCCTTTATGGTGTACCCATGTTTTTCTCTATGCATAAGTGGTATAACCAAATCAATGTCATGATTACTCTGAAATATCTTCAGCTTTCTTTATATCACAAATGTCTCATTAGAGGCACACATTAAAGAAATCAACTATCACCAAATTAATGACTTTGAGATTTTGAAATCCAAAATCCTTTCATTTTACTCACAGTAATGGGAAAGAAAAATGTCAGTGCACAAGAAAGTTAAAGAGAATCTGAAAAAGAAAATAATATTCGAGGCTCTCTTTCAGGCTGAGGAAGAGCACTTTTAGACTCCACAGCTGAATTGTTGGGTCACTGTGCCTCCCAAAGCAGCATCCTCTGCGTGATCAGAGTTTAGATAGGTAAGTTGACTTTGAAGAGTGGCTTCTCAGGTTATGCACCCTCCTTCAGGTCCAGACCGAGATCTGGCTTCATCCCTTAGTTTTATAGCAGTTTTTATTCTGAACAAAACCACACAACTTCCAGTTCTCTGTTTTCCTGCTTTATTCTGATATTCACCTGGAGGAAGAGGTTCTGCACACAAAAATAAAAAAACAAATAAACAAAAAAAATTACTGTAAATATATTAATAGAAGACACAAAGATGAATTTAGAAAGAGCTAAAATGTCAGAGATTTTAAAATACTTGGCCTCTAAGACTTTCACACATTAAAATATCAAGGTCAAGGGAATGAAGGGAATCATGATAATTCCCACTGTATATAAAATGAATCCCTGATACTAATAAAAAAATAATTCTGGTGCATGCGATGTGTATGTTCAATAGCATTTCAAAAGATTGCTATACAGAAGTGATATAGTCACCATGGTTACCAAGTCAGTGTAAAAAGTATAAGTAAAAGGTCTTTGACAGAAGTAATGGGAATTTTCCTCCCCTTTAACCTTTATATACATAACCTTTATATATGTGTCTTCAAGTGATGTCTTTCATATCTATTATCACTGTGCTTGACAAAGTAAGGTAAGTATTGGATAACTTTTTTCTCTTAAACTGTTGCAATTCCACTCTCTTCAACAATGTGCATGTATTTATTTTGACAAATTTTTATGAACAGTGATCTATTTCTTAAACACGAGTATTAATGATACTTGTGACAGAAGTTTCCAGAAAAATATTAGGGGCAAAAGAATATTCATAACAAATAGGCAACAAATATTTTACAGTCTGCTTAAATTTAGGCAGGATGGCTTTGTCCCTGCATCATTTTACAGAAACACATCACACAGAATCCCCTGTATCAGTACACAGAAACCCCTGGATTGGAACAGAGCAAACTGCAATTGTAGAGATGAAAAAACTCCATGAAAGCACCCGCCTTCGCTGACTACAAACAGGAGCACTCTTTCTTTAGCTGGTCATAGGGTATTGTAAAGTAAGCACAGCAATTCAGTGCGTCTCACCACATCCAGAGAACCGCACAAATTATTCAGGCTGCCCTCTGCTGTTACCTTGAAAGCCCAACTCATTTTAAAAGAAATAGCTTTCAATAATGTTACCTTTGGACTGTTCACTATTTTCTGATGGTTCTTGAATCTTTTTTTCCCATCCAGTACACTGCTGAAACCAGTCCGTCCCATAATCATTGTTAATTAATTTGCTAAAGTTTACTGCTTCAATTTTTCTCTGAGCAGGCCTGTAAATACAAATATATTAAAGGAAAACAAAAGCATAAGTAAATAAAAGTGGTAATTAGGTGGAAAAAATTTATTTTGAACAGAAAAGGCCTTATAACATAATTTATTTCTAATTATAACATTATTTCAAAAATTATAACCATTTATAGCCTTATCATTTGTATCTAAATAACAAAACATAGTCTATGTGTAATCATTTAAGAAAAAAACCAAAACCAACCAACCAAACAAAAAAACCATACAACTGTGCCTGATTAAGTGCTGTATAACTTTACATGAGAAGACCTATCTATTTTATTGGAATTTTACATGTATAATACTGGTTGTAGAGACAAAGACATGCAAAAGGGAAATCCCACAAAGAATGTGTAAGTAAAAAGGCTGACAATACTCATTCTGTGCTGCACAAAGGTGGAATTTTGTCACAGATTTGCTCTTAAATTCATTTGATGGTTTACTTACTTATTTTGCATCAATAACATAGTTCTAAAACATACTGGGATTACTGATGACAAAGTAATAAATTTCTAAGACAAAGTATGCAGAAACAATTCAGCTGCACACACAGCTGATGATTTGATTACATCACATCACATCACATATGATAGAATAATTTGCTTAAAACAGCTCTTCTATGAGTTCATGACAGTATTTTTGCTGCGTGTGACCTTGCATAGACTGCAGTTTATGTCTTTCCTTAATATGTCAGTCCTACTTGTGTCTGTAACCTGTGCTTACAAAACTAACAACGTGCATAATTGTTTTCATCTGTTCACTGGTATTGTGAAAAAAACGCAAACAATTTAGAATACCATAAAAGTGTGCTACATAGAGACATGCAACTGTATGCTTCGTTTTCCTAAAGCAAAGTTACACTGAATAACTTTCCTATATTAGTTAAAGTACTATTATTTTAGTTGCTTTTAAACTATTTTAGCACCACATATGATGGCAAATTTAGTAGCAGCAAGGATCCACAATGTCTGTACACATATCCACTAATCTCTGCAATTTCATGACAAGTAATATTACTTGCATACATAAATAGTTGCAGGCTTAGGTGTTTAATGAATTTCATAAGTGTACTACTTACACAGGTGGAAAGGAAAGCTTATTTGCCCCACTAAATTCCTTGCTTGTAGAAACATTCAGCATTCTGCTTGGATATTTAGGGTTTATAGCTGGGAGCTTCACCTGTGTTAGAGAAATCTTAGCTTAACAAAAGGAGTTATGAAAAAAATAACCACAAAGATTATATGATAGTACAGCATTTAAAAGTGAGGGTGATATTAACAGCCTCTAAATGTCTTCATATTTCAATGTCTTATCTGTATTATTTCCATAAGTAATAGTAATGGAGAATAGAGGAACAGCAGAAGATAAAGCAGTCCCTTAGTTAGTTATTCTACAAGATTAGCTGTTTGTTCTCTCCATAATGTGCTCTACACAACCCTTTCCCTCACAGTACATTTCCACACAAAATTAAGCTTCAAATTCAAACTTACCCATTGCAACCTGTCATTTTGGTCCATTTCTCTGTATGCAGTGTATGAAAACAGCCCAGTTTTACTAATGGCAGGGGGACCAGCAACTAACTTCCAGCTTAATTACTACTTTTTTTTTAAATTAATAAAAAGCATAAAACATCCCACATAATAAGAAAACTCTTTTGGTACATTAATTAGAGGTTTGAAATTCAAACAAATGCACATATATTGGGGAAAGCCTACAACAGAAAAGTGTATTTGACTGGAGGCAAACAAAGGGTCAAGCTGTCAAAACTAAAGTCAAGGAAAAAAAAGGGGGAAAGGAAAGGCAAAGAGAAAAGTCGTGAAGGCTGCGAGCAAGTCTTGTGCATTGTTTCAAATGTTGTCTTTCTTGGCATTAAAGGAGACAGGCTAGCATAAACTTCAGGTATCAAAACATTCCCTACTGTTCAAGTGAACTAACTAATGACAGAAGTAGCAAGCAAACCAGAACTTGTTTTTGGAGGGCACCTGCTATCCTGTCAGGTGCCGTTTGTTACTTTGCTGGGAAAATTCAGCATTAAAAGCAGACCTTTGTGCCACTACACCCCAATGGTTACAGCTGAGGGAGCATTTTCCCTTTGACAAGCCTCTATGTAGCAGCCATCGATTTTCACAGATAAAACAAACTATGTAGGGCGGGTTTTTTTACATGTTCTTGGTTTAAAATGTTTTCTTCCTTTACGAAGAGATAGAAACAACATACTTTAAAAATTACTGTGTTTATTATACATACACATTTATTAGTCTCAGATTCAAGAAACATGAAATGTAGTATGTATTGTGCCTGGCTGGTATATGAGGAACAATGGATACCTGCAGCCAGCATGGAAAGGTAAAAGCTCCCAGATGAAATCCTGGCTTCCCTGTGATCAAGGACAAAATTCTAGATTAGATTTCAAATCTCTCCCTGAGGTAAAATCCTGACCTCAGATGAGCGATCCTTTTGCTACAGCACACACACACACCTATGTATGTATGCATATATACACAGACATTTCAGGCAAGTGCCTGAAACAGAGGACTTCATAGATGAAGTAGTAATCTTACCAGTGCTGAAGGGAGATTGCCTGCAGCAATGCAAATGCAAACCGTGATACCACCTCCAACTGATCTCCCACCCATATACAGGCCTCCTTCCTTCTTAAGGTCCCAGCATTTTCAACCCAACCCAGCTGGGACAGATGATGCACAGGCAAAAGGACCACAGAATCACAGAATGGTTTGGGTTGGAAGGGACCTTAAAAGTCATCTAATTCCAAACACCCTCGGCCATAGGCAGGGAGACTTTTCACTAGACCAGGTTGCTCAGAGCTCCATCCAGCCTGGCCTTGAACACTTCCAAGGACTGGGCATACACAACTTCTTTGGGCAACCTATTCCAGTGCCTCACCACCCTCATAATAAAGAATTTCTTCCCAAAATCTAATCTAAACCTATTTTCTTTCAGTTTGAAGCCATTGCCCCTTGTCCTATCACTGCATGCTCTTGTAAAAGTCCCTCTCTGTCTTTCTTTCATCCTTCAGGTACTAGAAGGATGCAATTAGGTCACCCTGAACCCTTCTCTTTTCCAGGCTGAACAATCGCAATTCTTTCAGCCTGTCCTCATAGGAAAGGTGCTCCATTCCTCTAATTATGTTGATGGGCTCCTCTGGACTCACTCCAAGAGGTCGATGTCCTTCCTGTCCTTCCAGAGCTGGATGCAGTGCTCCAGGTGGGATCTCACCAGAGCAGAGTAGAGGGGCAGAATCACCTCCCTTGACTTGCTGGCTATGCTGCTTTTGATGCAGCCCAGGATACAATTGACTTTCTGGGCTGTGAGCACACATTGCTGGGTCATGTCTGGCCTCTCATACAGCAGCACTCCCAAGTCCTTCTCAGCAGGGTGGCTCTCAATCTGTTCATCCCCCAGCCTGTGTTGATACCAGGGTTGCCCCAACTCAGGTGCAGGACCTTGCACTTGGTCTTATTAAACTCCATGAGATTCCCATGGGCTGCTTCTTTCTGGGCCAGAAGTCCATCACTTTGCCATGAGCACAAAGGCTAAACCCTTCATGCACTAGCACATCTTTGCTGCTTTGCAAAATTCCCAGCAGAATGAAAATTACCGCTGTGATTAAGGTGTTAAGGAGGAACTACAAGATCCATCCCGAGGCAGGGAGAAACCATGTAATAGTCCCCCTGATCTCCAGTCCTCCACATAGCAATAACCATGAGGAACACTGGAGATATTAATACTTCATAACAAAGCATCATAAAGGCTTAAACCTCCAGAGCAGGGACTCACTTGGGAACAGTGTTTCCATTGTCTTCTTTTTCCAGCTGAAGAGGTACCTTTACAGGTTAAAATGGTTTTGCACTTGTCCCTAAGGGCATCCTTTGGGATTTAACTCCATGATTGCATCATGTATCTCTCTTTTGAATAAATACTTAGTCAGACTGGACTGAGAAATATTTTCAATACATTCAATCTCAATACTTGAGTTAGTTTGCTGCTGCACTATCATCATGTAGTCAAATAAATAAATTGAATATTCCTTAAAAATTTGCCTGTGGTGTTTTGGAATACATCTCTTACAAGATGTATAGTGAAAAAACTAAAATTGAGACTGTTTGGGAGGGCTTGTTTCATTGCCTCACTTGGAAGACTCTTTGGGAAGGTACTCTAAGAGCACAGGATAGAAACCTCCCAAAAGAGGATATACAAGAAATAGATGTGAAAGAAGCACCATGTGATGTTTCAAGATACACGATACACTTTTCAGGGTACAACAAAGATTCTGTGAAGGACAGCCATATCAGAGACGGTGGTGTGAAGGCAGAGCTAAACCTAGCAACACAGAATCTGATTCTCAGGCACCTAACCTTAAACAGAAACATTTGGTAGATTTAGAACTTTAGACAAAACTCAACTTCAGCTTTTGGAAGAATAGTGTAAATTATATATCAAGGCCTCAGCAGATTTGGAATCTGAGCTGAATATGCAACATATACCCACTTTGTATTTAGTGACAAATAAAACACATGGGAACTTTCAATCGCGTGAGTGAATAAAACTGGATCTCAGTCAAGCTCCATCCAAACTGAAATGGACCTCAGTCTCACAAGTCACCACATGGATTTTAATTACTCTTACTGTTACCAAAGTTAAGTTTGACCCTTAAAACACTTAAGATAATTGGTTCTTAAGTAAGGGAGTGAGGGACAGCACTTCCTGTCTGTCCTAATTCAATCCTTTAAGAGGCTCTGCAGCAGGCCAAGTTTTTATTTTCAGTGCCTTAAATCTATGACTGAAAAAAAGCTTCACCAACAAGAATCAGGCAAATTACAGTTTAAACATACATTGCTTGTTTGCCTATTGACACAGATTAGGTAAACATTCCTGAACCTATTCAGTAATGAGGTGGTCCCATTTACACAAGTCATCATTCTGAACTTGCACTAATTACTCATCTCAGCAAAGGCTCAGGACTTTTTTTCCTAAAATGTGCAAAATCTGCCCTTCTGTTCAAGAAGAGAGGTACTGGTGTCCAAGTACATCAAATGCCTTTCCATGAATACCCCAAAGACCTATGGAAATGTGGCAACCAAGATTATGGAGGATATTTAAAAAACATAAGGTTTCAGCATCTAAAATGGACAGGGGCAGGGAGGATGAAAGGGGGAAGATGGCAGAGAGGTTTCCAGGACAAAATACAAATATCAGCACAGTAATGTTTGTTCTGGACATAGCTATGCCTGCTCTGTCTTGGATACATCTTTCATTCAAAGACAGCTAGTGCAGTATCTTTGGGCACTCTCTTGCATTTTAAACTAAACCAAACTCCTTTTTCAGAACAATCTTCTGTTCTTATCTCCTTCTTCTTTCTTCTTTACTCAAGATTACTTAACAAGAAGTCTCTTTACCAAGAATGAATTGCAGGGGCAATAAAGCATAAGAAGATAGAAACTAACTACTGGCTTTCATTCATACTGAAGTATATGCACCATATAATGTGATTGGACACTGTGTTTCTGGTTCTTATGCTACATCTGCAGCATTTAAGAGAAACATGGCTTTCTTCTCATTCTCTAACTGCAATACAAAAATTGCTTCTGGAATACAGAAACTTGTGTGGATTACAGCTTCCCTTCTAGAAGAAGCAACAGGCCCAGGTAGAGCTATGTTCACAAGCTCTACAAAGCATCGTCATAGAGTGCCTCTCGATCCTACCTTCTTTTTCTCTGCATTTTCTTTGTCCTCAGCATCCTGCTGCCAAACACTTTTTGTATCAAAATCAAAAGGCCCTCTTCTTGCCTCATAAGTGTTACCACGATGGTCATCAGCCTTAAACTCTCTCTGAATCATATATTCTGGTAGAGAGGAAACAGAGCTCCTGCAGGCAAAGATTTAACACCTGTTTGCGCCAGGGATACAAATCTTGCACTTTAGTACAGAAGTATTCTGAAATGTTAATAAGTGAAGACAGAACCCAAAATGTTATGTGGGGCTTCAGCAGGCTTACCATGGCTCATCCATCGCTGGGGGACTGGTGTGGTGTAAGTACCAGTCGGGTGCAGCATATGCTGCTGAAGGGGACTTCATTATCACAGGAGTGTAGTGCTTCAGTAGGTCTGGAGAGAAAAAGACAAAAGTCGCTACTTTTCTGACTTCTTCTCTGGTTGCAAAAGCATTACCTTTGTTTTCAGGTTGCTGTTTTGTCAAGAAGAAATGCTTGCTTTCTTCAGTAAGGAGCATTTGTGTCCCTTGATAATACAGACAGAACCTTGCAGCACTGTGTTCCAACTGTACCTTGTTTGTCTTGCTCTAAATGCTTTGACATGTTTCTGCTGCTCAGTTAATTCATATTTCTGGATTTGTTTCTCTGAATGTGCATCTGCTCAAGTTCCTCAAGCTTCCTTCTTCAATAAAAAGGAAATAATAAACCCACACATCACCCTGGTACAAGAACAGAACACGTACAGCACTGTAACAAAATGAAGTAATTACAAAAAAAACGCTTTATAAACCTATACTAAGTTTTCTGATGATGGTTTTTTGTGTAATTATTTTCACTAGGCCACTATTTAAATAGCCCAAGCATAAATTGCAGAGACCTCACTCAAATGCAGCCAGACCATCATCATCCATTTAGACCAAACACAGGTCAAGACCGCATGTTTTGCTAAAGAGTACCCATACACAACAGACAGCAAGGATGCCTTGACAAGGTGACCTCTACACTTTCATTCGCTCATTTTTTCCACAGGTTAATTTCAAAAGTCCAGAGGATCCTTCTGTAGCATCTACAAGAACTTTATATGACACTCAAGCAAAGCCAAAGAAAATTAAGGAAGACCAAAGAAGCAAGACAGATGCTCACCAGACTGGCCTCCTTGCTTTGCCAGCCTCACATAAGCTGAATCAGTATCTTTGATCCACTTCTTGAGGCACCCAGAAGGTGGCAATTCATGGGGAGCTTTTGAAAGGTCACTGAGGCTCTGGGATATTGGGGGAAGTGGGCTCTTCTCTGGTTGTTTTGGTGGCATGGGGTATTACCGTCCTGCGATAATGGAAACGAAAAATATTTATAGTAAAAGTTAACTACTAGCATCCCTTTTTCAGGCAACTGACAAATTGAGCCCACCTGGAACATGAATGAGGTGCTACATTTCAGCTTGGAGACAAAAGACCAGGCTTGCTTATTCCAGGGGATATAGCATTTTCGTTTCAGTTTTGAAACAGCATTTAAGTTTTCCTGTAAAATGTTCTAATTCACTTCAATCAGAAAACTATTTCCAAGGGCACCAAAAGCAGCAAGAGGCACTGGAGACAGCAAGAAACACTAAAGCCTTTGGTTTCCTTTCCTTTTCATGCAGTAACAAAAACAGCACCTGTCCATTTGCAGGTCTTTATGTGTAAAACAACCAAACCCGATCCCCAAATAAAAATCATTTTAAAAACCAACACTCAACACCCTTCGTCTCCATACATTACTTTCTCAACTTCTAGTGAGCAAAAGAAAATATAAATAAATCCTTCATAATGGTAAAATGGACAGAAAGCAAACAAGAAAAAGCCAGTCGAAGGCACTGTGCCATGGAAGGTTAACAGGCACTTACCGAAGCTATTCCAGGTGCAGCTGATGCCGTTCCGTCGGTGTAAGGCGACCACTTCCAGGCTGCAGCCCGCTGAGCAGCCCCTGGGCACACACACGCGTTGCCTGTGCCCAAACTCAGCCCCAAGGAACAACAACAACCCAAAGCGCTGCCTCTCGCCGGCGTCAGGGGCGCGGAGGCACCAGCCGGCGCCCGCTGCCGGCCCCACGGCAGGTCTGTCCAAGGCTGCGCGACCCTGTCGCCCCGGCGCTCTCCCGCTGGCCCTGCCCAGGGTCCCCCCGCTACCGCAGCTCAGAGACCGAACCGCGGTTACCCGACCGGGGACCGACATCCCCCAGGGAACGGGCGGGACGGGCCCCGAGGGCGAGTCGCGGGAGGAGTCGGACCCCGCCGAGACGACGGGCCTTCCTCCCTCCCTTCCTCCCTCCCTCCCTCCGCGGGCGGCCGAGGGCGGTGCGATGCTCGCTACTCGCGGCAGTAGCAGCCTGGAGACGACCCGGATCGCGCCGCTACTGGGAAGAAAAAGAAATTAACTCCATCCCAGCTGAAACCCGTACAAAATCCACCCCCTTTTCCATGCCCTTTACCATTCTATACGATTTAGTCTTTGCTTTCTGGACGGTTCGTGATCGCTTCCAGGATTCCTGGACGACTGGGGGGTTCCTATTGGAGCTCTGTGTCTGATCAGTCCGACCCACTTACTCCGTGTAGCATCGGTTGCAGTCGTGTAGAGGAGACCCTTCCTTAGAACAGCCAACCCAACACGAGTAACCGGGATGCCAGGACCTATGCTTCAGTACAAATCACTTCCAAAGCAGCTCAAACCCCTTCATAAGCTACCAATATCTCTTTTTAAGTTGGAGTAGAGTGGACTCTGTATCCCCAACTCCAGAAACCTAGGGGGAGACCCCAAGTGTCCGCTGGTACTTTCTGCCAGAGGCTCCAGGTAGGACCATTCTCCCCGGCTGCAGTAGAGAGCACATTTTTTAAGTCTTGCCCTGCCTGAACTGGCCCAAGGGTGACTACATGAACTGTTTCCTGTTTGATTTGGTCAAAGGCTTGTTGTTGCTCAGGGCTATTTGCATTATGCTGTGGGGCGTGCCAGGTTGCACACTGGTTGGTTAACTTGTGTATGTTCCATGTATGTTCTGTGCCGTGTGGCAATCTCACCCTTCACAAACAAACCCATCTCCACACAAACTGCTGCTGCTTAATGCTTTTTATTGGTTGACCAAGCCTGGGGGGCTAGAAGCAGGGGTGGGGCTCTTGGGAGTCTACAAGGGACAGCTGGGAGTTCAGATGGGATGGTTGGGAGTCCAGAGCTTCACTCCTCATTGAGTCCTTTCTGATAGAGAAGGAGAAAAAGGGAGCGTGAGCATGGGGCAGTGGTCAGATGGCCGTGGGGCAGCTGTGGGGCAAGGGGAAGTCCCACCTTGGCTCCAATGTCACGGCTCTTGGCCCGCAACTTGTTGACCTGGGACTCAGCGATGTCAGCACGCTCCTCTGCCTCGTCCAGCTCATGCTGTGCCTTGCGGAACTTGGCCAGGTTGGTGTTGGCCTGTTCCTCCTGGGAGACAGGGGCATCAGCAGGGCTGCCCCACAGCTTCCTCTGTCCTCCTGCCACCCCCTCTGCTCTCTGTCCATCCAAAATTCTAATTGCTCCATCTGGTCCACAATGGACCCACCCGTCCCTCCAGCAATCCCATCTTCCATCCATCCAACCATCTACTCAGCCATCCATTCATCCTTCCATCCATCCAACCTGCTTAAACTTCCAACCACTTCTCCAGCCATCCAGTCAGTCATCCTTCTGTCTCACCTTTTTTCCAACCTTCTTTCCATCCGTCCATTATTCCAACCTTCACACATCCCACCATGGTCTCTCCATCCCACTGCCACCCACCTTCCTCAGCCCCTGACACCCCACCTCTTGACGACCTCATTCTGAGGTCACCTGCTACTCCCTACATCCTGTCCCACAGCTCAACCTGATGCCATTCCCTCCTGGGGGTGGTCCCAAAGCTGCCCCCCCGCTGCTCACCGCCTCCTCTGCCTGTCGCTTGTAGGCCTTGACCTTCAGCTGGAGCTTGTCCACCAGGTCCTGGAGCCGGACCATATTCTTGCGGTCCTCCTCTGTCTGTGGGGTGAGACGTGTGTGTGTCACCGCCAAAGCAGTGAGGGTCAGGAGACAGAGATAATCTTGGGGAGTGGAACCCCTCTAGATCTGTGAGTGGCCTCAGCTGTGGGACAGAAGGTATGATGTCTCCCTGGGTGAAGGTGTCTTTTTTGCCCTGATGAGGTCCCACCTGAGGCTCTGGGTCATGCAAAGACCCCATTTATACTGAAACAGTGGGAAGTGGCTTGGGTGGCTTGTAGCCACTGGGCCTACCACGTTCTGGGTCCCACCACAGTATTGGACATAGAGGCAGTGGGTGGTCTAGTTCACCTGTGTCTCCCTGGCTACCAGGTCAGCCATGTTATATGTCATGTACAGCATCAGACATAAGGCCCTGTGGACAAAGGGCCAGCCCAGGTGCCCTACCTGGTAGCTGAGCTCCTTGACACGACGCTCAGACTTGCGGAGACCCTTAATGCTCTCAGCGTTGCGCTTCTGCTCACCCTCCAGCTCATTCTCCAACTCCCTCACACGGGCCTCCAACTTCTGCAGCTGCTTCTTGCCCCCCTTGAGGGCCAACTGCTCGGCCTCATCCAACCTCATCTGCAGGTCCTTGATGGTCTGCTCCATGTTCTTCTTCATCCGCTCCAGGTGGGCGCTGGTGTCCTGCTCCTTCTTCAGCTCCTCTGCCATCATGGCTGCCTACTCAAGGAGAGAAGTAAGCAGAAAAGGAGGTTCATTACCCTCCACTGGAAGATATCTTAGCTGTTGTTCCCACCACGGCACTCACGTCAGTGATGGCCTTCTTGGCCTTCTCCTCAGCATTTCTGCACTCCTGGATGGCCTCTTCCACCTCCGTCTGCAGCTGGGAGATGTCAGCCTCCATCTTCTTCTTTTGGTTGATGAGGCTGGTGTTCTGGAGATGGAGAAGAGGATCTCATGAGGTGTCTGTGGAACTGCTGATCCATCTTTCTTCAGCCCCCCAGGACATAGAGGCCATTCCCCTGTCATGCAAACTCTGGAGGCTTCAAGGACCTGGACATCTTGGTAACTCAACTCATTAGAATCCCACACCTGTGGATGCAGGTGACCTCTTTCCTTGAAAGTGCATGAGGTCTCACCTGTGAGTGGAGAAGCTGGACCCTCTCGCTGGCCTCAATCAGCTCCTGCTCGGCCAATTTGCGGGCTCTCTCAGTCTGCTCCACGACTGCCTGCAGCTCCTCCAGCTCAGACTGGAGGAGGTTGTTCCTCCTCTCCACGATGGCAATGTTCTCCTTCAGATCCTCATTGGCCCTGACCACATCATCCAACTGCAGTTGGGTGTCCTGTTGGGACAAATGGGATGGACATCAGCCAGCAGTGCCAAGGGGCTGGGAGGATCTCCTTAGAGGTCAGTGATCCCACCTTGAGATGAGCCTGGGCTGCCTTCAGGTGGGACTGGGCTTCAGCAGCCACACGGTTGGCATGGCTGAGCTGGATCTCCATCTCATTGAGGTCACCCTCCATCTTCTTCTTCAGCCGCAGGGCCTCATTGCGACTCCGGGTCTCAGCATCCAGTGAGGTCTGCAGCGAGTCCACCACCCGCAGATGGTTGCGCTTGGCCTGCTCCATCTCCTCGTCCTTCTCGGCCAGCTTGCGCTCATAGTCTGCCTTGACTTGGTTGAACTCCAGTTGGGCCCTCAGGATCTTTCCCTCTTCATGCTCCAGAGAGGCCTGGAAAGGACAGAGGGAAAATTGAGAACCTCAAAGGAGACCAGGAGAACATGGGGATGCACGGCAACGTGGCTTGTCACACCTCAGCCTCCTCCAGTGCTGCTTGAAGTTCCAGCTTCTCAGCATCCAGCTGCTTCCGGACCTTCTCCAGCTCATGGATGGTCTTGTGGCTGCCACCCAGCTGCTCCGTGAGGTCCGAAATCTCCTCTGCTCAGGTGAGATCCCGTCAGACTTTGTAAAGATGTTGGAGAACAAGTTGGGTATGGGGAGGACTGTGGTCTTACCTTGGAGGTTCTTGTTCTCCCTTTTGAAGGTCTCCAGGTGCTCAAGCGACTCCTCGTAGGCATTCTTCAGTTTGAAGAGCTCAGTGCTGAGGGATCTGGCCTCTTTCTGCGATGCCTCCAGCTCCATCTGTGACTCTTCAAACTTCTGCTTCCACTCAGCCAATATCTGGGCCCAAGCAAGTGGTCACCCTCTGTCCCCATGTCCCCCGTCTGCTGTGTCTCACCACCATGTCTTCTCACCTTGTCAAAGTTCCTCTGCTTCTTGTCCAAGGCAGCAGCTGCTGCATTTGACCGCTCCACATCTGCCATCAGGTCTTCAATCTCATTCTGCAGCCGGTGCTTGGTCTTCTCTAGAGAGGAACACTTGGCATTGACCGCCTCCACCGCCTCTTCAGCCTCCTGCAGCCGTTGGGCCAGCTTCTTCCTGTCCCGGGGGACAACCTGGCTGTGGTGACCCATGGACCAAGTGGACCAACTCAAACCTTCTTCCACCCATCAGTTGGCCAAGGCTCTGCTCTGGATCTCCTCTGCTATCTCCAGGTCCCTCTACATTCTCCGGATCCTTCTCCAGTGGAAGAGTCTCTGCTCTCCCCTGCCCCCTAGAAGCTCCCTTCATGGGGGGATGACTTACTTGGCTTCCTCGAGTTCCTCAGTGCGCTGGATGGCATCTGTCTCATACTTGGTCCTCCATTGTGCCACCTCAGAGTTGGCCTTGGAGAGCGAGCGCTGGAGCTCAGCCTTGGCTTCTGTCTCCTCCTCATATTGCTCCCGCAGCAGGTCACAGTCATGCCGGGCCGACTGGAGGGCGTGGGCCAGTGCATTCTTGGCCTGGGAAAGAGAAATGAGGAGAAAGTGAGCTTAAGCTACATCTAGGTCCTCAAACTGAGTAAGCAGTGGTTTTTCTCAGCCCAACCTTCTCTAGACCATCCCAACCAAATTCAGCACCTCTAGGCCCATAGAGATCTAAAGATGGGTATCTCTAGTTTGGCCCAGTTCAACTTTACCTGGTCCAATGGCACCCAACCACCCATAGACCAACCCAGGTGCCTCACAATTGGCATGCTCAGTCCACCCTATCAGCTATTAGAACAAATGTAACCCAACTCAACCATGGAACCATAGATGGAACCACTCAACTGAACGAGCCTGAACTTGCTTTTTTTTGGTGCTACCACCATGAGGGTGAAGGACACCTTGTCTTGTCACCCTCCTGGAGACCCTCTCAGCCACCCCACAAACCTCACCTTCATCTCCTCCTCCAGTTGCCTCTTCAGGTCCTCCATCTGCTGGGTGTATGACTGCTTGCCCCTGGTTAGTTGGGAGACAAGGGCCTCCTTCTCCTCCAGTTGGCGGGACAGCTCTCCTGCAGAGGTAGGGGAGGTTTTCAGGTGTGTGGAAGGGAGTGAAGATGTGAGTCAGGGGCTGAAGATGTGGGATGGGTGGTGTGGTGTGTCAGGGTTCCCACCATTCTCGGTCTGGAGCTTAGCCCGTTGGGTGCTGGTGTCATTTAGGACTCGTTGGGTCTCCTCCAGCTTGGCCCGGTGTTCAGCTGCCTGGTCCTCCATGGTGCGAGAGACCTTCTCCATACCCACCTTGGAGAAGGAAAGGATGGAGGGGAGTGATGAAGCAGGAGAATGATGCCCAGGGTGGAGATGAGGTGTCCACCTTGACCTCCTTCTACCTTGGCCTTGATCAGCTGCTCCATGTTGGAGCTGAGGTCATCCAGCTCCAGCTTGAGCTCACTCTTCTCCTTCTCCAGCTTCTGCTTGACACGCTGTAGGTTGTCGATCTGCTCGCTGAGCTCGGCCACGCTGTCGGCATGCTTCTTGCGCAGCGCAGCAGCCGTGGCCTCATGCTGCAGTGTGGCCTCCTCCAGGTCCCTCCGCATCTTCTGGAATTCTGCCTCCCGCTTCTTGTTGAGCTCAATCTGCACTGACGTGGCCCCACCTGCCTCCTCCAGACGCTCACTGATCTCCTCCAACTCCCGTGACAGGTCTGAGCGCAGCTTCTCCACCTTGGCCCTGCCCGTTCGCTCTGCCTCCAGCTCCTCCTCCAGCTCCTCAATCCGTGCCTGTGCTCAGGGGATGGACATGCTGTCAGCGGACTTGGTTCCACCTGGCTTCTCCACTCAACCAATCCAGTTGGATTGCCTTTAACTCAACTCAACCCAACAAGCTGAAAAGTCTTCAACTCAACCCAACCAGCTGGAGACTTGTCAACTTAACTCAGATCAACCAGCTGGGAGCTCCTTACCTCAACCCAGCCAGATGTAGACTCTTCACCTCAACACAACCAGCTGGAGGCTCTCCAGCCCAACGCAACTAAGCAGAGAATAGATCCCTCACCTGCAGCTCTTTCAGCTTCTTCTGGAGCTGCAGGGCCAGTGCCTGCTCATCCTCAACCTTGCTGTTCTGCTGGTTGATCTCAAACTCTTTCCTGCAGATGAAGACAGTTAACAGTTGCCTTCTCCCCCTGACAAGTTTAAACTGGGGAAGGAGGTCCAACCTTACTTCTTGAGCTTCTCCTCCAGCTGCTGCTTGTCATTCTCCAGGTCCATGATGTTCTCCTGGGTCAGCTTCAAGTCACCTTCCAGCTTCCTTTTGGCGCGTTCCAGGTCCATCCGGATCTTTTTCTCCTGTTCCAGGGAGCCTTCAAGCTGCGTGGAAACATGGAATTGGGGAGAGACCTCAGTTTTTTGTCATCTCTTCCCCAGTAACCTCTTCAGCAGTACCCATGTTGGGAGCAGCCCACGCTCACATCATCCACTTGCTGTTCCATCTTGAGTTTGGCCTTCGTCAAGGTGTTGACCTTGTCTTCCTCCGCCTGCAGGTCATCAAGTGTTTGCTGGTGAGATTCTTGCAGTGCCTTCTTCTCTTTTGTTAACTTGGCAATGGTCTCATCCAGCCCAGCCATCTCCTCTGTGAGGTTCTTGACCTGCAGAAGAAACATCAGGCCTCCAGCTTGGTACCAAGAGTAAAATAAGAGCTGGGGGACGTTGCTGTTGTCCTTGGCTAATGAGACCACTTCAGTGGTGGAGAACCCAAAGAACACTGAGTCTTGATGTAGCCCAGATCAACTAGCCTTGGGTCTCCTCAACTGAACACAACCAGGCTGAGTTGACTCAAATCCCCACAGCTTGAAATCAAGGCCCCTCCCCACCTTACCTTGTTTTCTGTGGCATGTTTCTCCTTCTCCACCTTGGCCAGAGTCAGCTCTAGATCATCAATGTCCTTTTTCAGCTCTGAGCACTCATCCTCCAGCTTCCTCTTTTTAGCTGTCAGTTCTGCATTCATCTCTTCCTCATCCTCCAGTCGCTCTGTCAGCTCCTTCACCTTGGCCTCCAACTGGATCTTGTTCTTGATCAGCTGGTCACAACGCTCCTCAGCATCATTGAGGTTGTCCTGCTCCTGTATTGGAGTGGCAGGTCAAGTAGAATGGCCATGGGAGGGTGGTGGTCACACACCTGACATGGTTTTGGGGGGCAGCCTCACTCACAGCCTGCACTTGGAGCTGAAGGTCATTCTTCTCCTGCAACATGGAGACCATCTTCTCCTCCAACTCCTTCCGCCGGGTCTCTGACTTCTCCAGAGCCTCCTTCAGCCGCCCAAACTCCTCCTTCATGTTCTGAAGGAGGCACAAAGCCCAGGAGACCAATAGCATGTCCAATCCCCTCCATCCATCAACCCCACCCAATGCATGTTGGGTCCCAACCCGCCTGCCTCACCACCTCCTCCCACCTGCATCTCCTTCTCTGTTTCAGCACTCTTCAACAAGGGCTTGATCTTGAAGTAGAGCTTCATCCAAGGCCAGTTCTTCACCCCCATGAAGGCCCTGATGTTCCACTGGATCACCAGCAGTGAGTCCCTAGAACGGGGAGACCGATGCCACCACACCACAAGCCTGGTGACCTGCCAGTTTCCTCCTCAAGGAGAGAGACCCTTCCCCTCTCACCGGCGCTCCAGGATCTTCTTGAACTCAATGCGCATGAGCTGACCTCGGGCCTGAGCCTGGATGCGGGTGATGATGCGGGAGAGACGCTCATCCCTCATCTCCTCCAGGAGGCCCAGCAGCCCAGCCTTGAAGAAGACCTGGTGGAGGAATGAGGCAAGTGAGAGGGTGAGTTGGTTGGGAAGGGTTGGTGGAAGAGCTGGTAGACAGATGGATGGGTTGATGAGTTGATGAGTGGACAGAGGGATGGATGGTGGGGTGGATGGGCAGGTAGACACATCGATGGTGGGACCATGGGTCCATGTGACCTCATGGATCATGGAACCATGGAAAGACCATGAGATCTCACCTTGGTGTGCCCAAACTTATACTGGTTGTGGTCAATGTCGATGGATCCCAGGAGCTTCTCAGCGCCCTTGCGGCTGTCAATGAACTGCCCCTCAGGGATGGCAGCGGGGTTCAGGATGCGGTACCTGGTGGTCGGAGAGGAGAGGAGAGGAGAGGAGAGGAGAGGAGAGGAGAGGAGAGGAGAGGAGAGGAGAGGAGAGGAGAGGAGAGGAGAGGAGAGGAGAGGAGAGGAGAGGAGAGGAGAGGAGAGGAGAGGAGAGGAGAGGAGAGGAGAGGAGAGGAGAGGAGAGGAGAGGAAAACCCTCAGATCAGCCCTAGTGGGGTTGTCCATCCCCTCCCCACATCTTCTCCTCTGTGCCTACCTCTGGCGGAAGTCCCCATAGAGGATGCGGTTTGGGAAGCCCTTGCGGCAGATGCGGATGCCTTCCAGCACCCCGTTACAGCGGAGCTGGTGCATTACCAGGGGATTGTCCATCACACCTGGTGATGGGTTAGAGAGGTGAGGTCAGCCACAAGCCATACCTCCCACCCCTTTCCCTGCCCTCAGCCCCACTCTTTGTTCACCTGGTTCCTTCCGCTCATTGGGGATGATGCAGCGAACAAAATGAGGGTGGGTGGTCTTAAGGTTGGCCATCAGCTTGTTAAGGTTCTCCTGGTGAGAAGGGAGGAGAGAAGAGGCTGACCAATGGGAGAGCAGGGGAGAAGCTGGAGTGCTGGAGGGGTGATCCACCATGTGGGAGCTTGTCCTTGCGTTGCCCCACATTGGGCCCACTATGTAGATTCCTCACCCGGTGCAGGGCTGAGACAGTCTGAAAGGAGGAACCTTTCTTCTTGGCTCCTTTCCCCTTCCCTCCATCACCACCTGGGGAGAAGAAGGGGAGAGACAGGAAACAGGGTAACTCTGATGGACAATGGTCTTCTCTGTCCACCTATCCCTCCATCACCCAACCATCCATCCACCCACCAGCATCTGCCCCAGCATAGTTGGAGAAGAGGTTGGCCAAGAGCTTCAGGGCTGATTTCTGGTAGAGCCCCACCACTGTCTCATTGAGAGGGTCCTTGTTTTTCTCCAACCATCCAATGATATTGTAGTCTACCGTGCCAGCGTAGTGGATGAGGGAGAAGTGGGCCTCTGGCTTCCCTTTGACATTGCGTGGCTTCCCGAAGTTGGCCGACTTGCCCAAGTGATTATCAAAGAGCTTGGCCTTGAAGGTCATATCCGAGGCCTTGGGGAACATGCATTCCTCCTCCAGGATGGACATGATCCCCATGGGCTGAGAAGAGAAGACCTTGTTGGTCATAGTGAACACCAAGCACAACCCAACTGCCCAACTTTGGGGTCCCTGGCAAGCTCCAACTGGAAGGGCCCTTTCCCAGCAGCCCCTTCAGCCCCAGAAGCCCTGGGGGGAGGTGGCACCTTCTCAATGAGGTCAATGCAGGCCTGGAGGTCCATGCCGAAGTCAATGAACTCCCACTCAATCCCCTCCTTCTTGTACTCCTCCTGCTCCAGCACGAACATGTGGTGGTTGAAGAACTGCTGCAACTTCTCATTGGTGAAGTTAATGCAGAGCTGCTCAAAGCTGTTGAACTGGGGAAGGAGAGAGGAGATGGCCAACGGGGTCAGCTGGGTCAGCTCAACAACCAACAGGGTCAATAGAACACCCGAGATTAGTGGGTCAACCTGAGACCCAGCAGGATCAACACAATGCCCAGTAGTATCAATGAAGTCAACTGAACACCCAGCAGGGTCAAAACAAGGCCCAAAGAGGGCAAGTCTCCACCAGAGTTCCCCCTGAAGCTTCAGAAGATCAGCTCAACACCCAGTTGGATCAACCCAACCCCCAAGAGGAGCAATGCCACTGCCCTGCCACCCCCTCAGTCCTCACATCAAAAATCTCGAAGCCAGCAATGTCCAGCACACCGATGAAGTACTGCCGTGGCTGCTTGGTGTCCAGAGAGTTGTTGATCCTCACCACCATCCAGTTGAACATCTTCTCATACACAGCCTTGGCCAAAGCCCCGATGGAGTAGTACACCTGCTGGACATTCTGCCCCTTGGTGACGTACTCATTGCCCACCTTCACACGGGGGTGACACAACCCCTTGAGAAGATCAGCCGAGTTCAGCCCCATCAGGTAGGCTGACTTGTCGGCATCTGCAGAGTGTGAAGAAAACATGCTGTCAGGTCCCACCTCACTTGGTGACCCCAAAACCTATGTCATCCCCCCCACCTGCTTCACCTTCAGTGCCGTCTGGTTCTGCCTGCTCTTCCCTTTGCTTCTGCTTGAACTTCATGTTGCCAAAGTGCATAATGGCACCTGTCAGTTTGTAGACACCAGCCTTCTCCTCGGCAGTGAAGCCCAAGACATCAAAAGCGCTCTGGTAGGCGGGTGGAGGCAGGTTGGAGAGGGCCTTGCCACCCACTCTGTCCAGCTGAGGTCACAGCCGTCTGCTGGCCAGCATTTGTGTGTCCCTCTGCCTTTCCAACTTGTCAATCTGTCCATCCAAGGACTCATCCATCCATGGACTCATCCATCCACCCATCTGAGTACTGCATCCATCCATCCACTCACCCATCCACAGACTCATCCATCCATGGACTCATTCATCCACCATGAATTCCATCCATCCATTCATGGACTTATCCATCCATTTGAGGACTTGTCCACCTGTGGACTCATCTGTCCACCCAAGGACTCTCCCACCTGTTTTTATCTCCACCCACAACTTCCTCCACCCACACCACTCTCCTCTCCTACCTTCTGTCCCTCATCCTGCATCATCCCATGTGACCAACCCACCATCTCCCTTGCCCTCCACCCTTCCCATTCTCCACCTCTTATTCCTACATTCCTCCTCTCCTCCATCCATCCCTCTTCTACCATCTCAACCATCCATCTGGCACTTCACCTTCTCCTCAGCCAGGGGATGTCCACCTGCCCGCCCCACCACTTACATCGGTTGCCAACAGCTCTTCAGAGTCATCGATAGAGGCCACAGTCACCTCTCCTTGGGAGACGTAACTGTAGTCATAGGGGTTGTTGGTGATGAGAAGCATCTCTGCTCCGTGGTGGCCCAGGATGGAGACAAAAAATTGAGCACTTCCAGTGGCCAAACAGCCCCAAATCACCCTCAATTGCCCCAAGAAAGAGCAGAGAAATTTAGGAGGGGAGGAAGGAGAAGACCCAAGGCCAAGCACCCAACTCACCCAGCAACTCTGGCTTCTTGTTGGAGAGGATCTGGTAGAAGATGTGGTAGTTCCTCTCAGCCTTCAGCTGGAAAATTACACGGGACTTTTCCAGGAGATCTGGGGTGGGAATGGAGAGAAAGATGGTAGAGGTTGGGATTAGGAGATGATGGATTGAGACATGGAGAGATGCATGGAGACATGGAGAGATGGGTGGTAGAATGAGGAGATGGAGAAGAAGGGATGGCTGGATGGTAGGATGAGGAGACAGAGGGATGAGGAGGTGGAGGTGAAAGATCAGATGGATGGTGGGATGAGAAGATAGATGGATGGATGGACAACAGGACAGTGTCTCACAAATCCATCCAGAGAGGGCATCCATCAAGGGACATGTGGAGAGGGAGGGAAGGAAGGAGAGAGGGAGACACAAGATGGAAGGACAAAAAAATGGGAGACAGAGGATCCAATGGATGGTGGGTTGAAGAGTTGGAGATGGAGAGCTGACTGGATGGAGTGAGGAATGGATGGATGGACGGATGGAGTTCATGGATGGATGGATGAGTCCATAGATGGATAAGTCCTAGCATGGATGAATAAATCCATGAATAGATGAGTCCATGGAGGGATGGATGAAGGACTGCCAGACGTTCTTTCATGGAGCCTCTCAACTCACTCACAGGTCTCAATGTCAGCTGATGCCAACTTCCCGGTGGCCCCAAAATGGATTCGGATGAACTTCCCCTGGAAAAACAGTGGCAGGAGGTGGAAGCCTCCCAGCAGACCCCACACTATAGACCCCATCCCACAGACTTTGCCCCATAGATCCCACCCCCAACACTCACGAATCGAGATGAGTTGTCATTGCGGAGGGTCTTGGCATTGCCAAAGGCCTCCAAGGCAGGGTTGGCCTGGATGATCTGGTCCTCCAGGGTGCCCTGGTGGGATGGAACAATCCTGGGTGTGCATGCCATTGGGGGACACTCAATGCTGGGGGTGCGTGACCTGAGGCCCCACCTTGCTGCTGTTGGTTGCCTCCTTCTTGCGGTCACCGATGGCAGCAATGCTGGCAAAGTACTGGATGACCCTCTTGGTGTTGACTGTTTTCCCCGCCCCAGATTCTCCACTAGGGTGGCAACAGTGAGATGTTGGAGAATATCATGGTGGCTCCTTTATCACACCCCAGCACTATGGGGCAGCATCAGGCGGGGACAGACTTACGTGATGAGGATGGACTGGTTCTCTCGATCTGCCAAGAGATGAAAGGAGTCAGGTGGGAAGAATTTGGGAGGCATCTTTGGGGTCTTGGGGTTGGGATTGAGGTTCTCCATCCTCCAAGGTGAGGGTGAGGTCTAGGTCAGGATCCAGTGTTTGGGGTGGGGTCTTCTAGTTTGAGGTCCCCAGAGGAGGTCCCTACCTGTCAGCATGTTTTGGTAGGCATTGTCAGAGATGGAGAAGATGTGGGGTGGAGCTTCACTCCTCTTCTTTCCCCGATAGGCAGCCACCACCTCAGCGTTGTAAACAGGCAACCACTTGTAGGGGTTGACCGTCACGCAGAAGAGTCCTGAGTAGGTCTGGAGAAAGGGTCAGGTGGGTCAGAGCCTGGAGGTGCCACCCCACCAGATGGGGACATCCTAGGTCTAGGTGGCCCAAGGGATGTGGGGAAGGGGCATCATGATTTTGGGGGGCCAAAAGGGGATGGAGATGGGACATCTTGGGTCTGGGTGGCCCACAATATCCAGAGATGGGACATCTTGTGTGGACCAGAGGATCCAGGGGTGGGGCATCTTGTGTGTCGCATCAAGGGGGCTATTGAAGGGATATCTTGGATCTAGGTTAGGGGTTGGGACATCTCAGGTCTAGGTGGCCAAAATGGTTCAGGAGTGCAACATCTGGGTCTGGGTGGCCCAAGGGGGCTGGAGAAGGTTCACCAGGTTCTTGGTGTCCCAAAGTGCATGGAGAAGCTACACCACCAGGTTCTAGGTGGCCCATAGGCTCTCTGGAAAGCCCACCTGGTTCTAGGTACCCCAAGAGTTTTAGGGAAGGGTCACTAGCTTCCATCCACACCTTAGGCTGTGAGGAAGACCATGCCCAGTTCCCAGGTGCCCCAGGTGCCTGTGGGAGGACTCACATAGATCAACCAAGAGGCGTAGCGCTCCTTGAGGTTGTAGAGGACAGCAGGCTCATGGAGGAAGGTCAGCATGGCCATGTCCTCGATCTTGTCGAACTTGGGAGGATTCTGCTGGTGGACGTCGGCCTCCTTGACCGTCATCGTCTAGGGGGGATGGGAGGACAAGGGGGTCAGAGTTGTGGGATGTCCCATGGTTTGGGGGGCACCCTGTAGGTTGGGGGTGCTCTGTGGGTGAGGGGTCTTCCATGGGTTGTGGAGGAATCTTCTATGGGTTTTGGGGCACCTCTCATGAGTTGGAAGGTGGGCCTAGTCTCCCCCTCCTCGCTTTACACCCCCAAAAACCTTCAACCCCCCTCCCTCCTTTAACCCATTCCCCATTAACTTCACCCCATTAACCCCTCCCTCCTTAACCCTTCGCCCCCCAGCTTCCCACCAACCCCTCACCCTCCATGAAGCCCAACCCCCTTTCATCCCCCACCACCAATCACCCCTCATGCCTGCACCCCCATCAAACCCTCCCATCCTTAACTTCATTATCCCCTCACCCCGATTAACCCTTTGTTCCCTGTGACCCCTTGCCCCCCTGCCCTCACCCTCCTCTACCCTCTCAGTTGCCCACCTCTCCCAGCTCGGTCTGGACGGTGACCTCCCCGCCTTGGCGCCCCATCACCCGCCCCCGCACAAACTCCTCACGGGGGTGGGGGACGAAGCACTCGCTGCGAGGGTCGAAGGGCCTGGTCTGCGACGCCAGCCGCTCCCGCTCCCCTGGCCGCAGGAAGGGAGCTGCCGCCCCCAATGCTGCCAGCACTGCATCTCCCATCCTGCCCCACACAGAGAGGGGCTTCACATCACCTGAGGGGCTGTGGGACTCTGGCTGCGGGGTCTCACCCCTCACCCCATGGCCCCGCACAACCCCATCGACCACAGCCCCATTGCCATGCATGGACTCCCATACCTGTGCCCAGACCTCTATAGCTGTGGCAGACACTATAGCCAGACACAAAGCCCTGTGGCTGTGCACAGCCCCATGTGTTGGACCCTACAGATGTGCAGCGAGCCATGTAGCCCACTGCAGACCCATATAGTCACACACTGCCCCATGCACAGACCACTGTAGTAATTCAGGAACCCCTATAGCCATGCAGGGACCCCAATAGCAAAGTACAGACCATCATAGTGGTGTATGGCCCCATGCACAGAGCCCTGTAGCCGTGCATCTCCCCACGTATTGATCCCTATGGCAGTGCACAGACCCCCTATAGCTATGGGCAGACCCCTACAGTCATGCAAGGACCCCAGTACCCATGCACCTCACATGTACAGACTCCTATAGTGATGCAGGGATCTCCACAGCCACCCACCGACCCCTGTGTTGATGCACAGACACCCATAGCAAGGCACAGACTCCTATAGCCACGCACAGAGCCCTGTAGTGATTCAGGGATCCCTATGGTGATGCACGGAGACACATAGCAGTGCAGGGACCCCTATAAAAATACAGGGAGCTCTACAGTCATGCACAGCCCCCCATGCAGAACCCCATAGCAATGCATGGACCCCCTGCAGTGATGCACAGACCCTATAGGGACACATGCACCCTATAGCAACACCCCCCCAAAGCACCAATCCCCATACTGTGCCAGGACACCACCCTCACCTGGAGTCCGTGGATCTAGCAGGTACGATGAAAGGAGCTGGAGGGACATGCAGAGGGTGAGGGGCTGCACTCCATAGATCCCTGAACCCCATAGCCCCTATAGACACTCTTTGCTCCATAGACCCATTTATGCCCCATAGATCCCTTTGTCACATAGACGATCCCGTGTGTCCCATAGCTCTGCTGTGTTCCACATAGGCCCCCTGGGTGCCCCATAGATCCCTGTGCCCCCATAGATCTCTGTGCCTAACAGTTCCTCTTGGTGCTTCTTAGATAGTCTGTGCCCCATAACCCCCCATGTATCCCACACATCCCCGCACCCCAGAGAAACCCCGTGTGCCACATAGCCCCCCTGTGCCCCATAGCCCCCAGAGATTCCTGTGCCCCATAGATCCCCGTGTGCCCCATAGCCATCCTGTGCACCCCATAGCTCCCCATATCCCCCTTCAACCCCTCATATCCACATCCCATGTCCCACGTCCCACATCCCACATCTCTTCTGTGCCCCACACCAGCTCGCTCTCTATCCCACACCAACACCTATGCCAGCCCCGCAGCCCCACAGCCTTTATAGGCCATAATGGGGTGGGGAGGGGAGGAGCATTCCTGGGGAGGGGGTGGCTGATAAGGGAGAGGGAGGGGGCAGCTCCCCCCCTTCCCCAGCCCCACAGTGGTATCTCTCCAGTGACCCAGACGACCAGGACCCCACATTCACCCCACAGGATGATCTATGGGTCAGAGCTATTAAGGAAGAGCAAGGGCTGCCCGGATCCCTTGTGGGGTGGGGGGAATGTGGGGTGATCTATGGGGCATGAATGCCTGGGTCCCTTGCGTAGGAGGTGTCTATGGAGCCCAAACATGTGGGTACCTTCTGTGTGGGGGGAAACTATGGAGCCCAGGTGCCTGGTTCCCTCGTGTGTGTGGGTGATCTATGGGGACTGGACACCTGGGTCCCTTGGTGGGGGATGTGGTGATTCTATGGGGCCCAGACTCCCGGTCACCTGTTAGGGGGGGATATATGGAGCCCAGACCCCTGGGTCCCTTGTGCATGGAGGGGATCTGTGGGGCTAGGATGCCCAGGTCCTTTGTGTAGGGGGTATCTGTGGGGCCTGGATGCCTGGGTCCCTGGCCAATGTCCTGTCACCCATGGGGTGGTGACAGCTCAACCCTGCCAGGTCTATATCTGGACACGGCAGGGAGGGGGGGCAGATTGTTATCTCGTCCCCCCCTGTGAGGCACCATTGGGCCGGCAGGGGTCTGGGGGGTGGGGGGGGGTCTGGCAACAGTCCTCGAACACGATGTCCACTTTGTTATCCAGGAGGTGACAAGAGTCCCTGCGAGGTGACACATTCCTACGGGTGGGGAAGGTCCCCACCTCCCCATTGTGCCCCACAGATCCCCTTCCCTGCCCCACAGATCCTTTCCTCTGCCCTATAGATCTCTTATAGAGCCCCACAGGAACCCCACAGAGCTGCAGAGAGTCTCCACAGAGCCCCACAGAGTCCCTATAGAGCCCCACAGACTCCACATAAAGCCCCATAGAGACACACCTCCTCCTCCTTGGCCCGAGTTTGGCGGGGGAGGGGAGCCGCCCGGACGCCAGGGTCCCCTGGGGTCCATCACGCGGCGCCACCAGGACTGGAGGAGGGATGGGGCGACAGATGGACGGGGAAGGCAGGGCGGGGGGGAGGAGAGGGGGAGGGCAGTGGGACAGAGGATTTGAGAAGGGGAGGAACAGGCAGGGGAGAGAGGGACAGCAGGACCTGGTGGGACATTGAGAACCTGGAGGGACTAGGAGGCCATAGAGGAGGTGGAGGGACTGTGGGAGATAGACAGGGCTGGTGGGCCAGGAGGTTGTGGGATGATGGATGGAAAGGACAGAGGGATGGAGGGACACGGGACAGAGTCTCAGTAGGGCATGGGGGATGGTGGGACATGGTGTGCAGTGGGACAGAGTAGCTGGTGGCCAGGGGAACACTGATGCCAAGTTGGAGGGACATCAGCACCTGCAGCAGGAGAAGCTGCAGCCTCAGGAGCCAAGACATCCTTGAGGGGTTCACTCAGGCTCTGCTCCATATGTGGGGGACTCAGATGCTTCCCCTCCCCTCCTGGTCCCCTCCCTCCCCAGCCCCACATCTGCCCCTGGACATGTGTCTTCCCACATGGACATGGGTTGGTGTGGGGCAGGTAGAGGTTGTGGAGCACCATGGGGCAGGCTGAGTTACACTGTGGGGCAGGTTGAGGTTAAGGTACACCCCATCAGTCACATCATGTTGCACTCTGCGTCTGGTTGCATCATGCTGTGGGGTGTGCTATGTTGCACACTAGTGGGTGATCTTGTGGGCTGCATCCACCTTGTGGGTGCCATGTCATGAGACAACTCCACCCTCCCCACACAAACCCAGCCCAACACAAACCCAGCCCCACACAAACTGCTGCTGCTCAATGCTTTTTATTGGTTGACCAAGGTTAGGGGGCTGGGAGCAGGGGTGGGGCATTTAGAGGTCCAGGGAATACAGCTGGGAATCCAGAGCTTCACTCCTCGTTGAGTCCCTTCTGATAGAGAAAGAAAAAAATTGGAGTGTAAACATGAGGGAGTTGTGGGGGCAGCCATGTGGCAGCCATGGGGCAGCTGTGGGGCAGGGAGAGGTCCCACCTTGGCTCCAATGTCACGGCTCTTGGCCCGCAACTTGTTGACCTGGGACTCAGCGATGTCGGCACGCTCCTCCGCCTCGTCCAGCTCATGCTGTGCCTTGCGGAACTTGGCCAGGTTGGAGTTGGCTTGTTCCTCCTGGGGGACAGGGGCATCAGTGGGGCTCCACCTCAATTCCATGTGGCCTCCTGCCACCCTGCCAGCTGTCCTTCCATCTGACTTTCTTATTGCTCCATCTAGCCTACCATGGACCCACCTGTCCCTTCAGCAATTCCATCTCCAGCTACCCAACCATCTACTCAACCAACCAGCCCTCTAATATCCCATCCATGCAACCTTCCACCCACTAAACCTACCTTCCTTCCTTTCATCCTTTCATCCTTTCATCCTTTCATCCTTTCATCCTTTCATCCATCCATCCATCCATCTAGCATTCCACCATTCAGCCTTCCTTCTGTACATCCATTCAGTCAGCCAGCCAACATTTCATCCATCCTTCCACCATTCGACCTTCCATCCACCCAACCAACCTTCCACCCACCTGTCCAACCTTTCATCTATGCAATCATTCCACCTTCCAGCCAGCCAGCCATTCAACCCACCATCATCTATCCAGCCTTCCATCCATCCAAACATCCACTCAACTTTCTAGTCACCTGTCCCACGGCCATTCCACCCCCACCACCACCTCTCCCTTGGCCCACCTTCCTCAGCCCCTGACAGCCCACTCCTTAACGACACTAAGGTTCCCTGCTACTCCCTACATCCTGTCTCACACCCCAACCCCACACTGGTCCCTCCTAGAGAGTGGTCCCAAAGCTGCCCTCCACTGCTCACCGCCTCCTCCGCCTGTCGCTTGTAGGCCTTGACCTTCAGCTGGAGCTTGTCCACCAGGTCCTGGAGCCGGACCAGGTTCTTGCGGTCCTCCTCTGTCTGTGGGGTGAGACACGTGTGAATCAGGACCTGACCCCATCCATGCTTTGGATCATCACCAGAGCCACGAGGGTCAGGAGACAGTTAGAGATGATCCTGGGGAGTGGAGGTTCTCTGGTGGCCTCAGCTGTGGGGCACAAGGTGGGATGTCCTCTTGGGTGAAGGTGTCTTTTTTGTCCCTGATAAGGTTTCACCTGAGATTCTGGGTCATGGATGCTGGGGGGTGGACTGGGTGGCTCATGACCACCAGGCCTACCATGTTCTGGGTCCCACTAAAGTATTGGACATAGAGGCAATGGGTGGTCTAATTCCCCAGTGTCTCCCTGGCTACCAGGTCAGCCATGTTGCAAGTCACATATAGCATCAGACATAAGGCCCTGTGGACAAAGGGCCAGTGGATAACATCCAGGGCCACCTCAGGCAACCCACCTGGTAGCTGAGCTCCTTGACACGACGCTCGGACTTGCGGAGACCCTTGACACTCTCAGCATGGCGCTTCTGCTCACCCTCCAGCTCATTCTCCAACTCCCTCACACGGGCCTCCAACTTCTGCAGCTGCTTCTTGCCCCCTTTGAGGGCCAACTGCTCAGCCTCATCCAACCTCATCTGCAGGTCCTTGATGGTCTGCTCCATGTTCTTCTTCATCCGCTCCAGGTGGGCGCTGGTGTCCTGCTCCTTCTTCAGCTCCTCTGCCATCATGGCTGCCTACTCAAGGAGAGAAGCAAGCAGAAAAGGAGGTTCATTACCCTCCACTGGAAGATATCTTAGCTGTTGTTCCCACTACAGCACTCACATCAGTGATGGCCTTCTTGGCCTTCTCCTCAGCATTTCTGCACTCCTGGATGGCCTCTTCCACCTCCGTCTGCAGCTGGGAGATGTCAGCCTCCATCTTCTTCTTTTGGTTGATGAGGCTGGTGTTCTGGAGATGGAGAAGGGGATCTCATGAGGTGTCTATGGAACTGCTGACCCATCCTTCTTCAGTACTTAATGCCCCCACCCCTGCCAACTCTGGAGGCTTCAAGGATCTGGACATCTTGGTAACTCAACTCATTAGAATCCCACACCTGTGGATGCAGGTGACCTTGAAAGTGCATGAGGTCTCACCTGTGAGTGGAGAAGCTGGACCCTCTCGCTGGCCTCAATCAGCTCCTGCTCGGCCAATTTGCGGGCTCTCTCAGTCTGCTCCACCACCGCCCGCAGCTCCTCCAGTTCTGACTGAAGGAGGTTGTTCCTCCTCTCCACGATGGCAATGTTCTCCTTCAGGTCCTCATTGGCCCTGACCACGTCATCTAGCTGCAGTTGAGTGTCCTACAAGACGGCATAGGGGAACAGGGTGAATGTGGATGGGGGGGAAGGGGCTGAAGGTCCACTCTTCTTCTACTGTGAGGTGGTGTAATCTACTACATCTCAACATTCTTATGAAACAGAAGTTTTATTGGTACCTTGAGGTAGCCCTGCAATGTCTTGACTTGCTTCTGGGCCTCAGCAGCTATGCGGTTGGCATGGCTGAGCTGGATCTCCATCTCATTGAGGTCACCCTCCATCTTCTTCTTCAGCCGCAGGGCCTCATTGCGACTCCGGGTCTCAGCATCCAGTGAGGTCTGCAGCGAGTCCACCACCCGCAGATGGTTGCGCTTGGCCTGCTCCATCTCCTCGTCCTTCTCGGCCAGCTTGCGCTCGTAGTCTGCCTTGACTTGGTTGAACTCCAGTTGGGCCCTCAGGATCTTTCCCTCTTCATGCTCCAGAGAGGCCTGGAAGGGACAGAGGGAAAACTGAGAACCACAAAGAAGACCAGAACAACATGGAGATTCATGGGGATGGGATTTGGCTCGCCTCAGCCTCCTCCAGTGCTGCTTGAAGTTCCAGCTTCTCAGCATCCAGCTGCTTCCGGACCTTCTCCAACTCATGGATGGTCTTGTGGCTGCCACCCAGCTGCTCCGTGAGGTCCGAAATCTCCTCTGCTCAGTTGAGAACACATCAGAATATGTGGAAGGTAGTGGAAAACATCATGTTGGGTAAACAAAGGACCATGGTCTCACCTTGGAGGTTCTTATTTTCCCTCTTTAAGGTCTCCAGGTGATCAAGTGACTCCTCATAGGCATTCTTCAGTTTGAAGAGCTCAGTGCTGAGGGATCTGGCCTCTTTCTGCGATGCCTCCAGCTCCATCTGTGACTCTTCAAACTTCTGCTTCCACTCAGACAAGATCTATGGGGACATAACCTGCTCAGAAGCTGCTTTGCCCACAAAAAACTCTCTTTTCATTGTCCTCCTCTCCCCAACACTCTTTTGGTAGGGACTTGAAGCTCTGCTGAAACCTAGACCTTGACAGTTGTTCACCTTTCTTCTGGACTTTTTCTCCTGCCTTTCTGTGATTGGTGGGACCCACATCTCTCCACCCTCTTCCCACTATTCTCCTTCCACCATTTCTTGGTTCTCCCACCTTGTCAAAGTTCCTTTGCTTCTTGTCCAAGGCAGCAGCTGCTGCATTCGACCGCTCAAGGTCAGCCATGAGATCTTCAATCTCATTCTGCAGCCGGTGCTTGGTCTTCTCTAGAGAGGAACACTTGGCATTGACTGCCTCCACCGCCTCTTCAGCCTCCTGCAGCCGTTGGGCCAGCTTCTTCCTGTCCCGGGGGACAACCTGGCTGTGGTGACCCATGGACCAAGTGGACCAACTCAAACCTTCTTCCACCCATCAGCTGGCCAAGGCTCTGCTCTGGATCTCCTCTGCTATCTCCAGGTCCCTCTACATTCTCCAGATCCTTCTCCAGTGGAAGAGTCTCTGCTCTCCCCTGCCCCCTAGAAGCTCCCTTCATGGGGGGATGACTTACTTGGCTTCCTCGAGTTCCTCAGTGCGCTGGATGGCATCTGTCTCATACTTGGTCCTCCATTGTGCCACCTCAGAGTTGGCCTTGGAGAGCGAGCGCTGGAGCTCAGCCTTGGCTTCTGTCTCCTCCTCATACTGCTCCCGCAGCAGGTCACAGTCATGCCGGGCCGACTGGAGGGCGTGGGCCAGTGCGTTCTTGGCCTGGGAGGGTGGAGAGAGAGCAAGTGAAGAAAAGGTGAACCATTGGGTCCACATCAACTTGAGCTTAGAGTTCTCCAACTCAGCAAGATTTTGTTTTCATCACTGCAAGCTGACCAGAACTCCTGTAGACCAATCCAACCTGTCCCAACCTCCTCTAGAACAACCCAACCAACATCCTTACTACCAATCCAACCCAACCTCCTTGACACCCACCAACCCTACTGAACTCCTTGAAGACCCTCAACTCATTTTCTCCAACTGCCCCTCTGAGTCCCAAATCAACTTCACCCTTGACACTGGAGGTGTTTTTTAGCCCCACTGACCTCCTGAACAAAGCCCTACCTTGGCCTCTTCCTCTAGCTGCCTCTTGAGGTCCTCCAGCTGCTGGGTGTAGGTGAGTTTCCCTCGCGTCATCTGGTTGATAAAGGCTTCCTTTTCCTCCAGCTGCCTGGAGAGCTCACCTGTGGGGTGGAATGGTGGACAGTGACTCGCTGGACACACCACAAAACCACCTCACTGGGCAAGGGATAGTCAATTGGGTTAGGGAAGAACAAGCCCCTCACCATTTTCTGTTTGGAGCTTCGCTCGTTGAGTGGTGAGGTCATTGACCATGCGTTGAGCCTCCTCGGACTTGGTCCGGTGCTCATTCATCTGATCTTCCATGGTACGGCACATCTTCTCCAGGTTGGCCTGGAGACAGGAAGGGCAGAAAATTGAAAGAGAACCTTGAGAGAGCAATGGAAGAGCTGTTCTTTAATGGCTGGAGACCTATTTCCTACCTTGGCCTTGATCAGCTGTTCCATGTTGGAGCCAACATCATCTAACTCCAGCTTGAGCTCACTCTTCTCCTTCTCCAGCTTCTGCTTGACACGCTGTAGATTGTCGATCTGCTCGCTGAGCTCGGCCACACTGTCGGCGTGCTTCTTGCGCAGCGCAGCAGCCGTGGCCTCATGCTGCAGTGTGGCCTCCTCCAGGTCCCTCCGCATCTTCTGGAATTCTGCCTCCCGCTTCTTGTTGAGCTCAATCTGCACTGATGTGGCCCCACCTGCCTCCTCCAGACGCTCACTGATCTCCTCCAACTCCCGTGACAGGTCTGAGCGCAGCTTCTCCACCTTGGCCCTGCCCGTTCGCTCTGCCTCCAGCTCCTCCTCCAGCTCCTCAATCCGTGCCTGTGCTCAGGGGATGGACATGCTGTCAGCGGACTTGGTTTCACCCAGCTCCTCCACTCAATTCAACCAATCCAGCTGGAGAGTCTTTAAGCCAATTCAAGTCAACCCAACCACATGTGGACTCTTCAGCTCAACCCAGACAACTAGAGATCCTTCATCTCAACCAGACTTGACCTCATTCAGTTCTCTTCAACCCAATCAAGATTTGAGTTCTCCAGATCAACCCAACCTTATCTGAAGACACTCCACCTTCGCAAATTACCTTAAGATTCTTCAACTCACTGGTCTTGAAGACATTCAGCTCAACCAACCCTAGAGCTGCCTGGATCAGACAGCTCCATACAACCTTCTCTAAGGACATCGGAGATAACATGATCCAAAACAGATGGTCTGCTCAGCTCAGATGATCCTACCCAAGGTGCCCCCACTACCTTGAGTACTCCAGACCCACTGGTTCAGCTTAAGCTACCCCAAAGCCAACCTGCCCAGGAGCCCATGAGTCATTTCGAGGTGATAAGTGACAGGGAGGTTCTAGGCCAAGGGACAGGCCATGGGCTTCAGGCCTCAGGTTTGTGGCATGCTGGTCTAGGTCCTTCTCAAAAAGGTGTGAAATAAATGAGGAGAACCAGTTCCTCCTCCTAGTTGAACCCCAAGCTGAAGTCCACCTCACCTGAAGCTCTTTGAGCTTCTTCTGGAGCTGGGCTGCAATTGCTTGTTCATCCTCAATTCTTGCATTGAGTGCGTTGAGCTCAAAGTCCTTCCTGGGTGTGGGGAGAAACACCAGGCAATCATATTCCTGCCTGCTCAGTAGAGAGGGTCATTATAGGTAAAGCACAAGCAGGTGGATGGGCCCCTACTTTTTCAGCCTCTCATCCAGTTGCTGCTTATCATTCTCCAGGTCCATAATATTCTCCTGAGCCAGCTTCAAGTCACCTTCCAGCTTCCTTTTGGCCCGTTCCAGGTCCATACGGATCTTCTTCTCCTGCTCCAGTGAGCTCTCCAGCTGTGAGTGAGGCAGAGGTACACCCATCAGCCCCCCACAAACACCAACCCCAGAAGGACCTTCACACCCCAAGGCACCAGTTATGTGCCCGTGGCAGGACTGACCCACACTCACATCATCCACTTGCTGTTCCAGCTTGACTTTGGCCTTCGTCAGGGTGTTGACCTTGTCTTCCTCCGCCTGCAGGTCATCCAGCGCTTGCTGGTGAGATTCTTGCAGAGCCTTCTTCTCCTTTGTTAGTTTGACAATAATCTCATCCAGCCCGGCCATCTCCTCTGTGAGGTTCTTGACCTGCAGGAAGAGAAATATCAAGCCTCTGGTTTGGTACCAGAGGTAGGACAAGAGACAGGAGGTTGTTCTTGTTCTTGCTGGGCCTAAGTCAGGGGACACAGGAGAACACAACCAGCCTTGGGTTGTCACAACCTGACCGAAGCGGTTTTGGGTCTTCATGACTCAACTCAACCACCCTTGAATTTTAGCAGCCTAAACAGCTTTGGGTTTTGGCAACTCAACCCAACCACCCTTGGGTCTTCTCAAAACGTATTCACTTTGGCTCGAGACATCTCAAGTCCCCACAGTTTGAAATCAAGATCTCTCCCCACCCTTACCTTGTTCTCTGTGGCGTGTTTCTCCTTCTCCACCTTGGCCAAAGACAACTCCAGGTCATCAATGTCCTTTTTCAGCTCTGAGCACTCATCCTCCAGCTTCCTCTTCTTAGCTGTCAGCTCAGCATTCATCTCTTCCTCATCCTCCATTCGCTCTGTCATCTCCTTCACCTTGGCCTCCAGCTGGATCTTGTTCTTGATCAGCTGGTCACAACGCTCCTCAGCATCAGCAAGATTATCTTGCTCCTGGAAGAGGGAAGATTGGTGGGACGGTGAAGGAAAAAGGAGGGAGGGGCTGAGGCATTTAGGTCACTTACAGCCTGCACTTGGAGCTGAAGGTCATTCTTCTCCTGCAGCATGGAGACCATCTTCTCCTCCAGCTCCTTCCTCCGGGCCTCTGACTTCTCCAGGGCCTCCTTCAGCCGCCCAAACTCTTCCTTCATGTTCTGCAGGAGGCACGAAGGTCACCTGTAAGTCTCATTGCTTCCTCTGTGTCCCCACATACCCTTCCCTCTCCCCATCCACCCATCCACCTGCCCCACCTATGGCTTTATCCTACCTGCATCTCCTTCTCAGTCTCAGCACTCTTCAACAAGGGTTTGATCTTGAAGTAGAGCTTCATCCAAGGCCAGTTTTTCACCCCCATGAAGGCCCTGATGTTCCACTGGATCACCAGCAGTGAGTCCCTGGAGAAGGCACAGCAGGATGCAGGTCACCAGGAACTTCAACTCAAACCTAGACTCAACACCATTTCGATCTCTCCCCACCTCCGCTCCAGGATCTTCTTGAACTCCTGACGGGAGAGGAAACCACGAACTTGGGCCTGCAAGCGGGTCATGATCCTGGCCAAGCGCTCATCCCGCATTTCCTCAAGTAGCCCCAGTAGCCCGGCCTTGAAGAAGACCTACAAGGGGAGATGAAGCTAAGTGCTGTTGGGGTCTGGAGGCTTGGTGGAGGAATGGGTGGTAGGGTGGATGGGGTGAGCTCAGATGTGCAGGTGAACGAGTAGATGGTGGGACCATGGAGTCAACCTGGTCCCACCATGGAGGCCTTGTGGATGATGGGACCACAGTAAATGGAGACCATGTGACCTCACCTTGGTGTGCCCAAACTTGTATTGGTTGTGGTCAATATCAAGGGATCCCAGGAGCTTCTCAGCACCCTTGCGGCTGTCGATGAACTGCCCCTCAGGGATGGCAGCAGGGTTCAGGATGCGATACCTAGTAGTCAGAGAGGACAGGAAAATCCTGAGATCAGACCCAGTGGGGTTGTCAACCCCCTCCCCACATCTCCTCCTCTGTGCCTACCTCTGGCGGAAGTCCCCATAGAGGATGCGGTTTGGGAAGCCCTTGCGGCAGATGCGGATGCCCTCCAGCACCCCGTTACAGCGGAGCTGGTGCATTACCAGGGGGTTGTTCATCACACCTGGTGGGTCATCATGACTGGTGAGTAAAGGCCTGCCCCACAGCACTGCTCCCCACCACCTTTGGCCAGGGACCACCACTGTTCCCTGGATAAACCCTCATGAATTGGCTCACCAGGAGACTTGGTCTCATTGGGAATGATGCAGCGGACAAAATGAGGGTGGGTAGACCGCAGGTTGGTCATCAACTTGTTGAGGTTCTCCTGGAGGATGGAGGAGGAGATGATGAAGAAAAGGAAGACCCCCCCCAACCTGTCCCAGCAAGGATCACTACCTGCCCTAGGACATGATTTCAATGCCCAAACACCCTAGGTTCTACCACTAACCCCTGAACTCTTACCCGATGCAGTGCAGAGACAGTCTGAAAGGAGGAACCTTTCTTCTTGGCTCCTTTCCCCTTCTCCACAGCTGTTGGAGAAGAAGTTATGAGATAGGTGATGGGCAGGGTGGGGAGAGCCCCAGATGTTCAGGAAGGGGGTGCCCCTTACGTGCATCAGCTCCAGCATAGTTGGCGAAGAGGTTGGCCAAGAGCTTCAGGGCTGATTTCTGGTAGAGCCCCACCACTGTCTCATTGAGAGGGTCTTTGTTCTTCTGCAGCCATCCAATGATATTGTAGTCTACCGTGCCAGCGTAGTGGATGAGGGCAAAGTGGGCCTCTTGCTTCCCTTTGACATTGCGTGGCTTCCCGAAGTTGGCCGACTTGCCCAAGTGATTATCAAAGAGCTTGGCCTTGAAGGTCATGTCTGTGGCCTTGGGGAACATGCATTCCTCCTCCAGGATGGACATGATCCCCATGGGCTGGGAAGAGAAGACCTTGTTGGTCATAGTGAACACCAAGCACAACCCAACTGCCCAACTTTGGGGTCCCTGGCAAGCTCCAACTGGAAGGGCCCTTCCCCAGCAGCCCCTTCAGCCCCAGAAGCCCTGGGGTGAGGTGGTACCTTTTCAATGAGGTCAATGCAGGCCTGGAGGTCCATGCCGAAGTCAATGAACTCCCACTCAATCCCCTCCTTCTTGTACTCCTCCTGCTCCAGCACGAACATGTGGTGGTTGAAGAACTGCTGCAACTTCTCATTGGTGAAGTTAATGCAGAGCTGCTCAAAGCTGTTGAACTGGGGAAGGAGAAAGGAGATGGCCAATGGGGTCAACAGAACACCTAATAAGATCTGCGGGGTCAACCTGAGACCCAATGAACTTAACAGAACAACCAGTGAAAACAGGGCCACCTGACCATCCAATAGGATTAACTCAACACCCGATGGGGTCAACACAACAGGGTCAACCAAGGCTCACATCAAAGATCTCAAAGCCAGCGATGTCCAGCACACCAATGAAGTACTGCCGTGGCTGCTTGGTCTCCAGCGAGTTGTTGATCCTGGTCACCATCCAGTTGAACATCTTCTCATACACCGCCTTGGCCAAGGCCCCAACAGCGTAAATCACCTGGAAGAGGAATGTTCCACCGGTGAGAGGGGGCTCTCAGTGCTCTCCTCCTTGCTGGAGATGGCACCATGCCACCCCAAAGGGAGGAGGTTTTGGGGATGTCCTACTCACCTGCTGGACATTCTGCCCCTTGGTGACGTACTCATTGCCCACCTTGACCCGAGGGTGGCACAACCCCTTGAGAAGATCAGCTGAGTTCAGCCCCATTAGGTAAGCTGACTTGTCCGCCTCTGAGGATGCAGAGGAGAAAACATGAACCTGGAAGGACCATGGGGTTCACCCTAGTTCCCACCTTGACCTTGATTGGACCCAACCTTCAGTGCCATCTGGTTCTGCCTGCTCTTCTCGTTGCTTCTGCTTGAACTTCATGTTGCCAAAGTGCATAATGGCACCCGTCAGTTTGTAGATGGAGTTCTTCTCCTCTTGGGTGAAGCCCAGGACATCGAAAGCACTCTGTGGGGCAAAAATGTGGATGAAGGTCTTCTTCAGCCCACACAGAAACACATACACACACTGCCTAGTGACCCCTCATCTCACATCTGTAGCCAGGAGCTCTTCTCCATCATCAATGGATGGCACTGTGGTCTCTCCTTGGGAGATGAAGGCATAGTCGTAGGGGTTGTTGGTCACCAGCATCATGTCTGCAAGGAGAAGATGGGGTTGGGACAGGCAGGAGTCCTTCAGAAAGGAGTTGGGGTCAGGTGTTTGTAGGTGGGGTGGGAGCATGGCTCACCCAGCAGCTCTGGCTTCTTATTGGAGAGGATCTGGTAGTAGATGTGGTAGTTTCTTTCAGCCTTCAGCTGGAAGATGACGCGGGATTTCTCCAGAAGGTCTGAGATGGGAATGGAGAGAAGATGAGTGAAAGTTGGGATGAGGAGATGGAGGGTCAGATGGATGGACAGATGGATGGAGGTTTGAGGAGATGGAAGTGTAGATGGATGGTAGGATGACGAGAAGGATGGGCATGTGGGTGGAGGAATGGATGGATGGATGGATGGATGGATGGATGGATGGATGGATGGGTGATGGACAACCAGATATCCTCTCATGAAGCCCACAACCTACTCACAGGTCTCGATGTCAGCTGATGCTAATTTCCCAGTGGCTCCAAAATGGATCCGGATGAACTTCCCCTGGGAAAGCAGTGGCAGGAGGTTGAGGTGGCCACCTTTTCCCAGATAACCCTAACCCACAGACCCTACTCCATAGGCTTCAGCCCAACACTCACGAATCGCGATGAGTTGTCATTGCGAACAGTCTTGGCGTTGCCAAAGGCCTCCAAGGCAGGGTTGGCCTGGATGATCTGGTCTTCCAGAGTGCCCTGGTAGAGTAGGACAATGTGGGGGGACTGTCACAGGGAGGGGCAGGAGCTGGGGTTGTGAGGTTGAGATGGATGGATGGGAAAACACAGAGGTCCATGTAGGTTTGCATAGGCAGGGAGGTGGGTTGATGCCATGGGTGGAGGGATGGAACGGGGGCAGATGAGTGGAAGGTTGGATAGATGGTTGCTTGGCTGAATGGTTGGTTGGATTGTTTGAGTGGTTGGTAGGGTGATTGGTTGGGTGATACATTGTTTTGTTGGTTGGACAGACAGGCAGCAGAATGTTGGCCAGACATTGTCATCCCCCATCCAGTGTCCTCACCTTGCCTGGGGCCCCTGTCTCCTTCTTGCCACGGTCACCGATGGCAGCAATGACGGCGAAGTACTGGATGACCCTCTTGGTGTTCACTGTCTTCCCCGCCCCAGATTCTCCGCTGAGGGCAGCCAAGGAAAGCAAGGGCTGAGTGCTGTGGGCAGGGCTATGGTGCTAGGGGTGGGGACTCACTGGGGGAGTGGCACTTGCAGTAGGTGGACGGTGGATATCCACAGGCAAGTCCAGGTGGTGAGAAAGGGTTGGCCATGCCAGTGGGCATGGCTTCAGAGGGAGAAGGAGAGGGGCTATGTGCCGGGTGAGCAGGGCTAAGGACGTGTTTAGATATGAGGTCACTTACGTGATGAGGATGGACTGGTTCTCCCGATCTGGTGGAACAAGGAGAAGAAGCATGAGGTTCTGAAGTCCACCTTGGCTCTGCCCCACATCTGCCCCACATCTTCTGCTCCCCAAAAAGGATCAGTGGATATGGTCTTGGGGTCCCTGCAGGAAGTCCCTACCTGTCAGCATGTTCTGGTAGGCATTGTCAGAGATGGAGAAGATGTGGGGTGGAGCTTCACTCCGCTTCTTTCCCCGGTAGGCAGCCACCACCTCAGCATTGTAGACAGGCAACCACTTGTAGGGGTTGACTGTCACGCAGAAGAGTCCTGAGTAGGTCTGGAGAAAGAAGTAGGTGGGTCAGAGTCTGCAGGTGCCACCCCACCAGGTGGTCCAAGGGGTCTGCAGAAGTGATATCTTGTATCTAGGTGGCCCAAGGGGTCTGGAGAAGGGATGTCTTGGGTTTAGGTGGCCCATGTGTGATCTGGAGATGGGACATCTTGGGTCTGAGTGACCCAAGAAGCCTGGAGAGAGGATATCCTAGTTCTGGATGGCCCACAGAATCTGGAGAAGGGGCATCCTGGTTTCAAGTGTCCCAAAGGGTTTGGGACATCTTGGTCTGGGCGCCTCAAGAGGTGTGAAAAAGGGACATCCCATTTATGGGTGGCCCATGAGATCTGGAGAAAGGGTGTCCTAGGTCTATTTGACCCAAGGGGTCTAGAGAAGGGTTGTCCAAGTTCCAGAAGGGGTCTGGAGAACCTCATGGGCTCCCAACTCACATAGATCATCCAAGAGGCGTAGCGGTCCTTGAGGTTGTAGAGGACGGCAGGCTCATGGAGGAAGGTCAGCATGGCCATGTCCTCGATCTTGTCGAACTTGGGAGGGTTCTGCTGCATGATCTGGTCCTCCTTGACTGTCACTGTCTGCTCAAGGTAAGGAGAACAACATGGGTTGGGAGGACAGGACAAGGAGTTGCCCCAGGTTTTTCCTCCCATAGGGCTGGGACCTGGGCATCTGGGTATTGCCTTGGGAGCTGGAGAAGGTGTAGGTGTCCCTCAAGTGATAGAGAAGATGGTTTGGGGTCTGGGTGTCCCTTGGTTCATGGAGAGGGTAGGAGGGAGTCTAGGTGTCCAGTGGGTGCTGGGGAAGGGGGGTCAGGGTCTAGATATTTCCTGGGTTCTAGAGAAGATGTTGTGGGGTCTGAGAATCCAGTGGGTGCTGGTGAAGGTATGTTGAGGTCTAGATGTTTCTTGGGTTCTAGTGAAGGTGAGTTGGGTTCTTTGTGTCCCATGTGGGATGGAGTTACTATTTTGAGGTCCTGATGTCTCGTGTCTGGCTGGGGTCCCCCCACCTTGCCATGCTCGGTCTCAGCAGTGATCTTGGAGCCCTCACGGCTGACGATGGTGGCTTTAACATATTCCTCCTTCTCATCAGGAACAAAGATGTCCTTCTTCAGGTCAAAGGGGCGGGTCTGGGCAGCCACTCTCTCCTTCTCCGACTTGCGGAGATAGGGGGCGGCCTCCCCAAATTCAGCCATCTCCACGTCAGGCATGGTGGTGCTGGGTGAGGCTGTGTGGGGCAGAAGGGATCAGACCCTCCCAGTGCTGCCAGTTCCTCCCAGTAGACCCCATCCCAACTCCTTCCTTGTTTCATCATCCACTGTTCTCCAGATGCCCCAGTTCCTCATGGTTGATCTGACTCCTCTGTTCCTCCCCAGTGCTCCCAGTTCCTCTACAGAGCTCCCAGTCCTCCCAGTCAGCCCCATCTGAGGTCCGTCCTTGGTGGTCTCATCCTCCCCCATTCTTCTCCACTGCTCCCAGTTACTTTCTAGTGCTCCCAGTTCCTCCCAGTTGTCCCTATCTCCATCCCAATTCCTCCTTGGCAGTCCCAGTACCCACCCTAGTGCTCCCAGTTCCTTTCAGTTAAGCTGAGTTTCCCCAGTGCCTCACACTGCCTACCCTTTACCCCACCCCAGCACCTCCCAGTATGCCCCAGTACTTCTCCATCCTTCCCAGTCCCTCCCAGTTCCCCCAGACACCCCTCAGTTCCTTCCAGTGCTCCCAGTACCCAGTCCCACCTCTCTCAGTGGTCTCCGAGTCAGGGGATGATAGTGCAGACTCAGGGGGGCTCTGGTCCTGGTCCAGAACACAGCAACCCCCCCCTCAGTATGTCTTAGTATGTCCCAGTATATCCCAGCATCCCCCCAAGCCCCACCAATAATTCTCCAGTACACCAGCACACACCATCCCACTCACCCCCCCACCCCAGTACTGCTTAGCAAGTTTCAATATCCCCCTAGGATTTATCCAGTACCCTCCCCCAATATCATTTCAGTCCCTCCTGGTTATCCAATAGACCCTCCCAGCATCATCCCAGTCCCTCCCAGTTCCCCTACAGACTGTCCCAGTATCATCCCTGTCCCTCCCAGTTCCCCCATAGACCCTCCCAGTTTCCCCATAGATCCTCCCAGTCCCTCCCAGTTCCCCTATAGACCCTCCCAGTATCATCCCAGTCCCTCCCAGTTTCCCCATAGACCCTCCCAGTTCTCCTATAGACCCTCCCAGTCCCTCCCAGTTCCCCCATAGACCCTCCCAGTTTCCTCCCAGTCCCTCCCAGTTCCCACATTGGCCCAGTTCTTTCCCAGTCCCTTACAATTGGCACCAGTCCCCCTATAGCCCCCTCCCAGACCCTCACAGTGCTCCCAGTGCCCCCTGCCCCACCTGCCCCTGGATCTGCAGGCACTGGCTGGGGGATCCCCCTTATATCCCCCCTCCCCCCCCAGCTGCGTCACTGGGAAGGGGGGAGGGCGGGCATGGACAGACAGGTGACCTCAAGGCCACCCTACTGCCCCATGGGGACACGGTGACCCCTATGGATCTACAGGGCACTCCCCACTTCCATAGGGCCCCCCCTCTGCTTTGTCATCCTCCAGCCCCACAGAAGCCCCCACATATCTCACCCCCACATATCTCATCCCCACAGTTCCCCCTTACCTCACAGGACACACTTTCAGCTCCATAGGTCTCCCCCAGTCCCACAGGACACCCCTTTAGCACTATAAGAAGTCCATAGGACTCTCCTCAGGGTTCCCATATTTCTCTCCATTTGACCCCTGTAATTCCCTCCAGCCTCAGAGGGCTCACTCTCAGTCCTATTGGACACCCCCGCCCCCAGTTCCATGGTGCTATAGGACCCACTCCCAGCCCCATAGGACCTCTATATGTTCCCCTATAGAATCCTTATAGCTTCCCCCATAACACCCACTTCCAGCCCCACAGAATCACCATAGGGCTTCCCCAAACCCATAGGACACCCCCCTCTCAGCCCTGTAGGGGCCCCCTGTAGCCCCCCCCCCCCCCCGTGGTTTATTATGGGATGAATGAGGCAAACCAAAAGGCTTGCCCAGATGCCTGAGTCCCCCCTGGGTGGAGGAGGGGACAGACAGACAAAGGACAGGTGTGACCCCCCTTCCCCCTCGAGGGAACTCAGGAATCTGGGCCCCTCCTCCCATCCCTTTGTTCCCTCCCCCTCCCCCCACAATGGGATATTTTTGGGACATGCCCCCCCCCAACCCCTGACATCTGATCAGTTTGTGACGCCAATGGGGCTGTGGGGCACCTTCACCTCATAACCATATATGGGGCTGGCCCTATAGGTCCCCCTTCCCCCCCTCTCGACCCCCATAACTCACCTAAGAATAGCTAGGGGGACCCAGACATCCAGGCCCCATAGATGCCTTTAGACCCCATATAGGGGACTCAGGTGTCTGAATTTCCCCTAATTTTCCCAATTTCCCCCAAAGTTTTTTGATTTTTCCCCAGATTTCCTTGTTTTCCTTTGATTTTCCTAAATGTCCCCCAATCTGCCACAAATTTCCTTGATTTCCCCCTGTTTCCCCCAAATTTTCATCAATTTACCATAAATTTTCTTGGTGTCCCCTGAGGTTTCTCCAAATTTCCTCATTTTTCCTGCAATTTGCCCCAAATTTCCTTGTCTTTCCCCTGATTTTCCTAAATTTCCTGTTTCCCCCTGATTTCCTTAAGTTTCCACCAAATTTGTTTAACCCAACTTCCCTCTAATTTCCCCTATTTTGCTAACTTTCCCTCAATTTCCCCTAATTTCTCCTAATTATCCCCAGATTTCCCCAAATTTTTCTTACTCTGCCCTTTTTTCACCTAAATTTCCCCTTATTCTCCCTCAGTTTGCCCCAGTTTCCCTAATTTTTCCATTATTTCTCCTACGCTTCCCTAAATTTTTATACATTTTCTGATTCCCCTAAAGTATCTTATTTCCCCAAATTTGCCCCAATTCACTCTAATTTTCCCCAAAATCCCCAATTTCTCCTTATTTTCCCTGAATATGTTTCTAATTCCCCCTAACTGAAATTTATTTCCCCAATTTACCCAATTTTTTATCTTTTTCCCATCATTTGTACTACTTTACCCAAATTTCCTCTTATTCCACCAATAATTTGCCCCAATATCCCTTAATTTTCCCCAATTTCCCTGTTTTTCCCTTTATTTCCTCTATTTCACCCTAATTCCCCCTGATTTTCCTCAGTATTTCCACAAATTTTCTTATTTTCTCCAAATTTTTCATAATTGTCTCCAATTCTTTATTGGATAGGGGGGAAAACATAGTGACAAGGATGAGAAAAAGGCTAAGTTACATCATGCCTCCTTGGCCTCAGTCTTAATAGTAAGACCAGTTGTTCCCAGGATACCCAGGACCGTTAGCTGGAAGACAGGGGTGGGAAGCAGAACAGTCCCCATGACCCAAGGGCTGTGCCGCCCAGGCACTTTGCTCCCAGCTATTTCCTTCCCTGGAATGTGCTCCTGGTCCTGCAGAAGCTCCTCAATCTCCTGGGACAGGCACAGTCAGCCACTGCTTCTCCCTTGGCTGAAGAGCGCTTGAATTGAGCTTGGTTTTGACTGACGGAGCTGGAACTTCCCTTGACTTTACTTTTGACAATTGGGCTTTTCGTGTCTCTCCAGACAAAACCACTCTGGGCTTCCAACCCCCTCTCGCCCCCACCCACTCTGTAATGACCGAGCTTCCTTTCCTGGTGCTTCTCTTTGGTGCCAAGAGCACTCTCATCTCTTCCCTTTGACTATTTGTGTTCCTGACCATCATACCAAGCTGTTTCTGTGCTGCCCCATCTGCCATCCTGCCTTCCATACGTGCTTCCCTCCAAGTGCTGCCAGCTGCCATCAGAGCCACCTCCCACCCACCCCAGCCGTGCTCTCCTGCCTGTTTGCATCCCAGGCACAACAGGCTCACACTCAATCTGGGGAAAATAAATAGGATTTATTGCCAGATAAAACTGACCTGACCCCTTCTTTGGCAGGATCCCTATGGGACCTGACTCGATACAGGCAGGAACCATGGCTCAGGTTCCTCAATGGCCCAGCACCTGCAGCCTGAGGTAGTTCTGGAACCCAGAGGGCTCCTTCTGAAACAAGAAGATGAGATGAATGGCTTTTTCCTCTCTGCCATGAGGCTCCTGACAGAGCACTGCTGCAGAGACCAGATCTGCAGTAGCAGGTGTAAATACAGACTGCTGAGACAGTTCTTTCTTTACATTACACCCTTGAGGAGGGCCCAAGACTTGGATGGAGAGAAAGGTATGACTAAGGCAACTCTAATTCCTGCCACAGTACTCTCTTCCCCTACTAGGAAGTGTGAGGCAACAGGAAAAGGAAGTGTGGCCATACACAGGGCCTATTCTAGCAGCACCAGCCTTTTGGATGGCTGTGACAGGGAACTAGAGGATGATACACGATCGAGAGAGGAGAGAAATCTCTGCGTCAAGCCTTCTGCAGTGTGCCCTTCCTTACACCTCCAGTAAAGCCTGGGACCTGAGCTTCCTGGAGGGCACGCTTGGCAATGGCCTTTATGCTGCCATCATGGATGGAGTCCTATACTTCACTCTCCAAAGAAGGGACAATGGATTTTATTGATACAAGAATGAGTTAACAAAGTTCAGTGGCAAGCGTGACAGTGACTTAACAAAAAAACACTCAGTACACTCGAGTGTTTACTGCAGAGAGGACAGACAAAATTTCTTTGACCTTGAGGAGTCCCCTTTAGAGCTGTCCCTACTCAAGGGAAGATCCTGGCATGCAGCCCACCGCTGTGCAGGAGAGCTCAACAGGCCCAGGGCTGCCCACTATTTATGGAATAGGATGACTCATGATCATATCTGCACACCGACTACAGATGTTTTTTTCTTCCAGCCTTGGTGCAGTCAGACCTGGAGTGGTACTGTGGTTAGGGCGGTGTGTTGTTCAGATTGGCCACTGGCCATGGTGTTGTTCTCTATCTCCCTTGAATCCACTTTGGGTGGATACAGCCATCACCACCAGATGTGTCCATGACAAACAACTGCCACTTGTGTCACTGGTTTACTCCCCCTTCTCACTGGGAAATAAAGGTCAGGTTGTGGCAGGGGGAGCACGCCTCACAGGTGACAAGACTCTTCCTGGAGCTGACGCAGTTCTCTGCCAGCTGTGCAACACCACGGGCTGTGGAGACACTGGTGCTGGGTCCAGCTGACGTTCACCTGAACGTTTAGGGTGGCCACTGTACCCAGTCCTGGCCACAGGCTGTGAATGAGCGGCACTATGTGCTCTGGAGTTATGCTGGCAGAACCAGCCTTGACCTGAAGAAACCCCAACATCCCCTGCTGTTGGAGGGGTTGAACACAGGAGGATACACAGGCCCAGCACACTGCTGCTGTCCTCTGGAGGTTTTCTCCACCAAGTTGTCCCACGTGGTAAACACCTGTCAGACACATGCCAAAGCTCTAATTATGCTTGGAACTCAGTCTAAGACAGGGTCAGGCCTCAGGGTGCCCGCTCCCCTTTCTGTAGTCAGGGTGCTGCTATAGATGCTGCAGAAGATAGACATTCCTCTCCCTGCAACATGCTCCTGGTCCTGCAGAAGCTCCTCAACTCCCTGGGGCGGGTGAGGTTGGCCATTGCTTCTCCTTCAGCTTCAGAGAAGGCTTAGCCCATCTGGGGAAGATAAGTCCCCCCTTTGTTGCCCCACACCCACTTCCTCTGAGGCACTGGAATACCCCTGCCAGCAGCTTTCTGCTCTTGGCTGGGCTCCTCTGGCCACAGCAGGGGAAGTGGGCCAAGGTAGAACAGAGCCCTGGGGATCTCCTAAAGCACACCCCCAGGTGTGAGCTGTAGAGAGAAACATCAAAAGAGAACAGACTGACAAACAGCACCAGGGTCTCTGTCTTGAGAGCCTTTGTTTTCCTACAGCACAGCAAGGAGGAAAAGAATGTTGAAGCTGGCTGCACCTGTGCAGTTCAGCAGCAGATTCAAGAGCAGCAGCCAGGACTGCAGGTCTTGCACATGGCATTCCTGGCTAGAGGATCAGCTTGGTCCTGCACAAGCTTGAGTTGGTTGTAGAGTTTTCGCCAAGTGCACCAGGGGTCACCTGGAAGGGTAGCATTTGGCACCATTTTGTTAGGCACAAAGGGCTCTGGTTTCAGAGCCGGATAAGGAGCTGCAACAAAAGCTGTGTCCAGACCTCAGATCTGTGGGAGTGGAGAGGAATTCTTTGGAAGTGGAAGGGACATAATGAATGCCCATTCCTCCTGTCCACCATCTCATTGGTACTTGTGCTAATGTTGTTCTTTACTCCCTCTCGAGAGAAGGTTCAGCCTGTGCCCTTACAGTTCAACAGCCAGCAAGCCACAGAGATTGTGTATCTCCCCTCCAGAAGCATTTCTTTACCCCATTGAATTTTGCCAATGACACCAAACTGAGTGGGGAAGTGGATCCTTTGGAAAGGAGATGCCCTGGAGGAACACCTGGGTAGGCTGGAAAAATGGGCTACCAAGAACCTTATGAAGTTTAACAAGGACAAGTGTAAGGTCTTGCATCTGGGAAAACATAATCCAGAAGTGCAGCACAGGCTAGAATCTACCCAAACAGGGAGCAGCTCTGTGGAAAGAGATGTGTGGTTCCTGGTGGACAAGCAGCTCAATCTGAGTGAATAGTGTGCTGCTGCAGCAGAGAAAGCCAACAGGATGCTGGATTACATCAAGAAGGACATCACCAGCAGAGACAGTCATTATCCCATTCTATTCAGCACTCATCAGGCCACATCTGGAATACTGTGTCCAATTTTGGTCCCCAATATGCGAAAATGGGTTGGAGAGAGTCTGGAGAAGGGTCACAAAGATGACCCAAGGTCTGGGAAGCCTGACATATGAGGAAAGTCTGAGAGAAGTGTGTGAGAGAAGCCTTGCGAAAAAAAGGCTTAGAGGACACTTTATCACCATGTTCTAGTATCTAAAGGATGGCCACAAAGAAGATGAAGAGTCTGTTTTTACAAGGAATCACATGGAAAAGATGAGGGATAATGGGTACAAGTTACTCCTGGGGAGATTCTGGTTCACCCCAAGAGGAACATTTTTCCCAGTGAGAACAATCAGAATCATCTCTCTAGGAAAGTGGTGGATTCTCCAACATCGGACACTTTTAAGATGGACAGAGTGCCTGGGCCCTCTTGTCTGTACTGTGCTTTTGCCAAGAAAGGTTGGACCAGATGATTCTTGAGGTCCCTTCCAGCCTGATATTCTCTGGTTCTGTGATTCTATGATATGTACCAGAAGCAGATAGGGACCTATTTGCTTCCACCTGGCTGGTACTCCACTATATACATTTACTCCCTTAGTGCTCATTTTAATCAACCTGACCATCGCTGTACTGTCTAAAGAACTGGAGACATTTCCATTGCCACACGAGGTCACTGTTGGGCAGTATATGTGTGCATGTGGCAGTGATAAGCACTATTATTTCACTTTTGAAAAGCTGTTACCAGCTTAGCTTGCAAAGGACTGGCAGTGACTGAACCTTTGACCCAGGGAAGGAACATAAAATTACACTGCCAATACCTGTTCTTAAAGCTATGCTTGCAGGTAAACCAGTACCTTTGGATGTGGCATGTAAGACCCCTGTAGAGAGGTGAGGACTGTATGTCTATCATTGTGAAACTATAGCTGGCTTAGCTAAGGAGAGTAAAGTTACTGAAAATGTGGTGCATATAGGAATGCCCATGGAATACATGGAGCCTGCGGCGTGGGCCCGGGCCGGCCCCGGGTGCGTGTGCGGCAGCCCGGCCCCGGGCATGGAAAGGAGCGAGAGAATGGGAGCTTCTCCTGTGCGGACAGGGCCATCGTGGGAGATGAGAGGGGAGCCCCGGAACACACAGAAAAGAAGGACAACTCTAAACCCGGGCAGATGGAGCTCGTCAGCCTTGTAAGGCCATCCATCTAAGAGAAGGTCACTCAAAACAAACCTACGTCCTGAGGACCTCGCTGCCACCGTCCAAGCTCGCTTGGCCCCGGCAGATGAACCTTAGGATTTAAGGGTGGGCTCAGTTCAGTGCATACTGTGTCTCACCTAAAAAATCCAAGGCCTTACCCGCATTTGCAAAGCCCTGTATCACCAGCGCGCTTGTAACAAACGCGGGTAGAGACCTTTCCCAAATCTTCGTTCGCGAAGACTGGCCTTGATACACACATGGAGCCTCCTCGCGCTTCTGTCCAGGATGTCCCTGAATTCAACTCCAGTCACCTAGATGATGTCTGGTTTACTGAAAGGAACTAAACATAGTGTGAATGGTAAGGAATGGCTGCTGCTGTATTTAGAGCTGAAGAACCTGTAGTAACTGAGCAAATAAAAGGTTGGGTTTTTTTTTTCAATTAGCAGAGCTCTATGCTCTTGTATTAAGTCTCAGAAATGGTGAACAGGCCATATACACCAATTCCTATGCTGTATGGGCTAGTACTACACAATGGTTAGGAAATTGGGTAAACTATCCTCATATCTCAATATATAGGAAAACAAATATTGGCAGCAAATATAAGGTATTGCCAACTGTGATCCTACTACAGGTCATATAGCAGCCCACCAGAAAATGATGGTGTTCATGTAACCATTAGGCACTCAAGGCGTTTCTTCTGCACCAGCATGCCAGAAGATGAGGGTGTCTAATTACTAAGAAACAAGCAGCTCATATAGTGACAACTAGTAAATTTGATGTTGAAAATAAGGTTTCTATTGTCCAAGGTCAACAACAAGCAAACCCTAAGGAAGGAAAAGTCCTTTGGAAATATTGGGCAAGTAGACTGTGTCATACTCAAACACGTACCTCCGTGGGGTGGAAAGTTATTACGATCACAACTGAAGTAGTGAGCGGTTTGGATAATGTTTACCTCGCATGGGCTGCATCCACAGTCAGTGTCTCAACAGGTACAATCAGGTAACAGGGCACATTTTTAAAATAAGTTAGTTACAGGAATGGTGTCTTGTCCATGGAGTTAAGTGGACTTTGCAGCGACTCCAAGTTATGGTATAGGAGAAAGATAAAGCACACTGCTTAAAAAATCAAATGGCACAATGGTGGCACTAATTGTGGAAGTGGCCATGCAATTCTTAAAATCCTGACAGACAGCAACTGGTAGCCCACTGTTTAAAAGTTTTGAACAATTTTCTGTACTGAACCAGCACCAGCAGGATGCTTTGAACACCTCAGTGTGGCATCCAGGGATCAGGTGAGAATTCAACATCCATCAGCTGGGAAACTCTGGGTTACTTTGCAGTGCTTTTGAGAGAATGGAACATAGGAAACAGCAATGGAAACTACTATGGGAGTGAAATTTATCATTGTGGAGGCTTGGATACAGTCCAAGTAATAAGTTTTCTTACTCATTCCATAGGAACCACTGACATCCTGGACAAATGAGTGAAAGATGACATTTGACATGCATGCTATGGAAAGTGTCCCTCTAGCAGGTACACCAAATATTCCCTTGACCTTCGTTAAGATTCCCTGTGGTAAGGGTTTTATCACCAGAGAGAATGTTGAAATGTATAAAGTCAGGATGCTTTATACATCAAACAACCCTGACCCTTGCATTGGGAATTCTGGGATACTGTTTGATAAATGATACACTGTGTGAAAATCAAGCACATCTCTGGATGATGGTGAACTCTTCCATTACTTGGGGATATAATAAATTGAAAGGATGCAACTATTGACACCTTGATAATTAGCCTAAACTCTTGGACAAAACTTCAGAAGCTTTTGAAGGAAATGTATGCTGGTGTTCAAAAATTGGTTTTAAATACCAGCAGTGCCATTGCTGGTGTTACCATGCAAACCTTTATTATAAATGAATATGAACTGCAAGCCCATTGGATCCACAGTGGGAATCCTGCGATGTTCGGGATGCAGTTATTTGGATTGGTGCAAGTATCATAAACTCCGTTCATGAAAAGTTAAGGATAGCAGGCAAAAGTAGTCTGTTGGGTGGATCTGTTTATCACTGCACTATAAATAGGGAAAGCCAAAAGGAACTCATTTACCAATACAACCCACTCCCCATTATTGTAGCTAATATGACTGCTAGTTCAAGGGACCAAATGCATGGATAACAAAGGTAACCTAATCATGGATGTAGAATGAGGAAACCACAAACAGTACTGCCCTGAACATTTAGTAATTCAAGGCCTTTGTATGAGTGATATGATTTCAGGTGCCTGCTATTTAGGCTAACTGTGTGGTAACTGCATAGTTGTACTTCAGTGAAAACTGGGTTGTATATGCATTTGGTTTGATCTGTGATGTTCTCTGTAATGATAAAATAACTTCAGAGAAGCTAAAAATCTAATTAATTTTTTTGCTGATGGAATATTGGCTGACAACTTGGACAGGACCCTTAGGACCATTATGGGACACAGTTCATTCTCAAACTGAAGAAGTAGAAATTTTAATCAACAAGTATAAGAAAGCAATTTCTTATCAAAAGCAGATGACTTTTGCTATCAGGCATGATACTGACCAGACTGTCAAGATTGTAACAGGAATTGAACAAACTGCTAGACGTTTTTATGGATTATGCACCATCTGCAACTGGCATATTGCATCTTAGGTTGCAACTCAGGATCATTGTATTGTTTTTCTATATTTTATTTGTTTTCCATTAACATGTTTATACATCCAGATCTAGTGCTAACATCTCCACACTGAAAGCATGTTGCCTAATAATAAACTGTGATGCTAAACTTTCCCATGGAAGCGCTCAAACCTTTCCTCTACCTTCACTCACAGTGAGGCAGGAAGAGTAACAGTACCTCCCTGCACTGTGGGACTTGCTAGACTTGTAGCCTATACCAAGTGGTGGAGTGTGGGTGACCACTTGACTCCTGCCCAGGTTTTGGCCTATGAAACAGCTCACGCTAAATCCTGTTCAGTGGTAGCAGAAAAATTAAGCTAAAGTGAGAGCAACATGTACACTGGCTGAGAGTGTGAATTCGTGAGTTACTGCCTTTGTCAGCTAATGAATTTGTGAATTAATGAAGGTACAAATTAGGGAGTTATCAACTAGACCAGTCTGCTGAGAGAGGATTGAGCCCTTGTTTGATTTTTACCTAATGAGGTAATGAAATACAGACTAGTACACAGAGTGCATTGTCCTTTAAATTTGAGAGATCCAAATGAACTGTGGCATGCATGTCATCCAGAATCTGCTACGTGACATTGCTGGCACTCCACTGACCGTTTGTTCCTTTAGCAAGGGATAGGTTTTCATTCAATTGCTTTCTGACCCCGAAGTATTGCATAGCTATAATAGGACAGAAGTATTTACAGGGAGCTGATACCTGAAATAGTACTGTGAAAATTGTCATTGTACGTTGACAGCAAAAGAGAACTTATTTCTAGTTTTGTCAAGCTCTGATGACAAGCTATGTCTTGTTTTCTCCTCTCTATACTCCCATAAAATTAAAGATACTAATTTATTGATGCAGGGAGAAAAGATGAGAGGAATGGAAGAGCTTTGCATTTCTTAACTTCATTTCCTATTTTTGTGCTGGGTGGCTCACTGAGGTATCAGCTTTCACTGAACAAAAAAATTCCTTCCTCTGAGAGACTGGAGTCATGCCATCATACTGCTTCTTGCTTGACAAGAGTATATTAACTTAAATGGTTTGTTTCATCTTCTCCTCATGGTGCCTTTGTATTAACACCAAGTGATGATTAAGAAAGGCCTCTTTTCTATTTTATGCCAGCTTTAAAAGTCATGATCACAGACATATTGTATGGTAATAAGGTATATAATTTCTACACTTTTTTCCCTACCAAAAGAATGAGTTAGTCATATGCTAACCAGCATACTTCATCTCAATAGAAACACTGCAGAAAAGCAAACTCTTCACTTCCCATAAGTGTATGTCTTTTTTTTCTGCAATGGCCTAAGCCATTCATAATTAACGTTTCTCTTCTTAAAAAAATGGTGGTTTTTTTTACAGTTAGGTGAATGAAAGCATGTCAGTTTTCTGTGTAGAATAATTTTTCTGAGAGAAATTATATAACTTATCACCTTATTTGCAACAAGCATTTTTTTTTTTAGAGTTAATTCTAGAGTATCACTGGGGTTTGTGCCAGGACATGATTGCTCCTGAGCCAGTTTTTCTTCCTATTATTCATTGCCGGAGTAAACAGTACAGCCGTACTGGACACAGCTGGGAGGGAGCCCTGGATTGGTACCTCTGCAACAGCCCTATGGCTGTTCTGATGTGAATAATCTAAACCATATGAAAGAGTGACCTTGGAACCTATTAACTGGCATTACCAGAAGTGTTCAAGGCCAGGTTGGAGGGGGCTTTGAGCAATCTGGTCTAGTGGAAGGTACCCTGCCCCGGTATTGGGGTCAGAACTAGAGGTCCCTTCAACCCAAGGTTCTGTGATTCTATGATTTGACTTTGGTCTACATTCTGTGTTAACTGTAACTGACATTAACTCTTTACTAATGTTACAGTATTTCCCTTCCTACCGCTTGGAAATTGTCACTGGAAATTTCCTGTTCTCCACAAAAGGAAGGCCACAGCATTTCAGCATACTGCCTCTTCAGAATGATGCCAAGAGGCCTGCCATGCTCTCATACCATCCCTGAGAGTCATGCCGATCTCATTACCTGCATTATGGTGAAAAAATTACACACCTGGGGCAAGTGAAGCAGCATCGTAATTCTTTCCAGTGTCTTCTCATGCAAGAAATGGTTGACAGCTCAAAAGGAGCCACCTACAGACTTGAGGAAACAGCCACCCTCATTGCCATTGATGGTGAGGTGTCTAGGGCTGTGTGATTGTGCGTGAGTTCAGTTCTGCTCTTAAAGGGAGCCTCAGAGTTACAGAATAAGTGTTAGTCTATCAAACATGTAAAAAATTGGCAAAGTTTTGCCGCGGTCCGAAGGGGGGATGGGACCATGGCAGAGCACGGGTCCGGGACACAAGGGAGGGTGCAAGTAGAATCGGGACACAAGGGAGGGTGCAAGTAGAATCCTTTATTCATGCGTGCACGCAGTCTTTTATCAGCTCGGGAGGGGAAAGGGCCAGAACATAGGGCGGAGCATGAGACAGACAAGCGGGGCGACAAACCAGGATAGGGACACGGGCAAAAGGGGGAGGAGTGGGGGAAGCAGGGAGCAGGCAAACTCATGGCAAGCCTGGGCATGTCCAGGCTGTGCACTGTGTAGTGTGAATACAATGAAACCACATAATAATAGTAAAGTCCATATAATAACTGTAAGGTCCATATAATAAAATCCTGTCAATTGCTGTATGTTCTTCTCCACGCCTGGAACTGTTCCCATCACAAAGTTTCACTTGGCAAAGTGCCCCAGTCAGGGGTGACTTTTCTGGGGGAGCAACCTCCACCACGGCTTTGCCTATCATAGATTTTGTGACCAGGACACATCAGGGGGCAGAAGACTCCAAAGTAAGACGCAGCAGCACAGCACTCCACACCAGCTCTCCTTCCTTGCTCAGGTACAGCCACCCCCATTTCAGAAATATCCCTCCCCATGCGAACCCTGTGTACGTGCTGAGTGTGGTCCCACCATAAGGTGTTGCTGTTCCAGGAACCCTGAGGTCAATAAGGAGGGGAAGAAGAAATCTGGCTGGTGCACAGGGCTTTCAAGGCCTGATAAGGAGGGAAAAGATGACTGATACTTGACCATCTTGATCACAGAGGCTCTTGGTTCTATAAAAATGTGTTTGTTATGCCAACCATACTACAGGGGGTGCTGGTCACAAAAGTCTATGCCACTTTTGAAAAAAGGTTTGGAAATAATTAAGCCTCACATCATAAGCACCTCTCACACTGCAAAATGTGACCACATATCTGACCACATTGTGGTCAGACACTTTTTTCAGATCATCCCGGACAAGTCAGAAATGCTGACAGGGCAGGAGGACTGTGTCTTTATTCAAAGAAAAGTCTTTTAATAGACTATAAACACATTACCTTCACAGAGGCAAGGTTCCCCCCCCCCCCCCCAGCCCTTTGAAAGAGAAATGAAGGATGGCATAGGACAGCAGCCTGGTCAGGACAGGATGAACAACAACAATCTGTGCTAAGAAGTGCAAAAGAAATGGAAAACACAGAAAAAAGGTGACCTGTTCCATTCGTCACCCCAGGTAGTATTTCCCCTATATTGTAAACTGAAACTATAGTCAAGGAGTAGGAAAAGTGGGGAAGAAGGGGTAATTCTCACACTGGTGGCAACCATTTTCCATAAGAACCCACCATAACAATGTTATTAGGTTTCACAGACACAAGGCCGAGCCCACAGCAGCATTAGAGCGACAGCATGAGGGTGACAGCATGAAAGTGGCAGCATGAGGAATGCAAGGGGAAGTGTTACCTGAGCAGCTGAGCAAAGGGTTCCACAGCTCTGAATGTCAAAAGGCCACCAACTTGCAGATAGAAGTCATAGCAATACAACTTGCTAAGGTGTTGGCAGCCTGTGGTGGAACACCTACAGGCTGTGTCACAGGTTTTTTTCTCCAAAGGCACACCTGGGCATGAGGAAGATCACACTGAACAGTACTGGTGATCAGGCAATGCTCAGCTGTGATGGCCCAGAGTGGGAGGACTGAACAGCTGGGACCCCTCCACCGTGACCACGTTTTTGAAGACAACTTTGTTGAGTAGCGTGGATGTTGAAATTAAGCTAACACAGAGCAGAGGCAGCTTTTGCTGGGTGAGCTCCCTGGCAGCAGCTGCTTGTAAGCACTTTGTTATCTGTAAAGAAGTTGCAGATGGTACCTGGAACACTACAATGCTTGTCAGTATTCAGATTATACCTCAACTACACTTTTTGTGACCCAAGATTAATTGCATTCTGCTTCATTTTTTTCTTTAAATGAAGGTGCTCCATCACTCCTTTGTTTCAGCTGCTGCAGATTTTCATTTGTACAAATGAAATCATCTGGAAAAGGTCTACTGCTCTTTGGTTAAAAGATTCAAGCACAAAAGTTTCAGCTGACATAGCAAAATTATCAGGTATAAGGATATATTTATTTTTGGTTTGAGCAAGAGCAAGAACTCAGCTTTCTCTTCAGCTTTAAAACCTGTGCCTTCTGTTCAATATACACAGTTTCTGTATATTAACATTTTCCTATTTTTTCTGTCTATGTAAGTTAGTCTAATAAAAAATAAACTACCTTCTTTTAGTTGTCTGGAACTGTTCAGTTTTTCGACCAACACCCAATTAACAAATTCCCTGGGAACTGTGTTTGGGTTGCATTTACAAAACACATACGGTCTTTAGTTGCCAACTCTAAAAGCTTGGGGGAATGGACATAAGTCCAAAATTTCTCAAAATTATCTCAAAGTAAGGTAGGAATTAGGAAGACTATAAAGCTTTCTTGAAGCTGCTGTTGCTCACTCTTTTTTTTGGTGAAACTGAGCCTGCCCACACCAGAAGATCTGGATCATAGGATTCTATCCAGGAAACACATTTATAAAAGCTTTAATGATAACTGCTGTAAGAGTTCTGAAATATTTGTAATGAATCATTCAGTGCTACATATTGGCCTCCTCTTCTCTCACTGAGTCATAATTTTCAGTAGGAGTAAGCATGGGCAAAAATGAAATTTTATGAGCTCCTTTCTTCTTTCTCTGATGACTGGTCTACTGAACATGAGAACTAATTAAAGGGCTGCTAACAGGAACTGAATTTGGAGATAAGAAAAGGGTAACTATCATCAGCTCCAGTGGTAATTGCAATAATGAGAACATAGAGGAAAGGCCCTCAGTGCCAGGTAAAATATAAGGATAAATCTCAGGTGTCAGGGTTCAAAATTACAGATGAGAAAACATCTGCTCAGTTGCTAACTGAACTTGAAAACATTTGAAATTCACTAGTCATCTCCCAGAGACACTTGTAGGTTCTATATATGCTACAACTGAAGTTCTGCATGTGCTAAAATACATCTTTTCTGAACTGGGATGTTGAAACTGGACATAACAGCAGTGAAGTCCCAAGCTATGCCCAGTTTTCCCTTGGACAGAGATGTCAGTGTCCATCCCTCTCTTATGAAGCTCGTTTGGTCTGTTGAGGGTTCACTTTGTCCGTAAAAGTAGCTACATATAGATTACCCTGTGTAATCTTTAAAGCAACCAGGAGGGCCAACCGTGTCCTGGGGGGCATCAGGCAAAGCATCACCAGCTGGTTGAGTGATGGGATTGTCCTGCTCTGCTCTTCACTGGTGTGGCTTCACCTTGAATATTGTGTGCAGTTTTGGGCACCACAATATAAAAAAGATATTAAACTATAAGAGACCATCTAAAGGAGGTTAATGAAGATGGTGAAAGGCCTTGAGGAGAAGCCGTATGAGGAATGGCTGAGGTCACTTGGTCTGTTCAACCTGGAGAAGAGAAAACTGAGGGGAGGCCTTCTTGCAGTCCTCAACATCCTCACAAGGAGAAGCAGAGGGTCAGGTACTGATCTCTTCACTCTCATGATGAGTGACAGGACCCAAGGGAATGGCACAAAGCTGAGTCAGGGAAGGTTAGATTAAATTACAGGAAAAGGTTTTTCACCCAGAGGGTGGTTGGGCACTGGAACAGGCTCCCCAGGGAAGTGGTCACATCACTAAGTCTGAGTTCAAAAAGCATTTGGACAACACTCTTAGGCACATAGTGTGATTCTTGGGGTGTCCTGTACAAGACCAGGAGTTGAACTCGACAATCCTGATGGGTCATTTCGAACTCAGCATATTCTATGAGTCTATGATTCTACCAGACAATAATGCCAAATTCATGGAGACAAGAGAACAACAAGTAAGAATAGCACTGATTCTGCGGATCTCTAAGATAATTTTATTTCTGCTTTAGCAGAGATCAGAATCGAGAAGTCCCACTAATGGGCAAATGACCTTGGGAGGAAGTTGCAGGCCTTCAGCCTTGCTTGTTTCAGCACCACTGAATCAGTGCTCTAACTGCAGCTACGGAAGAGGTGTGCAGGAGCAGCGCTGGCATTTTCAGTTAATCCTCTGGAAAAAAAAATGGGGAAAAAAATACATTGCTCTTCTGCAACCAGTCAGGTGCCTTGTGCTATTCATGGAGAAAGATAAGTTGTTCATTCTATCAATAACTTCAGTTTCCTGGTCAATGTGCTTGATTTGGGACTGTTTTGTGAAGTGTCTAATTGCCCTCATGCAATGCACAGTAATTACATGTATGCAAGTTTGGCAGTTTATATTCCTAGGGAGGTTTATTGCATCTAAATCCAAACTCCTATAGCCATAGTCTATTTTGTTGCCTTTTTGTAACCTTCAGAGTATGGAATGCATCATTTAGTAACATTAAAGATCTGAGTATACAGCATCCCTGTATTATCTTCAAAATGTTTGTGTACTCCCAGGCAAACAAGAAGGGGAAATAAAACACATTGTAAAATGTCCAACTGCTTCTAAAATAACATCCTGTAAGAGCTGGTAAAAAAAATGGAGAACAAAAAGATGCCAGTAAATTCTTTGTGGTGACTCACAATTGGGAAGGTTTTTAGAAATTCTTCAGATCCTGCTTTTCTTTTATCATGTTCAAGTAAAATATTTTCAATAAAATTATTGCACTGACTCCAAAAAATGAAAATCTGTACTTTACCTTTTCCACACAGCCCTGGAGCCTTAATTAAGGAGGGCCTCTGATACATCAGCATAGTTTAGATCCATGGACAGGAGCTAAGGAAATGGCTGTGTTGAGATGTTGAATAAACATGCATGTTCTATTGCTCATATTTAGGCAGTGCTGTTCCTGCTTTGGCTTGAAGGAATAAGCATGATATATATGGCAAAGTCTGAAAGATTGAACCTCAGACTTATGAAATTGTCATTCATCTGTAGTACTGTACAAGTGTTTTACAATAAACTAGAATTGTATTGAAAGACCACCTCCTGTGCAAAGTACTGATTGGGTTACATCAGCTGCATCTGTCAAAAACAGATACACAATTGGAACAGGTTGCTCAAAGGGGATGTGGAATTTCCAATTTTGAAAATATTCAAAACATAACTGGAGAAGATCCTGAGCAACTTGATCTAAGCTGACCCAACTTTGGGAGGCTAGCAGTGGAGTAATAGATGACCTCCAGACATCCCTTCCAAGAATTATTGTTTTATGAACTTCTCGACCAGCATAACAACCTGGTGGAACAGAAGAATAGGCAAGAGATTTTGTACCAGTGAGAACAAAGTGATGGTCCTGAGCTCCTTCTGGATCATTTTAAGCTATCTTAAGATAATACTCCTGGATGGCAACTAGTTTCTATCAAGGCAGCTAGGTGGGCAGGAGCAAGACCTGAGGCCTGTCTGCTGCTGCTGGTGTTGATGCATTATATCTGCAAAACTTTGAGCATCATATCAGAATGATTCCACTCATATAAGTGGTGAAACCAGACATTTGGAGGGTATATCTGAAATTCATCTTGCCCCAAGCCCTGCTGTGAGCAGAAGAATTTCAGAGTTAAGTTTCATGTAACTTCAATGTGTTTTATATGAAGGAGATCCTCAAATTAAAAGGCAGAAAATCAGAAGCGGTATTCATCTCTTATCTTTAAATGTTGCAATGAAATTTAGAATGGCTCCACGTATTTTGCTACTTACCCTAGCACACTGAAATTGTCACAGCACCAAGCCTGCCAGAGTTCAAGAAGCATTTGGACGACACTCTCAGGCACATGGTGTGACTCTTGGGGATGGTCCTGTGCAGGGCCAGGAACTGGACTTGATGATCCTTGAGGGTCCCTTGCAACTCAGCATATTCTGTGATTCTGTGAAAAAATACAAATAAATATTGAGTAACAGACTAGAAATCACTCTCTGTGACTAATGACATAATAGATCATATCTAAGTTATTACTGACATTTGATAGGTCTCATTTCTAGTTCGATTAATGGAATGTATCTATATCAGGAATGATCAATTCTAATGGAAATACGGGCCAACAAAGAAGTTGAAATATTTCAGCTGAGTCTAAGTATTAGAGACATTATAAATTAAGAATACTTAATATTAACTACCAAGAACTACAGATAAAAGTCTAGCTAAAAATGGAATGTTGAAATAATGAAGAAACTTCTGGGATTATGAGCTATAAATCTAAGATTAATATATTATTTGAATAATTTTGTACCTGAATTAATTTCAAAAATATTCTTTTGGAACAAAATCTGCATTTGGGAACAAATAAGACTCTAGTTCTGGGTAAGTTAAAACCTCTGTGAGTTCTAATGTTACTATTTAACAGCTGTTCAGTAATTTATAGAATGACATCTTCTTTGTTTACATCTAAAAATAGTACTAGTAATTCAATAGCCAGTATAACTATTTTCATTCAAAATATCAATTATGCCCTTTCTGCAAAGGAACCTTATCTGTCTTTGTACTTGAACAGTAGAAAAGTATCTAGACAGTCTCTTTGGTGTAGAAGTCGGAGAAAGGGTCTTTCAGATGGACTTTGGGGAGCCAAGAGCCTAACAAGTACACACAGTCCTGTGCTGGGTTTCCTTCCATTAGCAAAGAAACTGATTATAGAATCACTTCTTTCATACACTCCTCTTTTTCAGTAAAGACAGTTCAAAAGCTAAACTTTTCCTGAATATACTGGGAACTAACACTAAGAGTTTCCTTGTTTATTATACAAAATATTCTTGTTCAGTGCCACTGAAAGAGCTCTTTCCCCACAGTTCCAGCAGTTTGTTGGCTGTTGCCTTAGCTTTGTCCTTGCTGAGGACAAGTGCTCATGGCTGTTTGGTACTGCACTGGGACACTTTTGGGGCAGCTGATTGAGAGCATTCTTCCTGCTAACCATGCTGATGGAAAGGATGGTTAGATTGCTCTGCACATTGCTGGGTCAGTGCAGGACACAGGAAACCGTAACTAAGCAGGTTTCCAAGTATCTGGGGAATGGAAATTATAAGTACTTTATGTACTACTATACTTCAAGGAAACTTCTTTACTTCTGTCATTAATTTTTTACATCTTTTGCTAGTATGACTCCTGTTTTCATTTTTATGTTCTTGATGAATACCCTTTTGCCCTATAACAGATAAAGTTAGGGAACTTAATATAGCAAAATTCTATGAAATTTCTTTAAAGCAAATTGTCATTGGTCTGGTACAATATTGGTACAGTACAAGTTTCTCTTCTGTGATTCAGAAGCTCATGTGAGTCATCCATTATTTCAAAGGCAGTCCCAAGGGCTCAGTCAAGGAAATATTTGGGCATCATTTAGTGCTGCTCCATCCTTTGAGTCCTAGATGAGACAAAACCAGTAAAAAGGAACAAAGCAAATGAGTGCCCTTGGAATGAATAAAATGGCATGCATTTATGTATTTTCTTTATTATCTTGAATTTTAATGATACTACTGAGAATGAGATTCCCTCTACATTTGTAATTATAAAGGAGAGCAGATGGTGAAGGCTTAGCTTAAAGTGTTAATTAAAATAGCTTACACAGCCAAGCCTCTGCTTGAATAAAGTACATCAGGAAGATATAAGACATGAGTGAGTGCCCTATTCTAGTGAATTATTCTTAAATAAAGCTATCTTGGAGCAAACACATCAGAGATACTTAACATCATGTCAGTGAAATCTCTTCCTCTCAAGTTCATGAAACAAGTACTAGATAACATGTTCTAAGTGTATGTTTCTGGAAGTGAAGTCTAGATTTATAGGTGGATTTGTATATCTGACTGCCTTAGTATTCAAAGTAGTATTCAAATAAAACAAATGGATCTTCCTCACCCTCTATACATTTGTTGGCAGGCACGTGCAGGATCACTTGTGTATGGGCTGTGCAAAACTGGAGGAATGCCAATACACCTTTGGGATTCATCTTGTTAATTCATACAGGTGACTCAACACAAGAAAATTGGTTCAGAGATAGTGCCTAAGCCTCCCACCTTTATAAAAACCAGTCTGAGTGGGGTTGCTGTCAGTCTGCAATACTCCACTGTTAGAAGACCTGAGCTTAGTTACAGAACACAGTTTTAGATGCCTTTTTTTCTTGATTTTGGACAGAGGTCCATTAAGTCCTCAACAGCAGCACATCATACCCATCTAGATATTTTGTAATGAAATATGAAATCGTTCACTGGAGCAAGGATAGAAGCCAGTTGCCTATATATCCTTTGAATTGATCACTGGACTAGTCATACGTAAAAACTTTTTTCTCATTTTGGTCTACATTTTATTTAAGCTGTAAAAAAAATCAAAGGCAGAGAGAGGAATAACATTTCTGCTTCTCCTTCCTCCATTGGCATTCTGAACTGCTAAACTGGTCACATTGGAAATTATGAATATTGTGACTGGACTGCCCTCTTCAGTTCATTTTTGTACTGTAAACAGTTTTGAGCTGTGGGTTAAGAGTATGGAAAATGTATATTAACGTTGATGTGTGCCATCTTTAGTGTGACATCTCAAGGGGAAAATTCTTGCCCAACCAGATACTGTAAACCTATGTACAGAGTTCTGCTTTTTAAATTATAAAAGGTGGGGAAGAACAGTATCTCTGTCATTTTTTTACATCAGTTATATTTGGTAGGTCTTGGCAGTAAGACAGAAAATGTTCTTAAAATCATCTGTTATGAAAACACAATGTCAAATGCTTTGACTGCCTTTCCTTAAGAACTCAAGCTCCCAGACCCTTTTCGTTCCTGAAAGGTTACAGAAAAGCTTGTAGTCTGTCCTTCCAGTTGCAAAATGGTTCTTATACCTTGGCTTCCTTAAAAATAGAATTGGGTACAGTCTGAAAATGTAACCAGTTAAATATTTTCATAAATATAGGTGTTTACTGATCCATACGTGAAATACTCATCTCTTTGATTGTTTCTTCCCTATCCTTTTCTCATTGTTTGCACAAAAGATTGCTGTTATTGTTACTGAATGTCCAGTTACTGAATGTCATATGTCAAAGAGATTTCTCCTTTCTGAACAGGGTTCTCCTGTCATCCGCCCTTTTTACTTGATGTCATTGAATGCTCATTTGTCCTGAAGTGCTGAAAAATTCAGGATGATTGAAAGTTGAACTATGCTAAATGCCTCCATTTGGCCCCTGAGCACAAGACAGCCAAGGAGTCAACAAATTCAAGGACAGAATCTTCAATGACTTGTGTCATTATCGTAGATCCCAAATGCATCTTGGCCTCATGGAAGATGGAAGGTAATATGGAAGAGGTGGCTGTGGCTCATAGTGGAAGATAAGTAGGAGAAGCACAAGAGAGGAAGCATTTTTTCTGACTAAGCACTGCAAAGCAATTTTGTTGTTTGAAAACAGTCTACCTGAATTTTCTTGTGAAAAGATGCTATTCAGAGTGTATGCAAGATGGAGAGTTGCATTTTCCCTCCAGGCTCTTTTCTTTTGCCCGACGTGCTCTGTCCAAGTGCTTTCATGTTGCTGTTATTAGTGTTCACCCTCCTGTAACAAGTTACAGTTAGGAATAGCTTATGCTGGATTTTGTCTGAACTCTAAGAATGCCTTTTAGATGCTGCAACAATTCTCAGAAAGTAGTCTAGATTTCAGATTTTGATAGGGTTTCATAATGAATGAGTAGAAATTGGAAGCCCCTTCTATTTTAAAAAATCTCCCTACCAGACTCAAAGTTTAAATAATGCATTTTTGAAATGAAGTCAACTATCCATCAGGAGCAGAATATTCTGCCTTGAGCATTTTAGATACTGAAAGGAGGCTGTTTGTCCTCTGTCAGTTCCTACTGCATCCTCTCATACCCAAAAGACAGTCCCTACTGCCTCTTTCAATTGTAAGCAGGAATTTAACTACTACGATTCTAGTAGCTTCTAAGTTTAAACAAATCTGTCCTACCTGGTATTCTGAACATTCAAGACTGCTCAGAGAAAATTAAGTATCGCAAGGAAAAAATCTGAGATAACTTGAAATGAACACATTTTGTACACTGTGTGATTTTTTTTCTCCCTGTTCTACAGAAATAAATAAGCTAACAAAAAGTCACTTCAGACCACTACTACATAGAAAAATTGATGTGTGAACCAGCTGTTAAGCAAATTTTTCCTAAATTTCACTGCACGTTTCTGTTTCACTTTATAATGGGAAGTATACAGTATTTAAAATTGCTTTATAAATTACGGTTCATTGCAGAGCTTATTCAGTTGTTATTCCATGCCATTAGTTAACACCCAGTGATAGCATGGTTCATGCGGGCTTAACGTGGAAAGGGTTACTCCTCCTCCTTTGTTCAGTGAGAACCTAAACCTGCACAATACTCTGACTTCTCCATTTGATCTCTGCAATGTCACGTGCAAGTCTAGGATGACGCAAAGAAACAAAAGTCCCCTCCATAGCCCTTGTCTCCTCACTCTGTCCAAAGCAGACATCAGAATCAAGTCATCTTGTTATGGATGAAAGTAAAAATTAAAATCTAGAGTTTGGCTTAAATTACACACAGTCTGTCTCTATGTATATCCCACTAAGAGACCCTTCTGCTCAGCCAGAGAGGGCAGGAGCATGAGGCTGTTGGTGCCATTTGTGTTTGTGTGTGTGCTGAGTGTTTGTGCTGATTTGTTTGGCAGCCATGTATGTATGTACAGAAATACATACTCTCTGCGTATGTGTGTGTGTGCGCGCGCTTGCTGGGAATACATGCTGGATTCAGTCACTCTAATTTCTGAATTCCAAGTGGAATTGGGAAAATTATTCAAATTTTATGATAAAGTAGCAAAGTGATATTACCACACATTATGTCCCACAAAACAGAGAGGAGATAGTAAGCTGTTCAGAGGAGCAGGGTTTGGTTTGTTTAGACAGATAATTGGGTACAGAGGTTCTTTCAAAATACATCATAAGAGCAGGCTATTACATAGGAGGAAAAAGGAAGGGAGAAAAAAGAGAAAAGTATAATAATGCCAAAAGAATGAGATTGTTAGTGCTAACATTATAATGCAAGAGATACCTTGCATGATGATGAGTGGGTGCTCTTTTTTTTCTCTTGGAAGACATGCTATAGGCAAGTATTACATTATTCCTCATTTGTATTAAAACCATGCTGCCTCTTAATGATCTCTGTGTTATTATTAGCATGGATCGTCATCACTTTATGCTCTTTGACTGGCCAGTAGGGGAACCAATGCCTACATCAATGCCTTGCAATAAAATTAGGCAGTGCTGAGCAGAATTTCATTACATATTCTGATTAACATTTATTAGAGTAATTTTGCCAGACTAACATAAGGTGTTTCACAGTTTGATAGGTCTCCTTTCCTTTCAATGATAATTGTACGAGAGAACATTTTGAGGACTTACATGATCACACTTCTCAAGGGATTCTAAGGTTGATTATTTTGCTTCCTCTGATCTCAGAAAATCCTTACCAAAAGTAGCAACTGTCCACATAACTAGCACTTCATTCTTCTCATCCGCAGCCCTAATTTAATACCATTCCAGAAAATCTATGCTTTTGAAACTCATATCTTCAGTCATTAGAAAACTTTTGTATTCCATATGTTAATTACTTTCAATAAGCCACAAAATCCTTGCTTACTGAGATACTTTAATGCCTGCTAATAGCTTGAACATAAAAACAAGTAGTTTTTGTAGGTGAGCATTTGGGGTTCTAAATTTTCCCACCATGTTCCTGTCAATATATTTCAGTGCAACACTTCAACAGAGTATATTGACTGTAGCATGTACATTCAAACATACTGACTTTTGCAGTGAAGAATTCCTCATCTCTCTAGTTGGTTGTAATATGTCTGATAACTATATTCTCCAGGGCATGTTTAGAACTTCTTAATCTCTAATATTTAAAAGGGAAAGTCCTTCACCAAAGCAGTAGTCTATAGAGCTTATAGACAGCTAACTGAACTCAGGTTGGGATATCCCTCTAGCTTCTGGTAGAATTGTGAATCTGAAGTTTATATTCAAAGTATAATGGATATTGATAATTCTTTCCTTAATTTACATTCTTTCTTTTTTTTTTCTTTTATCTGAGATCAACAGACCTATGGAGAAGGTGTGGAAATTTCTATCCTTACTGAGAGCTTTCTCTCAAGCAGACCAGGAATTTATCTGGAACTTCTTTGGTTCAAAGCATTTTTTTTTCAACCTGTGATTATTTCTATTAGATAACTGTTTGCATAATCAAGTCATCTTGATATTAACTTTGGATTTTTAGCCTGTGCCCACATGATTTTGATATATGCCACTTATTAGTATTTATACCCTAGACTGAGTCTGCAGAATCATGGCTGGGGACAAGGCTAAAGAAGGGGAAATGAGAGTTTCTGCTTGATTAGTAAACCTAAGGTCAAAAAGAGCTCTGCCTGGAATGTGTGTGACATAAATGTGATGAATTCAAGACATCCTGGATCTTAAGTAGGGAGAATATCCATTAGGATATGTCAGCTTTTCAGGAGTCCTTGCTAGGTCTTTGGCAGGGTGCAGTGGTGTGGGGAAGGATATATGTGAAAGTTTGCAGGACTGTGATGTGATTGATACTTTGCACTTCAAATGGAGGAATTGGGGTTATCTGTCTGCCAATGACTACATTTTAAATCAGTTCAGTCATCTGGACCTTTCCTCCTGAAGTATGTGTGCAAATGCCAGAGCCCTGGCCTGAGCTGAAGGTAGCTGAACTGAATATGGTAAACTGCTGAAAGTGAGGTGGGCTTAATAAGTATCAGAGTGAGAAGCAGACAAAAGTTTCAGATAGCACTGTGAGAGACAGAGTACATGAGGGAACTTATGTGAAAGGTTTTGGGGCTGTGGGGGCTCTCTGGGTCTGTATTGAGAACTTGCACCCAACCTTGCAATGAGGTCCACTTATAAAGAGTGAACCACCTCGGTCTGGCAACACCACCTGGGGCAGGAGGAACATCCAGGGTCCCTGCCCTCACAAGCCAGGAAGGAGGATTGTCCTGAATCCCATATCACAGAATCACAGAATGGTTTGGGTAGGAAAGGATCTTGAAGATATCTAGTTCCAACTCCCTTGTCATGGGCAGGGGCACCTTCCACTAAACCAGGTCACTCAAAGCCCATCCAATTTGGCCTTGAACACTTCCAGGGATAGAGCATCTACAGCCTCTCTGGGCAATCTGTTCCAGTGCCTCACCACACCCACAGTGAAGAATTTCTTCCTAATATGTAATCTAAACCCACTCTCTTTCCATTTAAAGTCATTACACCTTGTCCTATCACTACATACCCTTGTAAAAAGTCCCTGTCCAGGCTTCTTGTTTAGAATCCATTTTTTTCCCTCTCTGGTTCCTATAGCAAACACATGCAGATACAGTGGGCATGCAGTTAAGCTACACAGGCTAGAGGTGTGCATATTTATAATTTTAGGTGAGGATGATGTAGGCAATAACGTGTTCTGCAATTAACTTCATGCCCACTGGGGACTGCACAGATGCAAAACTATTAGCAGGGCCAAAACCCAAGGTCTGACCAAATGGTTTTCAAAAAACTTTTGCTGGTTATTACTCAGGGGCTTCCAGGCAGTGAAAAAGTCTGAGATGTGTTCGAGATGGATGACACCCCAATGTATTCTGCTATATCTTGCCTTGCTACAGGTTTGTGTTTGTCATGGTGTTCTGGATGTGAATAACTTGCCAGAGAGAGAAATTTCTGGCTAGACATCAGGTGGTCATAGCCCCTTGCTGGTCTCTGTGTTGTTTATTTGAGTGCAATATGTGCAGATGACTTCAGGTGAGTGGTCTTTGAATTGGTCTAATTGTAGTATATTTGTTCAGAAAAGCACTTAAACACACAGGCAGCTGTGGATCAGTAAGAACTACGTTGAGTGCCAATTTAAAATGCAGTGTGTGTGCTAGTGCCACTGATATGGGCAGGAACCACAAAGGCAAAATAAAGCATTGTTATTTTCTACTCTTTGGCATGAAAGATCTTTTGTGTGTCAGTCTCTAAATTACAGACCTGGAAGACTCGAGAAAATAACTTTTGTAATGATTCTAAATGCATGTTTGAGACAGGAAGGCATATAACCAAATGCAGTTCTGGAATAAGCTGGGAGCTGGAGAAATCTTAAGAATTTAACACTAAAGAAAAGCCTGTTAAGAGACCTATGGGCACAAAATGTGGGAATGCAAGAAACATTTTCAAAGGTTGAAAAGACTATTTTATAACAAGTAGCTGCTGAAGGAAAAGGTAAATCTTATCACTCAGAATCTGATGTGTGTAAAAGTGAAGCTTCTGGATTAACAGTTTTTTTGCAGTTTTGTTTACTTTAAGATTTAAGAAACTCCACCAGGCTATGGGATTTAAATGCTCTAAAGAGTTTTTTCTTTTCTTTTTTATTTCTTTTTTTATAGTATGCTTTAAAATATGCATTTTGTTGACCTTTCCAGAAGACATTGATGGAATGAAGTCCAAGGACAAGCTGGAGTTTTAAATAAAAAACATCAGAACATGACAAAGATTTTTACCCTTCAGAAGAAATGTTTATGCTTATTGCTGGTGAGATACTAAAATTTTAAGGTCAACCTGAACTCTCCACGGGAAAAAGATGGCAGAGCAACCCACTGTCACAAAGAGGGAATAGAACTGAGAGATGAAAATGGTGTACAGGCCTTTCCCAGTCAGTAACCCTGCCAGCTGTATGGCTGTATAGAGGTTTGTGTTATTAAGGTACAAGGCACAGGTTTTCTCCCTCCAGGCAGGTGTTACAGTCAAGGAGACATCCCGTCCCATTGATAGAGTGGTGGACAGATATCTTGCAAGAGAAACCTTGAGATTTGTCGTAGATCATGGAAAGGAAATTAAGAGGTTCTTACTCTTTTGAAGTACTCAGTTGTTGACTGTACACCTCTGAATATCAGGACTGTTTTTCCAAGATTTTGTGAAACACAGAGGAGTGCCTAATAAGAAAAAACATACTTTTTTCTTTATTACCAGATATGAAACAAGATTTAATATCTTAATTAGATATGAAGGATCCATTGGGAATACAACAGAAAGGCTGTGCTGGAGCTGGGTGGAGAGCTTTGCTTAATGTATATCAGCTCTCCCAGGCATGATGCTCTGTGCCACTCAGGTGGGAAAAGCTGTTAGGAGGGGATGTACAGCCACACTACCCAGAGAGGCTTATTGTCTTGGGGCACAGATCATGCCCCAAGATCATAAAAGGGGAGAAGAGTGAGCATAGTCAGCACCACTTAGAGAGAAAGTTGTCCTTTGTTTTTCTGACTAGGTAAAATTACATCTTGGACAGGAAAAAGGGAGTTTGGAATTTCCTGTATGATGCAGTGTTTATGATGATAAGAGAAGAGTAAGTGAGGTGTGCATTTACATGGCACAGGATATATACAGAATAGTAGCACGTAGTACAGGAACAATCCTGTGCTTACGCTCATTGCAGCACATAGTACTGAGGAGCCAATTGCAGAAATGCTATTGAAAGAACAAACCTTTACCATCTCAGTGCCATGAGGGATCCTGAATTTTATTTTTTTTTTACAGTCACTTTTTCTCACAGAACAACTGATTTCATCTTCTGACTTAATCAGTAGTGATGGCACTTTGGCAATACACCAAAGACTGTTATGCCTTTGTCAGGAATATGAATGTTTTAGGAGGCTATTTCCCACTGCTTGTATTTGTTTAGAATTATACAAACTTTTCTCAGCTTCTGTGGCATTTCTGATGCAGGGGGTGCTGGAACCTTCCTCAGAAGATGTTTTAAGAGACACCCCTATGCTAGCACCTGCCATCACCAGCGCATCATGTTTTTGTTCACATACACAAAAAATTTCATCTTCATGGGGGGACGGAAGGCCTGCATGAGAGTCAAAGGGATTCTTCTAAATGCTACAAACTGAAGAGGTAAATACATATGTTTTGACTGTATAAAAAGATCTGGTTGTCCCCAGCCATGCTGTGGCTGTGGCAAATTATCTTAGAAGAACAGAGGCACCAAGTGTATCCATGATGTAGAAGAAAAAAAGAGGGGAAAATGAGGAAAATAACCCTTAAATACCATAGCCAGAAAGGTTGATTACGACAGAAAAGGATTCCTCCCTGGCTGTTTTAGAAAAGAGATATATATTAGAAATACCTGTCCTCTGTTTCACTTCTAAAACTTAAAAAGTGTGATAACAGTGGACTTCAAAAAAAAAACAAAAAGAAAAGAAGAACATGGTGTGGATGTTGTCTGCTGTGCTGTCATGCTCAAAAATACTGTGAGGTATTGTAGTTGCTTGCAACTTCTGTACAAAGGATTGCTTAGCAGCTTCTTGTTCATTTTTTTTCTGTGGAAGGATAATTTCCAGATACCAGAAAATATGGTTATTTTTAGATAATTTGAAATACTCTGCTATCAAATGGGATGAAGATGAAAAGCCATGAGTAAGTGTGGAAAGAATGGAATCTGAGGATCGCAGGAATCTTGCTATCGTGCACACAGTGCAAGTTTTCTTCCATCAAGGAAAAACACAATTAGTCAGAACACGAAGCGTGTTAACCAATGCTCTTCATCTCCACCATGCAGAAGCTGCCAGCTACAGCTTTCACAAAGCAGGCATAGTCAGGACAGCTGACATTCTTTCTAGTATTTTTTTTAGCCTGATGTCAAAATGTCTTTTACACTTTGCAGGAATCAATACTTATTTGACTCGTGGGCATCATCTTTCACCCCCTAATAAAACCTGTTTCATCCTCTGTAAATGTTAGACTGCCTATTTTCTTTTATTTCCTCATTTTGGGTGTCCTGTAGCTGGAGTCTGTCTTCCTGTTGGAATATTAGGATGACGAAAGGCACAACGCGTGTGCTGTAACTATGCAGTCATCCTTCTGCTGTCAGAGTGCAGGTCTTCTGCTGTAGTCTGTGCTGTGCTGTAGTCTTGGTGCATTTTTCCTCTGAAAACTGGGTCTTTGTGCTCAAATTGTTTAGCCTTCTGTCAGATAGCCTAACATAAATACTTATTTTTGTAAATATATTTCCTGAGACCCTTGAGGAAGCTTTGTCATTTCAGCATCATATGCATTTCAGCATCATCCTGAACTCAAAGAATATTCTTGTCTCAGTTGCTGCTTCTGTGAACAAAGAAGGTCAGAACAACTTTATAAGGTGGATAATATACCATTTAGTTTAGCCTGATGATTTATAACATCTGCTTATGGTCTTTATGGCCAACAGTGTGTGAAGTTACAACAGAGCTGGAGAGGGTACAAAGCCTTGTGGGTTTCCCTGGCTGGGAATTTCTGGGGCAGAAATTGCAGCCTCATCTCTTTTTCTTCAGGGGCCAGTCTTGGATCATGACTCATGGAAGTATGACTCTGCATCATGACTCATTGTCCAGACCAGTACAGTTTTGGCTCTGTTTGTCCTACAGGACAGTACTCTCAACTTTCTGTCTTGTGACCTTGTAAGACTTTAAAGCAATGTGGGATCACATCTTTGCTCTTCACCTTTTCTATAAATTTTCTCACATAAAAGATGTTGTGGGGAGTTATTTCCTAATATTCTCCTGTGATCCCCATTTCAGTTCCCCAGCCCATCAGTTAGTAAGTTTGTAGAGAGCTATTGTGCTCAGGCATCACTGAGCTAAGATGTATTTAACTTCAAAACTTACTGAGGCCCCTTTAGATTTCCAAAGCTTTCTCTTGCTCATTTCTTCAGTTTTCTCATTTTTTTTCTTCTGTCATAATGATGAAATGCCTGGTATTAGAAGTCTGCTGTTAGTGCATTACTGTCCAAATGAAAGGAGATAGAAAATGGTTTTAACTTTTGAAAAGAGATTTGTTCTCCTTTCAGCCTTGAGTTTATGTCCTTCCATTTTAAATATGTGCTTTTTTAATCCTTTGTGGTTACTGATATATGCTACCTGCATTTATCAGTGCAATATCCCACCAGTCATTACCCATTTTGCCCTTTACCTAATTCTTTAGTTTCCAGATTCTGAAATATCAGTGATTTCTGCAGTTCCTCATGAGCCTTTTTTTTTTTTTGCTTCTTCTCTCCTGTTATATTAGGCTTCTGTCATACAATGGAATCAGGAGAGCTCTCTGATGTTTGTGTGTCTGCAAACTGTGCTACTGCTAAGTTAGTAACACTAATGCTTCTTTACAGATGCGAGTACAATCTTTGTTCTTGTACTGGTTCAAAGTAGGTATAAGAATTAAGTGACATTGAAGGGAAAAACATGACACAACAACCCAGTGAGAGCCCCCACCCTACCCGATCGCTCCATATGAGTAATGTGTTTGGAACTCTGGAGCAAAACAGTAAGGAGAAAAAGAGAGGAGAAATGGAGTGTGGATAGAGAAATAGGTAAATTAAAAATGAGACAACAATTTAAAAGAAGATGACAGATACACATAAAACACGGATGTAAAAGATTATGTTATTAGATTTAATATCAATCAATATTACTTATCCTACCTCTTCATCTGTGTTTCTCTTGAGAACATGAGAAAGTTAATACTATGAATTACTTAACCATTTGTGCTTGTCATCTGAAAAAATCTCACACCACAGCATAAAGAGGTAAATGTTTTATGATTATAGGATCAATAAAGACCATTTGCATTCATAAGGGAAGAAATGCTATGGCTTAAATTACTTCTAAGATCTGGAACAAATGATTGGTTTGTACCAGTCTTTAAGTCATTACAGTATATTCCAAGTGAATGGTCACATAAAATTTAATAGCTGAAGATTAAAAAGAGCAAAACCTTTCATTTGCATTATCTGATATAATGATTTTAAATTATAATTTAGCTGTGGATTCAAAATTCTGCAATCAGTCTCAGTCAGTAAGGACTCAGTGTTTAAATGCATAAATGATTACATAGTATCACAGCAGCTGTAGGTACTGTCCAAATTCTGTAATTTCAAATCAAATGATGAACACCCAGCCCAATGCTTTACAAACTCAGACATGCTACTGATGAATGCACTATTTCTGCTATTGTCTTTTCCTTCAGCAGTTTGGCACTTTTTTCTTTTTTTGAGCTTCTGCAGGAAGTATAACTTCAATAAACCCATATTGATTTGATGCAGTATTGATACAACAAGGCTGCGGATACTCTCCACTAGACCAGGATCCTCAGAGCTCCATCCAGCCTGGCCTGGAACATCTCTAGGGATAGGGTACCCAAAACTACTATGGGCAATCTGTTTAAAGAATTTTTTCCTAATATCTACTCTAAACCTACTCACAGTTTGAAGCCATTCCCCCTTGTTCTGTCACTACATGCTTTTGTAAAAGTCCCTCTCAGTCTTTCTTGTTGGCTCCCTTCAGGCACTGGAAGAGTGCAATTAGGTCATCCCTAAAACATCTCTTTTCCAAGTTGAACAACCCCAATTGTCTCAGCCTGTCCTCATCCAAGAAGTGCTCCATCAGTCTGATCACCTTTGTGGCCCTGTACTTGCTCCAACAGATCAATGTCCTTCCTGGATGCAGCACTCCAGGTCAGGTCTCACTAGAGCAGAACAGAGGGCAGAATCCCCTCCCTCAACCTGTTGGCCACACTGCTTTGTATGCAGCCCAAGATGTAAGTGGCTTTCAGGGTTGTGAGCACACATTGTTGGCTCATGTCCAGCCTCTCATCCACCAGCACCCCCAAGTCCTTCTCGACAGGGTTGTTCTCAATCTGTTCATCTCCCAGCCTGTGTTGGTACCAGGAGTTGTCCCCTAAGGCCACATCAAACACAGTCATAGCCCTTTTTCTACTACTAGAGAAACACCTCTTTTTCTTCCTTCCTGGAATATTCACTCAAGGAAGGAGAATTTCTTAGTTCTCATTATAGTCAAAGGACAAAAAAGGGCTATGCACACCAAGGAGATGGCAACCATTGCCTCTCTTTGTTAAGATCTCCCATAGGATTGAGGGTTTGGAGAAAGATTTGGATACTAGCTGTTGTGTCTCTTGCTACCGTAAGAGAGAGAGAGCACAGCAGCTGAGGCAGATAAGTTACACACAGATGGGAAGCCATGACAAAACCCCAAATGTTTAAGACAGGGCATACACAGGATCAAGATTGCAGCCCAGGTTCTGGCATAGCTCAGCATGAATCCCAGTTCTTTGGAACTTTTGGTCATTGGGAACCCAGGCTGGAATCCAGTGGCTCCTTTTCAGGGTCCCATTTCTCAGTTGAGCCTCTTGATCCACTGTTCTGGAAGGGGAAAAAAGAGTCTGAGAATGCCATAAAAAGGCTACAATCACTCAATTGACCTCTCCCAGAGGGCTTGTACTGTTCACTCAAGTGCCAGTGATTGTATGCAGGGCACTATTTTATTCTTGAGGCAGATGAAGGGCCCTCCTTTCAGCCAAGAAAACTAATTGCGTGTGTCCATCTGCAACCCTGAAAATGTTTCAGCTCAACAAATCATTCTGTGAGTCAAAAAGTACCGGTCTTGCAACCCCTCACCAAATGATGGATCAAGCAGGGGATATTTGTGTGGCTCTGCCCAATACCTGGCTATTTAACAAACAAACACCGCCTTGAAAACCTCACAGGATGAAACGGATCTGAGTGTTATTCTCCACATATTATTTTCTGGTGGCTAGGGATGCCTGATGTGATGGCAAGTGAGTATATAGAAGCAAGTAACATGTCAAAGAATATTTGTAAATAGTATCTTAAATTAGAATACTAATATCATCAAGTTTCAGCTTTGAGTAAATAAAGCCTTAACTCTTTCCTATAGGTGAAGGATGGAGATAGCTCAGCGAAGCTGACAAGGGCTGTGTCTCTGGGCCACCCCTCTATTCTTTGTCCATGGCAGAATCAAGTCAGCTTGGTTTCCATGGTTTCCAGCAGGGGAGAAGGAAGAAAGCAGGGACAGATTTTTGCTGGGATCAGATGCTTGGTATGCAGCGTACACAAAGCTAGGCAATATGCCACTGAGAGTGAGGGAAGAAATCTTTCATCAGCTCATTTGATAGTCTCCTATAGCAACTGCAGCAGTAAAAGCAGTAGCTGCAGAGGCAGACAGCTGCATAGCAACCAGCTATGTCATACCAAAGGGTCCCACACCCCCTCCCCACTCGTGCATGGTACTATTACAGAACAATTTGATTAGGTACATGCGTCTCCCAGACAAGATCAAGCTTGATAGACACAAGACCCAAGGGATTCTACTTCCCTGCCCTGGAAGAGGATGGAATATTATGCATGATGATCTCAGAAAGGTTCTCTGGAAAGCAACAAATGCTGCTGGATTTGCACAGTGCCACTCGGGTGAAACAGCGATTGTGGCAATAGCTCCTTGCCCACACCCTTGGAAATGGGGGAAGGTTTTACCCATTTGCTGTGGGCATAGTTGCACAATGTCGGTGTCTGGGCAGACCTAGGAGTGGACCAGCAAAGGGTGCAGTGGTGGCCACTGGCTGCCCTCCTTAGGGCACCAACACCAGAGTTCCTCCTGCAAGAAGTACATCTCATCCCAGTGGAGAGTCTGGACACTATGCTGTGCTCCAAGAGATGCCCAAAATCCTGAAGAGTGATTTTTTTTTTTAGTCCTATTTACTGTTGAAGAGATTCCTCCTCCTGCCATCTAGGGCCATGTTTCGTTTTTCCTTTCCTAGGCAGGTAGAGGAGGTTCCACCTCTGTCCTTAGACCTCCTTGGCATGTCAGGGGCCCACTGGGCTCTGCTCAGGTTGGTCTGGGGCAACCACTGTGGGTGACTGGAGATGGAGGGACACTGGGAGCAGGAGGAGGAGCTGAGCATTGTGAACACCGATGAATGTTGCTCCATATCTGATCCTTGTCAGGAGACGTATGTGCCCTGCTGTGCTAGCTGCATCCATCTTCCTTGTACCTGAAAGACAGCAGTCCATCTGACAGGGATGCTGGCCATGCAAGTCTGCTCTCCAGTGACTGATTCTTTGGTTTGTTTTCATGGCAGGCTGTCAGCTGAAAGGATGACAGATGGCTCACACTGCAGACCTCTGTGTTTGCTGCCCAGTATCATGAAGGATCTGATCCCAGCACCAAGTCCAAGTTTTCTCCTCTTCCCTCCCTGATACTTCTCATATCTGCCTCTGTTCTCAAGGCAGATGCTACTAGTGATGGTGGTGGAGCAGGAGATCTCTGACTAATCTGGCATCAAATGCAGACCACCCAGGAATGGCCTCAAAAGAGGCAGCCTGTGATGCTGCAGGCCAGGATTCTGACCAAGGACCATGGCAGCTGAGGAGGATAGGCCCTTAGTACCCAGAGGCAGGGTACAATGTCACAACCAAATATCTGGTGAGATTAGCAGAATGGGGTCAGCCATGACCAGTTACACCAGCTCAGCCATTCAGGTCTCTAGTCTGCCTGAAGCCTCTTATGGACTTCTTAAATCTACCCTGGCACTGCCTCACGGTCTGTACTCATCACTCTTGTCACACTGTGTCTCTGCAGGCAGGAAGGGAGATGAAAAAAAGGCAAACTCTTTCCCTCTCCTGTTTTTTCTTCACAGGGAACTGCTAGAAGTGGAGGGAATGCAAATTCCCTCCATACCAGAACGCCACTTTTCAGCTCACCAAAATGGAGGTTCATGCTACCCCGGGGGTCAGATTCCCTTAAGCACATAAATGAATTTTTTCATGCTCTCTACCCAGATAGATTGTTCAATAACCTTCTCGTTTGGCCATTCATGGGCTCCAGTGATCAGCCTTGCTTTCCTGTCTGGAGTAGCAGCATTTGCAAGGCTCCTTGGAGATAAGGCAAGGTACAAGCAAAAAAATCAAACATCTGCTGCAGAGTTCCGCAACAAGAGAGTACTGAGAATGATGAAAGAATAAACTGAAGAGGGAAATCATACATATAAATGAGGCAGAAAAATCTTGGACATCTGGAGGTAGTGACGTCTGAAGACAAGGAGGAAAAAGTGAGCTGAAAGGGATCAGCAAAACAACCAAGTACTTAACTGTAGGAGGGCTGAAGTCTGGCTCTAAAGCAAAACAGCAGGTGCAGTGTATATTCTTTCCTGACAAGGTTAATTCATCAAAAAATCTTTGCTAATTGGATTTGGCACAATGATTTTGTAATAGAACCGGGCATTGTATATTGTGAGGCATGACATTCTTAATGCAATAATAATAAGTCTTAAAGTTGAACTCTGAACTCTGGTCAAATAAACACAAATAAGGGAGAGTGGAAACTGTAGCTCTTATTAGCAATATCAGCATAATAAAAATCAAAATATAAGCACATCTTATAGCAAGTACATAAATGAAAATTAGCTGCTGGTTCTAATTATGCAGCCAGAACACTTGTCTGCAATAAAGATAACTTGCTGTAATCTTCTTGAAGATAATATCCATTTAATGTGCCCCAAGAGCAATAGCATCTCGAGACTGACAAAGAAGTAAAACCGCGATTTTACAATAATTGCAAAACATGTTAGGCCCTCTCTTGCATGTGGGCCATTTCTACCAGCATTTAAGGCTTTCTCTTCCAAAGGAGGAGTAGCCTAAGCCTGCCAGGTTTTTGAAAGCTTCACAGTCTTCTTGTGGATTTGCCATGACCATGAGATGGTGGAGTTCAGGATCATGAGAGGAGAAAACAAGACAAATTGTCAGATAATGACCCTTCGCTTCAAGCTCAAGAGTAGTTTATCCCGACATGCAGAAATTCAAGTAAAAGTAACCAGCAGCTTTTGCGGAGCTTCCGACTAGAATAGGAATGTAGCACCAGGAGTTCCTAACTAAAGTCAGATCTGAAAAAATAGTGGGCAAGAGGTGGAAGCAGGGAGATGTCGTGCAGGAAGAACACAAAAACACAGTCTGAGCCCACAAGGGTGGGGCTGGGAAAGCCAAAGCCCCAGGTGACACAAGAAGACAGGGCTCAGTACTGCATGAGGAAAGTCAGAGGATGCAGAAAAGAAGGAAGTGCTCAATGCATCTTGCCTCAGATTTACCAGGAAGACCAGCCTTCAGGAGAGCACCAGGCTCCTTAGAGCAATGGGACAGTCTAGATCAAGGAAGAATTCACCATCATTTGAGTTATTAAGTTAGGGAACGTTTAAAGAAACTGGACAGATACAAGTCCATGTGACCTGATGGGATGCATCCACGAGTGCTGAGGTTGATAGCTCAGGTGATATTCTTGTGACCTTATTTAACCTTATCCTCTGGTCAGATAAGGGTATGCTTACTTTGGCATACAGCTAAGACCACCAGAGACTGATATGATTTATTTACATGAAAAAGTAAAGAAAAAATATTAAGCGCTACGGTTCTCAGATCAAAGGCATCTGAAACATCAGGTAGAAACTCAGTCTTTTGCAGAAAATCAATGCATTGATTTGCTTGGCTTCTTTTTGTTAAACAAAGACAAGGAGAGAGCAGAGAAAGAGACAAACGTAAAATGAAGGCCCAAACAAGAAATCAGATGTTTGGTTTGGAGCCAGGAGGTCAGAAGCACTAAAAGAAGAGAAGAAAAAAAGGAGCAATCTTTTCAGTAGGCATATATGAAAATTCAATTTAATTGAAGATACTATAATTTCTTTTTCAATCTACTGGTGTAGTGATGGCTTGATCAAAATAATGCAATTGACAATGCATAGGGTGATGGCATTTTAATTTCCACATAGCTCATCAGACAGACACTCATTTTTTGGTTTTATTCCTACTTTCTTTAGCCATCCATGACCATTTGCATATCTGGTCAACAATCTTTAAAAGACTTAGCGTACTACAGAAAATTGCCCACATTTCAGTTTTCATTACCTTTGTAGAAAGGAATACTTTTTATTAATGAAAGAAAAAAAAAGCAAACCAAAAAACACTAAGGCTCAAATTACTTGCCCATGAGCAGCAATTGCTCAAGGCTGTTGTCTTATTTAGAGGAATAATAGTATTATAGTAACTATTATGTAACATATGATGTCTGAAACATGTAGTGTTACAGTTAATTTATCACTATGCCTAATAGAAGGTTTTAACCTTGTGGTTCTGTTCTAGAAAGGAATGAAAATAGATTTATTTATTAATAAATATTTGAGAATATAATATTTTCTCTGATAATATGAAAAAATATTTAAAAATACATTTTTAAAATATAAACATGCATCCTGTAAAGAACATCAGTAAAGAAAGGCAGAGGGAAGAAACAATTAAGAAATCACTGGAACTGCTGCCACTTGCCATGCAAAGTCAGGACAGGTGAGATTTACTAAAAATAAAAAAGACAGCAAATAAGTATGAGATGAAAAAATTGAATGTAGAAAACCAGTGGAAATTAATAATAGGACCTACAGGTAATGACACATATTCAGTGATACAAAAGGCAGACCAAAATAAAAGTAAGACATTTAAAACCATCAAGAGAGTGAAAAGATTGACATCTCTTGTGAGCGACATATTGAGAAAATTTGTCCCTTATACCAGGGATTCTGAGGAGAGTAGAATGCCAGTATCAATGCTTCTGTACAGTTAGAATTGTTTCTTCTATAAAAATCCAACATTCAGAAATTGATACATTCTAGAATTTCTAAGTTCTAGCCAAATATTCTCCTATTATAGAAGAAGGAAATAAAGACCTATAAAAATGCACTGAAAATTGCCTATTCGTTATTTTTAAAATTTAGCCTGCTTTGTGGGAAGAAATGCATTGGTAATAGACTTTAACTTCCACTGCCATAAAACTCAGTCAATTGGAGTTCCATTGCAGCCAGGCCTCATTTATGTAATAACACCTCTACATAAGGTGCTATACATAAGCCATCCATAATGTGTGCAGCTTGATGGGTTTCATCCAGACTGTACTGGATGTTTTGAAAGAATAGATTTTGAAGTTCTGATCTGACACACCTAATTCACACAGTGGTTTTGCAGAATAAGAGGTTTACTCTTGACATTATGAGCCCTGTAAGGGCAAGAGTGCAAAAGCCAGTCAACATTTACTTTTGTCACTTTAAAAAAGTGCTTAGCTTTTCTATTGAGGCTGTTGACATATCATAGGAATACATTTCTTTACTGAATTTTACTTCATCTGTCTCTTTGATTTGCTTATACTTCATGTTCTAATAGTTCAAAAGACAGATGCAATCCATCTTATCCATCTTTAGATCTCTGCAGCATAACCAAAATGTAGTCAGGATCATACATATACCATTACCAAAAAAGCCTAGAAAACAATTATTTAATTTTAACAAAAGACAGCTTCTAAGTGACTAAAGCAAGATTGAAATTGAAAAAAATAATTGAATACACAAATGTATCTGAAATGAATGAGAAGTTAGCTGCTTTAATCTTTTGGTTCAAGGTAGTTTTTTTTCAAATGGCTAGGACTTTCACAAAAAATTATAGTCCTTGTGTCAACAGAATAATAGAAATGCATGAGAGTCTTACATAACTACAGAGAGATTTTTACTACAAATCCAATGTAATTTTATATGTACACACCAATTCACTTTAACAATAACCTAATTTTTACTACTGATAATTAATATTACTGATTAGTAATACTTCATATACCCAATCATAGATAAATGCATACACTTATTCTGCCATACCATTGCTTAGAGTTGACACATAGGAAACAGCTAAACCACAGTGGAGCAGCTATCCCCACTGTAGCCCATGGAGGACCCCATGCCACAAGTGGACAGACCCTGAAGGAGCTGGGGACCATGAAGGACCAATATAGGAGCAGGCTTATCCTGAAGGACTGGAGCCTGCAGGAACGACTCATGCTTGACCAGTTTGTGAAGGCCTGCAGCCTGAGAAGGACCTAGGTGACAAAAGGAGGACAGGACAATGAGAAAGGACAAGCAGAGAAGAGCTGTTTTGGACTGATGACAAGTCCCTATTCCCCATCTCCTTGTCCCGCTCTGGTGAGAGGAGCCAAGATTAGAGGAGTGAAGCTGAGCCTGGGAAAGGGGAGATAAAAGGTGTTGTTTTAATGGTTGTCCTGTTGTCACCCTTTACAAAATCAGTAATTATATGTGTATTTTAACTGGTCAGAAATTAAACTAATTTTCCAGAAATCGTTTAGTCTGCCCATGAAGGTAGTTAGTAAGTGATCTCCCTGTCTACTTCTCCACCCACAAGCTTTCTCATTTCTGTTCTTCCCATTTCTCCCCTGCCCCCCTTCACTGTGGGGGGAGCGAGTGGCTGGGTGGGAGTTTGGCTGCCGGCCAAGGCTAACCCACCACACTCTGCTTTCACAAAACCTTCAAGCAACAAAGGCATTCCTTCAACAAAAAAATAACGTCAAGGAAATTATTGAAATGGTAAGAAATATTACCATGTAATACAGCAGCCAAAAAAAAATCCTACTAATTTTTAAACTTGTAAAGTGATAATAAATCTGAAAGGGATTTCCCATAGCATTAAATTAATCTGACAGGATCTTGTCTTGTTTAACAGGAATTTATGCTAATGATAGTTTGTGGCTGGATTAAACAGGAACCAGCTTTAAGAGAAAAGTCAATTTGCTGAAATTCAATCACAGATTTTCTTCACAGCTCTTAGCTAAGAAATCCTGATTTAGTATAGATGAAGAAATCTTTTGTGATATTCTTAAACAAAGTAAACCCAGAAAATATATAGAAAATAATTGAGAGTACTTATTTGTGCAGCTCTTTAAAATGTATTTTTCACCAAACTTAAAAAAGCTTTTGTGCCACCTTCAAAATTTTATATTTTTCTTTAGAAATAATAAACCAAATCCTGCAGTGGTTGCCTGCACGTAAAACCTCATGAAAATCAAGGATTGTTTGGTACAGCTACAAAAAGTGAGCAACAATTCAAAGCCCGTGTTCTTGTTTCAGCATTACATGTAGCTCAATGCCCTTGTATTTCTTTTTTTATTCTAATAAATTATAATCTGGGTTAGGGTCTGTGTTTGAAATTGTTTCTTGTTCAAGCACATGAAAAATTAGACTTTCTTCACCTATGTGAGGGGAACAAATTCTAACTTTCCTTTTTCTGATGTTATCTCATGAACGAGAAGGCATATATAATGCCTCTGAAGGAGTTTTTGCTTTCCCCAGCAACAGTCTCAGCACTATAAATGCAGTCCAGCTCCCCTGACTGTAAATACACAAATCCATCAGACTTCTGTGGGAGATGAACTCAATTCTAATTGCCTAAGATTCATATTTAATGAGCTGGTCTCTGCTGTGTGTTGTAAATATAAAGTGGCTTATTGACTGTTATTGTGAACCAGTGCTCTTGAGTGGGGGGCACAGGGAAAGGTTGCATGGTTTTGTTGAAGGTAAGAGAAAATAAAAAGGTATTTCTTTGCAGTTTTATTACAGCTTTTTAGGTTCATGTTATTCCCAGGGAACTCATGTTAAGTGAAGGAGAAATTCCCGAGTATTCTCCCTATTGAAAACATTATGTTCTTTTCAGTTACAATACTGAAAATGTGCCTTCTATGTCACAAAGGGGGATGAAAGGATATTTTAATAAAAGGATGACCCTCTCAGTAAAAATGTCTATTTTCCCCACGTGCAGCACGTAACACCTGCTGTATCCCTATAAAACAAATGATTGATTCTGAATCACTTTATATGGCAGAGTTACCTTGGGAACAAAATCACATACCAGCTGTGTCACAGACATCAATCAACAATTAGCTGAACTGGTCCTCAAGCACAAACAATGTCACTTTATCTTACAGGTCAGAGATTTCAGGTCAAAAGAACATAGCTCTGTATTTAATTTTGTAATTGTAAGTCAGTCCGCAAAATGCTGCAAGGAGACTTATGGGGAAAACTCAGAGAAAATCTTATTCTGTTGCACGCAGATATAATAAACTGAAACTGGCCAAAATTAAATATTGCACTTGTTCTCTGAAAAGTATATTTTACGTTCAAAACAAAAGAAACAGACCTTTCCATAAAATGTTATCTATCTGCTGGGTGAATCATGTGATAATTGTGATAATTGTCGACTTCATGATCTTAGAGGTCCTTTCCAACCCAAACGAATATATGATTCCATAAAATGCAGTTTTATTCTTATAACATAAGATAAAGACAAAAGGCTTGCTTAGTTCTTGAGTATTCTGTATTTTTTTAAAAAAAGCTAATTAAATCAATTATTTGTGAAACTAATACTGCTAAGACAGCTCAAGTGGTGACTTTACAACATGACTTTACAATATTTGCTGTATTGAACTCAAACTTCCAAAAGCACTATGGTTTAGCTAATATGCTCATAAAAACAGCCTGAATGGTGGGACCCCAGTTCCCTATAAAGACTTCCATTCTACTGAAAGCTTATAAGTCTACAGTCATTCTATGACATTACACCTTCTCTTTTGAATCTTGATGCCTTAGCATGGCTGCAGAACAAGTGTGCTGGGGGTGCAGTTGAAATGGCTTCTTTTCAACCCTACCGCTTACTTCTCTCTCTTTCACACACACCAGGGCAGCAGTGACAGGAGCAACTACTTGAATTTTACAAGATTTATTAAAAAAAAAAAAAAAAGGCAGCATCATGCCAGCCCTAATGGTAATACCACCCAGACTATTATGAGTGACAGGTTGCAGCAAGTTTAGTCTGGAGCCCTGCCCTGAGCTTGCTCTTTGAAATACTTTTTCACTAGGAAGAATTTTGCTAGAAGGGACCTCTGGAGGTCTAGCACAGTCCTCTGACCTAAGCAGACCATGTTGCTGGCTCCCATCCTTAACCACTTTTTTAACACGCCCTCCCCACCACTATGTTTTTTTGCAAATGACAAAAGGAATCAATAAAGGTGATGCAGCACAAAGTGGAGATGGGTACAAAACACAAGAGTGTGAATAAGAAAATAGGTAGCTGGCAAGTTTTAATCATTCACCAACCTCAATGACAGAAGAGTGGAGTGTGTGAAAACCTCCTAATCAGCTGGCTTTCTAGCAGCCTTCAAACAGGTGCATGGCAGCTAGACATGGGGAGCAAGGTTTCTTTCCTTTTTAACTCCAGCTTTCCAACGTCAAGCAGTGGTCTGAAGTCACTGTCAGAAGTCACACTCCACTTTACAATCATCACAGATAGTTCCATGCAGTGCAGATGTACTCATTCTTGAAATATGATTTTGTCTGAAAGTGGATTATCTCAAATGAGGAAAACAGTCACCTGAGGCATTTTATACTATTTTGTGGGGGTTTCTGGAGGAGTAGGAAATATCAAGAGACTTTTCCAAGTGGAAAAGAAACAATTATTTGTTGTTCCTTTAAAATGAGGGTATTATGAAAAATGATGATTTTTTTTTTAATAATCAGATAGAGAGCAGAATTGCAATGATCTTTATCAGATTTAAGTGTTAATACTATCCTCTGTCTTTCTAAATACCTCTGGATTTGTATGTTTGGGTTCCTAAGAAACATTCACATGTAAAATAGTATCCACAGTCTGTTGCATGATAGAAAATATTGCTAAATATTGCCTAATATTTATAACGAAGGAAGCAAATTATCTATTTCTAGAGAGATAAAGCTCCAACAAAACTAAGGGCTAGTCAAGGTTCTAAGGGCTGGGTTAGGAAAGGGTTGTGACTAACAGTAAAAAACGTTAGAGTGAAGTATTCCTCTTAATGAAGGCTTTTTCCAGTGAAGAAAAAGCCTCCATTTAAGATAAAGGCACAACTTGTGTGTTATTTTAACTTGAAATCGTTAATATTCTTTTAAAAATCCTGGACATTTTGAAATATCTGACAGACATGAAAGAAGTAACATGTAGAGGTAAATTTTTATCTTTGATGACCTGTCATGAAATGTATTGAGTACCAGCTGCTGTGAATTTAATTTCAAAGTTGTTTTTGACAGCTTGTTCCAATTATATCCTTATTGAAAGGCTAGATTTTTGGTAGATTGACAAGTTTCCTTTTTATTTTTACCTTCTAATGAGCAAAACAATCTGTTACACTATATTGATCCAGCTTATTTATTTCTGGATATTTAAAATATGGTCTGTTGTCCTTCTCTTCAGATGCTCTTACCACCTGCAGTACATCAATAAATACACTTGCATTTGCAAAAATAGGGGGGTGAAGGTCACTTGTAAGGAATTACTGCTTTTTCTGTGAGATGAAACTATTTTAAATAAAAGATATAGGCTTGTATTACTTAAAGGGAGGATTAAAGTGTCAGAATATGTATTTACATAGGCACTCTAAGAGTCATTAGCCCCCTACAGAAACACAACAGACCACATAGTCTACTCAAATGACATTGATTATAACTAATATTTAGATACCATCAACATCTGTTGGCCTGGTTCTGAGCAGCACACAAAGACCTGATTGAGAATATTACTGTTGAAGAGTCATTCTGTGAGAGTGATCATAACATATCCAGAGTGTGGGAGCAACAAAGACAGCCCCTGCATTCATTCAGTTGCTAGAAGGATACCATCAACAGTAGAGAACTTCTCAGAGTGCATCAAAAGGATTGGAGACAACAGCCACAACTAGTAGCACTTTTATAGGGGGAAAGAAATCTTTACTAACAGCAGGTTTAAACACTGACTGGAGAAGTGACAGAATCACCGTCCTTGGAAGTTTTTAAAACTGCCCAGAACAAGGCCTTGGCTGATACAACTTTGTAGTTAGCTTCACTAGGAGTAGGCGACTACAAGATGAGCTTCCAGCCTAAACCCTTCTCTAAGTCTGTGATTTTTTAAAAAGAAGCTATCAACCCTCTCAGGCAGCAGGGAGAGTGTTCTGAGCATCCATTGTACTGGAAATCCAGAATGCATTCCACTTACTGGAGATAACTTCAGAAAGGCCAGAAAGGAACTAGCATGGCTGAACAGTGGTGTGAAAGAAACAATAAAGAGCAAGGATCACTATGATCCTTCAGTGATGGGAAAAAGAAGAAAGATGATCAATACTGCTGGGTTAAGTGTGAAAGTATCCTGTCTGTGCAGTGTATGAGTGTTACCTTTCAAAAGGCATGAAAACTTACTAGAAATCCTCTTTGAATGCTTCAGGAGATGGAAGGCAGAGAGAAAATCAGAAGAAATAATAAGAGATGAGGATACAGAAGAGACAAATTAAAAATAATGCAACCATAGAAAAAATACCACCAATTGATTATTTCTCTACCATTTCCAGCTTAGTACACAGAGTATCAATAAATTGTAACATGAATCCAATTCAGGGATATAAAACTGTTCTAAAATTCAAGACAGGAATGCTGCAACTGAACCAGCAGAAAAATTCCCAGAATAAAAATCCATGAGATTATAAGAAGGACCTAGTCTTGAGATAACAAAACAAAAAATGTGCCAGACTGTGATTAATGGTAAAATTGACGGAGTAGAGATGATCTAGATAATTCAGCAATGGGGGTTGGGTCTCAACTGTGTTGATATTAATTACTTTATATTTTCATATAACTTGCTTTTCCGGTTAATTTAATAGTGGCCTACGATATTAACGCTATTACAGCTAAAGCAGTATCCTAATCAGATGAATTAGATTGTATCCATAATAATTCCACCTGTGTGGAAATTTGAATTTCCATTCTGTGAAACAAGAATGCAGATTTCAAACATACACCTATGGCTTCTCATATCACACAGGAATATGTGCATATGCACACAGAACATCATTAATACTCCAAGATTGCATTGCTTAACATTCTTGTCATATTTCTACAGTAATTGTGTCCTTGTTTGTTTATCTTGTAGTCTGCATGTTAAAAAGGGAATAATTCAGCCTTTTTTTTCTTGTAATTTTAATAGAGTATTTACTTCCCATTTTCAAAAATCAAAAGAAGGACAGAATAATGTAGTCACTCTGGTAAGGTAGCAAAGATTCCTGAGGAGTCAGAAAGACCAAAACAGCAGCAATACATAGGAAGTAAATTCTGTATGCAAGGTAAAAGCACTTTTTTGTTTATTCTGATAGTATAATGTGCATTCAAACCTTAGTAGTATATAATATAGATTACATTTATTGATAATTCTTAAAAGCATGCAATATTTTCCACCTGTTCATGTAATGAGACAGAGAATTAGAAAAGCATAAGGACTTCACCATATGATTTGATCCTGGGAAATGCCGAACACATCCAGTTCCCATGTAAGTTTAGGATGGTTGGTCAGAGGTTAAAAACTTTTTCCTATGAACAACGAGATAACAACATTAAAGTAGTTAAAGTTGATTTGAGAAAAAAAATAGTATGGCTTCACCCACCCAATGTAACACCCCCCCAACCTTTAAAACTTTATGAACTCTTACCCATGTCTTCAAAAATTATTGGGTACAGACAAGTCAGATAATATAATTGCCAAATTATATAAAAATCAGGTGAGGTTTTTGGTGGGTTTTTTAATGATATGCCTAAATATTTTTACAAATTTATGGTTGTTCAGCTTGAAATAGTTCCTAGTAACTTCTTTATATATGGTAGAAGATTTTATCATCAGTTGCCCATCATTTATTTATGATTTTCAGTATTCAAAGATGAACAGAGAAATTCCAGATTACATTTCCTTTTTTTTCTATTTATTATTCTAAATGTTTTTATTTTGCTTTCTGAGAAAAAATATTACTATGACTAAGCTCAGGCATTCTCTTTTCATAAAGTAATTCTGTAATTTTTGAAGAAGCAAAAGAGTGCACACAGACCCCTATTAAAGGAGATGGAATATTGAGTATTTTGCAGGTCATTGTTTGAAGAGAGTGCACTAAAAATCAATTTGGCTAATTGAATCTAGTTTTAGAAAGCAGTTAAATGGCTCTAGGCCCCTTCCAATGAAAAAAGCAACTCTGGTTATATACTTATTCAAATTCTGACAGAGTTAAAACATGGCAGCCAATACTACATCTCACTGCTAGAAAGGTTTTCTGCACTGAAATCTAAATTTATCTTCTTTTGTTGTGATTTCATCTTCTTTATCCTTGTTAATGTTTCTCTTTTGTTTTGTGTTAATGTGTTTCAACTATTCGCAGAATAAAGTCATGGCTTTTAAATAAAAGATATAGGCTGTTATTGCTTTATTTTGTCATGTATCTTCTCAGAGTTGAGATCATTTTGACTTTTTTGCTTTCAAATCTCTCCAGGATGTCAATACTTGGTAACAAGAACAGCCAAACAACATAGCACATAGAGTATTGTGTTGCTTAACAATCATTTGGAGTGCCTATTCTTTTCCTGATGTGAGATGTTGTTGCTCTTCATGTGCTAAACTAAACTTGGCAAATCATACTGCATGCTTTCCAATCTATTGTCATTCTCTAGTTTCTTTCAGACTTTGTATTGCTAAAAGACAAGGATAACTGGGCAAACCCAATTTAACCCTCTCTTCTTCTTGTTGTTGTATTAAATAGAGTTGCAAAAGTTTGGATGGGGAGGGACCTCTAAGCAGAGGTAACTTCAAAGCCAAATCATAGAATCATAGAATCAACCAGGTTGGAAAAGACCTCCGAGATCATCAAGTCCATTGGGTTGTTCACCTTCTGCTAGTGAGTTTAGAATACATCTAAGGATGAAGACAGTGTTACTTTCCTGGACAATCTCATCACAGGCTAAGCTGGACTCCCTTTGAAGATTTTCTTCCCTACATCCAATGAAATGCTTCCTGTTGCAATTTGTGACTGATAATCTGCCTGTGGGCACTCTAAGAAGAGCCTAGTTCCATACTCCATGCCATCTCCTTAGGTAGGGGAAGACTGCACGATGGCTTCCTCCTTCAGGCCTCCAGTTCAGAAAAACTTTCCAATCATGTAAGTGAAAAAACAGCTTTTCCTTTCCAGACTGTTAGAAGGGCATTTTGGTAGCTGACAACACAGACTCACACTGAGAAACAAATTGTAGAAACATAAGATGCAATTCAAATGTATTTTTTCCTTTTTTTTTAACTTGGGAAAGTATGTAAACATTTCTAATTTGTATTTCTTTATAATATATTCACTATTAGAATCAATGTGTGTATATAGGAATCAAGAGACTACCACTTTACCAGCTTTACTTGTTGTAGTATTACTATGTATTGCAAACCATGGTTGTTAAACAGCTTTGAAAGATTCCTATTCTTTTTCGTTAGGTCTCATTTTCCATTCTGTCAAGCCTTCCTCTCTTTAATGAATATTTGGAAATATGCCTTAAAATAAGATAGCTGAGTTGGTCTGAGTAAAATAATAGGCAGTGAAATGCTTTCCTAGTGTCTCAGTCTGGAGAGACCAGACTGTTTGCTAAAGAGGGTGAGTTGTGAGGTAGACCAAACTCCTCTCTCTCTGCAATTGTAATGTCAAATTAAGGGGCTTTACTCGAGGAAAATGTGGAAAAACAGAAGAAATAACAACCCTTTATTAAGAAATATATGAATGTTGGCAAAAGAAAAAAACAGTAACACCAAACAAAACAACACCAGCAACAACAACCACAACAACAAGTCTAAAAGAATACTCCTCTGTCCTTTAACACAGTCCTAATTGCGGTCTGCAGGGGGCGCTGTTGGGCCGCTGGAGCTGCAGGGCCTGCAGTACCTGGTCACGGTCGGCAGGGGGCGCTGTAGGACTGATGGAGCTGTAGGACCTGCAGTACCTGGTCACGGTCGGCAGGGGGCGCTGTAGGACTGATGGAGCTGTAGGACCTGCAGTACCTGGTCACGGTCGGCAGGGGGCGCTGTGGGCTCCGTCAGTCACCCGCGGGAAGAGGGGACCGGAGAGAGAGGTCCCGGACCACGAGGGGAAGCCGAGAAGGAGATGAGGGGGGTCCTCGCCTCCGTGGGGGCGACAAGGAAGGCAGGCAGCACACTCCCACGGGAACTCACCGCTGTCTCAAGTGGCGAAGACTCACTGCAGTCTCAGGTGGTAGTGTCTCCAAAAACTCCTCCTCCTCTCCCGCGGGCAAGCAAAAACTCTCCGATGAAACACAGCGGCTCCGGCGGGCGGGACAGTCAGACAGGTTGAAGCCAGCAGGATGGGAGGGCGAGCCCCCCCAGGATTAACAGCCAAAACAAGCTAGACCTCCGGTCCCCCTCCCCAACGAAAAATGCCTGTCTGCACCCCAGAGAGCCAGCCACACACCCACACTGCCTCTCCCCTCCCAGCCAGAGTCTCCACCAGCCCCGCCTCCGTGCCTCTTCCTTATCTTTCTCCAAGATCGGTCGTTAACCCAACCCAGCTACATCTTTGGTAATGCTAATAACCTCCCTCCCCCCACTCACTCCGTTTCTTCTCCCTTGGAGTGGGGCAGGGGGAAGGAAAATTCCCCTGATTTCCTAATCTATAACATTATCCACCCCTAATTTTTCTTCCCCATGCTGCCACACTTATTAGGTTAAATCTTTGATCCTCATACGTACATGCAGTATTCCAACTATATACTCATCCACTAGTAGGTAGATACACATACAGATACAGGTGCAGGGTTACATACAGATACAGTTACAGCCAGCTCACCCCAGAGTAAGGTTTCCCTGAGGTATGCACCGAGTTTCTCCATCTTCCTGCATCACCCACCAGGTGCAGCCGGGCCCTTGGGCAAAAACAATCCCACGAATGGGTTTGTCTTTGCTCGAGGTAGGGTCAACCCAAACCTTTTTTCCTAACACACCCCTCGCGTGAATCACGGGGACCTTATCTCCATCCACGGTGTGGAGGGACTCTGACTGGGCAGGGCCGGCTCGGTTGATGGAACCTCTGGTGTTAACTAGCCATGTAGCCTTTGCTAGATGCTGGTCCCAGTTCTTGTCTGTCCCTCCACCCAACGCCTTCAGGGTGGTTTTCAACAGTCCATTATGTCGTTCAACTTTCCCTGCGGCTGCTGCGTGGTATGGGATGTGGTACACCCACTTGATGCCATGCTCCCCTGCCCAGGTGGCAACTAAGCTGTTTTTAAAATGAGTTCCGTTATCTGATTCAATGCGCTCTGGGGTACCATGTCGCCACAGGACTTGCTTTTCAAGGCCCAGGATGGTATTTCGGGCAGTAGCGTGAGGCACCGGGTACGTCTCCAGCCATCCAGTGGTGGCTTCCACCATAGTAAGCACATAGCGCTTACCTTGGCGGGTTCGTGACAGTGTGATGTAATCGACTTGCCAGGCCTCCCCATACCTGTACTTACTCCAACGTCCACCATACCATAGGGGCTTGAGTCTCTTAGCCTGTTTAATGGCAGCACAGGTCTCACAGTCATGGATAACCTGGGAAATAATGTCCTTGGTTAAGTCCACCCCTCGGTCTCGTGCCCATATATGGGTGGCATCTCTGCCCTGATGGCCTGAGGCATCATGAGCCCACCGTGCTAGGAACAACTCTCCTTTGTGCTGCCAGTCCAAGTCCACCTGTGACACCTTGACTCGTGCGGCTCGGTCTGCCTGTTCATTGTTGCGATGCTCCTCATTGGCTCGGCCTTTGCGCACATGGGCATCTACGTGGCGGACCCTCACAGTGAGCTTCTCTGTTCGGGTAGCGATGTCTTGCCACGTATCAGCAGCCCAGATGTGTTTTCCCCCGCGTTTCCAATTGGCCTTCTTCCATCTGTCCAGCCATCCCCACAGAGCATTGGCTACCATCCACGAGTCAGTGTAGATGTACAGCTTTGGCCACTTCTCCCGTTCTGCAATGTCCAATGCCAGCTGGACTGCTTTGAGCTCTGCGAATTGACTCGATTCTCCTTCTCCTTCAGTAGCTTCTGAAACTTGTCGGGCGGGGCTCCATACAGCTGCTTTCCATTTGCGCTTCGTTCCTACAAGGCGACAGGAACCGTCAGTGAAGAGGGCGTAGCGTGCTTCTTCTTTCGGTAGTTTATCAAATTCTGGAGCTTCTTCAGCCCGTACCGCCTGCTCTTCTGCTTCCTCATCTGCTAGACCAAAACTCTCGCCTTCCGGCCAATTTGTGATGACTTCTAGGATCCCAGGGCGATTCAGATTTCCAATACGGGCACGCTGTGTGAGCAGAGCGATCCACTTACTCCATGTAGCATCAGTGGCATGATGTGTGGTGGGGGCCTTTCCTTTAAACATCCAGTTCAGCACTGGTAGTCGAGGTGCCAAGAGCAGCTGTTCTTCTGTGCCAATCACCTCAGAGGCAGCTTGTACTCCTTCATAAGCCGCTAGGATCTCCTTCTCTGTTGGGGTGTAATTGGCTTCAGATCCCCTGTAGCTTCGGCTCCAGAACCCAAGTGGGCGACCTCGAGTCTCACCAGACACCTTTTGCCAGAGGCTCCAGGAGAGACCTTTATTCCCAGCTGCAGAATAGAGTACATTTTTCACATCTGTCCCCGTCCTGACTGGCCCAAGGGCTACAGCATGTGCAATCTCTCGTTTAATCTGTTCGAATGCCTGTTGCTGTTCAGGGCCCCACTGGAAATCATTCTTTTTTCGGGTAACCAGATAGAGAGGGCTTACGATTTGACTGTACTCCGGGATATGCATCCTCCAGAAACCTATGGCACCCAGAAAAGCTTGCGTTTCTTTCTTGCTGGTTGGTGGGGCCATGGCTGTGATCTTATCGATGACTTCCGTCGGGATCTGACGACGCCCATCTTGCCATTTCACCCCCAGGAACTGGATTTCTCGGGTAGGTCCCTTAACTTTACTCTTCTTTATGGCAAAACCAGCTCCCAGGAGGATCTGGATGATTTTCTTCCCTTTCTCGGAAACCTCCTCTGCTGTGTCCCCCCATATGATGATGTCGTCAATGTATTGCAGGTGTTCTGGAGCCTCACCCTTCTCTAATGTGGCTTGGATCAGCCCATGGCAGATGGTGGGGCTGTGTTTCCACCCCTGGGGCAGTCGGTTCCAAGTGTACTGCACGCCCCTCCAGGTGAAAGCGAACTGCGGCCTACACTCTGCTGCTAAGGGAATGGAGAAGAATGCGTTTGCGATGTCAATAGTAGCATACCACTTCGCTGTCTTGGACTCCAGTTCATACTGGAGTTCCAACATGTCTGGAACAGCAGCACTCAGCGGTGGGGTGACTTCATTCAGGCCACGGTAGTCCACAGTCAGTCTCCATTCTCCGTTAGACTTACGCACAGGCCAGATAGGACTGTTGAAAGGTGAATGGGTCTTGCTGATCACCCCTTGGCTCTCCAGCTCACGGATCATCTTATGGATGGGGATCACAGAGTCTCGGTTTGTCCGGTACTGCCGGCGATGCACTATTGTAGTGGCGATTGGCACTTGCTGTTCCTCGACTTTCAGCAACCCTACGGCCGAAGGGCTCTCCGAGAGGCCGGGCAGCGAGTTCAACTGTTTAGCCTCCTCGGTCTCCACAGCAGCTATTCCAAAAGCCCATCTATGTCCCTTGGGGTCCTTGAAGTACCCGTTCTTGAGATAGTCAATGCCCAGGATACATGGGGCATCTGGACCAGTCACAATGGGGTGTTTCTGCCAGTCTTTCCCGGTCAAGCTCACTTCAGCTTCAACTATGGTCAACTCTTGAGATCCTCCAGTCACCCCCGAAATGGAAATAGTCTCTGGTCCCACATGTCCTGAGGGCATTAACGTACATTGAGCGCCAGTATCAACCAAAGCCTGATATTTCTGTGGGTCTGACGTGCCAGGCCATCTGATCCACACAGTCCAATAGACACGGTTGTCCCGTGCCTCTACCTGGCTAGAGGCAGGGCCCCTCTAACACTCGTCTTCATTCTGCCAGTCATCGTTTTCCTCTTGTGAACGTCGACGGGAGGTGCCCTCTACCGAGTCAGATCCCTGCCCGCAGGATACTGGTACGGCACTCACTTTCGCAGACTTCCCCTTTTCTTTCTCTTTCAACTCTTGTACTCGGGCTGCTAGGGCCCGGGTAGGTTTCCTGTCCCATCGTCTCATGTCTTCTCCATGGTCACTTAGGAAGTACCACAACTCAGTTCGTGAAGTCTGTCTGTTCTCTCTAGCTGAGGGGCGTCTGGTTCTCACTGGGGCCGTATGGAGATTGTTTCTCTCAATCTTCTCTTTCAACCCTGTAGTTAATTCCTTGAGCTCATTAACTATTGTCTCTACAGAGGAGATACGGGCCTGTATCGGTCCTCCGATCATACTGTCGTACAACCGAAGTTTATTTATTACAGACATCACTGGCTCCCGCTTCTCCCCAGCCTCCAGTGATGTCAGGTAACCTTTATGTATGGACGGCCCCATACGTGTAAAGCTCCACCACATCTGTGGTGTACACTTAACCTTGTCAGGATCGTTGGTAGGTTGCCCATCCCCCCCAAACAGTACTTCTAGCAATGCCATTTCTCTCAGCCGTAGGATTCCTTCTTCGATGGTCTTCCAGCTCTTGGTGTAATGATCTGCCTGCAAGGAATCTCTGTAAATGAACCTCTCTCTCACACCATCCACGAGCCGTGCCCAGAGAGACAGGGGCTTCGATTCCCTCACAAACACCTCCTCAATACCCACATCTTGGGCAATGGACCTCAGGAACCTCGCTTCACCACCATCAAGGTTTACTGCATCACCTGTAGAGTCCCAAACTCGGATCATCCAGGCCAGAACGGGCTCACTCGGACGACGAGCAACATCTGCCCGTAGATTCCGGAGGTTATTATACGATAAAGACTCAGTGATGATTTCTGTCTCTGGAGCAGCTGCTTGTGAGGACCCTGCCTCTCCATCATCGTCAACTAGGCGAACTGATTTGGCTTTACATTTCTTCCTGTGGATAGTGGCAACCTCCGTTGGTTTAGTCTGCCCCTTAGTTTTTTCCTTATCCTGAGTCACCTTGATATTAGGCATCTTGTCCTCGTCTTTTCCTTTCCCCTGGGAATGCTGCACCATACCAAGCAACTTCCTGTAGGCAATGGCCAAGACCCCGCATGCAGCTGTCACCTGCTTCTCCATGGATCCATCACGACCCCTCTCCCTCACAGCTTTCATTATTTTTATAGGGTTCAGGAGTTGTTCAAGGGTAAGTTTCCATGTCATGGGAGCTGAGCAACTTTCTAGGAATTTACCCATGTCCTCCCATAACCCACGCCACTCGAGGTTTTCCACCCCTGGGTCAGGCTCCTGAACGCCTTCTCGGTAATTCTTGGCCTTGGCTTGGTATATCAGGTATGCTATAGTGGCACAATTTAGGATGAAAAGCCCAACAATTGAAATGTCTCGGACATCTAAAAATGATTTAAACTTCCCAGAGGCCATTGTATCGTATCCAAAAGGGAACTGAATAAAAGGTTGGGCGCGTGCATTCCCCTGTGTGTCTCCATAAGAATGGGTACTATTATCCTTAAAACCCCAGAGGAAGCAGCTTAGGCTAGAGCAGTAGTGTATCCTTGAGGATATGTTCCGGATGAAAATCACAGGTGCTGAATTTGCCGTGTCATATACCCAATGCACAAACTCAAAAGTACTTATTGCAATGTAAGTACTAGTATGCGAACTGAAACACGTTGACAGGTGGGACAGGTATCTTGGCATGGTCATATGCCAGAGGAGAGCAACAACCCCTAACATCATGGTGCCTACAAATTCAAAAACGCGTGTCAATCACACAAAGGGTAGTTATTCTTTTTCCACCTTTCCTCTTTCGGGCCCCACGTTGGGCGCCAAAAATGTCTCAGTCTGGAGAGACCAGACTGTTTGCTAAAGAGGGTGAGTTGTGAGGTAGACCAAACTCCTCTCTCTCTGCAATTGTAATGTCAAATTAAGGGGCTTTACTCGAGGAAAATGTGGAAAAACAGAAGAAATAACAACCCTTTATTAAGAAATATATGAATGTTGGCAAAAGAAAAAAACAGTAACACCAAACAAAACAACACCAGCAACAACAACCACAACAACAAGTCTAAAAGAATACTCCTCTGTCCTTTAACACAGTCCTAATTGCGGTCTGCAGGGGGCGCTGTTGGGCCGCTGGAGCTGCAGGGCCTGCAGTACCTGGTCACGGTCGGCAGGGGGCGCTGTAGGACTGATGGAGCTGTAGGACCTGCAGTACCTGGTCACGGTCGGCAGGGGGCGCTGTAGGACTGATGGAGCTGTAGGACCTGCAGTACCTGGTCACGGTCGGCAGGGGGCGCTGTGGGCTCCGTCAGTCACCCGCGGGAAGAGGGGACCGGAGAGAGAGGTCCCGGACCACGAGGGGAAGCCGAGAAGGAGATGAGGGGGGTCCTCGCCTCCGTGGGGGCGACAAGGAAGGCAGGCAGCACACTCCCACGGGAACTCACCGCTGTCTCAAGTGGCGAAGACTCACTGCAGTCTCAGGTGGTAGTGTCTCCAAAAACTCCTCCTCCTCTCCCGCGGGCAAGCAAAAACTCTCCGATGAAACACAGCGGCTCCGGCGGGCGGGACAGTCAGACAGGTTGAAGCCAGCAGGATGGGAGGGCGAGCCCCCCCAGGATTAACAGCCAAAACAAGCTAGACCTCCGGTCCCCCTCCCCAACGAAAAATGCCTGTCTGCACCCCAGAGAGCCAGCCACACACCCACACTGCCTCTCCCCTCCCAGCCAGAGTCTCCACCAGCCCCGCCTCCGTGCCTCTTCCTTATCTTTCTCCAAGATCGGTCGTTAACCCAACCCAGCTACATCTTTGGTAATGCTAATAACCTCCCTCCCCCCACTCACTCCGTTTCTTCTCCCTTGGAGTGGGGCAGGGGGAAGGAAAATTCCCCTGATTTCCTAATCTATAACACTAGACAAAAAGTTTTCTAGAAAAAAACTGGTTCTAAAGCCCAGTAGTATCCCGAGAGCAGACTGTTGTATCCCTGGTTACCTTCCTTTTCACAAGCAAAAGTGTGAGCGTTCCCCACTCAGGGGAGAAGGAAAGCTCTGCTAAGAGAAAACTGCAAATCAGGGCTGACCTCTATGAAAGACTGATTTTTTTCCACAAAGAACTGGTATCAGCTCCATCCAAAATGTCTGTGACCCATACAGAACTTACAGGAGCTGGCAGTATTTCTGTTTCTCCTTTTGTACTTAGTGTCACACTGTTTACTGAGTCCCCTCCAACCAGATTTTGCTCATAGCTTGCCAGTATAACCAAGAAAAGGTCCCACCAAAGATCTTATATGTGACAGGGTATCAGTTGCAGTCTTGAGAGTCTATACCAAAAGTTTATGTTACTACAGACCAGTTTAGAAATTAAAGTTTAGGTGACTAGACTCTGAGCATTTTGTGCTGATAAAACTGCACCCTTAAGTATATGAAGCACAACAGACCCAAAAATGGTATGCGGCAACAAAATCATTAAGAGCAATTTATAGGTTCAGTTCGTGAGGGTGCATTGCAACTGGCACTGTAACAGAAGAGAGGCAGAACATCTAAAACAACTCCATTTTCTTTAGTATGCTAAAGAGTTTACTTCCTTAGCATCACTTCTGATACAGGTCAGGAGAAAATAAACATCTGCAGGGGCAACTTGGAAAGACTCCTGGTGCGCCAAAATGTGAATAGTAGTTGTTTGTGAACAGCCATAGTGCCTCATTATAATTTTTATTCACCACTCAGTCAGATAGCATTCTAAAAGTTTTTTTAAAATAGGCAACTCTCATTTGAGGACAGATAAGAGTATTCTCTAAGTATGTGCTATCTACCACCATCCTTATTGTGTCTTTCCCTTATTCATAACAAGTTCCATCCTCCCCCTGTCTCCAAAAGGAAAAATATGAAAAAGAAAAAGAACCTGAGGAGAGAAAAATATAACAACTAAACAAATGAAATTAGCATGAGGGAAAGAAAATGAAAGCAAAGGAAGGAAGAGAGGGTCAAAAAAGTAAAGCTGGAAAAAGAGCAGGAGAGCGTAACATCCTCGTCCTAAAAATCTTGCATTCTCTTGAATTGGCTTTAATATCATTTATTGAGCTTGCCATCTGTTCATAGATACCAATGAGTGCTTCTGCCAGCTCTCAGGCAACGTTACTCAAGATGTTTCTTCCTTGTTCCCACTAAATTGTAGTATTAATGGATCAAAGAGAAATTGTTGACTGCACAGATTCAAAGCATTGACCAAACTCTAGTTAGTACATTTTCAAAATAACCATATGAATCACATACTTGTGACATATTTGTGATTAACCTGCTTCTGAAACAAGAAGTACTAATAGTTTTCCAGATTGCAGGTAAAATGAGAAGAAGTAGAGGGTCCATCCTTCTTGGTAGACATTTTACCTGTCCTGAGCTCTGGTGGTGGCCCTCTACATGCAACTCATGGTGCTTTTTCAGGATCAGCACCATTCATTGTCTTGCTTACAGTGGTTCTGGTACCTTGCCCAAACAACTGTTCTTCTAGCCCTCTCCATCTCCTTCCAAATTGCCCCAATCTTTTCCATATCAATTTGTTGTGATGCCTTTGGGGATGTAGGTACGACAATGGAGAGCAGGGAGATTGACTGTTCCGATTCACTGAGCTGCCGCAGCAGGAGATAAACCTTTACCTAGTTCTACTGTACTACATGTATTGGACAAGTGATTTCAGTCATTAAATTGAATTTCTTATCTCCCTGAAAACAATACCTAAAGGGTTTCCCTATGAAAAATCTAATAATGGTTTTACGATTTCCCTCTGGCAAGAGCTCACTGTGTGCCAGTAAATCCCTTCTCTTGCAGTGCATTTCAAGGCATAATTTGCTCAATGCCCTGGAATGATGTACAGTGGTGCTCTTCATAGACATGAAGAGTGCATTGGTTCTCGGCAGTGCTATGGACAGCTAAGGAGTGCGTTCAGCTGAGCGCTGAGGCAGTGTTGCTTTGGGGAGAAGCTACATTTGGACAATGCTCTCAAGCACGAGGTGTGATTCTTGGGGTGTCCTGTGCAGGGCCAGGAGTTGGACTCAGTGATCCTGATGGATCCCTTGCAACTCAGCACATTCTATTCTGTGATTCTGTGATATGTCTGCATCAGAGTTCTCATTTTACCTGATATGGAATGCCTGCAGAATGCCTCTGTGGACCTGTCAAGTAGAAGCATTAATTACACTGAGATGAATAGCAATTATGACATTATCTATTGGGGAGCAGGTACCAAATCCTGTCTACTTTAGGTAAATCTACGCATAACTGTAGAAAGCAGAGTCTGAAGTTACTTCTTTCCACGTCTCTTTTACCAAGACCTTCTAAAACAGACTAAGATATTCCTCTCCTTGATACAAGAAATATTGAATTTATTTAGGTATGTGTTCAAGTCTTATTAAAATTTTTAAATGACTGTTTGTCTGGTTCTTTTCACTTAAGCTTCTATGATAGACAATGGATTTTTTGTCAAGACAAAAATCATTCATGGGAAATACCCAGTGGACAGTAATAACCCTTGTTGGTTTGGCTGTTTAATCTCATAATAATTAATGCTGTTAATTTTGCAATAGGAAAGGCCAAGAAATGTTGAATCGATATCTTCACTCCCCAGTGTAAAATACTTCATTCATAAAGTTCTGGCTTTTCTCTCTGACCGATGATACAAAATTTTTCTGTTTCCCATCTGTATCTGTTTTATCTGTACGAGACTGCTCCTAGACTTCTAAATCATTTCATAGTTCATAGGAAGGAGATGTGCAATAAAGGCACATTTCAATGGTAATAAAAACAGCATCTAATATGGAACAATATATTACAAGTCAAGACATCTGTTCACATTATTATGAGAGACTCAGTCCAATTACATTCACCACAAATTATTGGAGGAACAATGGAGATAAAAATGTGCATATTATTGTTTCAGAGCTTCAGGCTGAGTTGAAGATTAGATTTTCATGCATCCTGAATTCTGAAGGCATTTTCTGAGATATTGCAATCCAGACTTACTGCAACAACATAAGAAATTATATTCAAAAAGAGGTTAAACACAACTTTCCGATACATTTAAACCTTGACTGGCAAAAAAATCCAGTAAATACATCTAGGGCTTAAACAAGGAACTGTGGCATGTCATACTGTCCTAGACAGATATTCTTCCAACATAATATTTATCTGCTTTTAAAACTGATACTTGATTTACAGAGAATTCAGGAACATTCAAAACAATTCCATTTGCTGATGCAGCCATATCACTGGAGAATTTAACCTACTATTTTTAAAAAATTGATTCTAAATAGTCTGTCCATGCTGAGGTGAGAAAGGATTTTATTTTTTCTGCAGGCATCAGCAGGATCGTAGGATTATAGAATTTTATAGGTTGAAAGGGACCAATAAGGATGATCTGGCCCAAAGTCTGCCTTAAAGCAGAATCAACTTAAATCCCATTGACCAGTTAAGTTTTAAATAATTCTGAAGCTTGAAATTTAATTAATTCTCTCAGCAGTCTCATTAATTGTAATTTTTGTCCCCTAATAATTAATTAGAATTTCACACTTTGCAATGTGTGTCCATTTCCTCTCACCCTATAATTTTTATCCCTAAGAGGCATCTGTCTCCATTTTTTCTAAACCTTCACTTGGAGTACTTGAAGAAAGAAACAAGATCCTTCTCTTATTCTTACCTCTTAAAGGCAACATAAATAGTAGTGGAGTGGCGAAACTGGACAGAGTCTCTTGATAAAATTACTCAGAGGAGATGATTTTACACCTAACAAATGCCTTAAGGGAAAGGGCTGGCCAGCTGCTTCCAGGCTCCAGCCTCAGACGGACAGTGCTCAATAAAGCACAAGAGGGGGGCTGCAATAGTACTTATTTGTAGCCTGCAACACAGGCAGGGTCTAATCCGCTCCTCACCATGACTGGCAGTGTACTGGTGTATACTCATCAAGCTTTCATATTGTTTAATGTTTTGAAGGCAGGGATTTATCCATTCACAGCAATGCTCCTTCTTCAGCTTGCCTTAATCATTGAAAATTCCTTACAAGCTTCAGTTACCACAAGGAAGAGTATTTTTCATATAAAGGCTGTAAACAACATATAATGTGAACATTTTCACAGCAACACACCCCACCTACCAAGAAAGCATTTTAGCTGGAAGCTAAGTTTAGTTTACATTTTTTGCTCCTAAATATGGCAGTTGTAAATCTGTATATTATTAATTGTTGTGGCATACAAAGCAGTCAATTTATCAATTTGGCAAATGCAGTCTCATAAAGTATACAGAACATGCATTTTCTTTGCTGAGTATTAATAAGGAACTCCACACTTCTCATTAATAGTATTTTCCTTATTATCATCATTATTGTGATAGTAAGATTACCTTGTGCAATGGTCTGTTTCATTGCTGCATTTCTCTTGAGAGTTCCTAATGGTACAATCACATGTGTGCAGTTCAGCTGCTGAATTTTTTTATATGACATTTCTTACACTGAGGAGTAGCATCATGACAATTTTTTTGAGATAAATTGCTATCCTCATTGGAAAAAAAAATTGGAATGAGTGTAAGAGAAGGCTGGTTTATACAGGGGCATCTTGACCTACAAAAGTTTCTATGCACGTTTGTTCTTGAGTTACAGAAACAAATTTAGGAGTGTAGTAGTGCACAACAGACAAAAACAAAGTAAAGTGAAGACTGTGGAGAGTCAAAAGATACCAAGAAGCAAACACCATTTATTGATTATGTCCCCTTTTTCTTCTTCTGCCTAAGTGCTGCAGTCCATTAGACCTTGTTAGAGCTTCACCTGAACAACACATACTTAAAAGTGGACTCAAATGGCTTTGTCCTTTTGGGTATACCGGCTGTAATGCCAAGAAATACTGACTATCTCTGTTAGCTGTAAACAAGACAAATTTGTCAGCTACAAAACAGGGTCAGATATCTGGATAAATTGGAACCAGAGAACTCTTGAAGCTGCTGTAGGGACCTGCTGCTGCCACCTGATTTGGCTGGTTTATATTTGTGTTTGTCCTGCATGCAGACAAGTGCTGGGAGAAGGAGAAGCCGGTTTGTATTAGGCTATAAGAGCATTTGGACATACTAGACATGATTCTGACTCAATACATCTTCATATGGAAAAATGTCATGTTTTTTACTCTTTTCCAGGGATCAAAAACCTGCACTGCACTCTGTTCAGAGAGATAGCTTCAGAAGAGACAGAACCCTGTCTCACACCTGTTCATGGCTGGTGGATGAGGGGAAGGCTGTGGATGTCATCTATCTGGACTTCAGCAAAGCCTTTGACACTGTCTCCCACAGCATACTCCTGAAAAAGCTGGCAGCCCATGGCTTGGACAGGGGCACTCTGTGCTGGGTTAGGAACTGGCTGGAGGGCCGGGCCCAGAGAGTGGTGGTGAACGGGGCTGCATCCAGCTGGTGGCCGGTCGCTAGTGGTGTTCCCCAGGGATCAGCGTTGGGCCCAGTTCTATTTAGTATCTTTATTGATGATTTAGATGAGGGGATTGAGTCCACCATCAAAAAATTTGCAGATGACACCAAGTTGGGGGGGAGTGTCAATCAGCTGGAAGGCAGGAGGTCTCTGCAGAGGGACCTGGACAAGCTGGAGAGTTGGGTTGATTCCAACGGGATGAGGTTCAACAAGGCCAAGTGCTGGGTCCTGCACTTTGCCCACAACAACCCCCTGCAGCGCTACAGGCTGGGCACAGAGTGGCTGGAGAGCAGCCAGGTAGAAAGGGACCTGGGAGTTTGGATTGACAGGAAGCTGAACATGAGCCAGCAGTGTGCCCAGGTGGCCAAGAAGGCCAATGGCATCCTGGCCTGGATCAGGAACAGTGTGGCCAACAGGCCCAAGGAAGTGATTCTTCCCCTGTACTCAGCACTGGTGAGGCCACACCTGGAGTACTGTGTCCAGTTCTGGGCCCCTCAGTTCAGGAAGGATATTGAGGTGCTGGAGCAGGTCCAGAGAAGAGCAACGAGGTTGGTGAAGGGACTTGAGCACAAGTCCTATGAGGAGAGGCTGAGGGAGCTGGGGTTGTTTAGCCTGGAGAAGAGGAGGCTCAGGGGAGACCTCATCACTCTCTACAACTCCCTGACAGGAGGTTGTAGCCAGGTGGGGGTTGGTCTCTTCTCCCAGGCAACCAGCAGTAGGACAAGAGGGCATTGTCTTAAGCTGTGCCAGGGGAGGTTTAGGTTAGATATTACGAAGAAATTCTTTACAGAGAGGGTAATCAGACATTGGAATAGGCTGCCCAGGGAAGTGGTGTATTCTCTGTCCCTGGAGGTGTTTAAGGTGAGACTGTATGTGGCACTTAGTGCCATGGTCTAGTAACCATGGCAGTAGTGGATCAAGGGTTGGACTTCATGATCTCGGAAGTCCCTTCCAACCTGGCTGATTCTATGATTCTATGGGGCTCAGCTCTTCTGTTTGTGACATTTTTTCTGTTCCCTATCTACTGTTACTTTAAAGCCTTCATAGTAATTATTTTACTTCTTAAGGTGCTTATAAGTGGTCTCCTAAGTTCTTTTTTCCTGGCTAAGCAATAGTGTAGATTCACTTTGACACCTGCTACTGTTGACAGTGTTGGTAAAGACTTCAAGTTTCATTTTTACTTGTTTACTAAATGGTAGCCTGATCTGACCAACAGATCAGTTTATGAGAATGGTTGTAGTAGATTGCAGTCCTTTCTGCTGTCTAGCTCTTTCACACAGAAAACATCTTTGCAGCTGCTAAGATAAGAAAAAATGTACTTTTTGTTTCATGTGCTGTACTCCTGTGTAAATGTACTAGGGTCCCTTCTGTGAAAATAAATGAAGAAAAAAATCCTGGAAAGCTCTATGGAAGTCTTATACAGTTTCAGCCTTAGGTATGCTATAAATCCCTGAAATCACACAGATTATAATGAAGATGCTGGCTCATCCCTAACAATACAGAGAGGGTGCAATGCTGTGTACTTTTCTGATTTTGATCTAGTACACTGATGCACTTTATTTCATGCAGATTGATCAAAATCAATGTCTAGCTCACAGATTCTTCATTTCACTCTGTTGTTCTAAATACCTGTCCTCAGCTGAATCACTATGCAAGATAATGTATGAGAAAGAAATAAAGGGACTATGATCTAGATATTGCTTCAGTCGCAAAATCTATGTTATTCCCTTTGAATAAACCCACTGTGTATTGGGTGATTACCTTTTTCCTTCTGCTTTAGTTGGCTGCTTAATTAAGGTCCTGTTTTACAATACTGAATAATGCATATCGATTCATAGCTTTCACTAAAACTGCAAGAGTAAGATTGGCATCTGGTGGACTTGACAGATGCAGGAGGCACTCACAATGCTTTTTCTGTCAGGCAATTTAGTCCCTAGAAAAGGAGACTGCATGACTAATGAGTTTTGCACCTCCTCTTCATGTGCTCATCTGCTTTCCCATTGATGTAATTTATGAGGCACTTCTGTGAGTCACGGTTTGCACACTGAAGTGGCAGCAGTTGGTGGCAGCCATTATAACAACCATTAAGCAAATAAAACAGAAATCAGGAAAGTGGGAAATGAAGTCTGAGCAGCAGAGAACACCTGTTTTCTGTTTATGCCTGTGCTAAATAGTTGCAATTCATTAAATAGTCACAATCAGAGTTTGATAATGTACTTACACTCACAATTGTTTTTACAAACCAGAATCTTTGCATCATTGCTGGACTTCTGAAGAGCAGGGTTTGTGCATCTCTACTAAATGAAAACTTTCATAACAGTTCACTATATGAACTGAATGGTTTATGTGACATTACTTTAGGAAAACTTTTGACACTTATATGACCATCTGCTAAACAGAACAGAGAAGATATTCCTAAATTGTCACAGGGAGCCACTTCTGTGGCCCCTACAGACACAACCAATCAAGTAGCAGATGGGGCTCAGAATAAACTTGATGTGTTTAAAATGCAGTTGTGCCATGAAGACACACTTTGAACAAAGGACAGAAAGTCTTTGATAACCATCAGAAAACTGCTGCTGTCAATAGGGAGCTGTTTAGTTGGTTCTTTGGAAACGTATCAGTACAGGTGCAGTACATCACAGTTTTTTCTGCTTAGGCTATTGGTGTTTGAAATGAACAGGAACATTGTGTTTCAAGTGAATAAAATAAACTAGGGAAGAGACTCCCCATTCAGGAACACAGATTTGAACTAGCTCAAGACAAATAGTGATGTGATTGTACACAGGATTTATTCTGGCAGAATATAGAAGTAGGGTTGTCCAGGATGTCTTAGGTGCAAGCCAATAGGACAAGTCATGAACTTCTATTAGCACCTCAAAAGCTTTATTGCTAGAAGTCCAGAAAGCTGAAGATGCTTCTATGCATGTCATAAAAGAGGGCGTAATAAAGTGAATGTGTTCAGCAAGTTGTCAGATATTTTTATAAAAGCAGATTTTTGCTGACTGTGACAAATGTCTAGCAACTCAACACTGAACTAATCATTAGGGAGAACAGAGACATGAAGTTCAATAAGAAGTGCAAAATACTGAATCAGCATTGAAACTGACTGCATGAACAGCAGTCCTGCTGAAGAGAGTGGGGAGACAGTAGGGAATGGCAGGCCGAATACAAGCTGACAGTGTGGTGCTGTTGTAAATAAAGCAGATTATGGACCGTGCCACATAAAGATGATGGCGAGCAGTCTGAGGGAAGTTCTTAGCTTCCTTCATTCAGTATTATTGATGAATCCCCATCAATGTGCAAATAGGGGTCCTTGAATTAAATAGGACCATGGAGAAACTGGAAAGGGTCCAGCAGAGAACAGCTAAGATAGTTTTGGACTCGGAATGTATGTGAGGAGCTAGACTTCAGTCTTGTGAAAAGGTGATCAGAGGAGCTGGTCTTGCAAAGAGGTGATCTAGCATCAGTGTACAGCTGTGTAAATTGCAGCTAAAAGCTGATGGGTGTCACTCATCTTTGCAGAAGCTGGTGATGGACTTGAGTTGCAGCTTGGGAGGCTTAAGGTGGATATTAGAAAAAGATATATTCACCAAGAAGGTAGTGCAGCACAGAAACAGGTTATTCATGGGACAGATGGAATCTATGATTTTGGAGATTTTCAAGACTTCTTAAACATAAACATGATTGATCTAATATGCTGCAGCCACAGCCCTGTTTCAACCAGAAGGTTGGAGCAATTTCCTTACAAACAGTATTTTTTACAGTTTTAGGATAGTATTGTGGTTTTAACCGCAGTCAGCAACCAAGTACCATACATCCACTTGCTCAAGTACCATACATCCACTTGCTCACTTCCCCACCAGCAAGATCAGGGAGAGAATTGAAAGGGCAAAAGTAAGAAAATTCACGGGTTGAGATAAAAACAGTTTAACAGGTAAAGCAAAAGCCACACACATAAGCAAAGCAAAACAAGGAATTCATTCACCCCTTCCCATGGACAGGTAAGTGTTCAACCATCCCCAGGAAAGCAGGGTACAAATGCATAAATGCTGACTTGGGAAGACAAATGCCATCACTCCAAACATCTCTCCATTCCTCCTTCTTGCCCCAGCTTTATATACTGAGCATGATGGCACACGGAATGGAATATCCTTTTGGTCAGTTGGGGTCAGCTATTCTGGCTGTGTCTCCTCCCAGTCTCCCATGCATTCCCACTCTCCTCACCTGTGTGGCAATACAAGAAGGAAAAAAGGCCTTGGTTCTGTGTAAGCACTGCTCAGCAGTAACAAAAACATCTCTATATATCAACCCTGTGTTCAGCACAACACCAAAGCACAGCCCCATACCAGCCACTGTGAAGAAAATCAACTCTACCCCAGTCCAAATCAGCACGGGTGGTTTTCCTGTCCAAGCTTCCCCAGGCAATCCAGTTGTAAGCAGTCTGAAAGCAGTTGGGAAGACTGAAGCGGACTGTATCAGCTGCCCCCAAGTTAAAATGCTGTCTTGAAACTGAGGTCAAGGACTGGGACAGGTTGCTTGCAAAGGCATGAAGAGAGAGCACAGAACATAATTTACAACCCTGAGATAAGGCAATCTGCCATGAATAGAGCTCATGCTGAAAAGAAGTGTTGCAAGGTAAGAGCACTCTAAGCCCATTTTTGAAGGTTAAGAAGGTGAGTTGGTATACTACAGCATTGAAGTGAAAAGTTACATTTCTAACACCATTTGCACAGGAGTATCACTACTTTACAAAAATAGACATTGGCCCTCAAAGAAGAAACAAACATCCTGCAGAAGAAAAGTAGCTTTCTCCCTCCTCCTCACAGACTTACAAAGCCTCAATATTTCCCTGCCTGTGGAAGCCTGGCGAAGAAAGATGAGATGAAAGACTTGAGTTATCAAAGAGACCACTTGAACAACCAGAAGCTCATCAAGGCAGAGCATCCTGACTCCCTTATAGTCTGTGGTGAAGTACTTTCCACTTGTTGAAGGCACTAAATTAAAAGTAGAGGAATGTCATGGAATTTCGCAATTTTCTAAAGGTAAATTTGGTGTTTGAAAAGTCAATGCAGCCATTGATTCAAAAGCAGTTTTGTTTGAAGCTGTTTCAGTGGATTATGTGTGCAGAAACTAATCATTTCTTGAAGGCTAGTGCAGAAAGTGCAGGGCTGTGATGATAAGAACATGAAGACGAGCAGAGGACTGGAGCACCTCTTCTATGAAGACAGTCTGAGAGAGTTGGAGTTGTTCAGGCTGCAGAAAGAAGGCTCCTGGGAGACCTTAGAGCAGCTTTTCAGTACTTAAAAGGGGCCTATAAGAAAGAAGGGAACAGGCTTTTTACAAGGGCATGTAGCAATAGGACAAGGGGTAATGCTTTTAAGCTAAATTTTGGATCTGGATCAATTGCAAATCTGAACATTTTTCAAACTTAAGTGTTTCTGTCTCAGTACTCACATTTAAACTTGAATGTCTTAAATTTGAAGGGTTCAAGGAGTTGGATTTAACTCAGCATATTCTATGATTCTATAAAAGAGGGTAGATTTAGAAAATTTTTACAATAAGGGTAATGAGGCCCTGGAGCAGGTTGCCCAGAGAGATGGTAGATGCCCTATCCCTGGAAACAGCCAAGGTCAGATTGGATGGGGCTCTGAGCAACCTGCTATAGTGGAAGGTATCCCTGCTTATTGCAGGAGTGTTGAACTGGTTAAGCTTTAAAGGTCCCTGCCAACCTAAACCATTCTATGATTCTGTTCTTTGACTATATCTTATACCCACCATGATTTCAGAAGTGGAAGAAAGTGAGCCAAACACTTTTGAAAGTAGCACAGTTATTTACTGACATCAACCAGCCAAGACACCATGCCTAGATACTGAAAGAAATCTACCTGCAATTACCCAAGACAAGATCTGCACACTTTGATCTCAGTGGTTCAGAGGTCGAGTCAATTGTTTCCTGCATTTGTACGGTGTTCGATTAACTGAAACTGCTGATTTATGGATTATATTTAAATTTTAACCTGAATTTGGTTATTTTGCTTATTAATGCATTGGCATTTTAGTAAAATCATACTAACTCAGCTTAGCATATGCTCAATTAAGTAAATATTGATCCATCGAGTTGCATGGAATGAACATTGAGACCTCAAGTAACCTTAGATGAGAAATTCATAACTCAGCTGTCTCTCTGCAGATTCTTTTCCTCTCAGCAGCAATTCAAAAAAGAATTAATCTACTGCAGAATTAGCTTTCTCCAGAAATGCAAATCTGCTTTAGCAGAGCAGCATTATTTAAGCAGTTTTATTGCTCAAGCAATTGGGGGTGGCACCTTCTTGGAGAAGCTTACAGGATTTGTACAGTGTGAAAGTTACAGCAATGTGCAACCACAGTACAGGGACAGAGGGAGATGCAAGAAGACAGGAATCTGAACTCTTTGGGAAGAAGCCAATCTTATACTTGATTATGATTTTATGTATAACTTTCTCAGCCATTGCCTCTGTTCCACTTCTGTTATTAAAAACTTGAAGTGATTCGTATTCTTTGCATTTACATTTTCTCCATACTTTTGAATCATTACATTCTCTTGAAACTGAAGGTTAAAGAGACAAGGTCTCATAGCCAAATAACCTGCTCTGTTGCAAACAATCTTATGGCATAATATTTTGAAAATTTAGTTTAAAAACATCAAAAGATGTTTTCTTGCCTTCCCACATAGAAATGCATAAATTGTAAAGTCAAGGACTTTTCTGAAGAAGCAGCAGAATATCTTCCTCCACAGCTACATATATACCAGAAAACAGCATACACATATATAGATTTGCTCCATTCACCTCCTTCAACACTGGAGAGCAATCACAGCTGGAAACTGAATTATTTTGGGGGTAGGCAGGGGAAGGAGGGAATAGGGAAAGAGGAGATGGAAGAGAAATCACTTCAGCAGCATGATACAATGTTTTTCTAATTGTTAGACAAGAATTACTTGAACATTACAGGCCAAAGAGTGATTCTCTGGTCTGCTATTCAAAGCACAACTGTAACATTTGAGTTTTTCACAGCCTTGAATATTTTCACACATTCTATCTTCCCAAACAGAACATGAGTGACACCAGCCTGCTTTCAGAACACAAAGGCATGAGTAAATTCCCCAAAGTAGTTGCGCAAGTCTAATAAAAGTATCTAATTTCCAAGGTGGAGCCAAAGATCATGGTTTGAGCTGTCCAGGCTCCCTATAGAGAAAACGCAGAGAGTTAAGGTGCATCCAAACGTGACCCTATAAACAGTCAGCTCAGACAGATAACCTCTTGTAAATATTTACTTCAAACTAACGTGAATCCATCTCTCTGCTAGTTAGACAAGGAGCCTGATGTGGTTAACTCAGGTGTAAATACGTAAATTGTAAACCTCTTCTTTTAGTCAAATGAATCCTACCTGGAATAGCTTGAAGTCTGCTTAGAGTAAGCAGGAGAATATTCAGTACACATATGACTCTTAAGTCTGAGTCTTTTCAGATACTTCTCTAGAGGGTTCCAGGAGAGATCTCCAGCCACTGAAACGTATTCTGTCATTCTTCTGTAACAGTGTGTAGAAAATTTGCCTCATAATTTAGCACTCAGGCTCATTCCTTCTTCTGCCTGAGAGTGCAAGAATGGGGATTGTAGCTTCTTGTCTCCTCAGAATGTTTCCTGATCATAGGCCACAGGCTGTTTGGGACATGACCTCTGGGAGATAGGGACAAGGAGGAAAGGTTTGAACATCCCTTCTTTACCTCTTGGAAACACGCGCTGTTTGAAGTGGAATTGCAGACTGCCTGGAAGGCAGCTGGAAGGGAGTATACTGACACCTGCTCTTGTTTGCTGAGTTGCTGTCCCCCGTACACAGGGGGCCCCTGTGACCCACAGCTGTACCCCCGTTGCTGCACACAGACACCCATGCACACTCACACAGAGAGCAAGGAGCCTCACACCCAGGAAAAGAGTTAGAAATGGAGTTTCATGGGAAAACAGGATGGACTGTGTTGGTGGTGCACTGGGAATGGCTTTATCACAAAACCTAATGCACTGTTTGTTATCTCAGGTCTCTTGGAAAAAAATGTAATTATAATGCTAGCTGCTGCATCTGTAGGTTGCCAGAAACAGAGCTGGATGTCACTGCTGTGTATGGGGCATGATTGCACCACCCCCCTTCCTCCATAAAAAAGCATGCCTGCTCCAGTGGGGAAAGAACTGGTTGGGGGTTTGTATGCTTTGTTTTCACTATCAGGCATTAGTTATGTTTAAGGTCCATAAATATAGTCTTGTGGGTTTAAAGATAGTAAAACACTCTGTACAAGCTATGTAGAATGGGGTTGGGTTTTTTGTTCATGTGGTATTACAAAATGGGAAGACCTGCGTAACAAGCCAGGAAGTTTCAGGTACAAATCTACTTGCTCTAAGTTTCTCCCATGTTTTTCCAGTTTCAAAGGATTTTCTTGCAAGACTTATTCATGGCCAGCCCCGCACCCTGGGATCCAAATTAAAATCTTCCCATCTTATTCATTTAGCGAAGAACATAAATGTGGGAAAAGCTTCTAAAAGCGGGTATAGCAGAGAAAATGAATGCAGTGGTCCACAGATATTTCAATTTGGAGAATATTATGCAATTAGCTTATAGCAACTAACTTATAAACAGGTAAACAAGAAAAATAGTCTCCAAACTTTACAAACTGATTTTAATGGAAAAGTACAGTTGCAAGAGCAACCAGATTCTAAGCATGCTATGCAGTATCCCTAGCATTTTGGGTTTACTAATCCTTAAGATGATTCCTTGCGTTCTGCCAAGTATTCAGAGCCTTCTTACTGCAGGAGAGAACAAACCATCAGCTTTAGACCCTGTATTATCTGGAATAATCTTCCTCCTCCACCACCACCATTCTAATGCTGGAGACGGCAAAACATTCAGCTATTCAAGGATTCGCATGCGTTTTTGGAAGCAGTGACGCATAAATGCATGAGTTTAGTCTTTGCAATGTGAAACATCAAAGGGAAAGATAATTAAAAAATAATCTTTACTGAATTAAATATAATTAATTCGCCTACTCTAACTTCTGGCACATAGAACATGGTTCCCTCTCCACTTGCAGGTCTACAGTTGCAGAACAGGTTTGGTGCCCTGATAGCATGTGAGAAGCAGAATGTCGTACCTGTGGAAGCATCAGAGTTGTCCAAGCATGAACCGCATACTACTGACAGGACGTAGTGGCAGGGGACAGCAGTGGTAGGTTTCCATTTGTGGTGGACAGAAGCTCCCATCTGTCTCCTTGGCTTGCTATCTAGATCGATGCATGGCTTGCCAGGGGCTCAGATCCAAGATGCTGTAGAGGAACCGCCAAGGTTCTCAGGCTATCACTCCCTGCTGCTTATCCACATGGGCGTCAATGACACTGCTAGGGGAGACCACTGGGGTCAAGAGTCAAGGTCAAGGCCACTGGGGTCAAAGATCTGAGAGCAAGGATCAGGAACTAAAGGCTGGCCAGCCTGCAAAAACCCTGGACCAAAGGCCCTTGGAGCACATTTCTGGGCCCATGCAGGGGACAGTGACTAGAAAGAATCAGCATGGGTTTACCAGGGGTCAGTCATACCTGAACAATCTGATTGCTGTCTATGATGAAATGACTGGATCTGTGGACAAAGGAAGAGCAGTGGATAACTTTGACCTTGCCTTTAGCACTTGCCAGTCCCTTTTAAAACATTCTGCCTTCTCTTGACTTAAAAAATAAGAATTACATCCAATAAAGTTCTTCAGTATTTCTACCAGTTAACACCTGGATTCTCAGCAGCTTCTGACCCCAGTGACTTGAAGTGGAAGAATAATCCACACAGTTATATATGTTAACTTATGGCTTTGCCATGCTGCAGATATAGGGAAGATATCCTATAGAGGATGGTCTCACCAAGTACACAGACAAGAGCTGAAGACAAAGGAGAACACAGTGAGTAGAGAAAACAGTGCTGTCATGTCTTTTATTAAAGAGTCCTAGGGTTGAAATGAGAGACAATGCTGCTCTCTCAAACACCAGAGATGGTGTTTCTCTGCCTGTGGAAATCAGGATCTAAAGCTCTTTTTGAACACTCTTACCATGAAACTCTATTCAGTTTCTCAAGTGGCAGCTCACGGACTAATTTGAACTGCAAGCAACTAACAAGTATCCTGTTGATAGCGGGAGACTTTCTCTGCACCAAACACTTCACAGGATGTGATAAACGTGTGTGAATGAGGAAAGGGCCAGAGATTATTTTAGACTTTTGCAGTGAGAGTAGAGAAATTAGAACTCAAATACCACTACTCATTCCTTGCTCACTCAAACCAACCCTTTGCATGTGTGTATTCATCTTCCTTTAGTTTGCCAGACCTTACTCCCCAAATAAAAGGGTGGAACAGCCTTTTATTGATATCAGGTATTCTGATATGATAAGCCGTCAGTATCTCAGTCTGTTCTACTTTGTCTGGAATAATTACTGATTATTGAGTCAGCAATTTATGGCAACTGTACCTTAAGTTTTAGAACACTTGCCCAGAAGCTACTGAATACCTAATATGACAGTGATATATTCAAAAAACAAGGACTGGAACCATTTCAAAGTAAGGTAATGAAAATCAATACAAGACCCTATGAGAAAGGAAGGTGATATTAATTTTAAGTAAAACTTACTCTCCACCCATCCTATCATTCTTTCCTCAGTTTTAGTCAAATAAACATGTGCATTAGTAGTTTGGGATGGATCACTTAAGCATAACATGGAGAATGAGAGGTGCCAGCTGTTGAATCCTTGCTATGTATTCTGAAATCTCTTTGCTGGTAACAACTGGTTTGGGGCAGTTATTTTGTACCCCTCAGGAGTCACCACTTATTGAAGCATAATCTTTTGCCTCAGAAGTTTCCTTCCCAAAAATTTCAGGCAAGGTGGCTGCCCATTTTCTTTCATTTCCTCATTTTCTGTGTCTTGTGGCTGCAGTTTGCCTTTCTGTTCAAATATCAGGATGAGATACAGCCCCCATGTGCTCTAGCTATGCAGCCATCCTCCTGCTGTCAGAGTGCAGGTCTTCTGCTGTCAAGTTAGTTCTAATGCTGTCTTAGTGCAGCAGCACCTTCCTCAGTTGCTACTGATTTTATTTCTGTCACATTGGTTGTTGATATCAGCCAGCCTTCCAGCCTGTGCTCTGTGCTTCTTGGGGTGCTTTCCTGTAAATCCGTTTCTGTTCATGCCATCATCTCAGTCTGTTTGCTTCTGTTACAAATCCTTGCATGTCCCATATCATAGCAGAGTGCTTTAACTGCAACACTGGCCAAACCTGGTATCTTTCTCAACAAATGAAGGTTGAGTTCACCAATTCATCAGCTTCCATTTCAGTGGGAAGGAGAGCACTGCTGTCAGAAAGGGCTGGATACTTTGGTATCCTGATGGTATAGTATAGGTTTGACATGGTGTTCAGGTTTCCTCAAGAACACAAGGAGAGCCAGAAGAGGTCCTATACACCCCAAAGGTAGTTTTGTATTTCCTAAGAAAATCTTGGCCAGAGGTGATTCAAAGTTATGAATCTTGACTGAGGGTTAGATGTTCTCCTTCAACCTGGGTGAAGTCATAACAGACTTTGAGAGCAAGGCTTAAAGTATGTGCCTCTCCTCAACATTTCTTATGAGCTGGAGAGGCTCTCAAGGTGATGGGCTTTCTTCTCTCTTATCTGTATGGAACAGAATGCATGGAGGGAACAGGGACGTCTGTGGTTTTATGAAGCCATGCTAGGGCCAGTCTCCAAAAAGAGTATATTCCTATTAAGACGTCCAGAGGCACTAAGCCAAACAAGAACAGATGCAGATACATATCTATACATGCAGACATACTCCTCCTAGCTGTGGAACCAGACCAGAGATGTCAAGTGTAGATATCCTCCTGCTGGAAGAGTTCTCTATGGAAAGAAGAATCAAATATCAAATAAAACGTCATTAATATGCCACCATCTCCCCCTTTTTGCTCAGCTGCTTAAGCCTTACTGAAATAGAAGAAAAAAACACAGAATGAAGCCCATAGAATTAAATAAATTATTATTACAACACACATAAAATTGTGCCTCATTTCAAAATCTCAGATATGGAGAGCCAGCTCTTGGCCTCAAGCCCTGTGCTTTCTGAAGTTTTCTTTTTCTCTTGGAGGACAATACAGTTTGTAGATGTGAGAATTCAGAATTCCTAAATTTGATCTCTCCTGAAATACTTTGTTTTTAAGGCTTAATAAATATACACAGTGCTATAGAATGGCATGTGCAGGAATAACAGTAGTTCCTCTTGGTATCTGCGTTATGCTTATCTCCATGGCAGCCAAGCAATTTGGAAAAGAATAAGCAAACATCTACTGCTGCATACTTATCTCCTTCATCCCTCTTCCTGGTTTTCTCTTGTTTGCTAGCAATATATACCATGATGCCTGGATCAGAAATGTCAAGGTTAAAAGAGTCATGTTACTGAACAGGGCAAAACACTTTATCTCCAGTCCTTCAAAGTTCTGTTCCTGCTGAAGCTTTTCAGCCTGATCCTGTCCCACCTGAAATGAGGAGTGACTGCTGTAATGAGCAGGTATCAGCTAACAGCTCTGCTAAGTCTTCCACTTCACACTGGCAGCTCACAGGCCCCAGCCCTAATCTCCTTTCCCTCATCACAGAGGGATGTCTGCATCCTGTGCTGTCTTGTTGTTGGCCCTTTTGAGCCATGGCCCCTTCTCCGGCTGCTGACACTTAGACCTCTCCACACAAGCATGGGTTCAAGAGTGAGACTGCACAGGAAAAAATAGTAAAGAACAAGATTTAGTAAGAAGATAAGAGAGACTGCAGTTGAGGCAGGACTTGATCAGACAGCCATATCAACCAGCGGCTCACTTACATGACTGTCTTCTTTTATCCCCACTTCTCTCCATTTTCCAAAGCTTATAATTCCTACTCTCACCTTGATCTCTCTCTTTTTCTACCCTTGTCTCCTGCCAAATAAACAATACTTTTGGCAAAATACTTTTGGAAAAATACTTTTTCCCCATTAGTTCCAGTTTTGTATATCCATAACCAGATTTGGCATTTCTGATACTGTTACCTATATCTCATTCTTATATGATACAGAATCATTTAGGTTGGAAAAGACCTCTAAGATCATCAAGTCCAACTGTTAACCCTGTACTGCCAAGTCCACCACTAAACCATGTCCCCAGGTGCCACACACATTTTTTAAATATCTCCACGGACTCTTTCTGTGAAGTTTTTCTCTTACAGTTACTTGTGGAGCTTGTCCTTCTCTCACATAGTTCGCCATAGCCAGCTGTGAAATCCAGCTATTTCTCATGGTGTTATGCTGTAATGTTTGCCAGCTGCTCACCCTGCTGTTTGTTATGTTTGGCAGTTTCTCTTGTTATGTTCAGTACTTTCTCATGGTCTGTTACATTATCTAAACCTCACAATGGGGCCTAGTCATCTTCCTGTGTATTTCAGTGAGGAATGGAATCCATAATGTGTCCCGGTGCAGAAATCACAGAAAAATACAAATAACATGTCCCTGAGACAGAATCACAGAAAACACAATTGGAAGCCATCCAGGTGAGTCTTGAGAATTGCTAAGGTAGGAAATTCACTACCTCTTTGGGCAACCTCTTTCACTGCTTAACTACCATGCAAGTTCTTCCTTACACATCTGGCATTTCTCTTGTTGTACCACGTTGCTGGAAAAGTTTCCTCCTTTCATGTCACTGTGCACATCCGACCAGAGTCTCGTGCAAAGTTCTCTATAAAACAGATGTAGTTACTCTAAGACAGCAGTTAGACTCCTCTTTTTAACCAGGATAAACCAGGTTCTTCCCTCTGGCCAGCCCCAGCATCATGGCCATCCTGGTGGCCTTCCAGCAGGCTCACTCTGTGTGGCTTCAGATCTTCCTGGAACCCCGCATGAAAGGGAAGTTTGCTCCTGTACCCTATGAAGTCTGGTTTTCCATTTATCCCCATCACATCAGCAACATGTTTGTTTCAGGACAAAGATCAGGTTAAAAAAAAAAATCAATGCAAATTAACCAAATTACTTAATGAAAAAAAAATTCATCTTCATTTCCTCATAAATGATTCTAAGAGACTATAGTGTCATAGAGATGTATCAAATACATCAAATACATCACAGCTTTCAATTCTGTGGAATCACTTCCCCTAAATCAAGGCTAACTCTTGTGCAGAGAAAAGGAAGGGAATGGCCTTGGGTTTAGAGCAAAAGAGGTAGGGAAGCTATTCCAAAGCTTTACATGAATGGAAAGATACTGTCAGAAATTCAGAAAAGGAACTCAATCCTACCTGGCTAAGGATGTTAGTATTGTCTGAGTTGCTAAGCAACTATGTAATGGTTACTAACTTCGAGATTAAGTAAATTCTGTTATTTCAAGAATGAATTACAGTCTACTCTGTAGAATTTAGGGGAACCCAAAATTTACTCTCTAGTGAAACAGTACTTCTCAGTCTTTCACTTTACAGCAGCCTGCCACTAACATGTTCATACACTAGTTAAAAACCCCTTAATCCAAATTGGGATACCCAGATAGAAGCAGCCTTCTTTGCTCAGTTTTTCCCCCCTCCTTGAGATGTTTTAATATCACCAAACCTAAAGCTCATCTCTACCACTCAAGTCCTCCTATTTTTTTGAATCTGCATCTCTGTCAGTACATGACATAAAGACGTATTATAGTAATCAGGGTTCTGCTGAAGGTACAGTATCTTGTTTGACACTTATGAGATTTATGAGCTAAAATAAGTCCCAGTCAGCATAGATGTTAACTACTTAAAAAAAATGCTGTTGAAATTATCCCAGAATACTTTTTATTTTTTTTTAAATGACATGTTAAAATAATTTACAATTTCCAGTTTGTTGCGCTGGAATAAGTGGCAAAGCGTGTTCAGCCATTTTGGTTGTTTAACACCTCAGGGGAAACAAAAAAATGAAAAGCGATGCCATACAGAAAGCCATACAGGATAAGAGGAGAAATTATTCAAAAGATCAGCCACTTAATACACTTGCAGATGTAAGCATTCATTTATAACCTTTTGTGATTTGTATCATTTAAGAAATCTGTACCACATACTTAAAAGGAGTACATAGACCACTGCATAATACTCATCAGTTAGAATGATTCTGCTTTTGATTGTACCATGAATGCAACGTGCCAAATGATAATTGTCACCTAGTGAAAACTGGAGAGGTTCTACGGATCTCAACAGACTGATTTACACTGGTCAAGCACCTGATTCATCGTTCTTTGTACAGCAACCTCCTCACTTGGCAGTTCCCAACTGCTATTTGGGGAAGGAAGCTGATTTCACATTTGCAGTCTATCTGGGAATTTGTTTACTTTTTAATAAGGAAAGGTTTCTTCTAGGTGTTATTTGAGGGTGAACAATAGCTCTAGAACTTAATTCAAAAAGCAGTTCTTAAGCACACAGTTGCATCATAAGTATTTATCCGGCTGTGTGAAAAAGCTCTAAGCATCTTGGCTCTGTTGTTCTCCTTCTGCATGAGACCCCCCTTTGTTGGGAGAGTGCTGCCATCGCAACCAAGGGCAGCAGAAGGCGAGGGGGCTGGCAGGCAGGGATAGAAAGCAGGTTGGGTTTTCAGGCTAATTACAGGGTTTTGTGTTCTGGGTCACCTTGTAAATGAGATACGATGCTCAGAAAGCTGCAGCCAAAGCTGCCAGGCAGAAAGTGGAGCAAATGCACAAAGGTTCTGCTGGTTTTTACCCTTTCTTGAACACAACCTGCAATTTTCATGATGAGCAATTGCAATGGCTCCAGAAAATTGGTTCCTGGGGCATCTTGCTAAATAGGCAAAAGTTGTTTTTATGATCCAGGCAGTAAAACCATTCAGTCTGCATCTGGCGAGTGACCTTTATTAACGGACTTCTCCCCTCACAATTCTTTTGTCACACTTGCTAAAACGCATTAAAATTAATTTTAACACAGCCTGAAAAAAAACAGATTTGAGCAGCTTTGCAAGCTAATGCTGCTTCAAAATATTTTGTCGTATTGATTAGTTCAGCACTCTTTCAGTTTAAGGTTGGCACATTTTCTGATTATCTGTACTGCACTTCTAGTCTACCTGAGGAACAGGTCTGGAGACAGCTGGAGCTTGTTTCCTACATCTTCTCTGCCTGTAGCCTGTGTTTATGGTTCTCATTCAATTCATAATTCTGCAACTTGAACCACACTTGCCAGAGGAACATTGTGAAAATTAGTATTTGCACTGCTCTTTGGAGATGCCTCAGCCTCACTCCTATTATTTTCTCGATGACAGTCTGCCAGTAGTTTATTTACACAGTAGGATTCAGTTTTGAAACCCTGCTTCACATAAATGAGCACCAAGGAGACTATCAGTCTTAAAAAAACCATGCAAGGTGTATATATGGTAGACTCGGACCACACCAGGGTTGATTCCTGATAGAGGGTATGGATGTTGTGGGGACACGGAGCTGCAGACAGGACTGTCAGAGCACTACAGGGCCCCCCAGGTAATGTATCACCCAATGTGTCTGCACACTGCACCTCAGTTTTACCTGTGCACCTCTGCAAGGAGACAATTTTGCTGCTGAATATTTGCAGCCCTAGGGGTATTTAAAAGATGTATAGATGTGGCACTTACGGACATGGTTTAGTGGTGGACTTGGCAGTGATGGGTTATGGTCTTAGATGTCTTTTCCAACCAAAACAATTCTACGATCGTGTTTACCCAGGATGCTGTGAAGGACATCAGGATGGATCTCTGTCCCTCACAGGCTATTCCCAGCATGCCATTACAAGACCTATTCTCTTACAATTTTGGCTTGGTTCCTGCCTGCCTTGAGCAACATGGATCAGGTACTTGCAGAGAGAAAAACAAGGGATACAGTGAATCATCACTTTGATAACATTGATCAGGCACATAACTGCTAGAGCTTGCTCATAAATTTGGGGGTCACAAGGTTTACTGTACATCAGAACCATCATGTCTAAGACATATGCTTGGACTTTGCCTGGCTTTTAGTGAAATATTTTAACTGGCATAACTCAACTTTTATAACTTAGTCAAAGAATGCCCGAGTGAAAATTTACGGTCTCCGATATTAAGAATTTCTCAGGAATGTAGGAGGGCTGGTAATATGATCTTGTCTCTTCTACCTTTATACATAAGCATTTTTTTAAGCTTCTTTATCTTCTTTCGAATTCTTTGTATGTAACGTTTAGAGTCACTGGTTTTGCAATTTTAACATAGTTGCAATAATATTAAAGCTTGCTGTTGTATAAGAGCTTCAACTGCATAAAAAAATCCAGTCAATTTTGCATATTCTCTCTGCAGCAACGGAGCAGCATCTTCCTTTAAGACACATCCTTTCAAATTAGCAACAGTTTGTTGTTCAGTGCACCTAAACGTGAAAGAGGCAGTAAATCAATGCCTGCCCTCAGGTCCCTGGGTTCCAAAAGCTGCAAAATTAAACAAGATTTTTATTCTAGTGAACAGAGCCAATTCAGACCAATGGAAGAATGGGAGAATATTGTAAATTCCTCAGGCAAATCTAAATCTTTCATCCCACCCCTACTGGGGCTACCTCAGAACTGTTGCAAAGACAACTACTATAAAAATGGATCAGAGTAGCCTTTATGTCTCATCATCACATCTGCCAAAATACTGCTGCCTCTGCAATACTTTTTCTGTTGCTATGCCCAGGAGATAAACTAGCTTCGATAATTTGCAGCAATTCATAATTATTGATGAATCTTGAGGATGCCTTCTTCGAAGGGAGTACATATCCCATTAACCATGTATTTGATTATTGCGACCCGCTTCAACCCCTTCTTATTCTACTGACAACTGGACAAGATCGTATGGAAAGTGTTCTGCAGTTTTCTAGCTCTGCAGTTTATAAGATCACTTGCAGAAAACAGGCTAGCAAAATTGTTATAATTCTCTTCAATTTTTAATAGCTCTCTTGTGCTGTGGCTTTAATCTGTATGAAATTGTTAAAGCACTGAGTAAATAAAGCAGCTGTTACAGCTCAAGGAGCTACAATATGGCCACAACTTTCTGAAGAACATTCAATACTACTGCACAAAGTACATATATTCATTTAGAAAAATATAAGTTACTAGAGAATACAAAATTATAGTTCAAAAAAAGGCTCCTGGATTCTTATATGAGAAAATGTCAGTAGGTTATGGTATGTACAGTGTGGTATGGTGGTCAATTCATCAGAACCTGAAAAATGCACAATTCCTGGTTGTGTAGAGCTGGATGACTCCATATCTGTACATTTAAATACCATTTTTATACGTATTTATTTATTATAGCTAACATGTATCCGTGGTTATTTAAATGATTGTACAACTGCAGGCTATGACAGTTTGAACTTTCACATATTCTTTTAAATGCATCTGTGTTTACTTGACCAGCTGAAGAGTGCAGATAAGAAGATAAGAAATGCCAAAGCTGTGAGATAAAAATTCCTTTTTCTATATTTTCAAAATGCATTTGTTCTATTTCCCAGATGGTTTACAGGGGTGAGTTAACATGTTACAATATTAAAACTCAGTCTACTAAGCTGTTTTGAAAGTAAATTTAATTTTACATATAAGAGGACTTAAAGCAATCTGATTTTATTCTGTGCAAAGGAGGACGTCTCTATAAGTTTCAGTTGAATATTTACTCTTAAAAAGCACATGTACCTGATGCAGCAAATGCACATGTTGCTAAGGTCCTTGTCCTTTGCCATCATTTAGAAAAGAGGATTTCAAAATATTCCATCAAAGTTGACAAATCCTCTGAAAAAATACTGGAGGATTTTATATCTAAACATAAACTGACATATACTTTATGCAATTGTTTGCTTAAAAGCTGTGCATACTGTCTTTTCCTTAGATGGCATGGTTCTGGATAAATAAAGTCTGTGCAGATATCTTTGTAGGCCAAGAATCTGACTTGCCCAACTACTTTTGTAATCCTGAAATTATAAAGAAGAACACTTCAATCACCCAGGAACAGTAAAAGCAAGATTATATATCAGGGAAAGTATGTATTAGGGAAAAGCTAACACAGCTTTTGGTGCAGGGAAAGCTTTACATAGATACAGGGAAAGCTGTTGGAGCTCCCTAAAAGTATGTGTGAGTTTTGGGAAGCAATGATGCATAGATGAACTCTGTTTGGATTCCCTGATGGCTTTCAACAACATTCCTTGTAATGAATCTTAGAGCGCTCAGGTTTTAAAAAGACAGAAATGAAGATTGGCAACAGTTCAGAAAAGAGTGGTAAGTATGACCTAAAGTACTAAAAGGCTTCAGTATGAGGAATTGTGATTAGCCTGCAGCCTGGAAAAAAGATTATTGGGAAGGGAATATTGCAGTATTCTATACTGTTCACAAGTGAAGTGAACAGGAGAGGAGATGCCTCCTCCATGTATCTTCTAATGCAAGTACTAAGAATTAAATTAGTGGATGGCTGATTCAAAACAAATGGAAGAAACTTCTTCAAATAATGCAAATATGGACTGTGGAATTCCTCACTATAAGAATATAGATGTTACAGTTTAAAGGGGTTCAGAGGGCAGCCCAACAAATTCATGGAGGAGAAAAAAATTCCATGGAGACTTATAAAGCTCAAAGGTAATATACATCAGGATGACAGGATGAGGATGTCATTGAATCATAAAATTGTTAAGGTTACAAAAGACCCTCAAGATCATCGAGCCCAACCATTAACCCAGCACTGCCAAGTCCACCACTAGACCATGCACCTAAGTGCCACATCTACACATCATTAATCAGAGACTAGGGAAGTATACCAGACAGTCACCTGTGTACTGCTACATTGTTGAGGTACAATTTTCTCTGCCTGTGAATCCTCTCTTCACACGTCTATCAGGCTGTTTGCGTTCCTTAAATAATGATAAAGGTAACAGCAACAGCAATATTTCCATGGTAAGCTTTGTAACTGAGTCTATGATGAATTTTGGAGAAAAAAAAATGAGAGAAAGGAGTTTTATTAATGGCTTCCTAAGTGAGTTCCAACATGGACTCCTAATGGTTCTTTCCTTTCCACATGATCTAAATAGACCATCATTGCTGAGCAGCAAGTCAGATTTTTCTTGAAATCTTAATGCTCTGCAACTTCTAGAGATCACAGAGGTTACACGTACATGGGACAGCCTCAGGAAGTCCACTTATATAAAAGCAGAAAGTCTGCCCAAGGAAAAAGTCCATCTATGAAGCTCTGCATCTTCTGCATTGTGTCGTGTAAGAGGAGAAATTCCCAGGCTGAGTAAAAAGCAATAAAGCAGCTGTCCTACAATTTATGCTTAAGATTGTTAAAAGAAGAAATGTTGTTGATTTAACATACTTCTCTTAAATAAGATTTGCTGTATCACTGAATCCATCTTTTGTTTTATTGAGTACCAGATGCATATTCAATTATTCATGTAAGTATTGTAACCTAATATGTGATGACCGGAAATTATATTAAATAGTCTTAGACCGAGTGACATCTAATGTTTGATTAGAGATCTATTTATAGCCATTTTTATCTGCTAAAACTTTGGTCTTGGGTTTTGACCATATAAGAGAATCTTTCAAAACAGTATAGGTCAAATGTAATAAAATAATAGATAACAGACTATTATGGAAAAAGAAGTAATACTTTGAAACAAATAATAAGCTGGAGGATGGAATTTCTCACATATTCAAATGATAATCTCTTACTTCAGCAATGCATTTCTAAGGTGCCTAAGGGTAAAATATTTTCCCTACAAAAATGGCACCTACCAGTGATTTTGGTAACAGACAATTATAAACTTCTCTTTGTTTACTGACTAGGAGTGAAAATTTCCATGATGGTAGAGAAGTGGCTTGGTATATATCATTACATTTATATCATCCCAGGAATTTTGAATCCTTAGTAGCATTCCAAATAAAAGTTTATGAATGTCAACAATTAACATGAAGATTAAATGCTATTTTTTGCAGCAGGAATTATATAAATATGACCCAAGTGACTTGTTAAATAACAAAGCTTAACACTAGTTTTGAATAACCTTTTCCCAAAATATATAAAAAAGTAGCCTTGTCTCCCTTCAAGGAATATTTGGATAAATTTGTTTAACGTAATGACAAAATTGCCAACAGCAAGTGAAGTAGATTCAGGTCAGCACTTTAGGAATGGAAATTTTAAGTGCCATTTCCTAGCACATTAAGGGGACTTTTTTTTCAGAAGAAGAGAAGGAATTGTTTTAAAAATTATCATACTGTGCAGAAAGATGTTTCTTTTTTACTGTCTGCATTACATCTTGTTGAGACTAAATACAACCTAGCACTCAGTATGAAATATATCACAATACAGAAAATACAGATAGATTCCTGATTTGAATTAACAAGAGCTGTTACAGAAGTATCCTGTAATGTGTGCTCCTCCATTATTTTAATTAAGAAAATATACAGGAGGATCTTCACCATATGGAAGTAATTGGAATACATGCAGCAAGCACAGAGCAGGGCAGACATTTGTGTCACCTTGGCTCTCTGCTTTGCAGAGCTGGAGGACATCTGGGCACCTGCCCAGAAACACTACTGCTATTAATCATAGTAGAGTAAGAAATTACTTTGTGTTGAAACATGAGTATCCTGAAATATTCTTGGCAAGGATATTTCTCCATTATGAACTTGCTGTTAAGCTATTTGGAACACTTCTTACACATTTTTAAGGCTTTATTTATATAATTCACCTTTCGAATACATTGATTTAGAGAGGTTTCAGTAAACCAGCAAGTTCAGTTAGCAGTTTCTAACTGATCTGATTAAAATCTCAAAATCATTTAGGGCAAAAATAAATGGACTGTAGGGTTATCTGCTCTATTTCTATGATCAGAGGAGAGTCAGAGATGAAATTATAGAGTACCTGGGGTAACTACTGGAATCATAAGCACTTTCAATTACTTGGGAACTGCACTCATTGAAGAAAGCATTTTATAAAAACATCACAATATCAAATATTTGTGAAATCATCAAACCATTCCCACCACTTAGTAGTTCATCCAACTAAATTAGAAAGGTCAATCAGGGAAATCCAAACTGCTCTGCCTAGAATGACTAGAGCATCAAGAAACTCTCTTCTGAATGGTGTAAGAGTAACAGATTGCCTCAGGCACACTGGTGCTTCATCTTATGCTGACAACTGGCTAACGACAGTGCCTTGATCTGCATGAAAAAAACCCCAAAGAGGTTAGATATACCAACAGCTGAGCAGCTGCAGCATCCAACTCCTGTAACAGGTACGCCTATTCTTGTCAGACTTCACAGTTCTGCATTAGGTTTTCTTCATGAGAAGGTTTAAGCATAAAAGAGCAAAAAGTGGTTTCAAGGACAGGGGAAGGCTGGGCACCCAACTACTTCTCCTTCCAGTAGGAAAAGGGACAGACAGGATGCTGAGGCTTAACAGGTTGCAGTAAAATCCTTTGCACCTTCTTGATCTATTTCTTTCCATGTCTGAGCAAAAGAATTTTATATTGACTTTGTTTATTCCAAATGCAGCATAGGGGCACACGCTCCATCCTAAAGATCTGTGTACCCAGCAGCATTATCTAGTATCTCCTAATTTTATGTAATAAGGATATAAGTAATTACCTGTTGTTACATATCCCAGTTATTTCCAAAATCTTACTAAAAATTCGAGGACACATTTGAAACCTGAATGGTTTTATACTTTCCTCTGAGATAGATTTGTGTTGTCCTTTAATTATTTTAGGCTATTTGTTGCCTGACTGATGTTATTTTGATGTTACCTTTAAATAAAATTCCAGCTCACCTCCAACCATGCAATCCAGGTAGTAGAGTGGAAAAGAGGAGAGATGGAAGTCTCCTTTAACAAACGTCTTGAAGGTTATCATCTAACCAGAGCATACATAGGGTGATTCATACATATGCTCCTTTTCAGAGAACCAATTAACAAACTAGAGAAAAATTAGGTTGGATTTTTCTGTTCCATATGCAACTGGAGATGGAAGACACGGTTGTTTCTAGCAATTTTCATTCTACACTACAAACTCAAAGGCACTTATTCTGGCCACCTTTTCTTCTCTAAAATATACATGAATTACAACAGTTACCTCTCTTCTGTATTATGCTAAATATGGACAGTTGCAGCAATAGCAATATTTTGCATGGCTAGCCCAGAAACAGTAAGTGAAGCAAGGACAAAATGGTAGGATAAGAAAGTGTCAAAAAGCTGGAACTGAAGCTGAGCAGAACGTGAAACCTGATGATTTAGCAGAGGTTTTTTTCTGGGGTTATTTATTTATTTATATTCTTGATATATGTATCCCTCAAGCCAAAAAAAATGTTTTCTTACACAGACTCCTCACAAAACACAGGCTGCTGGGATCTCATGATTAGGTGTCCCTTAAGGAATGTTATTCCGTAATTCTCCACCTCCACTAACTATCCCAATCACCATGTTTACCACGACGACCTAGGTATCCAGGGAAAGTATGTGTTCCATGCACTGGCTGTAAATCATCTCTCTGAGCTGGGGAAGCTTTGGACCTTCCTCCCTTCAGCAAGCACAGGTGCCAGTGTTATGGGGGTAACCATCTTCACTGTGGCCAGAGTTGGGTACTTAATTTATTAACTAATGACAACAATAACAAACTATACACTTACAGAGCAGACATTTCACACGTTTTCAGGGCCTCAGGGCTGAGGAAATGCTTGCGCCTCCATGGCTCTCTGACTCCAGGCTGATGGCAGGACAAAGCTGATGGCTTCAAACGGAAAGATGGTGGGTTTAGATTAGATATTAGGAAGAAATTCTTCACTGTCAGTGTGGTGAGGCACTGGCACAGGTTTTCCTGAGAAGCTGTGGATGCCCCATCCCTGGAAGTGTTCAAGGCCAGGTTGGGAGAGCTTTGACCAACTCCCCCATGGCAGGGGGATTGGAACTAGATGATCTTTTAGATCCAGTGCAAACCATTCTGTGATTCTGTGAATCTAAGAGATAAAAACAAGACTTCTTGGAAGCTCTAGTTTTTAAGTGTCCTACTCCACCAAATCTGACACATAAACTGCTGTCAGTGCTAGGAACCAGAACACTCCAGTATCCAGACCAGCATCTACAAGCCTCTTGCCCCCTACATGTTCTCTCTGAACTACCATGTAAACAGTTTCACCTACCTGCTGTTGACTGTTTTGCTCTCAAGCTTTTTCCCACATTATACACACTGGAAAAATACTTTACCCTCTTGTGTCCTATATACATCCCACCTGCCAGTCACAGGACTGACTTCAACAGCCTTAGAGACCTAGGGCAATCCAGGCTGAGTAAAACACACTTTAAGTTCATACAGTAAAACTGTGAAGGAAAAAGTGATTATTGGTGGAACAAAGACCGAACAAAAAAGGAAGTGCGCAGGATAGTATCAGGCAGCAACTGAATTCATTTAAGTAATAAGTTTCAAAAGGAACACCTAGTTTTCTGTTTTTCTTTTGCTGTGTCAAAGTTTGGTCAGGCACAGTGGTGCTTGGCATCATGGATGGGCTCTGCTTCAGGCAGGTAACAGCACAGACGGTGCTTCAGGTGTGCAAAATACGGCACCAACAACTCAAAACATACCTAAATCCCTGTTAAGGTCTTTAGCAGGCTAGACAGGTCTGCTATGGACCACATGCATATAGTGCTATTTTGGAGCTCCTGCCCAAAACCACTCTGTTTAGCAACTAGAAGCTAAAGTAATAATTTGCTGTTGCAAAAAAAAAGGTAAATCTGGAAGAACAAACGTAACCACAAACAGTTCCAGTTTCACAAATGCCCAAAACTAAAAGAGCTCCTCTTGCTCCCACTGCAAACCCAGTGTTCTGCACACACACCAGAGCCCTGGGTGAGGTGCCCAGTGTGCTGTCAGGACCACCTTACACATCAACAGATCCCACGGATGACCTTACAGCTAACCAGAAGGACTTCAGGTGACAATTGCTCATCCCCAAAATCTCCTGCTTCACGTACTAAGATGGAAGTTTTCACTACAAAACCAAAATACCAAATTGACATTACCTTCAGATGTAAAATTTTAACAGCCAAGTTTTGATATACATTTTATTTCTAAAATCGTGGAACTGAAGAATATGCTATTTTTTCACAGCTTTCAGTTCACACTCCAAAGAGCAGCATACAACAGAAAAACTCAGGATTTAGATTTTTTTCAAATTTTTATTCAATAACGTGTTTGCAGAATATGAATAAACAAAAGCTTACATTAAATACTGTACAAAACATTAAAGATGCTGAGGAGACAGTCCCCAGGTATGCTCACTTACTCTATCCTCAGCCACCTGCACTGTAGCTCATAGAACAAAACAAAACATCTGAAGGTTTTCCTGGCTGCAACTAATTATGACACATGAAAACCGCAGCCCTTGACAGGCTCCTGCTCAACAGAATTTGGCAAGACAAAAGCAGCCAACTGTTTGTACTGCAATTAAAAAAACCCCAAAGTTTACAAATGAAAAATAATCAAGTGTAATAAATGTATTTCTCTTAAAAACAGACAAGTGCACAATCCTGAGGCACAGCTTTCAGAGGCCAAAAAAACGTGTTTTTCTGCTCCGGAAATGCACTTTGTGGGAAATGCTCTGTATCGATGACCTGTAGGCATTTACAAATCTCCAAAACCTTTCAGGAAAGAAAAGCAGATTACCACAGAAAGTTTCAACTACAGTGTCTGAGTAGAAGTCTTCAGAAAGATAAAGCAGCTTCAGACCACAACCATCAACAATCATTAAGCTCCTTTACAGTCCATCACTGAAAATTTTAGTACAGTTGTTATGAGGGCCTGGATTCCCCCTCTCTCCGATCAATGTTTTTATAAGGTGGTGTCAGTTTATGGGATATTTTTAAAGCTATAAAAGGCCAGCTTAGGGAGGAGGATCTTCTCCTCGAATAGCTTTGTACTTTGCCATGTCTTCTGGGAACACCTTTGTCAGTTCTTGAATTAACAGGCTTTTAAATTTCTGGAAAGAGAAGAAAATGTATATACATCATCTGAACAATTTATTTAGATTTCATCAAGCAATGTTATCTGATGAACAGAAATGTTTGTATACAACACAGCCTCACATTTCAGTGACCTAAGATAACAGTACCCAAAAAACTCTCAGAACCACACAAACACAGAAAATTATGCTTACAAAATCCACAGAAAATGCTCAAGTGAAATCCACTAGCAATGCACTAGGCAGACTAAAATGCTCTTAAATTCACAGAAACTAACTAGCATTTTCTCCTAAGAAATACTAAGAAGCTGGGCTTCTCCAGTAAACTCTGGTGCAGCAATATCTGCCTAATCTTATTAAGAAAAACTGATAAAGGATATGTCCTCTTGATCTGATATGGAACCCACTCCACCTTCAAAAAGAAACTCACACTTGGCTTAGAAATACATAATTCTTCCCACAACATTTACAAGCACAGAGCATATCAAAAGAAAGAGAAGCTTAGGGAATAGGGAGATATGCCTACACTGTGCAGTACAATTTGTCGTACTCCACACTAATCAAGTTCAGCCAAAGAACATCCTGAAACACAAACAGCCCTTTCTCAAAATTCACTAAGTTCCCTTCTCTGTGCTTTTCCGCAGTAGTTCCAGCAGTTAAACAGTATCAAAGAATGCTTAAGTTCATACTAGATGAAAGTACAAGCTCAGAAAACCCCAAACACTGGCATTTTCATTACTTTTATAAAGATTAAATCATGCTTACAGTGCATGTTTGACATTTTAACTCTCTAAGATCCATTCAAGACTGGAAAAATACCCCTTTTCTTTTGCTTATTTCTAAATTTACACACATCAGAATTACAGACCTGTAAAAAAACCCAAATAAAATATCCATATTGGTAATACAACTGTAACCAAAATAAAATCATAGTGACATCTGCATCCCCAACTGGGGAATGAACTACAGGTTTCCCTTCCTGAACAGGCAATATTAGTATCAACTAAGATTCATGGATGCAGAGCAATTTCTAATACAAATCATATAATAACAGAATCTAATAAAGGCACAAGTGAAAAATACCTACGTAATTACAGAAAAGTAATTATCAAATACTTATCAAATACATTATTGCATCAATAATTTTATTAATTCTAGTTTACCTTCATTGTGTCAATTTTTCCTTTTACTTGCTCATTTTTAGCCAAAGCTCGCTCCAGACACTCTTTAGTGTAGAGCTGAGGGTTGCGGCCTTGATCGATGTATCTGAAAATAGAAAAGATACTGCCTAAATGATCAAATTCCTACTAGGATGCTCTCTAATGTACAGCATTATTTACCTTACTTTTTCTTTCTACTACTATCTGAAATGCGCATTTAAAAAATCACAGTTTAACTCAGCCATTTCCAAAAGACAACCCAAGAAGGACGAGGCTATGGCCAGCAAACAGCTTCTTTAAAACTCTGTTTCCAGAAAACCTGGACAGCTTTGAAGAAAGTATTAAAAGCAAACAAAAATATGTATCTACTAGCTCCTCACAGGCAGGAAGTACAGATGAATGAAGAAAGATGGTCTTTTTCCATGCAACTGAAAGGGCAGTAACCATGAAGTAGCTTAGGACACGGTGAGTAATAAGCACAATAGAAATACAGCACCCGGCAATTCAAGGATGAGGAGGCACATACTATAGTAAAGAGTAAAAATCAACACAACTGTATCAGCGAACCTATGTGCATTTCTGCTTTGCAATACAAGGATCTGGCAAAGGGAAATTCCATCACTGAGTAAAGAAAACAACATTTAAGATTGTCACCACAAATCTACAGCTGGAGTGAAAGCCCAACTCAAAAAAGACCTGTACAGCCAGTAACACACTAGAATACAGCAGACCAGTGACATCTAGACTTACAAGACACACCAGTAAATTGTCAGCTACATCACTGAACTTCTCGTGTGTAGCTCTTCCTCTACCCTCATGATTTTTCTTTTAATGTTTTAATTCTCTGCCACTCCTGAAACTAAACACCTGAGTACTGGCTTTATTTTCACCTCCAACTTTAAATCTTGACTCTATTCCACTGTAAAAGTATACTTCCCAAATAAAAGCTTGCTTACTAAATTGGTGTCCCTGCCCATGACAGGGGGGTTGGAACTAGATGTTCTTTAAGGTCTCTTCCAACCTAACCCATTCTGTGATGTTATGAAATCACTAGATTCGGCAAAATCTGTGTTACTGCCCACATATGTAAAAGTCAACATGAGAAAAAAAAAAGAAAAAAAAAAGATCTGAAAGGCCAGGTTGGACGGGGCCCCGAGCAACTCATCTAGCAGGTGGCATCCCTGCCTGTGGGGGGGGTGTTGGAACTAGATGAGCTTTAAGGTCCCTTCCAATCCAAACCGTCTCGTGATTCTGTGAAAACACTTGTCTAATTTATCACTTCTCTTACCCTCTTCTGCCTGCTCATGTTCTCGCGAGGCATTCAGAAGGATCGGGCTTAAGAGACAAGCAGCCCACAGGGAGAATACTCAGGCTGCAAAAACACGCTACCTCGGGTCACCCGACAGCGGCAGCTCCCCTTCCAGGCGCAGCGCGACTTACTCAAAGACTTCCAAAGGCACGCTGATATCGTGAAGCTGCTGCCGGCATTTGTCGATATCCTGCAAGCCCGTCACCATGAAATTCCTGTTAGGCAGAAAAATGGGTCGTTGTTAGCCGACTGAGGGGACACTGCACGAGTGCGAGGCCAGGGACACGACACCCCAGCCAGGGAGAGCCTGCGGCTGGGGAGGGTGGGAGGGGAAAAGGCCCCGCGGCCCGGCCTGGCAACGGCCCCTCACAATTTCTGATTGAGCCCCGTCTGGCTGCTGGGCTGGAAGTCGCTGACGATGATGCCGAGCTGCCGGATGTTCTCCACGAACTTCTCCAGGTGCTCCTCCAGGGAGTCGAACTTCTCCGCCATTGCCATGGCCGCCGCTGCCCCACCCCGCCCTGCTTCCGGCCACCGGCGCATGCGCAGGGGGGAGGCGGGGAGGTGGCTGTGACCGCGCGCCTCCGGCACAAACCACGCCCCCTCTGGCACAAACCACGCCCTCTCTGGCACAAACCACGCCCCCTCTGGCACAAACCACGCCCTCTCTGGCACAAACCACGCCCTCTCTGGCACAGGCCACGCCTCCCCCCCCCCCCCTCAGGGCAGAGGTGGTGCCTGAGCAGCGTCGCGTCCGTCTGGGCGCGCTCGAAGCTGTGCTGTGTGTGCTGGTTCTGAGTGTTTTTGTAGTCTGTGTAGGAAACAGAAGCACGTTCTGCTTCATAATAAAAGCCTACACTGGAATCGTCTGGGTAGTGGCAAAATGTAGAAACGCAGGATCGCAGATCGGTTTGGGTTGCAAGAGACCTTGAAAATCATGTAGTTCCAACCCCTCTGCCGCGGGCAGGAACACCTCCCACCAGACCAGGTTGCTCAAAGCTCCATCCAGCCTGGCCTTGAACACTTGCCAGGGGTGGGACATCCACAGGTTCTCTGGGCAACCTGTTCCTGTGCCTCACCACCCTCACAGTGAAGAATTTCTTCATAATACCCAATCTCAATCCATCCTCTTTCAGTTTGAACCCGTTACTCCTTGTCCTATCTCATATCAGTTTGTAGTAAGTAATCTAGCTGTCATTTATCCCTGTGGAAAGGTTATTTGACATGCTTAAGATCCCATGGCACTTCACAATAACTGTATCTTTTATGAATAGCTTGTTTCCAGCATGCCTGTTTTTTGGTTGAATCTGAGCAGATCAGTCCAGTAATGTCAGGAGATAACTCGTCCAGCTCTGGAGTTCCCAGCACAGGAAGGATATAGACCTGTTGGAGCGAGTCCAGAGGAGGGCCACCAAGGTCATAAGACTCATGGAGCACCTCTCCTATGAGGAAAGGCTGAGATAATTGGGATTGTTCAGCCTGGAAAAGAGAAGGCTTTGGGGTGACCTAACTGCACCCTTCCAGTTCCTGAAGAGGCCTATAAGGAAGAGGGAGAGGGACTTTTTAAAAGGTAATGGCTTTGAATTGAAAGAGGAGCGATTTAGATCAGATATAGGGAAAAATTCTTTACTGGGAGAGTGGCACTGGAGGTTGCCCAGAGAAGCTGTGGATGTCCCAGCCCTGGAAGTGTTCAAGGCCAGGCTGGATGGGGCTTTGAGCAACCTGGTCTCGTGGAAGGTGTCCCTGCCCATGGCAGGGGAGTTGGAACTAGATGATCTTTAAAGTCCCTTCCAACCTAAATCATTCTATGAATCTATGATTCTATGATGATGGTTTGATTCACAATGAAGGGTTTAAATGAACGTTTGAATCAAATATGGACTAACTAGAACAGATATTCTAATCAATCAACAGATTTAATGTATTTTATGCATTTTGTAGCTATAACTTGCAGCCGTTTCTGTTCCACAGTGAGAACCATCAAAATCAGCAGTTCCTTATTTCTTGGATGTATCTTTTTTTTCCATTTATGGTATCAATAACAACACCACCACCCTCAAGTGGTCAGTTTCTGTTCTGGGTTACCATGCTAGATCAGTAGCAGAAAGTTGGGTCTTTGAAAAATATAAACCACTATTTAGGAGTTCATAAGATTAAGTGTGCAAAAAAGTATGCCTGAAATTAAAAAGCAAGTGACTGTAAAGAGCACTGAATATTAAAGAAGATATAGTACTCTGCAAATGTGAAATAAAAAAACAATCCTAGGATGCAGAAATCAATTTATCAAATCTAGGCCTTGACAATATTGTCATCCTGTTAATGAATTTTGTTAGATAAATGTATGCAGTGCTTTTAAGGTTAAGGATTGCTATAAATATATTACCAGTTGTTAATTTTTTCTCGTGATCACCAACTTGGGCAGTGTTTTCATGTTCTGGGGATAAAAAGTAAAAAAGTGAAACCTGTATTTCAATATGAGAGAGAGAGAAAGAAAGAAAGAGAGAAAGAAAGAAAAGTCCGACCAATAAATGAATTGATCAATAGGTACATAGAGACAGAAAGATTTAGAAAGAAAATGTCATAGCTCATGATGTAAATAACCATATTGCACTCAAACCCTCATTTCCATACAGAGAGTGGGCAATTACTAGCTTGTAAGCTGGACATCTGCACTAGCAGTTAAGCAGGGTTTGTGATAAAGGATGGAATGAGAGACCATATGGATCAATATGACCCATTTGGGAAGAGCAGCACAGATTACATAAAAGAAAATCCTATTTTGCAAACCTCTAATGAGTTTTTCGAGGGGTCAGCAAGCATGTAGATAAGAGCCATCTAAATGATACAATCTACTTGATTTTCCATCAGCTTTTAGTGAAATCCTTGACCAAAATCTTTTAAGGAACTGTCCTGGTTTTAGCTAGGGAAGAGTTAATTTCTTCTCTGTAGCTGTTACAGTGCTGTGTTTTGGATTTGGAATGAGAACGGTGTTGATAACACACTGATGTGTTGGAGTTTTTGCTAAGTTGTGTTTATCCTAAGTCAAGGACTTTTTTTCTTGTCTCATGCTCTGTCAGGGGGAGAGATCATAGCTGGGACAGGTGACCCAAACTGACCAAAGGGATATTCCACACTATAGAATGTCATGCCTGGTATATAAACTGGGGGGAGTTACCCAGAAGCACGGCCAGTCTGGGTTTGGGAAGGGGGTCTGGCATCGTTCAGCAGGGGGTGAGCAATTGCATTGTGCATCACTTCTTGTTTCCTTTTTATTATCATCATTATTATTTACCATTACTATTGTATTTTACTTTATTTTCAATTATTAAACTGTTCTTAACATACAAGTTTTACCTTGATTCTCCTCCCCAGGGAAGGGAGGAGGGGGAGTTGAGTGAGTGGCTGCATGGTGCTTAATTTCCATCTGTGCTTAAACCACGACAGGAACTAAAGCAATGGAATAAGGGGAGAAGTCTTTGACTAAATAAAGAACTGAAGGCCAGATAGGAAATGCAGGATAGGAGTAAACATTTAATTCTTTCAGGGGAGAATTGATCCCAGAGGAGTTCAACAGGGAACTAGGCTGAAAATTGTGCCATTTAATATGTTCACAGATGACCCAGAAAAAAGATCAGATGGTACAATGAGAAAACTGGCTTCTGAGAAAGTTATTTGGCAGACTAAAGATGAATACAGGTTATAGGAAATTGTAGAAGGACCTAAAAAGGCTTTAAGACAGATCGTGTAAAGCAATGCACATAGCGAGCAAAAACCTCCTAGTTTCACATGAAGATTCGAGACCTCTTGACCGTTCCCATACAGGAGCAAGGCTTGAGGATCGCAACAGAAAGTTCTGTGAAAACATCAGCTCAGAGCTCAGCAGTGATCAGAAGTCCTGTGGAGAGTTAGGAATGGTTAGGAAAAGAATGCGAGAACAAAGCAGAAAATGTCATTGTGCTACCGCATAAATCCACAGTTTGCCCCAGCCTTGAGTACTGCATGCACTTCGGGTTCCCTGGAGGAGACCTGGAAAGGAGTCAGAGCAGGGCTGCCAAGATGGCTGTAGATATGAAATGGCTTCTGTAATAGGAAAGCATGAACCGACAGGGACTCTTCAGCTTGAGAGAGAGCCCACGGCCAATATTTTACTGGATCTACAAAGCCGTGAGTGCTCTGGAGTCTAAATTGTCTTTCAGCACAAAAACTAGGGGCCATCAAATTAAAGACAAGAAGAGAAAGCTTCAAAACATGCAAAAAGCAGTGACCTTTGTCATGCAAAGTTCATTGGCCTTGTAGGAGTATTTGCCAATGGATATAGCGAAAGCTTAGCTGGGATGAAGGGAAAATGGGACAAATGCTTGGTAGGCAGAGAGAGGTATGTAAACCACACCTGGCTCAGGAAATTCCATGAACCAAAGGTAGCTCAAGGCCAGTAGGGTAGTCAGGAGAGGTCTTATAGATGTTTTTCCTGTCTTTGCTCTTCAGCATTTGCTTCTGGTTACTTCTAAGCAGGAGCCATCTGAATCTGGGGGGTTACTGCTATGAGGTCCTGCCTGCCTGGAACATCAAAGGATGGCCTGTGCTGTGTAGGATGCAGACAGATTGCATAGTGGTTTCTTATCAAGCGGAGCATAAGAAGGTTGATTTGAGACTGTTTAAACAGCCTTCAGGTCTGGAAAAAGATCAACTCACTGTTTTCTTATTTAGTGGTATATATACTCCAGATAAATGACTTGTGTTTAAGATTCATTGCTGAAAGTGCTGATACAATCAACTTCTCAGAAATACAAAAAGTGACAAATAATTAATCTGTTTGTCCATCTCTAGAATTGTGACTCTCCTCTGAGCTCCTGTATTCTACTGCTAGCCAGTAAAGTGGAGGAAAATGAGTAAAGAAAGCAAAACACATCAAGTTCCAGTCACTCATGTTTTCCCTCCTTCTGTCTCTCTCACTTTTCTTCTGCATGATTGTATCTAATGCACCGATCACTTCTTCCTCATTCTGCAGACCAAGAAATGGAGGTTGAAATTTTAGACCATTAACTGAGAGCATCACCTACCTAAGAATTCCATTTTGGGAGCCATCTACCCTTCACTGTTTTGATTACAACAGGTAATAAGCAGAAGAGAAGCAGGGGAGATAGATGTGAAGAGCACAGACGATACCATTTACTTGCTCTTGATATGTCAGGCTTATGGTATTTTTGTTTAGAATGTTTTTCAACTGACTCAGAAGCATGTGGTATTTTCGCATTTTACTGCACAAAAATAATGTGATACAATAAACAATTTTTTAAAGTCAATTATGCAGCTGAATAAGAGCTGTAATTACAGTTTCCATACAGATTTGGTGTTTAGTAATATGCTCATTAATGACTTGAAATAATACGTCTTACCACAAGTTAGCAGGATGATGCATTTATGCATCATGGTTGGATCTCAATCTCATTGAAATCATCTAAATTTATTTATCTAAGAAGTAGCAGGATCAGAATTTTGTTCATAAGACAGTTTTTGGTCTTCTAAGTCCTGCAGATGTGGGGATTTTCTGGGACCTGATCCAAAGATAACTGAGACCCATGAGACTCTTTCTATTGATGGCAGAGGACATTGGATGACAGTCTGTTCTCACAACGCTGGAGGTCAGCAACACAGCGAAGGACTTACATATATGTTTCAGGACAGGAATATTATTACCACAGTGTAATGATAATTCATCTAGATCTGCAATACTGAAAACTTTTATTTCATAGTACCTTTATTATCCCATAAAGAATTGATTCTTAATTTTGTTTTTCAAAAATATGCTGAGAAATCAGTAGAATTATCTAGGGTTTTTTGCGCTCCATTTATGTTGCAGTTTTTCAGACTCAGTTTATGTTGCATCCATATTGCTGCCATATGTCATTTAAAGCAAAATTAAGATCTATTCTTCTGAAGCACAGAGTTGCTTTTAATATTTGTCAAGCAGCTTCACGTGATTTTCTTTTTCACAGGTGTGAGAAATACATATATATATATTACTTTTAGAAAAATACTCTTCTGATTATACAATACTAACAAGTAAGGCTGATTTGCCTATTGCTGTGGTTTTTGTTGGGTTTTTTCAATTTTTTTTTCCCTGTAGCTCAGAATAACTAGGGCCCTGCATTTAAAACTAGTACTTTTTTTCATTACCAAAAATGTAGGAAAGAAGGCATAGGAATATCCCAGGCAGTAACATTTACTAAGACTCCCAGACCACATGTGTGGTAGCAAATGAAAGGACTTGGGACCATTTTCCAGCACTGAGTCCAGCTGGCATGGAGCAGCCCTTATTTGTATTCCAGGTCCTGAAAGGTACCTTAAAGCAATTCTGGAAGAATATGGGTGGTCCGGATAAAAAAGCTGGCTGGGTACCTTTGTCACTGTTAAACTGTGGATACCTGTGCTCCTGTGTTTGTGTCCTTCCCTGTCACTTCTCATTCTTATAAGGTAGATCTATTACTCATGATATACAAGAAAAATGAAGTAATGGCCACATGGGCTCAAAACAGGACAAATCAGAAAATAAGAAGAATTACTTAGCATTCAGGGTTATGCCCCTGAAAAGCATTTAAATAAGCAAGTTGTGCAGAGCCCTGGTCACAGCTGGTATGGAGTTACTGGCACTGCTGACTTTGGCCTAGAGTATCATAGAAGGATAGAATAGAGAAAAGGACAGAATGGTTTGGGTTGGAAGGAATCTTAAAGACCATCTAGTTCCAACCCCCCTGCCATGGGTAGAGACAACTTTCACTAAAGCAGGTTGCACAAAGTCCCATCCAACCTGGCCTTGAACACTTCCAGGGATGGGGCATCTACAGCTTCTCTGGGCAACCGGTTCCAGTGTCTTATCACACTCACAGTGAAGAATTTCTTCCTAACACGTAATCTGATTCTCTCCTCTTTTCAATTAAAACCATTCCCCTTTGTCCTATCATTATCTGTCTGTGTAAAAATGTTGCTCTCCCTCTTTTTTACAGTCCTGGGCTTTATGTGGATATCCTGTAGGAGAGGCTTGAATCAACGAGCACAACAGGATTCATGCTGATCAACACAAAGTGTCTCATGTTCAGCAGAACTGCCCACAAGCTACCTCTAGTTCAAACTGGGACTACCAGGTCTTCCAAGCTATTTCTGAACTGCCCAGGTTCAAACCAATAATGGTGTATGAATGAGTGGGCAACTGTAGGCTCTGGGTGACTTCAGAACACGGTGGGGCAAAAGGCTTGAGTATATGGCTACTTCAGTCCATCCTGTCACATGGACTCTTTGGACACAGTCCTAGCCAGTTGGCTGTCTGGCATATCTTATCATGTCAGTAGGCATTCCTTCCTGAAAGGCACCATGAAACAGGCAGGCAGTGAGCTAAAGACTGTCTTTCTACTATTATAGGCGGGAGGAGTTCAAGTAATTCTTTAATTTTAAACTTACTCTTCACACTCTTATGTGTTGATATCCCACTCTCTTTACATTCTGCTTGCATCACTGGGAAAGACACTTTACTGTTCATGTCCAGCATCCAGTCTTTAAATAGGTTTTATTTACAGAAGTTGCCTGAGGAACACTCTAATTTATAGCTATCGATTCTTTCCACACCTCTGTCTATCTGATGAAGTGCTTTATTGTCCAGTTAGTTTTGTTCTCAGATATCTATTTAATCAAATAATTGAATCATCTCCCAGGTTTCTATATGATAAATTAAACACAGTTGAATTCTTTACACCATTTTCTTTAATGAATTTCAGCTTTTTAGTGTTTCTGTTTTTTCAATATCAGCAGAGGTATTGGTCTCTGCAGAGGTATTGGCCCCTGTTCACCCATGCCTTGTGCTGCTCCTTCCCATTTATGCACTGCAGGACTGCAAAATTCCTACACATGAGAAGATTCCATGGGAAGCTTGTGATGATCTTGTACATTGTGACCACTAATTTCCTTTAGAGTTTCCCTCTACAGGGAATATAGTCTGCAGTTACAGGAACTTGTATGATTTGCTCCTAGTAAGATGACTTTGCAATTTGTTTTTATTAAAATGTATTTATTTCACAAACACAACTATTCAATTTAGTTTGCCTCCACACTATTTGTCACTTTGCTGGCCTTTCTGTGTGCTCTTTTTTTTATTTGCAATTTCTTAATTTACCTCCAGATCATCAATACAACTATTAAATTATGGCAGTAGCAGTCCCCTGGGCACTCTACTGGCAATATTGCCAAATAAAGTCCTACTTGGGAGCAGATCACCTTGTCTGTCACACTGCTCCCAAAACTGATTTTGGATTGATTGGACCAGCCTAATGTGAGGCAAATTCCAAGTGAAGTCTGGCATAAGGGATTGCTCCAGGGTCCTCTTTTTACAAACTGTATGGATGAGTTTGTGTCAGATTTGCCTTGTTCAGGCCACTAGTCCAACGCTATCACAACCAGCATCATGTCCCTATAAGTCTCCACAAGCCCTGGCTCAGGCTATACCATCTACATCCTTGTCATCATATCATTAAAACACTATTTTCAGGTCCTTCAGTGTCCCTGACTTTCTTTAATTAGTAGCACAGGCTCCTCCTTTCAAAAGCTAGAACAGGAAAAGCCCTCTCTCACAACGATCACCTCACAGACCGCATAGCTTGGCTCTTCTCTGTTTCTTTTGCCTCCTTTCTGCTCCCCAGCACAGGTCTTCAGACAAAACCTCAGAGCACCACTCTGGGGAATGCCAGCTGGCCCTCCTGACCCAGCAGTTCTTCTGGGATGTGGTTTCCCTAAGCTCAGGAAAAACACCTCTGGAACAAAATGTGAGATGGAGGTGTCACAAGAAAATCCATATGAGCAACAGTTCACCGTGGTGTGTCGTGGCTGGGGACCTGTGTATCTTCCTTGATTCCCACCTTGGCAGGCATCTACTGTCTGCCAGAGGGTGGAGAAACAGAAGACACTGCGTGTCCTAGGGACCATGACACAGAAGACTGATCATGCACAGGTAGGGAACAGCCTGCCCTGGTGCCAGCAAAAGGCTGATGGAAGAGGAAGGGACCATCTGTTCTCAGAACAGGAGGAAATCAAATAAGATAAACTGATTCAGGAAATGTTTGGTTCCCTGCCTGCCCAAGGCCCTGGTGCTACTGGGTTGACAGCAGGCCTTCCACTCTCTGTCTTCCCTTGGCCACCAGAACCACAGTGTCAGACCTGCTTACAGCCTCCTTGGATGAGTACCACAGGTAAAGGGATAAGTCCTTGGCCAAGCCTCATGAGACATAAAAATAAACACACCTCTGAAAATAAACACACCTCTGCTTCCAGTTTTCACATATTTTTTTGCTTTTGCATTTCATTTACAAATGCCACCACTGGCTCAGAGTCCAAGAATATATATGAATCTTGTGGCAAGATTTTTAAGGTTGGGTACAGGTAAATGAAGACCCAGTTTAAACCACTATCTGCCTGTGACTGACTATATGCCATGAAGGTGACATAAACACCCTGCACTTGGCAACCCTCCTCCCCATTGCAAAATATCTGTGTTTGGCAGCAGGTGAGAGGAGACCGAGCTGGGGAGCTGGTAGAGAGGCTGAGACTTGGGAGAAGGAAAGAAGGGATCTTCAGAGTGCAGCCCCTTTTCTCCTTCCCCTGATCTCCTGTGGTTGCAGTGAGAATGACGTTTGAACATCCAGCTCACCCATGGATTCACAAGGGTGCTGGATCTGCCCTGTCCCTCCCGGATCTCCTATTGAGCCAACCAACCACTAAACCAAGTCTCTAAATGCCACATCTGCACAAAATACAGCGTTTTTGCCATAGTCCAAAATGTACTTTGGACTAGAGCAATGTGTCTGTAACTTTCTGTAGATATGACTTCCTTCATGCCCATCTGTCTCCAACTTCTTTGAGTAAGCTATGTATTCATCTCTCCAGTCAAGAACCGGGGAACTACCAGCTGGTGGCAGCAGCAGCTTCTCCAAGATCAGGTTGTGAGGACTTGATCTCAGTTCCTGGTGACACTGGTACACAGTACACAAATACACACTCTCACTTTTAAAAAACTAAGCCATTGTCAGTAATCTTGCAACTAATCTATTTTTAAAAGAATTTAGCTTCTCTAATCCTTTGTCACCCCTTTTGAATTTTTTGCATAGTAGTTTGGGATTTATACTTGGCATTGCAAAACAGAAATCTAAAACATTTCTCTTACTGTTGTGATGGCAAGGCTGACATTAAGATTTTAAGATAAAGGAGGAAGAGTTCATTACCCGTAAATGTTTTGCAACTGACCTTTCTTATGGCTGTGTGCTGTAAAGAAGATGAGAGAATACAGTGGGAACATGAAGGTAAAGGATTGACCAGAGTCAAAAAAAAAGTGTTAAGCAGGCATCAAAGATGAGTGTGTGTTGTTCTGGGATCCAAATGTGATCTTATTATCATCTTATACAAAGTTTCTAATACTTCCCCATCTTCACTAAAAACACCTCACTTAGTGCCATCTTCAGTCACATCAGCCTGTTCTTTTAAAGCTGCATCACTCTGACAGCACATGGGTTTTACCCACGTTGTTCTTTCTTTGTCGCTTCTTTGCTTCTCCAGATTTATGTAAAAACTCATTACCACTGGCCCCTCAGTACATTACTTTGGACTTTGTACCACTGAACTTTATCCTGTTCCTGTCACTTCAGGTGAGCAAGAGGTCTGCGATGCAGTTTTAAAACTTCAGAAGCCAAAAATTATTTGATGGCATATAAGGTATTGGAGGCTAAGTTATTGAAATTCCAGCATTCTGCCTTTAAGGTTTAACTAAAGTTGGTCTCCCTGCGTTAATTTTGTGTGGATCACATTGACATCCCTCTGTCAATGAGATGATCTACAGTGCCTTTGCTGAGCCAGGGGTTCATCTGGCACTCTGAGTGGGTAATAACAGACATTTGTGTGTTACTTTGGTGCTGTGCACCACAGTACTGGAGTACCTGGAGTGCTGGTTTCAAGCTCAGCCACTGGGCACTGACAAATGAAACAGGTCTGGAAGCAGTCCTCAGCTTCATGTGGACTGCAGCTGAGGTAGGACACCACTCAGACTCTCCCTGGGGTAAAAAGCCACCTATGATGAGCAGGATGCTCTGTAAAAAAAGGGGTACCTAGGGCTCAGATGCATATTCTTGCCCCCAGTTAAAAGCAGGAGAGCTGTAAGGCCTCACCAATGGCCCTGGCTCTCTGGTTATATGTGGGAGCCTAGAAAAGTTCATGATCTCAGACCCTGTAAAATTTCTAGACAGAAAATTCCGAGAGTCACACAAACAAAAATTTTTGCATCCAGAGTACAGGGCCCATCCTATAGTTACCATTCCTCCAACCATTCCATGGGATAGAGCTTCCTCACTGAGCAACTACAGAATGACTTTAAAGGTGATATTGTAGGATAAAAATGTGGCCAGAGAATGCCAAGGCTAAAAGTGGAACAAGATAAAGGATGCATTGTACCTCTATTTTGCGAGAAATTTATAAGTGATTCTGCTCTTTGCAGTACTGGTCCCATCTTGCATTTGTGTATGAGTGCAATAATTTAAAAATACCTTTGTGTTTATGAGATGGTCACATCTGACACAGAGTTTCGTGGTTCAGGATTCCTGGAAGCAAATCTCTTTTAGTCAGTAAGTAGCAATACATGAAGGTGAACACCATAAAAAGCTTCTCTTGAGCATTTCCAGTGACGTGCAAACTTAAAAATCACAGAATGGTTTGGATTGGAAGAAACCTTGAACATCATCTAGATATAACCCCCTGCTATGGGCAGGAACACATCCCACTAGACCAGGTTGCTCATACCCAGTGCTGAAGAGACTCTGACTGCTGCTTCAGTTAGACAAAAGGGGTTACTCAGTAAAAAGAAAAGAAAAACAAGGACATTAATAACATCCAATGGAGAGTTAATTGAAACATGCTCTTTGAAAGGAAAAGAAGCAGATAAAATCTGCCAAGTTGTGCAGCACCTGAATTAGTGAAGGTCCTAGAAAAGATGGCAGCAGCTCACTGGATGGAGTGCCAGCTGAAAGTTCAGAACCTACTGGTAGTGCCAGTCGGACAACCATATTCTCCAGCGATATTGTTTACCTTGCTCATTCCCGAAAGCTATCACTGTGATATAATGGCTATTCATTTACCTCATTAATTCATTTACCCAGGTATCCTTTGCATTTACATGGGATTAGTATGTCTGTTGAGCGGCGGTCACCTCAAGAATTTTGTTTATCTAAGTCAGTGAAAGAGATTAGAATTGCCATACAGAATTCCGACGCAGAGAAGAAGGCAACTGTGGAGGATGTGTCAACAGGAACACAGGAACCACATGTGCACCTCTATAGGTTTGAATGTTCCAGGAATGAACATTTTTGTGTCTGTCTTCATTCTTGCTGTTTGTTGCTGAGAATGCCTTTCCTCAGAATATTCTTTTAAAAATAAATGATGCTGTCACTTTGGAGTATGAAAGGAGGCAGAAAAAAAGGAATAATCAAATGTGCCCAGTGAGATACTAGTAAGCATTGGGACACTCAGACAGGCTAAGAAGGGAGAGATTAATAAAAAACTTGCTTGCTGAAAAGGTGTGTATTTGCAGATTTTGCAAAGACTTAGCTAAATAAAACTTAATTTGATTCTAGGAAGGAGCATGCTGTGTCCCATGCTATAAATGAAACCAATGAATCCTGCCAAGCTGACTTAGGTATATAACTTTTTTTAAAAGTTCCAGGCCTAGAGGCTGGCCTATCCCTGAGTATATCAGCAAGACACATAAACCTCAAGATTTTAATGCCACCTATAACAATCTATCTTCAGACCTGCAGAGGAAGGCACAAAAAGAGCAGTAGAGGACAAGTCATGCATCAGGAAGAATAAAATAAAATCTTTCCCAACTCCAGTGAAAGCCCTGAGGCATGGAATTATTATAAGTATAATGCAAATTGACAGTGATCTAATCTATTTTCTCACACATTGGGGGATACTGACACATCAGATACCCAGGGATTCATACTATAAACTTAATTTTCTATCTTCAGGCATTTTCCTGCTCTATTATGTTGTACAATTATGTCAATAAAGTTCTCAGGCTCCATCCTACAAGACTGCAAGCTACTCCTTCCAGTGCTTGGGAGAGTATTTGAGGTCTTCATTCATCATATAACTGGAAACCTTTAGACTTCCAGTGCAGATGTATTCAGAAATACTCACTGTACTGCCATTTGATCATGTGATGAAGTCAATATTCCTCTCTGACATTTACTTCTCAAATATATTTATAAAGTCTTATCACAGCCCTGCTCAGTCTTTGCTGGGCTATACTAAACAAGACAAGATCTTCTAATTCTCCTGTGAAGATATGACTTTTGTTCCCCTAATCATGCTAGAAATGCTTCTTCGCACTTGTTCAATTTAAGTAATAGTTTCTACCCACTCAGACCCTAAAATTCTGCTGCATTTAAGTGGAAGTAAACAATACACATATGAACTTTTTGCTGAGCCCCAGGTAACTCCTTTTTTGCAAACTCAGTAAAAACAAGAAAATCACTGGCCAGTATTATCCTTCTAGAAATAACCCCCACCTTCCTGGTAGGCCCAAACAATACCAAATTGGTACTGCAGTGGGAGTTCAGAGTTCTGAATCTCCAGCTAGTGGCAGATGCTTCTCTAACACAAAAAGAGTGTGAGATATTCTTCATCAGCTGCACCCTGCTCCATGTGGAGCTGAAGGCTGCTGCTGGACTTGAGCTTTGAATGCTGTTCTGTGTCACTAATAAGTGGCTGAGCCTGAAAGCGACTCTCCAGCCGAAAATGTAGGAAAAATATTTGCAAGAGGTCAGTCTGTTTTTCATACCCAGATGCCTTCCTGATTTGAAAGTCATTGCATCACTCTAGGATGTCTTAATGCACTGTAAGTGGGTCAACCAGTCCTGCTCCAAGGCAAGGACAGGAGAGCTGAGGAAGCCCGGGTATGAAAAAGAAGAGTTGACTCCATCACTTCAGATTTTTAACCCTGCACACAGTATGGACACAGATTGTGCCAGATTTCACTGCTTCCAACACCACTAGAGCAGTCCCTGTCAGAACACAGCAGAACACTGTTTGGTCAGACACACTTATCACACCTTCCACGTCACTGAAACAGCTTTCTCATCAGTTCCATCATTAATCTTGTACCATTTCACAGAGCAATGGCACAAGGCCACAGAGGGGCTGCTTGGCTCTGGTCTCCCTTGGCAGAGACCTTGTTCTTTTTTTATGGCTTCACCACTGGGTAGATACTCAGTTATATGAGACAGGTAAATAACTTCCATAATGTTAAATTAACGATCACAGCTCCTGCTGCCACCTGCCACAGGAGCGCCATGCAGAGACCTTTCAGTTTAAAACATTAATGTAGGCAACACAAAGGCTCAAGTTGCTAGCTGGCATTCTGGTTCAGTTCAGCATACATGCCCCACCACCCTGCCTTATGCTAGGTATTCATCCAGGGATGACCACTGAATGCCTTCTTCCCCTGGGCAGTCCATGGGGATTGAAGCTGCAGGTGAAGTTTCTGTGACTTCCAGCTTTTGCACCAGGGCAGAAGCAGCCTCCCAGTCATCACATTTCTCTGTGCCCTGCTTCATCTGCTAATGACAAATTTCCTTGTGTGCCTCAGCCTCTCTCCCTGCAAGTCTTGCTGGAGTCCTTTACCCAGTGAAGCACAGATTACTTGTCTCCTGGAAGTGTTACACACCATGAAATGTCTGGGTGCAGTTTGTCTGCACTCCAGAAATTTCCCAGCTCCATGGATGTGCCATCAGTAGTTCAGGGGAATAGTTCAGTGTGTCTGGCACCCCAGAAGGCTGCTAGGGGAAGGCTTGGACACACTTTCCAATATCTTGTAAACTGCAGGTTCCTCAACTGCTCGGGCAAAAGTATGAGGTAGGAGGTGAACGTGGGATGGACAGAACACTCCCTGACACTTCAGCCCACACCCACTTCAGATTCCCCAGGACATCTGACCTCCCGCAAAACACTCTGTCAACAGTATTTCACATGCAGATCTTCTCAGGATAGGAAATTTAGCAAACACTTCCTGCAACAGACCCAGGTATCTGCACTCGGGGAAGGATCAAAGCAACCCCAGTTATCTCACTGACAGGCAGTTGGACCAGGAAGGTCAAGAGCATGGAGAGCAAGAGGAAACAAGGACAGCGTTGTGGCACCTGGCCTCCCAGGGCCATTACTGACAGGTCACAGCTCTTTCAAAGCAAGCTAATGAAGTACGTGGGTCAACTCTGCCAGTGTCTCCTGACTTTGCTCTATGGAGTCTTGTGGGAGCAATGGGGCCTCCACCTCCAGATCTTCCAACAGGAAAGGTGTTACAGAATATAATGCCGCTATATGCACACATTGCCTATTGCTTTACATTCTCCACACAACAGACGTAATCCCATTTTGGGTCCTGCCTTCACTATTCCCCAATTCAAAGCATTTATTGTACTTTTTTTTTTCTCTTCAAGTCTCTGACGGTAAAGAAGGTGGTGGGGACAGAGATTTTGGGAATCAGCTGTTGCTTCCTATGCTACACAGAGTCCCACAAAGACAGACCTACCTGGCCTGGAGGTGAGCAGGTGTGAGAGGGATGGGATATATATACCTGCTGTGCTGAAGAAACCCAGATTGTCACATCATTCCCAACACAACAAATACCAAAATTTGCACACACACACATATATACATGCATGTTATGTACTTACAACTATTTTCCAACTGTGTTTATATATAGATTTTTCATGGAATCATCATTGAATGGTTTGGGTTGGAAGGGAATCTTGAAGATCATCTAGTTCAAAGCCCCTTGGTATGGGCAGGGACATCTTCAACTAGAACAGGTTGCTCAGAGCCAACCCAGTCTTGAACACTTCCAGGGATGGGGCATCCACAACTTCCCTGGGTAACCTGTTCCAGTGCCTCAACACCTCTATAGTAAAGGTTTTTTTCCTAATACCTTATCTAAGCCTACTCTCTTTCTATCTGAACATATACCCTCTTGTCCTGTCACTACACTCTCTCATAAACAGTCTTGCCCCATCTCTTCTGTAAGTTCCCTTTTATAGATAAGTTCCCATTTCTATAGGCAGATGCTTTACATATGTGATTAGATCTGTTTAGGTGTGTAGGTGTGAACACACATACGCTGATGCACTTAAATGCCACATGACCATAGAGAGCTGTTATGTCTCTGCATTACGTGCGGGCTCTGTCCATGTGCACACACGTGCACTGAGCTACCAGGGTATCATTTCCCGGGCTTGCGAGCGACGCCACGCACACACACAAACACACATACGATACATACGTGTGCAACACCTGCCCACGCACCCGCGGGTCCCTCCCGGCGCCCCTCCCCGCCGTCGCCGCCCCCGGCCCGCCCGGCCGGCGGGGCCGCTGCCGCAGCGCGGGGCGGAGCGGGACGCTGCCCGCGCTGCCCGCCGGCCGCCGCCCCGCCGAGCCCCGCAGCGGCGGTGCCGCCAGGCGCGCAGGCGGCGCGGCGAGGCTGCGGCGGCGCTGCCCGGGCGAGCGGCCCCGCTCCCCGAACAAAGGGCCGGGCGCGCTGCGGGCCGGCGCGGGCACAGCAGGGGCTGCGCGGGCGGGCTCCCAATCCCGCCGCCGCCCGCCCAGGGGGGAGGCGCCCGGCGCGGCGCGGGGCCCGGCCCGCCGGGAGCCGCCGGGGATTGGCTCGGCCGGGCGCGATCCGAAGGTGCCGGGGAAGCCATCTGCAGCGCAGGCGGCTTCGCCGCCGCTGTGCGGGGGGAGGGAGCGGGCTCTCCCGTGCGGGCGGCTGGGGGATTTTTTTTTTTTTTTCCTTCCTACCTTTTTTTTTATTCTCTCCCCCCTCCCCCGATCCTCCTTCCTTTTCACGAGATCATGGCCACGGCGGCGCGGCCGTGATGTCCGCGGGAGCAGCCCCGCTGCGGCAATGCTGCCCGCCGCAGCCCTAGCCAGGGGAGGCGTTTGAGGGGCGGCCGCACATCCTCCGGCACCGCGGCGGCACCGCCGCCTCTCCGCCACCCGGACCGGCGGAGAGGGGTTTCGCCACCCGCCAGCAGCAAACCCGCCGAGCCGGGCTTTAAATTGATCATAACCACACTAGAGCCCCACCGGTGCACAGAGGCGGGAGGGAGCGCAGAGCCGCGCACAACATGGCCACTCTGCTGCGGAAAATCGGGCTGATCCGGCTGCACAGCCGGGACACGGAGGACCCCAAGCACCACCACCACCACCGCAGCAGCAGCAGCCAGCAGGGCTCCTCGCTCCGCGGCAGGGGCAACCAGAAAAACAGCAGCAACAAGCCGCAGCCGCAGGGCCCCCCCGGGGGCGGCTGCAGCAGCAGCAGCAGCGAGGGCAGCCCCGGGGGCCACAAGAACAAGAAGGCGCCGGAGCCGGCCAAGCAGCCCCCGCAGCCGGCGCGCTCGGGAGTCGGCCGGGAGAAGGCGCGGGAGGTGGTCAGGGAGCCCGGCGCCGGCAAGGAGGCGGCACAGCGGCCCGGCCCCGGCTCCGGCCCCGGGTGCGGGTCGGGGCCGGCGGCGCTGGTGCCCGCGGGCCGGCAGCAGCACTGCACGCAGGTGCGGACCCGGCGGCTGATGAAGGAGCTGCAGGACATCGCGCGGCTCAGCGACCGCTTCATCTCGGTGGAGCTGGTGGACGAGAGCCTCTTCGACTGGAACGTGAAGCTGCACCAGGTGGACAAGGACTCGGTGCTGTGGCAGGACATGAAGGAGACCAACACGGAGTACATCCTGCTCAACCTCACCTTCCCCGACAACTTCCCCTTCTCGCCGCCCTTCATGAGGGTGCTCAGCCCCCGCCTAGAGAACGGCTACGTCCTGGACGGCGGGGCCATCTGCATGGAGCTGCTCACCCCCCGCGGCTGGTCCAGCGCCTACACCGTGGAGGCCGTCATGAGGCAGTTCGCCGCCAGCCTGGTCAAGGGGCAGGTAGGGCTCCCTGCTCGGGGAGGAGCATATGCATCCCTCGCTCGGGAAGCGGGTCCGTGCGGGTGTTCGGGTGGGAACCCCAAAGGCGGCCAGCCCGCGGCTGACCTTGGCCAGGCCCGGGTGACAGGTCTCCCTGAGGACCTGGTGTCACCGGTGAGGCAGGGACACACGTGTTCAGCTCCGGGATCCCTTCTCGGGCAGGTGCAGCAGAGGTGCGGGGCAGCTTGGAGGGGCGAGGAGCACATGCATCCATCGTGTCCTCTCGCCCGGCTTTTGTTCCTCTGCTTTGCTCTGCCGCCTGTGGCACACCAGGATATCATGCCCTCGAGGGGGGCACCTCCTTCGCCCCAAAGCAAAAGGGGCTCTCCGGGCTCCAATGGGGTTTGGGATTGGAGCTTCCCGTCTCCTGCCCTTCACTAACAAGTCGGCCATACTCGCTGGTCTCTTGCGTGCAGTGCTGCCGCTGGCGGAGCTGGAGCTGCTGCCCCCAGGTCTTTGTCTGTGCTGTCCCGCATAGCATCCCTAGGGAAAGAAAGGGCGACCCGGCTTTGGGGCTTGGCACACCGGGCTGAGCTGTGTCGCGGGGTCACACCAGGAATCTCTGCCTGAGCTGCTGGAAAAAGTTGTGCCGGTTTCAAATCGTCCGGCCCGAAAGGAACAAGTAATTTCGGGTATGTACTGCAGCTGCAGCAGCTTGACGATTCCTGCCATCTCTCCTCTTCAAAGGAGGTGATCGGGTCCCCCCGGCAGAGGATCTCGTCTGAGCTGAATCGATGCGTTTTATGTGTTTTTTTTTCTTTCTCTCCTGCAGAATATCTTTAGAAGAGAAGTATTCCAAAAGCCGTTTTTAATAAATGGGTAAACATTGCTGGTGAAGCTCGTAGGCAGTCCTTCTTTATGGTTATTGTACTGGGCAATGTACACATATCTGTGACAGAATGGTTTTCCTGTTTGTGAGTGCCCTTGAATTCAGGGGACATGCACAGCTCCGTGTCTCTCAGTAAATGATCTTAAGTAACTTATTAAATTTGTATCTTTGCAAGTAGGTGGAAAAAGAGTAAATAATAACGTATGTTTCATTTGCTTAAAAGTGAGATTACTGCTGTTTCTTTCTGTGGAACTGTTTGCATGAGCAGAATTAAAGGCTTGGTTTTTCTTAAGACTGAAAATTAATTTTGATTTTTCAACAGGCTCTTTTGTAAGTGGCTTTTCCTCCTTTTTAACTATTTGATTTGGGCCTACTGCTCCTTTTTTAATCAGATAGTATTTTTCTCTGCACTTCATTTGAAGAGGTCAAGTTTCCTAGGTCACCTTGGGATATAAAAACATCTACCGGAAAAAAAAAAAGAATTTTAATCAACACTGAGTTTGGTGTATGTTGAAGTTCTGTAGCTACTCTTACTGCATCTTACTGTTAACCCATCTCTTTTTAGAGAGGCCATAGTTCTTGTTATTTTTAACACTAATTTAGAAGGACAGTGATAAATTCTCTCCGTTTTTTGAACAATTCACCCCTTTCTGCAGTGTTGAATGCTAAAGGGGTTAAATTAAGATTCACTGGGATCATAAAATGGCTCAGTGAAGATAAGCACTGAATTGTTTTATTAGTCATAAATTCTCAGCTATATAATCTGACAATTTTCTTCCCTAAACCACTTAAGAGATTTTCAGAAAGTAGTAGCAGTTTTTGATAACAGAAGATGTTTATGTGTGCATCATTAATGAACACATTTAAAAAGCAAGGGTTCCAATAACATTCTACCACAAGTTTAAAAAGTCAGTTATAATGAAAAGAAAATGTGTGTGGGATAAAAAAAAGTCAGAAATAAATTGCTCAAAGTAAATGAGTAGTTAAATAGATATAACATGCATGTTTCAACCTTTCAGATTGTTCATTCCAATTGCAAAGGTTATTAGGCAATGCTGTCAATAAATTTATTTTCTGGGTTAGAGAGGTGTCACCTGTGATGGGTTGCTGGCCTGTCACCGTAGCCGGGCTCCGTGTCATGGGAGCCACGTTTCTGTAATTGCACTCCCCTCGTTATGTAATCCCCACTCCATTGCATAATAGGGCTCGAAATACGACTGGCGCTCCCCTATCCTCGTTTCATTTTACAGGTGATCTAGTTTTGACCATTTAGTTTTTGAAAATGAGAATGGAGCTGATGGAGTGTCGGGGGCCAGGGTGTGCATTCCCCAGCACTGCAGGGCCAGGTTTGGGTGACTCCTGCCATGCCGTGGGCAGTCCTGGTGCCTGCAAGGAGCTGTCCTGAACAAATAGCGATGGCTGTCACCGACCAAATTCTGTAATTTCTGTAAGCAGCCTGCACTCTGGAATAGCATAAAATATTCAAGATGCTTGCTGTTAATCAGCAAGGCTGGAAGGGTGAGGTCCGCTCTCCACCGCTCTCCACCACCTCAGAACGACCCTACCTGAGCAAATGGCAGCAGCCTGAGGCTGAGTGGGAGATGAGGCACTGCCACCGCTGGTGGGTCAATGGGACCTTCCAGAGAAATGTCACCGGTTCGCAGCACCATGATTTAGCATGAAATCACTGTGAATACTCCAGCCTGTGACGCATCCAAAAGTGCGCCTTGCTGGCATAGGCACCAGCGTGAGTGAGCAGGGCTGAATGTCTCACCAGCACACCTTCCTCCTTCTGGTGATTCAAGTGATAAAACTAAGGTGATTGATTTCATGCAATGTTTCTCAGCAGTCCCATTTTGCTGAACTAACTGCAACACTGCAGTTCTCTGCTGGTTCTTCAGAGAGAAACACAGCACTTCTTGGTCTGTTATTAGAGCTAATAGTAACTATAAACATGTATGACCTTCTGCTTCTTGACAAAATGATCAAAAAGCAGATAAAACTAGCATTGAAAATACGTTTTCAGACAGTCAAGATTCTTGACAAATGCAGATGTTTTTAATGGATTTCACAGAACTTTGAGCAGAGTAAAAGAGAAATTGAGATAAGTTGTTCTGACATCTCATGGGATGTCACTCGGAAGTTGTGTCTGTAAGGAGACATAAGCATGCAATATAGAAATTAAGTTAGCACTTTTTCAATACTTTTCAGCATTACCCTCGTATGTGGGGAAACATGAGTCCAGGTTCCCAAACCTGAGCATGTGTCCCAGGGACTGGATTTAAAGCAGAGCATCTCTTTCTCTAGATTTAACCAAGAAGGAACCATATGCCTCAGGTGACCTTGCTTAAGAGATGTCCTACCTTATGGGATGCAAACCCTTGCTTCCTATCATGAATCTACTATTGCATTTTTAGATTTTTTTTCCATAAAGAGAAATGCTTAAAATGAGAGATTATTTTTCTTTCAATATAACAATTAAACCATCCAAAATTTACCTTTTCTTTTTCCAAGTTTTCAAGGAAAAAAATGTTAATTAACAAACAAGTTGGGGTTTGTTTGGTTGGTTGCTTCAGTTATTCAGCTGAGAAAATCAATTATTCACACAGCTCTAGTCAGTATCTTGAGGGGAATTCTCAGTACATCAAAGGCCGAAGACTGTTTATCTGTCTGGGATCCAGAATCTTATTTTAAAAAACTTGGTGTTGTCCTTAACTCAACTGTAGCCTTGCTTTTAAAGGGGTGACTTTGTACTTGCTTCCTGAACAGTCAGCTGCTCGCTGGCTCCTGTCATCACAGGCAAAAGCTTGGCCCTGCTGAACCAGCGATGCAGATGCAGTCGCTTGGAGCTGCTGCTTTGGAGCCAGGGTGCCAGCCAAGGAGGTGATGCTAATGAAGTAATTTAAATACCAGTTGTTTGTTGTCCTGAGGGCAACTGTTCAACATGCCTGTCTAGGCAGAGCTTTCCATATCTTGTCTGTCTGTCATCCGGGCCATGGAAGTGGCCCATTGAGTGTTATTCCTTTTTTAGCCCTTTAAAATGGTTTATTGATAATTTAAGAGAGAGGTTTAAAAATTAGCCCATTGGTCTCCACTTCCTCATAATGGTGTAATTGTTACAACAATATCGATAATTGAAGGAAGGGGGAACAGTGTGGGTCATGGGAGAGGACTGGAACAGCAGGAAGTTCATCAAGGCTCTCCTTGAGTGACAACACACATGATTGAGACCAGTGCCCATGTTTCAGGGAGGAGCTGTCTGTCTCCTTTGAAAACGTGGTGGATGATGTGGTCCCAAAGGAAAAGGAGCAGACTGTTCAAAAGTGGGAGAAGATTTTGTGTCTTCTAGTAGACATATTGTTTCTCACTGGAGAAGAACGATTTGATGCTGGTTTGGTGGAAGTTTAAAAGAGGACAAAGCTATGTATGCCAGTGTCCAAATAATGCATCAGGAATTTTTTTCTTTTTTCGAGAGCAACAAACAGAGCTGCACCTGATGCCTTGGGGACTTTTGACTTAAGCTTGCAGTAGTGCTGACCAGTGCCTTGTCCTCTTTTTACGAGTCCCTTGTTCTCTCTGTGGAGGCTGGAGACAGAACTGCCAGCCAAAAGTAGCTGTCAGGTAACTGGTGACTCTGCAGATTATGTCATGGAAAAAGGTCTTCATTTTGAGGGAAGTACTCTCTTATTCTTCCAGTGAATAGAAGGAGCATTAAAATTTTTCCAGGATTCTTCCAGGGAATAGAAGTACCGTAAAAATTTTGCTAGGTCATACTAAAAGAGGAACAAGGAACCCCTAGTTCTGAGTATTCTTGCTATTGTGGGCTTCTGTATAATGATTTAAATAAAAATCAAAAGATAGTTTGTAGTTAAGCTTTAATTCTGTATCAGAAAAGTTCCTGAATTCAAATAAAAGTTGCTGGTATCGAGTACTTTGATCCCTCACATTGTAGCATTAGAACTACCACAGTGGAATCGTGTTCATTTACCTCAAATGGTATATGCCTTTTATTACTATTGAATGGATTTATCTTTTCATTTTAAAGATACGAATATCCCAGCTGACTTCTACAAGATTGAAACAGGAGAAATGGGCTTATTTTATGAAAAACAGCTACAGAAGGTAGCTGTTAATCATAGTCTAAATTACTCCCTCTTCATCCTTTTCAAACAAAAGTGTGAGCGAGCAGATAGCAGATGGGACTTGCACAGTGTCCAGGAGGTCAGCAGACTCTAGGTCTTTCAAATATGTATAGCAGAAATTAATTGCAAATCCATGGGTTTTCATACTCCAGATGCTGGGTCTGAGGACTGTAGCCATGAATAAATCAGCTAATCTCAAAAGCTGCAGAAAGGTACAGAGAACACAGTGGCCTCTGAATTATTTGGAGCCATTGTATCCTATTAGGGCCTTAAAAAATAAAACTGGTTTGGTTTTTGCTTTCGATTGGTTACCCGAGCAAATGATGACGGTTATCATCAAGGGAAGAAATGTTGCTTTAGGTCCATAGGTGAAAAACACATTGACTCATATACAAAGATGACAGAGGAGACAAAGATTGTGCTAAGGAGCTTGTTCCCCATTAAAAGGTATAAATGCTGGGCCAGAGAGGTAACAGAGTATTGTTTCGCTACAGAGGAAAAACAGATCTATTGGCCTTCTAGATGTCTCTTTTATTTCAATTGAGAAACCTAGGGTTGCCAAGCTGAAATTTAAGTGGGAGCATATATATTTGCTATGTTAAATGCTGGGCCTGATGAACAGGCTTGAAAAAATATTCTTCATGTGTACTCTGATATATTGCTGTTCTGACCATCCACTATTATTATGCAAATAAACTCTACTGAGAGGAATGAAGACACACAGATTCCAACTCATTGAAATAAGAAGCTATTTTAATTCTTTTAAAAAGCAGGGGGGACATAATCTCCATTTTCTTCCTTTGAAGCATAAAAATGAAAATTTTAAAATACTTTCAACTATCATCCTTAATGTTAAAATAGTCGTCAAATAAATTAAATCCCTAAATTGAAAAAAAACCTACTTATTTTAAAACATGCTTTTATGGAGGGAGAACTACTTCTTCCTGGCAATACTTGGCTGATCTCCTAAATAAGAATTTGAAAGAATTGCAGCTTTGGATTGTAAGAAAATTGCTCAAAAGAGCAAGGTTCTTCTTCCCTGAGTTATAAAAGAAGTGCTCATTTTCTTCAGTGGAAGTGTTCAGGCAGAGAGAACCATGTAGCACTGGGGTGTTTTGTCAGATACTGTATTGAACCTGAAGGATGATATCCTGGAGGAGTAACATAAGTAACCCACTTTCTATTGTGAGGAAGATTTACTCTTCCTTATACAGGCTAGCCTTGAAAATATGCAGCTTTCCGAGCATCTACACAATGCCCAGGGATTTCCATGCGTGACTGGAGACTTCCAGATTGAAGATTTGTAACTCCACGGTAATTCAGCTTCTCATATCCTGGGAGTGTCTTATTGCTAGGCATGATCCGAGGCATGTCCCCGTGTGGGCATCTGCTCTCACAAAGTGGGATGTTGGTTAAGTAACACAATATTGGCTGTGTTTCTTTTTCCCATCTAAGCTCCTTTGGGCTGGTGAGAGTCAGTGAAGAGCTCTTCTTTTCCTTGACATATTCAGTCCTTCACATACAGTTTCCAGTTTTCTCCTGTAAATATCAAAAAAGGTAGCACTGATGTTCAGTGCAAAAGGAGATGGGAGGTGGAAGGATTGCTGGGTGCAATTCCTCCGTGGTTAAACAGGGAGAACCTCAGAGACTGCAGTAGTTATGCTGACTAAATGGCTCAAAATGTGCCTTAAATTCAAGGTGCACAGGATCCAGTTGTCGCACTTGTAAATGGAATAGCAGGTTTCATTGTATTTTTTGAAAGCACGGGGGCTGGTCTGAGTTGTATTCCATTGGTCATTTCTGGAGGGTGCTGAGCACTCCATGGTGTTGGTCTTTAACTCAGTCTGCAAACAGCAGTAACTGAGTAGATCCTGGAAGTCACAGGACAAGCTACACAGGAAGGATGTGGCACTGTTACCTAACCTGGCTGGCTGGTGAAACCAGCACTGCACTGGGAATTGAAAAAGCCTAAGCTAGGGAGAAGTGTGGGTGTACTTTGATGAAAATTAATTTGCAGTCCCTATCAGTCTGCACAGAACAGGTAAGTGGGCACCACACTTCAGATGTTCAGGTGATTCCTCTTCTGAAACAAGACCAAGGTACCAGTCTGATTTGCCCCATTCCAGTTAAAAGTCACACTGGGGAAGGATACATGAGGCATGCCTGTCCTCAGCCTCGTGTGGCAGATACATGGCTGTGTCATGCATTTGTGGAGTCTGTCCTTGGAATATGTCTTTTTTTATGTACTTCACAATTTTGTGTGTGTTGTTAAAATCGTTGATCCTCAGTGATTTAATCCCCTTCTGCACAGGCTCTCCAAAACCCCTAGAACTTCTGCAGTGACTCCTTGGTAGACTTACAAGTCAGTTACATCCCCAAAACTGCATTCGAATATGAATGAAAATAAACCCGAGGAAGGAAGACATAAGCCTGCATTATGAAGTGGCTCGGAGCTCAGATGCTTGTCACAGTCAGGCTTTATGAGCTGTGGAATGACTACATATTTCTCCTGTTTCTAGGTTTGAGTTACAAATGGTAACAAACCCTCAGCTGCAGTAAGAAGTGTAGGACTTGTTTCCATAATACATGTCCATATAAAAACCCTAAAGCATTGCAAAACAGAGGAAATTGATGTTACTAGTTTTACAAATTTTCTATGAATTTCTATAAATATAAAATTTTCTGTAAATTTGATAAGATTATTTCAATTAAAATATATCTAGGATTCTAAAAGTATTGGGGGGAGGAGGTTATTTCACAGTTAGAGCATTTGGTCTGAGAAAAGGTGATCTGAGTTAAGCTTCCAGATTTTGCCACTGACTTCAGGTGCAGCCATGGGCAAGTCATATAACTTCATTATATTTCTCTTTCCCACCTGTAAAATACAGATAACCCTCTTCCCAAAGGTCATTTGAGGATATGTACTTAAAGCACTTAAAAGTGGGGGCTCTTTGAGTAGATATCCGTGTGCATCAGTATGAAACATACCGCAGTCAAGAGATTGACACATTTGTATAAATAGCAAGGGAAAAGCACGTCAGCTTGTGACTCTGATCTTACTAAATTTGAGTTTAACTTGATTAAATGTTCCCAGAGGCAGCCTGCTTTTTACTACTGTTTTGTTCTTTTTTTGTTTTAGCATTGTAAAACTTTGGGAAATGTGGAGATAGACATTGTTGTCTGGACTGTGGTGCCTTTGCCTTTACAGCTTGTCACAAAGGATGATTTGCTTTGCTTTGGTTGGGTTTATAACCCTGACTGTGTTTGGCTTGGGTAACTTCAGGTTCGTGAGTGGAAGACTTGTGGACTTATGTAAAGAGTTGCTGTCATGTTCCCAGACTTCTCACCTGGACTGGCTCTCAGGAACTCTGCTGGTACATGATTCCACAGAAGGGTAGTCCAGGGAGCTCAGCAAAAGACTCAAAGAGAAAACATCCTGCTGTCACCTAGATTAGCAGGTGCCCACCTGGTGGCAGGGGACAGGGACTCTCTCTTTTGACAGAAGCCCACCATGTTGTAAGCCCTGGCACCTTCAGCTTGAGGCACCTTCTAAGAATGTAGCCAACCACCCATATTTTCTTGTTCTTTTGCCAACGCAGAGTTTGTTCCACCCATAAAATGCCGGAAGGGAGTTTCTTAACCCTTATCTGTGCTGAAGTCATGCTGCCAGCTCAGTGCTGAGACTTAGGGAAAGGTGAAGAAGAGCAGCGCAGTGCTCTGTAGCTGTCAAACAGAGATTGGGGCTGTAAGCATTTGTATCGATTAAGAGCTGTTGGCACTAGGCTGCACACAGACAAATGAGCATTAATGATTATTCAGCTGGAACTTGGATTTCGTTTTCCTGGACAAAGAACAGTCATACTCCCAGAAGGCACAATTTATAGGATGCTTTAAAGCCGGAACTCACTAAGTTTTCACTTCTTTGTATGGATTATTCTTAAAAAGAAGAACAAAAAAGGCATGGAAATACTGCTTCAGAAATTACACATCTGAAGTAAAACATCCCATTTTTAATTCGCTTATGCTGTGACAGTAACGGTATTTGTCTGTATCAGTTTCTATACTGCTTTGTTTTAGCTATAGCTAATAATTATATATAGTGCAATATAAATTGTGTGCAGTTTTTGAGACATGATTAACTGTGCCACATCAGTACGTGAAGGAAAAAAATTATAAACCATGTAATTGGGGGGAGAGACTGTGTATATTGCACTCTAACAGTGATGTTGTGACACATTGCAATCATTGCACTGAGAGCATGACAGTAGCTCACTTTAGCATCGCTCTACTTTTGAATGCTTCTCTCAAGCCAGTGGAAATATTTTTCTCTGTAAACTTGTTTAAATATTCTAGGATAAGACTGCTTAAGCACTGGGTTCCTCTGTTACTTATCAGAAAAGATTTGAGTATGTTTGCATAGTATGTGGCTTCGAACAGTTGGGGCCCAAAGTCATTAGTCACTGGCACATTACAGAACATGTTACGTACCCAAAATTCATAGCATGCTTCAGTACATTGAAATCCAGAGTTTTTACATCATCCATGGAGAAGCCTGGGACAACAGACTTGGAAAATGGGCATGTCCTTGTGGATCTCTTTCCTGTCCTTGGGGGGATCACCACAGATGCTGTGTGTGGCACAGTGACTTCCTGCAGTCTTTTGTGTACTTCTCTCAACCTTTGCTTGTTTTCTGTCTCTTGACTTCTACCTAGAGGTAGGTCAGTAGAGCCTACTGTAGAGATCTGCTAAGAGATGGAGGCAGAAAATGGAGACTGTATCCATGCATCCTTAAGCTGGCTTACATGATGGGCCAAGTTTAGCCCCGTGTTCAGAAGGCAGGTATGATTTGCCCTTGGGAAACCAGCCTTGAGTTATTTGCATTGCCAGGATTAATGAAAGGTACACAGGGCTGAGGAGTTTGCGTTAAGAGCTGTGCTAGTAACGTGAAGGCTTGCCTGCTTCTGAGTCTCTTAGCTGTGCTCTTGAAATGTATGCAGCTTTTTGTTAACTGGTCCAAGAAAAAAGGTCTGGATCTGACTAAAGGGTTGCTGTGACATCTGAGAGAGACGTAGCACAGGGGCTTATGTGGTTTCCGTGATAACATCAGTCCTGTAAGGGCTGATAGCTGTGTACAATAAATCTCTGAAAATTTGGGACCTAGTATAACAGGGAGTGGCATGAGGAGAGGATTGAACACAACCTGAAAGGGTTCAGGACCTGACTGTGCACTGCCACAGCTGACCTGTGTTGGCAGTTCAGCTCCAAGTGTCTAAGGTGGACTTAGAGACCACCATAGGCTCCTTCCAGCCAGCACTTTGGTGATTGTATTATCCTGTGAAAGGCTGACTTCCATTATATAGTCCTGTCCTTCCAGGTAGTGCCAACAGGACACGCATGGAAGCACACCTGGTGCTGTGTGCTGTGCTAAAATTGTTGGGTTTTGGTCTGGGAGCTACTATCTTTGATTTGACAAGAGAGCAAAATCCCTTTGTTACTGCCAAAGAAATCCTCCTGAGGCCGTCCATACTCTGGAAAGACCAGTAGAAATGTCAGGACTGTTTTTTATGACACACAGGCCAGACATGGGCAGATACGTGGTCGTAGTGGGATTACAGGGCTCGAGAGTTTCAGGTTTCGTATTTGGTATCTCTGTACAGGACTTAACTCTATCTTCGGACTGCCTTGTGACCTGGCGGTGTTGGGGAAGAATCAACATGGCATGTTGCTGATAATGGCACTGATAGACTTTAAAGAGCTATTGGATGTTGAGTTGAATATTTTTGTGGATGTGCTTCAGTGCCACAGAGTGTTCTGAAGGGGAGATGTGTTCGTGATTGTGCAAAAATGTAGAGACTACTGCAGCATCACTTAGAAGTAGAAAAGCTCCCAGATTTGCCCACAGTGGTCCATATATGTAGATGTGTTGTGGTTTAACCGCAGCAGGCAACCAAGTGCCACACAGCCACTTGCTTACCCCATCCCCTACTTGGCCATGCTCCCTCCCAGCTTCTTGTGCACCTGCTCACTGGTTGAGCACAAGGCACTGAAAAGCCCTTGACTCAGCATCAACTAAAACATCAACTAAACATCAGTATGTTATCAACGTTATTCTCATACTAAATCCAAACCACTACTTCTGCTAGAAAGAAGATGAACTGTATTGCAACTGAAACCAGGACAGAGGGACAAATCATATGTGAGATTCACATTGGGTCTTTTGCTGAACATGGCAGGAGGGAGCGGTTGATCTCTTGGTATGATCAGGATCCTGAGAAGGCTGCCCACAGCAGACTGTGTTCCAGGAGGTCTTTCTGCCCGCTATTATCAGGGTTATAGACTAGATCCTTATCAGCTGTCTGTTCAAGCTCATTAGTTTGGGCAAAGCCTGGATGAGTGGCATGCGATTGCTCACAGTGCCACACAGACTGGGCGCAGCAAGAGCATGAGCGAGGGAGGAGGCTGAGCACAGCACACGTCCCCCTGCATTTCAGCACGGCTGCGTAAACCAGTTGGATGCTGTGGCATTGCTTTCACCTTTCATATGTTTCTAGCTTGTTAAAATTATATCTTGAAAAGTACACGAAGTCACAGCAGATGGCAAAATCTGAAATGTTCTCTCCAACTCTTTAATTAGGTTTTCAGTTATTCCTTTATGAAAGGCACTCTGTGAGTGCCTGAAGTATTGCAAGTATTTAAATAAGCTCCTGGTGCGACTTCTCAGAGCTGAAGTCGACATTGATATCTTTATGAAAGGCTTTCTTAGGTTTTCTCTGTTGTTTTTAATCTCTTGTGGAATGTTTTGATCTTGTTCCGATATCATTTTGCTATCTTTCCTTGATATGGTGCTGGACACATCAAAACATTGGCTGTGAAAATTATCTGTATTCCTTACCCCGACAGTAGTGACGCATGAGGTTTGGGCATTGGTCAAAATGCAGTTGTCTGCAACAGAGCTGTGGCCAGCACTATATTTACATACTGTATTTACCATTGTTATTGTGTTTGCAGAATGCAGCAGCTCGCAGGCTCCTGACCTGAGTTAAAATGACTGCATATTTAAGTAGCAGTCTGAAAATAAACTAGTCAGAGCTGGTGACGGTGCCTGTTAAAAGGTTTGACACTTTCTTTTATAATTGCATCCAAAATGACATTTTTTTACTTAAAGAGTTTTGTAGGAATGGCGAAAAGCTAAAATTCAGTAAGAGAGTAGATACCACCCAAGTATAGACTCAACAGCATCTGAATTCTGTCAGCTGAAATTCCACACTTCTTTCTTTTTACCCCAGGTTTACTTGAGGCACCAAATAGGGAAACTTTCGGTCCAGGAGGTTAAATATTATCCAAATTATAAACAGCTGGTAGGATATTGGTTAATAAGAGACAGGGCTGACCATGCCACCCATAGTTTCTGTATAAACATAGAAATACATGGATTACAGTAGGGTAGAATTAGCTGGTCTTTGATGGTGCGGTTTACATACAACCTGCATATGGTACCAGAATGGAAGCGGGTTTAATGATCCGTTGCATTAACAACAAAAAAGTATCAGAATAAACTCATGAAACAATGCTCATTTCATCTGCCATGGCTCCAGTAACATTTTAGATAATATGATATTCCCCACATTATTGCAACGCCAGAGAATTCTTACTGTCCTGCTTTGAAAGCTGTACGTAGCTGACACCAAACATGAGCAATAGCTGTTCACAATGCAAAGATTCCTTTTCTAGGTACAGCTTAATATTAATACTTTGTTAAAGCTGGGGAATATGTAGATCATACTGTCCTAGGTGCTATGCACATAATTCAGAAAGGCATCAGAACTTTAAATGATTAATAATGTGTAAAACATAGGAGATGGGAAATGGATCTGATCCAGAAATTTAGTAGGGTAAGTTTATATTTACTTTCAAAAGTATTTCTTTGTTGAGATTTTGAGGACAGCATTTCCTGTGCTGATTTAGTCTTCTGTTGCACTTTATCTTTTCCTATGTTTCTCTAAGTGTGCTTCCAGCAAAACCTCAGATTGGGAAGAAAATACAAAATGTGTTTTGTAACAACAAAAATACTTTCTGCAGTATCAATCATAATTATCAATTATGATTGATAATTATACATTATATAATTATGTATGATAATTATTCAGTAAGATTTAAAAAATACGTTACTCAGTCTTATTTAATTATTCCATTTGTCACCACTAAAAATGAGCATTTTCTAAGAAAATTTATGGTTGGGGTTAAATTGAGAACCATTCAGATCATCCTTATTTGGGACATATTAATTGCCAAATGAGTATTGGATGGAGAAAGTGTCTCGCTGTTTAGTCTATCAAAGAGAAAATACATTTCTAGTCTGTAAATGGGAAATAGAGAGAAAGGTGAGAAAAAGCATCGACAGGTAAAATAGCTATTTTTGAGAAAACTGGGTGGGTATAAATTGACTGTGAATCAATTGAGGTGGGAATTAGAGGCTGTTCCTAATCTTTGGTTAAGGTAGGCTCTAAAGGAGAACTCAAACTGCACTGAAAAATGATTTGTTAAAACAGGAGCAGGAAACAGCCTTTTTTCTCTCACGTATCCATAGTTTTGTTATAATAGAAGCGGCACTGAACACAAAAGAGCCTCTGTAATATTGTGACAGCTTTCTAGAAAGAAAGAGTTTGTCCACAATGCAGACTTATCTTACTCATTTTAGTCTGTAAAAATAACTTTGATGCTCCAAAGATAGATTTTGTTTTCTTTTTTCCCATTTTCCCCCTTTTTTTTCCCTCTATATACCTGATTATTTTCTCAGTATTTGTTGCATGCAATTGCAAATGAAGAATTTTTGGTTTAAATTCCAATTTGACAGTAAAATCAGAGAGGCAAAAGATGCCCCCCAATGCATCATTTTGAGCTATAGAATGGAAAAAAATGACAACATGCTAACTTGCTTCTTAATAATTATAACACTGTAATGTGATATCTGCTCATCAAATACCATTCATTATTAAAAAGGCTTTCGGTGCAGTCTGTCAAACAATTACTAAAATTATTAGACCAGTGAGTTTAATAAACTTCTATTTTGTGATAAATCCAATAAGCATAAATACTTTCAAGATATTTATTTAATTTTATTTATTTTAAGATATTTACTTTTGTAGAGTGGTATTAATCTGCAGCTATAATTCTTTCTTGTATCTCAGTTGGTAATTGACATAGACCAATATGAAAAATAAGGTAAGCTGTTAATAACTCAGTAAAAGTCTCTATTGTCAAACAAGGATTTGAAATTTTATACTGCTGTGCATTTAGAAGTAATATCTAATTGCAGAATAATAAAAATGCAGTGTATGTAAATGGATATATTTTCATTTATTGTCGAACTTGTCATGAAGGGGTAACAAACAAATCAGAATTTTTGATGTAAGTTGGAAGCAAGTTGGTTTAAGGCACTTCTGCTGTTCATTTCTCACGGGTCAGATTGGAGGAAGAAGAATGGAGTGTGTTTCGTAGGATGGATGTAATTTTTAGTGACAACTGTGCGTTGGCAGCGAGGGGCGAATACGGGCAGCCCTGAGATGCCAAGGCACCAGTTCTGTGCAGTAGCGGTGTGTGCCTCGCAGTCCCTGCCTGCACGGAAGTTCCCCCCGGCCATGCAGGGTGGGCATGGGGGTCCTCATGCCAAATACTTAATGGCAGAGGTCCCAGTGCAGCAGAGAGGGAGGCGAGCCCCGTGGCATGGCCACAGCAGCCGCCGCCGGTTGCTGCATGCAGGGCAGCATGCCAGCACAGGGGCTCGCCGGGAAGAAGTAGTCCAGCAGCTGTCTTTTTTTCTTCTTTTTTTTTTTTTTTTTAATTTTCCCCTTCACTGAATATAATTTTTAATCATCTCTAATAACGCATTTGTCTGCTCGCGTTTGGGAACTCTGCTTTCTGGTACCCGTAAGTGAATGCCTCTTGGCCTGATGCATTGAAAAGTTGAGCTGTGGTTTCCAGATGCGTGTTCACGTCTTTAATGAAGGTTTTCTTTTTTGTTTGGCGCAGGGCCGTATCTGCAGAAAAGCTGGCAAATCAAAAAAGTCATTCAGTCGAAAGGAAGCTGAAGCAACATTTAAGAGTTTGGTGAAGACCCATGAAAAATATGGGTGGGTCACCCCGCCCGTCTCTGATGGCTGATGTTAGCAACCTGCACTTGACAAAAATGCTGAAAAAAAGTACTGTGACATCTCCTCAGTGCTGTACACCGCCCATCCTTTTCTACTTCAGCTTCAGTTACATACCATGAATGTCAAGGAGACATCTAAGTTATTTATGAACAGATGTGTTTACAGAGGGAGAGAAAAAAAAATTGCTGTGTAGGATTATGTTTCAAGACTGGAGAATGGTCATCATTGAAGTCACTTGAGCGGATGCTGAAATTGCGTCATGTGCCCCCATACAGCCCACATTGTCTTCAGCTTCTTTCCATGACAGCAGCACCAAGGCAGTACTGGAAAGTCTATCCATTACTGCTCAGTTCATTTAAATGTAAATGAAACAGTTAATATTTAATAGGGAAGCAGTGCATTGCAGGTACATGTTTGCTGTGCTGTTTATCTTTGTCTCCTAGCAGGTCAACATAACTTGAAGATTTGTCTTTATGTGGAACTGTGGTCTGCTGTGACTAAATTTAGACCTCATTTGTGCTCTATATATGACCTTTAATTCATAAAATGAAACCAGAATTAAAATGCTGAAAGGTCCTAGTGTTGAAAAATTATTAAGTGGAATCACCCAACCGGTTACAATGTGCTCTCTGTGCTGATATTGTGATGTGCTGTTCAGAAATAAACCAGTGCAGTTAGCTGAAGGTTAGGTGGTTTTTTAAAACGCATCCGCACCAGGGCTCGAAGGGGTTGGTTGGTGGTAGCAGAACAATTATTACCCTGCCAGTACCTTCTGCAGTAGCATGTGGCCTGTCAGTTCTTCAAAACAGCAAAACAAACAAATGGAAATGGACAAAGCAACCTTAAAATTTTATCTGTTTAATTTTGAAATGATATGCCAGTAACAGTAAAAATTTTCAAGTCAAATGGAACATGGTTTGTAAGATGATTTGCATGACTGGAATTTTTCTTTTTTATTTTCACTCAATAGACATTGTATGTACTTAGAGCCCAGTATCTGAGAAAACCCACTGATGTATATAAATGTCCTATTATTTAATCATTAAAATTTAAGTTTTCTGGTAAACAAATTGAAAAAAAAAAAAACTTTCTAAGGGACTCCATAAAAGCTGAAGGTAATGTTAAGAATGGTATAGAAAAGTATTAAAAAATGTGGATTCCGAATGGAAAATCATATTGGACACGTGCTGAATAAAATCACCAGTATCGTTTCTGTTGCCTCAGGAATTCAATCATTTTGGTCAGCTCTTGTATTTAAAGTTACAGGTTTTCTTTTGTGAGATTCTAAGCACCATATAGATATATGTGTTGTGATACTTTAATTGAAAGTAGGACAGTATCGATTGTAAGACTGATTTGGAGGAGAAGAGCAGTGTGTGTTTGGAAACACCATTGTATAGCGAACACAAGAACAAATCGAAATGGTTTACCAGTTTCTGTTTGTATTACAGCAACAGTGGGGACTATACTCTAGGGAGTTTGGGGGTCTGGAGTTTGATTTAAAACTACACACAGCATAGAAGAACAAAAGAGTCACAAAGGACAATGGAGTTCAAACACAAGCGAAGAAGCAGCAGAGCAGGTATTTGTGCAGTACTAGTACAAAACCACTGCTCAGTTAACCTACCAATGCTTTGTCAGCTAGATACAGAGAAAAATAATCAAAGCCTTCACGAAAACGAATATGCAAGTCAGAGCCACTCAGGTTTGTGGACATACCTGACTTCTTGCACTTCTAATCTGCCATCAGTAGTCTCTTCTCATTCTCCTCTGATCATTTGTGGTGCCCACCTGGTGTGCTTTCACTCAGTTATAAAGGGAAATGCTTTGTACCACAAATCTACCCAGATCTTGCTGTCATTTATCTCACCCCTTTATACAGGGAGACAATGCTATAATCTGTATATATATACCGTTCCCCTCAAACAGCATATCAGTTCTGTACATCCAGCACCAGAGTGTGTCTTTTGAGTGAGGAATAGCATTTCAAGTAATTTACTTACTCAATTTTTTATAAACTTTTTTTTTCTATCCCTTATGAAAAAGGAAATTAGTATGTTTAGTTAAGCATCAAATAATTTGCAATTCCTAGTGTGACTCCCTGGAGAACAAAGAGAGTGATCTAGCACTGGAAAGCATAAGGTTTGTTATTTCCTTTTGGAAGAGCTCTTCTCTCATCAGCACAGTGAAATTATGTTAAAACCAGCATGAAGGTGTGGTAAGTCTTTAGGGGGAATTATTTCTTTTTCTGCTGTTTTTTAACCTGTCTCTTTTTTCTGTCAGTGGGTTATTTTAAATCTTCCTGAGAACCATATCTTTAATATTTAATTAAAGGGTTAGCTAAAAGGAACGTAGTGGGTGGATTGCTACCACTTCCCTCAAACCTACTTATTATGTGTCTTCTTAAGTGTGCTTTAAATAGTTAGAGCAAACATCATAGCTAAAAATCACAGTTACTTTCTGGCTGTAGGAGGTTCTCTGCATCACTCAGCGTCTTGGAGCAGTAGGAGAGGCAAATCAAAAAACCTGGAGTGCTTTGAAGCAGTAGCAGAAGGGGAGCAGAACGCGTGTGATGATAAACTGCGGCAACAAATCATGCAAGGAAGAAAGAAGGCAAAGTACACTGCATGAACTAGGGCAGGATGAAGTTCCTGCTGCACCAAAAATAATACTGCTCCTATTGAAAAGACGATGGCTTATGGCAGGAGCAGCCTGTGCTGGGGGGGTGCAGGAAAAAGGGGACAGCGGGGAGTGCAGAAGCATTGTGCTTCTGAGAAGGGAGGGAGGGAGGGAGATGGCTAGGAATGCAGTTACTTAAGAGATCTATAAAGAGGGTTGATCTATTTTAGGGAAAATTAGTTCATGGTTTTTATCGTAACTGTATGCTAGACAGGTTCTACTTTCTTTGCAACAGACAAGCCTAAAATAAGTGAAGGAGAAAATTGGGAAAGGTGTATGAGAGAGGAAGGAAGAGAGGAAGACCTGAGAGAGAGAGAGAGAAGTATGGGCTAAAGAAGGTATAACTGGACAGGTAAAACACAGGACAAAAAAAGGCTGATGATGGAAGGGTATAAAATGAGGGGTCAGAGGAGAACAGCACAGCACCAGAAAAAGCAGTTTAGGTAGGACCTACTGTAGGAACTGATTGCAGAGCTGCTTCAGGTGCCTTTCTCTTGAGGGAGATACCATAAAAGAGATCCTATAATGTCCTTTTGGCTTGTATCACAGAAAGTGAGAAGTACTTTCTCCTTTTTCTGTCTTCTTTCTGGCAGCTCAGAAGAAAGATGCTAGGATTTGGAGCTGTGGTACGGAACTCAAATCAGGCCGTCACCTCGCTTCTGTGACTGAGAAATAAAGCCAAGTGTCATTCCCAAATCCTAAAGTCGAGGAGGCCAAAATTAAAACAGATTGGACAGTCATCTGCTTGGTCAGAGTTCCTCAGTATCAGAGAAGTGGGAGGATTTTTTTTTGCAGACAGTAAACGTCAATATCCCCCATTTATCCAATCAAAAATCTCTTTAGGACTTCTTGTAAAATTAGCAGTCAGTACGGTTCCTCCAGCTCTCATTAGACCCATTTTATCAGGAACGTTATTTTCCATCTGCTGTCCCCAGAACAGATGATTAATTTGAAACTAGCATCTGGGGAGGTGTGAAGCTGTATTGGGAACTTACTTCCAGGCTTCTTTAGAATATATCCTTTTGGAGTACCTTCTTTGAGCCTGAAAAAGCTACTTGACTGAATACAGGCATTGAACAAAGAATGATAAAGGAAGAAAACTCTCTCTAAATACCTAAATGCTGGAAGATTTCCACAAAGAACAGAACTGATGATTTATACAGGGGTATATTTTTGTGTCATTAGAAATTGGTCCTTAAAGTTCAACAGTCAGAAACTCACTCATCAGTCAAAAAGACCTTTTGAACTTGCATTGTTTTCTTTCCCAAACACAGCGTGTCTCCTTCATTCCAGCCTAAACTTCAGTCCTGAGCCTAGAGAAAAATCATAGGCATGGTCTGTTTATTTGTGCTATGACACTGTATTATATTTTTAAAAAGACTCACTTCATTATCCTTGTCCAAAGCAGTACCTAAGATCCTAAAACTAAACTTTTTGCCTAAACAGCAGGGTTAGGAAAAGCCTTTCTAGTATAACAAATACATGTGATATGACAATGTAATATATATATATACTTTTAGAAAACTCATTTAGAAAGACATTCAGAATCACAACTGTCAGCCAGGGACAGCTGTGATGGCCAGTGCTCTGATGTGCGTGCACTTTCCATTCCACAGGAACTTGCAATAGAGAGAAATCTATTCTTGATAGGCTGACTGTACAGAGAAAAATATCACAAAACTGAATAGCTTTGGGATTTAAATCTCACAGTTTTCTTCACCACATTTTAATTCATTTTTTTTTCCAAGATTTTCAGACACCCACATGGAGCCACAGTGTCTTCATTTTACACTGGGAGTATGACCAGCATGGTTGCTTACATGACTCCAGTAAGGTGGTCTATTACAAACACGCTTCTTGTTGAAGTTTTTAGAGGATAACTGTGTTCCAGCTGAATGCCTGGGTGTGGAGCTTGGCGGATGTACTGAGGATTTACTTAGTAGTGTTACGTGGGCAGATGTGACGCATGCATAGGCATCCCAAAGCTTAGCTGAAATTACATGGGGAAGCATTTGCATGGAGTCAGTGTGAAAAGTTTGTCTCTTCCATGCAGTAGGTAACTTCTGGTGGAGAAGGTTCCTCTCAAACTGTACTATGATCTATATAGTAGAATTAAGTGGGCCAACCTGCTGGTACAATATAATTTTCCAGTTATGTTTTCCCTCTCTGACAAGCACCAACCTATGCCTGCTACAGACATTACATGTCAGAAGATGATCAGTAATGATGCTGAAGTAAGACTTCTGGATATGTATCTCCTCTAGCCTTCCCAATGCATTCCTGAGGGGAAGATTTAGCCCTGATCTAAGTGAATGAGAGAGACGGAGAGGACTGTGCACAGGCACTGAGAGCATGTGCTGCCCTGCAAAATGCCAGCTTTGGGAGGATGGGGCAACAAGCCTCTGAGTTTACCTAGGCAATGTGCATCCTGTCTTGTTTTCATCAAATACTGATGTTGCAAATACTTTACAAACATGCATATTGCTTGGATTAAATCAAAGGGTTCAGTACACCTCTGACCTGAGTTCTTGTTTGCAGAGCAGATGGGTTACTAAATACACACTGTGGGTTTTTGTGTAAGTTAGCAACACATTTAAAGTTTTGCTTTGCTGGCTCCGAAGAATAAAGTGGCTGTCAAACTAGGTCTGAGGACAAGTAGGTTGGAAGTGAGTCACATGCTATTATCGGAGCAGTTGGACTGGAGAAGTAGTTTCATCCTTACATCAGAGGATAGAGGTGAGGTACTGCAGTGAGAGCCACCAGAAGGACATTACATGAAGTTTTACACACAACCTGCCTCTGTTGTGTGTATGTACGTGTGTATTGCATATTACTTAATTGCATCCTCTTAAATGTATGTTGCTCTTCTTTGTAAATTTTACCCCTTTCATATCACTTCAAAGTTTTGCTGACATGCTAAGAAAACATTAAGCGAGTCATGTAAATTTACGTTTAAAGCCTTCATTTCAATCTGGAAGCATGCAAATGCCATGCTGACACCTGTCAAATTTCACCAGTAGCTTCCTCACAGAAGTAATGGACAAATCAGTGATGACGGTAGTTAAAACAAAAATAGAAACTCCGTAATTTGGATGTTTGACTTAGTCTTTTCCCTGATTACTTTGTCTTTCAGTTTGACTGACTGCAGATGAGAATGTCAAGCTAACAGCAGCAAAACTGTCATAGTGTTGTTTATTTATAACAGTTCCTTTTGTTCATGCTGCTAAATAAGGTGGCAATAAGTATTCATTGCAGTTGTGTTTCACCAAATGGGAATTCAGAGATAACTCCTCACACTCTGAAAACTTTGCATTTTATACTTAGTGTTTGCCACCACACACAGCATTCGTTATGTTTTGCTGTCAAATATTCTTGTATTTTCTTATTCAGCAACCTCCTGTGTTTTAAATTATTTGTGGTTCACTAACAGAGATATGCCAAGTATGTTGCAGGTCCTCTTGGCAAAATCAGTGAAATGTAACTGAACCAAATCTTGTTGCCTAGGTGATTTAGAGGAGTTCTCCACTTGCCAGTTGCATTATTGAGATCCGCAAATTTTTACTAAATATTCCCCTTCTGAACTTCCTCAACAAAACTAAGACTTCAAATTCAGCACAAAATCCATGCTGATATGGATTAGCATGTGTGTCGGGAACGAAAACAGATCATCCTTATGAGAAATTTAAACCATTTCTTCATTAACACCAGCATCATTTAGTTCTGAAAATGCATGGAAACAATACAAGCACAAGAAATGCCTTACACTGGATGAGGGGTTTATTATTTAAATAAATTATTTAATTTTTTATTATGCATTTTTATTTGATGGCATTTCTGACAGGGACTTTCCCCTGGAATATGTCACAGTACACTTCTTCTGCTCTGCATTTGATGTCCACACTGCTGCACAACAGATCCCAGTTTGGTCAGTACATGTGCTTCCCCTGCCCACCTTGCAGGGTCGAAGACTTTACAGGCACGTGTGAGTACCTGGATTTGCCTTTCCTTCCCTGCTCCCTGGTATGCTTTACGTCACTGCACCTGAATAGGAAAGCCTTCTCTGATTGCACTTACTTTGACCCCATTTCTGAGATAAAATTGTATCGTCAAGTACCACTCCCTCACAAGGGCAGTCAGAGCACTTGGAAAAACAAAGAGATGGAACAAAGGACTCATGTATTCCAAATGAGTAGCCCTACAGCACAGCTGGTAAGTTGCCACAGTGAATAGTGCTGTGATTCAGCTCCCTTATCCTCTGCATCGTGCAAAATGGAGTCTTACTGGAAGTGTCGTCAGTTTGAATGTTAAGCATTGCAAGAGCAGTTTTGCTGCTCTCAGTGAGCAATAGTGGTGCCCAGTCTTAGCAGGGGTGTGCCAATAAGTGTATCTGTGTTGAGTTGCCGCTCCCCTCTCCTCCATCATCAAGGAAAAAAAAAATTACCCTCGTCCTGGCCTTCTGAACAGTTACTCTACAGGCACTCAGTTATTCCTGATGTATTTTTAAATTTTATATGCAGTTTATTTTATATTTAAAAATGGTTTTCTATATTATATATATTAAAATATTATTTATATTAAAATATAAATATATATAAATACATAGAGGATAAACTTGGACCCAAATCAAGACTAAGGCTGAAAAAGACTATTCTGGTATTCTTTCCACCATTACACCCATAAGGTTTCCAAAAGCTGGAGCGCAACTGCTTAGACATCTTCTGCAGGACTTGGGGTATAAATAACAGCTTTATCTCAAGGCCATTTCTGCTCTTCTTTCTGTACTGGCAGTAATAAATGTAAAGGTCCCTGCCCATTGGAAATGACCTGAAGAGTCCATGTATTTCTTGACACGAATTTCACTGACAGGTGACATGATCCATTCATTGCTAGCTGGAGCTATCTACAATTCGTGCACCAGCTCTCAGAAAGTGACAGCTGGATGCTTCCCTGAGTACCCATGGTAAATTCTTTATGGGAAAAGCATAAATGTAACTAGGCAAACTGGGGTACAAGTGGTGAGGACCCACCATGGTGAAGGTGGCAAAGGAGGAGGCAGAAACAGTCTCCACCAGTACAACTGCTGACTGTGTTCCTGGAAAAGCTTACAAGTTCTTTGGAAGGAAAAGAACCAGAAGTTATTGCAGCCTCCTGAAGGAGAAGTTCCAGTTTATACTGTTGATTTCTCTTGAAATCTTCTTTTGACAGAGAAGACCATTATTTTCTGCCAGTAAACAAAGCCAAACAAGGATGGATGAGAAGTCAAAGGTTTGACTTTTGAAAACTGAAACCTTTTGAAAAAGGTTTGACTTGGAAATTTGAAAGACTACCAAAAATTTCTTCTTTATACCTCTTTCTCCTACAGTACTTTACATGCCCCTAGCAGCTATTCACTTAAATATGCCTTTCCACCTTCCCAGTGTTTTCCCAAGTGATTTGGAGTACATGTGGATCATACCCAAGGAGTCTCGTCAGTGACACCATCATGGGCCAGTACAGACTCCCTTTAAATATAAAAGTGCAAGTGCTGGTAGGAGAAAGAGCACTCACAACTGTTGGTGTATTCTCTCCCTCCTCAGCTAGCAGGCATCTGTAACTGCAGAGCTGTACTTGATTTCATGTGTTTTTAAGTAAGTTCTGTGCAATGTACCACCTGGAATGAGAGTGGGAAGTTGTCTTTAACAAGTAAATTGAACTATTTGAAGTGTGTGTTTAGCTTAATGACCATAAATAAACATGCTGCAGCCTTTGTGTGGTTTAAAGTTACGATCTGCTGGATCAGGGCAATAGTAGAGAGCTAATGTATGAATCTGAGAGTAGACAGTCCTGGTTTATAACAAGGTCATCTCATCTCTGTCACTGAAATTAATTTCAATAAACAGATTGTCTCTTCAGGACACTTTTTCAAGTGATCTGAGATTTTGCCACATGACATATAACAATAGCTCTAATGTAATAGAGAAATTGAAGGACCATTTTGTTTCTCAATACCTACATCCCTTTGTCCTCTAATGCTGATGATGTTAAACAAATGGTGAAAGCTTAAGGATACCCATTAATTCATGAAAGTAAACAGCTGGCATATCCAGCTTAAACTACATGGGCAAAGCACCAAAGGTTTTTTAAACATTTGGCCAGATTTTTCTCTACGTAAGTAGAAACTAGTAAAAGGATAGGACCTCCCTGTTTCTAATTAAAAAAAAATGTCTCCAAAGAATCCTTAGGAATGTCCTTAACTTCTTAAGGAGGTTAGGTTCACACTAAGGGCAAACAGCCTTTTTTAAACAGACCCGCCTGCCACTGTACATTACCTCCAGCTCCACAGACCTGTCCTGCCCCTGGTTCCCTGATAGACTCTGCCAAATCAAGAATACCATTGCTCAGTAGATGGCCACACTGGCAAAGTTTAGTCAACATCAGTAACATAAAGAGATTATCCTCTGTGATTCAAGGAGCTAGTCAAAATGTAATACTTTGTAGTCAAATATTTCAAATAAATTAAGTTCTTTCAATCTGGAAGATAAGCATTTAGGTATCTTCACTAATTGAGTCATCTGCTGGTGCCTACGAATAAATCTACCAGATTCCTTGTGGTGAGGTAGAAATGGAGGGAGGAGAGCAGGGCAGGGTAAGGGGAGAGGAAAAGAAAGGAAAGTTAACATCAACCAACCTGCAAAGATGTTACCAAGCTAGATAAAGGGAGCAAATTCAGAGGATCAGCTACAAGAAAATGAATTCATCTGAGACAGAGAACCACGTGCATGTCACTCCTTCTGTACTCTCATTTTCTGTCACTCTATCAGTAAGGCAAACATCCATAAAAGGGAATCACACAATTAAATTTCAGTTCCTAGGAAATACCTTGCCTTCCCCTCATGCACCAGTTCCTTCCTTCCTGAGCAAGGTAACATTTTGCATTGAACCTGAGAAATAACTTAAAAGGAAGTTTCACCTTTTCAGAGACAATAGTAATTAAAGAAAAACCCAAACAAAACCCCATCCATTTTATCAACACTAGTCAGAAGCATGCTTTTTACTCAAATAAAAATAACCTTTAACTTAGTGTTTAGGGACCCAGCTGTTTCAGAAAGTGGAAAGCAGCCTTGTGGAAATTGGTAAGAGTTGATGTCAACTTCAGTGTGATCCGTGTGTCATTTGGAGGATGTGATGGCTTCTCCAGGTTTCTCTGGATGCCACAGCACTAGGTGTCGCATTGAAGGATGCCAGAAGGCACCAGCACTGCCTCAGAGATGTGCACACCTGTAGGGAGCAACTGAAAAGGACGGTAATCAAAAAATGGTGTGCATTAGAAGGGACCTTTAATAGGTCAGCTAGTCCAAGCCCCCTGCAATGAGCAGGGTCATCTTCAGCTTGATCAAGGTTACTCAAAATCCAACCTGTCCTTCAGTGTTTCCAGGGATAGGGCATCCACAGCTGCTCTGGGCAACCTGTGCCAATGTTTCACCACCTTCATCATGAAAAAATTTCTTTGTCATATCTAGTCTGAATCAACTCTCTTTCAGTTCGAAGCCATTCCCCTGTGTCCTATCACTTTATGCTCTTGTGAAAAGTCCCTCTCCAGCTTTCTTGTTGGTACCCTTCAGGCACTGGAAAGCTGCCCTAAGGTCTCCCTGGAGCCTCCTCTTCTCTTAGCTTTTCCTCACTGGAGAGGTGCTCCAGCCCTCTAATCATCTTGGTGGCCCTCCTCTGAACTAGCTTCAACAGGTCCACATTGTTCTTGTGCTGAGAACCCCAGAGCTGGATGCAGTACTCCAGGTGGGGTCTGACCAGAACAGAGTAGAGTTGCAGAATCACCTCTCTCACCCTGCTGGCCACGCTGCTTTTGATGCAGCCCAGTACACAACTGGCTTTTTGGGCTGTGAGCACACCTTGCCAGGTCATGTCCAGCTTTACATTCATCAAATCCTCTCAGTTTGCAGTTAGATTTTGTCTATTACTGCACCTGCTCAAAGCCAATCAAAAAGGAACCTTAGTTTTCATATTGCTACTCGTGGGGCAGCTTTGGCTACTTTAGTAACTTTATTGCCAGGATATTTGAAGACTCAGAACATGCTCTAGAAATATACAGGCTTTTCCTAAAAAATGACTGACAATATTTATCTTTTGTATCTCATAATCTTTCAATACTACTTGCAAATTCCAGTCCATGTGGAAAGTCCACTTGCAAAGTCCAGTTCATGACATGCAATAAAAACAACTGGGTTATGTTGCACTAGGCAAGATTTGAACCAGGCATCTGGTTTGTATTTTTGATATAATATAGAAATGTTGAGATCAGTACAAATGAATTGTCCAGCCAAATGAGAAAGTCATCTAATTCTGTATCCTGATGGCTCAGAAGGGAGAGTCAGAATCTTGTCCTGGGGATCAGAATGATTCAGGCTGGAATGGAGATGATCTCATTCAACCCCTTGCTCCAAAAAAGACCAACTGGGATGTTAGATCATATTGCTCATATCTGAATCTCAGATAGGAGGTGGATACCTCACCATCCCTCTGGGCAGCCTGTTCCAGTGCTTAGTCACCCTCTGGGGGGTTCACCTTTTCTTCCTGTCCGACTAGAAGGATGGCTGCTGGCTCTTGTCTTCTTTCATGAGAACCTCTGAGAGGGGCCTGCATTTGTGAGAAGCAAATAAAACCAGTTCAAAAAGAGAGAAAGGAATAGTTACATTTTCCCAGTTAGTGTCTCAAGGTGACATCTCAGTGTTTTAGTCTCCCGGAATCACTCACCAAGCAGAGGTCTCCCAAGACCTGCCTACAGCAGTGCCCAAATCTCACCACCATGGTATTCTCCATCTAAAATGCAAGTGTTTGAAGTTTTATCTTTTCCCTCCCGTTCTCTTTCCTTTGTATTGACTGTGGAGGGCCATTTGTCATGGTATCCTTCATTTACTTGTCTCTCATTAGGTTCTTCCTTTCTTGTTCAACTTGCCTTGTAGTAGTCTCAGGTTTTTAACTAAAACAAATAGCCTTATAGTCTCCACAAATTCTGTTAAATCACTGTTCACATCCCTTTCCAAATGTCCAAGTATTTAATATGTTATACAGATCAACTGCCGAAGCTTAATGTTTTTAAACATTTTGACATTTCTGATCTCTTGCCACCCTGAAAATTGATTTCTCAGTCCTACTCTGTATGCGCAATCATAGGCAGATTTGTAGCCATAAGAAGATTCTTTATAGCTGCTAAGCATTTTTATAGCTGCTAAGAAAGAACTTCATCCAAGCTTTTTGAGTTATTAATTACATTAAGTTGTCCTTTCTTTCTTTTTTTTTTTAATTTTTAAATTTTTTTTATTTCAAATGATCAGTTAAACCTACTTGCCAGCTGCAGGCATAAGGTTTACTAACTCTTGATTCTGAGAATCACTCTGAAAGCTTTTTTTTTTTAATCTGAAAAAAAAAAAGCCAACCAGAACAAACAGACACTCAGCATTTTGTGGCTCTGTAACCCTCTAGCACAAAATCAAGATTCAGTGAGAAATTAATTTTAATATGTAACAGATATTATTTTATAAATTATGTAATATTATTTATATAGACTGTAAAATGCAATATTATACACATATTTTATACAATCTATAATGTAAACAGGAAAACTGTTTACATTGTATTATACAATAAAACATATTAATTAAAAAAGGCTTCAGGGTGGCCAAATTGTGGCCTTCCAGTATATGAAGGGAGCCTACAAGAAAGACTGAGAGCAGGACAGGGTGACATGGCTTCAAACTGAAAGAGAGGTTAGGTTTAGGTAAGATATTAGGAAGAAATTCTTTACTGTGAGGGTTGTGAGACACTGGAACAGGTGAACAGCCTAGAGAAGTTGTGGATGTCCCATCCCTAGAAGTGTTCAAGGTCAGGGTGGATGGCGCTCTGAGCAGCCTGGTCTAGTGAAAGGTATCCCTGTCCAGAGCAGGGTTGTTGGAAGTAGATGGTCTTTGGGGTGCCTTCCAACCCAGGCCATTCCATGATTCCCTGAATATTCCCTGAATTACATAATACCATGTGACATGGTATTATGTAATGTAATATGACATAACATATTAACATATAATTATATCCCATATGCATATTTTACATGTTTATATATATAAATATATAAAAATATATAGAGCATATAGTGAATGTAATATAATTTATAATATAAAATGCATATAACCAATAATCAGTAAAATTTAAAAATAATAAAGTATAAATTAAGCATAAACATTTAACATAAATTTAAACCACTAAAAGTAATCTCAGTATATATATTTAATAAACATTGAATATAGGGTATGCATTTTCACCATGGGTTATACACTATAACATAATTTCACTTGCAGCCATTCAGCATGAGGCTTATATCCCTTCCAAACTCTTGAACACAAACCAACTGAGCCTATTGGAACAGGCTGCTCTTTTATATGCCATTTTGGTTTGGTACCTACTATTTTGTTCACCAGTTTGTTCTGGTACTTCTTGTCCTCACAAGAGTTCATCATCATTCCCAAGCCCAGAACTGGCGTGTCTTCAATATTGTCTGCAGAGGCGGTTGCTGTTAAGAACGAACATCGCTTGCTAGCAATGGCCTTAATTGCTCCCTTCAAGCACTAGAGAGAGCTGCTCTTGCGTGGACACATTTCCCTCAGGAGCCGGAACCAGTAAGTGCATTGGTGCTTTATCATTTTGCTCATTCCTGGAAAGCTGCAGTTCCAGCTCTGAGCACACACACAATGCCCCAGGGACACTTTTTCCTTTTAATGTTGGATACTGGACATTCAGAATCTTTCTAACATCCCTCTGACCCACAGCCAGTCGCAATATCTTAATTTGCTTATTATTCCAAATGTTGCAGGATTCCTCTGTTTCCCAGCAGTCTTTCCTAGCTTCCTAAGTTTCAACTAGCACTCATCCTTTGCCCTCCCACTTGCCACCCCGTTCATCCCTTCTCCCCAAAGCTTCCCCTGTCTCAGAGCCTCTCCAGGGGCTTGCTGCCCATTTCACTTCTCTGCTGGGAAGCACAGAGCCCTTTGTGAAGGAAAGGAAGAAGCAGACATGCAACATTTAAGAGCATATCCATGGCCAGGCCCCACAAGCTTTTCCCCTCTGCCAGGAAAGCACTGAAGGGGCGCAGGGCATATTGGAGTGGCTTTTATTTGGCATTTGCACGGGTTCGGCTTGCCTACCTCTGACAAAATATTGCTCAGGCACTGTTCTCAGTATCCTGGGCTCCTCCAGACCCAGCCTACACCCTTCAGGGGTAGGGAGACAGAGGTTTTGAATGGTTTACTGAACAAGGTGACCCCCCTCCGAAGAACACTGACATAACGATCTTGTGAAGCTGCTATCACAGGCTGCATTTGCTTTGCCTTCTTTTGACAGGTTGTTTCTGGGTGTTCCTTACCTGTGCCATAATGTGAGAGCAATTTGTTGCTGGTAGCACACATCTTCCAGGCCTAAGGGAGTGAGCAGGTCCAGAGCCAGAGCCAGTCTTTCCACTGGTGATCTTCAAGCCCACTCGGGTCTGGAGGCAAATGGAGTGATTTCCAGTAAACATGATGCATTCATTAGATTCCTGTTCTCAGATCTTGCTTAGAAACAATAGTTGGCATCTTTGCTTGGTGCCACCAGCCATAAACTCAGGTGTAGTCCTTACCAGCTGTTTGAGACTTTTTATAATCCTTTTATGATCAGCATCTGCTGTGCATGGTACGGCTCCTCCATTGGCAGTTTCAGCAGTAAGCCTGATAAAAGTTATTGTCCGTATACATCTCTCTACATTCCCTCTGTAAATCAATGGTAATCTGTTGGTAATCACTCATCTCTGACTGAGACCTCTGTGTTGTCCCATGGACTGTAATTTTTCTTTTTTGTGTGTTAAACACATACTGTATTTCAGGAAAATACAGTATTTCAGTACAGCTATATAAAGCATTACTCCATGCAACACCCCAGATTTGGGGCAGAGTGGCTGGAAAGTGGCCCTGTGAAAAAGGACCAGGGGCTGTTGATCAACAGCCAGCCGACCATGAGCCAGCAGTGTGCCCAGGTGGCCAAAAAGATCAATGGCATCCTGGTCTGTATCAGAAGTAGTGTGGCCAGCGATAGTCCCCCTGTACTCGGCACTGGTGAGGTCACACCTCCAGTACTGCGGAGGTGCCCTCACTGGGGCCCTCACTACAAGAAGGTGCTGGAGAGTGTCCAGAGAAGGGCAATGAAGCTGGTGGAAAAACAGTAGAGCACAAGTCTTATGGGGAGCAGCTGAGGGAGCTGCATTTGTTTAGCCTGAAGAAAAGGAGGCTCAAGAGAGGCCTTATTGCTTTCTACAACACCTGAAAGGAGGTTGTAGCCAGGTGAGGGTCAGTCTCCTCTCCCAAGTAGCAAGCAATAGGGCAAGAGGAAATGGCCTTAAGTTGTTCCAGGGAAGGTTTTCAATCCCCAAAGAGTTGGCTGATGTCATCACAAAACCTCTCTTGATGATTTTTGAGCAGTCTTGGGAATTCAGGGAGCTCCGAGATGATTGGAAGCTGGCAAAAGTTGTTCTGATTATCAAGAAGGGCAAGAAGGAGGACCCCGAAAACTACAGGCCTGTCAGTCTCATTTCACTGCCTGGTAAAGTTATGCAGAAGATTATTCTGGGAGGTATTGAAAAACACCCAAAAGACAACCCAGTCACTGGTCACAGCCAGCATGGCTTCATGGAGGAAAGTCCTGCTTATCAAACCTGATTTCCTTCTATGACAAGGTAACCCACCCAGTTGATTAAGGGAAGCCAAGTGATGTAATCTTTTTGGATCTCAAGTAAAGCTTTTGATACTGTTACGGGATCCTTCTGGACAAAATGTCCAGCACACAGCTGGATAAACACATCATGAGATGGGTGAGCAATTGGCTCACGGGTCAAGCATAGACAGTAATAGTGAATGGAGTAACATCAGACTGGCAACCCATCACTAGTGGGTTTCCACAGGGCTCCATCCTGGGCCTTGTGCTCTTCAACATCTTCATAAATGACTTGGACGCAGGACTGGAAGGGATACTAAGCAAGTTTGCAGATGACACAAAACTGGGAGGAGCTGTTGACTCCGTCAAAGGCAGGGAGGCCCTGCAGAGAGACCTTGACAAATCAGAGGACTGGGCAATCAGCAACCATATGAAGTTCAACAAGGGAAAGTGCTGGATTCTGCACCTGGGATGGGGCAACCCTGGATGTACATACATACTGAGGAATGAGATTCTGGAAAGCAGTCCCACGGAAAGGGATCTAGGGGTCCTGGTCGATGGCAAGTTGAATATGTCTGCAGTGCCCTGGCAGCCAGGAGGGCCAACCATGTCCTGGGGGGCATCAGGCAAAGCATCGCCAGCCAGTTGAGGGAGTGCATTGTCTTGCTCTGTTCTGCAGTGGTGTGGCCTCAACTTGAATATTGTGTCCAGTTTTGGGCACCACAACATAAAAAAGACATTAAGCTGTTAGAGATTGTCCAAAGGAGGGTAATGAAGATGGTGAAGGGCTTTGAGGGGAAGCCGCATGAGAAGCAGCTGAGGGCACTTGGTCTGTTCAGCCTGGAGAAGAGGAGACTGGAGACCTCATTGCAGTCTACAACTTCCTTGTGAGGGGAAAAGGGGCAGGCACTGACCTCTTCTCTGTGGTGACCAGTGACAGAACCTGAGGGAATGGCCTGAAATTGTGTCAGGGGAGGTTTAGGTTTGATATTAGAAAGAGGTTCTTCACCCAGAGGGTGCCTGGATACTAGAACAGGCTCCCAAGGGAAGTGATCACAGCACCAAGCTTGACAGAGTTCAAGAAACATTTGGACAATGCTCTCAGGCACATGGTGTGATTCTCAGGGATGGCAAGGAGTTGGACTTGATGATTCTTGTGGGTCCCTTCCAACTTGTCATATTCTGTGATTCTGTAAAATTTCTTCACTGAAAGAGTTGTCAAACATTGGAAAGAGCTGCCCAGGGAAGTGGTAGAGTCACTGTCCCTGGAAGCGTTCAAAAAGTATGTGAATGTAGCACCTGGGAATATGGTTTAGTGGTGAACACAGTGGAGCTTACGTTGACAGTTGGACTCAGTGATCTTAGTGGTCTTTTCCAACTTGAATGATTTCATGATTCTATGAAAGGGCCAGCTGTCTTTTTTTTTTTTTTGCCATATTTTGCTGCATGCCCTCCCTGCATGAGCAGGTTAAGCACTGGAGCAGCTGCCCAGCAAGATAGTGCCCTGGGACATTCACAAGATGCACCTGGACCCTGAAGAACCAGGGAAGTTGGTCCTTCATGGTGCAGGGGGCTCACTGCACAACCTCCCCAAGTCCCTTCCAACCCAATCGGTTCTACTCTTTCCATGGTCCCACACGCTTGGTTTAGAGGACAGAGCTGATTTGAAACACAGCCTTTCTTGCCTCAGAGCACAGCCCGGAAATTAATCTAGAGAGATGGAAAATGACATCATTTTTTGTAGAACACTTGCATGATACAAAGAATATATCAGGAAAATACCCTGTTTCATTATGTTTACCTTTTCAGATTAAATCTGATTTAATGTGCTTTTCTATAAACTTCAGGAAAGAATTGGGCTGAGTTCAGGTCTCCTTTCAATGCAGTTCACAGAGGTCAACAGCATTACCCTGTTATCGCAGCACTGTACCAAGGCAACCTGGAGTACAAAATGTTAATGTTATTTCCTGTGCTCAGACTCACCATTTGTATTACATTATCCCTCGTATTTCTTCTCCAAGGGAACAGCAGTCTCTGTAATAGCATGATCAGAGGTCTCGTATTATTTTAACCTGGCAAATCCTTTTGTATGACATCAGTTCTTAACAAAGCATGTCACTTCCATGATCTGTTGCAATTTGTCATAGGAAAACATTAAAGAGTTAGTTCTTACTTGAGGGTTTTGAGTGAGGTATTATGTGAGTTTTCTCAAACAGTGGATGTAGATCCAAATCCTATTTGGATGTGAAAAGCAGAATAACTGGATTCTCCATAGGAAGCAAATAAATTGTTCATCAGTTGTGATGTCTGCTTTTGTTATTTGACACACTTTTCCTAGGTTTTTCTTTTCTCACCTTTTTTTTCCAGTGTTGCTTGAAAAGGCTTTGCTTAAAATAAAAACATCAAACAACTTTTTTATCAGAAAGAAGAGATTGGCTAATACCAGAAGCCATTCAGTTAAACACTGAAGTCCCATCCAGAGGGAAGTAAAGTTCAGTTGGCTTAATGTTGTCTCTGACTGTCTTTAAGATGTTCTAGAGCATCAGAAATATCTCCATGGGATGGGATGACCTTCTGTGGGACATACTGGCAGCCCATCAGCACATGCACGCATTACTTCTCTTCACAGAACATTTCTTTTTGAGATGGTCTCATAAGCCATCTAGAACAAAGCAAACCACTTGCCTGCTATCAACACCTTCCCCTAGTATTTCTTCCCTAGAGAGGAACTTCCCAACTTTCTTGGAACATACTGTAGTCCCAACAGGACAAGTGTCTCACAGGTATCATTCCATTCATATTGTCACTTCCTTTTTGAGACAACAGAGAAACTGAATATCCTGCACCCCCTGATTTTGCCACATACCAATTAGCACTGTCTTAACATACCCCCCTGGTCAAAGTTCAGGCCTGGGCACAGCCTGGGCTGGGGCTTATTTGTGGGGGTGGCCATCTCTCGGCCAAAGGTAAAGGGACCATGGGTTTTCCTGTGCTGTCCAGTAACCAGATAATCCTGCCTTAATATAATTTTATTTTTCTTTTAGGAAATGAAAATGTTCTAAAACTGCTCAGATCTGCCCTTTTCTATCTGAAATTCACAGTCATTATGTACAACTCATCCTCTGCCTCCAGAGACAATGTAACATTTACAGCTGAACGTATGACTTAATGGAAATGGGAACAACTCAGATCTGTAGATGCCTCACATTACTCATGTACTGCAGTGGCTTTCAGCCAGGAATACAGCATTTTGAAACACAGGACACAATTCAGCAGCCTTGTACCTTCTGTAGTGTTCATTAAGTAATGGTGTGGCATAGTGGTACAAAACACCAAGGTGGAGGGAGGCTTGTTTCTGCTACAGCAATCTAACATTAACAACTTCATCAGCAGTTTCAACTCTTTTATCCTCTAATTTATGATACAGTTGAATTAACAATGAAGTTATTCCTACCTCATTTGGGTAGATTCCACTGAACTAACTAGAATTACAGAAAATGAAAAGGACTAGCAATACTAATCTGCTGAACATAGTCAGCAGGGGATCCAGTAACTGTGTTGTTAGACCATTGCAGGCTCATTTAACTCGAGTCAGACATGTACATCTGGGTAGCCAGAGGGTGGGTGAAGGTGTACTAAGCAAAAGACTCTTGGGGGGTCTGTGGTTGTCTGTACATCACTGACATCACCCAGGAAGTTATCCTAGAATCAGAAAAAGACTAAGGTTTGAATCTGCTCTGGAGGTGAGCTAGTCCAACTCCCTCCTCAAAGCAGAGCCTGCTTCCTGCCTAGATCAGCTTGCTCAGGGCCTCACTCAGACAAGTTCTGAAGATCACTCTGGGCCACTGGCCACAGTGCTCAGCTCTTTTTGTGGGAAATAGTTTTTTCCTTATGTCCCACTGGAGTCTCCCCTGCCACATCTTTGTATCCTTTGCTGTGAGTCCCATCACTTTGCCCTGAAAAGTAGCTTTGTCTTTTCTAAGCCACCTGTTATTTACTGAAAGAGAGCAATTAGATGTCACCTACCACTTCTTCTCCAGGCTCAACTAACCCATTTCTCCCAACCTCTTCTTGCAGGCCATGTGCTCCAGCCTCCTAGCCACATCAGTGATCCTTCACTGTGGACTTTTAAGCAATAAAAGGACTCATAAAAAATACTGTAAACTTTTCCTGTTTGCTAAAGTAAGTATAAAAGAATACATAGATATAAGGAAGAAATATGTGCAAAATGAGATTCAACTGCACAAGAGAATCTCAGGATAACAAGATATCATTCTCTGCACCTTCTTGAATGGCCCAAAGAAAACACTGATAAATACATTAAAGAAAAAAGATTCAGCAGATGATTTTAAGCTTAATTACTTGTTATTTCTTTTGAACCTGTGTTCTCTATACAGTAATTAATGTATCTAAACCAATGACCTGGCCCTTTAAAAAAAAAGGAGGCTGTTCATGCACATAATATCAATGAAAAAAAGGTCTCAGGGACAAGAGCAAAAACAGAGTAATGAAGTAAGTTGCACCAAACAAAATAAATTAGACATCTTCAAATTAGACAAGCCTGATAAACATCAGCTAAGGATACCCAGAGAAGTGGCTTTCACTGTCCCAGAAGACTTAGCAGTCATCTGAGAAACTGAGTTACGGGAGATTAGAAAAGAGCAGATGTCTTTAAAAGGCTGAGAGATGCTGGGAAATAATGGGACAATCAGATTAACTTCAAGGTTGTCAATCTGCCACCTTTCACAAGCTCTAAATTATTTTCACCAATAAAAAATATAAATCCAGATAACCTAAGCTGATTTTGCAGCAACCAATTTAAATTCTGCTGTACCCCACCATGAAATATATCACTAAGGTTTAAAAGAACAATATTTCTAAGGTGAAGACCATTTCAGATCAGCTGAGTGCACTTGTCTCTCTACACTCAGATTCAGAGCTATGAAATAAGACATAGAAACATATAAAAAATAAGCATACTATAAACTCCCCTATGCAAATGACAAGTTTAAAAACCAGAACAGACTCACTGAGACTGCAAAACTCAAGATGGAATTAAAACATCCAGAGGAGCAATCAAAGCTACAGAAGAGAAGTAGGAATGTCCAACCCTTTTGAAAAATGGGTGATTGGTTTCTCTTTGTTCTTGTACACAGTCATTCGAGAAGGTGTCAGCTCACTGTTTAAGTGGATTCTTGCTTAAATCCTATAAGCACTAAGAATCACAGAATGGTTTGGGTTGGAAGGGACTTTAAAGATCATCTACTTCAAGTGCCCCTTCCAAGGGTAGGGATACCTTCCAGTAGACCAGGTTGATCAAAGCCCTGTCCAACCTGGCCTTGAACACTTCCAGGGACGGGAATCCACAACTTCTCTGGGAAACCTGTTCCTGTGCCTCACCACCCTCACAGTGAGGAATTTTTTTCTAATATCCAATCTAAACCCACCATCTCAGTTTGAAGCCATTCCTGCTTGTCCTATTACTACATGCCCTTATAAAAAGTCCCTCTCCAAGCCCTCTTTAGGTACTGGAAGGTGCTCTAAGGTCTCCCTGAAGCTTTCTCTTCTCCAGGTTGAACAACCCCAGCTCTCTCTGCCTCTGTTCATAGGAGAGGTGCTCCAGCCCTCTGATCATTTTCATGGCCCTCCTCTGGACTCACTCCAACAAGTTCACGTCCTTCTTGTGTTGGGGGCCCCAGAGCTGGATGCAGAACTCTAGGTGGGGTCTCACAAGAGCAGAGTAGAGTAGAGGAGGAGAATCACCTCCCTGGACCTGCTGGTCACATTAAAGACAGAAGAAGGTTTCTTCAGAAAAGGTGGAGATCTGATTACAGGCCAGTAACACACAGTTCTGGGAGAAGGTGAAAGCTCAAATATCTCCTCTTTCTCCACAGTTTAGAGAGGTTTTTCATCAGTGATAGGTACCCTGTTGCAGAGACCTGTTAGACTTACGAGGGCCTTACACTGAATGGTGCTCAAACTCTGGCCACAATGGCCATCCAGAGGCCTCAGCAACAGACCAAACCTAAGAAAACATATCTTCACCCATCCCTCTATCATAGTTATCCTTTCAATTAGTAATTTTTTTTCTACGTTGGATTCAACCCTCCTTCGGATCAGAAACTCCATTACCTGAAATCCTAACCTGCAGGTTTAAGAGGATTTCAAGCTGTGGCAAAGAACTCCCCATGGGAAACCTAGACAAGACCTCAGAGGTGGGGATGAGCAGGAGTTTGCACTGCTGTGTCACCAGTACTCTGATAGTGTCCCCAGGAGTGGACTCATTATACACCAACCCAGACAGCAGGATTCAATGCACTCCAGCACTCCTTCCCTGCAGGACATATGTGCGTAGGCAGTGGACAAAGCTTGGTGCTTCAGGCTGTTTCTTTTTGTACCATGATGCAGTTTCTGCCCTTTGGGTCCCTTCTATACTGCCAGCAGAGCTAAGAAACACGTTGTCTGTCTCCATAGCCCGAATTCCTAAAACAACGTAAGTATTGGTTCACTGAGGCATTCCTATAAGCTGCAGTCCTCTTCCACATGAAGCAGTTTGTATTTTTGGTCCAAAAAGAAGGTACATATTTTTGCATTAAAGACCATCCCATATTAAACACGATATTTTTTAAATTACCATTCAAAGTACTTCACATTACCATCACGAGTGTGTCACCACATAAAAAGCCCTTAAGCAATGATTACTGAAAAATCTTAGCATTTTATTTTCTTCTTAATTCACAGGATCTTTGCACAGAGCTACTTGTATCTTCTTGTTTGGTAAATCTGCACGTTTTGCACAGCTGCACAGATTTTGGTTTTTTTAAACATCAAGAGAAGGGCTATTTCAAAAATTAGGGTACAAAAATTAAGTTACAAGGCAGAGAAACCCACCAAGATTATTCTAGACTAAATACAGTGCCATAAACTCCTTGAAATTCAAAACTGTCATGAAGCAGCCAGGGGGTTAAGGGTGGTAGTTATTCCCCTCCATTTGCTGCTTGTGAGACTGTATCTGCAGTATTGAGTCCAGTCTGGGTTCCCCATTAGAAGATCTGCCAACAAACTGGAGAGGCCCACCAAGATGCTTAGGAAGCCCAGAGTATGACCAGTGAGGAGGGGAAGAGACAGCTGGGTTTGGGTAGCTGAGAGAGAAGACTGTCAGGGGGGTTTCATCTGCACTCCTCAGCACTGGTTGCAGAGAAGATGAGAAACTGTTCTCAAGGGTACATAGTGGTAGGGCAAGAGGCAACTGGCAGCAGTTGAAGCAGGGAATACTCCATCTGGACATATGGAAGAATTTCTTCCCCATGAGAACAGTTAAGGATAAGCTTGTCCCGAGCAGTGGTTGAAGTGCCATCCTCAAAAGACTTTCAAGGCTGATCTGGACAAACCTTGGAACAAACTGGCCTAGACTTGAACTTAGCCCTGCTTTGAGGAGTTTGGATTAGGTGACCTCCAAAGGCCCATTCCAACCTAAATCCTTCTGGTTTCTGTACTTTTATAATCAGAAAAACTCTCAGTGACTGTCTCCTGATGCGCTCTCTGTCCTCAGCTGCTGTCTTGTAGGCCTTCATCTACAAGCTCAGACTGCCTCACTTCTCCGTGGCAAGTGTGTGGAACCTACAAGACTGCCTAATTAAACGTACATTCCTGCAACATTTCAAAAACAGCTGCTGAGAACCATCCTTCAGTTAGCTCACCTTGAGTCATTTGAGTTACCCACCACCTAGCTTTACATGCCATGCATGTGCATTCAGCACCAGGGGTGTTACTGAACAGCTTCTGCCCTGTCCTCCCTTACTTCTGTCTTTTTCTTTGGGTTTCTTTGGTGAAGAAACTAACCAAATGCTGATATATTAGCAAGTGGGTTTTAAAAGAATTTTAGGAAACTTTAATTATGCTAGTTGTCATTACATTCGTATTTCTTATTTACCATGTTACAACAGTGTTAAGTTCACAGTGCTATTTCCTACCATGCAGGACCTGGAATTTCGTTCCCCAGGAGATTTTGCATTTGTAAAAATTCAGATGGTGGAGAATGAAGAGTTGAAAATGCAAAGTTTCCTACGGGGGTAAAATGGCTTTAAAAATCACTTCGAACAACTGAAACAGATGTTTTTACAATTTCAGGCTGTTTCCAACTCCCTCTTCACTGCCCTAAAGTATCTAGCTGAAAATATGGGCACACAGCTGGACAGTGTACCAGACTAACAGCTGGTGAAGGAGACATTCAGACCTACAAGGCCAGGAAATCCCGGTAACACAATGTTCAGGGTATCACCTTGTTGCACAAGTTAGCTGGTGAATTTGAAGCCTAAAAAGCCACGGAAAATAGGAGTTTAGGGGGTGGCTCTCAGATAGATAGATTTCTAGGTTGACGAGCCCTGGAAAAGATTCAGGGGAGGCTGCCAAAAGTCTGATTGCTGTGTTCCTACGGACACTTTTTTCCCCTCCCATAAGCTGGTATTTCCAGGCAACAGGCATTCTGTAAGAGCATTTTGTGGACAGATATTTAATTATTTAAATATTAGAAATAAAATGCTGTTCTCTCTTTGGTGCTCGGTCATCCTGCTCATCAGCATTTTGAGATGAAATTCCTCTCCCATGACCTAGTCATAATGACACAACTAGCTCAGGGTCCCTTCAGATCGGCCAAGGACTTGCAGACTCCTAGAAAACTAACTGAGGTGTGATACAATTCAACCTGGTAGCTACTGGTTAAGGTCGAACTAAAAAAAAGAATTGCAGAAGGACCTTACAAGACTGAGCAACTGGATGATAAAACAGCAAATGAAACTCAATGCAGATAAAAGTGATTAATGTGGGGAAAAATAATGTTAGCATCATATGTAAAACAACAGGTTCTCAATTGCCACTCGGAACATAATAACGAGTTTATGACAGGCAATTCCACTGAAACATCAGCTTGATATTTAGTAGCATTAAAAAACATCAACCAGAGGACTTGGAGGACAGAACAGCGAGCACACGCTTCCATAAATGCCACATCCTAAGCATCATGTGCAGTTCTGGTTCCTCTCCCTGGAAGAGGACATAAAAACTGAGAAAGCTCAGAAACACGTGGTAAAGATCATGAAAAGTTTGGAGTAATCTCCATAGAGGGAACAAAAAAGTAAGCTAGGACCCTCCAGCCTGGAAAAAAGATGACTGGTAAAGGATATGACAGAAGATAAAACCACGAGGGTCCTGACCAAGCTAGTCAGCAATCTGTTGCTTGTTGTCAGTTTCAATGCAAGAAATGGGGATCACTGAACAAAACTATCAGGAGCTAAAATAATACTTCATACGACAGGTAGGATTTTCAGGATCCCTGTGATAGGAGGTTATGAGTTCTTAAAGTTCACTTGGTCTCAAGAAGCAAATTAATAGAGGAGAAATACACAAGCGACCATTAAACCCAAAAACTTCATCTCTGGTCCAAGTCCCTGAGGTCTGGAAGAATATTCTGGGCAAGGATTGTTGTACATTTACCCCATTCTTACATAAAGTGGACCATTGTTTTGGCCACTGTTCATATCTGTTCTCCCTGTGAGAACAGGCAAGAGTCCATTGCTAACATACCTGAAAGCCTTTGAGCTACACAAAAAGAGAACTAGGGAGAAGTCTGTAATTTCAAAGGATGACAAACAAAAAATGGGAAGAGGCAAAACATCAGAAATATAAGGAGGTACTAAGGTGAGGCAGGAGTGTACAGGCACATTCCCAAGTGATGGTTCGGTGACAAAGCGCCTGGAATTACCCATCCTGCCAAAGCCACACACGGATAACTCTTTTAAAGAAAAAATTTGGCTACACAGGCAAACACCTATGTAGCCAACTGTTTGCTTAAATTTTAACTGAATAGAAATACCAAGCAAGAAACTTAAAATTGTAACTTGAGCAGCCACACCCTAAGAAGAAAACCAGATTTTGGTCAAAAACAGTACTAAGATTTAAGAAACACAGAGCAACAAATTAAACAATAATTAAATACAACCATGTATTTGGTACACGGATGAGTGGTAGATGTGCAAAATCCACCTGGAGGGGAAAAGGTGCAGGGTACATACCTAGGTGAGCATTTGATGCAGCAAGGTACACGCAGTGTGGGTCCCTCCAAAAGGGGCCTGTGCTGGGCATGGGCAGCGTGGTGGTGCCTCCCACCCCTGTGCCGGCTGCAGATCACCCTGCAACACGTGCCAACAAACCTTCCTGAGCGCCAGCTGTGAAGCTGACTGGCAAGAACATGCGGTGGCGCGAGCATGCCAGCCAACTTTATTGGGACATTTGTTGGGGATAACAGAACTGCTGTTGTATCTGCGCCGCTTTGCTGGGGGTTGTTTACAAGACTTGTCCTGGAGGGAGAGAGCAGGGAGAGACAGTGTGCAGAGTTCAGCTCTGGCAGCAATGCAGCACGAGCATGCCACTGATTGTTTTCTGGGTTGGAGTTTTCCCACTGGAAGAAAGAAATGCACTGATTTCCCTTTGCTGCAGCCTCAAAAAGGGGTTGTTACATGCGCTATATTGCTTTCTTTTAATGCTAAATCTAAATTTGAAATTCATAGGCAGGAATTTTTCAAGGTGTCCGTATACTTTGAGAAGCCTCACTGACATTTAATAGGATTTAGACATTTAAAAAAAAAAAAAAACAACCACCCCAGTGGCACTAGGCTATGGTATATTAACTTTGCAGTAAACTAAAGTAAGAAAATTCTAACAAATTTCCAAAAGTAACGAATTACTAACATTAGGTAAATGTTGAAGAAAAGCATTCCATGTGCATTCCCTCTTTATCTTTCTAGGTTTTTCAGTCAACAGATTTTCTAGTTGCTCCTGAGGACATCTCTGAGCAGAACATCATCAGACTATTCATTTAGAAGCATGAGTTTTTTTCAATTTTCCCCTCTATCACAGATAAACCCCCCTGCCATCAGTGCACCAGTTTAGAAACATCCTGTGTTTCTAAAAACCAGCGATGTTAACTAAAGAAATCTCACAACATTTAATAGGGACTACTTACAAGGATGGACTGCATAATAACTTTAAACTTAAGACTTTTGCATTTTCAGACTTACCATGACTGCACATCGCTTCTGTCTTCCTTTTAAATTATTTGCAGCAATCCACATTCAAAATCACCAGAGTAGAAATTCGGCCACCTGAGCATCAGACTTGCAGTAGCACAGAGCTCAGCAGAGACAGACAAACAAAACACACTCCATTTCATCAGGTTCCCAGCCTGGGAAGTTAGGACAGTGTTTTCAGCCACTACCCAGACAGTTTTGGGCATCTTCCTTTCTGGCTATCAAGGTAAGAGTAACTGGGACAGAGCAACTGGTGCAAACAAACTCATACTATTAAAAAAACCCCAAACCAATAAATCTGCAATCCCTGGATTTGGTTGGAGATACAGAGTAAAACTGCTGAATAGCACAAGAAAATTAGACCCTGAGTTTCTTGGCTGAAATCTCCCTCCTGCACTTGACAGGAAAAAAAAACCTCCAAGAAACCAAGAGCAAAGCAAAGTTTCATGGATAAGGAAGGAAAATGGGACTACTCAGAAGATTTAAAATGATGCAGATGTAGGCTCTTAGTCTATTACAAGTCTAAGTTATACCCAATTTCAGTCAGTTTATGATTGAAGAACCTACTTTTCTTTAGCACCCAGATAAAAGCTTCCTACTCTCATTTTAGTCTGCCAGTGGTAAGCTCAGTCAAAAATAATGATCAGGACTGTTAATTTTCTAGTTTGCTTTCTGCTGATTTAATTGTTTGGATTGTCTGTATCAACAAGTATTCTTATCAGCTTAACTTGTAATAAACTCATATTAGCCGAGTCACTGACTGAAAGGAAGCTTAAACTGCTGCTCAGGAACATCAGTTGATACAGTAACAGCAGGCATAATTAAAAACAAATTTTAGTTTCTTCACATAAGTTTTAATACTTGACCTTTTGATAATTTATACAGATCATCAGAGCATAAAGATTAGATGGATTCAAAACATCCTCAGGGCTGAGCACTGCAGACTACAATGAGGACTTAAAAAAACGACACTGGTCTTCTACCCTTCTTCCATTTCAATATGTCAGAATAAATGCAAAGACACAAAAATGTTTCATGCTTGAAGTTAAAAGTTGCTAGAATTTTTTTCCTCATATACTTTAAGAGTTAAAAATTATACTTTACATACACATCCATTCAAAAGAAAATTCCGCTATGCTGCTCTTCAGCCTAAGGAGCTGCCCAAAAAGAACCTGGCCCATCACAGTTCCCAATTCAAAGAACAAACTCAAACCTTAGCAAAATACAAGGGCAAGAACTCATTTTTTATTAACCTATTTTATGGACTCTCATGAGGAAAATGAGTCCTGCCAATGGTTCTTCACTGCATGAGACTAATATCTCATCAGAGGACACAGCATTATTTCACTTTTATGTCTGTCCCTCAAGAATACTCCCTTTGATGAAGTAGTTCAAGGGCAAGCATCAGAAAGTCTGTTGTAGCAAGGTACAGCAAATGCATCTAAGCCACATTAGGACTCCATCAGTAAAACTACACATGGTAAAATTCATTTTGACAAGCAAAACAAGTATTTGCATCACGATGGCTCTAGAGGAGGATAGTACCTTGTACCACTGGTCACTTTCCTTTCAGGTCAACTTGATACAAGCAGAGAGTACCGCTGAAACTAATCCACAAAGGATGGAATTTATATTTGAAGATTCTGAGGTAGCCAACCTTTTTTTTTTCCTAGTCAGATTAAGTAATTAACCTTTTGAGCCTACATAACCTCTTGTAAACATCTACTATACAACATATATACCACCACATTTTTTTTAAACTATTACTTCAGCTATAAACAAGTATCTTGGAAAAAGCAGATATGACTCTCGCTTGAAAAACTGACAGAGAAACAGACGACCCCCAGCAGATCCGGAGGGTGGTCACAGATTCTTACCAGGCACATTTCAAGAGAGGAGTTCAAGGCATGTTCAGCACACCTGAAGATCTAGTTAACGACATTTACTAGTTGTGTCTGTCAAGCAATTAATCACTCTCAAGAAGAATCTCAGACATCAGTCTCCAGCAAAATGCATTCTGCTTTTTTTTTTCCAGGATGCTGTATATGGTTTTGTTTTGAACAACTGTTAACCAGACTAGTAGCCAGATATGCCACATGCACATTTGTATGCATACTCATGCTGATTCTCTTATCCATTAAAGAGCCTGCAGAAGTAGTAATCGGATTGGGTGTAGGTGGGGTAATAATTTTTTTTGGAACTTATGTACTTTGAATGAAATTCCAGGCTTTTCTTGTGAAGGAATTGACTAGTTACACAGGCAGTCCATTTGTTCCATTTAAAATATGGGCTTTAGATTTTACTGGTGCTGGTCCTTTGCCAGCAACAGACACGCAAACCCACCACTAGTAGGGAGTTTAAAATGGTAAAAAGAAGACACACTCGAAATCTCTTTACAGCTTTCATTTAAAATATAAAATAGGTGAAACTTCAAAAGAGGAACATCCCATTCCAACCGAAATTTTAAAATACAGTTTCATGCTAAAAGCAAAAGTTGTATACGAGCCTCGTGGAAGCTACCAAGCAATACAAAAGAAACCTAATCTTTCACAGTACTTGTATCCGTGCCTTTGCTTTCCTTGCTTATGTGAGTGGTGGCATTTTTACTGGATTGATCTAAATCCTCAGTTTTATTTTCTGTTTCCATAGCACTGCTTTCCACAGGACTCTGGGAAGATTCTTCACCTATTTCTGCTTCCATTTTTGTGACTAAATCGTGTTCTTTATCTTCCACATCCATTCCATCCTCTGTTTGCGCCAGCTTATGTCGAACTTCTTCCTCAGTTTTGTTTTCCAATTCCTCCTCTTTCTTCTTTGCTTTAAACACTTCAACTCCCATCATCCTCAGGTAATGAAGTCTCTCATTCTTGGGCACAAAGGCACGGAGTGACGTCTTTCCTTGCCAACCACACAGCACTATTGGACACTGAAGATCATCAGGTTTTCTACAAACAAGTAGTTACTTTCAGTCAATTATGAGAAAGTTAATCTTCAAAACATCATTTTATAGCCATACCCCAATAAATAAGTGCACAAGACAAAAAAAAAACCAAAAAAACAGCTCAATGCTATTAAATTTCTCAAACAAAATAATTTTCTGCCTCTGGTTTCAGAACTAATACAAGCAAGATGAAAGCTTATATTTAAGAAGTTCTCAAGAGTTTTGTCCACAAAAGGTACTTTGTCCACACAAAGAAACAATGAAAAGTAATATTTTCCATTCCAGTGCTGAACTTTACAGGGAATCAAACAAATAAATCACATGCAGTGAACTGTGGATGTCTGGCAGAACTATCAGGTCTCCTTTATAAAGCTACATAGTACACTTGTTTTAAGAATACACAGGCAAGACAGCTTCTCTGTCAGTCTCTGTATCCTATCTGGCTTTACTGTTGACCTCATTGCATCTCTATGCCTCTACTTCTGTTTTTGCTGAGTGAGAATAAATTCTTGTGCAAGTCTTTAAAGTGCATAAGTGGAAAGCAACACATCTACTTACTCAGGGTTCGGGTCATACTTCAGAACTACACTTCCCATTGCTGCAGGGAGGGAGGGTGGGGAAAACAAAAACAAAACATGTGTTACTTGGTACAATGTTAAGTGATTGTCATCTGAAAATGTTCAAGAAAACAAGTTTTCAGACAGTCACACAGCATGAGATGGCTAGCAGTTATCTACATCAATACACTGAACTATAGACAATACCAGGTTTTATTCCCTTTTTTTCAGACCGATGTATTTCTATAGTTACAGAAGCAACTGCCAAGCCTGTCTCCTCCAAATGCCAAACAAACAAATTAAAATACAAAACCCACATAATGGATTAATTTACTCAGTGAACCTAGCAAGGAACTTCTACTTAATTAAAATGAACATAAGAGTATGCCAGCTCGAACTTTAGAAAAATTTTTCATCCCATTTTGTCTCATCAAATACTGAAGAACAAGGATCAGCAATGAGTTGAAAATAAAACAACATAAATAAAAGGCTGAAAACTCATCTTCATTTCTTCAAGCATCTAGTGAAGAGGAAATAAAAATTTAATACGAGTAGACATTGCTGCTCATATTTAACAAAACAGAATCTGAATAACTATATTTGATACATAAGATCGTGACATGCAACTGCAGATGACAAAGTTTCAGCTGGAGCATTAACAGGCATAAAGATCAGAAGCGTATCTAAAATCTTTGTTCATCAGATATTTTAAATGCGGCCTCACGGCACTGCTTCACAGAAGTCACAAGTCTGGCAACTCTTCTGTTCTCTGAAGCTCATAAATCTTAAAGGCTGCAACCAAAAAGGACTGAAATTTCTAGTAGCGCACTAGGTTTCAGTAATGCTTACTTACCTAACAAGTATATTCAAGATAAATTTAGTCAAAATTTTTAGCAAACACAGTTTACGTCACAGGATTTTCACAGTCCTCTGTGTAACGTATAAAAATAATTTTGTCACAAAACAAATTATAAGACTTACCCATGTCTTTGACTTTCTTCTGTGTTTCACTGCTAAATTTAGTTAAGAATGGATTTTCCTGGGTTAGCAGAATTTTAACATCTTCTATGCAAACATTTATAATCCTCGCATTAATGAATGGGTACAGAGTATAAATTCCCTGTTTAATAAATAAATACAATTATTTCAAAATGCAACTTTTGCTTTGTGAAGGAAAAGCGTTAAAAATAGTATGTCCTTTACCTAATATTAGAAAACAATTTTCACATTTTAAACCATACTGAAAATGCAAATTGTCACTAATCTGACAAAGTTAATGCCAGCTGTGTTATAGGCTCCAGAGGAAACCAAAATACCTCCTCGGAAAATACAATGCTACGTAATTACCTCTTGTGCTAATCGGAATGCACATCCAAACTGTTCACCATCACTGTTGCGAGACCAGACTTTTATCCCTGTGTTAATAACCTGCAAACAGCAAGGCCAATAAGCGTCATTAAGGAGCATAAATTCTAAATTACCACTCTGAACTTTGTTTTTCATCAACTGTTTGACTAAAAGGAGGAAGAAGGGATAATTCTGCTGTAATGTTTGTTCATTCGCATTGGACGATGAATTAATGTGAAAATTCATCCAAGGGAAAAAGGATCTCCCACTACAGAAATGTAGTGCCCTATCAACATAAAACGCCTTTTACTCCTTTCCATATTGAAAACTGAACAGTGTGAGGAAGTGGTAGTTTTAAAATTAGGGCAATGAACTATTAATATCTAATTTTTATTTTAGTTTGAGTAAGAATTTTCTGTGTGATTTTCGGAAAGTCAAGCAAGGACAATAAAAAATGTACATGGCATTAATATTAGGACACTATATCCTTTGTGGTACTCAAAGTCTCACTACCTGACGCGGTGCACCAATTTCTTAAAATTTTGTCAATTGTGTAGCCATTTCCTGCATGGGGGATAAAAGAATAATTATTTATCCATCTTAACGATCTGTTGTAAAGATGTACTGAATATCCTCAGCAATTTTCAAGATCTGACTGGACCCAGACTGTATCTGATCTAGCTTTGAAGTCAGCTCTCTTTGATGCAAGAAGGAAGCTGGACTAGATGACCTCATTCCAACTTAAATCACTCAATGACTTGAAAGACAAGTCTTTAGCATTTGCAAGACATTTACCATAGGGAATCCTATAAAAACATTTTTTCCCCTCTAATTCACAAAACTTTATTATTCCATAATCATTCAGCTTAACAACCTTTCAAAATGTTCAGTTGTTGAAAGTACTTCAAAACAGTGTCCTCATATAATGCAGCCAGCTAATAATTCAGCTGAAGGTATCTTATTTTTGGTAGGCTTTCAGAGCTCTTAATAATTTTATAATTAAGGGGTTCATAAATACAACAGCATCAATGTAAACTTGTGAAGTTACCTGAAGACTGCATAAAAATGCAGTACACAATGGTACACACAGAGTAGTTATATATATTCCCTCTCTTTACTTTTAAGTTCCCTTTCATCCACCGAAAATTTACCAATTTTAATCCTGAAGGCTGTTATTTACCTCTCAGAGTCAAATCTTCACCTCTAATAGAGGAGGGATGGAGAGGAAAACACTAATCCAGACTAAAAAAAAGCCTGTCAAGAGGGCTAATGCTCTATATAAACAGCAAGCTTGGCGATAAAGTTCAAGGAGATACCCACTAATGCTCATAACCTCCCTTGTGAAAACCTGGAGACGAACCGTACCTTCATCTTCTCACTGTTGTTCAGAAGCACATTCCTTAGCTCCTTAGAAACCATGTACAGCTGTCTCTTCTTTCCTTCTTGAGTTCGAGTCAGTAAATTCATCTTGGGAAATGATGGGTCCAATGCATAAAACTTCCTGTAGCCATAATGCTTGCTTTGATTAACTGAGCAATGAAATCACATACTCAAAATGCACGGGTTAGCCCACTTCCTCTGGCTATCTCTGCAAACACTTAGCACTTTGGCTCCAGAACACAAAGATTAGACTTTCTAAGCTGTATGACATCAGAAAAGACAAGCTGTCATAGACACCAAGATATACTTGAAAATTTCCAGTGCAAACTCCAGTTGGTTATTTTCATTTAAGAAGTGTTTAAATGTTGAGGAGAGGAGCCCCTGATGTAAAATTAGGCAAAAATCTTTACACATGATCAACCAGACCCATCTTTTGTGATGAACTGAACTACTAATATTCCCAAATTACTAGGAATCTTACTGCCAAACCAGAAACATTTTTTTCTTACTGGATAGGAAGGAACAATGGATCATCTTCAGGGAGAAAGACAAAAGGGTCTTCTTTAAAACCAAACAACTTCATTTTTTTAGATGGTGGTGGTCTAAAAAGAAAATAACATTACACTGTCAATTTTAGTAAAAGTACTCGGCTTCAAATCAGTATATTCAGTTCATTTACTCAACACTTGCTTTGTGGTAACAACAGTATGCCAAACAGAATATGGGCATTTTCCCATGCTTCACTAGGACAACACTACCCACAATATAACTTCTTAAAATGAGGATGCAAAAGAAGTGCTTTAAAACAGAAACCACAAAACCAAGTAAACAGAGATTTCTGACAGTGATTGTGAAGACAATAAAGATCTTCCAAATGTTAAGTTCTGAAAGTTTTTTTTCCTTAGCAGAGACTTTGCAAATGTTAATAAGAAAACTGGTTAGTTTCCAAACTTGCTGAAATACAAGACAGAAAACATGGAAATGCAGGACAACTGAATGAATTCATTAATTCTTCTTGATCGACTTCTAAATGAGTCCAGTAACAAAAGAACTATAGAATACTCAGCAATTACAAAGCTGTCACAGGACAAATACTTACCCACATACTCCTTCCTTTTTGCTTTGCTCAGTGCCCAAATTCTGCAATCCTTCCATTTTCTTAGACTCTTCATTTTCAGCAAGTATTGGTTCTTCAGTAATACAGTCAGACCCATTATCTGAATTAGTCGCTGTCACTTCAGTATCTCCTATTCTTTGTGGTAACTTCTGATGAACCTATTTCAGATTAAATTACTTTCAACAAAGCAAAGTAGAATCTTAACTTGTAACAGAAGGCACCTATGTTCTCTCTTTGTGTGTGCTTAATTCTTGTCAATTTGTATGCAAGTGCTTAAACAGATCCATTCAGAGAGTTAATCTGATTACTAGATCAAGATACCACTATATAAATTGCATTTACCTCTAGTACTCATCTGGACAGTTTCGTACCAACTGTCCAAGAAAGTTATTTTTGTACCATTTACAAAATCACGTTCAAGCACTCAGAGAAGACTACTTTAAGACAGGCTCTGCTGTTTTCCTCCTAGCACTCAAAGTGACACATGCATCCTGCTGCTGCACACCTTCCAGGAGAGTGCTACAATGTTCAACTTAGAACAGAATAAACTACTTAGATGACACTTGCTTCTGAATAAATGCTTCTTCCCTATAGCCACATACATTTTACTCGTAAGCTGTTCTAATTAAGCAAATCAAATTAACAAAAACATCTAAAGGAGCTTATTCACACAAGACGTTTTTCTCATAGACGTGACAATCTAAGAGATCAAATAAATCACGCCAACTTAAAATCCTGTTGACAGGATTTTAAAGACAATTGACAACAAATGGATTAAAGTCAGATGGCTGAAGCTGCTGCTCCTAACAGTTTTACATCCACTCCCCCTGCTGCTGATCTGCTAGACTAATCTGTTAGTGAATCACCCCTGAGCAACCAGCCACAGAGTAAGATAAACTGAAATCAGAATCAGCTTACAACACAGCAGAAAAAAGCCTTCAGCAGGGGGACCACACACACTGAAGGAACTGACAGCTTTAGCAATCTAATATAATCTGCTTCTGTAATTCTTTCAAAGTCTTAATTTTAGGTTCAAGCTTTATCTTACTATTTTATTATAATTTCAAAATCCCCTCTCTTTTTTTCTATTTTAGAAGTTGTCATTTTTTTTTAAGTACTTAAGGGATTTAGGAATTTATTCTTAACTGACACACTGAGCTATAACTGAAAGGCAGATACAAAATAGTTATAGTATGTTTTCTATTATGTGTAATATTTAAAAAAAAATCTGAAACATTATTAATAATTAACATTTTAGATGTTTTAGAAAAAGTTACCTTAGGCTGACGTTTATTCCATGGCATGGGAGACTTTTTTATTAACACAGCCACAAAGAAACCGCCTGTGTTCTGGTGATGTGGCAATATCCTAAGACTAGAGAGAAAAGAAAAAAAATGTTGAAGTGTATTCATGTCTGCATTCAGGCTCTCACAAAATACTAGAAGTGTCACATTTATAATCATTTTCAGGATAGGCTAAGTATTCCTAGTAGGATTGTGCAGATTTAATTTATCAAACTAGAAACAGGATCTAAAGTAGAGCATTCTGGCAAAATTACTTGCATCAGTGCAACACATTCATTTCACAGTTCACATCCGAGCTTTAATGACTCATTTCTAAACAATATTTTTAGAATAGCTATGGAAAGCCTTTCATAGCAAGTAAATCACACTGTTAAAATGTTGAAGTTTTACATACTTTTCCAGTAATTTTGGCTATGCATCTCTACTGGATGCAAAGAATTAGACCTCTTTGTGTGAGTAGTTATTCCTCAGAAGCAACATGCAATAATTTCTCTGAATTCACTGGACTTTAAATAGTCTACTGCCATTACATAGGAAGCAATCAAAATATACTCAGACCTATTCAAACAGGTCTATACTGCAATACATTCCTAATCCGACCTAATTATAATTTGCCCACCATCATACATGTTAATCATAAAAATCCTCATAAGATCTACTCTGGGAAAACTTACCAACGCTCTAGATTCATTGCCTTTAGCTTCTCTTCATCTTTTACTGGAAACATAGTGGGACGTATTTGTGTTTGTCTATTTGAAGGCACATCTTTCCACTCTTCAAACCACTGTCCATCTTTCAGCATTACCTTCAAAGGAAGAAGTATAAATACTGTAAAGAACATAGGTCACCATTTTATAAATTTTAATTATAACACTTCCAAACCAAGGTTTCGATGCCAAAAAGAGAAATTATTTTCTGGTATAGAAAAGGACTACTGCTGTCCAGTAGAGATTAGAACCGAGGAATCCCAATTTCATTATGTAAGAAAGATGCAAGAGTGCAATACAACAGCTTGGTAATCATAGAGCCCCACGACACAGGCGTGCATAGGTCATTGATAGAGATGTTTTCAAGGAAAGCTGCTGAAGAACCATGTCTCTCATTAATTTTCTAGTGTCTGTAACTTGACCCAGAACTCAGAACACATCTGTAAATCCACTTTTACACTGCGTAGACCTAACATCACCTCATTCTGGCTAGAAGTCAAAGCTTTTGATGGACTGTTGAGATACAAGCAGAAGGTTAGAGCCACAAATCTTGTAGGAAGGCATTCTGAATGCTCTTTAAGAAAGAAAACCAAAGTGAAAAAATAAGTCAGGGAAAATCTCACTTCAGAGCTCTAGATGCCTGGTTTTGTATCAGCTGTAAGGAAGTTCACATCTGGGTACACATGGGGCAAATGCAAAAAGTTAATATCTGAAATGAAGGTCCATTTTTGTCATTAAGGCAACAAAATAAAATAAAGAAGTTGCAGAGATGGTGACTTCAGGACTGGCAAGTATGATGAAGTGGTTTCATACATCCCACTGTGATTGTCTTGAAAGTTTAAGAAAGTTTAAATTAGTGTTCTACTGGAAGCAGAAATGTAATATTTACCTAGATTACCATTTCCCTAAGAACTTTAGAACACAGATTTCAGCATCATGAAGTGTGGCATTTCTCAGCCACTGATTAGATCACATCTGATCATAAAATATTGTGCATTTGCACATTCTTGAAATAGAAATTACTGCACTTCCAGAATTATTATTTCAAGCCAAAATATGCTACATGTCATAGTCCTAGATGGAGACAAGACAGACTGTACTTCTTTGGAAGTCACAACTGAAGCTTGAGAAAAAACAAACAATGGGACTGATAAATAACTGTAGGTCAAACAAGTCTAGAACTATTTTGGATTTACCAGAATAACTGCCCAACAGCCCTGCACTGTTCAGTTTTGGCATATCAGCCTAACTGGTAGACTGGTGTGACTGGTACAATGAGAAAGCACCAAAGAACACACTGCACATTTTACTAGCCATGTGCTAGGGTAGAACACAGAGTGAAAGTGCTGTAGATTATCAGATCTGGAGTTAGAAAGGTCTCTTCTTTCAAGACTGAAATAATTCACTGGAGTTCACTCATCATCTGGCTTCAGGAGTACTGATTGCTACTTCTAAGCACCTAAGTGTCCCTCAAACAAAACCCTATTTCTGTGTTGCTGTTTCCAGAGATTTACAGCCAACTGATGCTCAAGAATATTCCATGTAATCAGTCACAGAGCTCCCAAGTGAACAGATGTTTCCCCAGGGAATAAAAGAACAGCAGCAATAAAAGTAAAAACAGTACCAAAGCAAGAAAATACATTCAATGACAAGCTAGCCAATAGGGTCTGCAAAAATACAGTAGAAGCAAATAAGGACTGAAGAAAGTCTTGCAAACTTTCAACAGATTTTATTAGCCTAGCTTCTAAAATACGTTTAGGAGATTTATATTTCAACTGCAGAGAAATAAATGCAACAGGGAATACAATATACTCTTAATGATCATTATATATATAAACACATATATATAGTAGCTTTACATAGAACCCAAAAAAAAGGTAAAATTAAGATTACAGAGCCACAGTTACGCATTTTACATTTATTCTTCAGGTACAAGCATAGTGTAAACTTTTGGAATTGTAAGAAGAAGGAAATCAGCTAGTTTCTCAGCTGGATTTCCAATGGCAGAACATAAGCAAATCTTTATTCCACATATCTTGTTCATTAGTCTGCACACAGCCATAAACTTGCAGCCTGTCATTGCAAGAGACTAGTGAGATGGTAAGACAGAACAAGCAATGGCACTGCAAAGGCATACACTCATAACTAAAATTTAATCAGTTTCTTTCCCTGCTACCAGGACGGCCTTCTACTCTTCTTGAGTATACTCTTAACAGGAAGCTGAAGCAGCTTCGGGTTTTTTTGCCCTTCCCTACTAGTCTGTTTTCAGATCTGAAGTCACACAAGACATAGAACAAAATACAGGATTCTATTAATATTTTAGGATTAGTCACATCACTGCAGGCTTTATAGCTAATTTCCCTAATGGGTTTCACAGGTTTTACTTCCAAATGATTCAAATGGACCAGCTGAAGAACTGCAGAATCTAACATTCACACACTCTAAAGACCGAGGAGAATGGATAACTTTAAAAGCGGCTGAAATTATATTGCCATCTACAGGCCACATGCACACAACAGGAAAGGGAATTATAACACTAAAGTATAGGAGAGAGATCAAAGAAAGGTAGAGGTAAGAGAATAGCAGACGAAGAGACAAGAACTTACTATCAGAAAGACTTTTAGCTCTCTCCCCTAAACATCAAATCACTGGCATTAATCCAGCTCAACTTAACATTGTAAAATGCTACACTTCAAAATTTCCCTAACTTAGCACTCTACCACAGACCAAGAACTTCAAAAAACTATCAGTTTAAGTACCTTCCATTTTGTAATTCCCGGCATCCTCTTCAAGCCTGGTAACTCAGAAGAGACATCCGCAAGTTCTAAGGCACCTGAAATCCCAAGAATATAAATGGTCTTGAAAATAGAATTGAAGAGTTGTGTTGCTAATTAACTTTTATGAAAATAGTTTTCCTTCAAGTTTTAAGACCATTTTAAGAACACTGTTTTTTAAAACTTTCAAGAAACAAAATGATATACAGCTACTATCACGTAAATTAACAAAGATGGTAAGAACTGTTAATAATAACTATATAAGTTTGCAACTTATCAATTAACCAAAATATAACAGTTCAATATTTTTTGTAGCAACTGCATAGAGTAGTGCTCTATGACTTCTATCATTAAATAACAGTGTTCTAGGCAAAGTCATCATCTAAGTTTTTATTCTCATTTACTTAGTATTTCAATTTACCATACTGTTTAAGTATTTTTCAGGGAATAACTCTTGGGATAACAAAGCCTTCTAAAAGGCCTGCTATGTTTTCATTTTATGGACTTAACATCTCAATATATTCCAGTGTGAAAGGAAAGAGAATTTATTATTTTTTAAATTGAAAGGAAAATTCCAAAAACTGTTTAACAGTAAGGTAAGTACTATCAAAGTAACAGGACAAAAGACTATGTGTCTAAAATATGTCAAATTACTACAAGAGATATTAGAGTATAACTTAATCTACTGAATTAAAGGTTTAAAGTGCCCCAAGTCCAGAAAGAATGATATAAAAATTCACTGTTTAAAAAGGTGATCTCTCCAGAGATTAATAACTTTAAAATTTCTTTTTTGTGATTCTGAATACTTAAGTTTTTAACAGTCAGGTAGGCTTTTTCCTCATGCCGAACACAATTTATCAACCACTTCTACATGACTAACCATTGACTCTTACAGTGACATTTAAGCAAATCTTTTAAATAAATGAAAAAGTGATATGTGAATTCATAGACAAATTCAAAGATGACATTTCAAATGTGATTAAGCTTGATATTTGCATCCGTCCTTTGAGTAGTCCTGTCCCTCTACAGCATTACTTCAGCTGATGCCTCAAGACTACATTAGACTGATAAGGCACTAAAGAGTCCATTAGAAGTAGCACAATTTCCATTAGTTTCTAAATGGTACAAAAGTGCCCTTTCCTTACTCCCTCAGCCATAAGGGGAAAGCAGTCTCATCTGCTCTACAGGTAGCAGTTAACACTGCTTTAGAAAGCACCAACAATCTTCTGGACTGACCTCAGTGAATTCTTGAGGTCCAGTGCCCCTTGCAGACCACTACACTACCTCACCCTTCTTTAGCTACACCTGTGTTCAAGTTCCAAGGGTAACATTCACTTGTTGGGGACACATCATAGCCTCCAGGTACACTTCAAAATACCTCCACTGGGCCAAGACTAGATCTTAATGGAACAGCCAGTCAAGACCCTTCTTTCCAAGTACTGAATTTGCCCCAGATACTGCAATTGCTGGCCTCTGTTAACATCCATACTGCTTCATGCCCCTATCCAAACTAGTCGTTAACTTTAACATTGGTTTACTACAACCTTCAATAAGCCAAGCCTAATATAATATACTGGAAACACATCCATGCCTACCAAAGAAACTACCTCTAAATAAAAATGTCATTTGAGTGGAAATTAAATAGTCAGTTCCTAATTAATCTGCAAGCACTTTAGCTAAACTGCTGTTTCTGAGACAATGAAATTCCATGCACAGTTTGGGGCCAGAATACTGACTGGCCAGAATACTGACATTACACAAAACAGGTTACCAACTTCCAGAATAAGCTCAGGTCCAGGAGCAATACAGTTGCTTCTGCTCTGTAAAAGGCTCAATTTAACACAAAGCCAGTGGAAATTTTCATGCCAAATTTCATTAGATATCTCCAAATTTCAGGCCACTGATTCAGAAAAAACAGGATCCACCAGCTACTAAATGGGCTACTAAACTCTACTATCACAAAGTAATGCAGTGTAGCTTCTCAGTCAGTCTCAATTTTTCCACCTTTTGTTACCTCGGCCATCATATGCAAGTCAAAAATGTAAAAAAACCCATGAATTTAAAGACATTAAAATTTCAATCATGTCAAAATGTGGGTCAAAGGATGCAAACTAGAAGCGTATTACCCACGCTAAGCTTATCACTAGTACCATAACACCCATATCTTTTTTTTGCGCTGAGGGGAAAAAAAAAGTTCCGTACTCCATCCAAACTCACATTCTCACCTTGACTTTTTTCCAGCAGAGATGCGATCACAGCTTCATTTTCGATAGGATTCAATGAACACGTAGAATACACCATTCTCCCACCTTCTGCCAGCTGTTCAACACCACGGGTTGCAATTCTCAGCTGCAATCTAACAGAACACTTTTGGTCTAGCCACCTGTCATTCAGGAACCCGAAAGAAGCTATACTGCAGACATACAACTCTCCATGGACTAAGCCAGTACTTAGGGAGTTCCACAGCTGTCACCAGTACACAAATTAAAGTCAGTTTCAAACTTTATCAGCTTAGTGCAGTCTATAATGCAGACACACTCACAATTACACCTATTAAATTAGAACAGCAATTAGGTCAAACATAAACAATGATCCAGGATAGCTTTTAACATAGCATTCTGTATTTTGTTCTTTCTAGTGCCCCATCAAGTTTATTATCAAGTACTCAACACTAGAAAAATAACACCCCAAAACATGACTCTTCTCAGAAATTCAGAGTTAAAATGAGCAGTAATCTGACCATTAAAAATGTTGCGAACAACACATCTTAGGTAGCAATGGAACACTGAGAAAGGTATCACTGAGCTGGATGACAGCTTAGACCCCTACCTCCACACTTACAACTAAAAGAAAATCTGCAACTATGAATGAATTACCAAGCAGTCATAGGTCAGCTGAGTCACAGTAATCAATGGCACCCTCAGTGTGTTAAAAATACACAGTGAAACGTTCTAAGCTTTGTCATCTGTGTTTCAATCTGCATTTTATCATGTGCCCGCACTAGCCTAAGTACTCATTCATCATCAGTTAACATAAATCAACCTCAGGTAACTGAAATTGTTTATGTATGTCTATTATCCTAAAGACTTTAAAATATTACGAGCAAATTTTACAAGTTATTGTATTTTCCAAGAGTATTTGGAACGCTAAGAATCCCAACCAAATAATTTCCTAGGCTTTATTAGCTACCCTGTCTAAATCAATTCAATGAACATTAATATGTCAGATATTCATAAGAATACAAGCAATTTGGATTCACATGCTCCATTCACATCCAAAACCTTACACTTCCTCTGAATAGCACATAAGCTCTTGATTTGAGAGAAAAGTGAGTCTTCTTTGTCTCTGCTTTGTCATGTATTAACATGTGAATGCATGCAGATGTTGAAGATATGGGGAAAGGAAGAGAGAGAAATGAAAGAAGTGCAGATGTGTAAAACAAGCATTTTTACCCGTGGAGCTGCAAACTGTTTTGTGTTGTCCACTTCTTCCACACATCAATGTTTTTCCTCATGGTTCCATCTCCGCTGCAACAGAGGTTGAGTAGATTTGTATTATTTGTGTGTAAAACTCTTTTCATATCCAAGTCATTTATAGCAGAATAATTTTTACAGTCCTCTCACATTAACTAGTTTTCTAACACTGTATTCTTTGTTTCCTCACTGTCTTTGTGTTTCAGTATCCTGAGTTTAAGTTCAAAATTTGAAGCCCTTTAACTGACCATATTTAATGACCATTTGGAATGAAAAAAGTTCACCTTGATTCAGTAGCCTCACATCTAAGACAACTTAAGGCATTTGATTGTTTTGGAAGTTACTATAAATCATAACTCAAAAAGCATGATTTGGTAACACAAAAAAACTTAGCATGGCACTTAGTGCAGTAACATTCATGTATTCAAGTTTACATGCCAGATACCTGCAGGGGACGTCACATAAAATCCTGTCATAGAAGAGGATCTCTTTTCTTCCATCAACATCTATTTGTAGGTTAGGAATGCTGGAGGCATCATGATTTACCACCATGATGCACGGACTGTTTAATCTCTTAGCCTGATGAACCAGCAAATAGCAGCGCTTGTTGTCGACATCATTAGCAATTACAAAACCCTCTGGAACATAAAACAGTGGGAAGATGCTTTACTATTCAACATCTAAGTAATTTTACATAGTTTATTGCCTTATGTTCAAAGTTGTATAAACCTTCCAGTAGAGATTTTTACTTAAAAGGCTGCTCATGAATAGAGGAGCCCTTACTGAGCATAAAATAACTTAAAGGTATGTTGAAGTTTAACTGATGTGCCATAGTCTCAAGAGTTCTAGCTTCCATCTAGCAGCAGTAAGACACAGCCAAAGGCTCTTCAACTTTTCAAAGTAAAACCCCTGTAACAGAGAAAACCCCCACTATCACCACTCTCTACATCAGCAAAGTTTCAGTAGAATGCAGAAAGAATCCACACACTCCCATAACTTTATATTTCAGTGGACAGTATTTTCTGTGAGCATCTAACCAAGAGTAAAGATTCTGAAACTTACAAAGAAGATAAATATCACAACTACTTTAAGTCTAAAACAGCTTAATCCAGTGTTTGCAGGATATCGCTAAACCACAGGGGCTCATGGGCCACCATCTACTAGGTAAATCTCATTTATATACAAGAATTAAGCTCTAATCACAGGTGCTGTACTCTGAACTGCAAAGATATATATAGAGATATATATATACACACATATATAACTCATCTCTCTCCTTCACGTCAAGGAAGCCCATGAAGTTTCAAAGCAAAGGTGGGGAACCTTTATCTTTTACAAGAAAAAGCAGAAATTCCAAGTCACAAAAGTTTTTAGTAGTTTTCCAGACTTACTGGGAAAAGGAACATTCATGTCTGCATGCAACATTTCAATCAGTTGTGCCGTCTTAGATCCAGGTGCAGCACACATATCTAAAATCTACAAACACCAGAAAGTTAAAAAAAGTCCTGTTTTGTATTTTTCAAGTACTCGAGAAATTTACTATGTGTTCTTGTTTAAACTAAGTATTTTTGCACATAGAGAATTGATTGTTCTGAACACCAATTTGAAAACAAAGTACAGTCCTGATCTTTGTATGCTTTACCTTTGAGAGTCTAAAATATAAAAAGGACTTTACATTGTAGGGAACAAATACATCAGATGAAATAGAATTTGAAAGACGAACCTGAACACAGATATAGGGGTATGGTCCTTTTACCAGCAATTCCAACTGAAGTTAACTGGTACTTTACATATACACACACATATTGAGAGCAAAGTTACAATCAAGAGCAAGTAGTACTCTTCTTTAAACTATTAGTAAATCAATCAGAGACAGCTGATTATATAGATTTTATAAAAATGAGTTGCTATCCCTCCCCACACATTTGCATTTTAATGCAAAAAATCAAGGCAGCATAATCTCTTGTTTCTCTTTCTTGAAGAAGCACTTGGGAAGTTTTTTAACTGCCCTGAGGCAGCTGAACAGAACAGCACCAACATCAACAGACATGAGCACCTAAATTCTAGTGCATTTCTCCTTCCTGGTTCATCAGGAACTTGGCTTGTGATCAAGTCATTTGTAGTCACTTTCACAGCAAATCAATTAATATTTAATACTGTACTCTTAAGTAAGGAAGCTTAGAGTCTTTCCTCTTGCCTAGTTACAGATTTTCAGAAACACATGTCTATCTCCCGGATCTTTGGCTCTGTTAAAAATTAGATGAAATCATGCAACAGGATAAAGGATGGGAAGGGATCTGCTCAGATCCTCATGCAAGACCCTGGCATGAACAAGACTAAACAAGAAGACAGCCCCCAGAGAAAAGCAAAGAGAGCTCCAAAGAGCACTTGGTAAAGTGCTAACTCATCATGAAACGCACTCAGTACAACGACATCATACCTGCTCTTTAAAGTAACAGTTGTGATGCTATTGTTTTCTAGTTTTGCAGGTAATATGAAAAGATAATGAAGAATATACAAGGCTAAACGTGCTCTAAAACTTGCCACCAAACTGATGGTGAGGAAAACTAAATTGTGAAAAATAGATTTAAAATGAACACAGATATGGAGAGGCTTGACAGTCACTAAGTTGATCCTTGTACAAAATGGAATCAGCACATAAGACATCATGTACAGAACATGCTGGTTAAGCATGAAAAGTAACCTGCAGTTCTGGTCATAACAAGCAGATCAGAAGCTAAGACACTAAGGACCAGAAAAATCCTAAATGACAAGAGTTGCAGTTATTTGCTGTCTTGGCACAAGACAGGATAAAGAATCTATTCTAAGCCTGACTTATGAGCACATCTGTGAAATCTTACACTCATTTCTGGAAAATGCCTGCTGAAATACAGTCACCCAAGTTAAATATTCAATGTAAAATCTGTATACTGCTAGTTTACCATATACAATGTGTGTGTAAAAATACTCCCACAGTTTGTGTTTTACATTAAGTTGAACATGTTCACTACCTGTTCAACTCCAGACAAAACTGAAAATGCACCTGTGACACATCAGGACTGAGTCTTTCAATTCATTATTCACTTAAGAGAGATTAGAAGACCTTGACTCACATCAGTCCTGTGACATACATTGGGTTGGGGTGAAAGCAGAAGATAAGATGAAACACTACATATGCTAGGTAATGTTAATATAAAAACAAGTAGTTACAAACATGTCGGAAGTTTGAAAAACTTAAAATTTTAAGATATGCCATGAAAATTTAAGAAAGAACACAACATGACTGCTTAAGGTAACAAAGCAACTAGCTAACTAATTTAAGAGATCAAGAGAATAAGGCCACCTGACAGATTTAGTCTGCAAGCAAGCATAAAGTATGAAAACATCACAGAAGTTAGAATAGAAAGTTTGCTACCAGATATCCCCATTCCTACAGTCTGCTATTGGAAAATATCATGGGCATTCCTTAGACACCTCCGTTAAAGTTAGTACCCTATAGCGTTCAGCCATCACCAGTACTGTGTTTCAATTCACCCAAATTATTTTGCCTAACACATTTATAGAGTAGAAATTTGCAACTTCTTCAAAAGGCATAGAGGAGTGAAATCTATCTGGTAGAGAACATTATCATTTGAATCTGGAAAATTACATCTGGTTCACAGTGTGATGGAGAGTAGGAAGTTAAAAACAGTCATCTTACTTTAAAAGCACGTTGAAACATGAATATGTAACTCAAATGCAGCTGAACACATTTACACTTTGAAAATAAGACTATGCAGCTACTTAAAACCTAAGTGTTTCTTACAGGGTAGTACATACAGCTGAAAAAGCAGATGTTCACTGTGTTTGTGATATGAACACTAGTTGAGTGTTGCTGTTGATGTGCAGAAAGCCTAAAACACACCAACACAAAACAGAACTGTGTATCAGCATTGATACTGCTGTTGTGATGTGTAGTTTAATCAAACTAACTTCAGGGAAAAAGCTTTAGTACACATTATATTCTAGTTACCTTATGATGAGGGCTAACGTTAAGCAGCAGAGGTGGGATCATACTAACAGCCTCCTGACGACTGATATTTCCCTTGAAAGGAAAAAAGAAATTCAATCTGTTTTTATTCACAAAACAATGCACTTCTTTTGCAATAAAATTTTTAAATCACTATGTAGTAAAATAAGAAAGCAGTCAGAAACACACTACTATAAATCTAGGTTTAAATTTTACTAGAATTTAACAAAAAAAGCAATCACAGTATTCACACAAGTGTATTTTCTGATAATTGCATATTTACTCCAATTGTATTAATTCTACAGATGTAGTTTCTGCTCAAAAGAGATGAGAAACTGGCTTCAACCAAGTGACAAAGTCCCATCGCTTAAGCTAAGTCTTGTCATGCACACACATGCACTTTTTACCAGATTTAAACATCTGGTTTCTAACAGCAACTAATTATTTTACAGGGACTCATTTTAGCATCGCCAAACAAACACAAAAAAACTGCAATTAATTTAGGAAAAATATGTGTAGCTGCGGTTATGCACAAGAGTTGTGGGATGAATCACAGTCAGCAGCAACATAAAATCCAGATTCTTCTCAGTTACTCAACTTTTGAGAGAAAAGGTAAAGTCTAATGCTCTCATAATGTAATTCAATAAAGCACTGCTCAGGACATGAAAGAAAAAAATCAAGATCTATCCGAAACTTACACACTCTGTCTCGCTAACCAGAAACTGATGAAACTTTTCCAGTTGTGGGGACTTGCGTAAGATTTTTCTACTCAAGTTAGTGTGCCAGGCTAACTCTTCCGGATACCTTGTGGAAAAGAGACAGGAAAAGGGCAGAAGCAGAATAAAGAGAGCAACACACCAGGCTGGATGTCAGGAAGGGTGCCTTAACTCGCCTCCAGACCACTCACCAGCTCAGCGACTGTGGCATCTCGACTTTTTGACCATCCACCTCCAGGTTCTGCAGCTCCCTGAAGTATTTTTCCTTCAAGCAGTGGAGAATCTCTTTGGCATGGCTGCATGCGACAGACGTGCAGAGGGACACCGGATGGAGAACCACAGAACCACGGGATGGTTTACACTGGAAGGGACCCCTAAGGATCACCTAGTTCCAGCCCCCCTGCGGCGGGCGGGGACGCGTCCCAGTGGAGCAGCTGGCTCAGGCACCCCTTCTCCCGGACAGCATCCCGCCCCCGCGGTGCCCGGGGCAGGTCCCCAGGGAAGCAGCCCCAGCCCTACCTGCGGTAGCCCGTGATGCGCAGCGTGGCGGGCAGCGGCTCCCGCAGCGCCGCCATGAACGCGTCCCACTCGCCGGCGGGCACGATGCCCAGCTCCTGGTAGTACCGCTCGAACAGCTCGTTCTCCTTCACGATCTCGGGGTAGCCGCCGGCCCAACCCTGAAGGAACACGCCGCCGCCCTTAGCCCGCCGGTCCCGCCGCTCCCCGTCCGCCGCTCTTCACCCCGCCCCGCCTCGGCCCGGCTCTCACCGCCTGGTCCCCGGCGCCGCCGCCGCCGCCCCGCTCCTGCCGCTGCTGCTGCTGCTGCCGCCGGCGGTCCCGCGCTCGCCGGCCCATGGCGGCCAGGCGGCGGCCGAGCCGCGACACTAGCCCCGCCGTGGGGAAGGAAGGGTGGCCACGGCCACGGTCGCTCCCGCTCCGCTCCCGTTGGGCCGGAGGGACCGCGCAGCTGCCGCGCGCCACGTGCTCCCGCCACTGGCGCGCACGCGCGGACACGCCCACCCATTCCTGGAGCCCCTTCCCGGCGGAACTTCCCGAGAACCCGAGCGCGCGCCCCACCCCGCCCCGCCCACCAACGGGCGGGCGGCTCTGGCCACGCCCCCCGACGCCGATTGGTCCGTGGTGCCCGGTGGGCGGGGCGCCGGGCGGGTGATGAGTAGGGGCGGCGGGGGGCGATGGGGCTCGGTGTCGGTGGAGTTGGTGATGGCGGAGTGCGCGGGCTGCCATGGTGTTTGCGGCTTCTGGAAAAGGGTGGAGGGCCCCGAGGAGCGGCGGCTGCTGGAGCTCTTCTCCTATGGGCTGATGGCGCTGGGTGCCGGCTCTGCCCTGCTGCTCTGCTTCATCCCTATGCCCTACGGCCGGTACTCCACGCGGCGCTTCGGCTCGCTGCTGCCCGCCCGCGTTGCCTGGGCGCTGCAGGAGCTGCCCTCCCTCCTCGTCCCGATCGGGCTCGCCGCCTGCGGTGGGGAGGCCATCGCCGCCCCGGCTAACCGTGTCCTGCTGGGCTGCTTCGTCCTCCACTACGCGCACAGGTGCGGGCGGGGCGGGGGCACCGCCGGGGGGTCTGGGGGAGGCTCCTTGGCGGTGCTGCCGGGGCGGGAGAAGGGGTCGGTCTTCATAGAAACGCCTGGCTGCTGCCTCCAGACCGAAGGGGTTGAGGTGCTCCAGTTAATTAGTTCTTGTTATTTAATATCACAATCACTGAAGTCTCTCGGGCTTCGCTGCGTTAGGATGTCGTGCGTTGTTGCGGGCGCTGGGCGCGGAGCCGTGGCGGAGCGGTGCTGGCTGCCGTGTGTCGCTGCGCTGTGCGAGGCGGTGCTCGGGCGTGCAAACGCGATGTTCGATGCTCCCTCGGCTGCTGCTCCATCCCTGCGCTGCAGCTGTACCTGGGGTGGCGACCCCCGTGTCAGCAAGGGCTTGATCAGGCTGCCTGAAGGGACCTAGTGTTGAAAACAAGGGAAGTTCAGCACTCTGTACTCATATAATTTTAATGCTGTGAAACAGTGGCTATTTTCAGTTATGTTTCTTAACACGGTCTTTCAACATAGTGTTCGTTGAAGGAGTTGGACTGGATGAAGGTTTTCTCCAGCTCAGGATATTCAATGATTCATTAAAATACTAGCAAATCTTAGGCCGAGTGCTCCATGTTGCCCTGTAGTCAATTTGGGTATTTAGTAAAACTTCTTGGAGAAGGCAGCTTTGCTGGAGCTCAGGTAAGATTTTGCTGTTCTCTTCAAGTTACGGACAGTGTCTACTGGTCATACTCTACGAGCAATTTTGCAACATTACTAATACAGCAGCAATAGATTTGTCAGGTTATGTTAAGCTCCATATGTGGCTGATACACTGTTGTTTTCTGGTGCTGAATGAGAGAGGCTGGTGCTTTTGACTGAAAGTATTCCACATCCTCACAACGGAGAAGGATGCAACGTGATTGGCCTGATGGCTGGTTTTGAAAACCCAGGACTGTGTCTTTGCTCCTTTTTCTGTTAAGAGTAAAGATAATAGCTTTCACACGGGATCTTAACTCATCCTTGATGTCTGGAAATAGCTAGGAACATGAGACAAAGGTTTGTAGAGCAAGCTGCACTTTACTGCAGTTTGTTTTTTCCAGTTGCTTGTTGCGACTGCCAGACTAAGGGACTCTTCTGTAAGTGAGTGTAGACTGGAAGAGACCTCTATTTTCCAGTTCCTTTTGTTGTAATGTAGCATGCTTTAAATAATCCTATTAATGAATTTGTTACTCTTTCTTGAAAGCTGTTATGGTTGTGCTTCCTTTGGAAAGACTACTTTGAAGCACTAGTCCTTGGGTAGATGGAAAACACATGAAAAATGCTCAGGCTTCAGCAATCCTCATCCTGTTTCACTACAGATTGTAATTAAATCAATAGGCAATTGGGAGTTGGCTTGTTGCACCAGAAAGGTCACAAGAACATTCACATTCACCTGATCTTGTTTAGAGCTTGTTGGTTTATTCCCATAATCCTCCAGGAAAAGCAATCAAGATTCCTTTCCCAAATGGGATGGCAGTTGTGGGTTCGTCATGTGTTTAGCAGGCATCACAGGGTAGACCAAAATCGTAGAGGTGAAGCAATTAAGGTTTTAAAGTGACTTTTAAGGTAGGGAGGAAACTGAGCTCAATTAGGTTAATTTTAAGGGCATTGCCTTTCCCCCCCTAGAAGTGCTGGGGGATTTGGTGTAGGGATTGTGAGACTTGGCTCATTTCAGAAAGCTTGATGATACTACTGAGGATTTAGGAACAAAGGAGGATAAAAATAGGCTGTGCTTAACATCAGTTACCTTTACTCCTCTCATCAAAGTAATTGCCTTGGATACAAAGTTCAAAATTTCTGTCATACAGAGAGAAAGGTCTGATCTTGTAATTCCAGTTAGGCAACAAGATGATGTTTAGGTGTTAAAGCAAGTGCAACTGTCCTTTAGAACAGGGACCAAAGCCTCTAATGCTGAGAATTTGAAAAGTAGGATAGTGTGGACTATGGATTACAGTTTTTAGACTTCAAAACTCTCTCTTTGGTTTGTTAATACAATAAATTTTCGTTCCTTATTTGCTACAGGGCACTCATATTTCCTCTTCTGATCCGTGAAGGAAAACCAACACCATTTGTCACTTTTGTGTTAGCACTTCTGTTCTGCATTTTCAATGGATACTTGCAGGGCCGAAGCTTAAGCAACTATGCAATTTACCCTCCAGGCTGGTTGAGAGATCCACGCTTCATTACAGGTGAGTCAAATAATGTTACGAAAACTTAAGGTGTAATTTTCCTTTGTCTTCACAGCTTTTAATTGTAATTTTATTGTATCTTCAATGCCATTTTGTAAGTATTCTCATAGGTATTTCTCTTATTGGTGTATCTGGAAGCCTTTAACTTTTTTTTACTTTAGAACTGTGAACTGACATTTCTTTCCACAATATCAGTGCTGGGTGAGCTGACTGTCATCTTTACTCTTTAACACCAAAATAAATATTGTTATGTATTTTTTTCAATGTAGAAACTTGAAGCCTCACATGGAACCAGCAGCATGCATGTTTAGAACAAACAAAGTAGTTTTTCTATGTAACATGTAGATCAAACTGAAGTAAACAAACTCGTGGAGTAAAAATCTAGTGAGGGTGATTGCTAACTACTGAGATACCACTGCTAATGCCAGAAGATCTTGATATCAGGATGTTTACAAGTGATACACACACACACACGCATCAGCACGCCCGCCCTTGTAATAAGGGTGAGCTTTGTCAAAGGATGAAACTGGCCTACAAGGAACCGGGTGGAGGGATTGATCATTCACTCCCGATCTGGAAGGGAGGTTACATTTATTTATAGTTGAAGTCATGGATATGATGAAAAGGCTAAGATGCCTAGTGACAAAGTACTGTCACCATATTTTTTTGTTTCCTAAGCATCTACTTTTGTTGACCATCAAAATCATAGTATCATTTTCTAATGAAATCTTTACCGAAAGATCTCTTTCATCTGAAGATAAATCAGAATATTTTGCCTCATCAGTCAAAGGTGGAGAACTGGGCTGTGTAGATCCTTGATCTGAAGAAGTACCCTTCTTGTTTGTATTCTGTAGCCAGAGCAAGTTAGTGTTTCTCCAGGATTTCTCAAGCCTTTTATAACAAGAAAAAGAAGGTTTTGTCCTTATTACAGTGTTATTGTGGATAACAGTGGAGGACCACTGTGCTAAATGCTATCATGGCTATAAGATTGAAGAAACTTAAATCAAAGGAGATTCTCTTGCCAAGATTAGGAGGCAGTACTGCTTGTGCAATAAAACTTGAGAAATTGAGGTGCAAGGGAATGACTTCAGTGGGTGCTAGGCACTTGGATATACTTGAAATTTTCTTGGTAGTTTCAAATTTCCAGTCTCCTTAAACTGGGATCCAGCAAAAAAATTGGTTAAAAGATCTGTTCATCAAAACTGTTGAAGGCTCTGATGCCTAGTTTAGTACATTAATCAAAAGATATCTCAATACAGTGCTGTGAACAAATTATGATTAAGAAGCCATAAATCAATTGTTCTTTACTGAAAGATCTTTTAAAAAAAATCAAGTTAATAAGACTCTTATTCATATTTCCTTGGTTTATTTTTTTTGAGTTTATCGAGGATTTCTGAAAGATGCATATGTATAAATGATAATAGTTAGCTTCCTCTGACTTCAGTTATGAATACTTCGGTGTGTGAGTTAGTTTGATTTGTATTTGTGGGGTTTTTATTATGGTTTTATTTTGATTGTTTGCTTTTTGTGCAGGTAATACCAGTCTGGAATATATGCTTATATATATTTCCAGTACTGCTAAACATAAATGAAGTGTTGCTTTTGTGATTATTATAATTCAAACTATTGCTTTAAAAAGCAATCCTAACCCTAAGTTATCCTAAAAACTAAGAAAGCCAAGATTCCTGGTACACATAGCAACCATTTTCATGGTATGACTACTACTGATTTTTTTGAGAGTGTTAGTACAACAAATCTTTATATAAAATTTGGCTGTGAAAGAGCCAAACTGCAGACTTGTTTTTTATTTTATTCCTGTAACTAGAGTACCTTTTGGGATTTTTTTTTAATGTTGTTTTGTAGTACACATCAACATAATTGGATCTTAGCAATTTATAATTGCTATTTGGTATTCATCCCAGCTGGGTACCTCCAAATATCTGCAGTTTATGCTTGTGGCTTTGGTCAACTCAAATGCCAAAGTGGCTGTACTCCCTGAACAACTGGACTATTATGTTCTAGTTTTTCCAAAACATCTGGCAGTGTCTTTAAGCCTCCGTTTAAAATTACTAGAAAAAGTTACTAGAATATTAGCAAACAACAACAGCAAGAAAGCATATTTGCTGAGGGCTAGCAAGATGTTTCTTAAGCTGTATGGAGTTACATGTGGAAGATAAATGAGAGAGTGTCTAAAAGTAGCAGCCAGCCATGGTTCAACAGCCAGAAGCTGAAATGAGATAAAAATTTGCAGTGAAGACAGAAATTTGGAAAAGTCAGGCTGATTAACCGTCATGGCGAGAAGTTTCAAACAATTGCTGTGTTCTGTCTGGAGCCTTATTACAGTTTGATTGTTTTCAGGCATTTCGGAGTTAACTCTGGAAATGCAATAGCTTATATCTACACCAGCAGTTGATTTAGATCAGGAACGTAACTTTGATGTGATTCCCTCATGGTTTCTCTGGACTGTGTGTTGGTTTGGTTCAGAGCAGTGAACACAGCTGTTTTCAGAGGAAATGGGAATGTTCTGCCTCAAATGCAGCACCATGAGTTTGCAAACCTATGTGGGAACAACTTCATAATCTTTCAGCATGTACCTTACACGTGTGCCAACAAACAGCTTGTGAACTTACCAAGAGAGCCCGTGATACCCTGAAGCAGTGAATGCTGCAAAAAGGGACACATACACCTGTGTGCTTCACCCTGGTGTTCTTTCCTAATCTGTCTGTGCTTCTAGTTGGAAACTCCTTCCTTCCTTTGCTTGCTTTAGGTTCTTCAAACTCTTCGCAATATACCATGTGTCTTTTCTTACTCCTTTAAACCCCATTCAGCTACCTACTTCGAATGTTGATGGCTACCCCTTCTGTGCATCAAAAACTTTCCTCAGTAGCAGTTCTACAAAGCAGAGCAGCACCTGTAACTCAGAAGGTTCAGGTGACTGAACCTCATCTGTTGCATGAAGCTTTTTGTCTGACAGTCAGGCAACCAAGCACATGTGCCACCTCTGCTCTTTTCACAGAACAGACATGAAGAGCGCATGTGCATTGTCCATATCCGCATATGATCACGAGCGCGTGCGCGTTGTCCATATCTGGGTATGATCACGTAGTCAAGGGATGTCTAGATATCATCTCATAGCCTGGGGATGTAGATTAGCCTGTGTCTCTCCTAGTATCTACAGACATCTGTATATTATAGATTATCATGTGCATTGTTGGAAAGTAACCACAGAGTCTGAGATGAGGCACTGGTTCACCTGAAATGTTTATTTGATGTTCTCAGTGCAGCTGTAGAAACTGGCCTCCTGATGTGTCTGCACAGCATCTTCCACTGCATATTCTTGAAACTTGGAGAGGGAAGGTGAGCCAGATAGCAGCTACCCTCCTGTCATTCTGGAATAGCCTGCAGCACAACAGTAGGTCTTTTTGTGTGAAATTCTACGTGGGCAAGCACACAATGCTCTTCTGTTGCACCAGGTTGTCTGCTAGTGTAGACCTAGTTACTGTCCTCCTTACGCAAGTGTTCACCTAGTACGTGCACAAGCCTTCATCTCCAGGTTTATCCTGATGAAGGAAAAAGCCTCTTAATTGTCTCTTGAGGTCATGCGTGTTGTGTGGTGTATCCTGTGGATCTGAAAATCTGATGTAATATGCAGTGGCTCCCTTCCTGTTTACGTGTCCATGTTTCCCTGTGCTGGTAGCCAAGTCATGCGAATTGTGGGGCAGAACCAGCTCTTGGTTTTGTAGAGTCCTAGGACTCTGCTGTGCTGGGAATCTGAGGATTAGGACAGGGGAGGAGCGCCAAGCCTGACAGCTCAAGAAACATTTGGACAGTACTCTCAGGCACATGGGGATGGTCCTGTGCAGGGCTGAGATTTGAGCCTGATGATCCTTGTGGGTCCCTTCCAACTTGACATGTTCAGTGATTGCCCACAGAGTATGGGTGCAGGGAACATGGTTATGCAGTGCCTTAGAGGAAAGGGGGTCTTGAAATTGAAGAGGTGTTTTGTGAAAATAGCCTACATTTGTTGGTTTGTTGTCCACAAAGAGATGTGATTGTTTCCTTCTGCCATTTTGCAGTTTTCAAGTCAGAGAGGTAAAAATGTGCAGGATCAAACTCATCTTCTGTAGTAATTTGACATTTCTAAAGCAAGCTCCGGCCTTTCTACATTGTCGGAAGAGTTCATATACTAATTTACAAGCAGATGCACAGGAAACATTCACTAAAATTATAGTATATCTAATATATAATAAATCATAGTATTGTAGATATATAGTATAAACTATAGTATATCTAATAATAAAATATAGTATATCTAATCTGTCATGATGTATTTACATTGATTATATAGTTGATAAGTAAAATTTTATTTCAAAAGGCACTTTACGTATAGCATCTGCACACCTTGATTGCTAATAGAAACTTGCTGTGCTGTATAAAGAAAAGGTTAACAAACATGCTTATTCACAGGACTAAATTCTGCTATTAGTTTTACAGTGTAAGCAGATAGTAACAAGTTAATCAAACAACTTTTTTTATTTGTATGGGCAAATAATGGAGAAAGCTTTCACGCAGACGCCTCAGTTTTTTTACAGAGCAGTCATTTCCTCCCAATACATGTGGAAGCAGACAGCTAGGCCCTTTAAGCTCACAAGGGCTTGAGAGAAGAAAACTGCCTAACAGCTTGTAAGTGGACCTTGCTTCTCAGACATCTGTAGCTTCACTGGGAAAGGTAGCTTAAGTCTTGGTGGAGTGTGCTCTGACAATCTACCAGTCTTGCAATGTGGCCTTATACACTTGGACATACAGTTAGTGCTTTTGCTGAGATGATCACGCTCCTGAATTTCTCTATATTGAAAAAGAGCCACCTGAAAGACTGAAGTTGTGGGTGCAAAAAGGCAAAGGTTTCTTTATCTGGCACGTGAAGTGACTTTGTCCTAGAAAATACTGACGTATTCTTGGTAATTTAAGTAAAACTGGTAACTTTGGGGGTGGCTTTAAAACAACACTGAATCTATCTTCAAACCCCAAATCTGCTCCTAGTAGCAAGGAAGGCTACCTTCAAAGGAAGATACCATAGATAACATATTGCCAAAGGGTGAAAATAAGGAATTTCAATCCTAAATTCCTTTTGATTTATCCCATAGTTATGGCAACAAGGCATAAGGATGCCGAATGTGACAACAGTCTCAGTTTCTATGAAAGCCTGCTGTAAATGGCTAAACCATTTTGCTGAATGACACAAGTAAATGGTACATTAACTCCTTCATGATTTTATTCCTTTTGTTTCACAAAATTCTGTTGCAGAAATTCTGGTATGTTATCAGCAAAAATAGAAAAGGAGAGTGGGGCTAAAATGTGTCCCTTTGGGAAGAATGAGAATGGCTGTTTCTTTCAGTGTTTAAAGTGTTAGCGTATTTGTTTTTCTATGTGGAAGTTAGAGAATTACACGCATTACATCTGCATATGTGCCTGTGCATACATTTATATAAGTCTAGAAACATAAGAATAAGCTTCATACTTGTGGTACTATTTCCTGTCAAGGGAGCTCTCGATTACTGTGAGCTCTGCTGACTGAAAAGCTCAGTCTGTCACCAGAGTTGTTTATACTGCTTACATTACTACTGCTTTAAGCTGATATGCCTAACATGTGATACATGTCTAGTTTTTTTGAAAGGGTGCTTTCACTCAGTGTACTAAAGATATACTTTTAATATTTCTTTTCAGGTTTTATAGGGTGGTTGCTTGGCATGGCAATTAATATTCATTCTGATCATATTCTCAGAAATCTGAGAAAACCGGGGGAAACTGGTTACAAGATACCAAGAGGTAAGTAAAAAATGGTACAGAGATTAAAATGGCAAAAGTAGTATCTCTCATATGAGAAGTGGTAAAGAAAGCTGGGACTGAAGAAGAGGCTCATTTTATTTTTTTCCTCTTAAGCCAAATATTGTATGGAGTCTGTTTCATGATATCACATGGCCTGTGCAACTCTTTGGACTTCTTAAACCAACTTTGGCTGTATTTTTAAAAAGGGGTATAAATGTCACAGCATTCCACAACTTTTCTGAGAATCAGCAGGAGGATGGAGAAAGAAGACCTAAATTATCAACCCAGTGTTGAGGCAGGAGGGGAATGCAGAAAGTACTCAATGGCTGACCCATCTAACGTCCCATGTGTGAAGAGAGAGGTACCTTAGGTAATCAGAGAGCAGCAACTACTGTGGAAAGGGAGACACAGTAAAAGGAGGACAGAAATCCAAACAAAGTAGGGCACTATGAATTCTGGCCTTCATGGGAAACTGGAGAATATGAAAGATTTTTCTTATGGAGCCTATTGAAGTGTTAAAGTTTATTGATGCTTTTGGAAACATTAGACTCTTTCAGATACATTACAGTCACTGAAAGAAGAAAAATAATACTATCTCTGAATTTTGTTTCTCTGGTTTTTTTTGTTAGTTGTTGCTCTTTCTTGGTTGTTAAGGTTTTTTTAAATATGACTGGAAGAATTAAGATATATAAGGCAGTAGACTGTTTTTCACTCAGAAGATAACTTATAATTTTAATAGATGTAAATCCAAGTGCTCATGTAAAAAATGAATATGAACATACTGTACTGTGTTCAGTGCACAAAAAAGTTCTGAAGTAAATAAGATGTCATTTGCTGTGAGATCAGGGGGAGCTGGTCTTTTTGATGTTGCTTATCCAGTTTAAGTGCTAAAAATTCACCTCTCTTTTGTTAAGAGGGTAGAGCAATTAAAGCAAGGTCAAAACATGTTATTTATTACAGTTGCCAAATACTTGTTTGTTTAGTTCCACTGGTAAAACGCATACTGAGATGTTATCGATTTGTATGCTGACTTTGGAATTGGGGTGAAAGTTCTTATTTTATAAATTCCTGACATGTGAGTACCAATTGTTTATCCATAATTGTCTGTACAACAGATTTAATGCAGACTGCCAGTTACTTTTTTCACTGAGTATCAGGGCTGAAGCAGTAGACCTCATGAGGAATGGGAACAAAAGGGCAACACATTTTAAACTAGAGAATAAATTTGGGACATTACTTCATAATAATATTAATATTGTTCATAATTAAGTTAATTTCTGAAGTACTTAAAGAAATGAAACATTGTAGGCTAACTAACCCTGTGAGTATTTTCTGAGACTCAAGGGGAGCATGTCCTCTATATTTACATATTAAAAAAAAGGTTTACGATCAAAGAGACAGTTTGATGTCACTGTTAAGTAACTATTTACAAAGGCACGTACTTGCTTCTGATACTAGTAAATCTGCTTTTCTTTCATTATTTAAAGAGGAAAAATGGACCTGGAGAAGGTCTGTCCTAGAAAGAGGCCTGAAGTGATCCTTCATAGCACAGCTTGAACTGAAAAACACTGCTTCCACTGCCTTTAAAATTATATAGAGACATTGGTGATGTAGCTCTTATTTGATGTACAGTAAAAGATAGCACTGGACATATTGATTAAGGTGCTTTTGAAATAACTCTGTCCTGCTTTCAGGAGGAATGTTTGAGTATGTCAGTGGAGCCAACTTTTTTGGAGAGATCCTGGAGTGGTTTGGCTTTGCCCTTGCCTGTGGCACCACTGAAAGCCTTGCATTTGCATTGTGTACTCTTTTCATCTTGGGTTCAAGGGCAAGGCAACACCATCAGTAAGTGGTTTTTGTCTTATAATTTCTGTTGTCTCTACCACACTGCATTTACATTTCACAAATTATGTCTCATCCCATAGCAATGTTGCAGAGCAAGTCTTGGGAAAGAGACTGCTGCTGTAGGGGAGAATATGATAGAGAATACTCTTGAGAAGAATAAGCACTGCAGAATTTCAGCAGAATAGTACTGAGCATAAACACACATGATGTACAATGAGGTGGTCAAAATAATGTTTAAATGAAGGTAGTTCATCCTGAATCTGTAAAAATTATGGACAAGTTTGGTAGTATTGTCTTAAATAATCACATACTCTATTTTCCCTTGCTGCTTGAACTGGTTTCTACAATATTAAAATTTTGAAAATCACTCTAAAGTAGCCTTTAGTAGGCACGCTTTATAGCCAAGTCTCTATCATATTGTCTATGATCAAGTGAATGGACAATAAGAAAACAGTTCTAGTACATAATAGTAAAGTCTCTGCTCTAAACAGTCTGACTACTAATGTACTGTATTCATAATGTAGCTTTCTTGTTAAAGGACCATAGTTTGTGGAGAGTAGTCTCTTGATTCTCTTTAAGGAATAGCATGTTTAAAGGAATTTGAACATGTTAATCTTATTTTGGTTATTCTCAGCTTCCTGCTTTGGTTCTCATGCTGAAACTTAGTGGCATAACAGGAAACAAGCCTGAATATAAGGAGAGAAATAGGTTGAAAAAAATGCCATTGCTGACTGTCTGTGGGGGCAGCCATGGGTACGTCTAGTGGAGTCCTGAAAATTTCCACAAACAGGTTTTCCTGCACCTTGTCTGTAGGGTGTTCTAGGTCTGTATTACCCTCCCAATTAACAAAGTTTTTTGTACTGTCCAACCTGAACCTTCCTGACCTGTCACCTGTTGACCATCTTTTCTTACTTTATCACCTGCTATTAGTGAGTAGAGTTGCAGAGTATCTTGGGTTAGGAGGAGTATCTGAAGGTTGTCCAGTCAGCTGGTGTGACCTACAACTGCCCTTTTGCCCAGGGCCTCATCCAGTTGAGTTCTGAGTGTCTTCAAGGGTGGAGGCTTCAGCACATCTCTGGCAAAGTGCTGAAACAGGATTTTCCTTATTCTCATGGGGAATAGGGTTCTTCCTTATGACCAGTTGGAATATTCCATGTTGCAACCTTTATCTCCTGGTGTGTGCCTCCAGGAAAGGTATGGCTTTGCCTTCTCTTTAATATCACAATAGGTGATGGAAGAATGCAATTAGATGTGCCTCTTTGCTTCTTTTCTAGGCTGAACAAACCTAGTAATGCTCTTAATGTCTCCTCTTATATGTTCCAGCTATGAGTTGTCTTACTGACCATCTGCTGGATTTTTCTCCACTTTGTGGATATTGTTGTTGCACAGGAAGCCAACAACTGGAGGCAGTAATGCAGATGCATGCTCTCAGCTGCTAAATGGTGCACAGAATAAGCCCTTCCTTTGACTTAGTGGCTCTGTACTTGTTAAGGCAGGCCAATGTGCACTTGGCCTTCATCATTGCAGGGATGCATTATTGACTCATCCTTCTCTTGTCACCAGGATGTCCATGTCCCTTTGTGCACAACTGCTATCTAGCCAGGCAGTCTCCACCCTGCACTTTTGCTTGGGGCCACTGCATTCCAGCTGCAAGAGTTGGCATTTCAGTTATAACTTTGCTCCGTTGTCTTAATTCCCCTTCCATGACCTGTAGGCAGCACCTGTAGGTAGCAGTAACAGGGCCCCTTAGTCTCCTCCTTGCCAGGCTAAGCAATGCCAGGTTCCTCAGTGTGTCTTTATATATTATGCTCTTCAGGTTCAAATTCCATTTTTCGTTTCCATCAATCCTAAGCCTTGGTGGCACTCTTTCAGACCATTAGGAAAAGCTAAATGTTGTTAAAGGAAGTAATTTGCACTAATGGAAAGGTGCGTAAAAACAAAAGAGGGATACAAGAAGAAAACCCAAAACAAATAAAAATAACAAATCCATGTAAGTGAAGAAACGTTTTAGTGTAGTCTGTTTAGTTTAAAAAACTTAGAATAAATTACTGAAACGGGAAAATAGTGTAATGATGGTATTCCACAGCTGCAGGTTATTGTGCATTGCATGTTTTGTCCTCTGCTTATTCCAGCTTTGATCTTGGAATTAGCTATTGATAATATGCATATCTGCACCTTTGAGAAGCCCGGGTGGAGTTAATTCTTTTATTTCAGAGGAGCGGAAGAATAAGTATTTGAAAATGGGAGTAAATGTGTTTGTTATCCAAGGCGAAAAGACAAATAATAACATTTAATAGTGCTATGTATTTCTTCTTTGTTAATTGTCTGGATTTGAAAATACTGATGTCTTTGAAAGGTATTAGCAGTAAGGCTTGTGTAATGTTTGTCATGTTCTGTTTGATTATCCAAATCCTTTGGAACTGAAGATGTTTCTATGCAGAGTCATTACTATGTGAAGTAACCCGTGCTTCTGTGTGAAGTCATTAGGCAATTACATGGTTTTAGTTTAATTTCTTCCCCCTCAAGTTCTGAAATGCAAATACTCAGGATGCACAACAACATACATTTTTAAAGAACAGGTTATTCCTTCCCTGACTGCTCTCACCACATCTGTAGGTTTGATTTCCCATTGCTGGCAGAACAACTTAGTTTTTTTGGAGTTGATGATTAGATGTTGTTAGGATGAGTGTAGTAAATGCCATTTTTGTATCCAGAGTAGTTCTAAAGGCATATTTTTTGTTTGTAGACAGAAAATATATGGATTAAATTGAACACATTGTACAATCACCTAATGTCCTCAACAGCATTTGGAAGACTCTATACTCATCAGATTTCTGTCTTTGTTTTACAGATGGTACCTTGAGAAATTTGAAGACTACCCAAAGGACAGAAAAATTGTGATACCATTTTTGTACTGAGCTGTGCTTTTAACACTGTCTGAGATGGATGCTTTTAGTAACAGCTAACATTTTACAGGTGGTGGCAAGTTCAAAACATACTCTCATCCTCACTGTGACAAAGCCTTTCCATCGATGCTGCTATTACTTACTTCTTTTTCCTCTTAATGGTAACCAGGAATCTGATGGACATGGTGAATAGGAACAGAAATGCTTTTCCAGCAGTGAAGCACCTTCATGAACACCTTAGGCAGTGAGTCTGACTGCCTGTGCAGGCTTCTGCTGTTTCCACTCAATCTAGTCACGCTGTCATGAGGATTGTGCCGTGAGCCCAGTCACTCTCACTGCAGTCTGGATGGTGTGTTCTGCCTATTGTTTGCCAGCATATGCAAATAGGGTTGATTTTACTTTTTCTTCCTTGCCTTTCTAATCCTTTCTTCCCTCCACCTGCATTTTCAGGAGATCTGATGATGCAGACCAAGGAATTAAATGAATATAGTTGCTGTTAGGTGAGAGGCAATGTTCCTCCTCTTTGCACTCTTTCATATGGATATTGTATAGATAATTCTATACAGGATACTGTGTAGATAATATTTAATGCTATTTACATAAAAGTTGTAGGGTTATCTTCCCCAAATAATAGATTAATATTGTCATCTACCTCTCAAAATTGATAGCTCTCTCAATATGCAATATGTGTCTTCTCACTCTAAACTGTTTTTGGAAGGCATTCTTTACTTAGGATACTTAGGCCAGTCTAGCACTATTAAAAAATGTGTAATATTTTCTAACTCACTTTATAAAAAAACCTTGAGATTTTTACAAAATTTTCTTATTATGTTGTTTTAAAAAATCAAGTGTTTTTCTTCTTCTGTTGATAACATTCTAGATGATTTTATATTCTGGAATATTTTGTGTTGCATGTCATGTTAATGTCAGTGCTCATACTCCAACATTTTACTCATTAAGGACTTCAGAATGCTTTTAAGAACATGATGTAATTCCAAGCATACAGACTTCCAAGTTTCAGGCACGTCTGTGTGCTTTGCATGATTGTGATAATAAAGAATTTTTTAGAATTCTTAAGAAAAAAACCTCAACAGAAACTAATTTAAAAAAAAATCCAACAAAAAAAGAAAACAAAATAACAACCAAATTATAGCAATTAAAAAAAAAAACCACCCAAAAAACCCTAACAAAACAAACAGATGAACAACACAGGAAAAAAAACTTCCACAAAATCAAAAAATTCTACTGCTAATGTAATGTGGAAATAAATGAAAATCAGACTTTTGACATGTGTCTTCTGATCTCTTTGCTCTTTATGTTGGATTATGTTCTTCAAAGCAAGTTGGTAATAGAATTTTGCCAGATACTGCAATACCATACTGGAAAACTCAGTAAGATTTGTCTAAAGCTCAAAATTCTTTCTTTGCTGTTGAATTACACTGCTGTAGTAATCAAGGTAATGTATCGGATGAAATTTACCTTTAAAATTTTAGAGATTAGTTTTCTAACTTACCTAGAGCTGAGCCCTCGGACTGCCAGTTGCTCCTTGTAATGTTGACTGGGAGGATGATTGTCCTGCTCTCAGCCAGTATGCAAAAAGTCCATCTTTGGGAGAACACAGGAATACCTTGGTGTCAGTGTCATTGCTTGATTCTCAAATTGTTTAATAATTCCTTTAGTGTTTACATGTTTCTTCAGTGTTTTACAGGAAGTTTGAGGCTTTCCCTGTTGTTTTTGTTATCACACTATAATTTAACACTTTGATTATAGATGTTTTGATGAACACTCAGTCATGATGTTCCCTGGACAGAGAAAGGATAGTGAGGAGGATGATTTACTCCTCAATGCTAAAATGGAGTTAGGGGACAATAAAAATTCAATAGGATCACTTAAAGCATATTCTTAAGAGAATTTTAGAAACTTAGTCTTATATATCAACATATTTCTAAACACTGTCACATCACTGTAGCAGTTTTTTTAAATTTTGCTGTGTAAATCATCTAGCTATCAAAATCTGTTTTAGTTGAAAAAGAGACAAAGAGCACTATCTACTCAAAGTGTTTAATTACTTCCATAGTTTATAGTGAATTAGTATCTTGTACCTTCAGGGATATTTGTTAAAAAACCACTAATGGGACAACCAACCATCACTAATGGACAACCAACCAACCTCAAACAATCTGGCTGCAGCACTTTAGTCTCTAATATATTTATTTTTTTTTCCTTTTATGAAAAGGCAAAGCTTCTTTTAGTAGTAAACAGCAAGAGAAAGGTCTCTGTTCAGTATGTCTCCTCCTAATCAAACTCTCTAGCTCTCTATGGTCAGTAGTCTTTTATCATAGTTCACAGAAAATTTGTACTGATGCCTCAGTTTTGTTCTGCTGCTATGCTGCTAAATACTTCTCTTGGCTAAAAGTTCAGCTCCTTTGCTCACATAATGTTAATTTATGATTTGCCTTTAGTGGGACGGGGTTCTGAAATGTGATGGTCAGACAGCTTATCCTTGTTCCCTCTCTTCTTACAGAAAAGGAAAAGCTAAGGTCTATGGGATATGAATGTCAGTGTGTTTAGAAATTCTAGCCAATTGGATTAACAACAACAAAATCAAACCAGAATGCTTCATTCTTTGTGTGATTATATTTATTATTATCACCATACTTCTAGAACCTTCCTTAAGTAAAGTGCAGATTTTATTTGAGGCAGTTTATTAGAGCACAGTCTTACGAGGAGCAGCTGAGGAAGCTGGAAAAGGAGGTTAGGGGGAATCTTAATGCTCTCTGCAACTATGTGAAAGGAGGTTGTAGCAAGGTGGGGATGTTGGGATCTTCTCCCAGATAACAAGTAACAGAATGAGATGAAATGGCCTCATATTGTGCTGGGGAGGTTTAGATTGGATATTAGGAAAAATTTCCTCACTCAAATGGAAGCGTTGGAACGGGCTATTCAGGGAAGTGGTGGAGCCACTGTCTCTGGAGATATTTAAAATACATGCAGTTGTGGCAATTTAGGGATATGATTTAGTAGTGGACTTGGCAGTGCTGGGTTAGAGGCTGGACTGAGTGATCTTAGGGTTCTTTTCCAACCTAAATGACTCTGTGATTCTTGCATTTCAAGACCCAGGTACATTGGCAAATGATCAACTTGGTCAAATGCTAGAACTGCCTTTTGTTTAAACAATATCCCACTGATTTGTCATACTTCACTTGTGATCCCTTCCCTTTTTAGCAGCTTTGACAGAATTTTTCTGTTGGAAAATATCTAATACTGAAAAATTTTTCTTAAGAATATGTAATGTGAAAATAAACTCTGTTCAGCCCATTCCAGAGGGAGAAAACACGCATGCTTGCTATTGGGTTATAATATCTGTAGTGACTTTTTTTTTTTTTGTAGAGATACTTCTAGTCAGATTGCCTACATCTTTCCCTAAAATTCCCTACTAATAAAATATGATTTGTGGTGTCTTGCTTGAATACTATTTTTTTTTTCTTGTTAGTAATCCTTGCTTTAACTTGTGGAGGTTGATCAAGGCTTTTGTACCAGCAGTTTCATTATCCCAGTTGAGATCTTGAGGACTGTAATAATAAGGTTGGATTAGAATTCCCTAGATGCGTATGTGAACTATACAAGACACACTCAAAGCAATTATTAAACGTTACAAAATAAATTTGTCTAGTCATACACTCATTATTACCTAAAGGAGAGTATGTAGCTGAGATGTTCTACACTTGAAGTTAGAGCAAAGATTAAGAGAAGCAGAGGATACTTGTTTGGGTTCTTCTGCTTCTATGTCACTCTTAAAAGAGCTGTAGCACCTGCTTTTTAACTATTTAATTGTGGTTCAGTACAATATTATCTTTCTGTGGAGTGAAGATAATGTATGAATGACTTGTCCATATAAACTTGTATTCTACCACTGGTCACAAAATCCCGAGTACCTACCACAGAGTTTTTATAGCCTGTTTGTGAAACAGCTCTAATAGGCACCTGTTTGTGATTGAAATATATTAGTAATTTTGGTATAAGACTGTCCCAACCTGTTCTATGTTATTAAGTTTTACCAATAATAGTTGCAGTTGTTGGGGAAGCCTTTCAGATGTACATCAGTCTTATGAAGACAGCAGACTACTGGGTAAAATTGCACCACTTTTTACAGTGATGCAACATTTATCATCATCCCTGTGCCCCTGCAAAAATTGTGGAAATTAGTGTTGCAAGACAACTAAGGGGTAAAGCCTAAAACAAGGTTTGCATCTGAGAGAGTTGCACAACTGAAGGTTGCTTGTATACTCCTTAAAATAACATGTTTTGTACATCCCTTGCTTTGTTTACCATGTTTACTTAAAACTCAAAGCTGATACATGATGCTTTGTTGTGTACAAGTGGATAGTGGAAGCAGTAGGTTATTTGTTTGCAGAGTTGAAGGAAAACCTATGTAACAATTGATACAACATTTGGTGTAATGTTTCTCTGAAGATGATGCATTACCAACGTGCTAGCAAGAGCTTCTCAGTGGTGTTGTTTGTCCCTACTCCCTAATATTTGCAGCCTCTTGTTTTGGAAATACCTGTCCAGTTTCTGAGAGAATACAAGTGGCTGGATCTGAAGAGAGAGCACTAGCGAAGCCACATGTTCCAGCTGCTCTGGGTGGGTGCACTCCATTTCTCTTGAGCTATTGAAAGAGGAAACCACTGCAAACTTAGTTATAAACTTCTGCCAGAAAAGAAAGAGCCGTGTGATCTGTGAACCAGGGTTCAAACATTGATCAGCACTGTCAAGACTAAAGGCCAGTCAAACGTTAGCTAGGAAAACCTACCCCAGGTACCTGCTATTATTGTGTCCTGCTGTTTGCTGCATTGGTTAGGGATTAAATCTTTTTAATCTATGTCAGTGTATTGGTGAACAGTCCAAGAGGCTTCTAGCTATGCCCCTTGCTCCATGTGTTGTGCTTGCTGGAGGAGACCAACCAGATGCTGTGCAAAGCCAGGGTTCTGCCAACGTGCAAGGAAACCCTGTGACAAAGCAGCCCAGTGCAATAGCACAGATTCAGAATTTTAATGTTTTGTGAGGGCAGATATGTTTCCTCTTTCATTCCCTGCCTGTCTCTTTTGAAAATGGTGGTGGTATTGGAACAGGACTACTGACTTGAAAGTCCCAAATAGTATTGTGGAAGTGTTCAAGCATTAAAGGAGAGTGATCAGTATATACGAACACCAGTAACCAAAGATGGAAATAGTGCTTATTATGCTTCAAATAATCCTTGCAGATTTTACTAGTACTCAGAACTAAAGAGCAATAGATTAAGTGTAATATTTAGCCTAAAACAGTGCAGTATATGATCATTACTGATAGAATAAAGTAATACTAGGAAAATTAGTTTAGAAAATATGAATAGCTATATGGACAGCATGCGGCAGTGTAGTCTTATGAATAGAAAGCTAAATGACCAAGAAAAAATGAGCTATTTTCATGAGCAAAAAGAAAACTAGTTTGTTGATGAACAATATAATTTTTATTAATATTAAATGGAGATAAGGTGATAGATTTGACAGCTTAGTGATACTTCATACTTGTCATTTAAACAGTAGAAGAGAAATCTGGTGCTACACATTGAACCTGCTTTCACCCAGATTCCCATCTGAAGACACTCAAACGCTCAAACCCCTCCTTGAAATACAATTTCTAGGAGCAGATAAATTAGTTAAGGGGTGGTTTTGGGTTTTTGCCGTAATAGTTTAATTCACACTAAGTGTTCTTAGAGAAGTTTTTCTGTAGCATTATTCCTTGACATAACTTTTATATATTTTTCTTTTTTTTTTTTTTTAAATAATCCATCCACTTTCTAATAAAACTAGATCTAAAAAAGTCAGGTTCCATTCAAAATTGCCATACCTATGATATGTGATTCTCTCAGTTCTCAGTTTGTTACTTCCTCTGCTCACTGAGGTCTGGTGTCCTCACTAGATACCATGTGGCTTTTGCTGGTAGAAGAGTTTCTTCCTTTTGTAAGTTAGTCTTTACAACTCACTGCTTTGTTGATTTGTTGTCCTTTAAAATCTTGGTTAAAGTATCTACTTTTGTCTTAATGCCAGGTGGCCACCAAAGTAACTCTATCACTCCCCTCCTCGGCTGGGCAGGAGAGAGAAAACATAGAATTTTAAGTTGAAAGAGACCCATTGGGATCTTCAAGTCCAGCTCCTGGCCCTGCACAGGACCATCCCCAAGAGTCACACCATGTGCCTGAGAGTATCATCCAAACACTTCTTGAACTCTGTCAGGCTTGATGCTGTGACCACTTCCCTGAGGAGCCCATTCCAGTGCCTGACTACCCTGTGGGTGAAGAACCTTTCCCTGATATCCACCCTAAACCTCCCCTGACACAGCTTCATGCCATTCCCTCAGGTCCTGACACTGCTCACGAGAGTGAAGAGATCAGTAACCACAGGCTCATGGGTCGAGATAGGGGCAGGGAGAGATCAATTACCTGTTACTGTCATAGGCAAAACAGACTCAACTTGGCAAATTAGTTAATTTATCACCAATCAAATCAGAGTAGGATTATAAGAATAAACCCCAAAACTTAAAAACATCTTCCCCTTACCCCTCTCCCTTCTTCCTGGGCTCAAATTCTCTCCCAGTTTTCCCTCCCTCTTCCCTTTCAGCAGCGTAGAGAGATGGGGAATGGGAGCTGTGGTCAGTTCATGACAGTGTCTCTGCTGCTCCTTCCTCCTCGAGGGGGGACTCCTCATGCTCCTCCCCAACTCTAGCATGGGGTCCCTCCCATGGGAAAGTCCTCCATGAACTTCTCTGGTGTGGGTCCCTCCCATTGGCTGCAGTTCTTCATGAATTGCTTCAGTGTGGGTCCCACTCACGAATTGCAGTCCTTCAGGAACAGGCTGCTCCAGTGTGGGTCACCTGTGGTGTCACAAGTCCTGTCAGCAAATTTGCTCCCACATGGGCTCTTCTCTCCATGGGTTCGCAGGCATTGGCTTTGTTGGACAAGGGGGACCCTTCTGGCAGCTTCCCACAGAAGCCACCCCTGTAGCCCCCCCATTACCTTGCCACGTAAACCCAATACAAAGTTTGAATTTATAAAATTTAAAAATAAAACAATTACATGGCACTTGTAGGAAAAGTCTTTTGTCAATTGCTTTAAGCAGTTTTCCTAAACTATTATGCAATGCCTTGGAAGGTAGACATTTCAGACTTCAATGAATAATATGCTATAATTGCTACTTTTAAAAGGATTACTACTAAAAGTCCATAAAAACAAAGTAAGAGTACTTTGTTACCTAATTCTTCACACCAGATGAATTGTCATTGCAACAGCTTTTAATTGCAATTCAAAGTAGACAAAACAGGTGACTCCTTTACAGATGCAACCCCATCTGCTACTGTGACTAAGCCTCAGAGATTTTCTTGAATATTCACATTTCTGAATCAGATAAAAAAAGGCTAAATTACAAGTAACACTGCAGATAATAAGCCATGCCTTATTTTTCATTGAGTAATAATGTCATCATCTACCACTTGGTGTCTGCATTATCACTAGGCTAATTAGAAACATGAACTGATTATCTAACATTTTCTTACATATAAAATCCAGTCAAACACTGTTCCCCATTGTCTTATTGTGGCACTGCACAGATGTGGGCTTACTGGATACCTATTGTATCATAGTTTCCAGTCCCCCCTAAGCACTGCCTAGTGCAGAAATTGCTAGTCATACTATCAATTTAAAGGACAGTCCCCTCCTCTAGTTCAGGGATGCTGGAAGCAGACAAGAACACACCCCCAAACACACACACGTATGTTACCAGCACAGGTCTGCACCAACCATCTGTGTCTGTGTTGCACAACGTGTAGAACAAGAAGAGATGTTAACCTTCCTGCTCTTGATCCTCTTTATCCTCCACCCCCAATGTGGTAGCCCTCAGTAAGCTGTTCTATCCTCCATAAACTTACTGATAACTAGACCAGTTCCTTGCCAGCACCTAGGGCATAGACCCCCCACCTGGTATCACAATGCTCAGCCAAGTAGGCCAGGAAAGACGGAAACCCATGTGGAGAATTTTGAAATTCAGCCTTTCAAAGGCTTACAAGTTTGTTTTGGTTTGGAATTTTTTTGTGTGTTACTGGGAAATATGGCAATACAAATGTACAAGGTGGATCCCTCCAGCAGCTGGGCTCAGGCACCCCATCTGCCCAGTACCTGCCCCTGGATCGCAGTCTCCCAAGTCACTGGCACCTGGATGTACAAGCCTCTGAGTCTGCAGCCCCACTGCCATTGCTGTTAACAGCTCCTCACTTCCTCACAGCCATACACACACATGTGGAGACATGGTATGAATCCACCCTTAACTGTGCTTAGACATGGAGGGCATCCAGCAGGAGGCCCTGAATCCTCACCCTCCACAGCTGACAGCACTTGGACATGCACAACTCTGAGAGGCCTGCAGCTCCATCCCAGCTGCTGGTATATCTGGTTGGTTCTCTGCTCAGATTTTCTCTAAACACCTTCAGTTAAAACAAACAAACAAAAAGAACCCAACACCCAAGGGGAAAAAAAAACTATTCAATGATTTATTCGTGTAACATATTTTTACACATAGTGAATTTATGGACTATCTCATGAACTGATCACGAGAGGGGGTACTGGATACCAGATACTTGAAAGCCATTTGTTGTGCTCAGTCATCTCTAATGTTCCTTGTTTCTTGCCTAACAAGATCTAACTTTTATAACATATTTTTCCCTGAACTAATTTTCTCTTAGCAAAATATATTTCTCTTAGCAATCTGAAATGACTACATAAATACAAAATCTACTCTACAACCACTTGCAAAAACAGAATTCCTGTCTGATGTTCACAGAAGGAATTTAACTTCTCTATCTACTTCCCACAAGTGAAGTACTCACATGTAAAAATAGCTATGATGCAGGCTGGCCCATACATGTGCAGCCTGAGCAAAGGGGCCTTCCAAGCCTCAGCAGAAAGCAAAGTAAGTGAGACTGTGGCCAGCTAGGAAAAGCAAGCTTCTTTAAGTCACTCACATGACTTCACATTAGTATGTCATTGCTAGTCTCATTAGTATGACAGCATTAGTCCCTACTTGGAAAAAAACTATGGAGAAAGGATTGCTTACCAAAGCAGACTTTTACTTTGTTGGAGGTTTTTTTTGTATGTTTTGTTTTGGTTTTGGTGGTTTTTTTGTTTGTTCATTTTTCTTGGTTGATTGATTTTAGCTTTTGTTTTGTTTTGGGTTTTTTGGGGGGGGGAGTTTGTTGGGTTTTTTTAAATAATATTAGGTCTCTTTAACACAGAATAGTTTGTGCTGGTGAATTTTAGGCAAAGCACTGTTTGAAGGAGGAGCAGAAAGGGAAATGCTGATACTGACAAGAGGAAAAGTTGGGTTCTACCTTTATTAGTGATTTGCAACTTAAATATGTTCCAAAGTAGATGATTGTAGAATAAGATGTAGGGGAAAACACAAAATACTGTTTATACCGATCGTTCTCCATAACACTGTATTTTTCAGCCTAGGTGAGTATGAGCATTTTCAATAGCAGTCTTTGAATGGGCTTTCATTTTAAGTAAATCACTTTTCTTAGACTCTCTCCTGCAAGGATTTGGAATGGATACTAGTGAAGTCTACAGGTAATTTCGGTCTGCAGGAACAAGGTCCCATATCTTTGTTAACTGCTGTACAGATCCTCCAGAGAAATGTACTGCCTTTGCCTACTCTGCTCCAACATCAAGGCCAGCTGTTTGGCAGCAAGGCTGGGCATTCAGCCAGAGCTCTACTTGATCTAGAAAAGGTTTTATCTTTCCTAATGTATACTGTAAATATTTTGTTCTAGCAGATCTGATTTGAAACTTTACTGGGTGATTGATGAGATCTGTCCTGAGACATCACAGACTGTTTCTTCTTCCTTGTGGGTAACTGCAGATGTAATTTCTGTGGGATCAAAACATTTTGTCCATAACTCTTACTGGCTTCCATGTGGCCCAAAGGAGAGAGTTCAAACTGAATGAGTTTGAATCAGGCCCAGCAAAGAATTATGTCATGCAGTAAAAATGTCGAGAAATTGTTCTTAGCAACTGTGGAGAAAGCTGAGGCAGAGCTGTCTATCCTATAAATGGCACAGTTGAGGTCAAACTACTTCCACCCTGTCTCCTAGCCCTACGCCAGAGCCATTGCTAGTCACAACAGATGGCTTCCAGGCCAGCACCAGGCAATAGGATCCTTATGGCAAGGCCAAGTAGTGCATTGTGCACAGTAACCTCTCTTCAATAAGAAACGTATTACACAGAGCAAGGAAAGGATTTTACTTGTCACAAGGATACTGAAAGTAGAAAACAGCAGGAAGAAACACAGGGGAAAAGGTGAGAAAGGCAGCTTCCACATCCTCAGAACAGATCTTTGTAGGTTTTCCTGTCCACTTGTAACACATCCGGTTCGAGGGAAGACTCAAGGGGTCTGCACCTCACAGCCAAGAGTCAGCCATAGATTTATGGAATTACTAGAACACTGGATAGTGTAGGGTATAGATTGATACTGTGTAGGGTTCTCATAGGTAAGTTAAGAAAGAGAATGATCAAGAGAGGGTCCCCACTAGAAGCGCAGAGGGACTGGTCAATCTATACAAACAAGGAGCTGGAGGAGGATGACTGTATCATGTAAGAATTGGCTAAGTCCCTGATACAGCATCCTGTGAGAACACTACTATCAGAAAGGATTACCTCTGGACCTCTGGTATGACTTACACCATCAACAAGGGAAAGAATAACAGAAGCATTTGAAAGAGAATGGCAGCAAAGTTGTCAGAGAAGCACTTTTCAACCACTAAATGATATATGTGTACAATCGGAAAGGGCAGTAGCATGGCTTTATGCTAAGAATCACTTCTGTAGAGTTGTCTGTATGGCCAGTCTGATTAACTCATGGTAGATGAACTGAGCGAATAAGATGCAGAGACTGCACAAGAGTTATTCATTCAATACATTTTGTTTCTCCCACCATGCAAGACTCATTGGCAGTACCAATCTTAACTTCCTGCACTGGTAGCCACATGGCTTAACTGGCTTCTGAGAATTTTCCACAGTCCTAAAAAGCTTGACGTTTACATTGTATTAATGTCTGTCACTTTCAGAGTACATGCTCAAGAGATCATTTCCATCCAACACAAACAGGTATTGTGGACCATGTCTGACACCATCTCATGAGGAACCACCTGGGATAAACTTCATAGCTATCACCAGGCAACTCTGAATGAGAAAACAGCTACAGCTTGGTGATGAAAAGAGACTCTCCAGGTCCCAGCAGGCAGGCGTAGAGCCACAAGCACATGTCTTGGGTCCAAATTAACTTGTTTCCAATGAGTCCATGCATCCTTCCTACCATATCAGAAGAAAAAGACAGCTGAAGTTTTGTGTTTCTCTAAGCAGAATGAATACTCTGTCTGCCTGCTCAATGGCATCAGTCAATACCACACCATGAGTTCTGTCGGAGACTTTGCAAGAAAAGAGTATCCCCTTGCAAGCTTCATCTGTCAAGCAACTATGACAAAGATCTTCCAGTTAAGAGCTGTAGTACTGGAGGCCTGTTCCAAGGCAGGCTCCTGGCTGCAGGGCTGTCAGGCTTCTCACTCAGCTGGGAAGTACAAGAATCATCAGCAAACTGTCTGGACACCAGGACTCAGTGGAGAGGATCACCAGCCTGTAAGGCCTCCCCTGTGGCCTCACAGGAACCTAGAGTTGATTCCTGGCTTCTGAATGCTTTAAGCCAGTGGTAGATTTGAGGCCTGGCAAAAAGTAAAGCTGCCCCATCACAAAGCTACATGAGTGTTCAGTTTGGCACGTGGCAGCAGGAATGGCAGCCTCTCCTTGCTCTGGTGCATGACCTGCCTGGAGGAGTAGCAGCTATTCTGCTAGCTCAACCTAAACACAGTAACCACAGGCAAGCAGAAATCCCAATCTGTTTCAATGCTGACATTTCACTCCTCTTTCCTCATGCCTTTTTTGCTCTCACCACAGTAAATGTGTTTCTTCATGGATGCCTACACTGTCATCACTCTGACAGTTTTCCTGGACCCCTGGCCAACACCTGCATCTGTCCACTCTACTTCCTTTGCTCTCCTTATTCCTAGTTCAAGTCTCTTTTTACAGCAAATTAAATTTTCAGCCATGCTCTCTTACTGATGTGTGCTTTTCCTATCCTTCTTCCTATTATCACTCTAAAGGACCTGCTAAACCATATTATTCTTTCTTATCAGTCCCTATCTAATCTATCCTACAGCTGCTGCACATCATTGTTAGCTAGAAACCCTGCCAAAAAATCTTGCTCTCCTTTGATCTTCTGTACTCCTCTGCTCACTTATCAGTGGCCCAATGTGAATATGGCTCAGGTTAGGACTTTTATACTGGCATCAAGCTGTTTCTTTTCTGGAAATCTCCTTCCTGAGATGTCCAAGTAATTTAGCTGTGGTCCAAGAACAGTTAAAAATAATAGCTCTGAAGGTGGAGATGCAGGACATAGATACATTTAAGGAGAGGGAGGTGCACTGCAACAGAGCAGTTTCTATTTGAAGAGCAAATGCATGTGGGTATGTGCCTGTGCTGCCTATGGATGAGGACCAGTGGGCAGGAAAAAACAATAAAAAATACTTAGGCAGATGACCACACAAGATATATTAGCTCCTAGAAATCTGTACAAGATCAAATATGGCTTTGATCTAGCATGAAAGCTAATAAAAGTGAGCTACATCTTTCATGATGACACCTGGTGCAACTTTAATTCTACCCACAGTTGTTCTGCTATGCATAAATGATTCTTCCAGGTTTAGTATAGAAGCAGCTCGTTCCCTATCTGATGCCATGTTAACATGGTAGATGAGGGTTCCAGGGCACATCCTTACTAAGCAAATTTTACATCAGCTTTCTCACAGCTTGTCCCATATGTCTTAGCACTGTTTTTTTTATAGTATCTTGCTCTCCCTGGCAGAAAGCTTACATTCAACAGATCTGAAAGAAAGCATTTTTATTCTAATACTGTTCCTAGGAGGAATGATGCATTATTTATAGATTCTTCTCCTAGCAAACAGTCTAGTCAGATGTACTTTTTCCTTCTTATTTAGAGCACATGCAATCACACTATGAGTTCGGATCCCTTCTCCTTGCCAGGATTCACACAACAGGTTCTGCATTCCCCCAGCTATCCTCTACACAGCAGCCTGGAAAATGACAACTTAAAGGTGATCCCAGGACCACCTAGATTGCAAACACAAGTGAGGGAGGAATCCTGACCAGTTCATTCCCAGGAAATTTCATGAGAGTCTCCTTAATATATTCTCTCAACCTGTCATTCAAAAACAAGTGACCCTTCTGACAAAAGCAACTCTCTGCAGTGGTCTGCATTACCCAGGAGAGGAAGACAGAGCATCTGATTTCATATAACTCTTCAGATCCCACTTAAAAAATCTTTTAAAAGCTTTATAGATATTCAGCATAAACTTCATTTGTTTATTATCCTTCTTACAGAGTACTTTCTACAGCTAAAATTATTCTTAAAAACCCCTCTGTGCTTGTTATCACAATTTCATTTCCATGTCTAAATAAGCCTTTGAAGAAAGAAAGTCTGTAAGATTTAATTGTCTTCAATTAGGTGTTACTGCTGGCAAAACATTCTCTCTTAAGAAAAGTGACAAGTCTCAAAGGCAGCATTCCTTATCATTGAGTTAAAAAACAAACCTTCCAAAATCTGTATGCTTCCAAACCTTCTCTAGATGAGGAAGAGAAACAAAATAGAACACAAGAATAACTTTAAAATTTTCATAGACTATCCTTGATGACATAGAACAATTAGATAATTAATGTCACAGAATACTTTAAAAATATGCTGTGTTAAGTATTTAACTGCTGTGTAATAAGCTAAGATAAATATTCATAATAAAGCAGCCTTTTGAAAGTAATCCCTATCAGAGTCCCAAATATATCACTGGAAATAGAATGTGGGAATGTCAAGGTGACACATTAACTTTGCTCCTGTTGTTGTGCTGCACATCTACACAATGCACACAGTGATGCAAGGTCTGCAAGGCAGAGTTCCCACCAGAAGTGTTGACACACATCCGGCAGTGTGAGGCAAGAATCACACCCGGCTGTCCATGCACCCTCTGTCCCTACGCTGCCACTCTGAATGCAAATATAATTAAACAGCTTGTGAACCACCACCCACGCTTTCTCCATTTACTACACAACTATTTTATGTAGGCAGCTAGAAGAGTATTTTCATGCACATGAACATGCCTGGCTGGAAGCTGCAGCTGTTCGGCTGTTGATTTATCATGTGTTCAGCTTCTCTGACATAGGGCTGGCAATCCTTGTAAGAGTAGGGAAGACGGGGGTGGGAAGAGGAGGTGGCTGGTGGTTGGCAGCTGTTTCAGCCTCTGCACTTTAATTGGCTCTGAATATGTCTTCACACCCTAAATTTGGCTGACACTTAGTGTACATCAGAAGAGGACACAGAGCCTTGAAGAGAGGAAGGACTAAGCCAAGTAGAACATTTAAGGGAGAAAATACAACATGATTTAAGCCTGTTCAGGGTTACTCATGACAGGCCTTCTTTAATGGGAAACACAAACCATTTTGAAGAACATAAAAGCCCATATTTCCAGAGGACAGATTACAAGAATGCCCCAAATCCCACTTTGTAAGAACCAGAAACTCCTGTTCTGAATTTCTACTTGTCTCCCTATCAGCTACATTTGAGAAGTGCAAACTGTATCTCCACTCTCCTGTTCAGGAATGTATTTACTGAAAAAAAGGGTGACAACAGTGCAGCTAAGGAAACTGTCTGCTCTTTATCTTCTCCCCAACACTGTCTCCTGGTGACTAGCACACTCTGAAGGTCACTTGTTAGAGATGCACCTCGTTCAGCTGGACAGCTGTTCTCTCACACTCTCATCCAGCTTGAGACCATGGTTTGTTCAGTTTTTCTCTCTTCCTGCCTTCATCAGATACAAGTCTGGTCAGATATACTGCTGAATTTTACTCTCTGTGCCTTCTCCATCCTATCACAGAATCACAGAATATTCTGAGTTGGAAGGGACCCACAAGAATCATCAAGTCCAGCTCTTAAGTGAATGGCTATGGGCCACAAAGGCTGTGAAGGAGATCAGATCTGGTCAGCATGAAGGAGGTGATGCATCAGAGGCTTTTAGCCTGATTGTGGGTGGCCAGAATGAAGGCCATATGGGCCAAAATCCTGGAGATGTCCTGGAGAGAACTGTTGAAGAACCTGTTGGTCACCTCTCATTTGCTGTGTTGCCCCGGTGGAATTACACCTGTGGCAATTCCCATCTTCAGAGAAAAGAACCGAGGTTGCATCGCTCAGGTATGCTGTATTTGCATCTCATCATTTCGAGGGGTGTGAACTGAGCCATAATAAAGGTATGAGACACTATCTGCCTTTATCTGTGTTACTGAGTTCAGAGTGTTCCTTATAAAAATATATTAATAGCAAGCACTGGGCAACACTGGCATGTATATATCCCACTTATGTATTCAACTTAATTGCCATTATTTACCAATACATATGAACTATTCACAGAATTGGCATTGCAGCCATCAGATATCAGTTATTGACTACAAAGTTGCCAAAGACTCCGGCACTGTCAGTGTTGCCAAATCAAAGATGTACGTGCTGAAGCTAAAACTGAAATATAATCTTCATTCAAGAGGGAGCTGTGGTTGTGTTCTCTGTGACAAGCAGACAGATTAAAACACTTTATAACAGATTAATTAAATGACTTCAGGAGTAATGAGACTACATTTTTTAGTCATTGGTTCTATGACTTCAACATTAAATACTACCTTAAAGAAACTGAAGTCAGGAAAAGGACATTGTGTTACTTGCATTAGATAGGCAATGCTAGTAATGACACCTTTTCATATGACATTAATAATTTGAATCAAATATTTGAACTTCCCTATGGCAAACAAGGTGTTATGTCTCCTGAGGTAAGGATCACAGAATCACCTGAGCTGGAAAAGACCTCCGAGATCGGGTCCTACAACCAAACACCATCATGTCAACAAGACCATGGCACTAAGTGCCATGTCCAGTCTTTTCTTAAAAACCTCCAGGGACAGTGACTCCACCACTTCCTTTGGCAGCCTATTCCAATGTTTAATCATCCCTTCTGTGAAGAAATTCCTCCTAATGTCGAACCTAAACCTCCTCTAGTGCAGCTTAAGACTATGTCCTCTTGTCCTGCCACTTGTTGCCTGGGAGAAGAGATTGAGCCCTACCTGGCTACAACCTCCCTTCTGGTAGTTGTAGAGGGTGATGAGCTTACCCCTGAGCCTCCTCTTCTCCAGGCTAAACAACCACAGCTCCCTCAGCTTCTCCTCATAGGACTTACCCTCTAGACCCTTCACCAGCTTTGTTGCCACTTTCTGGACTCGCTCTAGCACCATAACATCCTTCCTGAATTGAGGGGCCCAGAACTGGACACAGCACTTGAGGTGTGACCTCACCAGTGCTGAGGACAGGGGGAGACTTTTCATTACCTGCATCCTCACAAGTTCACCAATGGGAAGGAAGATCTTTTGAAAAGAAAGTAAATTTTTCTGAGGATTCAAACTATATTTGACTTTCAAATGTTCTGAGAGTTTCTACCTTCAGTGTGTAGTTTCATTCAGTAAAGCACAACTGAGTTAAAATAAACTAGACTTTAAAAAAAATTAATCCTTACAAAGGAAATTCTCACTTGCTGCTTTTAGAGGGAAAATCTCACTTTAAAGAGACAAGACTAGAAACATGCTCTATTTAGATTTCTCAATGGAGAGTCTAGAAAGAGAGAAGAGTAAAAGCTGATGTTAGAAGATGATAATTTTTCTTGTTCTTGTGCCACAACAAGCCATTGGGTATTATTTCTTCATATTATACACACTTATGCAGGAAACATGTAATGTCTCCTTTTCTGCAGAGATATATTAGTGATGTGCCACAAGCTTCAACAAACCATCATGAAATAGATGAATGAATAGCTGTATTATCAAACCATTGCTTACAGATTTCTTAGAGACTTCCTTCCTCTCCAAGTTCTTAAAAATGTGGACCTCTGAGCAGGTTGTGCCCATCCCATCCATCCCATGTTCTCTATAACATTCACGTGGTATTTGCTGCCTAGAGCCCATAAAAAGAACTGACAAAGCACTATTGTAGCTTTAGAAATTCTGTCTACAGGAGCACAGCTTAAGCCAGTGAGAGGCAACTCCTTCCGTAACTACTTCAGGAAACAGCCTAGCCTCTTCCAGGACAGCGTTGGGACTGGTGACAGTCTCAGGAATATTATCTCTCATCAATCAAAATCTCCTTTTGAGTTATTGCCTCTTACGAGGCAGTGGTCTCTGCCAGTTAAATCTCAAAATGAAGTTGGAAGTAATTTTAGCGAAGTGGGAAATCGGGCCCTCTTGAAAGTGCTGACTTTAAAAGATGGCAGCGGGACAGGGAAGGAAATAAAGAAAATAGGTCATGAAAAACTCCTGAGCTTGGAAAGGCCTCCATAAGATTGGTCATTGTGTCTTTCTGGTTTCCTGCCCATACCTCTGCTTGGAACAACCCGGTATAGTGGAAGGTGTCCCTGCCCATGGCAGGGGGGTTGGAATGCGGTGATCTTTAAGGTCCCTTCCAACACTATCCATTCTGTGATTCTATGATTCTATGAAAACACGGAATAGTATTTCTTAATTTTAAGATTTTTAACTCAGGAGCTTGAAGATGTGATCTTCACCAGATGTATGGAAAGTCAGAATACAGAACTAAAAAGGTTGAGATCTGGGCTTTATAGCTTCCTCATCCTTCTCAGTACTTCACAGTGCATCCATGTTGCACTCCGGGTTAAGCTATAAACTGCCCAGAGTGGTTACATTTTTTATTTAAGACTTTTTAAAAACCTTTTGGTTTGTTATAACCTCTAATTAGTGTCTGGAGAAAGAGTTACACACTCTTCTCTAAGAGAAATTCTTTTTAATTTAGTGAGAAAAATAAGATATTTTGGCAAAAGGTTTACACAGGAGTAAAATACAACCAAGAAAAAAGCATTTCACTAAAACATTCAGCACAAAGACCCATTCCACAGGAAACACCCACTAAAACAATCCATATACCAGCTTTAGTAAAAGACAGTTCATTGGTTTTAAGTTACCCACAAGAGAAGGCAAAAAGAAAACAGATTAAAAGGGGTAAAGAAAGAGAGAAGGAGAGAGAGAGAGGAGAATAGTTACTGACAAGATCCGATGTTTAACATGGTGCGGGCTGGAGAGGGAGAAGAGAGAAGAGGAGAAGAGGGAGACCGCATGGAGTCTTGTGTATTTATAGGGTTCAGTCTTCTCTTCCAGGCAGGATATCCAGTCAGTGCCTTCCAGGCCAGAGTGAGTTGTGCTGTAGCCAGTCACAGGCTGCAGCTCTGCCTTGACTGACAGCCCGGCTGCAGGGCCTTCAGCTCTGCCGTGTGCTCTGCGTGGGCAGCAGGCCTTGCCTTCAGCTCTGCCCTGTGCCCTCAGCACCGGCCCTGTGTGCAGATCTCACCGTGTTCCTGCAGGTCCAGGCCCAGCCCTTCCCCACACACACACTCACAGTGAGTTGGTTCTGACCCATACCAATAATTCAGTGAGATTCGGATCCAGGATCTCACAATGTGCAAAGTAACTCTTCCAACTGCTAGCATACCACACCAGCTAAAGTTGCAGAAATACTGTCAATCCTCATCTCTCCTTGCTGAACCTGGACTGTCAGAGAGGCAAGAATGCAAAGTATTCAGGGCTAAAAGAAAAGAGACAGTGTCATTCTATGGTTTATTTATATAAAAATATATGGCATTTATTTAAAAAGAATAGAGTTGAGGGGCCTGTTTATTTGTCTCCAGACAAGTTCAATTAAAACCAAAACAAAACTATCCAAAACCCTTTGGAAGATGAACCGTAAAACCAAGGACTGCTATCAGTAACTCAAGAGGCTGAGATCTGTATACTTCATTGACCATGCTAGCTAGAAGGGTGCTTTGGTTTCATCAGATGGAAATTCTGGTGAACATGCTTTTATATGAGACAAGTTTAACAGCCCTTTCCCGTGGTTTGTTTTTGGTTAGTTTACTGTGTACTTTTATGTGTACTTTGGCTGTTAGTCCTGAAGAGAGGCCTGTTCTTTAACAAAAACAAATTAGTGACCTGCTCTTTCTAAATGACTTTCAATAATAAACATTAGGCTGTCACCTTCACATCAGTTTCCCTTGCTCTGACATCTAACGGTATAGTTAGAATATGAATATATAACTATATAATATAAATACAACTGCCTTCTGCTTACAGATGACAGTTTTGTTCTCTCATCTTCTCTCCAAACATCCTTAGTGCCAACTCTGATCACAAAATAAGCTAATTCAAAATGAACTGCTGAAAACTACTAGTTCTCTTCCGAGTGCTGTCTTCTCTGAATTAACAAGTTAAAGTGGCTCACTGATTAATATCAGCGCTTGTGCAAGGGAGCAGGGAAAGCAATTAGCAATTAGCAGGATTATGCAGAGTGGGACCTCTCCTTTTCTCCCCTTCTGTGACAGCAAGATCACTCAAGATGTACCACACAACTGCATCAGAGGGCTGTTCTAACTAGGATTCCCTGATGGTATTTGTCTTTATGCACATACAACCCTTCTCTCTGCTGTTCTGCAGACAGGTTAAGGGCTGTATTCAACTGACTGGGGAGTCGGCCTGCTAGAGACTCTGCAGGCCTCCCTCCCTGGAGAGGACACCTTATCCATACATGGTGCTGAAGCTGCTCAGGGAAAAGGCCAGATCACTGGATTAGAAAGAGAACAGTTATAAACGTCATTCTGGGAGGCTGGCTGTTAAAGACGATCTTTAGACCACAGAAGACACACCGTGTATCTGCATTTGATTGTGTTCCAACAGCCATATGCATTTTACTCAGTGATCACTGCATGTGAAACCCATCCATCAGAGACGCGCCTTGGAACAGGCACTGTCTCCTTGAGTCTTAAGCCCAATAAAAAACTAAGTACCCAGTGTCAAGGTAGTACTTCGTGGTGCTGTCTTGGTGCTCCCAAGCCAGGAAGGAGAGCCTCCCCTTGGTTATGAACTGCCTGCTGCTGTCTGTACGCATCAGGCGTGCCTCCCCTGCCCCCATGGCATGATCAGCCCCGCTCAGTCCCACACTCCCAGCCACTCTGCTCTCCAGAAGGAGGTCTGCCCACACTTCCTTTTTCTCTCAACTACTCCTCAAAATCCACTCTTTTATTTCTGTGGGAACTGGGCTGCACTTCTCCAAACAGATGAGCTGGGGCATAGAGCAGGACAGACGATACGGTGTTAGTGAGAAACCGCTGCGGCGCGGAGATGAAGAGCACAACAGAGAGGGCACCTCATCAATGTGTCTATCAGTATCTGAAGGGAGGGTGTCAAGAGCATGGAGCCAGGCTCTTCTCGGTGATGCCAGCTGTAGTGGGTTTCTGTGGCTATGTTTTGAGGGGGAAGGAGGGCTACAGGGGTGATTTCCATTAGAAGCTGCTAGAAGCTTCCTCTGTCCGGTAGAGCCAATGCCTGGAGCCAGCTCCAGGACGGACTCCCTGCCGCTGGCCATGGCAATTAGGAGTAATATTAACACCTCTGTGATAACATATTTAAGAACAAAAGTTTGTGGCACAGAAAGAATTCCAGCCAGGGAAGAGCGGAGTGAGAACATGGTAACAACAAGGTAGACAACAAGGTCAGTGCAGAAGGAGGGGGAGGAGGTGCTCCAGGCACCGGAGCTGAGGCCCCTGCAGCCCGTGGTGCAGACCATGGTGGAGCAGCTGTGCCCCTGCAGCCCATGGAGGACCATCGAGGTGCAGAGATCCATCTGCACCCCATTGAAAAGCCCATGCTGGAGCAGGTGGATGCATGAAGGAGGCTGTGACCCTGTGGGAGGCTCAAGACAGAGCAAGGTCCTGCTGGAGACCTGTAGCTTGTGGAGAGGGAAGCCCACGCTGGAGCAGGTTTTTCCTGGGTAGGACTTGGGGCCCCTGTTGGGGACTCACACCGGTACAGCTCATTTGTGAAGGACTGCACCCCATGGAGGAGTGACCCACAGGACAGCAGTTTGGGAAGAACTGCTGCCCGAGGGATGGATTCACACCGGAGAGGTCCATCAAGGACTATCTCCCGTGGGGGAGCAGGGAAAGAACTCCTCTCTCTGAGCAGCGGCAGAAACAACAACTGACCGTAACCCCCATTCCCCATCCCCCTGCACCGCTGGGGGGAAGGAGGGAGAACATGGAAGGAAGGAGGGGTGGGGGGAAGGTGTTTTTAAGATTGTTTTATTTCTCACTCTTTGGATCTTATCCTGTTAGTGATAAATTTAAGTAATATCCCCACTTCGAGTTTGTTTTGCCTGTGAAGGTAATCAGTAAGTGACCTCTCTCAGCTGTTAACTCATGAACCCTTGGCTGTTTTTTTTCCTGTCCTCTGTCCAGTTGCATAGGGAGAGTGACAGAGTGGCTTTAGTGGGTACCTGATATCCGGCCAGGGTCAACCCACTACACCAACCAATAAGATAAGAGGCAACGGGTAGCAATTGACGCACACGAAGTTCCACCTGAACGTGAGGAAGAACTTTACTGTGCGAGTGACTCTGCACTGGAACAGATTGCCCGGAGAGGCTGTGAAGTCTCCCCCACTGGAGATATTCAAGAACCGTCTGGACGCAACCCTGTGCAATGTGCTCTAGGACGGCCCTGCTTGACCAGGGAGGCTGGATAAGACGACCCATTCTGTGAGATACGGAGGAGATGCCGAGCACGCTCCCGCTTCCAGCAGGATATCCAGCTGCTCTCCCGGCCCGGGGCCACGCACAAGTACGGCCGCTCCGGACGCGCCGGCGCAGGCGGGCGGGCGGCCGGGGCGGGGGAACATTCCCAATCCCCTTTCCCTCCCGCTCCCCGCGCATGTGCGGTTGCCAGGGCGGCCGTCTCCGGTGAAGGTTTAAAATCTGCGGGACATGCGCAGTGCCCGTTCTGGCCCGGGCGAGGGGGACACGCCACATTGGAACGGCGAGAGGAGCGCTCCGGGCAGCGCCGGGTACAGTTCGCGCCGCCTCCGCTTCCTCTCGAGCCGCGCTCGCCTCGCCCGGCTCTGCGTCCAGCCGCTCTCCCTCCTCCCTCCCCGCGACACATGAGGCCGCTGCCGGCCCGCGCCTAGCGCCGCTGCCGGGCCGAGCGAGCGAGCGAGCGGGGGAGCGGGCGGCGAGCGGGCGGCGGCGCAGCGCTCTGGCCGGGCGGTGAGGGGCGGCGGCGGCGGGCGGGCGTGGATGGATCCCCGCGTGGCCTGGATCCAGCCCGAGCAGAAAGGACCCGCGAATGCGCTGTGGATGCAGATCTGGGAGACCTCGCAGGGCGTGGGGGGCCGGGGCGGCGCCAGCTTCCCGCACTACCTCTGCCTCAACTCCCCGGCGCTGGACTCCGCCGCCTCTCCGCCCCGCGGGCACGGCTGCGTGCGGCTCGGAGCGCCCGGCGACTGCTGCTCCTCGTCGTCGCCGCCTTCGCCCTCGCCTTCCCCGCCGGCCCTGCTGACCGGACTGGTGCCCGCTGCCCCCGCCGGCCCCGCGGCGGTGAACGGTGGCGGCGGCGAGGGAGGGCGGCGGCTGCAGAAGTCGCCGTCCGTGTCTTCCTCGTCCTCCTGCTCGTCGGTGGAGTCCGGCACCGAGAGCCCCGGCTTCTCCTCCTCGGGATCGTGCAGCGGCGGCGGAGGCGGCGGCTCCTCCTCTTCCTCCTGCGGCCCCCGGGCGGTGGCGGTGGCTCCTCCCGGGCTGCTGGGCAGCGGGGCCGGACCCGGGGAGTTTTTTAACTTCCACGAGAACAAAGTGAACGCTGTGAACGGGCACCACCAGCCGCCGCACCTGGCGCGCAGCCCCCACCCGCAGCCGGCGTCTCCCCAGCAGCACCAGTACCACCCGGGCCGCAGGAAACGGGAGAATAAAGCCAGCACCTATGGGATGAATTACCTGCTCTCGGGCAGCCGCGGCGTCGCCGTCAACAACTCCCCGCACCAGCAGCGGCAGCCGCCTCAGCCGGCGCTTCAGAGCCCCGGCACTCCTTGGAAGACCAGGAAATACAGTCCCGGCGTGCAGGGGTGAGCAGCCGTGGCCCCTGGGGCTGCTGCAGCCCCAGAGGGAAGGGGGGCCTCGGCCGCCTCTGCTGGGGCGCCTCCGAGCTCGGGGGCGTTGGGTTGGGGTCACATGAACTCCTATGGAGCCGGCCGCCGCAGCGAGGCCAAGGGTAGGAGGCGGCGGGGCACAAACCCATGCTCTTTCATAAATCACCGTGCTCTTTTATAAATCACCTTGCTCTATGCCGGCCGGGTGGCTCCTGGACGAAGTAGCGATTCGGACAGGACCAGGGAAGCCATGGATACAGGGGGTTAGGCCTTGCTTTGTAGTAGGTTGAGAGGTGAAATTGCCAGGCCAGTATCAGAGGTCACCTACAATAAATAAAGCAAGGATGGGTGAGGGATGCTTGTCAAAACTCCCAGGGGCAAATCCATATTGTAAGGGAAAAGTGGAAGGCTTCAGTTCAGTGGAAATCAAAGAACACCTTTTTACTCATTTTTAAATGCCTCTGCTTAGGCTGTAGCAAACTGGTTGGCTCAAGGAGTGTTAGGAACATCACTTGAAAAGGAGGTGCTGAGTTCTGTCTGAAATAAGCATGAAAGTCGTTGTGGTCTTAAAACATGTCTCTCAAGTGTTCTAGTGCTAGCATGGGTTGAGCCAGCCAGTATCTGAACTGAAATCTTGTCTTTCGAAAGAGACCACTTTTATGAAGTTTACCCTATCCTGTGGCCATACCTTTCTCATATAAATAGGTGGGTGGTAAGGCCGAGTATTCAACTTGATCTTATTGGCATGGAGAAGGGACTAAACTTGAACAAAGCCCCTCTGGGACGCTCAGTGTGCTTGCTATATTTCGCCTGTCAAATTTCATTCAGTCAAGGCAAAATGTTGCTTTCTAACATTAAGGTTATTTTATTCTTGGAAAAAGTACTAGCTGCCTTGACTGACCATAGCAGATTTCTGATGTCACTTCAAAAATAGTTTCTTGCAACTCCTAAAATCCAAGACCCTTGGATACCTGTGGAGTAAAGGCACTGCATATTTGTATAGGGGAAATAACTAAAGATAATAGGATGTCCTTTGAGAACTGGGAATTTTTAAGTGAGAGATTTAACTTAAGAACAGCGTCTTCCTTTTCTCTTTTGTGTGCTACTGTCAGGTGTTGAGTACACTAAAGTTATTCTGAAGTATTAAAAGATATTTTTAAAGTTCTGATTTTGTAAACCAAGGCTTCTCCTAGGAAGGACAAGACTTGTGACTGCTGCTTTTTAATTCCAGACTGACACTGCAAATTCAAATTACTTACAGGAAGCTAGAATTGGAATCTTTAAGAGGGTTCTTATGCTAGGAGCACTGGGCCCTATACTATATATTCAGATGTATGTCTAAAATTCCAGCAGTATCTTGAAAATAGTGTGAATTTTTTGTTTTATTTTCAAAGAGATGCAGTAGAGCTCTGAGTTAACTTTTTAATTTATCAGTGTAAGACAAGTCAATGTCAGTGAGGCAGATCTCCAGGCAGGCAGAGGAGGGAGCTGCCTAAGGTCACCCAGCAGATCTGTGGCAAACCTGGGAATCAAATCCAGGCACTGCAGGTTCTGTCCTGTAGTTGTTAGGCAACACCACCTATGCCAATCATATGGATTTACGTTTAATCTTTTGCCCTTTTGTTTTCTGTTAGCTTTCCTTTAATATTGGTTATACCACTCTTCAAGTATAACTTTATAGAGAATCCATACATGAGAAAATTGTTTAGCTGAGATCCAATTGCATTGTTCAGTTCTGTAAACACGGGTAGTTCTTTTGCTGATATGTTAGTGAGAAGTCTTGCTAAAAAGCTTTGAAAGTGGAAGGTGTGTTTCCTGATCTTCTTTCAAGGATCTGTGTTACTACAGTGGGACCTGATTCTAGGAGTGGGGTATCAGTAACCTACAGCATATGTGATCCTGTAGTTCCAGAGCTTTCCTTAAAGTAGCAGGGAGCTAGTGGTGAAAGAGAGCATCAGTGTTGAAACCACAGACCTAATATGAGAAGCAGTTTCTGCCTTAGAGTTCTGTTACCCAAGGTGAATCTTGGACAAGTGTGTATTCTAGAACAATTTTCTGTTTGGTGCTACTAATTTTTTGTGAATTACTTATATGATTTAAATAAGAATACTGTCACTGATAGGGTGGATTTAGGTATCTATCTTCTGTAGTAAGTCATGACTACTGGTGAGTTTAACATAATTTTCCTAAAGCCTGACTGGTGTAGGCGATGCAAATAAAAATTACAGTGAAAAGGCTGGAGTGGGAACAGATCCCTGCAGGACTTTGTTGTGGGTCCTTTATATTCCTGTTTAGCTGCCTGCTGTTCCTTGGAACTGTCAGCCTGGTCCTGAAGCATCACTTCGATATCTCATGACCTATTGATAGAGCATCTTCGGTGGTGCCAAACTGGTGTATTCAACTGTTGACAAATGTAATCCTTAAAATCTTCAGTTGCAATCTGGTTTGGGCATCAATTATAGGAAGAAAGACTTGATCATAGATGCTATTATGCTTACACTATACATGAATAGTAGAGCTTATTCTGCTGTGAGTATTGCTATCAAAAGAATGTTTTTCTGCAACATGCTGAAATTTCCAAGTAATATACAGTAGCTCACGGTGTTACTGTGTTGTCTTTTGGTAACAGACTAAGAAGGGTAATCTCTGTTTGCCCTCTCCCAGGCTGCAGCAGTACTTTTGATGAATCGTTTGCGTGCTTTGAAACAGTACTGTGCTCTCTCTGCTTTTGCATTCAGAGCTGGAGATGGTCTGTAGCAGTGCAAGTCATCGTAGTTTTTTCTCAAGTTGCTCATAGTCAGTGGCTTTGTGATGGTAAGTGTGGTGATATTTAGGAACTTTGTATGCTATGAAGTCAGTGTTTTGCTCTGTTTTTGTACAGCATTCCTTTTCTTCCAGTGGACTCATGCTTTCAGCACTTTTTGACAGCAGCATGGCAATCTTTGAAAAGGAAATTTTCTTATAAAACACAAGTGTGAGTAGTTGTGCTTGATTAGACTTCATCCTAAAGCTATACTTTTAGATGCCCTAGATTGTTCTGTGTCATGCTTTTACAGAATTTTGGAAGGTAAGGTGTGAGGAGATTGAAGCACTGGAATAATATGGCTTCAGCAGAGTGATTAATACGGCAAAAGTGCAAATTCCTATATGCCTGGGTTTAGTTTAGGACTACAGATGACAAAATAATTGTTTTCAGATGCAAGGCAGAGAAGTTTTCTTTAATATTATGAGGTTAGTTCATACTATTGTGACTGATGTTCAGAGCTACATGTTGTTTCTTGGTACTGTGAAATATTCTCTTGTGTGGTTTAAAGCTATGCTTAACATCTTAGGGTCTGAATTCTTTGTTAAGCAAATACCTCCTGTTTCTGTAAAGACAGTATCTTAAATATAAGCATCCAGAGAGTTTAAAGGTGCTCAAATTTTATTTCATAATATGGCATCAAGCTATTCTAAACTTTTTACTAAGGACTCACAGGTCCCACATTTGGACACAGAGCTAATAAGAGTGCTTTCTCATAAGATGTAGTGAATAACTTATGAATAGTATAAAATCATATCAGATTTAATTATTTTGTTCCTTAGTATGAATTTAATTAATTAAGTAAAGAATTAAAGCATTTTTAACAATATGAGACTGTTCTGCTTAATGCTTTCAACTAAATGTTGAGACTAATTGTAGATGTTGAATGAGATTAGCAGTGAAATACCTGGCATATCTGCTTGGCACATTACAGTGCTGTGCAGAAACAACAGAACTGGCTTGTTGAGGATTAGTTTGGGTACCAGAACTGTTATGATATGTTGGAATGGTGCTCTGCCTGGACTAATTAGTGTTGCATAGTGTCTGATGACTTACTGCATTCGTTTTTCCCCCTACATAGCTGGTTGTCTTTAATCATCTCTTGATAATGACACAGAAATTCTGCTGTAGAGCACAAGAGTGCAAAGACCTCTGCATTTCCTTAGGCTGAAGGAGGATTCAGACCAGCATTCCCTGATGACCACAGCAGGTACCTGGGGAGAATTCTCATAAGCAAGGTAAGCTTATGACAATGCTTCCCCAGAAGACTTACTTTAGTGTTCGCCAGTTTGCAGCTGAATGATGCTGTGTAAAAAAAAAAGTGATCTCTAGAGGTGTGGTGGTGCTACTGTATGCAAAGTCTGTATTAGGTTTTCTTTATTTCTTCACCTGTATGAAGTGTTTCTAATTCCCATCTTACAGGGTCTTCTGCTTTTTTAGTATATTGTTGAACTTTGACCAAGATAAATTAGGGGCTTGTCGAAGGCACTGTTAGAAATGCATTGCTTCAGGACCTTGCATAGCTTCAGTTGCGTGTTTGTCAACCCTTGCGTCTTATTATGCTGCTGTTAGAGCTGTCAGATGTAAACTAATGTGTAGGGATGCCACATTGTTAGCCCCTTTCGCAAATTTCGTTTTCTCGTGCTTTGAGCTGGAAGAATGTAGACTTTGGAACCTCTATGATGCCTTTAGTGTCTGCACTGGAGTGTCCAGCTTTTGTAAGGGCTTTAAGGGTTTCTCAAGGGTGGTTATTCTTAACTTATCCCCATAGTTAACAGTGTTGTCTTGCTCCAACACCTTCTGATAAAGAATCAACACAGTAGGCTATGCTTCATCCACACTGCTGTTAAATCCATGGTGTTTGCTGTCTCCAGTGTTAGGTGGGTGCCTGTAGTGGAGGCGTTAATGTAGGAGGCAGGTAGCACTGGTGCTGTACACTCAATTCTTGTTTTGTTTGACTACAAGATCAGGGCAGAACTAGGCAGTATATACCGTAGTATGCAATCCTTGCGTGGGAGTAGTTGGTTGTTAGTCACAGTAAATTTCTGGAGAGAGCAGCGGGATGTAGTTGAATGGATTGTTTTCATGCCTAGAGGCTGGTACACAGCAAAGTTCAAGGGTAGTTGCTGGATGAATATCAAAAGAACAGAACATCTGTTTTTTCTGTGGTCAAGTAAGTTGACTAGAGTAGGTAAAACTCAAAGTTTCCTTATAAAGTGGATACCTAACCTAGAGTTAGAGACTGATGCTTTTGGCAGTGGAGTGAAAGGATTGTTTTGGCAGCAGTAGACTTGAGAGTCAGTAGAGGTACTAGAGGTCAGAAGGGCTAAGCTACAGTGGTAAAACATGAGAAGGCTTTGCATGACAGGTGCTCACATCTGTGTATAAAGGAGAGTGGAACATGTTTGGACCAGTTTCATCCTGGCATCAGCTTCATGATGTTTTTGCCAGTTGTTAGGCTTTGGCAGTAGAGATAATTGGCATTAAGAACATCAACAGCTGTACGGGGTGAGACCATTAGAGGACAGTGCCAAATATTGGTAGAGGAATAAATCAACATGAGCCTGTGGTGATATTTCCTGGAAGCATCTCTTAGCTTTAAATGATGTATGGTTCTTGGACTACCTGGGCTACAGGCAGTGCATTGTTACTTACTGTGGATTTTGTGTGTGAATGTCTTGATCTTGTATGATCTGGGATCAGAAGTGACCTGTGGGTAGATGTTCCTTAGTTAAGCTATGCATTATGTAAGGACCTTTATTTTTTTTTCTTGAGGCTGTCACTAGGGTTGTAGTTGCTGCCAGTCACAGCTCTGTGCATCACTGAGGCAGTCCATGAGTGTTCTTTGCAGCTGACTTGAAAAAGGAGTGGGAAAAGTTGAATCACCTGACAGTTGTCTTGTTTTCTACTCTGTTTAATCATTTCTTCTGTTGAAACCATTTTCTGCTTCTGGATGTTGGTCCCTTCTGTATGCTTTGCAATTCTGGTGTATCTTTGGGACTTGCATGAACCAGACCTGTGTGTGATAGTGTCATGGTATTCCTGCATGTTGGGCTATCTTGTTCTGTCTTGTACTTTGTTTCCTGATTACTAATGTGAGACTTGCATGTTGTTTTTGTGCTTTGAGGCTTCACTGGTGATCTTCCTTTAATACAGAAACTGAGAGATACAGCTGTTTGTTTTGTTTAAAACAATTCTTTATCAAGTCTTCACCCTCATATCAGCTTAGTTTCTTCATAAGCCTGCATAAGTGCATGTGGGGCCATTGTCAAATGCTATTTGGGAATCCAGGTAGATAACAGATTTGCCTTTGTGGATCACTGATTCTTCAAGTAGCTCTTAATGTTTTGTTAGGTTTGTTGGGGTTTTTTTTGTGACACTACTACCATTTATGATAGCTATGTTAGCATCTTGATGCAGTCATAACTATTTGTGTTGCATTGATTCTACTTTTGGCTACTTTGACTATTTTGAATGTGAAAACTAATGCTTTTAAACTAAAAAAAAAAGATAACTAAAGTGTTATTCTGATACAAATGCAGTATCGAGTGAGTGTAACTTGGTGAATACCAAATTATCAGGAACAGACTTTTTATGGAGTATTTTCTACTGAAAAGTTGGCTTGTGATAAGTTCTCCCCATGTAGTTATGGATCAGGGAAACTTCTGAAGGATTAAAAAAAAAAGAAAAAAGTACTAGCTTCTCTGCATGTCACACATTGGGATCACTTGACTTTCTCTGTACTGATCACTTAATTCACTTAACAGAAGCAGGTTTTGGGGCTCTTGAACTAGTTTAACCTTTCTCAAGCATAGCTTTGCATCTCATTAAGTTGTTCCTCATAATCGTTTTTGATATCCTTAATCTTCCAATCCTCTTTTCCTCTTTGTACGTCACTTCAGGGTTTCTGAAGACATCTTCTGATGGAATCCTGTGACAAGGTGGTAGAAACTCTTTTTTCCCCTGAAACCTGATTAGTGATGCACGTTTCTGCTACAATCAGTGTGATCTCTTTCATAGTCACTGAAACACCTTATTCTTTTGGTTACGATTCTTAACTTAAGGAGCTTCCTCTTTTATATGGTGAACTCAGCAGTACTGAAATCCAGAAAAGGCTTTTCTAGCTTTTGTTGCCTTGCAGAGATGCTGACTTTGAATGTGCAGGGTTTGCTGCTAGTGGTGCTTTGATGGATACATTTTGAATTAGATTCTGGTCCTTGGTATTGTGTCAAGAGTTGCTTCTCTTAAACATTTCAGTGGCTAACCTAGTGTAATGCATATCTGATCTGCGTGGGCATAATTAGTCTCTCATCACTAATGTGTTTCTTCTCTTGTGTTTCATCTGACTTGTCTGGGATGTTAATCACTTGCTATCCTTGGGCATTTGGAAAAGAATGGTATTACAACAGGAATTTTGGGGTTTAGCAGTTCTATTTATTGGCATAGCAAGCTTGCTGATTCAGTTCCAAGGTATAACATATGGTGTTCTTCACTGGTACAACAAAATAATTGTGGTATTTTCTTGGTGGTGTGGTGAAGTCCAGCAGTCCAAGTCAGGAGTAATGTACTTCAGAAGCTTACATAGTGGGTCTATTTTGCCATGTATTAAACTGGAGATGTACATCTGCTTATTTTTTATATTTTTTTATAATGCAGCTTTTTCAGAGGACATCTAGCCATTAATAATGTAATTGCTTGAGTTATACTGGTTTGACATAGTTTGCAAAAATACATTAGTTTTTGATTCTTTTTCAAAATGCAAACAAATTCTGTTACTTAAGTCTGGAAATTTGCAGTGTAAGTCAGTCCAACAAGCTTAGTTTCTTGAGCACATCAACTATTAAAGTGTTCCTAAGAGGTAAAATCTAATTGGCAAGAAATTTGGTCTAAAATTAGGACAGGCTTTGAGTTGAAAGACTGTGGAGCAAAGGGAAAGCTTATAGGGGAAATAAGAACAATATGATCTCTTGTGGAAAAGGTACAGTATATTTTATAAACTACTCTTTGTTCTGTGGACGAAAACAAAAGTGCTTTTTTCTTCCATTCTCTCCGTAGTAGTTAACTTGCAAAGTAAGCTTGATTCTTATTTGAGTGTGGTGTTTAGGGTACCTGTCTGTAAAACATTTCACAGCTCTGATTTGTAAGTTCTATATAGTTGAGATTTCTTTTTTTTATTCTGCCAGTCTTTGTAGTTTTCTACCTTCCATACAATTACAGTGTCAAAGATAATTGCTGCCTGAATTACCTAGTAATAGGAGACTGATTTGCTGCAGCAGTATAGTCTGAATGTAACACTGTTTTCATAGTTTCTCTTATCTGTAGTCTTAGAACATTGCAAATGGTATAGAGTACTCCTGCCTGAGCCTTACTGGTATTAAGGAGGACTAGTATACAAAACTAAAGGCATCTGATGGATGTTGTGAGTTTAGTGGGAAGAGAAGAATTTTAAGTTCATCTCCTCTTCATGGTTATTGTTTTAATTTTGCAACTTTTGCAGATGTCCTAATTTCAGATCATAGTGGAAAAGTCTGTGTCTCAGAATATACCATTTCTTTCACTCATATTTATATATATATTCTCCTTTATTTCACTGAACTGTGTTCCTTAGACTGTAAGACTGATTTCAACTACTGAATGCATTTTGATTGCTGTAGTGTGAGATTTCACCTGCATTTCCATGGTAATGCAATTGTGCTTTGCTCTAGTTGTAGGTGGTGTAGTTCAACAGATTTCCAAAATATGTGCAGTGACCGCTGTGCCTTTCAGTGTTTAATCTCAAGGCAGCAAAGTCCTCACATGTGTTTTGGAGTTTGTGCTTCATTGAAAGAACGTATTCTGTGTCTTGTAACCTTTATTTCAACAAAGATTCTGTTGAAATACTGCTTATACCTCCTCATTTCTTTACTTCCCTTTCCTACACACCTGTAGTGTTACACCCACGTGCTTTAACTGTGTCATCTTTTCTTTCCTTTTATAACGATTCTTTGATTATGTGTTAGACTCTAGTTAGAAAAATACTCATTCTAGTAAGTAGAGGATATGTTATGAAAAATAATTAGTTGTTCCATATAAAGGGTGCAGTCATGTTTCTGTCTGTTCCTTTACACTAAATTCATGTGCTTAATAGCATAGGCATGCTGAAAAGAAAGAGGCTGCTTACTTGAGGGAACAATCTCTGTAGCTTTTCATTCACCTTCTGGTTTGTTGCTGCTGTTTGAGTATTTCAATTTCAGTGCACTGAAGTTAGCCCTTGAAGTAATAAGTCAGTCTTATGTATAATAATAGTTCTAGATACAGTACATGAATAAAGTACATGCTCTCCTTTGTTGGATACCTGCCTTTAAGGAAAAACATTACAAAAGCCTGAGAATGTCACCTGAGTTTTATTTTAACCTGGAGAGTAGAAGTGCGTCTGCCTTTCCTAAACCAGTAAAAGGGATAATTTTTTGATAAACAGAAGATGTTAATTCTGTTGTGTAGCTCAGCCTGTAAGCAGCAGATGCTTGCTGTGCTTAGCCAGTAATAGCATCGGTGAATAGGCTGTTAAAATTAGCAAGCTGAATAGTGTAGCAAGTACAAGTATCCTCTCTTCTTCATCCCTGTGTTCTAATCTTTTCCGTCTTGCATTAAGAGTACAGGTACAGCTCATCAACAAGTTTCTTTCCCAGTGTTTCTATAAATATAATAAAACTGCCTTGTGAGATAGTTGATTAAAAGGCCTACATTTGCTAGAAAAGTAATCCAATAGGCATCTTAAAATGTTATAGAAGATAGTTAGGTGCGGGGATGCTGTTGGGAGTCCAAAATCTTTAAGAAGCCAGAAGAAAATTGAGCAAATTGACTAGCTATATGTTGAAGGAAGTGCTATTAAAAAAGAAAGAGTTAGGATGTTACTTGTATCTGCATGTACATCATGTGCTGCAAATGGAAATTGTGTTCCTAATGATTAAAATACTGTCTCACAGTCCTGATTTAAGAGGAGCTTATGAAAATCATAGAGGCTCTGTGGACAGAATACTTAAGTAAAAGCTATCCCTGTGTTGGCTGGCTGAATGTCCCATTGTTACCTGTTTTTTTCAGACAGCACATTATTCCTTCAGCTAGTAGAGAAGTTACTCCAGGATTAGCATACAGGAGCAGCATACAAGATCTTGTTTTATGTGTATCAGAGCTTTTTTTTTTATGACTGTGTTCCAATAACCTTGTTTGAGCAAAGATGTTTAGAAAAATGTAAACTATTGTAACATTAACTTTTCAAAAAGCATCTCAATTTTGAGAAGCTTCTTCAGGTGGAAGCCAAAAGGCTAAAATGCTAAAGTGGTTGTGCTGTCATGTGCTGACTGTGAGGATAGCACTGATTCTTATCCAGAAGGCCATAGACCAGGAAAATCTTCTCTAAGAAGCAGAAACTGTTGAATTAAGGAAAACTGACTGGAAAGAGCAAAGAAAATAGAAGTCTGTTAAGACAGAGGGTTTGAGAGCTGGTTTACTAAGTGCATTAAAACCTGAAAACCTTGCACATCGAAAGCAAGAAACTTTGCCAGAGTCATTAGGGCTCGTAGAGAGACATGAAAGGGCACCCAAGGAAAGTCAGATCATATAGTAAGAATTAAAGTGAACTAATTGCATTACCTTCTGTCAGAGAAGGTCTTAAGATTGACTTCTCATGAGAACTTTCTTTGACTCTGGGCAACTGTCATTTTAAATTTCAGTAAGAATGTTTAAATCCAATCAGAAGAATGATACCTATTGTACAACTGTGTCTTGTGGTATATACCAAATAATTTCAGAGAAATTAACCATGAGTATAGTTTGAACTCTAAATGATTTTTGATTATCTAGCCCTTTGTTTAATGATTCAGTTTGCATGGGGCAACAGCGAAGTACTGTCTTGCCAGTACAAAGTAGAAAATATGAAGCTGACTTCATAGTACAAGGTAGATCAGGGAAGGAAATGTAGACTAGTGATGAGTGATATTCTTCTTTCATGATATGATTAAGAATTATGACAGTGTTAATCATCTGAACAGAAGCTCTGTGGGGCATTGAAGTGAGAGTGCTTATGTGTTGGCTATTTTTCTGAGCTCACTGACACACTAGGGGCTGCTTTTGAAAGGCTATGCTGCGTATGGTAGAGGTTGCAGTGCATAGGGGAACTCAGACCCCTTTTACTCTCCTCCTCTAATACAGGATGGCTACTATAAATGCATTTTTTTTCCAGAAATGTCTCCTGCAGTGGTTGGATGGTGCTGATACTGTAACAAAACAGAACTTGCTTGCATGAGCAAACATAAAGAAAGGATCTAGTGCATGTTTTGATAAAGGTAGTTGTGTCTCACAGGTCTCGTTTTCTGGAAGGATTAATTGTTAATCTGTATTCCTGTGTTCAGTCTGATAACACAGAACTGCTGGATTTTTTTTTTTCCAAAGAATGTTTCTGAGATTCTTTTTTGAAGACCATGTAAAAACTGAACAATTACAGATTTGCTGGGCTTATGGGTTAGCTGCTTAGAAATAACCAAAGGAAAGAATAAATTATTTACTTTATAATAAGGGAAGATTACCAGTAGAATGACTCAAGATGCTGTTGCTCCATATATTTATAAATACTTGGAGGGAAGAAATGAATGAGGGAAGGATAGAAGAGGTAATAGACAGCTAGAGCTGACTGCAGACGGTTGCAGTGGGATTTCATTGTTGGTTAGATTATAAAATTACTGGTAAAGTTGAATTTTTCAGTAAATACAGAAACATGATTGAAGAAAAATAGTTCAGGCTGAATATACCCAGTGGATGGGCTTTATGTTGGTAGTTTTGTTCAGAAAACACCTTAAAGCTCCTTCATAATGATTTCTTTTAAAGAGCAGCTGTATACTCAAGTAGCAGCAGCAATCTTGGCGAATGTAGAGACAATAAAATGAAAACAGGTGTGTGTTGGACTGAAGGGCGGAATTCCGTGTTGACTCTGTGTGTGTTTGCCACCTGTCAGAAAATGTGGTGCAAACTGAAAACAAGCTGAAGAAGGTTAGCAGTGATCAAACTTTGGACTTGCTTTTGTGTAAAGAGAGAGAAATCAATGAGGATTAGTAGCTTGGAAAACTGCTGGTGGATAGAGACAAGTGGATATGAATTGAGAACCTATGAAGTGTTACGTTTTAAGATGAACTACCAGTAATAACTTTTTTTGCCCCAAGAAAAAGAGCATCAGATAAAATCATTACCAGGCAACAATTTAAAACAAAGTTCTCTTTACTCTGATGCATACTTAAATTCTCATAGAATGCCGTTGTGACAAAAGCATAAATGGACTGAAAGAGTTGGAAAAATCAATGGAAGAAAAGTCCTTTGAGCTAATATGCATCATGATTGGGATCCACCCCAAAAGTATGCCAAAGGATATTACTGGAGGCTTGGAAGGATGGCTGCCCCTTTGTCGTTCCTGTTTTTCCTTGCTTTCACCCTGTATCTACAGGCAGGAGAATAGGAAGTCTTCAGTTTGGCCCCACTGCTGTTAGGTGTGTTGCAAGTATTTTATTCTTTGGTCTTGTTGTCTTGCAAAGGAAAATAGCATACTTTCTATAAACAAAACAGGGTCATGTTAGTTTGCATTTTCTGTCTTGCTCGAAAGTTTTGGAATCAAGTAGATTCATCAACAGATTGAAATGTAGTCTGCAGTGTACTTAAATGTTCATTTAGGGATCCAAGCTCAGTTTAAGATCAGAGAAAGGGCAAACAGTAATTCTAAGTATGTATGCTTTTTGGAAGTGTCTTTGTGCTTTGCTGCTAAAATCTTTGTGTATTGAATTCTGACACTTAACCTCCAACAGATATGCCTAATTTTTATCTGTTAGAGTTGGAAATACCTATTAAAATAAGTTGCTGAAGTCTCAGGTGAAGAGTTATGAGTTTTTCTGGAGTTGTATTAAATTTTGCTTTTGAAAGGCTAAGTATATTAACTATAGATTGATTTTTGGTTTTAGGACAGTATTTGGATTTCACTGCATTGTTGACTAGATATGTTTCTTGAGTTAGAGAGAAATCTTAAAAACGTGTCAACATCAAAAGATGTCTTTGTAAAATGTCACAGCTGTAGTTATTTGCTTTTTTTTTTTTGTTTGACATAGCTTGATGCTTTTCCACTGAAAAAAGCAAACATGGCATTCACCTTAAAACTCAAATTTGGCAGCAAGTGTTCTATAGTATTGGGAGATGGGAAACAAAAGGGCTTAATAGGTGTATAAGGTTCCAGTGTCAGAACTCTTCATGTAACACTGGTATTAAAATACTTTACACTTGAGAACATATTTAACGCTTCTTACTCTGCATTCAGTGGAAAGGTCACTTCCTGTGTGAATGAACGGCTAATTAAGGGTTTGAGTGTCAAGGGAATCCCCCTTTGTCAAAGTGGACATGTTCATATCAAGAAATACTCAAATGTCCTTTTTATTGCCCTTCACAGAAATGCATCAATACCAGTGGCCTGTTTGCAAGTCTGTGTAAGCTACCACATACACAGAAGTAAGAACTGCTGGAAGAATAAACCTATTTGAAGATTTTAGTTGTTCCGGTGCCATTTCACATTTGTGTCATTACGTAGTTTTTAAGATTCAACTTCATTTTTTAAAGAAAATAAACATAGAGAAACAGGAATTGAATTTGGCTTCCAATGTTGAGCCAGTAAGAAATTTAGTAAATGTCTACTAGAGTTAGTGTTCTGAGTCTTTTGGTTAAAGAATGATATTGAATAAAGCCTGTGGCCTGTTTCTGGTAAAATTTATTGTAATAGTTAAATTGTCATTATAACTGATCCTACTTTCTCCATTAGACTACATGAAGAAATAATTGACTTCTATGACTTCATGTCCCCTCGTCCTGAAGAAGCAGCTATGAGAAGAGAAGTGGTAAAAAGAATAGAAACAGTCATCAAAGATCTCTGGCCTACAGCTGATGTGAGTGTAATTTAAGTTGTGATTTGCTTCTCTAGTAAATTGTAGAGCTTGATTCACTTAACCTTGCTATTATATTCCGTGTTTTAGAAATTAACAGATAATACTTCAAACTTAAGGCAATTGACTTCATATTGCAGCTCTTGCAGTATTTGGCAGTTCATTTTGAAAAGCGGGGGAGACTTCAAACCTAGATGTCAGGTTAATGAATGTTACTGATTATTTTTTCATTTTGAGAACTGGGAATGTGAAGAGCTGTCCACTTTAAATAGTGCATTTCTTAAAGTAATAAAGCAGTAGGACAAGAGGGCACAGTCCTAATCTATGCCAGGGGAGGTTTAGGTTAGACATTAGAAAGAAATTCTATACAGAGTGAGTGATCGGACATTGGAATTGGCTGCCCAGGGAGGTGGTGGAGTCCCTGGAGGTATTTAAGAAGAGACTGGATGTGACACTTAGTGCTATGGTCTAGTTGATAGAGTGGTGCTGGGTCATGGGTTGGACTCGATCTCAGAGTCCAATCTGGTTGATTCTGTGATTCTATAAATTGATTGTCTTATAACTTAATTTTGGATGTTAAAGTGAGACTGACTACCTATATGTTCATTGCTGTAAGGAGTCCTGACTGTGGATATTTGTAAATAATAATGTTTTACAAAAGAGCAGTTAAACACAGATTTTCTTGGTTTTTTTGTACTCTTCATGAATTTGACATTCAGGAGGTTACTTTAGCCCTACTTTAATGGGAAAATTGCACTCCCTGAGATACTTTGCAACCAATGTTTGTGTAATTTCAAACACTTTGTTACCCAGTGAGTAAGTTTGCTCATACAAAAAGAATGTCTCATCCAAAAAGAACTGTATCTCTAGCATCACCCTCATGATTACCAGATAGTAGCATTGTCATTTGTAAGCAGAAAAATGCTTCAGATCACTGTGATTTCATATCCTCCTGTGGCAAAAAGTGAGGCCTCTGGCCACAGCACTGAGCTAAAGATACTGTAAAGCTCATCTGCTTCATCCTTACCCGTGTTTTTCCTTCATAGTAAGACTTTTCTGCCTTGTGGAAATAGATAGAAACACTAAAATGACCCAGTGTTGCCCAGCCTTTTCATAGGAAGAAAGAAGTGAACTTATAAATTGTGCTCTGCTCTATCAGAGGGTGAAGAAGGTCTCAATTCTTTAGATTGGAAGCATACTAAAAATATTTGATGTGGACTGTGGATTTATCTCCAGCATGCCTGCTTTTCCACACAAAGACACCTGCTGCTACTTGATAGTCATCCTTAACAGTAAAATCTGGAGTATTTATCTTTATCTGAATTATACGTTTAGATGCACTTGCTGTTTTTTAAACCTAAAAATTTGGAAAATTTATTCCCTTAAACTCTTCCAATTTCAGTAAAGCTGTTCTGTGAGGGAAAAAAAGGAAGCAGGAAGGAAGGAAAGTGATAAAAGCTGTCAAACTGGAAATAAATACTGCAAAGCATTTGTTTAAATCTGTGCTTTGTTAGCAGGATTGGTATTTATTTCATGTTTAAGAAGTACCCAATTTCCTCTAAAGTTGCATGTGTAAGAAAAAGTGAAGTTGTACATGCTTAGTGTAGTGTATAATACTTTAAGGATATAGACTATATCCTTGACTATATCCTTAACAAGTTGAGAAAAATATTGTCTTCTGAAAGTAAAATTAAGTGATCATTCATAGTTACAAGATATTTCCTTGGTGTGTTTTTTTTTCAGGTCCAGATATTTGGCAGCTTTAGTACAGGGCTTTATCTTCCAACTAGGTAAGTAATAGTTTACTTTTACATAAAGTTTTCATTTTAGAGAAATGGTACATTTCAAAGAGGAGTTTAGACTGGAATGTGTAAACCTGTCAAACTTTCAGTCAAACTTTTGTCTAGTGTTTAATGTGACAAAGGGAAAAGCTTTTGAACTTCAAGATTTGCAGTAAGTTTTTTATGTGTCATTGTACTGCTCTGTTGACCCTTTTAAACATACAGTGGAAATGAATGTTTATTGTTTACTGTGTAAACATTGTTTTGTTAAATAAGATGAATTACTGAGAGTGTGTCACTTATCACAGAGTTACTTTGTAAAGTTGAAAGAGTCATCACTGTGATGTATTCTCATTGGTTTGGAGAGCAAAATGTATTACTTAATTTGTTGTTTTATATCACTTAATGGTTCAGTTGATGGATGTGGAAAACCTGTGTAACTCTGTGTAAAAGACTGTGTTATCTTTACATTGATTAAATTTTCAGTAGGAAAGCACTGGAAATTTCATTTCTATGAATAGCAATCAATGATAAAAATGGTTTGGACTATTAACGTGCTTGTCAACATGGGTATATAGGTTAGGGATAGAACTGGGCTGTGGAAGTCAGAGGGAAGGGAGCAGGAAAGGTAAAAGGGCGAGGACCTCAAAGAACTCATCAGAGAAGTGGAGGCAGGAAAGTAGAATGCTGCTTTGGGTCCTAGAGCACAGTAGACTCTCTTGCTTTACAATCCTTAAAGGACTTAATTGGGAACCTGGATTAAAAGTTGCACAGGGATCACCCTGTAGGACTTGTGATATGTAGAATGCCAATTTGATCGTATTTTTTGGTGGTGTATTATACTATGGACTTAATGGATTTCATATTGTGTTCTTTTTGTCTAGTGATATTGATCTGGTTGTTTTTGGGAAATGGGAACGGCCTCCTTTACAGCTGCTGGAGCAAGCGCTAAGAAAACACAATGTGGCTGAACCATATTCCATTAAAGTACTTGATAAAGCTACAGTAAGTAATAGTCTTTGGAATACTGAACTAAAAAACTTTCAGATCCCTTAAGATGGTGGTGGTAAATATGTGCTTTTAATTCATGAAGCAAATTATATTGTTTTAAGCTCTCTAAACAAGATTTCAGTAGAATCTGTACGTGCTTAGCAATAACATGTAGTCTTTTACACAGACAGTGGTAATTGTGTACTGTGTTTGCTGGAAGGCCATATATTGTGCTTATGTTGTCAATAGGGATCTGAAAGGCAGTATTTGCAAAATATCCAGTAAAATAAATTTACTCTTAGCATAATGTTTTTCCATTGACCTTTGAGGGGAATTTGTTTAACCAGGGACCACTAACTAGAACTGTCTGTCTTGGAAAACAATTTTCAGATTGTCTTGTTTCTAATGACATAGTGAAATGTTCCAAACTTAACATTTATTTTTCCCTTCCAAAATATGCTACTTGTGAGCTTTATTTAATTTGTGAAACTGATGAGTATTATCTCTTGCATCTATCTTGTAAGCCTAACAAATCACATTGAATATGTTAAAAACTTAATGTATGAGAATTTTATGTTACTGAGCAAGTGATGTTTTCCCAGGTGACTAGGGTGAGTATTCGAAACTTCTTTTAACAAGCTGCTATGTTTTGTGGTCTCCAAAACAGGCTAATTCTTTTAGGTCCAGAATATTATTGTGGCTTCCGTCAGAGTAGCACATAACAGTAGCTCTGGTAGTCTTTGGTTTACTTGAGAACAAATGGGATTTTCAGAATCTGTGTTACCAGTTAGTGATGGAAAATGGCAGTAGGCTAGGCTTACAATTCTATTAGCCTTTCTTATTTTATTCCTTCTGCTGTTGGTATAAGATGATGCCATACATCTACTCTTCTTCATTTTCCATTTCAGATTAAAAATACATAAAGTTCAATTTAAAATAAATACTGTCAGCTGAAGTTGAGGTTATGATTTAAGATGGTTTTGGAAGATACTGCTTTCCAGATGATGGTGTGAGGCTGAACTACATATTCAGTCAATCTGTAATAATTTATTGCTGCTGTACTGCTACTTCTGCTTTGCTTTGTCTCATCTGGCTTTCATTTGACACTACAGTGAACCAGTTCAGCTTGATAAACCAACAGACGTTGCTTTCTGCTAGGTTAGTCTTCTATCAGTTTAGCAAGTGAATGGCACAGTGCTGGGTCAGAGGAGTTCAGTTCCCGCAGGTTATTAGGTTGGAACATCTATTAACAGGAGCGAGTTATTAAATTAACTAAACTTAGTTGTCTTACAAAACACTGGTATTGCAGCTATGAAGGCACATGTCCAACAGCTATGGGTGTAACAGTGATTGTAAGTTAATGTAATTGTACGTGTGCATGTTTTTAATCACCAAACTAAAAAAAAAGTTTACTTGTCAGTCAAGTTAGGATTGTTACCTCTTCTCAAAAAGACAGAATTGATAGTTGCATTAATCAGCATTGGTAGTATCTCTGTGTCTTAAGTGAGTAAGCTAGAGAATAGCACCAGTGTTGTATTTCTGGGGATTCATAATTGTTTTAATCTTTTCAGGTACCAATAATAAAACTTACTGACCAGGAGACAGAAGTGAAAGTTGATATCAGTTTTAATGTAGAAACTGGTGTGAAGGCAGCTCGATTTATCAAGGAATACATGAAGGTACCAGCCATATAGCGAATGTTATACTACTTACCAAGGATGTTCTTAAATGCTTAGCTAACCTTTTTTGGTATGGCTTGAAAATTTACTGCTGAAGACTATTTTCATTAATTAAACATGGATGTTTTAATTTATTTTCTATTGGTATCTATTCCGTGTTCCCTTCGAATGTTAGTTGTTTGCCTGAATAAACCTGTACACTGAAGAGACTTCTACAATCATGTCTAGATCTGCAGATAGGTACTAAACTTTGCTTCTAAAGGAAGTCTCTTTTCAAGGTTTGCTTACCTTGAATTTCAGTGATGCTTGATTATGAATACTGTCTTGCTAAACTTCCATAAACCAATTCTTCTGTAGCTACATACTTAAAAGTATCCTTTTATGCTCTTCAGTAAAAGTATTATTCAGATTGAAATTTTTGACTATAGTAAGTGACACTGGCATTCAAAGAAGGATATAAAAATCTCAGTGTTTGGGGGGATAAATTTTACATGTTAGCTCTTCAATCAGAGTTGAAGTCTATTCATCAGCATCTAGAATAAAAAAATGCATGTTTCAGTTCTTCCTATGGAAACACTTTATAGCACATCACTGAAAATACTTTTGTATTAGATGAATTTTTGTGTATTGAGATTGCATAGTGCTTAATTTGTTTTGGAATGTTGACATTGTAATTGATAAGACTTACTTTGCTTTGCAGAAATACTCTTTGCTGCCTTATTTGATTTTAGTATTAAAACAGTTCCTCCTTCAGAGGGATTTGAATGAAGTTTTTACTGGTGGAATTAGCTCTTACAGCCTAATTTTAATGGCAATTAGTTTCCTGCAGGTAAGTCTGTTCCTTATTTGTTTCTGTGTTCTTTAAAATATTTTGATTTTTGTACCTATGCCCTTTTGTTGTACTGTTTCTTCCGACCGCTCCTCGCAATGCACAGCTTTGTTGTTATAGCTCTAAGCATTTGACTGTTGGCAGTTCCTATGGACTGCCTCTCAAACACCTAAGAACTTCTCTTCCCTGTGTGAAGTGAAACAGCAGCAGGAGCCTTGTGAAAGGCACAGGGGCTGTGCATTGTTTTCTGTACCAGGGTGTGTACCTGAATGGTGTTACCTAATGGTACCTAATGGTGTTGCATAAATCTGCCAGGATGCAGTTCGTGTGTTGCTTCCTAGACTACTGATACTGAACGTGCAGAGTAGTTGATTTCAGTGTTTATTAAAATTATGAAATCCAACAGTCAGGTTGGTTTTTAATTGTGTTGTTCAGGTTTTGACATGCGTAAGACTGACATACACTGTACATAACTGATGAAATAACTGAGTTACAGTGTTACAAATGAGTCACAATGCCTTCCAATAAATTTTTGTGACAGTACACTTCCTACAGGTATGAACAAGTATGGAGTTAACATCTCTTGGCAGCTGTGGTGATGGAAAAACTACATATTCTCTGCTACTGCTGCTTGTTGAAATATTACTATCGATTTTATATACCAGATATAATATGTGGAGATAGAGACAAGAACTGTATTTTAATTGGGACAGATAGATTCTGCCCCTCCTTCTGAAAACATTGAGGGATAGATTTTCTGTGAAAAATCAGGTATTACTTTGTTACTAACTAATTGTAACAATTAGTACATACTAAGCTGTAATTTAGTAGAAGCAATACTTCTTTATTGCTTTTGACTTAGGGGAAAGAATTCCCTAAGCCTCAAAAAGCCATGAGGAAGGTTGAAAGAATTCTTGGGCTTCCAGATACTGCTGAAGTGCTGCCCCCTCTCGGTTGTGTGAGAGTAGTTTAAATTCATGGAGAAGGAATGACTGAGTTGAGACTTCTGTGAAATAATACTCAGCTGTTTAAATGAGAGCTTTTTGTTGCCCTGTGTTCATGGTCTGAAAACTATTAATTTTTAATAATCAAAACCTGTGTTTTGTCACAGCTGCATCCAAGAATTGATGCCAGAAGAGCTGATGAAAACCTTGGAATGCTTCTAATAGAATTTTTTGAACTCTATGGAAGGAACTTTAACTACTTGAAAACTGGTATTAGAATAAAAAATGGAGGTGCCTATATTGCCAAAGAAGAAATCATGAAAGTCATGACTAATGGATACAGACCATCCATGCTATGTATTGAAGATCCTCTCCTGCCTGGTAAGATTGTACGCTTGCAATATTCCAGGGCTTTGGCTCAACTTGTGATTCACAGCTTCTGTTAGTCTGTCAAACAAATTAAGAAGCTGCACTGAAAGAGACTGTTGCTGGTGTAGAGGTGCAGTTATGGAGAAGGGCTAAGGGATCTGGACTTGAAGTCTCCCAAGATTCATAGCCTGAATAAATTGAATTGCACAGGCACAGTGCAGTTGCATAATGAATTGAAGATTCAGAACTGTGTTGAGTATATAATAAGAGTCTCTGACAGCACTGAGAGACAGTAAAAGGAAGAAGTCCAGGAAATCCTGGGAGAGGGTTTGTTAGTAGGAACAGTTCTCCATTGTTCATTATGAGAATGGAAGGTATAACTTTTCTCACGATGGTGTGTGGTGCCATAGTGCAGATAAATTATACCATGTGGGAAAGAAATGCCCCAGATGAGGTATCTGTCCTGCAGGGCGGTGCTGTAGAGACCACATAGGAACGTGGGTGTGTATCCATAAATATACAGCAAGGGACTGGCTGGTGGTGGTGTGGAGAATTGTTTGCATAACTGGCTTCTGTGCAGCACAGGGACCTTTAGAGTATGGTTGCATGTACTTTTGAAAGTAACTAACATAAAATTAATTTTTTTTAAGATTTGGTTTTGATTCAGTAACCTTCAAAATAATCAAGATTAATTTTGACTGAGAGCCTCAAAAACATTTCCAGCTTTAAAGTACTCAGTTTGTATTCTATTTAGACTGCCACAAGTAGCTAAAATTCCAAAACAACTTTTTAATAAAGTCAATTTTCAGTTAATTTGGACTTCAGCATTAGTATTTCTAGAATGTAATTGGCACTCAAACTCCATAGTGTCACATCTTGTGCATAGACTGCTTATGTACAGCACTACTAAAGCAAATACCATGGATCAGGAGCTGAAGTCTGGCACCTTGTGAAATACTCAATATACTGAATGTTCATAGTTCTTTAGAACACATTGCAGGCTCTGATACTCATTTGTCTAACCACGTATCTGATATGTTTGTAGCTCTGAGTTTGTGTCCACCATGATTCTTGTACGTGGTCAGGCATATGAGTGATTTTGCAGAACTGCCATTATGTCATTGAGATTTCCTTCAGGAGCTCTGTACTTACTTGCCTGAAGATCCATTTGAATAGCAGCATAAGCCACAATTGTTTAGAGTCAAAAGCATCTACTGCCCACCAGTTCTGTTCTTTCTTATCTGCTGAGGACTGAAGGAAAAGAAATTGCATATGCTACACAATGTTTTAATCACTGCTAATAGTGTGTTGGAGAAGAAAAATTAAATTTTAGGGCTCTGTACTGTTCCTCCTAGCATAAATCTTGCAGCAGTGAAGAACTATAGTTTAGAAAAAAGGTATCTAGTTGTATGCTATCAAAGAGTTGGTAAGAATTAAATTCCAGAGGAGTTTATATGGGCTGAGATAATGTAATTCTTGCAGGAGATAGTGTTTTGGCAATGGAAATGAAAGCTGACAATAGCTTGAAGTTATCTGACCACTATGTCCCGTAGTAATATTTTCTGACAGCTAATACAGACCTTCAGAACTTACCTGATGGAGCTAGGAGGAAAATTATGTAGAACATATAGGATGGCTCTTTCAATCAGATCACATGAGTACAGCCTCCTTAGATCTAGACTTAGTCACATACTCGTACAGTATCTCAAATTACCTGCCAAGTGTATGTAGATAATGTCAAGAATTCTGTTGACTGGTATAGTTCTGTTCCTCCTTCTGTCCCAGTACAAAAAACTTTTCCAAGGGTTCAGGTCCTTGCCCAGTTGACAAGTCATCATCTCTGATTAGTTTGCATTCAGATCCACTCAGTGTCTAACTCTGTGAGGGCTGGTGGCAGAACTGTGAAGGAGATGGGAACAAATATTTTGGTAGAGTGGACACAGATGTCTCTTGACTTAAATTAGCATAAGCTGTCACAGAGTTTTGCCCCTGCAAACCTGTGTTCACACTGTATGCGCAAGTCTTTAATCTTTTTTCAATCTTTTTTTTTAGCCTGATCACAACTATCTCTAAATCTCCAGTTAAACCTTGGAAGAAGACTTCAAAAAATGACTTTGTAATCCAAAAATGTGACAAAAAATACAGGGATAAAAAGAAGGCCTAGTAATTTCTCAGAGTTGTGTAAAAGTCCCTCCTGTGGGATTATGCACTAGTTCAACAATGGGATACTGAAGGGTATAACTCATAAGAATAGCTTTGAATAGTCTTACAGGGGACAGGAACACATTTAGTGGGATTAGTTCCTTTAAGTTGGAGGAACTGTGTTTTCTTGAGTTTGAAATGGTGATGTTTGGCTAACAGATGTAAGGTGTTATCAGAAGGTTATGATACTTCAGTTCTTCCTGCTCAGTACCTTCTGTTAGTTCCTGGATTTAGAAGGAACAGGCATCAAACTGTTCTGTTGCTGTTTTGGTCATAATGGGTTTTGCTTGGATTCTTCTGGGTGCTGTAGGGTTTCCTCTGGGATTTTCAAAGATGTATTATTGTGTGCCAGAAAATGATAACTTCTGTGATTTGAGAACCAAGATTCCAAGAAAGATTTCAGGAATCCACACTTAAAGTGGGAAGTGGAGTAGTATGGATTTGAGTTATCAGACTAATCTACTGGTGATGCATTTTGAAGTAGTTGTGTATACTTGACCTTTTTAAATCATGTAACATCTCTCATCTTGAGTTAGTGTCCTAGGATAGGGTAATGAGATGAAAATCATTCCCTTAACATCCTCCAAAAGGAGGGAGTTTCTGTAAACATCCTGTAGCTGCACCATTTCAATTTCTCAAAGCAATTGTCCTATTTTTTGATGTATAAAAAGTAAAAGGATTTATTTAGGAGAATTGCAAAGCCAGGCACTCAGAAGTCTATTCACAGTAATATGTTGGAGCAGAGTAGATGATACCATCTTAGAAAAGGTTTGTGTGGTGTTGTTCTAGCAGCATGCTGTCTTGGAAGACATAACTCTGATTGCAGGTGACAAACTTACAATCTGTGGTTGTAAAACAAGCTTGGCACTTATGCAGCAGACTGTTAGGGAGACTTATTATTTTATACCTTTAGGAATCAGGTGATTATCAAGGTCCTTCAGTCATTTCTGATGTTCAGAACAGGAATGATTTTGATCTTATTTCAGATTGTCAGTGGCTAGAGTAATTAAATTGCTGCCCTTTAACACATTAGAGTTTAAAACTTGGGAGTTCCACCTCTACTGCTCCTTTCCCTCCCATCCCTTTTTCTTCATTCTGAATTGCTGTGGGCTCTAATGAAAGCTCTAAACCTTAAATTCAATGTGTTTTGTTTGGAAAGAGACTCTTTAACTTGAAGGACTTATGCTTCATGTTGCTTGCTTCTGCATCTCGCTAGGTTACAAGTACAGCAAGTAATTAGATTGGCAACAATTGTTGATGGGATTGTCTCTTCTAGCCTTAGTGGCTGCCCAGAATTACTCATTGCAGCTTTTCAGTATCTGCTACTTGTCATTAGAACCTGCAAATATATATGTGTGTGTATAAAACATGTTTATAAAAATACACAAATACATTGAACTTAGCATCTGAAAGAACCTCTTTGGTTCTGAAACTTGCAAAAAGGTGTTTACTAGATAATAGCTTAACATAAATGGGTCTGCTTTAGTTTTAGTTACCTTTACCTTTTCCGGACTGTATTCTTAAAACTGCTTCAGATAAAGGATACTGATAGCAAGTGGTAGAAACTTTGGACATGCTCCTTTAGGGATGAAGGCTTTGTTAGAAAGAATAAGGATTGAATTATACATGAAATCACACACCATTGTTATCTGCTAACGTACATCTGAGTATTTAAATATGTATTTTTTTTTAAAAAGTGAGAGCATTTGGGTTACAAGTTTTAGCTGATCAGTCTAGATTGTGACAAAAGAAGGATGCTCAGTTGTGTAAGGCATGATCCTCTAATGAGAGTGATCTCTCAGAGGAAAATCTATTCAGGACAGCAAATGCAAATATGCAATCTTTTGGCTTCATTAATATGCTACTTTCTTGATTAGGTAGGGCCATCTCTATACAGAGTTGACTGGTGCAGTTCACAGTAACTCCAACTGCAGTGTAAATCAGAAGCTCTGCAGACTGTGTAATTGATTAAAACTGGTTTATTCAGACACTTTATGAACTAATTACAGGTGCAGAGTGAGGCAGTCCAGGAGCCTAGGCATGAGCTATTCTGCCTCTGTTCTCAAATCTGCTTCAATTGTCACTCAAACACAACTTTGTTGATTTAAACTGAACTGCCTGAGTTTGCTGTAAGTGGATTAGGGAAGGATTTCTTTTACTGGCACAACAGTGCCATTATGTGGCAACTGCTGCTGGACACAAGAGTCCTGCTTCTGAAAAACCTATACTGAATTAATCATTACTTTTCTAGTAGAATTAACATTTTTCTGCTCTGATTTCTTTACCACTGAAATACCTCGGTCACTTCTCTCAGCTGCCATTGGACTAAGTCATTTTGAAGTCATCTGTGAAGAATACTCCTATGTCTTCTCCTAGATTCACTGCCCTAAGCCCACATTGATCTCTGCTTCTACTTCAGAATAGAGTCCAATAGTAAATAAATCATTTAAAGAGGCTTCTGTAATTTTGAGCCTAGTAGCTGCTGCATACTGCAGCAGTGCGTTCAGAACGAGATACTCAGTTACTTCAGTAAAGTATTTTTATATACTTCAGGAAGTATTTCTTGTTTAGTTTTTATTTGACTTTGTAAATTACTGGAAAAGTTCTGTTTTCCCAAAATGCTCTTGCTCTCAGTCTGTTTTCACTGATTATGCTTTTCTGTTACAGTGGCATTATGGTTATAGAATCTTGAAGGATTAAAATGTGTTGTCAAGTAGTCAAGTGAAGGTTGTTTTATTTTTCCCCCTTGTATGACAGATCTCGGCATGTTTGTCTATAATGGCTTGCTGGACAAAACACTTAGGGGAATGAAGAATTCCTCTGAAGTCAGATTCAGTCCTCCAAAGGATAGATTCTGTCCTTTACCCATCAATTTTCAAAATGCCATTTTTCATTAATTTCTTTTAATTATGGGCCCTGATCTGATTTTTCAAGCTTTAAAGAATCATGCTCAGTGGTTTATCCCTCTCCAGTGTTCTCACAGCATTTCACACATCATTTTGAAGGAGGGAAGCTTTCACTGTAAGTTTTCTACCTACTCAAGACCTAGTCTGTATTTTATGCAATTTGAAGGAAGTTTTATTTGTGTTTCTTAAGTTGAATGCTGACAGTGAACTTTTGGTGTCTGGTACCAAATATATCTACAAAAACCCTCACATGTTTCATGTTATTAATAGCAAAAGTCAAAGGTGTCAAATGGGAGACCAATTTTTGTACATTTTCACTGATATAGAAACTGTACCATGTTCTTAGCTTCTGCAGTTCCTCACATGACACTGGATTTGGAAGGAATTCTGGTTAAAATGTTACTCATGCCTAAAGAAGAGCAGTTGAGAGTGCCAGTAACTTGATCAAAAAACAATGCTGTACAAACTTCTGGAATCCTCTGTGGTAGATTTTGACCAACTGGTTTATCCTGTGGAGATAAATAGTTTGTATGAGTTGGTCTATTAATGTCTAGTTTTGATAAGGTGAAATAGGGGTTGATGTGCATATATCTGACCCAACTGAAGACAATGCGGCTGCACAAGTGTCATTTTAAGCTGAATTTGCCCTACAGAAACTCTACTGGTAAGTGAGACATGATGCTTTGAGCTTGGTAGGTTCACTCTTGAAAAACAGCTATAAGAGCTTTAAGCTGATCTCTGCGCTCCGTTTCTTTCAGGTGCTGGTGCACGAGTATTTTAAAAGTGGTAAATTGAATGCATAATGTTAAGTGTCATTCCTAAGGTTAACTTCTATTGAGATAGGCACACTTGATGTGTGCCTTCCTGATGTGATTAGGATGGGATAAACAACTTGAACAGAATTAGGCTGTATTGTTAAGGCTTCTGACTTTAAGTATGAATAATTTTTTGGTTACTGATATTAAAAAAAGATGATCTGATGACTGTCACATTATTTCAGGAAACGACGTTGGCAGAAGTTCTTACGGTGCCATGCAAGTGAAACAAGTTTTTGATTATGCCTACATTGTTCTTAGCCATGCAGTATCACCACTTGCAAGATCATATCCAAATAGAGATTCTGAGAGGTAATTAGTTCACTTTTTAAATATCCATTTGTCTGTGTAATCAATTAGGAATGTTTGGGTCTAGATCAATAAAAGGAATAATGTTATTTATTGTTTAAATGTGGCTGTATTGAAATCTGCACAAAAATTTAAGCTGCCCAGGGATATGTGAGTGCAATGCCTCAGTGTGCAGCACTGAAATGAAGAGAATATGATAAAACCCAGGATGAGTCCAATGTGAGATTCTGTTATTGTGGAAGGGAGCCAGAAGATAATTGGTGTTTCCTCAAACGTTCTGCCTAAAGTATTTCAAGGGAAGGTTTGCTTCTTTAATGTTTGGTATGATGTATGTCTGTAATATGGCAGAAAGAAATGTGTGTGATCAAATTGCCTGTTTAGACAGAAAAGGCTAAGATTTTCCCTAATTCTTTAATACTGACCCCATAAGCTGTTTTAAAAGACCTGATATGTATTTAAGAATTAAAAGAAGAATTAAAAGTATTATATTTAAAATTATTAAAAATATTGAAAGAATTAGTTCAGTTTGACCATAATTTCAGGATTGCCATTAAAAGTAGCATACTTGTAGACATGCCATTTTTAATGCAGTTCTTAGTGTCTTTCATAGAAACACTGTACAACCAGTACTTTCTCAGCTCTCACCTTTGCAATTTCTCTGTTTTTTGAAAGGGGCGGAGAAAGAAAAAGAAGGCCTGGCAGCCACGTTGCATTTCCATTCATGTGTCTGCTCTAGTATATGTTATTTTAACTCTCAGTATAAATTTGGGCTAGATCAAAGTATGTCTTCCCTGAGACTTCCATAGAATCCCAATGGCTTTGAGCTCCCCAGCTAATCACAGAGAGGGGTGGCTGTAAAAAGTCATGTAAACTATCTTGATATGGCTACCAACTCTAGTCATCATATGAACTTCCAGCATTAGTGTCATTGGAAGTTGAAATAGTTTCTCTGTAGTAAGTTTACATCAAAGTGAATGCTGTCTTTCACTGGTGGGTTTAAAACAGGCAGTACTTTAATAGTGCCTGTGAATCCTCTAGGTTTTCAGTGGTATTAAATTCACAAAGGTTGAGACTGAACTGTGATGGAGGTACCGAGGGAGTGGTACAGAGTGTTACACACTGACATTTGAGACTGCTGTTTTAAGGTAGATTTAAGGTCTGTCTGTTAAATGTGTATTGCCTGGCAATTCTTGGTACTGAATGAAACTTTGTTCTTACCCAAGTATAGAACAACTTAGGGATTCCTGAAGTTTTGCTTGTGTCTTAGGTCCTGGCCTCCATTAACCTCTCTGTGTTTCTCTGAAGGATAATGTCATTCTGTTGTGAGGTATCTGTATTTATTACAGACATCAAAAAGTATATTTGCAGTGCATTTAGTAGAAGCTTCAGGTGTCATCAGTACGTGCACTTCACATGTACTTGCACTTCTCACTATATTAGGGAAAATGTTTGGATTTTGGCACAACTTCAAAACCGTGAAACAGTCCCAAGCAGCAGTGTTCAGGTGTCATGTGTCTGACCTGTCTGCATGTTCTGGGCTGTCTGTGCCAGTGATGTCTGAATTTCAGAACATGTCATGCCAGTGGCTTGCCTTTCTGTCAGAGGTGCCACGAGAGGAACAGCATTCAATAAAGTCCTGTATACAAATAGTTCCCCCAGAGCCAGTCTTGTCAGCACCAATGGACCTGTAGGTGGATGATGAGCTGTTTAGTACCACGTTTTGTTGTGGAATCTCAACAGTCCATGTTTGGAACTGAGGTTTGTAGTTAAACCTGATGTACTTGGGTAATCCAGGTGTGTTTCAGATCCCTCTTCCACCTGTGAGACAGAGTGGTCTATGCTCTGTATCAAGACTTTTCTGGTGGCCTGACCTAAAACCTAGCCATCCAGGAGCCCTTTAATCTGATAATTTTTTTCCCTTTTCTAGGCTTGTCGGTGGTAGACTGAACCATAATATAACCATAAACAATGGTCTCCCTTTAAGACCAATGATGTGATATCCTACTAGAAGGATTGAGACTAAATGAAGAGTACTTGAAAGAATAGAACTTGCACGAGGCTGAACTGCCCAGGCTGACTTGAGTTTATTCAGTTTTGTCCTAATTGGGGCTAACTTTTCCCTAAGTGGATTGACTTGTTCTTGAACTGTCTGATGGGTTTGAATTCATATCACCTCTTTCCAGGGAAGGTTTCTGTGTACAGAATTCAATTGTGTAGATGACAGTCTCAGTAGATTTCAAATCTTTCTTGATGACTGTTATGACTCTTTTCCAGGGTCAACCTAATTCAAATGACCAAATGTCTGAGTTAATTTGAGGCTCTCTAGCCAGCTGCTGCTTCTGATATTCCCAGTGGGGAAAAAAAAGTCAGCTTTTAGTCCTTCGACCTAGACCTTTCTCTTTGCCATGTTCTGTAGTAACAAGTCCCACAGAATAATAGGGAATAGATTCAAACGACTTGCCACCATTTTCATTCAAGCTTCCAAATACATCTGAGGTGTAGTGGGGGTTGAAAGGTACCTTCTGTCATGGAAAAGCTTTCTTCCAAGTGGAAACAGTAATCAACTCTAATCCTGAAGTAGTTCTTACAGCTACAGAAATTACCTTAAAGCTATTTTGTCCCCAATCAGTCTCACCCACCCCCTTTCAAGAACAGCTCAGGAGAGTTTGATAGACAGTTTGGTTGATTTTTTATTGGAGCAAACAGCTTCCTGTCATCTTGGAAAAAGGAGTTTCCTAGTAGGAAAATGAGGAGGCTGATCCATTTTGAATCTGTACAACTTGTATGCAAGGTAAAGTTTAGTGTTCTAACTTCAGCCAAGATGACTGAAAATCATGATCACTTTCTTAGTATTTAGGGCCACAGAGACATGAGTCTAGTTTTAAAATATAGTTATGGACAGATTATCTCATGCTTAAGCATGGTGTTACTAAGCTGTTTGAAGCACATACCATGGTCTTTGCCCGTAGCCTGTCTAGAGAAGAGCGCGTCATTTTAAGTGAGCTAACTTCTTTAGTCTGAGGAGTGATGTTTTCATAGAATCATTTAGGTTGGAAAAGACCTCCAAGATCATCGGGTTCAGCCATTGGCCCAGCTACCACTGCATTCACCACTAAACCATATCCCTCAGTACCATATTTACATGACTTTTAAATACATCCAAGGATGGTAAGTCCATCACTTCCCTGGACAGCCTGTTCCAGTGCTTGCCGATCCTTTTGATGAAATTTTTCCTAATATGCAATCTAAACCTCCCCTGGTGCAGCTTGAGGCCATTTCCTCTTGTTCTGTCACTTGTTACCTGGGAGAAGAGACCGACCCCTACCTGGCTGCAACCTGTTTTCAGGTAATTGTAGAGAGTAGTAAGGTCCACCCTGAGTCTCCTTTTCTTGGGGCTAAGCAACCCCAGTTCTCTCAGCTGTTTCTCTTAAGACTTACAGTCCACCCCCTTGATCGGCTTCCTTGCCCTTCTTTGGATACACCGTTTCGAGTCTGACCATTTTTCCAGTTTTATTCTGTTTCTTGATAAACTGCAGGATATTTGCAGATCTTCACAACAAGCTCTTTCTTATTGATTCATTTTCTTTGAAATAGTGGACTATGTGGTACTATCCTGTCCATGGCCTGTATATTAAGGTGTAATTTCACATTATACTTTGTCTAGCCTAACTACTCCTATCAACTGTGCTTTTCCTTTCTTCTCAGTCCAAATCTTGCCTTGGATCAGCTCTAGCAATCCTGTAGTCAGAAGATGAGTCAGATTGACTCTGTGGTCTGACTGAGAACAAATATCTCAACATTTCTGTCATGTCAGGAAGTTGATCCAGCATGTGACTGATGATGGACAGATCAGAAGCAAGAGAAGCAAGAGGAGTTCACATTCGGGTCAAGAGACATTTCACAGCCATATATTATGCTATGGATGTGACAAAGATACATCCTTAGTTAATATGAATTTTCTGCAGATAAGGATGTTGGCTGACACACTAGTCTGTTGCATAGTCCAGATAGGAATGTATGCTCAGACTGCATCTCTAAACAGCTGTGTAGTCACATTTGGGAAGCAGTTGAGGTCATATGAAATGAGGATGTAAGACTTGGTTCTGCTCTCATGTGTTCTTCAGTATAAGTAAGACTTCGGAAGTCTTCTGTAATGGTGCCAGAAATGGTGCAGGTGGATGAGGGAAAGGGACAGTCATGCCAACAGGCTGGTGGTTGAGGAGTTGTCATTTACAGGTGATAGTCTTCAAAACAACTGTAGTCTGAGCCATCTAGAAAGTGATCTTTCCATCTCTGTGCTTGGAAAGTTGTTTGGTCTCTTTTCCAGTTCAACTGATCTAACTGTTGACAGGTCTGTATGTTAGATTTGAGTTGCCACTGGTTGGCCAAAATAGTTCTGGGAGCTCTGGGAGCTGTCAAAAGGAATGTTAAATTTGCCTACTAGATCTGCTGACACAGAGAGGAGAAATGTGCTATCTGAAACAGCTCTTCCTTTGCTTCACGTCTTGAATGAATGGTGGTGGTGTCACTAGAGTGCTTGCTTTCTCTTAAAGGGTATCAGCAATACCAGCTTCTCCTATGCAGAGTATTTGTCAGGGTAAAGGTTTGAGGGTGTTCTTTTTAATCCTCATGCTCAAACCAGATCCTTTGAAGGTGCTCCTTAGTTTGCTTTTAGATTATATTACACTTTTAATACCCTAGGGATATTTCACTTATTTTGACTGTTCTCTCACAGACTCGATGTTTTTTCATGCTCTGCTACTGACCTCATTCATGTGGAGCTTTACGTATTTGGTTTTACTGAATCTGATGTTATCAGTCTGAACCTTTTAAGGGTGATCTTAAGATTGATTTGCACAGCAGTTGTGCTGTGATGACAGCTAGAAAGTGTCCCTGTGAACTGAGGTCTTGCAGTGTGTAAAAAGAGAAACTTCTAAGTTCTTATTATAAAATAAACTAGACATGTAACTAGCTTATTCCTGGTTTTGCTATGTGATAATAATATTAAGGGAAAAACCTTAAAGGGGCATCTTTCACAGGAGAGCTGTCTAAGTTTTTTAACCAGTTTTTCCACGTCTTCCATCCAAGCATCTTTGAAGAATTGTGTGTGTCTTGTACATCTATAGAAATTCTGGCCTTAGTCAAATAAAAAACCTCGAAAATGTGAAGTTTTCTTGTAATAAAGGCAGGGTAGATTAATAGGGTTTTTTGTTCCTAAGCACTTTCAGTGGTGAAAACAGATCTAAGCATAACTTTTAAATGTTTATTTAAAAAAATTGTTCTTTGAGCCTGTGGATATGCTCAAGTCCCATACATAGGAAATAGTATTCTTTGAGATCAATATCTAGTTTGATCACACTTACTTCCTCTTCACTGTTACATTAAGTATATGGCAGTATAGCCCAGTCACTTTTCAGTTTCTGATGTCTCATAATGAATGTTTTTAATTTTACTGTACAAGCAAAGTAGCATGGATCTGTCTCTTTGAACCCCTGACCTTATAACTTAGTGAATTTCCCTTTTTCTGCAAAAAATTAGAGTTTAGGGATTTGATCTCTGTGCTCTTTGAAAGGAACTGGTGAGAGAACATATTCCCTAGTTTTCTATGTGCAATTCTGACAGAATTGTTGGTGTAGCAGTAGTTTTACCCATTTTATCTATTTGATAGCAGGCGTTTTTGGTGTATCAGTCACCAAGTCTGATAAAAATACCAGCCTGTATTGTTCATTTTCCTTGTTGTATATGAAGTCATGACTCTTGATTTTGCTTCCGGGAAAGTACTCCAAGAAGTTTCAGGCTTTGATTTGCTTCTGGGAAAGTACTCTAAGAAGCTCCCAGCTTGGCAAACTCCTTATCCGTAAGAGCTTGTGTTATTCGGTCCCTTTTCATTTTCTGGTTCTAAGACCACATCTGGTGGTAGTTGTGAAATTTATAGGTTGTCCTGGAGTAAAGGCTCAGCTCTTTCTGAAGGCATTCTCAGATGAAATTTTTTAACTGCAAGATTTCCTTCCCTATTCTGGTGCTGAAGAGACCCAGTAGGTCTGTGTTTGAGTCCCATGCTGGCATTGCTGTCTTGGGAACTACAGCTTTAGGGCCACAGCTGATTTTCTGCAGTTTTGGTCATCGCTGTCTTCATTCTGTCTCCTTTTGCTCAACTTCCTTTTTGAGATTGAGAAACTAGAACTGCATTGAGTATTTAAAATGCTGTTACCTCATGGGAGTATACATTAACAAAATGTAATCCTCTGTTTTATTTTTCCTTTTCCTAATGTGTTCTACTTAGCTATTGAACTGTGGTTCCCAAAGAATTACCTATTATAACCCAGATCTCTAATGGCTGAGTGGTGACAATCACACTTTTAATTCTGCATGTAAAATTCAAGATTTTGTTTTCCATCGTGCATCATTTTATTTACATTACATAAGTAGAATGGTGGATGACATGCATTCTGTCCTGGTGGCCCATCTGCAGCTATTGGACTTGTAACTTAGATGATTTTATTTGGTTCTGTGTTTCCTTAAAATGCTGGACTGACTTTTTTTAGTACTAACAGTGACATGTCTTTAAAGTTGGAATACTAACATGGAACATGTGGTATTTGGTCTTGCGTGAAATAGTAATCCCTATGACAGTAGGAGAATTAGTGATACTTTTTAAAGCACTGCTATGAAAAGACCTAATAAAGGTAGTCTGAGTACATTAAGGCTTTGTATGTCCTGCCTTCCCATTATAGACCTAAACCAAAAAAAAACTCCAGTACAGAGAGAATGTACCTTTATGATGTGAAATACAAAATAAACTTCAATGTAACCATCGAAGATTTTCAAAACTAAAATAACATTACCTTCTCCAAAGTGATAACTTTTCACAGTCCATTTCTGTACGATAGTAATTTCTTTGTGGATCTGGAGCGTGGAGCTTATAGTTAGTGTTTCAACCACTAGTCTCTGATGAAAGGAAAGCTTGAAAACTTAGCTCTCAGACAAGAAGACAGAACCTGCTCAAGAAGTACAATTCAAATAACTGAATGTTGGGAAAGCATGTTGGGAAAACTCTATTTTGATAATTAGTCGCTGTTCAGCAGGACCAGGTATGCATTTCCTTTGAGCCTCCTACTGTTACAAATTTTTTAAAACTCTCACTTGTTCCAGTTTTGGAACCAGTCTCTTGTTTCCACTACCTCATGATCCATGGTACTTCCTTTATAATTGTGGGGACCTTAACACCTTTTAAGTGGTCTTGTAAATCTGTAAGCAAGGATTAATGAAGGCATCTGTCTCCAGACAGTCAATTACAGTGCTGGGATGTTGGTGTCTTCAGTGCATCCCATACCTGTTGTAATCCAGATTCTGTCAAAATAATTCTGCCTTGTAATACAGATTTCTGTATGGAGAAATGCAAGATCCATAAATTGCTTTTATCAAGTACACTGGTATCAGCATGTACATTCTTGATAATTAAGATGCACTCCATTTAGAAATACAGAGTAAAATTCTTACTTATCAGTGCTTGCATGTTGGAATAGTAGAAGAAAAATAATATACTAATATAAAAACTGTGGTGATTCAGTGGATTAAATTGTGCACTAAAAATATCAAAGTTCAAGAGGATTCTTTGGTTAGGGGTGTCTGACTTTTAGCATAATTTGGTTGCTTGTTACAATGCTTGCAAATATGTAACCAACAGTCTTTGTTTAATACTTAATTGAAAAATTTTTTTAGCACATTAGGTAGAATCATCAAAGTGACCCAAGAAGTGATTGACTACAGGGCCTGGATTAAAAAGAAGTGGGGGAGCAAAATTAATTTATCACCTGAACTTGGTAGGTATAGCAGGAAACCAACTTAAAATTTTTTCTTGAATTTGATGTAATCAAAATACTCATGCCTTGAAATTAATCATTCAGATATATAGGAAAAAATAAAAGGAACTTGTAACTTTCTAACCCAAGACTAGTTTTCTCTGAGCCTGTTTTTCAATTAGCTTGTTAAACTGCAGTTCTTCTTAGACTTCAAGGCCTTTATGTTTGTATTCTGTGCTCTTAAATGATAGTTATGTTTTCTCTTAACAGATAATAGGTTGAAAATAAGAGACCAGATAGCTCTCTGCAATGGAGAACAGCAACAGAACAGGGACTCTGAACCACCTTACAATCAACACTTGACTTTGTCATTGGGCAGCACACAACAGTTATCCTCGGGCTCATCTGCGTCTTCTGTATCATCACTCTCCGGCAGTGACATTGTAAGCTTTTTCTTTTAATGGGTTAAACTAATAAGAAGCAGAGTTTATCGTATGCTTCAAAGCCTTAATTGATACAACAGCACGTAGTGTGGTACTGTCCCTAGGCTGCTACAGCAAATCAATAATGTCCCCTGCTCAGAAAAATTACTGAAATCAAATATTTTTTCCATTAAATTTAATGGGTCTTATATCCATCCTAAATCTTTGGTACCCTTTGTGGTAGTATTTAGATGTAATGAAATATAACAACCCAATTTAACAGTTGCTAATTAAGTAGAAGAGTAGAAATATGTCTTCGTAAATCCTCCTATTAAGCAAAATCTTCCACTATCGAATTCTGATCCTTTTTCCCCACACCCAAAATTGAACATGAACTTCATATTGTGCTGTGAAGGTGAATAACATTCCTTACTATTTTTAGCCAAGCAGTCAGTTCATGTTTTAATGGTAACAGAGCACTCAGGTAAAGTCTTGTCAGCTTCCTTATTTGAAAGTAATTGCCAGGCTTTATTGTAACTTCCTGGAAGAGGAGGCTGCAGTCTCTTGAGGTATGTTCCCAGACTCTTAAGATTCTGTAAGATGGTTTTTTTTTCACTATGAAGTTAAATCATTGCAGAATTAGGCAGTGCAGATTATAAAGCACAGCATTGCAAGGCGTGAGGTTCTCACTGTAAATCCTACTGAAGCATTCAGTCATAGGTAGAGGCATTGATGGAACAGGATGTAATATGCAGTCAACTACAATAGTGGATAACTGGATGATGCCAAGAGAGGTCCAAATACCTGTTTCTTGACTGTTTCAAAAACTAGTCAAATATGGAATTAAAAGTTGGGAATTGTATTCAATAAAATTTCAATAACTTTTAAGAGACAAGCACCGTCTTTATAAGTTCTGGTTACTTTCTAAAGTTATTTTATACTACTGATTTTTTGATATTGAATTGTGTTTTCATACCACTTCAGTAAATATGACAAATGCTTTGGCTGCACCATCTGACCATTGGAAAAAGAACAGCATGATGCTTGCCATTGATACTGCTAACCATGTTCCTGGTTTAAGAAAGTCAGTAGGCAAGGTTTTGCTGTAATAAATTTTACAAGAAAATGCAAATATTGGCCTAATGTTGTGCACTCCCAACATAATGGGTGGTGAGTGTTTATGAACTCCCCTTAGTCCCGTTTTACCTGATAGAAGATGGAACTTCATTACCTGATGCCAGACAAATTAACAAAAAGTGAAAAGGAAGCACTCAACAAGAAAGACTTGAAATCTGCTTGGGCATCCACAAAGTAAAAGGAAATGCTACCCTTTTTAACAAAATGAAAGACATTATATCCTTGTCCTTGTGACAGTCTCTAGTTTAAGGCCTGGTCATATATTGGCATTATGTCCTTAATAGACCGATAGCATGTTATCTTAATTTGGAATGGAATGGCATGTTTCTGGCAAATAACTGATGAGTTCATCCTACTCATACTTGGGCATTTAAGGAGGAGCAAGTTCTGGTTGAGCAGTCCTGAACTGCACCTGATTGAGGAAGAGAAGTCTATTCTGCTGTAGTCAGGCAATCTGTGCCATGATCTGGCAGAGGAACCTCTAGCATGTGTGACAACTTGGTATTTGTGCCAAAACTTCTGGTGCAGTACAAATAGGTATGAGCTTTGGTATCAGCTTCAGGAGAAGGGAATATGAATATGATGCATCTCATCACTTTAGAGTTATATGTAGTGTTTCCTCTGATCTTGTGGAAGGGTCGTTCTTCAGGAAGGATTCTGTATTCATTTGAAGTTGAATCACCTAAACTTATTTGATACTGGAAGACTGAAAGCAAGGTACAGATTACAAAGAAAATGTAGGAGACAAGGAGACCTGAGAGTGACAATTTGCTGGTCTGTTCCCAAAAATTAAATTTTATTTTAATAGCAGGATATTCATCCCTATGTCATTATAAAACTTAAAGTCTACATTAAGACACTGTTTCTGGAGGTGTATTTTGCATGACTGCAGAATATCTTTTGCTATTTATCAGCTGTAAGATATTAGCTGTTAAATTAGAGGGACTAGATAGTGTATTTGCTTTTCCATTTGATTTTCCATTTACTGCTGAAGTCTCACTGATGATAGTAATCAGCTGCATCTGGACCTTTTTGAGGAAACAGACTTGGAAACTTGTGACATTAGTTATCATATTGCCCCTCTCCAGCCATCCATGCTAGCAGAAAAGGAGTTGTGTTCTGAAGTCATCACCTCACTGTACACCAGCAGTAAGTCTGGAGACCTTGCATATATTTGTCAACATGTCCTGGAAGCAATATTGGCAGTATGTATTGAGTGTGCAGGAGTTATCAAAGCAGTGCAGTATTGCTCATAGGGATCCTAGAATTTTTATTAAGCCCTTTGGTGTAATAGTTGGTTGTAATATAGCATGCTGTGTGGTTTTTAAACAGATTTGTTTTCTTGAAGTTCTGACAGCAGTACAGGTTTTGCCTTACAATCTTATAATTGATTCAGCAGCTGAATAGACAAGGCTTCTGGTGTCTTGGACTTATGGGCCCTTCAGATACAGCAATGGTTATAGATTTATTCCAGCAGCAGGAGAACAAGTCTCGGAATAGAAAAAGGAGCAGGTTTTTTTGGAGACTGGATTGGCATAAACCAGAGCTAGCATTTAGAAGTCAGCCTTTCAACATCTGTATACATTCTGAAAAATGGATGTGTAGGGATATGAGAGCTTACACTTACTACCCTGAGTTCTTTGCATTTCTGCTACTCCTTTCCTTTCTTTGGGGACTATGGCAACCTTTTGAAGATGAGAACTTGTGTACTTAGGAACAAGACAAGTGCCTTCTTCAAGGACAGCCTTCTCTTTCCCTGTGTGTTTTAGATTTATGTGCTTTTTCTCAGCACACCACCTGAAATTCAGGAAGAATTTTCACATCTAGAACTAGCTTGCTACACAGCCCAGTGTGCACATCTAATGAGACCAAATCATAATCTGAACAAAAAGTATAATTTTATGGATTTTCCAAGGCAGCAAAGCTATTTACAAAGTGCCTTATGCTAGCACTATCTGGCTAATGAAATTCTAGTTGTGCTGTCTTTCATGTGTCCTAGTCAATCTTGGTCACAAAAAACAGCTTTTCAAAGGACCAGTAAATTTTGGATCAAAAACCTCATGGAAAAGAAACCTGTCTTCTGATACCGTTGTTATTACTAATGAGAGAGCTGTTCCGTTTATGTGGTTGTCTTACTGTACATGTCAATGCAGACTCGCTCACCAGTACTTCTAATGTAGTTCTTTACAAAATACTGAATGTTAAAATTCCTACCTTGTTACCTCAGCTCTATGAAGAGTGTAAATATTAGTGATAAGGAGCAAACCGAGGAACACATGAGAAAAACAAGGACTCTGATCACCAAAACTTATTAAACTGTTCATACATTTTTCTGGATTCTGTTTATTATCAAACTGATCTATGTAGTAAATCTTCTCTCAATGAAGCCTTCTGCTCTGCAGGTATTTAAAATACCCTGTACTGCCCTGACAAAAAGGCAGTGTATGTTCTTTATTTACTCTTGAAAACAGGTGAGTTGTAAAATACTATGCGTTCCCACATGATCCAACAAATGTTTAATTGAATAATGGAAGATGCTTTATAAATGACTTTACCATCAAGGACAGTGCAAAGTGTGTGAGTGTTTACTCTGTGGGAGCAAGAGTTAAACTGTTCCATAACAGAAAACAAGCCTCTGGCATTAGGAAATCTCCCCTTCATACTCAATTAGGTGAGTGTTATGAGAATCTGCAACCAAGTGAAAAGAAGGATGTTTGCCCCCAGCTCTCTACTTGTTCTGGCTAGTTGCAGATGTCAGTCTCACAGCCTAATCAGTGACCAAATTCCTCACGAAAATGCATTTTGGTTTTTTTTTTTTTCGTTCTGGACCTGCACTCTGGTGACCTGGATTTCTTGCTGCTTAAGCGTTGTAGAAAAATACTTTCTATTAGGTCAGGAAGTTGTAGAATAATGCTGGAGAATATCTGCTACCTGATGAACAGTCTCTGCCAAGTAAAAAATAATCTTAGGTATATCTTATTTTGGTCTGTTTTGATTCCTAGTGCTAAGTATGCTCTGAAGTTTTGATGCTTTTATGCCAAATAAAGCTTAACATTTTATGTGACGGTGATACCTGTGTATCAGTAACAGATGTCATGGCTAATAGGAAAATTTAAATCTCTTTTCCCTTACACAATAGATATGTAATCTCATATCCAGTGCAGCACAGAATCTCCAAGTTGTCTGTTAAAAGTTTGGATCTAACAAATTTCATGCACTTTATCTCAATGTTTCTGGTGATAATGTTGTGTGGGCTTGTATGACAAAATGATTTTGTGAAGAGTTCTGAGTTCTCAAGATTACGTAGTAGTGCCAAGGTAGTTGAAGTTTCAGTGAACAAGGTACCCCTATAGTCTAGCTTTGGGGATGGCACAATCCTTGCCTCTTTTTAAACTTTTAGCATTTACAGTATCTTCTTTCAGACTGTTCTTGAAATTTTACCTGTAAACCTTGCAGGTCAGGCTTCATAAAAACCTATTGTCAGAATGTCAGTGCTTGATTTCCCCACCATTCTGCCCCATCAGCTAATGAATGTGCTGAGCAGTACCTTCAGTGTTCTGGGAATGTGTCTTTTCACTATATCAAGTACTGTGTATTCTGAGAGTAATATATAAATGTGATTAATAAGACTAAGACTCATTATTCTTCCAGTTCTGCTGAATGCTTACAAGATCCACACTGATTTTGGAACTTCTACTTACTTTGCAGTAATTATGGCTTGAACTCAACATGCTTAATGAAGTTATCACCACCTCACTTTCTTTCTTATTAGCTGAAGACCGTGAATTTCAGCTTATTAGCTGGAGCCATTGTAATTCCATAGTCACAGAGAGAAGTGATAGAGTATGTGACTTACCTTGTCCAAATAAATGTTGCACTTTTTTAAAGTTAAGTTTGCAGGTGTAAGGTATATGCTTATCTATAGTAAAGGGACAGACACTTCAGAATATGTAACAGCTCTTCTCGTAGTCTTGTTAAATCTGTCTTAATGACTGATTAATTTGCAGGGTTGCAGTTGAAATTTTGTGTGTAAGGAGAGAGAGCAGAAGGGGGTGGCCTTGTAAAATCCTTAGTCTGAGAGCAAGAGCTACACAGATTTTCTCCTTTTCTCCTACTTGCCTGAATAGTCTCATGTCCCAATGAAAGTAGCAATTCAAATGTATGTTGATAGTTGATCATCTTTATTATTATGCAGATTTTTGTCTTGCTCTTCTCCCCTTCCTGAACGAATAGAGACAAGTTCTTTAAAAGGCAGGCCTCTTGATGGTTAGTGTAAGTGCTGACTTGCAGCCAGCTGGTCTCCACATGAAGCAGTGGGCAACCCTGAGTGTACAGGCACTGACAACCTGATGTTACTGGGAAAAAAAAAGTTTGATTGACATTTGATTTGAGGAATTTAGGAGTTTAAGCCCCATATTGTTTAAAACTCCACTCTTTTTGCCTGCTATTGCTGTGCAGATTATGATTGGTTTCTGTGAACTAGAGGGGAACAAATTTCTTTTGCTTATTTTCCTCTTTCACCATATAGCCCCACATTTATTTTTGTGTTTTTTAACCTCTATCTCTGACCATGTGCTGTTTTATACTGTTTCACGCTCTTCATCGGTTCCGTGCTTCCTATCAGTTCATTGAGCAGTCTTTTATCCATATCCACTTGAAATAAATTTCTGCAAAGCTGCAGGAGGCACAATGTTGAATACAAAATTCCAAAGTAATTTTATTTAATAACAAGTTATTCTAAGCAGCAGAGGGTACAGAAGGAATTTTTATGTCAGAAAGTAAAATGGGATTTTACTGCTGTGATGTCAGTGAAGTAAGGAGAGAAGCACATAATTTTGGAAGTGTCAAATTCAGACTAGTTTCTGATGCCATAGGCTAGTTGCAGTCTTGCCATATCTTAACATTCCCTCCTGTGAAAAAAACCCACAGAGGTACCTAAGCCATTTTAGGATGAAAGAAAACCTAAATTTAGTATTTAGAATCTAGAATGATGTATGTTCAGCTTGCATGAGTCCTGTAATTTAGTGCATAACTTGAAAATCAAACTTGAAATATTGCTATATTGTTAACAATACAGACCAGATGAAAGCCCGTGAAATGAAAGTACTGGGATAACAAAGGATATTTAAAATTACATACTTCTGTGATCTTTTTATTTAAGATAACTTACCTGAAATACACTGAGTATTGATAAAACATGTGCTTGTATTTAATCTTGGCAGATACTAATTAGATTACATTTTTAGTTGTTGTTCTGTCAAATGAACGCTAATGCTTTTGGAGGATACATATTTTTCAGTTTGCTTGTATATCCTATATCTCTTCTTTCACCTTTCCCCTTCTGTAATCAAGATGACCAAGATATTTTCCTTTTGCAATGAAAGGCAGGAAAATCAACTGATTTCATCTTAACTCAAGACATTTGTATTGTTTATAGACTGGCCAGTGGAAATGGTGCAACTGTAATGATTCAAGTTATCTACCTTGTGACCTCCTGTAGAAGTAGAATTGTTGTTCATCTCAATTCTACTTTATTTACACCATAGCTGAAGTTGTGGCTCCGCCTACCAAGAAGCAGCACAGGATGTGGAAGACATGAGATGAGGGTGGGGGGTGATCATAAAAACACCTTGGAAGCATGGTGGTTTATCAAGCAGAGTTAAGTATGCTGGGGCTAAAACCCAGCTCAACCCTGGGGCTAAAACCATTCAATTGAGAGCATGCATTCAAGTTCTTCTTTTGCACGTGGCTCCAAAGTATGAAATTCTGAAGTCCTCTGGTGTTGCTTTATGTTCAAAGGAGTGTGGTTTTACACTTTTACTAAGGCAGTTGAGTAGGTAGATGTACTTGATACCAAAGTTTCCATTCATTAGCTGCTCCTGCTTTTCTGCACTTTTCTGCACCTAATCCTGTGGTGAGCTGATTCAGAAGATGAAGCTAATAAGGAGATTACTGTTTCTGTGGTTTACCTCTGTGTATTGGCTCATAATCATGCCAGATGATAATGCAGGTATAATGGAGAAGGCTAGAATGAGAAAAGAGGCAAAAGGAGTAAGACTGGCAGCAGTTACTGTTAAATCACTGTAATTGTAAGAAAGGAGAGGAGCATATGAAAAACCCTGTGTAGTGTAAAGTGTTAACTATAAACACCAATTTTCTCATAGTTTTCAGTTCTTTGAAAGCAAAGATGGAACACAATTTTTGAAGTGGTCATTGTTCTCTCACAGCTTTCAGCTTATGAATGTTATGGGAAAGAGAAGAAATATTGCTTAATTAGTGGAAGAAGTTTTGAGAATGGAAACAATAAGAATCTTTTTGCCAAGACCTCAGTAGTGCATTCTGGGAAAGAGGAGCGTAAAAACCCAAATCTATCACATTAGCAAGAAACTTGCATTCTATTGTTTAAGTTTTTATTTCTGAATACTGACTTATAGGATACCCTCTTTTACCACTGGGCCAAAACTTAAACACATCATTAATTGATCTTAGGCCACTCCAGCTTTTAAAAAAGCCTACTGCTTTGGAAATTGAAAGCTTTAAAATGATAGCTATTGTTTGTTAAGAAGTTTCAACTTACTACACCATGAAACAAAGCAGATGGCACAACTTTTTCATCATACATTTAGGCTGATGTAAAGGAAGCTTGTGAGGATAATTGGCACATGAAATTCATGGAAACTGAACTATTGTCTTGTTGGATGATTGTACTAATACACTTTACCTTGTATCTTAAGCCTTGAGTTAAGAGCACTGAAATAAGCTCTTATGACCAGACCTAGTTAGTAAGGAGCTTTTGACAAGTAAATATTCTCTTGCTGTTGAGGTCCTGGGATGTTTTATAATGGGAGATGCATTTTGCAGAACAGAAGAAGGATTTTTTTTTTTTTTTTGTTCTCTTTGTATGTCAGGAAGTCTTGATTGTAAGACTGCTTCAGTTCTTCATCTTTCATATGACTGCAGTGTTTCACTGTTTCTGTCTATGCAGATGCATTACTATGATCAGTAACGCTTGAGTTTCCATACTTCAGTCTTTCCAGCATTAAAGTAAATTACAGTCTTCAGTAATCAAGGCTGTGAATAGTAGAAATCTTCCTTCCAGGTACTACGTTCTTACTCAGAAAGTCAAAACTGATTTAAAGAATATATTTCGAAATGGAAATTTCCCAGTAGGATAAACCCGTACCTGTTTCTCTTTAGAAGATATTTGCCCCATTCAAGAGATCAGGAACTTACCTTGGCTCTTAGTGCAGTCATTTTAGTTTTATCCCTAGATTATTTGCTAAAATCGAGGGGTCTTACCCCTTTATTTTACATTTATCTTTATATAATGTGACCTCTCTGGCCCTTACTTTACTAATGGTCAGAGCTTTTCTCTTCCAACATGTACCGAAAGTGTCGAGAGTATGTATTTACTTGTACGTCTTCTGAAATTCCATTATCCTTCAAGTTTGCACATTATACTTAAGAATCTGGTCCAGAAGATCAAGAAAGACTTAATCCCTCAGTGTAGGCAGTGCTTATGGAAAATCAGATTTGTTCACATTGGGCTCAATTTTCTGATCACTGAGGTTAACTTTTCAGTTTAATTAAGAAGGGTAATGCTGCTCTTCACAAAAGAGTTTAGATGCTGTTGAGAAGTTAGGATATCAACTCCATACATTAATCCTATTAGCAGTCCAAGATTGCCTCAGGAGAGAGATACAATCTGCTTGTATGAGATGTGTATCAGTAAATAACATTGAGACAGAAGAACATAGCTGTTACAAAATTAACATAAAGCAACACAAGGTTCCTTGTGGCAAAATTTGTCTAATCTTAATGAAATGATGTGACTCCCTTTTCTCTTCCATCTGCTGCTCCTTCCTGACTGGAGTTAACTTCTCGTTAACTTTTCGTTGCACAAAAGCCCTTTAGAAATCTCATAAATGAGGTGTCACATCTGAGTTGGGTATGTCAGCCTTCAGGGCTGTATCCAAGCAGAAGAGAGAGTTCTTTGAGTGGAGACGCTAAAATTGTTCTTTGGTCAGGTTTGCGAAGGTTGGATTGCAGAAGATAATGCATTGGTTTGGATAGACAGTAAGATCCCTTTTTCTGTCCTATCTGCTAGTTCATAGTTACTTGTGAGCATGCTTAGAACTCTGTTCAAACATGACTACCCTTTCATTATTTATCTCTCTTTTTATAAGCTTTTTATTAATTCCATGACCAACAGTGTCCAAAGAAACTTCATCGCTGTGGAGACCTTAGCCTGTTCTTGTGGCTGATACTGTAGGATTGGGCAAAGGAGAAAAATGCCATCTAATCCAGGCATGTGCATATAACCAAGCTTAATTTTTTGGTCAGTGATACAGCATATAGTTTCCCATTATGATGAACATATTTATTAAACAGTGAACATCTGATCTCATAAATAAGACTTAATTTTCTGCATATATTCTTGTTAGCAGTATGATCTGTCTCCAGTGAATTCATGATGCAGTTATCTGAAACTGCTTCACAAAGGCTTACTGTAACGTTCACCACTAGTTGAACTAGCAGGAGACCAGCTCCTTTCTTTCTAGAACTTACTTTTTAGTAAGCACAACTTTGTATGGACCAATAAAAGACTGATTGTTCTAACAGTTGGGTTTTATTGAGGACTGTTTGTACTGGGAGTATTCTCTTCTGCTGTGATGCAAATTTTCCTTTGTAGTAGTTAATTTCTTAGGCTACTCAGTATTCACAACTGTCTGTCTCTCTTAAATGATCTTCTTCATCCCCAAGAAAAGCTTTAAAATATTTTCTTTTGTCTGCTCTTGAACAGCCTATTCTCTAACTGAAGAATCTAATTTAGAAAACAAGGCCATGTGAGGGCAAGGAGTAGTGCTGGAGATCTATTTAAATATGTGAAGAGTCTTTGCTTCCAGGCAATTAATCTTTAGAGAAAGAGCAATAGAATATTTCAGTAATTATTTTAACAGTAAAGATCTGCGATGATGTGAGCCAGTAATGTCTTTTAATATGGTAACTCCTAAACTACTAATTGGCCAAGCCCCATCTCTTCCTATACTTTGAGCCAGATGACTGGGAATGGAAAAAACACTCGTGATTTGGGATACAAAGTAGGTTTTTCCATTGTTTTTAAGTTCAGAATGCTTTGGAGTTAAGAATATGGTAAAAAGCAGCAATAAAATGTAGGGAAAGCTACTTTTGCCATTATGTTATAGCTGAAAAATAAGTTTTGGGAGATCTGTGTTCAAAGTTGTTTCAAAAGGCTGTAGCTTGCTTTCCAACTTCCTCGACCTACAAAATAATTGGTCACTTGAGACCTGAGGGTGTTTTCAGACTTCAGTAATTCCTATAAACCCCGAAATCTGTGCTCGTGTCTTTGCTTGTTATCTATTAAGTGCTCCGGTCATACTGTGTTTTAACTTTACCTGTATGTCTGATTATGATGCATCTGAAATTGCTGCTGATCTGGCTGGAAGGAGAAGAAGGAATAGTAATCAGTCATACCAGTTCCATTACAGTATCTTTTCCGTAATCCTGCATCCATCTTGCATCCCCTGAAGAATTATCAGATTTCAGGTGGGAAGTGAGGGGAACAGAACTCCTCATGAGCAGTGGAGTGCATGACTGGTGAACACAAATGAGTCTTAACTGGCAGACCGTCTCCTTGTTTCTTGGTAGGTGGAGCCCTAACTTTGCTGTTGCTGGGTAGAATGGGAGAAGACTGTAACAATTACAGTGAGTAACTTAGAAATAAGTACAATCCAGAACCTTGTTCAGAGGACTGAACTGCCATGACACCTAAAATTCTAGCCCTTCTGTAGCTTAGTGTTGGTGTTCTTGTTCTGTTTTTTTCCCAGCCTTAGTTCCCCTCTTTTAATTTGAATTTGGTAGAGATATAACTTTGGCTTTAGATTGGGCTGACTGGGACCTGTGATTGCCATAGACCTGTTGACATTGTCTCCTTAATATAGGTTCAATTAAACTTTTGCTAGATGTGTAAAATAAACATTGTGCTGGCTTGTATTTTACTTTTTTACCATTGAAAAAAATAATTATATTTTACAGTATTCACATGAGTTGATATTTGGGTGCATTTTCACATGCATAGTCTGTATATACTGTACTTTCTGTAAAGTTGCTTTTCTTTTCCCCTTTTTCTCTGCCAAAAGGAATCAGATACACCACCTTGCACAGCTCCTAATGTTTACCAGTTCAGTCTTCAAGCACCGACTCAGCTTATGGCCAGTTTACCCCCCGCATTGCCTATGCCAAGTGGTAAACCCCAATCTGCACCTACGGGAACCTTGATAATGGCCGCCAGTAACCAGGTATGAGCCAACTAAACAGAGCAACTCTTTCCTGAGAAAGGGATCAAATCGGAAGTGTAGATCATTTGCACTGTGCTGTCAGTCTAAAAACCTCTGAAGATAACCTTCATATAGCCTGTGCTATAACTGTAGAAGTACTTAGCTGCCATATCAGAAGTGGGGGGAGAAGAGTGGGTGGGAAAGGGTTCGGTGTTTGAGTTGCATCTCCGCATATAAGAGCCCTTCCACAACACAGACACATAGGAGTAAGTTAAAGAGCGAGTGTCAGGTGTCTTGAGTCTTGAAGTTGTATTTGAGAGTCCTGGTGCCCAGCTAGTGGGATATTTGCAGATCTTTAGGCTGTTTGAGTTCCTGTTCTTCGATTAGAAACTTCACGTAGATGGTATAACTGTAAGCTTGTTTTTGAATCCAAAGAAAAGTACTGACCTTTCCAGGCTTGTTTGGTTGTCTTGATTTTGAATTATTAGATCTGGTTACACTTGTAACTTTCTGTAATATGTTTTAAAGATAGAGAACAGAAAATTAATTATGGGCAAGTCTGCAAAAATTTTTACCAAAAAATAAAATGTGTACATAAATGTGCTGGGAGGTGAATGTATTTTGGCTAATATAGCCATTATAGTACAAGGGAAAGTAAAATCATCAGTTTGGTTTATTTTCTTTTTTTTTTAAATAGCCTTAGTGCTGCTTATTATCTGCCAGAAAACATTCCCCCAGTCTTGATTATTAAAACTATTAATATGCCTCACATGAAATTTAATGCAACTTGTGGGTTGTTGTAGGTTGCCTACGATAACAAAATAGCAAGCTGATTTCTTTGAAACCTAGTTTTGGTCGGGTTCTTACAATGTTTTCCTTCTTTTCTGAGTCCTTCTATCAGAGTTCTTGAGAATCTAGGGCCAGGATATTTTCAACTTAGTGACCTTGCCTTTTTTATTTGATTCAGCGCTTATTTATCTTCATGGACTTTCAGTGGAACACTTTCTGGTATGTCCATGTCTCTGTTCCTGGGGAGCCCAGACCTGGGCCCAACACTCCCATGTGTGGCCTCACCTGTGCTGAGTAGAGAGCAAATGATCACCTCACTTAACCTGCCTTTGGTTTTAATTGAAGTGATTACACGGATTCCTCCCCTCCTTCCTCCTTTCCCTGCTTTCTCCTACTGCTCAGTCTTACGTAGGCAAAACCAGCTTATCTGCACAGGAAATGTTCTGTTAACGAGAAGCTAATAAAACAATATACTGCTATTCTAGTGTCTGCAACTGAGTATTCATTTGTTAGTGTACACTCTGAAACTTTTGACTTTTTTTTAGAATAAAACTGGAGAGCTATTTTAAGTTAAACTTCATCTAAAATACAGACTTAGTCTAGATGGTTTTCCTTGACAGCTCTGCTTTTCTGAAGAGGTACTCTGGAGTTTAGCTTCAAAATCACAAAAAACAAAATCCAATTTGGAGGCATGCGGTTGTTAGTACAAAACAAGTTGGCATTCAGAGTGTTTGCCAGTTGTGAAGAGGCAACGTGTTGTATGAATTTTGGATCTCTGTTGAATCTTGGAAAACAACTGCTTTGTAGCACTTTTTCTGGCTTTCTGCTACTTGGCTGTCATTTCCAATGATTAACTGTTCTTCTAGTAGGTTATATAGTACTTACGTGTTTAAAAGTGGGAATTCTTCTGTGGCTTTTGCTTGACAAAGATGTGCCCTTGAAAATCACATTAAATCAGAAGAATTTCTTGCTATCTACAGTTCAGAAATGGGATGATGATTTCTTGCCTTGAATTCACCAAAAGCTTGTATTTTGTGAAGTAGAAATGTACTTTTTTGATAAAGATTATGACTGAGTCAGAAGTGGGAAACGAAGCCCTTCTACCCAGAATACTGCAAATGTCTTTTTTTCACCTGTACCTTCTGGACCATGACTGTTCTAGATTAGGTTGATGGCTTTCCTTTTGCAGTTAATAAAACCTAAGACCGTTCTAGTTTATAACTTTTAATGGGCACATTCTACTTGCTCAGAGGACCCCTGATGGATTTGAACATGTACAAGCCTTTTTTCTTAACAGTAAGTGTTCTTTCATATTCAAAAAGTTTTGAAAGGGATTCATTTGTCTACATGGTGTATTCAACTTTTTCCCTGGCAACCTCCTCCACCTCAGTTCTGCTTGGAAAGCTGTACCTAGATGTTGAGCGCAACACTCAAAAGCAGGAGGTGCCAATGTCAAGAGCAGTGAATGTATTTTGAACAAATTACAGCCTTCTAGGCAAGTCTGCTGCTGTTAAAGCTTCCTAATATTTGTTTTTTGAAACAAGCTTGGTGTGATTACCAATTCTGTTTACATACTGCATAATTAATTGGAAAATTTCCAGATAGTTCAGGGACTGATTAAGCTCCTGGCACAGGAGCTTTTCAGGATCGTCATCCATCATTTTTCGAAGGTAATCATTCTTCTACTCTGCTGAAAAGCAGCTTGAAATGTCACTTGGGAGAGCAGAACGGTTTATGAAGCAGTGCTGTGCACTGGAAATATGCAGGAAAAACAGATCCTGACACGCATGTCCAGATGAATGGAGGGGCAGAAATTGCTCGGTATCTTCCCATGGAGAAGAAAGGACTACTTTCCCTGTTGTTACTTTGAGATCAAGTAAGTTCAATTCATGCTGGATTGCTGGATGCTAGGTCAACAATGAAGGCAGAAGAAGCTTCCTTTTTCTTAGGTCTGAAGAACTCTTTCATTTCATTTTTAAGATGATTCTTTTTTTCCCCAAAGGGTTCTCTTTTGATTCCAAAGTATCTAAAGCCAGTAAGCACCAGCCCCTCTGCTGTATTGAGTGGCTTCTAGTGTGTCTAAGACCATTTGGATGAGTAGTGTCTGGGAATGTGTTCATTGCAAATTTCATAGCAGCATGCACTGGCTGAGTTGGGAAGCAGGGAAACAACTAGGAAATGAAACCTTATAATGTCAGTGCTGAAATACCACAGTCAAAACTTATAAAAGGACTTGGAGGAGTAGTTTGTTTTTCAGATTCTTTTGTGTTTTGCCAAATGAGGCCAGACACTTAAACTTATAAACTGCTTGTTTATACTGCTTTACAGGCACTTCTCTGGCTAAAATACTTTTGTTTCAGATTTTGTCTTTATCTGGAACAATTGTTAATGGTGTTACTAGTAGTCACTAGTAGTGCTGGTCCTGCTAGTACCTCTGAAATGATTACTGAAAAGTTAGCAGCATTGAAAACAAAATTGGTCAGGGACTTGAGTCAAAAATGTATTTCTTTTAGATGAGTGCAAGCAGTTAAGTGTAGTTCACCTGGATGAAAGAAAGGTTTGTAAAGGCATATTTTAATTCATGTCAGTGCTGAACTCTACCAAATGTTTCTGAGAAGGCGGGTATCATCAACTAGCCAGATGTACAAATATGCTGAATTCCCTTAGTACAGTGTGATACTTCAGAGTTTTTAGTATGTTAGCTTCAATTTAAAAAAGACCTGATTTGTTCAATGGCATTTTTAAGCTGTTTAGGTACTGAAAGTTTTGTCAGTCAATCAGATGACATTTTTCTTGTTTTTTTATCTAGAACACACTCATTCAGGGTGGAATAATTTTTCAGTGTCCCTGCATTTTCATAAGAGGGAGTATACTGCTGTCTACTTTGGAAACGGTTTTGATTCTAAACATCAGACTGCTATCTTCTGTGTGTGACAGAATGTTGTTTGGTTCTTGATTTAATACATGCAAAACTAGGAGAAGTGGATGATGTTTTATTTCCTTTCCTAAAGAAAGGAGAAGAGGAAAAACTGCATCTGAGTTTGAGGTTGTTCAGCTGAAAACAGTACTCAATATATTTTTCATCTTAGGTTGTGCTATATTTATATGGACGGTCTTTAAGTGGTGTTATCTTTACATGTATGGAAACTGACTTAGCCTGACCAGACCCTGGATAACCTAATCTGACTCTGCGTACAACTAGAATGTTGAATTAAATGATCTCCAGAGGTCTCCATATAAAAATCCAGTCTAGATGTTTATAGGACTGTGTGGAAATCTCTGGCCACCTTGGTGGTTGCTTCCTGAGTGCTTTTTGAGTTGCAGGAAAGACAAAGTCTAAATAGTAGTTTCTTAGAAACATAAACTCACCATAAATGACAGACTTACTGAAATGTAGAAGTCATACCTTCTTTTTATTTGTGTAGTACTCCTTTATCTTCCAATGTCATTGTAATCAAATTTTTGCTCCTGAACTGAGATTGATTTGAATAATCACATATGCACTTTGTCTGCACAGTTTCTCACATGTACTGTATTGATATCAGCTCATCATCTGGAAAGTGGTTTGCTCACTGTGATACTTCTTTATTTGGAACAAAAAAGTTGAGTAGCCTCAGTGAGGTAAGATTTGTCTTTAAGGTCTGAAATTGTCTACTGTGTGCTAAAAAAGCTATTATCTCTTGTTCTCCTTAATGGCAAGTATGCAGGTAACACTTCGTGGCCCATGTCACAACATCAGCAAAGTTGCAGTTTGAGTTCTGTCTTCTGGTAGCATTGTTTTCACTCTCACCCCTCACTTTTAAAACTTGACTGGTGACAAGATCAAAAAGGGTATTTATTTTACATGTCATTTTACTTTCTTTACTGTAATATGGTTCAGTATTTGCTGAGATGGTAATGGTAGTCTCTACTGTCAGTCATTTTGGGACTAGACCCTCCAGTCTCTGAAATACTAGTTTATCTTTGACCTGCTCATACTAGTATTGCTTAACCTGTTGTTAAAGGTGAAGAGAACCAAATACTTCCTGTTGTGTGATAACTCTACCAGTAGTCTGTAACAAAGTGAAATAAGATATGAAGGATTGATATAACCTTCTCCTTTGCAGCTTTAACTTTTCCAGTTCTCTTGTGTTGGAAGATTAGAAACATCTAAAACTTTTCTTGCTTTTGAGCTCTTTCTAATCTCCACTGTGATTTTTCTTTTTTGCTTCTCTCATGGCTGGCTCCATAAGATGCTCTTTTCCCTTTCTAAAGGGAACAGAAGGGGGTTTGGGGGTTTTATATATCTCTTCAGGACTCAAGATCTTGTCAGTTGTAGTTGAAAGTAGCCAGTAGGTACCCAAAGGAGGGAAAGTGTCTTTGATATTTACAGTGCTTTGGACCTTATTTCTCCAGATTGCCAGTACTAAACAACTTCTGGAAGAACTTATTTTGCTTTTGCTTGTCAGTTAAGAGTATGCCCAGGTAGTTGATGCAAATATCTTGTAGAATCCTGTTAACTAATCTAAAGTAATGAGACTTGGTTGGACCATTGCCTAATACTTGGCTTATTGTTCATGCATATTGATGAAAATGTTGGTTAGGTCATTGTCCACTGTTTCTCTGCAAAACAATGAATTTATTTCATAAAGAACAATAAGTTAAATTTTTTAGTGTATTTCCAGATGTTGTTTTGCTCAGAAAGTAGGAAAGTAAAGATAAATCCTTAAAAAAGGGTTCTTTATCTTGTCGGGGTTTTTTTGTTTGTGTTGTTTTGGGTTTGGTTTGGTTTTGGTTTTATTTTGGTGTTTTTTTGTTTTTTTGTTTTTTTTTGTTTGGCTTTTTGGGGGAGTTGTTTGTTTGGTACAAGCTTAAAATAGAAAATTTGGAAATACTGAAAATAACTGTGAAATATTTTGAGGATGTATGTTAAGTTATTTAAGGGGATACTAAAATGTTAATGGTACATTAAAGTAGTTCTGAATACTATGGTATTTCACATGAAATGATTTTGAGGTATATGAGTTTGATTACACTTCTGATCAACTGCAGACTAGTTTCAACTCTGACACTAATCCTGTAGTCTTATCAACAAAATAGTAAATAAGTGATCTTTCCAAACTGTCATGCCTTTTCTAAACTTTTCCTTTAGCTTTCTAAGTACTTACCATTTATTTTTGAACACTATATATAATCTCTTTAAAAGTTAAGAGTACAGATACTTTATTACCAATATTTCTCGGCTTTTGTTAGAGGTGCCGTCAGGCAAAAAAAACCCTTAAGACCAAAACAGTTCAGAAGCCCTGTTTGTGTTTAGACTTCAGCTCTGTTACGTTACTTATTTCAAAGACTAGGTGATTTCTTTTTGGCTAAATTTTCATTTTGATTAATGACACTCTTTGAATATCTGAGGTTTTGTATAGTAAATTTGCTGGTAATTAAGAATAACATTTTGGTTTCCTTAGCAAATAATTACTTGGTATTTCCATTTCAACCAGATTTCTGTTGGTTGGAGTAAAGGCTGGGTACATCCTTTTCTTAGGGGTTTTCTGAGGCTTTTTTTTTAGGGAGTGGGATGTGTGTGTTCAGTTTTTTGTGTTTTCTGTTAAACTCTGGGCTATTTGTTTATATCTTTTTTATGTTGGGTTTTTTTGTTTGCTTTTTTTTTGTTTGATTGGTTTGGTTTTGGTGATTTTTTTTTTTTGTTTCTTTTGGTGGGTTTTTTTGTTTGTTTGTTTGTTTTAATTGGAAACCTTTTTAACCTGGTATGTGATACAGAATTTCACCACTCCCACCCCTAGGCTTGGTTTAAATGCAAATTTGTTAGTTTTCCTTTCAGATCTAGCAGCTTATTCAACACAGCTGAAAAACAATTGAATTCTGTCATTCAGTTGTTGAATCGATAGCCCTGTGATGGGAGAGGAGATTATTCTATCAAGAGGAATAGATCCAAAGAAGTCAAAACCTCTAAACTGCAGATTTCTCTGTTGTATTTCAGATGAAGGACTTTCTCTTTGGATTATCTGATCTCATCTGCTTACAGAGATGCCATCTCTCAATGATTGTGTGGCTCCTGAGCATGGCAATGTCTAGAACTGTGTGCATAACAGAAGGATGTTTTATACAGCCTTTTGGGATTTCCAAAAGACATGAAATAAATTTCTTTTACCAAAGATCCTGAAAGCAACTAAGTGAATGATGTGTCCCCTTCTGAACAATGAACTAATTGGAAGATGAGAAACAAGGATTCAATATTTGTAGTAAATGGAGTTCACTGGGAAAGCCCTGAAGGAGTTTGTGCTACCTGATGTCTGAAAGGCAGTGGCAAAGTTTTCTGGCTCCTTAAGGGCTAGCTGAGAAGGGAGGCAGAAGGACCTTTCAAGGTGATGCATCAGGAAATACTATAAACTTTGTAGAGAGTGGTAGACCCTGGGCTGACAGTTTCTTACAAAGATGAGATCTTTACACTTTTGCAGAACACTGCTTTGATAATGCTCTCTTGATTTCTTACTGAGAATTGAGTGTCAAGCCAAACTTCAGACATGTTTCAGAACAAAGAATAGAAATTAAAACACTGTGTAAAAATCCACATACGTCCACAAACAGTGAGTTTAATTTTGCCTCTTACATCAGAGGAAAGTTAAAATACAAATGGAAGCAAAATAGTGAAGGATGTTAATAGTGGTCAAACACATGGAATTGCTTCTTTGTAATGAAAGAATGATTCTTCAACCTGAAGAAGAAAAAGAGGAGGTATGATGGAGGTCTGTGTAGTCATCAGCAGTATAAGAAAAAGGTAGAGAGCAGAATGACAAGAAATCAATTACTCCAAGAACTGAAAAATCATCTAATCTGATTCGAATTAAATATAATGCTGATTTAAGCTGTGAAATGCCATAGCAGAGGACACAGGATGCTAAACTCTTATGGTTTCAAAAATCTGAGCGAACTAGCAAATAATATTCAGTTAAGAACTAGTAAACGTAAAGGCATCGTCTCTGACTGAAGAAGTCCCTGAGTTAACTTCCTTGTGCACTTGCTCTCAGCTGATGTGTCATAAGATAGATGGATTCAGATTCTGCTCTGATAGTTTGACAGTCTTTATCTTGATGGCCTAAAAAACAATGCAGAATACTTCATCACTAGCTAAAGTTCATGTTCTCGCTAAATTATTAATCGTTCTTTGGAAGTTTGTTTACCTTTTGAACAGATGAGGGATATGACTTCTTTTGGACATGGGTAGATAGCCTTAATTGACATACTTGCCGTGGTACATCTCATCTTGTGATCATCTGCCTTTCTGCCTCCAATTTTTTTGCTGAATCCTCAAATTGAAGTTGCCAGATTTTTTACATTTCAAGCTGAAGAGGATGGATAGGTTTGCTGATGAATGTGTGCTCCCTGTTCCAAGTTTTGTTCTGGTTGTACAGTAGCAAAACTAAAGTTTCGCTCTATTTTTCAGCATATAGTTGAAAGTAACTGTAATGACTGTCTGCTTTTAGTGTTTTAACTGTTGAAGGAGGGATCATTTTTACTGTATTTTGACCTTATTTACAGTAAATGCTTATATATAATTAAGTCAGATGTACACCTACTGAACTAAAATACTTAGTGCAAGAATGGGACAAGATGGTGTGTTTACTTGAAGACTACTTGCCAAAAATATAAAACGTTCTAAATTTTTTTTAGTTTCATGTTGTTGATTTTCGTGAATACCTCCTAGTAGATATTTTCACAACATATGTCAATAAATAAGGTTTGGGAAGTTGTATCTCCTATGAATGAGAAATTTGCAGCTTGCATTTCCTTCTTCTAATTTGTCCTTTAATTATTTTACTGTTGGTAGTCTGAGGGTAGCACTTGCGTGTCTGTCTTGGGAGTCTAGAAGTTGCATATTGAAGGTTGATTGGATTGATGTAACACACTGTACAAATTAAATAATAGTTTAAGGGATTTTTGCCACCCTGCAGTTAACTGTAGTTATTCCTGAACACTAATCTTCAGCAGTTTTTCTGGATCCTCAGTGTCTCTTCTAATTATAATTTGAGAGTAAAATGTTGCTTATGGAATTATGCTTTCAATAACTGTTTCTGTTTTGTACACACAGTCATAATGATGGCTTGGGGTTCTTTCTGCTCTAAACTTATTTGGAAATACAGATAATGAAATATCTGCAGCTACTTTAGTATTCTAAGCAGTTGCCTCAAATGTTTACTTTGTGTTCCTGTTTAACCATTTCTGGTTAGTTAGCTTTTGTTACAAGTAGTCAGTTGTCTGTCCTAAGTTATTGCTGTCAGACATCAGGAAAGGAGCTTGCTTTGATGTTATCAGTATTTAGGAAATCTGTTTCAGCTTCGTCTTTTGAAACTCTTGTATCTATTTTTAAGTACGTACGTATTAAACCAACTTACTGTATGCCATTAAGCAGTCAATAGAGATGTGTGTAGTACCTTATATGTGGTAGATTTACTCAGACTGCTACTAGATCTTTTAGGCAGTTTCTGTTCCAGGTTGTTGGAGATCCCATAAAGAAAGTGTCGTGCTATATTTCTGATCATTTAATTATTTTGCCTTGGTCAGCATGTGAGGTATGATCTAGGGTCTTTGTAGCCCTGTGATCAGACCAGTAGGATTTACAAGCTCCTTACATGCTGTTCCCGGTCAGGGAAGCCCTCCGGGCAGATGGAGCTCGTCAGCCCTGTAAGGCCATCCATCTAAGAGAAGGTCACTCTAAACAAACCTACGTCCTGAGGACCTCACTACCACCGTCCGAGCTTCGCTCGGCCCCGGCAGATGAACCTCAGGATTAAAGGGTGGGCTCAGTTCAGTGCATACTGTGTGTCACCTAAAAAATCCACTGTGCAGGCTCGAAGGGTAATGACCTTTCCCAAATCTTCGTTCGTGAAGACTGGCCATACTACTATACGTGCTGTACCTAGTTTACGTGTCGCTGAGTGAATTATGGGTAGAGCAGATTTGTGCTTTACATGGATCAGCTCATGTGATAAGGCCCTTACATTCGTCCAGGATATCTCTGAAAGTCTTGCTGAGTGTCTCGCTTGGTCATGGTCATGCTCTTGCTAAGATCCTCTAAAACAGAGACCTCTGCCAGAATTAGTATTTAATGTGGAAGTTCTCTGGTTTTATAAGGCTGATGGACAGTGAGCGTATTTCATACTGAAATCCGAGGGTTTTAAGGGTGCTTTGAAATCTGAACCGTTTCATTTGCAGGACATTTACTTCAGAAAACACTTAGTAAGCTGTTAGTGCCATTGGACTTGCACAGCTAAAATTAGACAAGTATGAAAAGACCAGTTGCTTCAAGTGGTATTCAGTGGAAGTGACTTGTGTGTTGAGGAAATACAGCTGGTAATGTGTGCTTCATTTGTTGTTTGTATGCCTAAACTGAGTGCCTTTCTTTTTTTTTTTTTAACTTTTTAGCAGCACAGTGGAATGAAGTTTTCCATGAAAGGAAATCATAACCAAGGCAACAGCTACAGCCCCGTCAGCAGTGGAGGCATGAGGCAACCAGTTGGTAACCGAGGACACCACCAATACAATCGTAATATATGGAGAAGAAAAAAACACAGAGACAGTTTGCCTATTAGTCTGAGCAGATAATGGCAGATGCCAAAATGACCTTCCCTGTTCAGACAAACTGAGTGAGTGCCACTCGACTTGGGGGATGGAGACCAGCGTCCAGCACATCGTTTTATTGGTGTTGCCAAATATCTGCAGCTGACTTCTTTGCATGTTTCTTTGTGTGGTGGTTCAATCCATCTTCAAGAAGTAGTTGTGCTTATCTGTGAAGCCTTATAAATGTGGAAGTTTGTTTTCTGCCTTCCCACAGTGGTTCATTCAGTGCCGAAGCAGCTCTGACAATAGAACTGCAAGGACATTTACAAATGCTGTAGCTTTTTTGCTGTGGCTACATCTGTTCCTTTGTGGGTTCTGTTTTCTTTTATTTTGGAAGTGAAGGAAACTTCAGCCCCTTGGAATTTTTTTTTTTTTTATTGCAGCAAATCAAGCTGGGAATTCATAAAAGTAAATTTGCTGCTCTCCTGTTTTTCTTTCAAAGTTCAGAATTTTTTGCTCTGTAACTATTGGAAGTATGATTTGTGCAATAACTTGGAATTTTTAACTTAATTTCATATTGTCACATAAGTTATATTTAAGGGGAAGAGGTTTTTTAAGTTACAGATCCTTTCCCAGGTTGCATTATCTAAGTTGGGTTCATAGTTTTGGCAGGTTGTCTGAGCAGTGTTACAAACATGACATTTGGTAATATTTGAGGCTTCTTGATTCACAATGAAAGTGCGATTTGGCTTACAGTTTTAAGAAGGTATTAAGCTCCAAAGCATTTTGACCCTGTGTTTTTTAGCTCATTGTCTGGCCTCTATCAGTTGTCTTGCTCTGACCAATGAGTTTTAATTTTATTCCTTTAAATAGACAACAAATCCAGCATTTGTAGTACCAGAAATAAAACTTGTGAGAGGGATGGGAAAAAGGTTGGTTCAAGTCCTGATATGAAACTAAAAAGCTGTGAACTACACGCTTTGATGAATTTTCATAACGTAACCTGTTAATGTTTGGGTTGAAACAACATTATTAAACAGAGATACCCGGCTTAAGGAATGTGGAGAAAGGAAATATGTTGATTCCATTAAGGAATCTGTATGCAGATGCATTAGTTCTGTTAAGAGCAAATATATAAAAAGTACTTCAGCTGCTCTAAGCATTACAAGAAGTATCTTTTAATGTGTTGCAGGAGAGCACAGCCCAGTGTTGTACACAGGATGAGTGGCTGGCACTTAACTTACAGATGCATACAGGTATACTATGCAAGTGTGTATTGCCATGACGAACACTGTCTTTAACTTTTTAAAAATGTACATCCTGCCTAACCCTGAGTTTTTAAAGCACCACAGTTGTCCTGGGAGTAGGTCACATCTCATGCCCTCTGACTTCCCTTTTTTTTAGTGAGAGTTCTTAAGCTATACAGAAAACTACAGATAAGTTATGTAAGTCCACTAGCAGAGGAAGCTGAAGAATCCTGTTAACGGGACATCTATATCTGTACGCAGTATAGAAGGTTTTAAAACTGATATCTGAATATTGAAATGAGGTGTCAAGCATGAAGCTTTTTAATATGCTGTATGCCTTTGAAGCAGTAGTTCATGTTATTACTGAATCTGTTGAACACAAGCAGGTCCTTGAGGGGAGAGAGGGCAACATTCCAAAGTAGAGTAGTGCATATCTGTTTGCAAAAAGTTTGTCTTAATGCTCCAGACTCATCACAATTAAAAAAATAAAAAAGTTCTAAAAATTGTGAGCTGATTCATAAATAATATCTAAGGGCTGTTACATGAGCCTGTACTGCTTAGTCTTCACGCACTAGCAATATTGACCATAACTACATTAAAGAGCCTTCAGAGGCTTTAGTTGGTGTCTTATACTAGCATCCATTTTTAAAGCAAAACTCATTTGAAAAGTGGTATCATGTAACACTTCAGTCATGGTGAACCAAATAAATTGGCCTGGCTATCACTGTGGTTATGTGCTACAGGTTTAAAAAATAATGTTTAAATTTTTTGTGTGGACAACTATGTGGAAGCTAAAATTGACATATTTTTATGTAAAGTTTTCTATTCTTTGATTTTTAATAAACTTTGGAGACCAGTCACTCTTCTGTACATTTTTTTTTTTTGAAATTTCATGATGAAGTAATACTTGACCATATCCCATTCTTTGATGTACACTTTGATCATCTACTTTAAAATTGTTCATGCTGAGCACCTTCAGAATGAGCTTGGATACCCTTAAACAAGCAAAGGTAGTTCCCAACAGTATTCTTAAGAGGAGATCAACTGACTGATGCTTTGAGATACCTTAACTTTCCATATAACTGTTAATCTCTTTCTGTAGTTTCTATATTACTTTCAAAATATTTGTCTGGTTTTCAGCCTCATCAAAGATTGGTGGTTGTTGTCTTTTTTTTTTTTTGCATTCTGTTAACCCTCTGAGAGGACTCTGAAACATCAGTACTGACTCTAATTGAAAATTTTAGAAAATGAGTCTTTGGAAGGAACTTGTATAAATCTGTGAACTCTGAGAAAGGGAACTGAACTGTTTTTAATAGACAGTGATGTAGGGTTAGGAATTACGAATTGGAGACGTACTTGGTAAGTCTTAATGAGTATCTGCTGGAGAAAAGTAGAAAAGTGGTGGGAAGGGAAAATCAGAACTCAGTAGTAGCTGGGATAATAAGAATTTTTTCTGTCAACATCAGTTTGCCAGTGGGACATGGCTGACAGAGGGATATATAATCTCTTCAGACACAAAGATTAAGTGCAGCAACATTGGTCTTGTCATTTCTGTTTCCCTGGGCTTCTCTTCCGTTTTTCTGTCCAGATAATGATTTTGCTTTTTCTTGCTACAGGTTCTGGCAAACTATTTATCTTTATTAGTAGTCTGCTTTTAATGCATTAGGTCCTTTGAACCCTCATGCTGCGATAATAATCCGAGATACTCACTTGATCTGCTTTCAAGCCTTACTGACTATTTTGTACACTGTTCATAGGCAAAACTAGCCACTAGATGTGGAAGGAAGAGACTGCAAATTGAATGGAGGAACCGGGGAGTCTGTCATAGAAAGAGCTCAGTTGTGATCTATCCCTGTTTACAAGAGATGTCAGTGCTGGTGTTGCATTGGACTTTGCACAGGGATGGAGTTACCTGCGCTGGGGCAGGGTAAGAATACAGAAAGGTGACTACTGGTACAGTGCTGCTGGTTCAGCAGTGGTTATTTCCATGGAAATGGCCTCCGGAGAATGGGCATACTCAACAGTCTCTCAAAGAGTAGAGTTGGAATACAGCATGCCTTCAAGCAGTGTGACCTCTTTATCATTTGTAGGTAAAAAGAAAAGTTTAAATTGTGAGGTAACTCAGTGTATACGTGTGGGGAAGTGAATGTATCAATTTCTGAGCTCTCAAGGACAAGAAGCCTTCTACTTGCTGGCTACTGTCAGTATAGTCTGATTATAAATTTAGTAATACCTGGACTAAACCAAAGTTATGACCTGAATTCTCCAATTGAAAGACACGATAGAGCCATCGATTAGGTGGCTGGTCTTGTGCACTTAGACAGTTTTGATTGGGGTTTGAAGTATTTTGGAAAGCAGATGTGGTGCCAAAAAGAAGGATGAGAAGTAACCTTAGAACAGAAACCTGAAAAGAAACATCTTGTAGGTCAGGACAGTGTTTAATATCTTTATCGATGATTTAGATGAGGGGATTGAGCCCATCATTAGCAAATTCGCAGACGACACCAAGTTGGGAGGAAGTGTCGACCTGCTGGAAGGCAGGAGGGCTCTGCAGAGGGACCTGGACAGGCTGGAGAGTTGGGCTGGTTCCAACAGGATGAGATTCAACAAGGCCAAGTGCTGGGTCCTGCACTTTGGCCGCAACAACCCCATGCAGCATTACAGGCTGGGGACAGAGTGCCTGGAGAGCAGCCAGGCAGAAAGGGACCTGGGAGTTTGGATTGACAGGAAGCTGAACATGAGCCAGCAGTGTACCCACGTGGCCAAGAAAGCCAATGGCATCCTGACCTGTATCAGGAACAGTGTGGCCAGCAGGACCAGGGAAGTGATTCTTTCCCTGGACTCAGCGCTGGTGAGGCCTCACCTGGAGTGCTGTGTCCAGTTCTGGGCCCCTCAGTTCAGGAAGGATATTGAGGTGCTGGAGCAGGTCCAGAGAAGAGCAACAAGGCTGGTCAAGGGACTTGAGCACAAGTCCTATGAGGAGAGGTTGAGGGACCTGTGGGGTTGTTCAGCCTGGAGAAGAGGAGGCTCAGGGGAGACCTCACCACTCTCTACAACTCCCTGAAAGGAGGTTGTAGCCAGGTGGGGGTTGGTCTCTTCTCCCAGGCAATCAGCAGTAGGACAAGAGGGCATGGCCTTAAGCTGCACCAGGGGAGGTTTAGGTTGGATATTAGAAAGAAATTCTTTACAGAGAGGGTAATCAGGCATTGGAATGGGCTACCCAGGGAAGTGGTGGATTCTCCATCCCTGGAGGTTTTTAAGATGAGGCTGGACGTGGCACTTAGTGCCATGGTCTAACAACTGTGGTGGTAGTGGATCTGGTGATCTCAGAGGTCCTTTCCAACCCGTCTGATTCTATGATTCTATGATGTGTGAAGAAAAATACCAGAGGATGCCCCAGAACCTTGACTGATAGTGCCTTGGACTAGTAGCTCTGGATACCTGTATGGTATGGAGGGACACAGATTTCTGCCTGACCTTCACACACCAGCAGCAAACCTCTCTGCCTGGAAGGATGCTGAGACCCCAGCAAATGTAGTGCTTTAGGGGAGTGAGTGGATGAGTGTGTGAAATAAATCAGTTTGGATAAAAGCTGATTTGTACATAAACCCCAGTATTCGGACCAGTATTAAACAACCACCCACTATAGGTAGTTGTTTCATTGCCTGTAACAAAAAATGGTGTCAGGATGACTAAACCTCAGGTTCACAGCCAGAAGGCTCTTACAGCTGACCTTTCCCAGAATCATCCTTAGGCTTTCTTCTCAACCAGGATATTAACTTGTATTAAATTTGGGTTGATCTTTTTGCCATTTTTTTTCAGCACACCGCATAGGTTTTAGTCCTGGAATGCATTTTGGATGACAAAAGTCCTTCATTTGTTCGTGGCAGTAGGAGATCAGCTAAGGAAACCTATGGACAACTTCTATGTGCAAGAGATTCTATTGGACAAAATGTTTTTAAACAAGGATTCTTACCAGATCAGCCATGTATTTCTGTTATAATTGCCTAAAGTCATGGTCACAGGCTGCAGTTGTGTGTCAGTGAAAGGATGATAGGGATGCTTCTTTTTGGACATCTCTCTTCCCAAAACGTGCCAAATTGTTACCTAAAGCTCTGGTCACAACCCTTCTCAGTGTTATGCTACTGCAAAAGTTTTGGCCTAGAGTTGCCTATGGCACAGCAGCCTTTCAGTTTCAAATCAATTAAGGATTCTCCAGTCATTGGCTTTTTTCATAAGCCTTTTCTATTGGGGGATTGTTGCCTGAGCATAAAAAGAAATTATGAATGGAGGGAAGAGCCCATATGCAGCAGATACTGTTGATATACACGTCTCTGTTTGTGATCAGGAAAATTTTCTGCGGTGTTGCTACTATAATGGCTTTTGTGTCACTGCCTCTCCTGCTAAGGTGGGTGCAAAGGACATCTTGTCCGACCTCAGCTATTTTCCCCTTATGCACCAAAATGTGATGTGTTTTCCTACTGTGAATTCTTAGCTCTGCAGCAAGCTGTTTCCTGCTTCAGTAACTTAGGGGAGTTGGACAGTAGCTTGATTTACAGTCTCACTAAAGCATGGCTCCCAAATAAATGCTTCAGTGACTCATTTTTAAACTTAAACCAAACAGGATTTAGGAGTTCCTATAAAAGGAATTTGTGTGAGAGGATGAAAGCGGTGGTTAAATTGTGGTTAAACTGTGAAAGTGGAAGGCTGTAACCTCTGTGCTAAAATTGCCACTTTTTATTAGTGAAAACTTTGGCAGTAATCCCCTTGGGGATGTTCTGTTGAGAAAATATTTGTATGAAACTTCCTTGCTTTTTGCTCTTCCTTTCCAGAGAAGAAAAGCTACATCTTCTGATGGGCTACATGACTTCAGGATTGCTATTGGATGCATCTGGCTAATTTGAGGAGCCAAAATGACTAGGTGATCTCTCACCCTTGTCAAGGGTTACATGTCCAGGTGATTGATAGGGATCACTTGAGTACCACTTAGTGTATAATTGTGGGTGAGATCATCAAATAATCGCTGTTCTCTCAGGGAAATTTCTTAGGAGACTGAGGAACAGAAAATAAGATTAATCTATTAGTCATTCATACATGTGCATGCAGTGGATGAACAGAGCACAGCTGCAGTTCCCAGCTGCAAGTGCCGGATTTGTTCTGCTGTCCTTACAAGGGCCTCGGGGAGAGCCAGGTCAGCCCAGCAAGTCTGTTTGCCCCTCTGATCAGGGAATGCTGCCACTTCTGCTCAGGAGCAGGTCTGTGCAACAACAGTTTTACGATCTGTTCCTGATGTCGTGGTTGAGCAAAATAACTTGCGATTTCTTCCCACTCCTTTGTTAGAAAGGAATGGTCAGGGGATGTGAGGTTATCGGGTTTGCATGTGCTGTGTGGTTGTGAGGGTTACAAATCATGAGTGGTTTAAGCACTGGATACATTTCCATCCTTTGAAATTGTAAAACCTGGCAGGACAAGGCCCCAGGTAACCCACTCTAACTTGAAAGCCAGTCCTGCTGGACCACGAAACCTCTGTAGAGCTTCTCCTCATTAAATTTTTCAATGATACCACAAAAAAGAGTAAATATTTTTTTATTTTAATTTGTTGGGTTTATGAAGTGTTTTAATGGGGATATAAGTCAGGCAAGAATTGTTCTTTTTTTTTTTCTTTGCTTTGTCCTGCACTTGATAAAATATATCTCCAGATTCTAGGACCAAGAAGTTGAAACAGATAAGAACCTATTTATTATTAACTTCTGAGTTCTGAAGTTAATAATCCCTTGAAATGAGTAGTCCCCAAGCGTAAATTACTGATCAAGAAATAAATAATGTTTTGTACCTTCTCTCTATTATAGTTATTATTTTTGATAACACTATGTTCCCAGAGTTCAGTCAACTTGCATTTGCAGTGGTAACACAATGAAGATGTATGGGAGTAGTGATTTGTGTAGGATATCAGCAAAATACTCCAAACTGCTGTCCTTCGCATTTTGCTCCTAGTAAGAGTTGCACAGATTCATCTTTTGATAAATTCAGACTTTTGATAATTAAAATTTGCTTGTTTGCCTTTATTCTGTAATACATAAGTAAGTAGATAACTTAAACTAATACTGCCTGAAAAGTACTAAACCAGTACTGATGGAGCTGAAAGCATCATGAAAAGGATTTTCTAAAGGTAAGATCTGGAAGCTGCTGTTAGCGTAAGTTTTACCTAAATCACTCTAAATTCAGTCTGACTAGGTCAGAGTTGTCCCCTACCTTGCATCTTAGAAATCAGAGAATGAAGAATGTTCATCAAGAGTGGATATGTAGAAAAGGAAATTTCCACAAAGAAGAAGGAAGGAAAATCCAAGAGCTTAATGATCTTCACTTGAAATATAAAATAACCATTCTACCAGAATGGGAATTTTGACGTGCCAAGCTGTAGGTCTACTAATAAGGACTTGGACCCAATCAGAAAATCACCTCCTACTACTAGTATGACGTGTGGACCAGAGCTCCACGATCTCTAAGATACTAATATTGCTAAGAAATGCCAAAAGTCATTATCTGGAAAACTCATACTAGTATTTCATCTAGTATTTCTGTAAGAAAGCAGAATAGGGTTAATTAGAAAGAGAGGCAAAATGTAACATTAATTTATCAAATGTTTTTTAATGCCTATCCCAGTATTGCTGCTAATAACATATATATATTTAAATTGTTGAGTGAAGCATATGGCACGGTTCAGTGCCAGATGGTGACTGAGCCAGGGCATTCTGAATGGGAATGGCACCAATAGATGGCGCTGAGTACAAGTTTTTGGGCGAAAGTGGTGCAGTTAGTTGAAGATTTAACTTTAGAAACATTATTTTAGCAGTGTTTGATAATGATCATGACACAAGAACTGCCATGCACTGACTGAATATCCTGATGAGACAAATATGGGAAATGTGGCCTGTACACAGTGTTAGAGTTTTGTGGTACTGAATATATAGAGATGGGATGAAATACAAAGCACAAGGCTGGAAATTGAGAATTTATAGCTACTTTCAAACAGTGAAAGCTGATGAGTCAGAGATGTTAAAGAGGAGAGAGACCTGGGTATATTTGTTTATAGAATGACTGAATTCACCAGCATGTCTCACAAAGATGATACACGAACCACACACATATCAGATAGAGTATTTCCAGTAGTCTTAGTGATTTTCTTTTGTTGCTAGTCCAGAGGCTTACTGGTTAAATTACCTGTGGCTTTCCTCATTTCAGGGAGGAAAAAAAAAGATAAAAAGAAGAATAATTCAATTATGGCAGGAGCTGCAGTCACAGGTTTAAAGAATCTTCGGACACCTGAGAATCTACTTCAGCTGGAGATTCATCAAAGCTCAAGTTAGCTTTTATGATATTGTGTAAAAATGCTGTGAAGTACTAAGGATGACAGTTACCATCACCCAGCTTTTTGCATCCGTTCGCACTGTTCTTGTATTGACAAACTCTTGATCTTTGGCTTTAATGTAGCAATGACTTACCTCATGGGAATGCTAAACATGCTAGCTGACTGTCATTTCAGATCTGTGGATGACAAGTAGAAGATCTGACTGGATGTAATTGGTCTAGGGAATGTGGGATGACTGAGGTAACCAGTCTCCTTTCTCAGTTTTAGTGGCGAAACACATGTGATTTTATTCTGGGTTTCCTGTCAGATGCTTTTGTGGTGCTTTTGACCTAGCCTGGCATCCTAGCTTGGTCCCTGAGGGCTTTTGCTTCCCATTCCTGTTCATTGACCTACTGATGCAGATAGGTCCAAACTCAAAAGTATGGGAGAGGAGCAGTGGGAGACATATGAGATTGTGAGGAATGTAATCCTATAGGCATGAAAGCTATTTAAATTCTCCTTGCATGGCTCCTGGCTGTCTGCAATGGCTTGAAAAATGGCTAATTCTTCATCAATGAGAAGGGAAGAAGAGATCTACCACAGGACTTTTGTGTCTAAACAAAATAAATATCTCTGTTCCCCAAGTCCCTCTTCCATCTACTTGTACAGTCTGGTCTCAGTAACCTGAAAGAATTTTCTTCTGCACTATTTTAGTGTATTTGCTTTAACTTGGAATATATAGTCCTAATATAGTCTATACTGTCCCAAAGGGGAGAAATAACTCTATTAGGCTGATTTTAGCGATTACTTGCTCTACAGTATTCTTAATACCAATGTTCTCAGATTTATGCAGGATATAGTCGAGGTTTTTTTCCCTCTGTACACTCCCTGCAGATCTAAATCTGATATTTACAAAAAATCCCTGTCATGAATGTGCCCTTAGATTATACCATGGTCTTATAGCTTTATAGAACAGAATTTTTGGTGGTTCTTACCCATCTCCTGAAAAGAGTCAAAGTTCAGGACTTAATGACAGGTCTGACCTTTTTGAATCTTTATCCTTGCTAGTTTCCTATTTCCAGTCTTTTCAAGTGTCTGAGGCAGCCTACTTTAAAGTACATTTTGGATTAGGAAATTAATTTATTGGTTTATTTTCTCAGATCAGAGACTTCCAGACCAGCAGAACTTTTAAAGTTTCCTTGACATGTAAGACATGCTCATGGCACTAAGGCTTAATCCCAGTGCTGTGCCTACAGCAGGCAGGGTTTTGGGACCAGCCCTGACTATGCAGTTGTCATTCAAGCTGTTGGGGCACACGAATTCATGTTAAGAGCTACATTATCATGCAATAATCATGAGATACACCTCAGTGATCAGAGCATGTTCCACCACAGCATCAGCCACACATGAAGGTTTGCTCAGAGTTGTCTCCGCCTCTGATGTGCTCAGAACAGCCAGGTGGGTTGTCCATGTGTATCTTCATCAAATGTTATGGAACTGCTGAGACATCTGTGTGTATGGCAGCATCTTGCAGGACAGTGCTAAGATAGTTATCCGATAGGATCTGTCCAGGCATTTCCAAGTCTTTCAAAGATTTGCCTGGAGTATCTGAGGGTATAAACAGTCATGGCAACCAAACTTCAAAGACAGAAAATGCTTTTAAACACTTCTCAAAATGATCCACTTGTTCAGTCATCCCACAGCTTCCTCCTCCTTTTGCCTTTAGCCCTTTATGTTCTTTAGGAACTAAAAACCTGTGCTTTCTGGTTCTGTTGAACTCCTGAGAGGGGAGAGGACCATGGGGGAGGAGGGGCAGGAATGCATCTGATTGTGAGAACTGTAATTCTCTAGGCATGAATCCTATTTAAATTACCAAGGCAAAATACACTATTCATTATGCATTTAAATTTCAGAGACCCTTTTGACGCAGGAGGTAGAAAGAGACTCAGCAGGATCTTTCTAAAGATGTTTTATGAAAAGAATTGTGGGAACATGAATTAATTTTCCAGTATTGTTTAAGTAGATTGCTGTCGGTAGCTACTTCACAATTAGCTTGTCCTTGTGTCTTTCTAGGTAAGCACTGAATATGGAGAAAAAAAGCTCTTTTTCCTGTGCATTTTGCAGAGGTTTGGGGTTTTTTTTTATTATTATTTTAAGTGCAGGTCCCCGTGGAGTCCTGGAACTGAATACTGTTCATCTAGCAATAAGACTTTAAATTGACACAAGTATAGGATTTTTTTTTACAAGATTTTTCTGCTGTTAATAAGAAATATGCAGTTTGCTCAATTCAATTTGCTCTGACTGCAGGAAGGGTGCGCTCTTGCATCACTCTTATGTCCCCGTGCAAAATCAACAGCTTGTCTGCCTCTAGTTTGGAGGTGGTGCTACCTTGATTGAAAAACCTTCCCTGAGGCACAGGGTAGCTTTAGAGGTAATTTAATTTTGTTTCATACGGATGAGACTCAGACACTTTATTTGTAATAAGTAATGGATCACTGACCAAGCTAGTTGTTTTTCTGTCAAAATTTTACCTGGGAAGCCCCACATTTGATTTGCACTGTGCAGCTATACCAATAACAAAATGTTTAATCCTTCCAGATGTTAAATTGTTGTTTCCTTCTTAGGGATCTCTCAGTCCCTTAACTACGCACATCTAGCTCAGGTGCATGAGCTCCTAATTGTTTTAGCATGCAGAAGAGATTTTTTTTATTCCTAAGTGCTCTTGGGAATGGAAGTGGGACACTGGCAGGTTTTCTCTAGCTAGCCTGAAATGGCTGTTCATTTTTTTTTTTGTCTTTTTTTTTTTTCCCTGCACTCTCATCAAGTTTAAGATGTCAGCTGAAAATAGAATATATTCAGCATGGATGTAAAAGACACTCCTGAAAATAGCTTCAGGCATCGCCCAGATTGGGGACTCTTTGGTTTGTGCAAACAGGTACTTGTGTTCAGATAACACAGTCCCTTTGTGTTATCCAGCTTTAGTTTAGTGATCAATTTAACATTAATACTAATTTCTAAAGGTTAGAACTGGTTGAGCCAAATCTTTATTCAGTAACATGATATCAGCAATCACCATGGCAAATGAGTTTGCATGCACTAAAGGTGCTTGAGAAAGAATAAATATGAATAAGACTTCTAACACAAAACAAAAATATGTGCAAGACAGAACTTAATTCAGTTCTTCTGTGCAGTTCAGGCTGTATGCAGGGAGTCTGTGTTACCATCAATTTAAGAGTGAAACTTGTACTTTGAAGGAAGAATTGGAGTTGCAAGTGAAACAAGCCGAATCAGTAGACCTAGCATTTAGATTAGGCTCTTATGTTTAATTAAAGAACTTCTAAATACTACTGTATTTGTTCACAAGGTTATCCTTTCTTGCAGATTAGGATTAGAGTTATTTAAATCGAGTTTTGAGTGTTGGTTTTATGGTTGGGGTTCCCCACCCCAAAAGATTCCTTGCCACTTCTCCCTGGAAGTTACTAGAGATAAAGGTCTATCTGTTTGTCATCTTGTACCTTTTAGTGGGGCATTGTCTCCATTTAGACTAACATTCATTATAAGCATCTAAAACTTTCATTGGCTTGTGTCTATATTAACACTGTAGGAAATGGGGGGTTTTGCAGAGCTTGGCTTTCACTGTCAGAAAGTGACAGAAGTAAGCATTTGGTCTACTATGGCAGAAGGACTTGATCTTTCATGGAGCCTTTTTCTCTCCCAAGCTACTTCATAGGCTGTTTAATAATATAATAAGTAGACCTTCAAAAAAATTTGTGGTTTGTCAGTACTGTGTATCAAGCTTTTTGCATTTTGCTTAACCTTTGTATGCTGAAAGTTTATAAAATATTTTAAATTTCTGGTTTGGTTACTCTATTTCTTACTTTGAATTCAACGTGCATTTTAAAAAAGCTTTCAGCAGTGCAGATGTCTTTTTTTTTTGTCCACATAAGTTACTTCTATATAGTTCTCAGTCAGTACATGCACGCTTCAATTCAGATTAATTTAAAAATCTGGGCCATCTATTCAAAGTATGGCTGGATTCGTAGAGGCCAAGAATAATACCCTCATTAGTTTCTATGTAAACTGTATAATTTCTACATAAGACTGCATAGAGTACACAGATCAGGACTTTTTCACCTTTGAAAAAAGGTAAGTGAAGATGGATTTGACAAAGGTCTAAACTACCAGGCAAGGGACTAGCTGACAGTCGCTTCTGACAGCAGTTGAACATCATCAAAGAAATACATAGGTGGAGGTTGAAAGGGAGCAAAGGGAATGATTTTTGTAACTCCTGGTTTAGCCACAGAATTTCTTCCTGAAAGATTTTGTATGTGAAATCTTGAGTTTGAAGAGAAGTTGGACAAATCCCAAGAAAAGAAACCCATTCAGGGCTATTAAATGTGAGATAACACCTCTGGATGCAACAACTAGAGCTGCAAAGGAGTTGGATTGGAAAAGGAGCTGCGTGGTGCAGATGGAGGCATGATTTTTCATCCCACTTCAGAGACAGGCAGTGGTTTCCAGAATTTTGTCTGGCTTCGAGTTGAGGTAAGCTGTTTCCAGATAACCTGAGAATGGTTTGTGTGGGAAAGGAAAGGCGCAGAAGGGAAAAGTAGTTTCTACAATGAAAAGGATCTGGGAAAAAGCCTAATAAGATTAAATTAAAGAAAATTGCATTGAAAGAGTCTGGTGCCACTGCCTTCTCCAACTGTATAGGAGAGTGCAGAACTGTAAACGGCTTTAGAGCGAGAAAATGAAGAATAAGCTAATTGCACAGAGGTGCTGGAGAGGGAAAGTGGAGGGAGAGATCAGTGGATTTGGTGTCAAGTGAGGAAAAAGTGGTACAACAAAATGAGAGAAAATTGGCAGCTGTTTATGGCGTTAATTTTTTTTTTTTTTTTTTTTTTTTTTTTTTTGTCCATTGTGCCTCTCTTGCCCACCTACAACATAATGCCATGTGGTAATACAGCCTCCAGTTACAGTTGTCTGTTCTGCCATCCACCACTTCCCTGGTTTGTCTCAGCCAGTCACTGAACATTAGTAAGGCTAATGCACTTATATATATGAAAACAAGCTCTCTCTAGTGTGTGGAAGCCTCTTTTGTATGAGTATGTACCTTATCATTTCAATGTTCCACTGATTATTTTAATTGTACCAAATTTCTGTATGTTGTCTATTGGGCTTGCCCTCTGGTTTTGATTATTGTCAGTTCTGGTTGGGTGCAGGCTAGGGCACCCTGAGAGCTGCAGTAAAGTGTGTGGGAATCCCTTGGTCATGTCTTTAAAGAGTGTTTTGGCTTTTTTTATTTTAAAACTAAGTATATCCCCTCTTTCTATGTATTTAATTAATATTACACAGTGTTTACTAGAGGTATGCAGGAATACTCTTAATTCCTGTACTTAACAATGTCTACCACTAAACCACTTTCCTTTCTGGAAATCCAGTGATTTCATATGCAGGGAATTTTTATTCTGTAAGTACTCTGTTTATACATGGACTTTGGAAAGTGAAATCTAGATGACTTATTATTTCATTATAAAAACATTTAGTATGCCCCTGTATAGAAAGAAGAATTAGATCAGGCAGACTATATAATGCATCAGAGTAATTCTTTTCTCCTTAGCTGCAACCCAGTATTTATTTTTTGACAGGATGCTTCCTCTGTTGGTGCATGTCAGAATACCACTGATTTAACTGATTTAGAGCATCTAAGAAAGGGCTCTCAGGAGTTCGAATGTGGTGCAGGATATAATGTTTGTAAAATGTCTTGAGAAGTGTAAAATACTGAAATAATTAATAAGTCCTTATAAAAATCTGGAAGGGTGATAAGATTCAAATGTCAGCATCTTCAGGTGGTTGATAAATGAAGTGTGTGTATAAGCTGAATTCTGCAACTTTCCCTTCTCAAGTAAGCTGCTGTGATTTGGTGTCCTCTACCAAGCTGCTCAAATTCTTGTGGATTAGAGTAAGTCGATCACCTTCCTGATATTCATCCCTTTTGAGCCTGATTGAAGCTGACCAAGTGAATCAAATCTTCTAATAGAAGACATGTAGATGGGACAGCTAGAAAATGGAATTGCATAGGCTTCATTTTCTTAGGAAACCCACCTATAAATATGGTCTTCTAGATCTATTCATTGGTCTTGCGTCCCACTGAACTGCAGTTTGTCTTGTGTGACAGATATCAAGATTTGGAAGCAGAGAACATTTTGATTACATTTGTCTCCTTTGTTGCTGCAAGTACATTCTGTAGAATGTAAATCCTGCTGCTAATTAAGTTGTTCTCTATTTGATACGATACTCTTAAAAAGTATAGCTCACCTCAGGCAGCCTCAGAAAGTAAAATATCCATATGCAGGATTGTAATTTGCCAGGAATAACTACTGTGTATTCATTCAGTCGAAACAATAAAATCTATTTTCATTTTTTAATAAATTCTTTTCAGTTTGCAGAAGTTACTTTTGTTCTCAAAGTATGGAAAACAATTATAATTCTGAAGAAGTCATGTATTGATTATTTGGATTGAGTTGAACAATGCAGAATAAAATTGTTCAACATGATGTCTGTTTACTTCATGCTCCATTTTTTTAACTATAAAGAGGTGAAAAATGATAATGTCTATGCAGAAGCAACATGCTCAAAAAGTGATGGCAAATACAAATCCTACATAATGGGTCTGATTGTATTTTGTATCTGAAGAAAACAAACCATGATAGAAGCAGGTTGTTTTATGAGCAGCAGAACAAATGCATTTCAGTCTGTGCTGGTTGTATTGTTTCTGTCTCCTACCCTCAATCCCAGTGCCTCATGTGTCTCCTGTGATATCTCCCCTGGGCAGAGGCCTGTAACTAACCTGAAGTTGTAGCTCTTCTGCTGACCATGGTCATATGGAGAGCGCACACCCTCTGAGTTAGGACTGCAGTTTGGTGTCAGGACACTCATGTATTTGTGCTCCCCCTTCACCTACCTGCGGATTTTTAGGGAAGCTGTAGAATGTGAGTTCCCCTCAGGGCTTTTGCAGCATTTGCTCTGCAAGGAGCACCTGAGGAATGGGGACAGACTCAGCATAGAGGAGAGAAGGATTCAGGTGGATCTGATGGACTCCCAGGACCCACAAGGGGGTTACCAAAAAGCTGGAACCAAGCTTTCCATGGTGGTGCCTGGTGGGATGACTGGAGCCAACATGTATAAATTGGAACATGAGAGGTTCTGACACAATGTAAGGAGAAACTTTTTAACCATGACAACAGTCAGTGGACCAGGGTGCCCAGAGAGGTCGTGTAGGCTCCTTCGTTAGAAGTTCTCCAGACCAGGTTGGACAAAACCTTAGTGTTTTGCTGATCCTGTGTTGAGCAGAAGACTGTACTGCAGATGACCTTCTAGAGCTGTTCTATGATCCTGTTTTTCTGTACAGTTTGGTTGACTTTGTGAGACAGCTGCATGGAATATACAGGGATTTATTTATTTTTCCCTTAATGAAAAAAAGCTTCATTTTTGTTATGATAAAAATAGGTACAAATTTTGTTTTAATTCGTCACAGCAAGCTGATAATATCTGGGGGGGAAGTCTTTCCTTCACCATGTCCTACACCCTTTTCAGATCAAGGAAAGTGAGGAAAACCTTCCTGTTAAAACAGGACTATGCAGTATGAACTGAAGAGAGCTGTTTATGCTCTGATATTTGTTTCTCTTGCACGGAATTTCAATGGAGATAATCTCTGTTCCCACTTATTTAACAGTTTTAATATTTATTCATATAATTTGTCTTTAGCTTCTTATTCCTACTATTTATAAAATAGCTTTTATTTTAAAGTTTAATCCTCTTAATGTAGTTCCATATCTTAGTAGGAGTATTTACAGTTTTACAGAGCCTTTTTTCTTCTACTGCCACTCCTGCAAGTGTTTTGCAAATCATGAAAGGAAGGAATCAGCTTAGGTAATTAGGAATACCCCCCATATTTCTTGCCAGTTTGCTTCATTTAAATGTAGTAAAAGCCTCGGAAGCTGACTTTGGCTTTCTCTTTGAGATTATCCTTTTTTTTATATGAACCTACTACACCTGTCTTGAGCATTCCAAGGTGTGCTGACTGCTGTATATCCTGTTTGATATCCTGATGTGGTTAATCTGGATGCAAAGCAGTTGATGGGACTTTTTTTAAAACTCAAGTCTGTTTCTGAAGACAGATTGTTACATTTGTGATATGAATGAAATGCTTCTTTTGCACCATTAATCGATGGAATTATTTTCCCTTGAGCCACGATATGAAGTCAAAGGCTTAAACAGACTCACAAAACAACTATCTCTCTACTATTGATAACAACCTTGACTGCAACATTAGATAAGACTGAGAAAAAACCAGGCAGACAAGAAAGATTATTAGTTTGGACACTATGTGGGCATCAAAAGAGTTTCAGAGAAAAAGAGGTGGGGTAGAGAATCAGCCCATCATATTTTCAAGGCTAGACAAAAGGTTTTCTTGTTACAAATGGAAAATTAACGTTTTAATTTTGACTTAAGTGAGAGAATCTGCTGAAAGACCAGCTTTAACTGCTCATAATATATTTAAATAGCCAGAATATTTTGAGAAGGTATTGAATAGTTGAAAAATACACTTTCTGAAAGGAACAGTAATTGAAAACTAGAAGCTAATTAAATATTATCAGTACCATTCAGGATTTGCTTTAAAGACTAATAGGAAAGGAGAGGGGGAAAAGACTATTGTAATTATTTCAAGTAATATCAGCAAGGAGGTTTTATTTTTCTTTTTCCCAATTAGCCTGTTAGTTTTTAGTTTACTCTGTGTGATAAATTTTTACTATTCATACTTTTACCCTAGAATTTAAAGCATAGTAGACATGTATTTTCTCTGCAAGGGCATAGTTTTCACTAATCTCAGAAAGAGGCAGCATATGTGACAGCAACCTGATGACACAGGTCGCTTCTGGAGCAACTACTGGGCTGGAGCAACTACTCCAGGAACCTCAGGGAACTCTGCTCAGATGCAACTCCACAGGAGGCTGCCACTCTCCTGGTCTGGAGCTGCAGGGAGTGCCTGGTGCTGCTCGTTAAGGCTGGGGCAGAGGGAGATGGTGTCCATACCTACAGGAGATGTCATCAGTTTAAGGAGCTGCAGGAGGATGGTGGCACATAGCACATCAGTAGGGATGTGAAGATGAAAAACAGATTGGCTGGATCCAGGCAGGACCCAGTCACTGCAGAAACAAGAGCCTGGACTCTTGGCTGCACACAGGAACAGCAAGACCCCATGATCATCAGGGTAGCAAATGGAGGCTTCCATGACTGTGAAGGCTGCAGGCCTGTGAATTCAGGCAGCAGGAGGGCAATTCCTTCTCCAGCTACAGATCTGCACCTACAGAAAAGGTTCAGTGTCCTGGTAGCAGGCTAGGGGCTGGACATCAGGTATGAGAACTGGCCAAATCTGATCCATGTGACAGCATCAAGGGGAAGCAATCCATGGTGATAGTAGGAGACTACCTCCTGCAGGAAGCAGAAGACCTGCATTTGCGACCTGAATCACTGTCTAGGGAGGTTTGTTGCTTACTGTGGGCTTGGATTCAGGATGTTGCAGAATGACCCAAGCTAGTTCCCCTGCTACTTTTGCCTGTGGGCATCAATAGCACTGCTGGAGAGACCTTGAGTGTACCAAGAGTGACTACACATCTCTGGTGTTCAGCATCAGCTCTGTGGAAACCCAGGTAGTTTTCTATTCAGCTGTAGTGACCTAGAGACAGAGAAGGGCTTGAGTTAGGTTTGAATGTGTCCTACATCTCTTCTTCTTGTACTTCATGAGAGGTTCCTGTCAGCCTGTTTTTTCCAACCTGTCAATGTCCCTTTGGATGACATCATGACCCTCTGGCGTATCAGCCACTTCTCCCAGCTTTGGGTCGTCTGCAAATTTGCTAAAGGAGCACTCCACTCCTTCATCCGTATCACTAATTACTCTGTTTCCTGACATGCTCACACATTCCCTGCTCCTGTGGATCCTACTGTTTGTGGTTTCATCCTGGGGATGGTGCTGGATGCTGATTTGTCAGGACCTGGTGTCCTTTGCCAGGAGGAATATGATGTTCGTGTTGATAATTTTGTCTTCTTCCTTCTATGATTTATTTGGGGTAATTTCTGTATGTTTTCTAATACACTTTTACACCTTTGCTCTTTCTTCATCTACAGTTCAGTGTTACATAAACATTTACTACATCTTGTGTCTCTTACGTATAATTGTTAATAAATGTATTATTGTTCTACTATCTTACCAGGCCTATATTTCTCTATACGTTATCATTATGTTAGAGGCAGAATTACCTCATTCTACATAGAATAACTTACTACTACTGCTAGCTATATAAAGCTATGGTTGTACAATACAAAGAAAAATGCAAGTAAAACAAATTAACCATGGACACGTGGTAACCAAGTAAACTAATTTAGAACAACCAAGTAAAGCAAACTTACAGGTAAGTCAGGAAAAGCTGAGACAGGTCTGAGATGCTTCAGGTCTGGTACCTTTTAAACTCATTGCAAAGCTTATAGTTAGCTACTAGCTGTGGCAAAACTATATTACAGTGTTACACAGTCAAACTATTAATAATTTGATTCCAGATTTTCTGGCTTTGTATCAGTTAATAAGTTGTGATTTCAGATTTCAGTGTTTTCAGTTCTGTTGTTCCTCTCATGTGAATTATGCATAAGAAATGAGTTCCTAAGTATCGTAACTTGGCTTCTAACGTCATCAGATTTTGGATGCTGCACTATTTCTATCAAAATGAACTAGCCTGTGTGGTTTAATGGCCATGACATCAGGCTCCAGGAAATGCCTAATATATACCATGAGCTTTTTAAGATGCAAATTATATAGTTTTTGAGTTATAGCAGTACTTTCTGTACTTGGACTGTATAAACACCCTGAAGTGATTTTCATTCAGCCTATTCTTCACTATGGGCTGAAGAACATTTCATTTCTATATATCAAGAGAAGCTTCTTGCATTGCTACTTTTGAGGTCAAGGTCTCATAGTGCTCTTACTGTCAATGTTCAAATTGCCTGTGTTATCTCTCTTGTGTCTTTTTGCCCTTGTTATACACCAGGTTAAGATGAATGCAGATGAACTATCTAGTGTTTGCATTTACAGATTATCTGTACTTTTTAACCACTGTATATTTACTCTTCATTTTGTATAGGGAAGAACTATTCCCACGTGTATTCTTCAATAGGCTTTGAGTGTTTCAATATCTTGTCAGTCAATTAATTTTTATTAAAGACATAGCCTTCAGGAGACTCTGCTGGGAAGGTCTGATACTGCCTGCTGTGGACCTGAATAGAAATCTGTCACTTAAGAGCAAGGATGAGGCTGGGTAGGAATAGAAAATTATCACTGGCAGTTGTTTAAGATGCAGTTTTGATATGAATTTAGATGCAGATGCCTATAAATAGAATAAAACTTTAAATATAAAGGTAGTTAAATAGGTTTTAAAATGCAAATGGAAGACTCAATTTTCTGAGAGTTTTCTTTAGCATGGCTCTTTCATTTCCCGCATCACCAGGTCCATTCTCATGGGTTTAAATTATTTCGTTTTCAACTTCACAGTTATTTACAGATAGGGAAACAGCCATGCAATATGCTCATAATCCTACCCAAACTGTGATTGACCCTGTTCAATGGAACTTGTGAGCAGCCCGTGGGTGACCAAATCAGTCCAGATGTATTACAAGCATGAACTTAATAAGACTCATTTTTAAACTGTTTGAGGCTTCTGATCCTGCTCTTCTCAGAATCCCTTTTCAGAACATGATTGCATCAATAGGCTAGATATCTTCCTCTCATTTCAAATGGGTGTTTATTCATGGCTCATTAAGAGTCATTTTTTTCTCATGCATAATAGTTCATTTTCTTCCCTGATGGTAACTCAAATATCTGCTATAATGTGGACAGGTATACATGCTAGAATAGTTTTTGCATGTTAGAGGAGGATTGCTTGGTACCAAACAGCAAATACTTTTCCAGTTTCTCTTAAAACAGGCCCCTCTGTCAGGCAGGACTTCTCCACATGCCTTTTAAGAATTGTCTTCGTTGAATATAGGTCACCAATCCTGGATCCATTATTAAGAGCATTTTCCCATCTATTGGGAATATCTCTGCTGACAGATTTTATAATTTTATTCTTGGTTGTTTTGAGTTTTTTTCAGTACTGTATTACACCAGCAATAATGCAGAAAGAATCGTGTCTTGCAGAATATTCCACCTAAGAAGTCCTTCTGCTGTGCCTTTTGCAACCGGACTTGTCTATCTCGTATCAGCCCTTTTAGCCACCAGAGTGCCTGTAACAAATGTGAGTAGAGCCCTCCCCAAATCTTTGTTCACGAAGCCTAGCCATGATGACACCAGCAATTTATGTAGACATACTTAGGTAAAGTGCCTCAGCACTGTTTATGGAAAGAAAAGCTAACATGACACTACTGTTTCTTCATAGTGTTGGTACTGACAACAAAGTTCTTCCAAAATCATCCTCTATCTTTCATGAAAGAGAAATGAAAAGTCTTACATGAAACCTTTTGTTAGCAAAAGATATCTCTTGCCATAATATGTTGCAATAGAGGAGATTCTGCATCTGAGGAGATTCTTTATAACTATGATATTTCCCTCTTCACATAGTCTGAGTTCTATTTTAAATCTTACTTGAAAAGTTTCTGTGCAGTGTTTGTCAATCTTATGCAATTACTTATGCCATTATGTATTGTTATACTGTAGGATAGCAGATCTGAAACATAGTTTGCAAAATGCTAATTAGAGGAAAATTTGCCTCAGTTCTCAGGTAGGGAAAAACCATGTGACTTGAACTGCACTGTTAAATCAGTTTCTTTCAAGTCATAGGGTTTTTTTCAACAAATTTGATTTTATTATAAAATATGTGAGGATCTGGGTAACCTCCCCCCCGATTTCTCTTTTCTGACTCAGTAATACCCTGAATTCCAAAATCCATGACCTTCAAAGCACAGGGATTTTGAAGAGAAGGAACAGAAATTAACCTCTAGGGTCATATCTGAAAAGCAGCTGTCTGGTTGTAGATTTCCCTTCTGCATTGCCACCTGTAAAATTCATATGATACTTGAATTCTTGACAGTGCATGTAAGGAGTGAAAGTTAGATATGAAAGGGTATGGAAGTTCCTGACAAAGAATAAAAAAAAATTAATTAAAAATTAATAATTTAAAAGAAATATGTAAATATTTAATAACATAATAGTCATTACTTATTAATCAGTAAGTGCTGATTCAATTAATAAGTAACAATTTAATATTATTCAATACTAGAATATTAAAAGAAATTCTTAAAATGCATATGAGGTTTATCTATATACTATTATAATTTTATATACTGTATGCATACATACAGACTTATAAACATAGTTATAGTCATATCACATTGCAGTGACCCTTTGTCAGAGGCAGGCTTGTGTCAAAATTATTTGGATCTATCCCCAGTGCTCCCCCTGTGAATGACTGGCCTTGTTCATATAAGTGAGGCACTGAGAGACCCATGCCTCTGTGTGTGCGCTACAGATTTTGCACACTATTTTTACACTGGTCTGCAATAGTTGTTGTGCTCAACATTTCTTTGCCTCACTTTGCAACAGCTGGCACTTCATTGCTGTGTTTGTTGCATCAGCTGTTGCTGCTTTTGGTTTTTCTTAAATGCTTTGTCTGTTGCTTGTGTTCAAATAGTCTTTTCGCTACATGAGGGTAGCCTCGTCAGCAGCCTGACTCATGTCCTGGGGCATCTGGTCCATCAGAGCTTCCAGTGTACAGACAAACAGGTAGAGAACAGATCAGTATCTTTGGACAAAGTCCCTTGTCAAACCTTTTGAGGAAACTAAGTAGCTATGGCATAGGACAGAAGATCCATTCATCAGGGCATAACTGGTTAGAAAGGTAAGTAATATAGAGTGAATGGTTAGTTCTGGCTAAAGAGAGATCACCAATGTACCTACGAGCACTTGTGCTGCTCACCAGGAAAGGAGATGTACAATGGGATAAGAAAATTGCAGATAATGTGAAGTTATTAATGGCAGTAAGGTTTGGAGCAGGCTATGAAGAGTCGAAGGACATTTCCAAATCACTCAGTATTGTAATACACCTACCCAGATGAAATTAGACAGATGTAAGTGGTAAAGCAGTGGACTTTGGGGGAAGATATATACACAGCTTCAATTGTAAACTGACAGGTTCAGAGCTGATCTATATAACTCAGGGGCAAGATGGTGGAGTTATGCTAAATGACTACATGAAGACATTGGCTCAGCACCCAGTAATGGCCTAAATAACTGATCAAATGGGAATTTTTAGGAAAAAAATTATGCCACTGTTCCATTGTATAATTCTATTTGTCTAACATGAAATTATATATCTACATATCTACATATCTACATATCTACATATCTACATATCTACATATCTACATATCTACATATCTACATATCTACATATCTACATATCTACATATCTACATATCTACATATCTACATATCTACATATCTACATATCTACATATCTACATATCTACATATCTACATATCTACATATCTACATATCTACATATCTACATATCTACATATCTACATATCTACATATCTACATATCTACATATCTACATATCTACATATCTACATATCTACATATCTACATATCTACATATCTACAATGTAGTGGGGATATAATAGTGTCTACAAATCTGTTCAGTGCTCTACAATACAAAACCAAGAGGCCTAAACTGCTAAATCTAGCAGGAAACCAGTTCAAAAGCAACAAAAGGAAGGTTGGGGTTTTTTGCAATGAATATATTTAGAGATTTATGTGCAAGTCTTGTTGATCCTCTGCTTGCTGTCTCTGATAGCAGACTCCTCTGCAATGCTCAGAGTGTGACTTCTTTATAGTTGACAGGAGATTCCTAAGCCAATCTGCTGCCTTTTGTCAGACTGTGACTTCTCTTTTCTTGCACTGGAAGACATTGCCCCAGGATGACCTCTCTCCTGGCGCACTTAGGCAAAACTATTTATTTCCAAATTTGTTTTGCTCTTTTACAGGCCATGTCAGAAGAGGACTACTTGGAGGAGAACTCCAGGCAGGATGGCTTACAAAAAGCTTGTGCAAGAGGTCTCTGACTGGGGGAGAGGAGCCGTGCCCCAGTGATCACCTGCAGCAAGTGGATGGCAGGAGAGAATGGGTGGTGTGGCAGTTCTCTGCTGTGTTTTCACAGCCTGTTTCTATATGTATGTGAGGAAGTGAGCAGTGTTCATCTCATGCCAAGGTAAGTTCATCACCTTCCTCGGTCCCCTGCTTGATGTTACTGTTGACCCCACAGTGACCCACTCACAGACTGGGTGATTACTGGAGAGCAACTGGGAATTTTCTAGAGTTGTGTGGGGAGTGGGGAGCAGAAGGGGTAAGGTAAACAGCACCAGATTTCTGGTTTACCTCTGCCACCTCCATATGTGCATATGTCTATCTGAAATAGTGCTGTACATTTGGTCAATTTTGTGCATACGGCCAGCACCTCGTGCAAAGCTGATGGTGATTCAACATCACCAATCTACCTCCTTCCTCTATTTCCTCTGAGCCTTGGGAGAGCTTCATACAAACAGCTACAGGGACCCTTATTTACTTCCTTTGGGTAGCAATCCTGCTATCTTCAAGTTTGCTTCCACAGCATGATGCCAAGGGTACATGCTGCATATACCAGGGAGAGAGGAGGTATGGGTGGAGACAAGCCTGCTGAAAGAGTGTTGGAAAGGACCATTCCTACCATTCTCTGCCCTGCCTGGGCAGAGCAGACCATGGGGTGGACTTTTTCTTTGCTGAAAGGGTGCTCATGCACTGGAACAGGATGCCCAGGGAAATGGTGGAATCACTATCCCTGGAGGTATTTGAAAGATATGTAGATGTGGGACGTGGGGATATGGTTTAGTGGTAAACTTGGCAATGCAGTTTTAATGGCTGGATGTTAGAGATCTTTTCCAACCTAAACAATTCTGTTTGAAGCAGAATCATTTTCTTCCCATGTGTTTGCAGTGTCCTGCATAACCAACTGCTGGTACCAAACAGAACCTCTCGGTGACAGTTTGTCTGTGAGTAACAACCAGCAGAATGCAAAAAGGCAAAGAGGGTCCCAGAGATGGACAAAAACAGCAGAGAGGTTTCAGCAGTTGTTTGTGCATGCATCAGTGGTTTTGGCAATCTGTTTCTAGGATAAGCTATTCCTGACTGTTTGTCTCTTTAGAAATTACCAGTTTGACAAATGATGGTTCTAAAATGAAGACTCCTAAATTGCTGACCTTAGGAAGCACAAGGAAGGGGTAGCTTTAGTAACTAAAGACATCTAAAAATAGAGACAAATCATATTTGCCATCATGGAGGCTATCCATCGAGAAGCAAAATAGAAATAACTTTCTTTTCCCCTCCTAAAATTCAATATATATATAAAATTTGCAGTTATATTTAGGAAAATAAGAAAGAAAATTATGACATCATTAATATTTCTCTATGTATTGTCTGTCAAATGACTAAAAAGCTGGTAAAAATATCTCTACTGAATTGGAACAGGATCCCAGACTAAGCTTGAAGTTTCATATGAGTGTAAAACAAATATAAACTTGTTGTACCTACCTCACAGTTCAGGAGAAATCACAACTGAGGAGTTTGAATTTAGAGTATGTTTCCATTTACCATTCAATTTGCTGTTTTGTGTTTCTCTCAAATAATTTGCTACAGCTGGTATGATTTTATTAAATCATGATTTTGTCAAGCTGGTGTGGTCCAACTGCTCAGGTCACAAACAGAAAATGCTCAGAGGATGACTTTGCCAATCTTTCTTTATTATTTATCCACAAGAGGCAAATTATTCCTTAGGTCTGATGAAAAAGCTCCGATTCATTTTGGGGACAATGTTTTACGGTGTCTACTCTTACACTCTCCCTAAATTTCCTGAGGGAATCCAAATGTATGCTATTAGTTATGAAGGTGACATAAATGGAAGAAATTATCTATAATAAACTGGCAGCAAAGTAAGATTTTAATGGACAACTGAGAGATTGTACTTTTAAATTCAGATGGAGACAAAAAAACTGTGTAGTAATAAACATTTAAAATAGTGGGGATATGAGAAATTGTGCCATTCAATTTTAAAACAAAATGTTCCACTTCCTATTAAGGACCACAATAAGCTTTTGGCTTTGCTCTTCAGTGAGGAAAAATGACTGGGAGCAACATAAAAAAGAACTACCCACTTACTTCAGTCACTCTTCAGTGTACATGCCAGGCACACTGCCCACTTCCATGACTGTAGGTGTCTCTTGTCATGACATGGACAGGGATTTACTAATTATACACCCTGAAAGATATCTTTTCCAACAGACAAAACTCAGTAATGAGTCATTTTAGTGTGTTTAAGTGTCCTATTACTGAAATACAGATTTCTTGCACGCAAAAAAAGTCATGTTGCCAGAATAAAATGTGATAAATTTTTAACATTGCAGTCATTTCCTGTGAAAGACTTCACCCTCAAGAAACAACTACAATGATCATATCCTTCTTCTTAGCAGGGAAAAAAAAAAAAAAGAAAAAAAGCTGCAAAGGACCTCTAATGAACTAACAAGTGGTAAAATTCTACTGGTCCTTCCAGTTGGTACAAGTAGCAAGAAAAACTGAGTTCAATTATTGAGGAAGTGGTCTCCCTAAAAATAAATAGTGAGAAAAACTGCAAACCAGGGCAATGAATTCCATCATCTACATTCCCATCATGACTAACACCCCTGGCAAAACCAAAGGAACTTCAACAAGAGGGCAATGCATCTTCACAAAGAGAGGATAATGCATCTGGGGAATCCGTCAGTGAGTGAATGGAGAATACCTAGGCAATCATTGTGGTATTTGTGCCTTGCTTCATGCACACTCAGGACCTCCTCTCTGCTTGCTGTGGATCCAGAATACAGTGCCTGTCTCCATTGGCCACTTAACATTGAATGAAGTAGCCCTGACAAGTCCCTCAGCTAGTCCAGAGGGCTGTGCAACAGCACTCTGAATAGACCATTAGGCAACTCTGAATTTGTCTCTGACCATGTCTGCCTTGATCACCTACCATAGCAGGGCTGCTAAGCCACATTGACTTTCTACACTCTAGCTGCATCTGCTGTTTTTTACCTCCAGAGGGTTATCTAAGATATATGGGATCCACTAGATAAACTCCTGTCCCAGAACAGAAAACCTTGAGTAACTTTTTCAAGGTCCAGTGGACCTAGATAAGTCCCTTTGCTCTACGTAGCTCTCTTAACTGTTTGCTCCCCTAAAAGTTTAGCAGCACATTTTGCACTTAAAGTCAAAACTCATATTTCAACAAATAAAAGTCTTGAACTTTGGTTTAGCTTAAATTTAAGTAAGGTTTGACCCACTCAGTCTACTTGCTGACTAGAAACCCTCTCTCACTCATCAGGAGCCTTCAGGAAGCCCTGAGCTGTTCCCCAGCCTCACTAATAACAGTGTCTGTGGTGAGTTCCTTGCTGTTTGGGACTCCAGTTACAGCCAGATGTTAGTGGAGATAATGTTCTACAAGCAGGAAGTAATGAGGGAACAGGATATTTTGTTCTAGTAAATCCCCAACCAGCACAGTGGGGATTTACATTGTTTGCTGTAGTGTGCTGTGCCGATAGTCACCCAGTCCACTCTGCTGAGGGTGGGTCACAGTCATCGACTTGATTTTCTAGGCTGGAAATGGAGCCGTGCTGTTTGTAAGAAGGCAATGTTGTTCTGTTAGAGCAGACTGGACACCTTTTTTCTTTTCCTAATTTGAGCGTAACTAGTCTAAAAGCCTGGAATATCTCTCTGACAGATACACCTACAAGCAGTAGTTTGAGTGGATACTTGTCACCACTGTATAGCTGGTACCCCTTTTTGAACATTTCATTACAATACAAGGAGTTTAAAGTGACAGCAGTTGCACACTGGTGCAACTAAAATGCTCTGTGATGCAAAGACTGATAATTTATAACAACACAAAGATTCAATTATTTGAGTACAAGGTGCACACAAATGCACGTATGCTCTCATTGCCCCCACCTTCAACATAAAAAGAATCGTGACATTGTCTTGAGCCCTGCTCCTGTCTTGATGAACACAGGATATAGGTCGAGCCCCTCTTGTGATAGGTCTTAACCCTTGCTAGAATTTGTATGGTGCAGGCTTCCATGTTACATGGTGCAGTTTCACACATGCTGTGCAGCTCTAGTGCTTGGATCAGGATTTTGTCTGCCCTGGGTTACAATGGGTAGTTATTAAAAGTGGATTCACTAGTATGGTAAACAGTGACTGGGGAGGAGGCCAGGGAGACTGATAATTGCCCCACCCAAAAAGGAGAGAGAACTCTCTTCTCCTTTAACTGGGGGAAATAAAGGAGCTGTTATGTTCCTCAAAATCCAGCCAAACAGTAGTGAATTCGGAGATCTAGGATTTTGAATCTAAAGTCTCTGGTCTCCTTAATAGAATTCAGAGCTTCATATGGAAAAAAAAATCATCATCGGGTACTGAAAAGCTTAAAAGAGACGAAAAATTTATTACGTGTTTTGTAATTAGGTGCCTGGATTCTGCATGAATGTCTAGGTTTTCAAACTTTACCCTGCAGTTACTCATTCTTAGTCTGGATGTCTGAGTGATACTACCTGGAAATCTTCTCTCATCATGCGTAAAAAGAGTGCAGCAGGTCTAAGACTTAAGCATCACAGATGGGAGAATTTGGGATGGTGAAGTCTAATATTAGAGGGCAGAGGTAATATAAGTGGAAGAAGAAGTAAAAGGGATCAAACCCAACATATCAGTGACATGTCCAAGCCCAGGAGGCTCCTTGCACCAGCATGGCAAAACATATCCAGTTTCTGTAGTGAAAGTTTACATAGCATTACATATAACCTTGCCACTTATGGCCTCTGATACAATCTAAAGGATCTGTGCGTAGCTGGCTTGACTTCAGCCTTTGGGGCAAGAATTAACTTCATAGCTCCAGATTCCCATGTGCCTTTGCTGCTGTCACCACTTTTATTTGATCAACATGTCAGCTATAGTGTGCTGGAAAAGGAAAAAGAGATGTTTAAAAGGATAAAAATCACCAGATTTACTGGGCAAATAGTTGAAGTTCATTTCAAAGTATATTTCATCACATGTTGTGATGATTTTTGGATATAGGCAGGCAGGAAAGATGAGCTATAAAAATATTTTTTGCAAGCATCATCCAGGGCTTGTGACTTTTTCAAGGCATATATCTATAGAGGAAAGAAATGAGGATAATAGAGATGAAAAATGTAAACAGACATGAAATACTTGAAGGAAGTATTCACAGTATATTAGCAGTGATGAACTAGGACAGAAATCATTCAATGCAGTTCAACATTACTGTTTCAAAAAAATAATTTTCTTTTTTTTGGCTAAGATTGCAATTTGACTAAGATTGTTAACTCAACAGAACAGAATCCAATAAAAATGTAAATTATAATAATTAGGACAAAGACTAATTTCTTTGATGATTTTTGTATACGTTACTCTGCTAAGTATCTGTGAAAAAAAAAGGAAAGAAAATATTTGAATTTTTCAAACTCTACTGAATAACAAATTGCCTTTATATCATGCAGTCTATCTTGATAGACCATTTTTATTACTCTCACATTGGTGTATTGCTCCTGCACTTGTTAGTACCTCTTGAATGGATATTCCCTATCTATTCCATTTAATTTGTCAGTAGTAATAAATCACAGTGGGTTTGTTTGTATGTCCCTGAAGTAAAACAAATAACTTAGCCTTACTGCACTTAGCCCCAAGCTTCCTTGTGGGTGATATGTGTGCCTGGAAATTTAAGTCAGAAGCAATACTTGTTTTTTCCATGATCCAGTTGCTGTCTGTACAGTTCTAGAGAATGGAAAATTAATACTTCATTTTTCAATTATTTGGGACTGAGTTCCAAAAAATCACCTCCAACTTCCTATCTGGATCCTCACTGAAAAGATTCCACAAACAAGTACATAAAATCTCTTCTAAAAAGAAACAAGCTTGAAGTATGAGGGAAGGAGAGTCACTCACTGACAGCTCTCAGCTTTTGAAGAGCTGTGGTCAAAATTCATTGAATTTAAACAGGCTAATTTTGTGGTACCTCTAGCATCATCAAAAGCTTCTGTCTGTATTTAGGGCAGAACTGAGTAGTTTTGAAGATGATTTTAAATAGCTCACTTGCTAAAATATGCATGTTTAAGAGACCTAAACATAGCCAAAATGTGTCTAGGATAGTTTTGCCTGAAAATGTTACCTAAACCTGAAGAGGAAATGGTGCTTTCCTTACTACAGGAAGATCTGATATCTTGGATATTCAAGACCTGAGAGCATCAGTTAAGTTTTAATGCCCCTCACCAGCCTCACCTGGGGACTCCACTCACCCCTTTGACCAGGGCACCCAGGCCCTCATTTAAGCTTACACTTGGATCCTCAGTCCTTGCCTGAACTATGTCATGGGCATAATGGTCTCCAGCTCCTCCTTTGGACAGGCCACATTGGGCATACAAGCAGGTAATATTATTTCTGCTCCTGTCTCTGGCCCTGTCTCCTGCCAGTCCTAAGTGGACCCTCAAACCTGGCTTTGCTTTGCCTGAGGCTGGTAGTAAAGCCCATCACCAACACACTGCCCTGTACGCTGTGTGCAGGTCCTGTGAGACTGTGCTCTAGCCCCGTGGGACTGTGACCCATTGGTGAGGACACTGCCTTGGCTATGGTTGCCCACAGCTTGTTCCCTCTCTCTGAGCAGCCCCACTCATGCTGCTCCCTGGCACTACTTTGGGCTAACCAAAGTACGAATCATTTTTTTCCTGTTTTGGAGATGGACTTTCATAGAGCCCTCTTGTTTTCCAGGATGAGCTCCTGCATCACAGACTCATGGTGTGATGTCAAGAGGAGGATGGTACGTGATGCTCTGGTATGCAGTGTTTTGGGCATTTTCTCTAAAAGATGTTCCTCTGTGCCAACTCGAATGTGGTTACACATGAAAAGAGTAGTCATATGGCAGTTCATATGTATCTTGGAACTATGTCCTCTGGTCCTCAGTGGAGGCAACCAACTACATTTAATTGTACCTTGGAATGGAACTGGGCACTGCTCCTTACACATACTGCATCAATGAGATCCCAGAGACCTTCTAACTCCCCTCTTGACAGAGGCAGAGCAGTGCTGCACTGGCCACCACAGGATATTCTGTTACATGCCACCTTAGTTGGCCTTTTGGCAAAGCGAACACTTAGAGCAGGGTTCTCTGTCATTAATAACGACTGCTCTGGCTCTGGTGGATAAAGAAGGGATACAAAACTCCATCCTTAATGTCTCTGTGAATCTAACCTAAAATCCAATACTGGTGAATCTCACCCAAAACTCCTAGTTTGCTTTCAAGATTGTCTCTTTATGTCTTTGTAGGGGATGAATGGAGTACGAGATACTCCTACTGACAGAGTTGAAGTTGCTACAAGTTTGACGAAAAGGTCCTCTTATGGTTTGAAACCTCCTTTAAAGATTAAGAAAGATGAAAGTAGGGTTGGTGGTCATTTTCCAGGATCAGCAGCAACATCCCAGGTGTTGTTACTAGACCGAGATCCAAGATTTACCCATCATCTTCATTACTGACTTGGAAATGGTAGTGCACAGTGTAATTTCCAAGTTTGAAAGTGATACATTTTGGTATTCAAAGGCTCTTTAAATTGCAAAGAACTCCAAAGCTACTTCATAAAACAGAATAAGTGAATATCCATGCCATTTTGACCAGGAAATGGGGAAAGGAAAGGGGCTCATGGACAATTCCATGCCTCTCTAGGAGATGTGGAGTTCCATGAACAGCATCAGTCTGTGGTTGCCCCTGTTGACATGGACTCCATCTCGGTGCCAGTGGGCCAGCCCCTACAGTGGCACAAGACAGGACTGTGAGCTTGGGATGAACAGCAGTGAGTGCAGGGCTTTTGGATGTAAAGTTCCCCCTTTGAGATATGACTGCTGATCATGTAGCCATATTGGGACAATCACAAGCAACTTAGATCAGTTTCTGGCTTCTGAAGAGTTTAGTGTTATTCAAAGACTCAGAAATTTCAATGTGCATTTCCTTCTCTAAATTGTCAATAAACCAATAGAATAAGTCCTTCTACTGATTCCTGCTGGAAATTTAAATACAATTTTGGGAGGATATACACTTAGCCTATGACTATACTAGTAAATTAAACTGTAGCTAAAAATGTACCCAGACATGGTTTGTACCAGGAATGTGTCTAATTCTCAAGATTAATGACATGCCATCTTGGCAAAAATTTCTCAGGTTCAGTCATCCATCTCTTTCTCATTAGATCTTGTGCTCCAACATAGATCAGCATGTCATGAAAAAAAATACCCTTTGTGTCATGTTGTGAAAACTCTTCTTAGGGGCTGTTGGTTTTTAAAGCCTTTGACAAGAGAAAGAACATAGAGCTATGTGGGATCCTGAAGAAGACCCCTATTTTGGGGACCCTGTGTGGGAAGAGTGTGTATGTGGGGGAGTGAAGGTGTGTGTAGCATCAGGTGCATCTTCCCAAGTATGTGTGAAGGGGAGGTATGAAGTCTGAGATAGAGTTTATCAGTGATTTGCCCCCTGTCCCTTTGGCAAACTGAACATCTAGCACATTATTGGGCCTGGGACCACACCTGCTGCCCTGGAATGGCATGACAGGGAGCTGAAGATGTTTGGATTGCGTAATGAGGTGTATCTACCTTTAGTGTATGTCTCTTAGGTATCCCAGGTCTGCATTTTAAGCACTTCCCCTCATTAGAAACATCTTTCAGATGCAGTATCCCAGATGATTAAAGTCTTAAGGAAGAGGAGCTGGAGAGATCCACTGCTGTTGTATACTCAACCATCATTGGGCTACAGGGCAGAAGAGAGCTCCAGTGAGTGTTAATGGCTTTCCTACACTTGCTTTTGGGGTGGAACATGAAGCCTTTCTAACATCAGATGCTTGGTCACATTGGACAACCTATGCAGAAACTTGGCACATGCTTTTGGAGGTGGTGGAGACCTACCATCTAGTCAAATGACAGTCTCTCATGGCAACCACAGCAGTCATAGCAAGAGCTGCTGGAGATTATGGATGAGCAGGAGCCAGCTACTTCACAGACTGGAGCACTGCCTCCTGAGAGATGATAATGCAGCATCCGTAAAGATGCTGAGATACTTTTCTTCCTAATCAGACTGACATGGCTGCCCATGCCCAGGAACTTCAGCCAACTCCGTCCCTGCTAGAGCATATAGGATACTGCTAAAACCCCAAAACTGGTGTATTGTATCTTGGCCATACAACAAATGTTCACCTCTGCACTCCTGGAAGCAACCTTTGTAACTGATCTATAGATGTACTTCCATCCAGTGGAGGAACTACCATGGCAAGTACCCTCCCTCTCTCACTTCTCTCACCCAGAGGGGAGCTAGCTTGAAATTTTGGTGCAGTCCCAAGGCAGCCTTGGGAAACATCCTCAACTGCTTTTGCCTGCTCTTTCCTCATGTCTGTCCTTCAAATCCTTGCTGCCCTCCAGCACCCTTGCTCTACTTTTCAGCCAGCTCTCTCTGGACTCCAAGGTGTCTGTGTATGACCATCGCATGCTGTGTGAGGTTTGCATCAGAAGTGTAAGATGGACACTTCTCAGTTCCTCATGCAGAGTAGAGCAAAATAGGGAGGTTCAACACCCTTATCAGATCTGACTCACTCCTCTTAGATGAAGCAGGGAAGTATCCTTTTCATGGTGACCCCCTCTCAGCACACGTTGCTTGGCTCCTTCCCAGCTGTTTTTCCATTCAGGATATTGTTGGAGGCAAAACTGAGCTCACCTTGATCTGTTACTCTAATTAAAAATCTAATAAAAATATCACATACTGGTTCTTATTAGTTCAGTTATAATATTGTTTCAATCACAATAACGCTTACACTTGAACTGAATACAGGAAAGCTTCATTAAAAACAATACCCCCTAAGGGGATAGGACTGGATAGAAGGAAAATTTTTTTCACCATGAGGACATAAATTCAGTGGAACAGGTAGCCCAGAAAGGCTCTGCTGCTTCCATCCTTGGAGGTTTGTGTGATCATGTTGGAGATCAGACTAAACCCCCAGCACTGCAGCCTGATCTTATAGTTGTCCCACTCTGAGCAGGAGGTTCAACTTCATGAACCTTCGTCTTCTCTTCTGACCTGGGTTATCCTGTGGTGAGGAGACAGGTGGAACTCACAGGAAGCTACTGGGTGGAACCAGGTGCTATGCTGCAGAGAGGGCTGCCCTGATGCTGAGGGAATGGGTCAACAGGACCCTCATCAACTGCACAGGCCAGTCCATGCCACAGGGACTACATCACCCCATGCAGCAAGGGAGTCTGGGGCTCTGCAGGCTGGGCAGCAACTTTGAAAAATGATGACCTCAGTCCAACATTGATCAGTGGTGCGCTGTCATGGTAAAGACCATCAGGCTGTGATCTCTTTGCTGGAGAGGGGTTGGTAGCCTGAAGAAAGTCATTCTTCCTCTCTATTTGACAACCATTAGAAGAAGCATCTACAGTGTACAAAGGACGGTTTTCGAAATATTGCCCAGGAATGCAGGGATGGTTTAGAAAAGTCAAAGCTCTGCTGCAGTTGAAACTGGTGAGGGACATCAAGGGCACCAAGGACTTCTACTCCTACTTTATTAATAAAACATGGTCCAATTGCTTAGATCATCAGTGGTTTTAATGAAGTAGACATAGGCTGAGGTACTCAAAGCCTCAGTCTTCACCATCAATGTCTGTCAGGCCCTTGTACTTAGTGAAAGAGTTCAAGGAGGAGAGGAACTATGAGTAGTAGGTGAGGATTGAATCAGGGATTACATGTGAGAAGTCAACTGCCATTAGTCCAAGGGACCCTATGGGCTCTGTCTGAGAATACCAAGACAGTTGGTCAATGTCTTTGCACAAACATGTTCCATAGATTGAAGGCTCAGGGAGATCAGGAAAGATTCCTGATATAACTGAAGAAAGTTGCACTCAGCTTCAAAAAGAACCCAAAAAGCCAACTCAGAGAAAAAGAACCTCACTTGGGTTCCTATAAAAGTCATGGAGTGACTCACCTTAGAACGCACTTCCCCAAGCATGCAGAAGAAAGTCACTGGGAAGAGTGAGTATGGAATTAGTTACCAAGGGTAAGTTATAATAGACCCACCTGCTTGCTTGCCATGATTGAATGACTGCATGGGTGGAGTTGTGGGGGAGAACAACCAATGTCATTTGTCATGACTAGGAAATCTCAACACTCTCTCCCACAGTCTTGAGAGGTAAAGAACAGGTTGGAAGTTTGGGACCAGAGGGTAGTGGTTAATGGATCCCCTCATCCCACCATATTTTTCTTTTTAATCTAATTTTTCTTATGATCCCGTCACACTCCAGTAGTTACTTAAGGACCCATCAGACACACTCCAACTTTGTTGCTCAGACAAAATGTAAGAGGGAAGAGGAAGAGAGTGCAACTTGTCATTGGTATGGAATATATGTGTCAGTGGGAATTACCAATTCATAAATTTAGGGTTAGGGAACAGAAGAATACAGATCTGGTCAGGTAATGTTTCACTGCTTATGAAGTGGATGGGAGACAAGGAATACATCAATCTTTGGCTGCCTGCATCAATTCTTTGAGCATGGAGTTTGTGATTGGCTCTCCTGAAGTTGTCAGCCTGCATGATTTTTTATAAAGCCCCCCAGTAAATCTAAGAAATATGAATACAGGGACATTTTTAAAAATGGTTACTAATATGCATAATCAAAGAGGGTTTTTTTAAAATACACTTTGACTTCTACTGTTGTAAAAGCATTCAGGGTGCTGTATATAGTCTATCTTCAAGTCTAAGGTTATTGACAAGAAGCAGTACTATTAATCCAAGTAACAAGGACACTAATATCAGTTTTGCTGGTAGTTTCACAGCAACGACACATCCGACAGCTCCAGAACTGTCTGAATGCTACGGAAGTTTTACATCGTGGGAGTGGTCTGTGAATTGTAAAGGCACAGAAAGTGATATTCTACTGTTGGATTATCTGCTATGTGTTAATGTTCGTCATCACCTTGTATGACAGGAAAAATGGTAGTGGGCTGTCCTCATTGTCAGATGCCAATGTCTAATATCCCAGGGCCCATTTCTTCCTTTTACACAGTGGTCATTAGTGTTAGGATGTCAGGAAGGATTTTGGGTCAAGAAATCTTTGTGAGGTTTGTCATTCATTGTACAAACGTGTTTAAGATTGTTATTATTACTGCTAGTTCTAACTGCCATGTGCCTGTAAGGATAAGATGGGCACAAGAATAAGGTGCCCTAACTCATGTGCATGTAAGTCCCCAGCCCCAGCACACATTTCCTAGAATCTTTATGTATTTTTAATTCATGAAACTAAACAGCCAAGCACTGCAATCCTAGGCCTGTTAGTGTCATTCCTTTTTTTAAAAATCAAAATTATAAAATCCTCAACATGAATAATATTATGTGTGTCAGGGAACAGTGATAACTGACTTCTTTCTCATGGAGGATGAGCTGAGCAAGACAACAGAGTCAGAAGGGCTGGTGCCTCACTGTCCAGATCACAGCCCTGCACTATCTAAGCAACATGAACAGGGCAGCCCTGGAGATGGTAGCCAGGTTGAACTGCAACTCCACGTCATAAGGTAAGTCAGGTCCCCAAGGGACAAGTCAAATGAGTCAGGTCCAGGTGAAGACAGGAAGCCAATCTGCAGGTCAGGGTCAGGTTTGGTGAGGATAATTGGGATCAGATACAGCCCAGTGATGGTTGTCTGACAAGAAAAAGCAGTTCTCAGAACAGTACGTCGCAATGAAAGAAAAAATTTTTTACCTGCAAGAACTGACTTGTCTGCTGCAAGAAGTGAAACTTTTGAGAGAGGCTACAGGAGTGAGATGATGGTGAGGATCATGTCCCATACTATGAGACAGATGGTGAAAAAGTGTGAGTAGACTGCTGTATGGAAAGTGACACTGGCCTCTTCATGTTCCTGTTTGTGTTACTCATACCTAAGACTGTCATGCTAACAGGCTAAAGTATATAGGGACATTTAAAAATAAAATTTGAGGAGAAAGGTGTTCAGTGAGGTTACTGTGGCCTTTCTCATTTCAAGTGACTTATGTGTATATTGCTACCAAAAACCATGTATAAAAAATGAACTTAGTCCTTGAGCACCATATTGACTCTTTTTGCATCCAACATGAATTATATTTTATCAGTTAATAGGTTCACATATTTCCAGTCTTTTCCTAACTTACTATCCCAAATGCATTTAATGCAAACTATGACAGCTTCTGTACTTGCCTCTAATGTTGTTTTTTATAGGACGTCGGCCATCTCGCTGCTGCAGGCCAGCATGAAATTTCATCTCGGTTTGATTTTAATGGAAATTCCCTGCTAGCACAGTGTTCCAACAGCCATAAACTGCATTTGCTCCATGAACTCTTTCACTGTAGAGCAGCTAAAGTTACTGATACACTCTCCTGCACTTTTTGCTTGCTGTCTCCAAACAACTCTACCTCCAAACAACAACCATTATATGTAGATACCGCAAGAAACAGAGCTGGGTTTTCGTTAGTAATTGGACTTAATGGTTTTTATATTTCTTTCATGCTTTGTATGCAGTTTGGGGTAACTGTAGCAGACCTAATCAGAAGGCTGTATTCCATCAAGAAAGCAGTGATCCACAGAGCAGTTGACCTGAGCAGGCACAAGCCTGTGCTGGGACCAACACAGGCATAGGCAAGGTTAAAATGATCAAGCCAGGAAAACCAAACAACACTTCAGAAACAGGGCTAGGGACAGGCACACCTAGTGCATAGCTCAGGAAGGGGCTGCAGGCCCAGAACTGAGCTTAAATGGAGTCCCTGGACTATGGATGAGTGGAGGCCCTAGGAGAGGCTACTTGGAGTAATTAGGGACTTTCAGTGCCTTCACTAGTTAGTCCCTGACAAATTCTTGGCACACGGCTACAAGGAGAAGATGTTTGACATGAGCTGGATTGCTTTTGCTGCTGATCTCCAGGGCTGCACTTCTGGGCAGAGGGACATGAGCCTTTTCTCTGTATGATGGAGTAGACCCTCCATCTAAGATGTATTACTAAGATTTTACTAATCATCATCATCATTTCATCAACAAAACCATACTGTCTAGGACATACCAAAGTTATTTCTAAGAGCTCTGACACCTTGACAGAATATTTTGGGCTGGTGAAAGCAAACACTATCACTACTAGTGGGGAAGAACCAAATGAGTTGTATAGCAACCTATTTTATCTGACTTAAGCTGTGTTTGCTTGTGGTTTTATCAATAAGGATGTGCATGGAAACATGTCAAAAGACATGACCTTAGAACACAGCACTAATATTTTTATAGCTTCTTTTTTCCCCTGCATACATATATCTAGAGTTTTATGACCTCTTAGGTGCCCTCCAATGCTACCGACTTTGTCACAACACAGACTGAGAATTTCATGAATTGTTTAGGGGACCATAACACCCCCAGCTTGGTGACTGATAAGGTGACCTGACAAGTGAGCTGCTGCTAGACAAGCACTTTACTGCAGAGATTGCAGCATAAGCAGTCAACTCCTACGGCTACCTGCAGTGTGTATGAAAGTTAAAGGCATCACTCTAAATGAAACAAACAGAAAACATCAATTTTGAATCACTGAGAAACCCCATCTTGGACTATGGCATAAATACAGACAGTGATGCACCCCCAAAGATCATGATAGCACAGTGCTGTGTTGTCAGGAACAATACATATGTGATAGGAATAAGGCCCCTTCAGAAGCTGCAGAGATGCTCTGTGACGAGAAGGTACTCACTAAAAATTTTGACAGCCTTCCCGATAGCTTTGGATCACTTGTCACTCAGTCACTATTAGGAACTAATAGCCCTTTTTCTACTGTTCTGACAAGGCACAACAACTGTGGAAAAAATTACTTTGTAAAAAGTCTTGGAGAATGCCGACTGCTTTCTTTTTGCTCTGCCTGACTGCTCCGCAAACATTTTTAAAATAAAATTTGTGGAGGACTTCACTGAAGATCTTAGTGGTTGTCTGTATGAAGAGAGACTGAGAGAGTTGGGATTGCTCAGCCAGGAAAGGGTTAGGTTTGGGAGTGCTTTTTAGTGTACACAAACACCTTTTAGGAGAGTGTAAAGAAAATGGGGCCAGACTGCCAGACTCTTCTTGGTATTTTACCATGGATGAACAATGAACAAGAGACAATGGTTGCTTATTGAAATACAGAGGCTTTTAGGATAAGAACTCATTTTTTTCTGTCAGTTCAGCTAGTTATTTACATATTGAAAAAAGCTACTGGCATTCAGCACTAAATAGAAAGGTCCCAGACCAACTTCCTGCCTTTCTATCAGGGTAGGCTTAGAAGCATGATGTTCCACTGTCTGACGAGTGGCCTGTACCTTCTGGAGCAGTTGATCTGTTAGTGGTCTCAGGGCTATATCATCAGTGACTTGGGTGTGTGCCTAGAAATGATTCTCTGGCATAGGGATTTGCTGAAAAAAATAATAAAGAGAGCTCTTTGGTGTCCATCTTCACATGTAGTCGAAAGGCACATATCTTCTCAGGTTTGTGTCTATCACATTGCCAAATATTGCTGTCCACGGTCATATTAACAATGGTGTTCAAAGCCCCTGCAAAATATAGTCCTGCTCTCATTTTTTTCTCTTTTATTCAAGGAATAGTCATCAGCACATTGCTGATCTGGAGACAGGTTGAAGGCAAACAGGTGATAGCCAGGGTAGGGCTGAATAGGGGCGAATGCTTCGCTGTTGGCTGACAGCATATGTGGTCTTTCTTATGGCTGTCAATCCTCTCTATGAGTTGCAGGTATTCTCTCACATCCCAGCCATACCTAAAATAAACCTGCAGTGATTTCACTGGGATTTGTTCATAATCCACATATAGAACCACAAAATTTATATCTTAGTTTTTAACATTGAAAAGGTTCTAAGCATAATTAATGCTAAAAACCTTGTTATCTATCACCACAAAAACAAGAAGCTTGAGCAGCTGTCCTGGAAGCTTGAGCAGCTGTCCTGGAAGCTTGAGCAGCTGTCCTGGAAACAAATTTTCCTGTTTGCTGACATGGCTGACTACCCATTATGTTGAATCCTTTCATGTCCACCTGGTCAACCAGGTATTTAGTGCTGGTCACGTGTGAAGTGTGTCCCAAACACACCCTGTGTGCCACACACACTCTCTTCACATACAGCAGGCCATAGGTTATATGGTTTGCAGATCCCTGTTGCCAGGGAGCAGATCAAACAAATGCTGTCTTTGCTGCACATCAGCCTAATTTTTACATCCTTTCAGATGTCTCTAATCTTCCCTATTCCTGGCTATTGAAAAGCCCAGAGGTGCAGACTGCCATGGTGCAAAGTGGAGGTACCTTCACAAACACTCTTCTCAATGCTTCTAACAAAACTGGCTTTGATTTGCTATGTTACTATTCTGAGCAGCCTTAAATGTAAGTCATCCCTTTTAAGATGTATATCTCCTTTTCTAGTGATAGAACAGACTTTTTTTGAGGGGAGGGCTTTCAATTTCTTTTGCACCATTTAGCCTGGGTTGTTCTTTTTCTTCTTCACAGCCAAATTGCCTTCTGTCCTCATCTATTTAAAGGGCAGTGCCAGGAGGCATGACAAGTCTTTCTTTTAAAGTTTCTTTTTTTAAATGTAAATAAGCCACAAACCCTCCTTGATTTTGTGCTGTTTCCAACTTGCCCACCATGGCCCTGGAAATTCATCCAAACATATTTCCTACAGTGTCATGAGTGAGACTTTCAACGTCTTACTTAACAACTTCCAAAGCCTTTTCAAAAGTTGTCTGGCCTTTCTACAGTTGAAGTATATGGAATTCCACATGGTGTATGGAATATACGTCCTTCATATACAGAATATTTGGCAGGCTATAGAGCATACCACCTACTCATGTGGCATACATAGCAGGAATGATTGGAATACCAGGTACACCACTGGTAGCCTGGACAATATAGTTCACTGAGAAGTCTGGATGCCCGTAACAATTTGCTTCTACCATGTTAGCAGGATTTATTAAAATATCAGAGACTTCCAGGGCTGCAGATGATACCTTACAATCAAATTCCTAAAACAAAATAAGGTGTGTTTGTTCTGGTCAGTCTTTATTTCAACACTAACTATGTCAATGCACAGGCAGCAGGCTGGCAGACAGTGGACCTATGGGTGCTTAGAAAAGCTAATACTATATTATTGTAGCAAAAAGTGCTGCATACTATTAAATATCTCCACATCTTGGTTAGAGTGTTCAGTTAAAGTGCTTTATGACGGAGGCTTTTACTTCACTAACAGTAACAAAGTGTTAAAGGTTATACGGTTTTAAAAGCTTTTTTGAAGACCAGCTTAAAACATGTTTTCCCAGTCAGTCTGTAGCTTCTGAGGTGGTGTGCCCTTAGTAAAAATGGTTCTAAATGGTTGTCCCTGGCTATTATACAGTGGCCTGCACAATATACCTGTCACTGTAAAGATGCACTTAATACCAGCCTTATATTTGGAAAACTGTTGCACATCCACTAGGGTGGCCACTGTGCCTTCACCTCTGCCACAGTCACCTTGTTTATTTTAAAGTTCTTTCTTACTGCCTTACAGAAGTTTCAAACTCCTTTAGCTACTCCAGTCAGGTTATTTATATCCCCAAAGCTTCCCATTTTCCCAGGAGCATAGTGACTTCTAACAGGAGCTGTGGCATAGACATATCTTCCAACACCCCATTATTACACACATTAAGAAATCTCATACACAGAGAAATTTCATTAATTGAGTATGAGGAGTAATGGCTGCTGGTCAGGCTTCTCCAGCTCCAGCACTGATGAAGTCTCTCCTGTATGTCCCTCATCATCTTTTCCTGTTACAGATTTGCATCAGAGTTTATAATGGGTATGACTAGAAGACACCAGTGTCTTCCCATTACTTGAAGATGAATTACAAAGAAGCAACTGTAGTAAAATGGGCTTTTCTTCTCTCCCTTTGTTGTTTGGGATGAGTATTTTAATTTCTGTATCTGAAAAGCTACCTTCACAGAGGTCAGTGGAGTCTGTATGCAGCAGTGTGCTAGCTAGACTGATTCACCAGAAAATTAGTTGTTTATTTTGGGGAAAGGTAAAAGTGTTCCCAACTAACAAACCACAGCAGAGAATGTGGTCCCTAAATGATGTACTCAAGTTAAACACATGACTGGAAGTGCAATACCTTATTTGTTTTCAGATTCCAATACAGACAAACTTAATCTGAAGGCTTCACAGTTGATGTTGCAGATGAGTGCATACTGTACTGCACTGAAATGTTCTGTTTTGATCTTTTGATGCTGTGTTATGTGATAAGCCATAATCATACTTATGTTATCCCATTTGTTCTCCCAAGCTAGTATCCTAACAATTTGGATAATGAAATATTTAAATCCTATTTCTGGCTTAGCAAATGTTTTAAAGCATTAAAACACAAAGAAACAGAGCCAAGCAAATGTTTGACTTCTGTGCTCTGATTTATAAATTTTAAAGTTGTTGCTAATTTTAATATAGATTGTTCTTTCTTTTAAATGTGATAATTTAGCAGACTAATAAATTCATGAATGACTGTGGTTTTAATTTAGGTCACTAAGATATATCTGGACCATGTTTATTTTGTTAGACCATGTTTGTTTTTGATTAGAATTAAAAAACTCTACCATCAGCAAGGTGAAAGCATTTCTAACACTAGGTTTTAGACTAGTGTGACACTACTGTGACATTGAGAAAGAGCTTTTTAGCCAAGCAAAGTGTTTCATTCCTTTTTCTTACATTTTCCGTCTGACACAATCCCAGTCACTACAGGAAGATGAAAATAGGCTTTGAAATCTAATTGTTTGAATGAAAAATGAGAGTAAGATTTTTTCACCTCCTAGCTGCTATATTAACCTCAGTTAAGATCAAAAACGAGAAAACATTGCTAGAGTTCTGTTTTTGAGTGACCACACTTCACAGTCTAGTACATGGCCAAAAGGCCTAATATATGTGTAAGTGGGATGTTACTTCACTTTCTTGCCTTGAATGACTTCTCTAAGTCTGTAATGGAAGAATGGAAATGAGCATTAATTCCTGACAATATGTTTTGTCCGTTCTGGAAACAAATACAAAGGTACAGTCTGAGAGTTTATAATTTCATGACCTTTCATGAGTGTTCAATTTACATGGATTTCATAAGACAGTCGCACTAGTAGAAGAACTACAGTGACACTGTTGTGTTTTACTGAAATTTATTTAACTTTCACATTCATTTTGTTATGCCCAACCTGTACTCATTTTAGGGGTAAACTAACTGATATCTTTAGAAAGCTTTGGTTTATTTGATCATGGCACTTCTCTTGGTGAAGGTGAAGGTCTACTAGGAGAAGACAGTATCCACCTGATAATAAAGAGGAGATCCTTGTGATCAGACTTAATAATGTAATAAGAGGGTCTTGAACTATGCTCAAGAACAGGGACCTCAACACAGAGGCAAGTAAGGAAGTGCTGCACATGAAGGAGACAGCGTGAGAGAAGGTTACAAGGAGGACTTTTCACTTTATTATTCAAAAGGAAGGGCATTCAAAGGTTTATCACAAATGTATGGACATTAGTGCACAGGGCTTAAGCCGCAAGCAAGAAAAATTGGTGGTACATGCACCAGCACAGAGCTACTTCAACATCAGAGAAGTGAATGTCCATGTAGCTAATGACAAGACTTTTTAATTTATAAAAAAAATTATCTTCCCATAAGGGAAACTGCAGATATAAAGACAATCTGCCCATTTTATAGGTGTTACTGTTGTTATAATCTTCTCCCTAATCATTTTGTTGGATGGGTATAACTACCACATAGGAAAAAGAGATCTTTTCAACCTGATACATTGCCATCAGAAGACTCAAACTGAAGATACCTTCAGAATTTACACAAGTTGTTCATGTGGAAAAACAAATGAAAGGTAATCCTCTCTCCTCCTCCCCCCCATTTCTCTCCTGAATTCCAGTTAATTTTCTTTTCCCACATTTCTCTCCCAAACTTGCATTTGCTTCAGCAAATCTCTGAAATGAAAGGGAGAAAGAGCTGATACATCAAACCCAGGCAATATTTTTGGAGTGTTCTAGAGAAAATTGACTTTTTAAGAGGATAAGTCTCTCAAAAAAAGATACAAAGGAGCTTTGTGTCACAGGCTATTATAGGATAGGAATTGTCCAATGTTAGTAAGAAATCCATTCACTTTTGGAAATGTGTTGTGAGTTTCTTCTCCATTCCTCTCAGAAAAGGATAGTTCATTACAGTTATACTTTTGTAGCTGCTATACTTCCAGAAGCACTGGTTTTACATAAGCTCATGTGTACAGCTGTGTATTGATGGTATTCCACTGATCTGTATGCCACAAATGTTTATGACAAGTGTTTTTATGTCATTATTTCTGAAATATTCAGCAGTTCTGTAGCTATATTTGGAGTTCATCTGTTTGTGAAGTTATTTGTGAACTGAATTAATTCTATTTTGTGCTTAGAAGTGTTAATTTAAGTCTTCTGTTAATAGAACAATCATTGTGAGAACAAGGCCTTTAAAATAGTCCCTTTATTGGCTTTTAATGTTTTTCCCTTAGTTGTTATCAGCCAAAGAAACATATTGGTACAGCAAAATGGCAGCCTATGTATAATTTAAAAATAGATATTAGGGACACCAAGATAAGTTCAAGTGAGCAAACCAGTGTGAGTTCATGAAATAGTAATATTATTTTAGTTATTGCAAAAATGACTGTTCTCTTAACTATCATTCTATTTGTTGATTTGAAAACAGATATGAATCTGTACACTTAGTTTCAAACCTCCCCCTGCACTGCTTATGAGCAGCATGCCATCTATCCAGCCACAAACTACTCACACTGATATCACCAGAGGTAGCAGAAGCCATCATGGTGAGAGGTGTCTCTAAGTGGTTGTTCTAGCACTCTCCCAACAAAGGAGGCTATTTCCTCCCCAGGAGGTGACTCCTGCTCAATGGCCATCCACATCTGTCATCTCAAAGTGGTTGCAGTTGACAGAAAGGCAATAGAGAATCATAGTCTTATTTTAGGGGGTACAGTGAGCCAACACTGAACATTTTAGTTATTAGTTAAACACGACACATATGTACAAAATCCTTTTACATATCTTCATGATTTGTGCTGCATCATAAAATGTGGGGAGTGTTGCTACGGACATTCTTCCTCCAGTGAACTGCTAACTGATTCAAAAGAGAAGTTTGAGGAGAAGGTTTAAAATACTTTTAAGTGTTTCACCAGTGCTTCAGAAATTTACTTCATGTAAAAACAGTGAATAAATCTATGGTGCTCTTCTCTTTCTGCAGTGTTCAGTTATGAGAGTTTTAGTCCTGAAGTCAATATGCAGGGGAGATCTATGGAGTAAATGAAAATATGAGGAGGCATATCTACACAATTTCTCACTTACCTAATGCAGGAAATGAGAGTAATGAAGACATGATCAGTTATAGCTCAGAGGCTTTAGTGCAGGCCTTCACGAGCAGCCTAAGCTGATACTAGATATCTGTAATGTAGCATATTCTGTTCAGCTAACGGGTATCGAGTAGAAAAAGCGAGCTAAAGTCAGATACAGAGTCAGGACAATAATCTCTTAAACTACTTCAGAAAAGTCTCATCTGATTTCTGTCACAATGTATTACTTGTACTCAAGCTAGAAACAATGATTCTACTTTGGGTGCACCTATCCACACCACCAGTGCAGGTTTCTTGATAGTGTTGTCACATGTATCATTTGCATACTGGGATTAAAACTTAATTGTTAAGGGTACCAGTGTAGAAAAATAAAAAGCTTCCTACCAAGTAACTAGGTATTTTTTCATTATTTGTTCTGAACAGAAGTTGATGGAGTCACAGCAGTCTGTGGGTGAATTTAATATACTGTCTCCCTTGCTATCCTAAAAAAAAGTTCTTTGGTTAAACAATTTACAGTTCACTAGGCAGAAATGGAAAAGAAAGCACTCAAAAAGTCCATGTTAGAAAAAATGCTCTTTACCTGTATGCTTTAATATATGTTTGTATTTCCTTTTCTAGCCTGTAATGTTAGAAATGTCAGTGTTAACTTGAAACTCAAGTCCCTTGTGGAAGGTGTTATAGCAGAGTTTTCTTGTTTCCAGGTTTTTTACATAATATAATGTGAAGTTAAAAAAATTCCACTTTTCAACATCACTTGATCTTGCATCTTATTCATTTTTGAAACACATACTGGAAGAGAGCTTTTATGTTATACTCAGAGAGTATACATCCTTAGAGATGCTGAGGACCCAAAGGTTATGTCACAACTACATTAAACCATTCCAGAAATGCTACCTCTTCCACAGTGCTATTGAAGAAACAAAAAAGTGAGACAGGGAAAAAATACTCCTTCCCATTTTCAGTTTTCAGACATGTTTTAGGAACTGACAGTAGCAGATATATTGAAAAATATATACTCATGTAGTGATTTATACTAGGGGCAATGCATTTTCCACTTGTACAAACATATTGATGTTTTTCACTGAACCAAGGATAACTACTCCTTTAGGTGTTTTTATGGTGTCACTTCTGAGCCCCAAATCTCTGCTTTGTGAAAAACAGAAGATATTTTTTAATGATTATCACTAATTTTGATCACTGATTTATTGTGAAATTATTATACTGACAGACCACACCGCTGGCCTGTACTCTGTTTTGAAGAGATGGATCTCTTAATATTACTAAAAGTGAGTTAATTATACTGAAGCATAAGAAGATGAATGAGAGACTTGCTAATCTAGTAGTGGTATTTCTTAATATTAAAGATGAAATTTGAGTTGTAAACTCATTACCATTATTAATGTGAGATGAAGAAACATGTATCTATATTCATGTGGGCATTTTATACATCTTAATCAGCAATATTTCATGACCATGTAATGGGAACAGAAAAAGCTGATGTGCAGGAAAGAGGGAAGTTTTACCTCCCTCACAGGATAGATGAGAAGTGAGAGAAAATCCATATTTTGTGGTAACCACACAGGAAATGGCTTGCTGGTACCTTCTTACTTTTCTGGTCTAATACACCACTAACTTTTAGATGATAAAAAGAAGCATTACAGATGAATAGGTAATGTAGGATAGGATCCTTCACTCCCAACTCATCTACCCCTGCCCAGAGCAGCACAGGAGGGAATGAGGGTGATCTCATGATGATGTCCCTGCAGCCCCTCTGCTGACAATATCTTACACCTGCACTTAATATTCAGGTCAATAGCAAGGACACAGGGGGTGGGAATCCATCTGCTCTGTGGTCCCGGGGAGATACCGATCACCATGAGGCATATTCCCCACCTGTGGAAGGGACTGAAACTTTTGAAAATGTGTCCCATGTGCTATAATTATTCACCAAACCTTCAGACGACTGTGAGGGAAAATCCTGGGACAACTCCAGTAATTGAATTGAGAACAACCTAGCTTATTGTCAAAAATGAGACACAAATTGGCTCGTATGAGTGGGAGTTGGATTATTTGAATAAAATGTATGCTTAAAGGCACATACTCAGTGTTTTTTGAAAGCAGGTATCACGCCAGATATGGAGATCCAAACTGACAGCCATGCTGCTAGGATTGTCTCCAGGTGGGATCTAACCCTGGCTTTGCTCTGGACCTGACTATGACTCCAGTGCTTGTCAGTGCAGGGCTGTGCAGATGCCCATTGGGAACAAATGCTCACCCTCACTGCTGTTGGACATGGAGGCCTGGAGCTGTGGCTGCCTTGCCCATGCACTGCTCCTGCCACAGCTCTTCCCAGACTCATCAGGATTTCCCCATGCCCCAGAAACACCATGCTGTGAGTTTGCCTGCACAGGGTCACCCAGAGATCTGGTCTTCACCTTATTCCTACTGTGTGCAAATTAGCTCATCCTCCTCATCCAATCCAGAGCAAACCAGTGGATGGGAGAAGAAAGGCAAGTATAGTGCAAAAATAATTTATTTGAGTCTATATACAGGGATGGAGACATGGCTTTCCTTTATCCAATCAATTGCTCTATGGGAAGATGTCTTACATGCTGAGAAACCCTTGTAACAAATTCCAGTACATGTACCATGCAAGCAGAGCTACACTGAACTGCAGGGCAAACCTCTTACTATTCTGCCTTCTGTCCTATAGGCTGTAAAATAATAAGACAGCAGTATCAGAGAGGATTAACCTGGGGACCTGATGAGGCCTGGTCTCCAGCTGTGAAAATCTTGATGACTGGCAGTTTAAATGGGCGTTCAAGTGCACAGGTGACAGCAAATAGCGTGATAGTAGGAAGAGAGACAGCTGGAAGGTATGGATGCAGGGGCAGGATTGACAGCTCCTTTAGGGCTGTTCAGATTCATCTGTACCTGAGCTTCCCACTGCAGCCATCTCAGGAACTGACTGAGAGATCAGGGCTTCCTCACCAATGCAAATCAGGAGAAGAATAGGTATCTCTGTTATGCAGGTACCCATATGATAAGCATTCAGACCATGTTCTTAATACATACAGGCCATGTCTTCTCTTGCAGTTAGGAAAGACATGAAGGCCATCTTTCTCAGCCTGATATTGTCAACAGAAAGCTCAGTGAGATAGGTGGGGGCTGACCAGCAGCAACTGAATGTTTGCTTCAGAGTTTTAAATAAAAGTTGCAGTGGATCCCCACCCCGCTCTGTAGCTGCTCCAGAAAATCAAGCAGAGGTCTCTAGATTCAGTCCTGATCATGCTCCCACCTGTAAGCAGTAAGGGTAGAAGCTGTTTAATCTCTAAATCATATTCTAAAGGAGTTCAGATGCAGGCATGATGTTTCTTTTTCCAACTTCCTGCTGTGAAATCACATTAAAAGAAACTAAAAATACATGCTCTATTACTGTTTTTTCATCCAAACAGATGCTGTACTTACTGCAGGGATGTTATTTACCTGTCAGGCTAAAGAAAAATTGAGATTGGTAATAGGTAGGTAAAAGGAGACATTCCTCCTGCTTCTCCAAACTCCTTCTGATGGTGTTTAGGGGCTCCAAACCTCAGTGTGACAATGTAGCAAAATTAGGATTTACAAGTTGAAAATTAAAATTCTGATTTTTTTTTTTTTTAAAGAGACTTTTTTTAAAAAAGGACATCTAATTACTAAATAACAGAATGAAAGTACTGGCATTCTCACTGGTTATTTGTATTTATAACTAGAATAGAAAGCGTAATAAAAAGGAATACTGGGAGAAGCTGTCCTGTCCTTTCATGCTTTCTTCAGATATTGCCAGTTTAAAAAAAGCTTCTTTTTCCCCAGTGAGATAATTAGAGCAATTCAGACATTTGCATTCAGGAAAGCAGTCACTTTCAAATGTGTTCTACAAAGCTATTTTCTGCAAAGAGCCATTTCCAAATCATGCTGTTCTTCTAAGTGCGCTAAAGCATAAAGTGTAATTAGACTTATTGCCTTAGAATTTAGTGGGAAAGGTTTAAAAAAAATTTAGCCCTCCTTAAAGCATGAGTCATTGACTGGCTGGGGGCCTGAGAGCCATGGCACAGTCCTTTATCCCTTTGTACATGTTGCTTGTACATGAGCTTGCTGATACAAAAAAAGAGACGTATGTTTTGCTGGTGGTATTCCCATCTGTCTGCAGAGAGATGCTGAGAATCTGTTCCTGTCTCTGATTCTAGGACTCCCATTCCATTACAAGAAGGACCACCAGGAGAAAAGTCTGACTCTCCTCATGTTCTTTGCCACAGGAAGAAGTGCTGGGAAATTCAGAGGGCCTTTCTATTTTGCCAGTTGAGAGAGGGATCAGCAGACAAAGTCCTTTCAGCCCAACACTTAAGGGAGATAATTACAGATCTGCTCTATAGCTCATGGAGTAGTTGCCATTTGCTTGATATGTAAAAGGGCAAAGGGATGGACCATACTCAGTGAAGGTCACATCTTCAAACAATTTTGTAACCTTTGAATGCATGTGAACTTCCAATTTCTCATTTCCAAAGGATTATCATTTGAATGTAATTGGGCAACCTCAAGAACCAAAAAAAGCTTTGTTGTTATGTAGTGACTGTAGCAACTCCTTCATCTGCAAGAGTACTAAAGCTTTTAAAAGAAAAATTTAAAAAAACAGAGTTTTCATCTGGCTTTTTTTTTTCTCCTATTATTTTCAGACTGTGGGAAATTGTGTTTTGGCACATCTGTCTTGGAAATGTCTGTGTTACATGTACTAAAAATCAAAAAGTAACAGTCAATTGCAGCAAGCACGTAAATGAGGGAATTCAGGTCCAAACACCTTAAGATTCACAAAATTGTAATTAGCAGAAACCAAGTTCTATAAGAAAAAAATGTTAGTCAACTTAACTATATGCTAAATATACAATTTGTCTATAAGCATGAAAATTTTAAAACTCAGCCTGCCCCCACTTCCAATAAAGAGTTATTGGATGCATTCAGTGTGCAATGTGGGAGTCATGACTTCAACAGGAACTCTAACTTTCACTTGTGCTGTTCAGTGTGGCCTCTTTAGAATCCTTCACACTCATATCTGATTCAAAGCAGTCTTTGCCAGCTGGTGTAAACTCACTTGGAACACTGTTAGGTTAGATATCAGAGGATGAGCTGTTTAATACCAGCCTACTCTCACCTGCCTCCTAGATTCATGGTAATGTGACAATTTAAAATGTAGAAGGCAGCAAAAGTGTGTTCCATATGTTTCAGTCAAGAATGCCCAGACAAAAACTCCACTTTTCATTGAGGCATTTTCTAACCTTGGTGCAACTTTCTGGTCAAGTTCAACTGACTGTAGTGCTGCAATCTGTCATCCAAGCAGGAGAACCATGGAAGAGGTAAAACAAAATGGTGAGCCAGAGAGGAGTTACAAGCAAAGTTTATGATAACAACCCCTTAAAATTTTGGAGGTTTAGCTGTGATTGTGTGTGATTGTGCTTTTCCAAGAATTGGGCCTGTTTTATTTATAGGAGAAATAATATGTGCTCAGAGAATGCATAGAGATGGCTTACACTTAACTAAAAGAAGGAGACTATTTTCTCTCATCATTTTCTCAAAAAAGGGAAGTTGTTCAACATTTTCATGAGGTGGAACACTCACTAACCAACTGACTGCTAAATGTTATATCAAAGATAGACAATCCTCATGTTGATCTTTAGCTCTGACAAAATTCTTCTTGCACCATTAAAGTTGAGTTCTGCTGAATGCTTATTTATTTAAAATAATCTGTGAGAATTTTTTGTAGCTGAGTGAGCATGGTTTTAATAGTCTTTTAGCAGACAGTATAAATGGAGGCTGCAGGATATATAGAAGGGAAGCATGCTGTGGAAAAATAATGGAGTCTAGATGTGCATTCAGTGTCTCTATCCTATTCAGCTGTTAGCTTTATTATCTGTACTATCAGAGCCTGTATTGTGGTGTTATTTCTCATCCAAAACATTACCAATTTTTTAAAGTGTTCTGCTGTTCAGTGAGTAATTTAGATTGACTCTACAGCATAAGACAAGTTACCAGCTGCTGCTGGCAACTGATTCTGTTCTTACTTATTATGGTCTTAATGCATGCAATATGCACTAATCATGGTATTACTTTAGCTTTTGAATCAGTCTAATAAGCTTAATGCCATTGAGGGGTTTGCCTCTTGTCAGATCAAATTTTACAGGTTATTGTACTAAAAGGATCAGAGTTCCTGAAGAAGAGAAAATTTTATTGGTGAAATCCTCATTTTATTGCTGTCAACTGGAGTTTTCCCCAAAGCTTAGACGACAGTCAACTTTCTAGGAGGAGTTTCTCATTTTTGAGGGATGAGTCTAAGATGAAAGGGTTTGGATATTTCAAATCTGGTGTTGATCCTTTCAGGAAATCAGAGTTTGGTTTGAATTTGTGTGGGCACTAAGAAAAAGCGAAGCACCAAGATTGAGGAGACAGAAGCCTCTCCCTGTTAAAAACCTCTCTCCAACCATCCCCCTCCAAAGTAACTCCTAAACCACTTGAGCCAAAACATTTGATGCTAACTGTTGCAAAGCTACACCAGAAATGCCACTTTGCATTCTTCTTTCATTTTAGCCTCCAAACCAAGACTGCTGTCCTGACCTTATAGCACAAGGCATTGCTAGAGTGAAATGCCATATGAGATCAGGGTACTCTGACATGCTTGTCCCTGGCAACTGTCCTTCCTCAGCCACCACTTTGAGAACTCAAGAAGTCTCTAGTTCTGATTTTGGACTGAAACTGAGACAAAACTTCCTTTGGAAGATGGTCCAAGTTAGGACTGCAAAGGCCTTTTCTCTGATGTGTGTTTGTCATGGTTACAGTAAACAATGACTTCAGTTATACTCCTCTGACCTCAGGTGGCAGAAAGAAAGAAAGAAAAAAAGAAAGAAAGAAAGATGTATCATTTGTCTGAAACCCTTTCAGTAACCCTAGCAATAACATCTAGCATAAGATAGAGTAGCTGGCTGCATATGAGAATATTTAGTTGATCAGCGACCAGTAACATGTGATTTAAGGAAGCATATGATGTTCAGAGGCTCTAACAAAGATGAGCCTGATGGAGGATCTAATTGCTCCTTTAATCATAGTGGACAGTTACAAAGCTGATGGAAATGCCCTAGAGATACCATGCAATGGCTTTGAACTTCCCTCTGTTTAACAGCTGGATCCTGCTCTAGCACCAGCAGCAAACCAGGCTGATCCCTTGTACAGTCAGGATTGATGACTAAGCTGGTTTATACCATGGCATGCCATGATATTATTACAACAGATAGGAAGATTTTCTGAAGAGCGGTCAGTGCCAGCACTGCCCTCTTCTATTTTAGGCAGCTTCCTGGAAGAGTTTGAGACCCTTTCTTCAAAAAGCTAATCCAAATGGAAAGAACGTTGGCAGCCTCAATACCAGGTCTTTTCTGAGCAGTGACATTTTTATGGCTGGTGGCAGGGATGACAGGAAACGACATTAAGGCAGAGCATGTTCTGTGAATTGACCCCTCCTGAGGAGACCACCTGACCAGGAGTGACAGCCTGTGCCACACTGCATTTCTGGTGTGTGTTCCCCGACCAGCCTGTTAAAGACTTGTCTTAGGAGTAGGATGGCCTTGTATGGGTCAGATGGAGTTATTGCATTAGCACTCCTGTATTTATCCCAGAGAACCTTCTGCTCAGCATCATTAAGGCAAAGCATGTGACTGTGTAGCCTCCCTGGCATGCATCCTTGCTCCTCTCTGTGATTCAGAGGTTTCCCTCTTTGCAGACACCATCTGCAGGGGTGATGAGCCTCTTTTATCAGCAGTACCTGCAATCTACTTGTGCTACAGAGTCTTTGGAAAAATGAGTTGCCTGTGCGATGGAAATGTCCTGGGGGCAGGAGATGATACCAATGTCAGATTATTTGGAGTATGTACTGGAGACAGACCTGTTTTAGCATTAAATATTCACAGGTGAAAATCAAGGTCACAGCCCAATGGCTTGTAACACCCCAGAAAGAACTGCCAGGGCCAACCAGACCCAGCATTTGAGCAAAGCACACTCACAAGGGTTGCAAACAGGCTTTGAGACCAAATATGCTGTTGCTTGGGGAATTTAGCCTTATAGTTATTGCATGGCACGACAAAAGCATAAGGTAGCAACAAGGCAGTGCAATTGTTTGCTTTCCTCTTTGAGCACTTAAGCCCATTGTTTATATATATTATCAACATGCTCAAAATCACTATGCACCTAATGTCTGATTCTTTGTAGATGTGTACTTGACCAAGTCATCCACGTTTCCGCTGGTGGGCCTGGGCAAATATGTGTTAGGGCTGAAACTCTTATGCCACTAATATGCTGCTTGGTGGCCTTGACACGCCTGAGGGAGAATTCCCAAAGGCTCTTTCTCCTGTATAATCTGCCAGTGCAGCGTATTGCTGTGACATATGAGAGATGATGCCACACAGAGTGAAGCTGGCACATTGCAATATTGCTATAAGCTGGATGTGGGGAACTCCTGTGTGAACACAGTGTCAGATCTTGTATCAAGACGTGGGGCAAGCTCAAAAATAAAAAAAGGGTAAAATAAACCCACAACAGCCAGTAACTTTGTAATTAACCCTATTGTTCAAATATTCAAGTAAAATCCCTGCTCTGAACTGCTGGATTCCAAAATATGATATCTGCAGAGAGAGATTTGAGTGGTCTTTGCAGAAAGCCATGGGCTATGAAAGTTGGGGAAAAAACCTCCATGTAAGAACCAAACAAGATACCATCGGTGTGACATGCCTTGCCCAAGCCAGAGAGTCTGCACCCTGATCTCATCAGACCTGTGCAGAAGACCTATTGTACCTTATCTCCCCCTTTGTGTTCCCTGAATCCTTACATTCTGTAGACCTGAATAACTGTTCCCCTCTGTAAAATCCCCTAAGATAAAATGGGTTTTCCCCTATGATGTAAGTGCTAAAACCCAAAAAGTTTGTAATTTAGGATTTCCCCTTTACCTCATCCCTGTAAAGTCCCTAATTGTAATAGTTCAGCCCCCTGATGAATATGTAAAACCCCTGTTGAATATGTAAACCCTAAACCCTTTAAATATGAACTTGTAAGTCCAATAAAGCACTCCAGCTTCTTGCCTCCCTGGAAATGTCTTAGCTTTATTGACCTCCATACTGAACCTCTTGAATGTTTCAGTTTTGACCCCTATATTGCTCCATTTTCATGCTGCTTTATGTGCTTCAGTCCTTGCAGTGGCTTGCAGTGTATGTTTTATTATGGTACATGTTTTTGTTTCACACTTCATTATATATTTCTGTTTCTATATTCCATTATGCATCTCAGCTATTGTACCTCCTTTGGCAATTCACATGCCATGCTGCATTAGAATTTCAATTCTTGTTTTTGCTTGTCATTGTGAATGATTTTTACCGCAAATAATTTTATTTCTATTTCACATCACATATTTCATTTTCCAGACCCTCACTGTGTTCATGTTACATTATACACTGGGGGGTTTGCTTCCCATCAAACACTGATTTTTTGCATCTCATTACAGATTTTTTCACCATACATCTTTCTTAATTCGTTCTGCATTTTTCCTACTGCATCGCAGGATTCACCATTTAACTTCAAATCTTATTTAATCTTTCTTCTTTGATCTTAAAGGTGCGTTTCTGGTCTTGCCTGTCATTACTCTCTCAGATATTGTATTTCATGGCTTACTAAAATTTTTCAACTTATTATGTATTCCTGATGTCAAATCCTGTTATGAGTTTTCCTTTTCATATCTCATTACCCACTTTTTTTGATTCTGCATCTCAATATGAATGTTTTTTTACATCTTGATTCTAGTTTCCAATTTCGATTTTTGCTGTGCATGTTCATTTTTATTTCACTGCTTGGTTTTGCTTCAACATCTCATTATGTGCTTTTAGATCTAATTAGGAATTTCATGTATCATCGCTTATTAGCCAATTTCCTTTTTGTAGCCCATTACAGACTATGCATTGCATTCTGAGTGTGAGCTTTCAGATTTCCCTGTGCATTTTCTTTTTCTCACATTCTTTAGTTAAATTCTTAACATCTTATGATAAATTTCATATATTCCCATGTGCATCCTACTATGATTTTTCAAATCTGAAACAATTTTTTGCTCATGTGTAAACTGTCTTTCTTTTGCACCTCAACAAACTTATACTTTTAATAACTCATTAATAATTTGAATAATATCATATTGCAATTTTCGTTTTTATATGTTGTACTATGTTTTAATTTAAAGAAGCCATAATGAGCTTCCATCTTTGTATTTTTTGAAACTGGGGGATGGGGATGATGCCTCTTAGCATAGATTTTTGTATCTACAAATCCTCCCATATTTCCTTTCACAGTTCATATTTTTCTGTGTTTTCTTTTTCAGAGCTATTTCTGCACTTTGCCTAATGCACTCAATTCTGCAGCTTGATTTATTTCTAATGACATGTTTCATATTTTATAGCTCATGGCACACTTCTGATTTTGAATACTCTTGTACTTTTCTTTATGAATTTTTATTTTTGCATTTCTTTATGAAGTTCCCCTTTCAGAATTAATTTTCCTTTTTGTCTCTCACCAAACATCAGTTTTTCTAATAAGTTTTCCTGAATGAATCACCTGGTCTGATTTTTTAACTTACATCCTTTAGTGTATAACATGACCCATTTTAGATTTTTTGTGTCTCTTCTTTTAAGGTTTATATCTGTTCTGCATTTCATTGTGCAGCTCCATTATTCACATTTTGTTCCTCATTTGTCTTTAAAATGCCATTACACATTTCCCTTTTACAAGTCCCTATGTGTTGCTTATATTGCATTTTTCTACTTACGAGTATTGTTTTTGTTTTTGAGCAGTTTTATGTGCACCAGATGTGATTTTTGTTCATCTCATAATACATTACTCTATTGCCTCATTATAGTTTTTTCAAGTTTTCCTTCTGTTATCTGTGTTCTTACTGAAGGTTGGTTTTAGGTTTGGTTGGGGTGTTGTTTTTTTTTTGGTTTTGTTTTTGTTTTTTTACAATTTATTATATCTCAAATTGCACATCTCATGTTTGTCTTTTCACCTCTAACTGAAGCATTTCACTTTTTTAACTCAGTATGCATTTTCTTCTCTAACATATGCTCTTCAAAGACATGTTGAGCTCTGTAGCTCAACATCTATTTTAACTTGCTTATCACATGCCCTCATATCCCCTTGCATCTCTTATTCCTCACTTGCCACTATGTTTCACCATTTCATTTTTACTTTCAAACAATAGGTGCCTTTTTTTGTATCACACTACAGCTTTTCATTTCTACCTCTTTTAATTTTCTGTTTGTGTCACCTCACTTTGACTATTCTTTTCCCTAGGATGTTGAATTTCCTTTTTTATATAACTTTATGTGTCTTTTTATTTGTATTTCCTTTAGTTTACACATTTTTATTGCACATCAGTGTGCCATGTTTTCTGCATTTCTTTCACTTTCTCCTCTTACACATTTGCATTTCTTTATGATTTTTCCATTTCATCATGCCTTTTCCTACTCACCCATGACTTTTAAAGATTTTACTTTTCACTTTTACATATGCATTCATTTTTATGAATCACCTTTCATTCTGCAAAAAATATTTTTTCCCTGATGCATGTCATTGCTTTTTGGCTTCTCATTGAATGTGTTCTTTTCTGCAACACAGTAGGTTTTGTTTTCGTAACTGTTATACACCTTCTTTTTCACTTGAACTTGCCTCCATCTCATCATGTGTCCCTTTCTGCCCCTCATTATGCAAGTATTTTCACACGCCACCACAGAACTGGTTTTCACATCCCATAATTAACTTTCATTCCCTTCTCTCTCACAATAATCTTGAGTAGCTGATCACTCAGAGGTAGTTATTTTGCCTTTGTGTAATACCTTCTTAATGGTGAAAACAAAGTTTACTTCCTCACATGGTTTACTTGGTCCTTCTCTTCTTCTACTTGCTACTTGTGTATGTCAAAACAATTAAATTGATACTTCTTTCTTTTCTTTCCACTGACCAAGTTTTTTTGGTTCACAGAAGAAGCCAAGAGGTAATACAACAGAAAGTAGAGATATCAGCACAGAAAATACATTGCAGACACTAAGGGAATACAGAAAGTTGAGGATGAACATATGTTTGGAAAACTTTGGTCAAGTTTGTCATTAAAATCATACACATTTTGAAATGCTGATTGCATTAGCAAGCACTTGCCACTTTCATAATCAGATGCACTTTATGAAAATCAGATTAGGCAGTTTCTTGGCCATTCCTATCTTATCTTGGGGGAGGGGAAAAAAGGTAAGAGAAATCTGGTTCTCCAACTTGGTCCATGGGTGCAGTAACACAGATGAGGATAACAGTGATGGTGATTATGCAGCTGCTGCCCCTGATTAACTGAGCTCCATCTGAAGAACCAGAGAAATGCTGTTGGAGGAGACCTCTAGAGGGCTCCAGGGCAGCATCCCATCAGAGTGGCCGGTGCTGTTCAGCCTCCTGGCCTGGACCAGCCCCACTTAGGGTCTCCCCTTGCCTTACTCATATCCCCAGAACCCCAGTTCAAACTGAGCTTGTTCCTCAACCTCCTCATCTTGAGCAGAACAACAGGAGGTTGTGCCAGCCTGAGTTTCACCAAGCCTCAGCTTGAAATCCTCCAACTCTGCATACTGCGCCTCTCCCTGGGCAACCTGCTCTGCTCTGGTGCTCTGTTGCTCTCCTGGTGAAGCCCCAAGGTGCTGGATGCAGTTATTGCTGTGGATTATACGGCCTGGCACTATGGCAAAATGTGTTTTTTTTTTCTCCTGAAGCAGTGTAGACAGTGATCTCGCAGTCTTCCAAGTCTCTTTGCTCAATCCTCCTTAGTTGGAGAGGGGAAGAGGACAATGCCATTGGTGCTAGGTGTGTTAGTGTGTGAACTGAGTGTGCCGGACTACACTGATCCATGTGGCTGAGTGTATGTGTATAGAAATGTGTTGTGTAGGTATGTATGTATTACCTCTGGCCAATACATGCTCAGCCGTGCTATGAGTTAGCCTGTGGGAATGGAGCTGCAGCAGCATTTCTGTCCTGGGCTCCTGGATTTGGCAAACCCTAACAGTCACAGCCATACCCCTAGGTCAGTGTGCTGTACAGATTTGCTGAAGATGGGCTCTCTTACCAACCAGGCCACAGACAGAAATGTTGAACCTCTGCCTCACTCACTGTCATCTTCCAGCTGGACATTGATCACGACCTTCTGAGCATTTTCATCCAAACAATTTTAAGCCCATTCAACAGTCTTGTCCATTATACTCATTCTCAGCTTTCAAATGAGGACACGGTGAGAGGAAGTACTGAAAGCCAAGGTACATCACATCCTGTTCTCTTTTAAATTTTTGTATCCTTTTCCATTTCCTATTTCTTCTGTCTCCAAGAGGCATCTTAGGAAAGAAAACCTCTCCAATTCCTAGAACTTTTCTATATTAAGAATTCCAGACATGTTCATAATAAATATTTATCATATTATTGTTTCCATGCCTTACATGAGCTGCTACAAGCTGTAACTGGTGAGAGACACATATGGTCTCCTGTATCAGCTGTGTAGGGTCATAAAGTTGGAAAGGAGTTGTGATTGTTCTGGTAGCTAGGGATTTGGCAGCATTGTAGGAGAAACATGTTAATGGGGAATTAGTTCCCTTGAATCCACACTAATTTGATCCCACCCCAGTGAAACAATTCGATCAAGGACTCTGGCTTTTTACAATTTTTCATGTTACCAGTGCTACTAGTTGCCTAAGTATTGCTTTAAAGTGCATTTAACTGCAAAATTATTTTTACAGGAGGGAAAACAAAAAATATCATTCACAAATAAACTTTCCTCTTGAAGATAAATGATATTTGAAGCTGAAAAGTGAAACAAGTAGGAAACAACTGAATCTTACCCTTAACCTCTCAGAAAAATGAAGATTTTATTTTGGTTTCAGTTATGAGAGAGGTATCTCAGCACAGAATTGATTTTCTTTCTTCATTTCATGGGCATGTAAAATAAATAGGTTAAATGAAGCGAGCAAAAAGTGTAAACCAACATAAATACATTACAACAAAGACTTTTGGCTTATGATAAAAGTGGGTCTGATACCTACCCAACATTCACTCCTTTTTTTTTACATCATTCTTGAAATTCTGCTTAGAGAGGATGATAGATCTTTGAACGCTCCTTTATATCTGTCCTTAATTTCTGAGTGCTTAAAAGCAACATGTTACTTCTTTACATGCAACTGTTAAAATGAAAACCTAAAATCCTCAATTATAACAATTTAAAGGGATATGAATAAATGAGATTATTAGGGAAATTTTTGTTCGTGAATACTTCCTATATTGATATTATCATCCCTAATGACAGTTCATTTGGTTTCAGACTGTACCAGGAAATGTGTATTTGTCTGGACAGCAGTTTCCTGTGAATCTGGAAGGCACTTGGTTTCTTCTGTGCATAGTTTAGTTCTTGGCTGGCACTTGTAGCACTGGTGTGTAACGTGAATATGTCTGTATTCACAATTGTTCTGAGTGAAGGTAAGCAAGAAAAATTACAATAACTTTGTTCAACCTCTGAACTCTTTTGAAAGAATATGCAAGATCAGCATCCTTTGTGTCATATGTTCCTTTTACAGCTTCTTCTAGGTCATTAAATAAATGAGCTACAAAAAGAACATGTGGAACTATCAGTTCCATTGTGTCTTCCCCTATATCAAATAAGAGTATTATTTTCAATTTTCATTCATTTCCTGTTAGAAAAAGGATGCCTGCACTTGCTATCTGAGAGATTTTCATGAGAATGAAAGGTAACCAAGGGATTCTTCAGATGAAGATTCAAATTCTGGGTATGACACAGTCTGGGTTCTGGTGTTGAGTGCTGACCAATATTCTCTGATGGCCAAAGGTTTAAATCAGCTGATGACTTTCACATTTGTACACAAGACAGTTGGAAGTATTTCTTAGGTTCAAGGTCAGCCGAAGCTGGCATAGCCTAGGAGCAGTGCCTAAAATTATGTACTGCACTGGCCAATTGCCCAGTGTAAATATATTTGGGACATATTAGGGCAGTATTCGAGACTGGAGATCTGACAATCCAATTGCATCCCCTGTGGATGCAAAAAAACAAACCAAAGGCCAAACCAAAACAAAGTATTGCATTTTTTTACGAACACAACGTTCTAAAGATATCATCAGAAGGAGGCCTATAGGAAGCAATACCTTATTAAAATATGTGGTATAATGAGGAGAAAAGTAGGCAAGTTCTGAGCAGATGATCCTTTCTCCAGGACATAGTTAGGGATTCAGATTAACTCCCCTGAGGTGAGTTATTTGTCCGACTAACTTTTCAAGGAAAGGTTTCTGGAGTCTTCAGAGTAGACAGGATATAAGTGTAAGGGGGGAAAGAGAAAGGGAGAGCGAACTGTTGTATTCTGTAGAGCACAAAATTTTGTTTAGAGGGGGAGGAAGTAAACTGTAGTGTGCCATAAAAAGTGTCTCTATTGAGGCCACAGGTCTTAATGTTCTAAGTGTTATGCATTTTATTCCCAAGTGCATCTGAACACAATGGTTTGTAGGTCTCCCTTGGGGATCAGGACTGAGAGATAAAGTGCTTGCTCTGTGCAAAGCATTTCCTTGATGTCTGTCTGTTTCATTCTTTACACACTAATACAGGATCTAATTCTGGCTAATTCTGGAGGAAGTAAGTAGTGGCTACTTACTTCGTCCTCCACAGTTCCTGTGAGCTTTTGTCGTGAGCTGAGTTAAATGTGCAAAAGTCAGGTCTGAGAGTGGAGTAAGGTCACTAGTAGATTTCTTTGGGGATCTGGGCTTATGCTTCTGCTGTTCAACACATTCATTAACAAGCTAGAAAAGGCAGGAAACTGAGGTCACAAAGTCTGCAGCTGATACTGAGGTACCAGAGTGGTAAAAGAAGTGGCTGCTTTTCAGCAGAAACTCATCATCGTACTGTCTGGGCACTGCAAAGAATCATGAAATTTTTGTTAGTAAACATGAAGTGATACACACAAGGGGAAAAATAGTCCCAATTATATGTATAAAAAGAATGACTCCTAGCTGACTGTTACCTCTTGGAAGGGAGAATTTGCAGGTGTAAAAGATGCCTCCATGCATATGTCAGCTCAGTGCTCTGAGGTGGCTGAAAAGCAAATGGAGCCGTATAAGGGGAACAGGCTCAATCCTTCAGCAGCTCTTGGTCAGGAGAAGCAGGATACTGGAATCAGCACCAAGAAGATGTATTTTAGGTTTGACCCAATGTGGCCATCTTTACACAGATGATTCTGTCACATCTCAGTGTTAAAGGTGTTCTGTTGACAAAATTTTGTTTGGTCACAACAGATTTCTTTTAGTCTAGATCCCTTTGTTGTATTTTGTACAGCTGAAATGTACTTCTGAGTTTAGCAAGTTTGGGAGGCTTCTTACAGGTCATCAGCAAGGTTTCCTAAATACTCCTGGGAAGGGCTTTTGTATTCAAAAATCTGTGTCATGTTTTCACTTGTGTCACTTGGACCAGTGGTCAGGGTTCACAGGACTGCGTAGCCGGGACTGAGGAAAAGTCCTTAGTCCAACACTGATGCATCTCATCACTGGCACATGTCCAGCATGCAGCAATAAAGTGCCCAGCATATGACAATGATACACTCAGCACAAGGCAATCACAGGACAGTCACACACTCATCATGTGCCAGGCATGTGCCAATCGGGTCTGTTGCATCTTAAACTGCAGTTGTCCTTCTGGAAGAGATGCCCTTTCTACTGTGTCACTCCACAGGCATTTGTGGAGTGACACAGTGAGGGAGTGAGGCAGGGATGAAAATGAGACACTGGGGTTGGATTGATAATTCGGGGAAGACAGACTGGTAGAGAGCTTTAAGTAACAGGTTAATAGGTATTTTAGAAACCTCTTGTGGTTTCTAAATGTTGGACTCGAGTACCTATATATCATTTTGTCTCCATTTATCTCCATTTTAAAAAGATTTTTAGAGTTCTTTACTTCATTCAATCAGTCATTTGCTCTTGTCTTTACAGATAATGTTCTTCTAACTATGTTACAGAATTTTCTTGAGTGCTTCAAGGTCCAGAATAAAACCAGAGTAATTTAATTTGGAAGAGGCCTTTGGATACCATCTAGGCTAACCTCCTATTCTAACTCAAACCTACATATAGGATACTCTTTAACATAACTTCTGTAATTTGCTAAGACATTAAGTGCAGCTCATTTTAATTTCTTGCTTCTGGGCACTCTGTGTTATTTGAATGCAAAGTAGTATTCTAATGTTAAATTCATATTAAAAAAACCTACAAAACCAAACCAGAATGTCCTTCCTTGATCTTTTTCAGTTCATGACAGCAGTTTGGTTCTGATTTGTTGTGCAAATCTTTCAACTGCCCACCTTTCAACTGCTGCTGTGCAGCCTAGTCAATCCATGTGTGGACTGGCAGCTAGCCATTCAGGATAGAGTGATATGCAGCCACCCTATACTGCCATTGCCTACAAAGCTGAACTGTCTCGCTGAGGAAGATGGTTAGGAGACTAGAGGATTTGTGTGTGGAGAGGCTTGAGGGAGCTGGGTTTATAAGTTTGTGAGAAGGAAGGTTGGAGGGAGAGGGGGAGACCTCACTGCAGTCTTCCTTTAGCTAAGGAAGTGGCAGGAAAGATGGAGCCAAATTCCTGGAAAATATGCATCCTTAAAGATTTCTGAAATGCAATACAACATGGAAATTAGTTCTATGCCAATATGCAGAGAGAAACCTGTGGACTGTTCTGCCTGTGACTGTTGCTTTCTCAGAATAGATAGAAACAAATTTGTTTTCTTTAGTGAAATTTATGAGCTTTTGGCTATTGTTATTTTTTCCCTAAAAATAAAAAAAATTGAATAACAAAAAGTTCTCATCTGTGGGCTACTGAAGCTGTCTCTTTTGCTTTCTGTTCTTATCCCAGCTGAGTTTCTAAAAGGAGTAATAAATTCTTAATGGTCCACTGTTCAAGCTATTTGATAAAAACAAAGTTACCTCTCAAAGTAATACATATTCTATGCTGGCTGAGGTATGGACTGCCTGTTGACTAGATTTGTATCTATTGTGAATCATGACATAGAATAAGTGCCCATAAAAAGTTAAGAAAATCAGAACCCAACCCATTAATTTTCACTAATAAGATTCTGTAAGGGTTGAGACAGAAAACTTACAAAAAAGACTGAATACTGTCAAAGTGTGTATTGGAGCCTTTCTTATGCCTGAAGAACACTCCAGTTTCATACAGCACATTTTTGTTTAGTGTTCAAAATCTCCTTCAAAGCCACAGAAGTAAATGATCCCCCTCCCTGACTTCTGGTTATCTTCAGAAGTTTAATCTGGAATTTCTTGACTCCTGGAAGGTTTGATGTGACTGGTGCATCTCTCAAGGAGGAATATTTTTTCCCCCCAGTTCACTAAAGAGTACTGTGATACAAAAACATTTTGATCACAAATAATCTTTGAGACCTAATGTTTTCATACTCAGACTTTCCAAGCCCCAGGAAAATTATGCTTTCCTCAGACTTGAAAATTGAAGCAAAAATGCATTACGACATTTGAAGCAAGACAAGAAGTTATCTATGAATGTAAGTGTCAGATCCAATACAGCAGTTTCAACGCAGAAGGCAAGAAAAGTCTGAGGTCAAACCAGGTAGCCAGTCCACAGCTCAGGCACAGCAATTGGGTCCTTGGCCAGGCACAGGTGTGCTGTGATATGGCTAGAGACAAGCAAACCTACAGCACAGATCGGACTAACAGGGATTAACAGCGCAGGATGATCTTAAACGGGCCTGGACTCATGAGTAGAAAGGGTGGATGAAGCCCACTGGTGACGTTGACCAAGGCTTCTTAGTGCCCTCAGTGGTCTGACACATCTTGGAACTGTCAAGAGCTGTCACTAACATTTCACAAACAGAAGAAAATGACATTTTGGACCATGAAGTTGACTATCTCTGGGTTCACCTGGGAGCCTTAGAACTTCATTAGATGTATCCCACGGTCATCCTCTGTCTTTCAGTGTGCAGCCTAGCTGGACATAAATTAAGCAAGTGCCTTCATTATCTGATCTTTCTCCTTATTTTTCAATGGCACTTGGTTTTCTATGCACCATTCCGAACTTGCTCTGATAAAATTCCAAATATTTTTATTAATATATTTTTGTCTTCAACTTATCACAATATTATGAACATGCATGATAAATTGCTATTGTATCTTCACAGTACCCCCGAGGGGAAGAAAACTCTCATAGATTCAGAGAAATTGAAAAATTCATTTCATTTCAAGCTGCAAGTACTTGGTATAGTCACAAATCAGAAAAATAAATTTAAATCAAGCAATAGAGTCTCACTTAAGGAATCCAACAATAGAGAAACATAAATGAGTTATTACCTCTAGGTAACTTCATTTACTAATTTAACAAACATTCTTACATGAACACTGAACAGGCAAGGTTGCATAATAATCCTACTAATAAACATTTAATTTCCTTAATCAGGAGACCAATGTGGTCTCACATGGCCTCCTGCCTTGATGATACCATGCCTTCAAACTCTGGCACTTCTGCTGCCTGTGTCATACTACCGTGTTTCATCCACAAGGCAAACACATCTAGTCTGCTGAACTAGATATTGAAGAGAAAAAAAAGAGGATTTTTGCAGTGAATAATAATGTTCACGCTTCTGAACTTGTGTGTGAATCTACTCAAAACATTTCCTTTGTGTGACATTTGTAAGCCTTTCATCTGTTTTAAAAAAGCATAAATCCCATCACAGAGGGGACAGTCACAGAGCCCATCACAAGCAGATTTTTGCACACCTGTGTGTCACTAAACGTAGTGGAAAGATGAGCATCAACAGCTGGTGTTATCTTCTACTTAAATCAGCCCTGATTTCACAGATGTTTTTCGACAGCAGAGGAATGATAAAACTTGAGAATTGTAGACAACACTAGACTTTCCAGAGTGGAAAATACATTATTTGCTACAGACTGTCATCTCATCACAGTCATTTTTTCCAGTCAGTGCTCCCTTCTTTTATACTTTCTTCTGTCTTAACTCCCCAACGGAAGCAAAAAAGAAATACTGTTGCATTGTGAGTCTTAGGGAAGACATTATGTTTGAGTAATAAGCGATCTTCAGCAAGCCCTGGCAGCCATACTGGGTCTTTGACTTGGTATATGGATATATATTTTCATGAGTGACTGCTGCATAAACCCAAGTATATAGCAGTAGAGGGCACATGCTGGAAGGCTCTGGATGTGTACTGCTACTGGATACAGTTCTGAGGTACATCTGTTGAGGCATGCTCTGGTGGGCATAAAGAAAGAGAATTATGGAGAAGCAAATGTCAAAACAAGATCTATAGGGGTTTTTTTTGCTCTGCTAGATGTAAGGAGACATGGTACTGGGTGGGACTGAATCTCTCCTCAGGTAGGATCATGCTGTGACTATACATCCAGGCCCTGTCTGGTGTTGCAGGAGAGCAGCATTTCCAGCATCTGAAGAAACGCAAATTTACATGCTATCTGTATTTCTCTTCCTATTTCTATTATGTTTTTATTACTATTATTAAAGCAGTCCTGTTATACCACGTGCTGCTGTGCCTTTCCTGCTGAGGTCCAGAGAGAACCCTGCACACCTCCCAGCGCAGAGCAACTGTGCAGCTGAGTGAGGAGGAGGGGAGTTAGCAGTTCCTTTATGAAATACAAAAATAGTTCATACTGTTTGCATTAAGAAGTTTGATGGGACATGTCATTTAAGGCTTTGAGGGGTAGAGTGTCTCCTGAGATATGTAGTTGTTAAACTGTACAGTGAAGGAATGGTGAGAAACATATGTGTTGTCATATCACTCCCCCGTGACGCGTTGTAACTTTTTGCATACTGAAGGGGAACAGGTCCAAGATATTATGGGGAGCTTGTATCATACTTTGTGAAGAAAACATAATAGCATTTGCATCAAAGCTGAGCATTGTGCATAGATCCTTTAATAATTAAAAAAATCAAAATGAGAGCAAAACATCTTTGCTGCACTGCCTGCCTGTTTGTTTTATTCTTTCAGGATGGATAACCTGATTTGGTACTAGTAGAACATTAAATTCTACTATTAAGTTGAACTCCTGTGAACACGAAGCAAGTCAGACATTTCAGTGCAATCCTTTGTTCTGTTATCAGTAATATCATCAGCAAAGTTCATTAAATACCTCTTTCAATTCCACTGAGGACCATCTTCACTTTCTAATCTGGAGAGAATACTACATTTCTCATCCTGCTAGATAAAACAAACAGAAAAAAAATCCCAGGAAGAGTGAATTATCACTTAAAGGAACTTTCTTTCTCTTTGTTGCTCTCTTTTTTTTTTCTGCCTAGCTTCTCTGTTTTTTCCCCCCACTAACAAGAGACTTACTTTTGTTTCAGCAGTAGGTTGTTCTCATGCTGAGCTCTCATCATTGAGGAGATAGGTTGCTACAGTATATTGCTATCTTCAAATCTTAGCTGATACTTCTCAGTCTTAGTATGTGCATTGAGACTGTGCTTTCAGATTAGCCAAGAAAAAGGGAAATTATCTCAGGAATTTAAGTTTTCTTATAGTTTCTCTCCAATAAAGAAGAGAAATAAATCAAGGAGGTAAAGACTTTTACATAAATTATTCCTAGGTGAAGATGAGCTTGAGCTCCCTTGTGAAGTCACATGTCTTGTTCTGCAAATTCCTAGCTGAACTGAGTTCAGCAGGGTTGAGAACTCTTACAGCAGGGTCAGAAGACTGTATTGTGTTTCCACGGAAATTATGAAAATTTCATACGTCTCTTCTGAGATCAGACTGAGGTCAAGTGTTCTGCAGGGTGGTCCTGTGATTAACTGTCCTAAAAAGCAAGGCTCTAGAACCTTGTATCCAAACAAGTCATGAAGCCTTTTAGAAAATAAATGTCAGGCCTTGGAATATACAGCATAATTTCTTTAGAGATGGACAAGCTTACACATTTTCATGATAAATTTTGTCTAGACATTTGAATAGTCAAATGCTGTGCATATAAATATATGTTGAAAACTATTTTATCCCTTTGAGAAAATACTGTCAGAATGCAAAGCAGAAGGATAAATTTTGCGTTTCCTGTTTGATAGATCTTGGTGCAACAATGACTCTGAATAAGAGATTCTGGTAGAGATTTACAAGATCCATAGAAAGGCTACAGGTACAAGGAGACAAGAGATTTTAATGAAAAAGAGGAAGAAGCAGGGGCTATTTTAGTAATTGTTACAATTTAATAATTGTTTACTTTTCAGGTTTTTTTCCTAAGCAAAAGTAACTCCAGTAGAACAACTCCTACCTGTGAAATCAGAATTAATGATGCTAATAGTGACTTCTATTTTCAAGAATAGTATATTTTTCTATATGTGTTCTTACCCTGCATGAATGATCCAGTCTCACACTATCTAAAGGGGAATTATAGAAACAGGGGGCATGAATTTTCACAAGCACAACAGAGAAAAGGTAAGAAACATCACTTAAAAGGAGAATTCTGAATAGGTGTAGGGAAAAAATTATTCAGCACTGGAGCATTCAGTTGCTGAAATATGTTGCTCAGGGAAATTGTGGAATCAGAATCCTTGGATATGTTCAAAACTCACATGGACAAGACCCAGAGTAACCTGAATTAGTTTTGAAGACAGTCTTGCTTGGAATTGTGCTCAAGTCAGAAGACTTTCAGAATTCCTTTGTGTGCTTCTATTATCCTATGATGTCAGTTATATCACTGAGTGATAAGTAATCAGAAAACAACAGGACTGATAATTGGGTTTTCTGAGAAGATGCATGGGACTGCACGAGTACATGATGTTGCACAAAATATGTTGCACTCAGTCTCAAGAAGGAGTAGAAGAGGGGGCATATTGTGGCAATGATGGCTGCTGAGTTCAGAAATACATGGAAGTATTTCATATGTTGCAGACAAGTGTGTGGAATTTTTTTCACTGGGAAGTCATGATGTGAATTATTGAGGTAAAGCAATATCTAGACAGTTGCATAGAAAAATTATGATGTTTGCTTATCCAAAGTGCATCCCAATATTTACATTTTGAGATACAAACTGATTACTTGCAATACCTTTTGCACTTAGCACGCTAAACATTAGGCCAGATGCTTTGGATATAAAGTCAGTTAAATATTTCAGCTTTGCAAATCTCTGTAGTAGAGGTGAACACGAAAAGCAGAACACTAAGATAAACAAGTCAGTGGTAAGATCCTATCAAATGTTATTGCTATGTATTTCTTTCTCTTCCCTTGTCTCTGCAGATTAAATGCCTGTAAAGCAAGAGTTCTCTGAGAATCCTAGGACAGTTCTTGCCAAACCTTGTGATAAAATTGTGTCTTGCTGGTATTCAAAATTAGAAAGGAGGAGCACACACTCTTTTTCTTCTACACTTGCACTAGAGTCAATGGAGCAAAAAAATTGTTAAAAGATGCAAGCAATATTTTATTATTTACAAAGGTATCCTTGCCTGCAGTATTCTGTACACTCTTATGAATTATTTTTCTGAACATTGTGTGTGGCTGTTATGTCTTGCTGCAACACTTTTGATCTCTTGTGTTGGTAAAGCCAGCAGGTTTCACATCCTTCTTCTAAGGGGTTCTTTGTTTTGGTTTTACATTTGTGGGATTCTTGAAAAAGGTAAGCTAATATGACTGTAATTTTGTAAGAGGTATCAATGATTCATGGCATCTGAACGTAACATGCAGACTGGAACAGATTGCAATGTTGATCAAAGATAATAAAGGCATAAGCATTGATAAGAGGTCTTCAATTTATTTCAAACATGGGAATGTGTGCTGAGGGAGACTTAGATCTGCTTCCTTTTATATTAATATGCTATATTCTCTATCTTCTCATTTCTTGGTTATAATAATTTTAAGTATCAGTAAGATTGGATCACATTTGAAACTGAGATACTATAAATGGCTTTGGTACTCTAAAAGATTTTGCCACAGAATTTCAAACATTACAAAAACTAGTCATGAAAACTGAATAATGCATTTCTGAATTTGTCAGAGTAATTTCTAAAAATAATTATTAAAAGCCAATAAAACTTGCGAAAAGTTTAGTCTAGGTTCTATTTTGAAGAATTAATGTATATGTGACAGTATATTTATTCCAGAATGGTGTCCACAGTTTTAAATATGAGAAGACTATGCATCTCTCCAGTTATTTTCTAAAACAGTGTTCTCACCTCTGAGAAATTCAGTCCACATCTAATCTGAAGATAACTGAAGAGAACAGAAACAACATGCTCACATTACTGATCTTTGAATACTACCTGATGTATAGAGATGCAGAGAAAAGCTTTTTTTTGATGAAAAACAGAGATGTGAAACTCCTTTTTAAATGCATGATTTGTATAGCTGTCACTTTCTATTTTGTAATTAGCTTAAGTTAGAAAGAAGGTTTCAGAAACAGACTAAAATGAAAATAGCCCAGGACTCTCTACTGCAGTGTGCTCTGGGGTCATCTTTCATGGCAAGCATTACCTTATGCAGCAGAAAATCCAGAAGCAGTTTCTGGAGCTACAAGAAGCTATAAGCCCATTGCCTTCTTACAATGGGAGCCCAGGTTCACCCCCCCACTTCTCCCATTTCTCCTGTTTTTCTTTTTTTCTCACAAGTCTCACCTGCGCAAACCAGGGATCCAACCCTAGGTCACTGCCTACTGCTACAAGCACTTCCCTTCTGCCTTGAAGTCAGGAGCTCACTAAGCCTTCCTCACCCACCTGCAGTGTGTTCTGCCTCAGCCAGTGCCACATGCTGAGAGCAATACAGACACCAGATAGGATTACATCAGGCACCAGTAGCTGGGACCTCACATTTCTATTAGTTACGGCCAGGTAAGCGCTGCATTAGTGCAGGGAAAAGGTGCGTTGTCATAGTATTTCCAGAGATGCTTTTCTTGAAAAAGCATTCTAGACCCAATACCTTACTTGATACTGGCTATGTCTGATTTTAGCTTTAATCTGAAAGGGAACCACTCAAGTCTTCTCTACACACAGCAGAAAAAAAAAGCAAAGTAGGTTAGTACTGAGAAGCCTTATGCACCCTGTCCCTATCCAAGAGCAGAAATCAAAACAACATAATAAACTAGCAGAAGATGAAACAATGTGACTCTGCCTTGGTAGTTTAGCAAGGACATTGAAGGATTCAAGCTTGATTCTGTACTTCTAAGAAGGATGATTATATGGAAAGTCTCTGAAAATGAGTATTTCTGGGGTTATAGCATTTTGTCAGAAGTCAGTGGGCACAATATTCTTTCTTTTTTCCTCCAACTTGTTCAGAAGTGTCATATTTGAGAGTGATATCTGAAAAAGCTCTTGTGGTGCCAGGACACATTTTTATTTCCAATTCTGTGATAACATTTCTGGAAATAAATTCTGCCAACAGCAGTAATTAATCAGACCTTCCAACTGTGCCTTAGGCTGCCCTTTTGTGTTTGTTTTCTGCTTAGGCAACTAAACTGGTCATGACAATAAAATATTCTGCTGGCATATCCTAGAGGCATATGTTCAGCAAAAAGCCTTGCTCAGTTTCTAGATTCCCAGCTCAAATAATTAGCAGCATTTGCTATTAATCTAGAAAGAGCTGAAATTTATATTTCTACTTCAGATGTTTAAAGAGTATGTGTTACACAGGGTGTGTCATGCATCCGACCTTACAACAACACTTTCCCAGGAAAAACATTTATTTTCCATTTCTGGCAGATCAGTGTGGCTGTCTTCAGTGGCTAAGATGACATTTTAAAGAAGTTTATGAGCTTCAAGAGTGGGAGCAAGTGCTGTGTCTTTTCTGCACTCTCTCAAGAAACAGACGCCTTCTCTTCCCAATGAACTCTCTTGAAACCATCCCAAACTTTGATCATCCTTACCCTTCCTACCTCAGGTCTTCTCATTGGTATACGCCTTTCTAACAGCTTCCCTTGACTCTCTTAATTCTGCCTGGTAGTGATTCTAAACCTGACCAGAGCAAAGCAGAGTAGCAGAGACTCATTAAGACTTTCTTGTATCAATCTCAAATGCCATCCCTCTATGAGAAACAAATAAGTAAAAAAAAAAGACAAAATCCCCCAAAACTGACAACCACCACAACCAAATTAAAACTAAACCCAAACAACCAAAAATCTCCAAATCAAACAAAAAAAACCCAAACCCAACATGTATGTTTTTAATACTGTGTGTGAAGTTTGGGCTAGAATATAATTATTTTAAAGAGGAAATTTGAAAAATTTTTCCACACTTCCTGACATTTTTCTGTACCTTGCGAATGCGACAGAAAGTAGCAGAGTCCAGCTCTTCAAGTACATCTGTTCAGTTCTTTTATGGACTTTTTAAGAAATCTGAAATATTATCAGCAGAATAAATGTTATTTGATCAGCATTTCAAATAATGATCAACACCAGGAGTAATTCAGAACACTGTTTTTATACCTTTGAGGAACTCATGCAACATCCAATGTCTTGTTTAACTGAGCAACTCAGAAACAGATAGGGTGGGTTCAGTCTAAAGATTAAAATGTATCATGTACAGCTGAGGACAAAATTCTGAGGGCTGAAGTAATCTCTTCAACATGCTGTAATTGAAGCAGAGCAGGAAAACAAGTTCAAAACCGAGAGTTTTTAAATAATCAGAAACACAAGGTTATTTGCATAATGTTTGACTAGTTTCTTAAAAATGTAACAGAACAGAATATTTAAAAGATGATGCGTGCTGCAAGGTCAGCACTGATAGCAACTGTTTTCTTTAATACATATAAAGCTATTTAAATCAATTAGCATGACTTGGAACTGACTTACAGAAATAAATAGTAATATATTTTCAACTTTATACCATGGGGAAAAATGACTAATGAAGTGTCTGTGAAATACAGGGGCCTAAGTATGAATGATTTATGTAATGAATATTAATTTAAAATATCAGTTAAAAAATAACCTGTAGTTTTACTTCTACTGAAAGGACAGATTCTGCTCAAAAAAAAAAAAAAGAGTAGAAAAATGAGATGGTAGAACCACAAGAAAGTTCAGTCCAGAAGGTAACTCAGGAAGTCATCTGGTTGAACCTCCAGCCTAAAGAATGGTCATCTGGGGCTTTTTCCAGTTTGACCTTGAAAATCTACAAAGATAGAGACTATAAAACTTTCTGGGCATGACTGTCTTCATGGTGAAAAAATCATTCTTTATACCCAATCTGAACCTCTTTCATTTTAACTTTTGCGCATCATTTCTGGGCCTCCCAGCATACATGACCATGAAAAGTCTGGCTCTATCTTCTTGTTGACCTCCTCATCAGAACTTGTGTCAGTTGTCAAAGAAACTTTCATCTCAGTCAGCAACACTTCTTTGTGAGTGAATATTAGATCCAAATATGCATCACCCTTGTTTGCTCCAACAAGTGCTTTAGTGAATAAATTATCCTTGACTTGCACCAAGAATTTCCTTAACTGCTTGCATCCCACCATGTTGCTATTCCAACAAGGATCTGCAATTTATAGAGCTACTGGAGTCATTCAAGAAAAGCTTCTCTGCAAAGCTGTTCTCTGGCCAACTGGCTCCCAGCACGTATTGGTGCATAGGGTTATTTCTGTCTATGCACAGGGTTCTCATTTCCCTTTCTTAAAGTGCATGAGATTCATCTTTGCAGAATTCCCTAGTCCCTCAAGGTCCTTTTGGATGGTAGCACAACCAACTACCTGGAATATCAGCCACTTCTCCCAGGGTTGTATCATCTGCAAGCTTGTTAAGGGTATGCTCTGTCCCATTATCCAGGTCATTAATGAGGATGCTAAACAGGATTAGACCCATTATCAATGCCTGAGGCACACTACTACTGACTAGCTTCCAGTAGAACTTTGTGCCCCTGGAGCTTTGGCAGTTCAGCCAATTTTCAGTACACTTCCCTGTATACTTCTCTAGCCTGTACATCACCAGCTCATTTGTGAGGATGTGTGGTTGTTGATTGTTGATGTATGCCAGTTGCCCACAAAAGCTGCTTTGTTGCTCCCCTCCTCAGCTGGGCAGGGTAGAGAAACTATGATGAAAGGCTCATCGGCTGAGATAAGGGCAGGGAGAGATCGCTCACCAGTTACTGTCATGAGCAGAACTGACTCTACTTGGGGAAATTCACTGAATAATTACCAGTCAAATCAGAATACAATAATGAGAAATAAACCCAAACCTTAAAAACACCTTCCCCTCACTCCTCCCTTCTTTCTAGGCTCAACTTCACTCCCAGTTTTCTCTTCCTGCTCCCCCTCAGCAGTGCAGGGGAATGGGGGCTGCGGTCACTTCATCCCATAGTGTCTCTCCTACTTCCTCTTCAGAAGGACTCCTTACAGTTTTCCCCTGCTTCAGCATGGGGTCCTTCCCATGGGAGACAGACTTTCATGAACTTCTCCAATGTGAGTCCTTCCCATGGGTGGCAGTTCCTCATGAACTACTCCAGAGTGAGTCCTTCAGGAACAGGCTGCTCCTGGGTGGGTCCCCTACAGGGTCACAAGTCCTGTCAGCAAACCTGATCCAGAGTGGGCTTCTCTCTCCATAGATCCACGGGTCCTCCCAGGACTTTGCTCCAGTGCAGGCTTCTCACAGGGTCATAGCTTCCTTTGGGCATCCACGTGCTCTGGCATGGGGTCCTCCAGGGGCTGCAGGTGGATCTCTGTTCCCCCGTGGACCTTCATGGGCTGCAGGGGCACAGCTGTCTCACCATGGTCTGAACCACAGGCTGTAGGGGAATCTGTACTCCAGCACCTGGAACACCTCCTTCCTCACTGGCCTTGATGTCTGCAGGGCTGTTTCTCTTATATATTCCCACTCCTCTCTTTAGCTACAGTGGTGCAGGTGTTGTTCCCCCCTCTTAAATATGTTGTCCCAGAGCTACTACCACCATTGCTGATGGGCTCAGCCTTGGCCAGCAGTGGGCCCATCCTGGAGCCAACTGGCATTGGCTCTGTCGGATGAGGGGGAAGCTTCTGGCAGCCTCCCATAGAAGCCACCCCTGTAGCCCCCCTGCTACAAAAACCTTGCTACACAAATCCAGTAAAGGATGTTATGGGAAACACTGATGAAAGCTCTACTAAAATGATTTTCCCCTCATAAATCCATGCTGAGTGCTCCCAGTCACCTTCTTGTTTATCATGTGTTTGGAGACGGTTTCTGGAATTAGTTGTTCTGTCACTTTCTCGGTGATCAAGGTGTGACTGACAGATCTGTACCTACCTGAGCCCTTTCTGATACCCTTCTGGAAGACTGGAGTGACATTTGCTGTCTTCCAGTCCCAGAAAACTCTTCTGATCATCACAGCCTTTCAAAGGGGATTTGAGAGTGGCCTCACAAGTATGACTGTCATAATATCAGCTGTTATGAAGTATGTTGCAACAGGGGAGACCTGTCCTGGTGTTATATAGGCTATAGCTTTCTGTATGTCTCTGGTATTTGCTGTTTGATTATGGGCTTTTTAGACAATATTTTCAATACTTTTAAATGTAATTGTAAGACCAGGAAGTGTATTGTTTTAAAAAAAATGAAATAAAAAATAATCTCAGAACTGTATGCAGTTGAGAGAAAGGAGTTTCAAACTCTGTGTCATGTATAATGATAGTTTGATGAAAACTCAAGTTCTGGCATTGCTACTGCTGCACAAGTGAAATATAAGACTTCTCATTCACCCAAAGTGGAAATTAATATTTAGCACTTTGTAATCTTTTCTCACCATTAAAACATCTGTTATTCAGACATAATATTTAATGAGCTCACTATAAAAATTGCATTCTAAATACTTTGAGATATGATACTTAGACACTGCCTTTTATTCAGATCTTTTTGAATAGTTTAAAAAGTAATCACATTTTATTGTGCTAACTGCTCGCTTTGAGCTCATCTAAATGGAAATAAGGGAGAAAACGAATGAATTTTTTTCATTAATTTTTTATGGCTTCCGTAAGTATTGAACCATTTCCCTTAAAACTTTTTCTATTGATTCATGCATTAATTTCTGTGGATCATCGCTACCCATGTATTGAATTAATTATCTTTGCAAAGTATCTTTTTCTTAGAGGAAAGTCTTAAAACTTCCTGGACTTTTCATATCAGTAAAGAGCAAAGCTGACTTTTAGCCTCCACTTTAGGATCATCTTCCTGTAAAATCTGGTTTCTCAGATTCCTAAAACATTCACCATGCCTAATTTTACACTACATACATCGCTGGTTCTAATCCTAGAGGAATGCTTCTGATTTGTAGCATCTCCAGTCCACTTAACTGCTAAATTATTACTTCATTAAATCCTCTGCTCTTTGAGTCAGAACCACAGAATCACAGAATCTGCCAAGTTGGAAGGAACCCACAAAGATCATTGAGTCCAACTCTTAACCCTGCACAGGATCAACCCCAAGAGTCACACCATGTGCCTGAGAGTATCATCCAAACACTTCATGAACTCTGTCAGGCTTGGTACTGTAGCCCTGGGGAGCCTGTTCCAGTGCCCAACCACTCTCTGGGTGAAGAACCTTTTTCTAATATGCAGCCTAAATCTCCCCTGACACACCTTCAGGTCACTCCCTCAAGTTCTGTCACTGGTCACCACAGAGAAGAGGTCAGTGTCTGTCCCTCCTCTTCCTCTCACGAGGCAGTTGAAGACTATGATCAGGTCTCTCCTCATGGGAATCTGTGGCAATATGCATTCATTTTTGAAAGCTCTTATTCAGAAGCAATCTGAGATGTTATCTCAGAGATGCAACCAGGCCTTTTCTCACATGAGATTATAACTAAATACCAGTTTAAAATATCAAGTGTTAATTACAAAGTAGTAGACTACTAAACTCATCCCCAGATGTCTCTAGCACAACACCTTTCAGCAGCTACCTCCCAAATTACTAAAATTCCTAACTTGCCTGACTACACAGCATAGCTGTGCATTTTTCAAATGAAATAATTGCAAACAGTAGAGCATTATAGACCTGGGTAGGCCTCTGGAAGGGGTTTTGCTTTGTTAGAAGGAAACAGGATAACACTTCTTTTTGCAAAATCTCTTTTTATCAGCTTGCTGAAGAGACAATTTCAAAACAACGCGAAAGGCTTGCTGCAAAGCTGACCTTTTTGAGATGAGATGTCATGACTCCCAGGGAAGTATGGGTTTGCAGTTTAAACTTGGGTTTACAGGAATTTCTGGGGGTCCTACAGGGTAGTAAGAGCCAGGAAAAAAAAGTAAACTGTAGCATATGTACATCTATATCACCAGGAGATAGTAAGAATATCAGCAAGCTGTAAGGAGAGATCTCCATAGCCAACAGAAGAGAAGAAAACATACCTGTCAAAGCCTTGTGTGGATACTGAAGTGACAATCACTATATGAGGCAATGCAACACAGAGCAGAAGCATATAAAACCAGGTCCCTGCACATCAACTGGGAGGCAATAACTGTCTGTTCATGTACCCACATTCAGTTCATAGCCTTAGTCATCCAAGGAGATTTAAACCAATGTGTTGAGCACCACAATTGCAATAAGCTAGAAATGGATTTGGGTTTATGGTCTGTTATGAATTCTTGGATGACAAATGCACTACTGATCAAATGAACTTGATCACTTTCTGGTAGGTGACATGCCTTTGGCAAAGTGTTAGGTCAAAAAAAAAAAAATTCTTTAAATCTTTAAATCAAAACATTCTGGCAGACTTCCCAAAACACTTCTGTCCTTTTTGGAAGATCATCTTTGCAGACTGCTTGTAAGTGCACTGAAACCTGAGGGATTTATTAATACAGAAATTGACTTAGGTAGAAATAGGTTAGCATATATTTTGGATTCTTTGCTATTCTAGACAATTTGGAACCTAATAGATTTAATTAACAATGAGGAATGACAGTTAGAAGTAACTATCTTAAATCATTATGGCAATTCAGTTACTAAGGTGATGTATCAGTCTTACGAAGACGTGAATAATAATGGCAGCATCCTTTGAGATAGTTGTACATAACTCTGTTCACCATTTAACTTCTTCAAAACATTTGATTTGACCTTGGGGTTCTTTCACATTTGAAATATTTTTGTCTACAGTTCAGGTGACAAATGCCATTTTTCAAAAATTATTTAAAGATTTGGATAGATATGAAACATCAGGTTAATACAATATTTCAAATACATTTTATGTCATGGCTGTTAACTGATAAAGAAATTGAGGAAACTTGGAACTATGAAAAGGAAATGTTTAAAACTATTTTAAAAATTAAATTGGAAAATTTTAAATATGATTTCCAGTTGGTAGAGAAAAAAAATCCTTCCAGGAAACTGACAGGCTTTCTGAATACTTTAAAAAAAATTCCCAAGCCAGGAATATAATGTAATCACATGAAAACTTATGAAATATCAAAGCACTACAGGGAAGTGTGTCTCACAGACATGTTGCATAAATTGGATGAATGGGCAGACAGAATTCATACTGTAGATTGTAATGATAAATACCCTGGTTTTCTCTGAACAGTTTCAACCATGTCTAACACTTTGATATTGAAAAGTAATAGGAGCTACGTACACTTGTAGTGTACCTACAGTGTACATATTCAGTCTGCATTTATACCATTTTCACTGTGTACACAGCCTGGTACTTGGATACGATAGGATAGGATTTCTCACAATCATCCTTTTTATCACCAAGAGAGCCCTGGCCAGGACTACAGAATCCTTTGTGCCTTTACAATAGAGCATCTCACAGGTATATGCTTGTATTTTAAACTATTTTAGAAAAGGACTGATGCAGCTTGCTGAAAGGGAAGGCATGGCAAAGTTACAACTTTTGCCTGTTCAGTGGTTCTGCACCTTCAAACAGGCCATTTTAATTTCTTAAATTTAAAGTAGTATTGCTTAGTGCCATTCTGGGAACCAGCAGTGCTGAACTGCCCATCCAGCTTTCCAAGGGGTTGCCGGCACAGCCCCATGATACAGCAGAATTCTGGCTGAGAGCAAGTTCTTTGCAAATGCATGCCCTGACTCCTGTCCCCTCTGGACTATGAGTTTTTTTCCTCTGGTCCTAAGCCATCATAATTAATAAGCACAGCAGTACATAAAACAGGAGTGCAATTTGCAATCTGCCAAACCTGATGTTCCGCAGCATAATGCCAAGCACATGGCATGTTTATAAGGGCATGGCAAAGGCTCTGAGCACAGAGGACATTATTAGGTATCTTAGAAGATTGTATTACAAAGAAGTAGCCAATTTGGGAACAAACTGTAGAACAAGGACCTTGGCAGAAAGTGTCTTCTCTTACACACCCATGTTTCCCTGGCTTGTTCCAAGTAACAGCAATGATGGCCAGATGATTAAGTGTCCAAACTGAAATAGAGAATTAATTAAGTTGGCAAACAGATTTGAACAGTTATTCAAATAATCTTAATTTTGAATGCTAGCATTCCCAGGCTATGTAAGCTTGGACTCCTGAGCATACCTTGGTCTGGAGAGAGAGGAACACATGTGCATACGATATGGTTCTAAGTTAAGGTCAGTTCTGGTGAAGGCTCCATGGACAAATAGGTAAGCCTGCTCAAGACTTAGAATGTTTTCAGCTCACTTACAACTAGCTTGGATACTGCAAGTGGCCATTTTTTACATAATTACTAGTTGTCATTCAGGAAGGTAGAGCATTTGGTTTCTGTGCTTTTCTAGTTTGAAGAGTGATGAACCACACCCTTGACATTCCAGGGAACTCAAATCCTCATTTCAAGGATCTCGAAGCGCTAACCATCCACAGATATGTGTACAAGAGTCATGATACTAAAGAGACAAAGAAAAATTTTATAAAAAGGAAATGATTCAGGCAAAAAGAAAATTTCCTTCTTGGAAGAAACTGTGAGTTGCACATGTTAAACTACTGTTATAAGAAATCATACCTTTAAGTATAAGATCAACCATGAAAGCAAATGAAAAACACAGATTAACAAGAGCATAAAATTTCAGAAAACCAACACCTTACAGATTATTCTTACTTCAAGAACAGCAGGAAGTTATGGTGACTTAAGAGGACTTTCTTTTCATCCCAACCAGAGGCAGGTGAGTTTTCATCATTTTCTCATATTTCATCCCCCTCACCTACCTACTTCATCCCCTACATTAGTATTTTTATCCATTTCTCCATAAGCAAAGTCTACTTAATTAGATTACTGCCACAGAGAACCAGCCATTTGTTAGAAATATTTAAAGTGTAACATTTTAAAATAAAAATCAATTATTTTTTCTTTTTTTTTTTAACTTCTATTGAACATAGAAATCAGATGACGTTTTGCAGAACTGGCTGCAAAAGTCACTTCTGATAATAATTAGGATTTTAAATTGCTTTATTTGCATGCATGTATTTCCTCTTATCTGGAAACATTCCAATGTACTGAATAATTTCATACAGAAATCTAATGTGGAATAGTCATGGAAGGAATTATAAAAATAGAACTAACTTTCCTAAAAGAAATGTAAAGTCAGTGCTGCATTCATGCCCTTATGTAACACTAATTACAGTTGAAACACACAAATTATGCCCACTAACATATAAAAAATTAATCTTTCAAAAATCCTTGTGCATTGCAGCATCTCAAACTCAGTAAAACTTACAAAAAAAAAAAAAATTTTAGACAAATCTTTCTCTGTTGAAAGTAATGAAAAGCAGTTCAGTGCCCAAGGCAGGAATCACAAAGTTGATACATTTTTCTCATATGAACTATTTAATTTCTTAAGTTTAGAATTCACTTGAGAAAATAGTTGAGTATAGAAAATATCTTTGTCAATTCATGCATTTTGGATGAAATCAAATATATCACAGTATGTATCTGTAAACCCCAAAACTTTCAAAATAGAAATGAAAATAGAAATGCTCTGCAAGTTTTCTGGTTAGAAACAAAAAAAAAGTAGTGAAGGAATTCTTCTTTCTACTTTGCTCCTGTGTGCAGCTTTTGCTTCAGTCATTAAGTGGTAGTATCTTGATTGATGAGTCTTCTTTCCTTCCTTTCATGGGAGAGGGGAGTTGGTTAGGGTTAGGGTTAACCCATCAAGTAGCCAGAGAGCCAATGCAGCTCAGCACACTGGAAGTGTGCACGTTGAGCTGTGGTCTTTATCCCAAACTTTTGCATAAATAACTTGCAGCTTTCCCATATTAAACAGTATTGCTAAGAGGGCGGTGTGGTTTGTCTATTTTTTTTTTTTCAGAACCAGAATTCTGTGCCTTCTTTTCCAGTTGTGCCTGGAGATGCTGTTTGCAGAGGAGCCATAAGTAAAGAATATGTACGTACAGAGACCCCTCCCTGATTTGTTCATGTCCCAGGCAGCCTCCAGGGCCCTGCACTGTTGTTTTCCATAAAAAGGCAGAAAAGTCAGGCATTAAGAAAGCTACTTTACAGACTACTACACCTGTGGCTATATACCAAGCCAGCCAATTGATTCACTACAGAAAATAGGAGTGACCTAGTATCATATGGACTAGTGCATAATGTTATATATGCCAACTGTATTCTGGTTTGTGGACAACCACTCTGGGCTACATCAAAAAAAGAATGTCCAGCAGAAATGGTTTCACCCTTCTGCTCTTGTGAGACCACATTTGGAGTTCTGTGTCCAGCTCTAGGGACACCAGCATAAGGACATAGACCTGTTGGAGTGAGTCCAGAGGAGGGCCACAAAGGTGATCAGAGGGCTGAAGCACCTCTCCTATGAACACAGGCTGAGAGAGCTGGGGTTGTTCAGCCTGAAGAAGAGAAGGCTCTGGGGGGACCTCATTGCACCCTTCCAGTATCTGAAGGGAGCCTGTAAGGAAGCTGGAGAGGGCCTTTTAACAACTGCATGGAGTGACAGGAAAAGCAGTAATGGCTTTAAACTGAAAGAGATCAGGTTTAGATTGGATATTAAAAGAAATTCTTCACTGTGAAGGGGGTTCACTGGAACAGGTTGCACAGAGAAGTTGTGGATGCCCCGTTCCTGGAAGTGTTCAAGGTCAGGTTGATGGGGCTCTGAGTAATCTGGTCTAGTGGAAAGTGCCCCTGCTCATGGCAGGGAGGTTGGAACTAGGTGATCTTTAAGGTCCCTTTCAACCCAAACCTTTGCATGTTTCCATGATTTTATGACTATAGTTCTGAAGGCAAACTGAGAGCAAATAACCACGATTTAGTGATACAGGTACTCTAATAGTTTCTTCTGCTTGGAATATCTTTCTGTAAATTACCTAAAGATTTTGTGTTGTGGTGTCTCTACATGAATTAGTATATTGCTGTCTGAAATTTTAGCTCCAACAGAAAAAAAAAAGCTTTATGTTTGTTGTTCTTCAGACAGATTTCAGGTTGAAAGATATAATAAAAATTGTGCTGAGGTTTTCAGGAGAGAGAAATAACAAAAAAGAGAAACCCTGTCAGTTTGAATTTAACAAAACTCCTTGATCAACTACAGTCATCAATATATAAATTGTAATTCAGGACTTTGAAGGTCTTATTCTGAAATCGGTCACTATATGAAGTAACAATTGACTAGAACTTTTAATTCAGTTGTTGATTTTCAAATGTATAAGAAAATGTAGAATTGTCACAAATGAAGAGTTAAACCCCATTATTACTGTTTGCCAGTGAGAAAATAGTTGTTTCAACAACTATATAAGAAAGTTGGGCAGGTATAACTAAATGTTGAAACGGTTAGTACGAGCTTCATATAGCAATAGCTAGGAGGAGGGTGGGTGAAACAAGCTGTTCCAGGGATGCAGTAGAAGCAGTCTGTAGGGTATCTCCAGGTTCTTCTTAGGTACAGTAAACAATTTGCCTTCTGAAATCTTGTACTGTTGTTAGGATTTGGGTGGTTTGAACAGTCATGTGGTCAGGAAGGGGTCCGTACACCTGCCTCCTGTAACAGGGATCTTGCTCATTTTCAACACACAGGGTCAGCTTCATAATAATGTTACTGAGTTAACAATACATTTTCATATATCAAATTAATATGGAACAGATCCTTAGAAACCCGTTAGAAATTCTTATTTGGACACAATATTTGTTTTATTGTGATACCATAACTAATGTAGTAGAACATGTCTGTTCTCTAGGTGAAGACCTTGGTAGAAACAAAGCATCTGGTGTATGGTTCACGCATCCCCTGTCCCCTTGTTATTTTGGAAAATGTTTATGCCATTTTGAGAGATGATAGGTTCCAAAATTAAAATCTAAGCAAGAAAGAAAGTAGAAGTATCATAGTAGGACATAAACAAAATAAATAAATATTACCTTATATGTGAACACAAGAAAGTGATATAACATTTTTTTGAGGAAGTTCTAGTCAAATCAAACCATACACATATGAGTTTCCCCCCCCACCTTTTTTTTTTTTAATTGCAGAATAAAATCCTTACCTTTCCTCTTGAAATGCCAAGACAGATTTGAGTAGTCCACCCAAAAACCTTAAACGAGATTTAAGTTGAGGACCTAACAGAAATGCACCTGTAGTTTTTGCCCCGGGGCCATAGCATCCTGGATGTGAAAGGAGGTGATGTCTCTCCTGTGATCGCAGCACTCCTCCTGCTGGTGAGAAACCACCTGAGCGGGATTGCAGCCCTCGGCAGTGACTGGACCAGATGTTGAAAGAGTTAATTTTCAAGGAGGTACCAGGAGGAGACCGGGAATAATGGCCTGATCAGGGAGACTGAAGTTGGGAAAAATCCAAAGGGTGTTGGGAAAACACGAATAAATTAAAAAAGAATTAGGTAGAGATGAAAGTAGAGTCTTGAATAAGTGATAAGGGATCATGTCCCAGAGGATACTAAAACTGAAGACAAAGGTACGGAAAGGTGAAAGATTGAACAAGACTTAAGATCTCTAACCAGTATAACTCCAGCCTGTCAAAATAAGTGTAAAGTCCACTGACAGAGTCTGCCTTTTCAGTGTTTAAGTCAAAAAGAGAGAAACAACCAGTTTTACTTGAAAGTCACTCCTTTGGGATAATTAAAAGGGATCTCTGAAAAAAATCTAAAATTACAAATCTGTTATCACGAGTTACTAAAGAGACATCACAGTTCAAATACTAGAAAAGAAATTTCACAGTGAAGGTGGTTTAGCAGTGGAACAGCTTGCCGAGAGTGATGGCGACATTTCCAGCATTAAAAATAGTCAAAGAGGTCTTTGTTTGGACATGGCCTTCAGCTACCTGTTTTAACTTCAACAGTGAACTTGCTTGGAGCAGAAGGCTGGACGGAGTACCAACAGATGTCTCTTCTTATTTCTTTCTGTAAATGTAATCTGCATTTTCTGAGGAAGCTTCCAGTTTCTGTTGAAAGAGGAGAAAATCTAAAACTTGCAAACACCACAATCAAGCAGACAAAAGTTTATCTTAATCCTGACATTTCTTATCTCCTAAACCTCATCTGATAGCTTCCAGTAAGAATTCTTTTAAACCCTTTTCAATCACAGCCTTATGCTTCAGCCACGAGATCTGTGCCTTATTTAGATGTGGGGCTGACTTGGGGCTGTGAAGCAGTAAAGGCACTGTTTGTCAAGATCATGCTCTGATTCATTGCAGCTACTGAAGCCAGTGAAGAAAGCTATGTAGGAAGAAATAAAGTTTCACTGAGGCCTGAAGAACTAGAGGTTATCTCTGCTTATCTCACTGCGCTCAACAGATTGCCTATTCAGGGTAAATTTTTGACAAATGCTTTTCTATTTTTCAATATTTACAGCTTCGCATCCAGAATCTATTTTGTGGGAGTTCTGGGTACAGGACAACAAGGCAAATGCATGTAAGAGTTTTTATACAAGCAGAGATTAAATGACTTTAGGATCTTTTAATCTGGAAAAGAAATAATTGAGGGAGACAATATGACAAGGTCTATAAAGTCATGACTGTCCTAAAAAAGGTGAATAGGGAATAATTAGCTATTTATTACAAGAACTATAGTAAGTATCAAATGAAATTACCAAGCTGCAGATCAGAAACAAAGAAAGGACTTCTTCCATGCAAAGTATAGTTAAACTATAGAATTCTTTGTCCCAGAAAGCCATAGATGTACCCAAATATATATAATTTTTAAAAGTGATTAGATAAATCCACAGAAGATAATCCATCAATGATTATTACAATGAAAAAGGCAGATATAACCTTTGACTTGGGAAGTGTCTCAAAGAAGTGACAGCATGAAATCATCCATTTTACCTATTGATTTAAGTGTAGCCCTGGTAAGTTTTGTCATCTATTCACAAGGGACTACATAAATGGTCTGGGCAGATAATAAATGGCATGTGCCTAACAAATAGCAGTGTTATCTGCTTTGACCAGATGCAAGGGTAGATACTATGATTTAAGTGCCCTCTCACTTTACACAAGGGATGTGTCATGCTGCAGAACACTTACTGTATTGCCATGAATCTAGTCATACTGAAGCCCAGGCCTTGGAATCCTAGGCTATGTAAAAAAAAAATACACGAGGAAATGTGTTATCAAAATAAAAGTACCAGGTTTGGGAGATTGAATTTGCCACTACATCCAGAGTATTTCCTACTCTTTCTTTTACTGAAGTTAAATTTGGGGTTGTCTTTTTTATTTACGTTGATTATCGGAAGGATAATTAAATGTGTGTTTTGTTTTCCCATAACAAGTGGTTTTCCTAGTATTTGACAGAACAGTATTACTCTGTACTAGCCCTGTTCTTATTCTCTTTCCTCAAACTTTCAGTTCTGGTTGCTAATGTATGTGCGACACATATTTGTCTTCACCCTTGGAAGAGTAACTGTCAGTTTTATTGAGGGTTTTCCATTACCACTTTTACCAAAGATTTTCTAGCATTGCAAAGAAGCAACAAAAATGCCTTCCCTAATTTTTCCTCTTACATTTTGGGGCAGGAGAAGTATTCTTTTGGCTGAGCAACAACCATTTTCTACATATGCAAAAGCTTTTGCAACTTCAACATATTAAAGTTTAAAAATTCCCATACTTGTCGTAACTGACTTGGTATTTTGACATCACATTCACTACTCTTGCTGTTACTTTGAACCGTTGCATTGCACTGTCTTCCCAATTCAGCAGCAGTATTCCTCTTGAAGTTACTCAGGGAGCAGCCCTGCCGAGAAGGACTTGGGGGTGCTAGTGGATGAGAGGCTGGACATGACCCAGCAATGTGTGCTTGCAGCCCAGAAAGCCAATTGTATCCTGGGCTACATCAAAAGCAGTGTGGGCATCAGGTCAAGGGAGGGGATTCTACCCCTCTATTCTGCTCTTGGGAGACTCCACCGGAGTACTGCATCGAGCTCTGGAGTCCTCAGCGAAGGAAGGACATTGATCTGTTGAAGTGAGTCCACAAAGCTGAACAGAGAGATGGAGCATTCTCTTATGGAGAAAAACTGAAAGAATTGGGATTGTTCAGCCAGGAAAAGAGAACGCTTCAGGGTCCTAACGCTTTAGGGTGTCCTAACTGTGGCCTTCCAGTACCCGAAGGGAACTTAGAGAAAAGATGGGACAACACTATTTACAAGTGCATGTAGTGACAGGAGAAGGGGGAATGGGTTTAAATTGAAAGAGAGTAGGTTTAGGTTAGATATTAGGAAAAAAATCTCTACTGTGACGGTGGCGAGGCACTGGAACAGGTTGCCCAAGGAAATTGTGAATGCCTCATCCCTGGAGGTGTTCAAGGTCAGGTTGCATGGGTCTAGGTGAAGGTGTCCCTGCCCATGGAACGAGGGGTTAGAACTAGATGATCTTCAAGGTCCTCTTCCAACCCCAAACATTTTATGATTCTGTGATATATTGCATTTTGTATATTTAATTAAGCTGCAATTAGGACAGATAGTAAACAAAAGAATGATGTTAACAGCAGGAATGAAACAAACTAGCTCCTTCATGTCATGCTACATACAATTGAAAACAGATACTTCTTTTCGTTAGACTGTAGTCTAGGCAGCGAATTGTAGGTTGTAGCACATTTTCTACTATTCTGTGAATTTTCTGAATCTACAAAAGAACGAAATGTGATCTCCTAGTCTGTGAGAAAAAGCTCTTCCCTCAGAAGAAAATTACTTGGATTCCAGTTTCTTATTCAAAGAATACCTGATTTAAAATATGTAAACTTTTATCAGAGCAGCTATTTGAAACCAGGTGAGCAATTTAACTGAGTATTTGCTGTTCTCTGTAGATTGACAGTAAATTTACTAAATCATCTTTTGATGGGATCAGAACTCTTCCCATAAAACCACTGTTATCCCTAAGGGGATGACAGGCGTGCCAATGTAGTTCTTCCTCAAGGAGAGCTGATGAACAGGAAAAGTGGAAAATCCTGATTTCAGTGCACCATTGAAGAGTTAGTTCTCTGCACTTCTGGAGCGGGTTCTGAGAGAGCCAACTCAGATTATTCTAGCTCCTGGACCCTACCAGCTGTCTTGGGAGAAAATCTACTCAGGAAGGGCACTGATTCCTACTTAGGTTCCCCCCCCCCCCGCAGTGAGTCCTTTGGATGATTATGAGTTAGACCCAAATGATGAGTAAATCTGACCATCAAAATATTGTGGAAAGTTAGGACAAAACTAATAAAGAAGTTCAAGTATCTCAGCAGTTCAGCCTGTTGTTCTGTAGATAACAGGGCTTCCTGAAGAGTTTGTCAGAACTGGGCTTAACTGCTTACGCACACATTTATAGAGCCTAATTCCCCATTAACCAGAGAAAAAAGGCAATGAAAACAACTATTAGAGAAGGACAAAAAATAACCACAGCCTCAGGCACAGAAAAACTGCATGGCTCTGAGGTATAACTGTCTCTGAAGCTCCAAAACTGTCTGAAAATAAACTAAATTAGACCTTTTGTAGTGCAAGAAAACAAAATTATGTGCCATTTTGAGATATTTTTTTTTAATGTCTCAGTTGCCATCCATTATCTTCTCTGTCTAAACCAACAAAAATAGCATGTAGAGCCCCAAATATTGGCTAAGTACTTAGGTCTACTAAAGTTAATATTATGGACCAAATATTTTACTTCATGCTATTATAACACCTGATGGAAGTTCACAGATCAATAAAATGTTACTGTATTTCAAAAACACAAGCTAAAAAAAATTCTCTAAGAAACATTATACTTTGGGAATAATATATTAAGATACTCTCTTCCTCTGCAGAAATAAATAAATAAAGACAGACATATATATTCTGTTTTATTGAGAATAATTAGTTATATCTCATTTTGTAATTCTATGGAACATTTTCCGATGACAAATTTATATTCAAATTTATGAAGTATTCAAATTCTAAAATACAAGAGCTTTCAAGACAGCTTAGATATGACCCTTTCACTTTTGCCTGATGACTAAAAGTAAAGCAGAAATTAATAGATGTGAATATACAACCTGCTTTGTCATGTATGTTTAAAATACCTTCTTCCTAAAGAGATCAAGGATAGGATGCAAAATTTACTGAAATCAACATCATTGTCTGAAATTTAAAAGCCATTAACCCACATCATAATAGAGCAGGTAAAACTGCTAAATGTTTTACATTAAGTTAAGTTATTTAATGACAAACCAGTTAGTTAAAGAAACTGAGGAATGGCTGACCTTTTTTAAAGATTCTTTGGTCACTGTTGCTGACCTTCCAGACTCATTGTGAACTTACTCCATTGAAGTGTAAGGTCTTGTCTACTTCTATGGACCTTCACTCAGGCACCCAGAAAACTAACAAGTATATTTAAAGGAAACTAAGAAGTATATTTAAAGAAATCAACCAGTAGTGAAGCAAATAAAGAAATAAACAACAACAAAAACCAACAACAAACAAAACCAACAAAATACTTTTGCGGCATTCTTATTGGGATAATAGCATATATAAATGTATATCTATTCAAAGCAGATCCAAATATATCACATTAGTATGCCTTACTAATTTAATGGAAGTTGTAGAGAAAAGGTACACTGTAGTGACTAAGCCAACACTTCCTTAAGAGCTTTTGACTGTTCTTGAAAAATGAATTAACTAACGCTGAAGAATAAAGACATCAAGTGAGATGTATTAACGCCAAGTTGATATTTAAGTTTTTCTCTCCTTTAATCAAGATGATCATGGTTTTATTTTCCTTCACCTCCAGCTCCTCAGCAATCACTATCAGATTTTGCCAATTCTGCAATAAAACAGGGTTTACAAATGCAGCTTGTATAAAGCACAGTGAAAAAAGTAAGTTTCACAATAAAACATAACAGAAAGAGAATCACTGCTATCTTAGAAAAATAATTGTTGTACTAGAGGGTGTCATCAGTAATTGTTTCAGTGCTTGTGTCCTAGTTATCACTAGTGCCCACGATACAACCTATCTATGTAATCAGAGGCTCAGTTCAGTGATAAAGAGTCAGATGGGCTTATTATAACCAGTAAGCACAGACTCATATTCTTTTGGGACAATAAAAAAGGATGTGTGTTTGGCTGTGGGAATACCTCTATATGAATATGAAATCACTGAAAAACTCCTGGACTGTGAGCATATATATACAGTTGCTGTTCTTCAGAACTATCTTTCTTCTAACCTGGTTCCCTGCTTAAAATGCAGATCATTTCTTACCCCACCAGATCTAGTTTTCAGCAGTACTGTGTTTAGTGGAAGTGCTTGTGGCCAAAATCCTCTAGTGAATATATAGAATCGTAGAAGGTTGCAGAACTGAGGGGAATTCTAGAAATCTGCAGTCCAGCTCCTGCTCTAATCAGGACTGACTTCAAAGCTAGGTCAAGCTACTCAGGAGTTTATCTAAGTATGTTCTGAAAATCTCCAAGGATAGAGATCCCCTTTCCCCTCTAGGCAACCTGTGCCAGTGCTCAGACACTGTTGTGAAGGGGAATCTTTTCCTTCCATCCACTTTGAATTCTCCTTCTTCCAGCCCGTGAGTATTGAGTATTGTCTTCACTCCTTTCTTCATGCACGTCTGAGAAGAGTCTGACTTTGTTTTCTCTACAACACCCCTTTGGGCAGAAGAACACGACAACTGTATTCCCTGAGCCTCTCTTTAAGCTAAACAATCAAATTCCCAGCTTGTCACTGTATGTCATGTGCTCCAGCTCCTCAGACATCTCAGTGGCCCCCTGCTAGACTCACTGCAGTTCTGTTGTGCTCAGAAGTCTATAGCAGCCGCTGCCTGTTGATCTATTCCTGCTTCTTCCACTACCCAGCTGTGTAACTCTGAGAAGACCAAACCAGAACACTTTTTTTTTCCTCTTGCCACTTTGTTAATTATGTCCCTTTGGAATATGAATGCTTAGAAGTAGGATTTGCTTCTACTCTTTGCATATACAATTCCAAATGTATCAGGATTCTGATCTCTGTCGGCTTCTGGGCATTGCTACAATAGAAAAAGCAATAATACTTATCCACAGGAAGCACAAAGGGAAAAAATATTGGAATAGGACAAAAAGATAAAGACTTAACCATAAAAAAAATTAAAGTATGAAAATAAGGAATGATGATTTTTTTTCTGCCCGTATTGTTTCTTTCACAGAGTAAAAGCAGAATTTAGTAGAAGTTGGAATAATCACCCTATATTTTCACCCCTTTTTGCTTCACTACATGGATCAGCCATCCTTGTACCTTCCATAGTTACTGGACAAAGGTATAGATCTTGGGAATTGCATCTTCCAATTCCTTTACACTAGAGTGCTCTCTGCAGGATGGGTTTCACCAGGGCCTTTCTCTGGGTTTATGCCAATTGATCTTCACTGAATTGTTGGCATTGTGTTGTTGTAAGTGTAATGGCTGAAGACAAAATCAGGCAGTAGATGTGATGTGTCTTTCAGAAGGTTCCTGGAATTCTAGGTGTTTTTATCTCTCTTTTTTCAGTTGATTCATTGAATGCAGAATAAATGCAATGTTTCTTAAGTCCAGTCAGGATATCTGGGTAGTTGTTAGCGTTGTTAAGCAAATGATATTGATAATTTCTTGTTAAAAGGTGGCTAACTAAAGAATATAATGTGCCATTAAGTGAAGATTAATGTTCCTCACTATACTGTTCAAAAGTAAACAATTTTTTATCACTAAATACAACTTTACCTACCCTATTAGTAATTTAGAATGTTTTATAAACATATTTTTTTCAGCTTTCTGAGTAGACCAAGTAGAAATTGTGTAGGAATTTAAAGTGGATCAGAAAAAAGTCAGGTGTCACCAAACTTTTTTTCCCCAAATTTTTTTCTAAAACTTCCTTTTGTTCCAAAGTGTTAAAGGAAATTTTTCATTTTCAGTTTCTAAATGAAGTTTTGGAAGCATATTCTGTTGTTTATTTCCCAGTTTCGGAGGATTAAAGATTAAAAAAAAAAGTTAAAGAATCATCAGTGAAAATGTACAGGAATAGACCATCAAAATGGTGCTGGTAGAAAAGGTTTTGTTCACTTTCTTCCTCCGTTTCATAAATAAAAGGCTCAGACAGTCTCAATGACTGAAGTCATAGAAGTAATTAAACACTCATACTCCAGGTTAGAGTTCGAAGTCCTAGTTCTTACCTCCTTTGCTAGAGCTGACATATATTTAAACCAGTAGATTAAAAGGCATGGAAAAATAATGGAATTGTCCTGGAACAAAATTGAAGATCAAATTACTAAAACCAACCAAACAAATACAAAACTCAAACAGAAAATTCCCTGCAATTCAATTTATTTGCTGTTGAGATTCTCTCAGATGAATTCAGAAAATATGATTCAACTTCTGCCTATTTTAAATTATACAATTTCATGTAATAGGGTAAAAATGCTTTGGGGGATTTCTGGGTCATCTATCTTCCTCACATTTTGTTTACAGACTTTTTTTTGGGGGGGGGGCAATTATCTAGATTGATCTAAAGAAATTCCATTAACATAGAAGAGTTCCTTTTAAATTAACAATTTTTAATACTTCTTTGGTATGGATATGATAGAGTTGTCAGTTTCATGAAAATGAATTGTTCCATGGAAACATCAAATCAGTGCTCAGTGATGGCCAAAACTCGTGGTGAATGCTGGTAAATTATTAGAGAAACAATAGAGAATAAAAGATACTGTTATGCTACTGCCATGCAGTTCTAAATCTGTTCCTTGTCAACTTCTTTCTCTATAGACCTTCACCGCAAAAAGGTTATAACTGGATTGGAAAACATATAGACGAGGTCAGCAGGGAAGATAACAGGTATGGGAAGCCTCTGTATGAGATCATCTAGACAATGACTCTTCAGTTTAGGATGGACATGACTGAGGTAATGGAAAATGTACATAAAAAGCCTACAAAATCAAAACTGCTCAGGGAGGTCACCGCTTGTACCAAAAAAACCCCACCCTTGGAGGTACCAAATAAGGCTAGTTAGCAGCAGGTTCAAACAAATCAAAGGTGGAAGTTCTTCACACAGTGTTAATCTATGAAAGTCCTTGCCAAATGTTGGTGAGGACTACCTGTTTACAAGGATTTGAAGGGAGAAGAAATGGTGTAAGAGGGATACATCCACAGAATGGTAAAATACAGAGAAGTTACTTCTGGACTGAGAAGTTTCCAAGCTGTAAATTCTTGATGCTGGAAAAGTATTTGGAGCATTTATCACCACGTTTTCTTTATTCCTGTAGTCTTTCCCTGGATATCTGAGTTGGTGATAGGGAAGGCAGAGGCACGAGGCCATCCATGGCTGTGTGGCAGTGGCCAAACAACTGCACTTCCTACATGAACACCCATGACCTTTAATCTTTCTTCATATCTGTCAAAATGGGTTTTCTCTGCCTTCTTCCAGCCACTGCATAGGCAAACCTTTAGCCCTGGCAAAGTTCACCACATTTTGACTTTCCCTGGATTCTGCATTACACATGGGTTTGTACCAGCCACCCAGAGCCTCTCTGCATGCTGAATTTAATGCAGCTCCAATTCATCCTCTTTGCTCTAAGTGTTGTTTAGAGGCCAACTCAGAACTTTTTACACCTGTCCCAGCTCTACCATTGCTGTCTGTCTGTACTGCATGTCTGACTTAGCAGGGTTAGCTGAACCTTGGGAGTACCTTAGTGGGATGCTACAGATGTTGCAGATGCTGCTGGGAAGAAGACAAAGGTGAAGGGAATGGAGGACATTTATTGCAATTGCCCATTATGTGTGGGCGATTGCCAAGCCCTAAACTGGTTCTTACTGCTTGGTGGTGGGATCTCAGAAGTGGATGTGCTGGTACCAGTGTGTATTCTACATGCCAAACACAAATGAACTCTTAGACCTTTGTGCACCCTGGCTATAACTGATCTCCCCAGGTCGACACCATAAGTACAAACTGGCATTCTAGATTTTTTTGTCACAAAGATTGAAGTAGACTGAAGTAACAATGACAAGTCACTCCTCCATTTGGAGTTACAGAGGCAGGGATTCATAGAATAATGCTGATTGAGAAGCATCTCTGCAAGTCATCTTGCCAAACACAACATTCCTCATCTTCCTCAAAAACAAACAAACAAACCAACCCCAAAAAAACCAAACAAAAAAACCCAAACACCAAAATCAAACAAAAGAACCCAAAAACCCCAAATCAGTGTTATCCACCCTGGAGTGAGGCTCCAAGGTCTCAGCACTCTCTTCAGTATTTCTTTTCAGATGAAACTTCTGGCTTAGTGTTCTGGCTTCTGTTAACATTTCTCAGGTGTACAATGTTGCCCACGCGTTATGTAGCTAAACTGCAATATAATTCAGGTTTGAGAACTCCTTTAAATGGTACAGCAGCCAAAGAGTTTCTGCAATTAGAAGGTTAAGGAGTGGATTGCTGAAATTTAAACTTTTAAGTATGTGTTATTTCAAAAGAACCTTACCAATAACTAACACAATGTCATTTGATACTTTTCTATGCCACTGAACTAGAATGAATAAAATAAATTTAAGTATAGTTCATCTAATTAATTTCTGCCCTTATGTGTCTTGTGTGAGGTGATACATTACATGAAAGAAGGATGAGGAGGGAGAGTTGGTAATATCCAGATACAAGAGGTGCACTTTGGTTCTAGTACATATGGAAAGCGCATTCCTAACTTCCTCAGACAGTATTAAATTCCAATTTTTGTGCGGTATTTAGCACTCACTGAGTGAAAGAGACTGTAATTTACAATTAAATAGGATTCCACAAGTGTAATGAGAAAAGGAATAGCAAAAAGGGATGTGACTTGACCAGTGATGTAAATTTGCATTTTCAAAAGCAATTATTATTCTAACAGTAAAAATATAAAGGATTTAATCTTACAAGAAAATAATAATAAACAATCCTTGCTGGTGACTTTTGCCAGCTAGCTGGTGATCCTTATTGGGAAGAATCTATACTAGAACATGAGAACAGAACAGAAAAAATATGTCCTGTGTGTAGTTGTATCGATGGGAAAGCTCCTGCTTCATTCCAAAGGACTGAGATGTAAGTCTGAATGATTGAGCAGATAGAAAAAGATAAAGTCACACTATCATCAGCACAATTAACATAATTTTTTTGAGAATGGTAAATACCTTAGTTGTTTATACCACAGCAAGGTTTGCTTATATCTTACTGACCAGAGAATTTTCTTTCTTCTTTTTTTCCAGTAGAAATTATTTACATTATCAAGGTATTGTTTGCTAACTTACTTAGTACTGGTATTTTATTGTATTTTGTCCCAAGTCAGTACCTGCAAGTCTGCAGATTCTCTGGGACATCAGACTTAAGCAGCAACCTGCTAAGTGCCACAATGTACAGAGTTATTTTATTTTTTACTTTATTTTATTAATATTAAAAGTATTGCAAAGAAAGTCTATCATAAAATAAAAGCCTACATTAAACTAAAATTAATAGATGTCGATTCTTTTCCACTTGTCACACTCTGTCAGTTCTGATATATCTATGCTCTGTGGTAGAGAACGTCCTCCAAAGAAAATTGGCTTGTCGATACAATTTTGAATTTTTAATTTAACAGTGTTATTCAATCAACTCAATATATATCACTCCTTTCAGAAGTTTCCTGCCACTTGTTTCCCTCTTATTCATTTTTAGTTCCTATATCAGTCTTCCAGGAGTGCTCCAAGGAGAAAATAATCTTCCGGTTATACAAATTGGTTGTAAAGTTCAATGATGATGGAAACGTTAATAACATTTATCAGAAGATATTACAACAAGTTAAGTTAGCTATACCGTTACAAACTGTAGTGTTGTTATTTTAAAAATACATAAATGTATTCATATGTAGATACTAGTAAATTTCATGAATAATAATTTTTATGTTTCTTGTATCTACCTTTTTATTACTGAATGGCTTCAGCATAAGAAATTTCCTAGGATTCTCTGTTTTTGTGGCACAGAAATGAGGGTATTAGAAATCTCACGGTCTGTGTACACTCAGGTGTGGAGGATGAAAATGGTTTGTAAAGAGGGAAATTACCCCACAGAAAAAGCATGTGGGATTTGGATCTGTTTGTAACTGAACAATTTTACATTCTTAGTTTTGCATTCACTTGTCACATTTGTTGTGCCAAGAGAAGATGATCTGAAAGCTCACTTTAGCTAAGCATATGTTGGTTCCACGTTTGTTATTTCAGATGTACTACTTTCCTTTTTCCTGTTATTAAGGCATCTTTTCCATTTTTACACACTTCCACCACAAATAGCATCGATGGGAAGTAACACCATAAGCTTGAATGCCTAGGGATCTGTACTTGGGAAGGGTAGTAGACTTGGGCATCCTTGACATGCTCAAGGGCACGTGTACAATTCAGAAGAACTTGACAGGCTTCAGGGTGGCTCTGGAAGGAACTCAAAAGATTCAACAAGTTCTCTACCTGGAAAGGAGAAACCACTTGTAACAGCACACACTGGTGATGTTCTGGCTGGGGAATAGCTTTGCTGGAATGGGAGTCTTGGTACACTGCTGAACATGAGCCAGCAGAGTGCTCTGGCAACCAAGCAGGTCAACTGTACTATGGAGTATACTAATAGGAGTATAGCCAGACTGAGGAAAATTGCTATCTCTTTCTACTCAGCATTAATCGGACTGCATCTCAAATGCTACATTCATACAAGAAAGCCATTTATAAGGTGGAACATATTCTGTAGAGGGCTGCCAGATCAGTCAGGGGACTGGAGTACCTGCCATGGGAGGAGAAACTGAGAGAACAGAGCTTGTCAGCCTGGAGAGAAGGTGGCTTTGGGTGGGACACACAGCTAATAGCAGCATGCTAAAATTTACAGGGATGTTATCAAGAAGATGGAAGAAGACTTTCTACAGTGGTGAGTGCCAGCACAATGAGACAAAGTGCATAAAATGAAACAGAGATTCAGACTGGGTAGAGGGAGACACTTTTAAACCATAAAGACAGTCAAGCAGTGGATCAAATTGCCTAGAGAGGTTATGCAGTCTTCATTCTTGGACATTTTCAAGGCCAGTCTGGATAAAGTCTTAAATAACCTAGTCTGAGCTCACAGATGACCCTTTTTTGAGTAATAGATTAGACTGGATGACCTCCAAGGTCACTCCTGACCAGAATATTCCTATCATCCTATGATCAAACTAGAAAACTTCCTGAATTTGCAAAAGTGCAAATAAGTAACTCTTTCCAATTCTAGCACTGTTATAAATATAGCTATTAACACTATGCAAATAAGTAATTTCCTTTGGCACAAAACCTTTTCCTGTATAATAAGCTTCAGAGACTTTGTACCTCTTGGTCTACATAAAATGAATTATATTCAGTACTTTCTCCATGTAGGTTCAGTAACAGCATGACAAAAACTATTAAAATTAATTCCTGTGAATCTATTTTTACAAACTACTGTGGCTTCTGTTCTCTAAGAATGATCCACAATTTTTAATTATATTTGGCAGAAGAAGAAAATTGGTTTTGTGTTTACAGGCATTCTGGAGGAAATGAAATGTGTTATTTAGTTCAACAGCTAATGTTTAATGATGGAACAGCAAAGTCAAAATCCTTTTTTTTTTTTTTTGAGAGGATTTAAACACATCTATATCTCTCTAAATAAAATTTCCTACCCAGATCCTATAGCTACACTGGCATAAGGAGAAGGCAGTACTTTCAGTCTCATAAGCACTTCTACTTGAAATGTCAAACTTGAGTGTTCATTAATTAAATACAGGTAAGAAAGAAAAAATTTATAAACCTATTAGTTACAATATTTATTTATAAAACTGGACATACAGACCTCAGTACTTATTCCAGAGATGCTGCTTTATAGAAAGTGGATCAGATTCATTGAAAGAAATTGTTAGCACCATTCTTCCCCAGATTAAAATGTTGGTCATTAGAGAATCTTTCAAGGAGGTTGCAGATATAGGAGCATGTCTTTTGAGGAAATCATGAAACTGGAAGATGGGTCTCCAAGTGAATGCTCTAATTCCTGACCTGCCAGCAGACACTAGCTCCTCCTTTTCAGGTTCCTCTGCATTTGTGCTTTCCTTATTATTTTTCTTAGTAGAGCCTCTCAGCTTTTTTTAATCCCATGAGTTTATGCCAAAGGCTGACAGCCTGCAGTTGGGCAGGGAAGGTATATACAGCTGTTGAAGGAGAGATATGACTTAAGTTACTTGACTCAAGAACCAAAGGACCAGCACAGGTCTCAACAGGAGCCAGACTTACCTCACACTCAAAGCAGTACCAGCACCAAGGAGCATGAGTAGCGCTGTTTTAGGGGTGCGTGACTGCCAATGTTTATACATCCTTATTCTGTGCTTCTGAATGCTGAGAACAAAGCCCGCTGTGCCACTGACATGTATATGTGTGCACTGGACTCCTCCAAAGGCTCACTAAGGGGTTGTTTTAGGACAAGGAAGGCTTGTACTTGCTTGGATAAAAATGTTGCAGAGAGTTCTTTGCCAAAGCATCTGGATGGACTATAAAGAGGCTTGAGTCTAGCAGGAAACCAGCTCTTCTCCATATTCCCAAGCACATGTACAGCTCCCTAGTTCTAAACTGGCAAAAGTGTTCCCAGCTAGGCTGTACTCTGCCTTCTGCTAGCACATGGTCTCTAATAGTCATCACATCTGATCATAATAACATAGTGTATTTTAAGTGTATTTTCCCACATTTCTGTGTAACTGTTAGTAAATAGTGAATAGTTAACTTTGGAAATGTTGAAGAGTAAACACTGTTGCAAACTAACACAAGGATGAACTCACACAAGAATACCAACCCCCATCAGCTCCCAAAAATGCAAAATGAAAATATATGAAAAAATTTTAACTGAAAACTATGCTTTATCTTGTGTTGTATCCTAACACAGAAGAACTTGTTAGGAGCACTAGACACTCTTTGAAGAAGCCTTGAATATTTCAAATAAATATCAGGTATTTCAAAAGAGATAGCAAGCACTCTTCAATGTGATTCTGAGCAGCCTAGTTTAGCAGTTTTTTGAGGTCACAAAATTGCTTGGAATTAAGCAGTTTTGGTTTATTCACACATGATGAACTCCATCAGTTCTGAAGAGGTCAACATATGCAACCAGATATTTTAATGAAAAATATTCCAGGATGTTTAAGAACAGGGGTGATTTCTATGAAGAATCCGTCCTGACAGAAATATCTTCAATCATGCTGAAGCAGAACAAGACTTTAAAGAAATAAAAAAAAAATAAAATAAATACAAAGACATTTTCAGAAGGTGTATGTAAAATGTTGGCCATAATACAGAAAAGAATGTGAAACAATTAGTTCCACACATAATCTATATTTAACTCAGTTTCACAGAACATCCCCTAAAGTGGAAAGAAACTATGAATTTTATGTAAATAAAAATCAGCCCTTGGTACAGGAGTAATAACTGCAAATGCTCACTGGAGAATTACGTGTCGTGCAGGAAGATAGCATTCAAAAATGAAAACTAACTCAAGAAGTTCTAATAATTTGATATCAAATAGCAAGAAGAAACATGACAAGAGCTGAATAATTATTTGTTCTTTGAAGAACTACATCATTCTAAGCTCTATATCTTTTTTTGTAATTTTTCTGTTGTTCTGTCTGTGATGATGATGGCAGAGATGAAGTGTCTGTGCCCTTCCTATAGCTTACACCCCCCCCATTCACAAACAATAAAATTCTAGGATGGTTTTTATTTAACATTGTTCTCCTGTTCAGCAAAACACTTCAAAATCCTGCATGTGAAGTGACATGACACAAAAACACAACATCAAAAGCAAACCTATTAGCAAAAGCAATCAGCCATTACTTGGTAATCACTAAGCGGCACTGTGCAATTCTCAAGTGGCCATACTACACACTGCCTTGCTGTAGATGAAGAAAGGCAATCATAATTTCCCCGAACAAAGTAGATGGTTATATGGCAGTGCATGCCTAGAACTCTCCAAGGAAGGGAATGTTTCCTCTTTTATGTGTAGGTGTTTTGAACAAAGTTTTGAAGATTCAAATAAGCCAAAAAGCCCAGGTGACTAAATTGCTACCTCAAAAAACAATCTTCTTTTATTACTTTTCCAACTGAGCATAGGTCTGTTTTGAATAGAGCTTTCCAGACTTGCAGATTTGCAATGAGATTGTGATCATGTGTCACATAAGGTTGAATGTACAATCTAGAACTTGGCTATCATTTCAGAAGTTACCCAGCTTAATTACACAGCTTTTATCACAGATTTCAAGGATTAAAGAAATCTAATGTCATCACAACTAGCATAATTCAGAATTTGAATCAAACGTTTGGACTCAGTTCCTGATTTTAACACTCAGGTATAATGTCCAAACATGAAGTTTACTCAGTGTGTCAGTTTTGTTATTGACAGTCACAAATAAATGGCTGAGGCAGTCCTGCCTTTCTAATAGCAATCTACCACTCAGGTAGGCAGGCAACCAGAATGACAAAATATCACATCAACTTTTCCATGATGATGCACTCTTTGTTTAGGAATGTTTTGTCTTCCAAGAAGTGAAAAGGAGACATTATTCATTACACATATACATTTGTAATACATATACAGAAGCACAGAACATTTTCATTGGTTGTGCTATGTGTGAATCAATAACTGCATTAATAATATTGGGTTTTTATCAATAAAGATTCTTGTCGTTGTACTATAAGTGATGCTCATATGGAAATACTGCCCACAGACATCTTGAATGGTTTGGGCCCTCTAAGCATTCCTTGTCTAGAACTGCAGATGTCAGCTACATCATTCCTAGATGGAGAATAGTTTGAAGTTAGTCAATGACCACGTAAGACCATTCAGCTCAAACCGCACTAACATTAAAAGGGTTGAAATGATTTATTTAAAACAACTGCACAGTGTCACACCTGAAGAAATTAAAGAAAAAAACAGCTCTAAATTTTCTGTGTAAAAAGGTGGCTATCCTATTCCCCCCATTCATCAAAAAATTTGCAGATGCTTTCTTAAGATGATTCATCACGTATGTAGTCTTCTTACATTTTAAGTTGCACCAGCAGGAATACCTTAGCTGTGGAGAACACTAGCTCAAATAGCAATCTCTCTCCAGTACTCCTGATGAGTTTTTTTCAGTCTTTTTCTTCAAAAAAGAAGAAAATTTTCTTCTAATTTTTTGAAGAGACAGTAGGGATTCTTCTCATTAAATTAAGGGCTGCTGTATCTCAAGGGTTTCACACCTATCTTCAGTTGTTAAACATTATTAAACATACACAAAATAATTAAATAATTAATTATTGTTAAACATAGGTAAAATACTGTTTAACAAGCATTAATGAACACCGATTCAATGGAGACAAAGTACAACAGTAATTACCCACCTCTGGAAAACATGACTTTCATGTGAAAGATTTTTGAAATAAGTTTTAAAGGTCTTCTGCAAAACTGCCCACAAATTCATGAGATTTTGTGTCACTCCACTCTGCCTGTTCTGCAACCTAAGAAAAGGAGGAAGAGGTATCACAGAGTTTTGGCATAGTCTGCCTATTCTCTAAGGTCCATGGTAGCAGGGCTACCATGTAAGGTAACCAGTGTAAGGCTACACTGGTGTCACTTTGCTGGCCATCATCTTGCCATTGCCTCTCTTGAGATTATTTATTTTTAAAATTAAGTAGGATTTTCTTACTTATTTCTTTCTTGAATATAAAAATCTAATCATAATGTAGACACCTCAAGTACTAAGTTGGACTCTGAGACAGTGACGTGATTCTTCTGTGAGTGAAATTAAGACATCACTTAAGATTCACAATGGGGTTACTTCTTTCCAGAATTCAGGAAAAATATAATTTTTGCAGATACTTTTAAATTGCTGTTCAGTTTCAACGCAGTTTATTTCATCAGAGCTAAAAAAATACCAAATCTAAAACCACCGCCTCATCCAAATTTCTCTAAAAGACTAAACGGCTTTTAGAAAAGAAAAGAAGACCTGGGAGGATCTAATTGCTGTTTTCTTCTACCCAAAGGGATGATAAAGAGAAAACAGAGCAAGACTCTTCCCAGAGATGCACGAAGAAAAGAGTGGAGACAATACTTAGACTGAAAGGGGAAATTCCGAACATATAGAAGGAAAAATTTACCTACACAAAAGTGTATGAGCACTGGCACAGGCTGCCTAGAGAGAATGGAGATCTCCATTCTTAGAGATTTTCAAAACATGCCTAGATAAATTCCTGAGCAAGATCTTAGCTTTGAAGTTCATTCAGCCTGAAGCAAGAACTAGACTACAGATTACTATATTTATTTACTGTGGGATTTTGGCCAGAAGCACATTCATACTAATACCCTAAATACTAGGTCTGCTAGGGAAGAAAAATTGCTGTATTTCCAGTGGAACCAGGGAAAAAGACAAGATGCTTCAGGAGCAAAGCCGCTCTACACATTTGCTTACCCTCCACTGTCTTTTATTACCATGGTATTTCAATTAATTACAAACATGAATGCTTTTACCTCCTACTAGACAAATATAACATTATCACCACTTCACAGACAGTGAATTAAACACACAGAGCAAAGCCTTAATAATCTTGTCCAAGGGTCAAATGCAGAAGCTATGGCAAATTCAAGAGCAGAAACAAGTCTTCTAAATACTATTATAGAGCCTTAATTTTAAGCATTCATTGTTTGTGAAGGATTTATTTGCCATATTACCACAAAACAGTAAACTGGTACCCGAGGTGCCAAAATATCCAAATTACTCTTTGGTTCCTACTTTATCCCTTGTAGTATAAAAATCTGTTATTTATGCTGGTAATGTGATTTAATGTGATAGCTTTAGCAAGATCTGACCTGGTTTCAAAAAATCAAGATGACTATATCCTAGTACTGGCAATGCATAAAAATCGAATGTAACATTTACAATATTAAAACATTTTCACTGTTAGCAAGGAGCCTTTGCATGAAGCTCAGTACTGAGTGATGGACCATTCAACACCTGTAAACGTTTTATTTACATCCATACTTTTAAGCCAATTTGGAAGCAGAAATAATGCCCTGCTACCTGGTCATGACTGATACGGCAGACATGCAGGCATTCTGGAGTAATTTTTCAACAGTATACTATCAATGAAATGGCAACAAACTAAAGAGATCCAAAAATGGTTGAAGAAAAATAAAAATAAAAAGAAAAAAAAAGGAAAAGGAAAAGGAAAAGGAAAAGGAAAAGGAAAAGGAAAAGAAAAAGGAAAAGGAAAAGAAAAAGAAAAAGAAAAAGAAAAAGAAAAAGAAAAAGAAAAAGAAAAAGAAAAAGAAAAAGAAAAAGAAAAAGAAAAAGAAAAAGAAAAAGAAAAAGAAAAAGAAAAAGAAAAAGAAAAAGAAAAAGAAAAAGAAAAAGAAAAAGAAAAAGAAAAAGGAAAAGAAAAAGAAAAAGAAAAAGAAAAAGGAAAAGGAAAAGGAAAAGGAAAAGGAAAAGAAAAAGAAAAAGGAAAAGGAAAAGAAAAAGAAAAAGAAAAAGAAAAAGAAAAAGAAAAAGAAAAAGAAAAAGAAAAAGAAAAAGAAAAAGAAAAAGAAAAAGAAAAAGAAAAAGAAAAAGAAAAAGAAAAAGAAAAAGAAAAAGAAAAAGAAAAAGGAAAAGGAAAAGGAAAAGGAAAAGGAAAAGAAAAAGAAAAAGAAAAAGAAAAAGAAAAAGAAAAAGAAAAAGAAAAAGAAAAAGAAAAAGAAAAAGAAAAAGAAAAAGAAAAAGAAAAAGAAAAAGAAAAAGAAAAAGAAAAAGAAAAAGAAAAAGAAAAAGAAAAAGAAAAAGAAAAAGAAAAAGAAAAAGAAAAAGGAAAAGGAAAAGGAAAAGGAAAAGGAAAAGAAAAAGGAAAAGGAAAAGGAAAAGAAAAAGAAAAAGAAAAAGAAAAAGAAAAAGAAAAAGAAAAAGAAAAAGAAAAAGAAAAAGAAAAAGAAAAAGAAAAAGAAAAAGAAAAAGAAAAAGAAAAAGAAAAAGAAAAAGAAAAAGAAAAAGAAAAAGAAAAAGAAAAAGAAAAAGAAAAAGAAAAAGAAAAAGAAAAAGAAAAAGAAAAAGAAAATTCATAGGGTTAGAAATAATTTTCCAAGGAAAATGACAAATTAGTCAACTTGCAGAAATTCAAGCTCCTATTTAGGTTTCTATTTTGATTAGAGAAAGAAGTCTAATCAATGAAAAACAAGGAAAACCAGAGACAGTTTTGTCTCTTTTCCATGATTTCATTTTAAAAAATGTAATTTCTTATTTCCTTTCAAACAGAAGGTTTTGAGCACTTTTTTCCCTTAAGTGACAGGTCAACCAAAGCCTATTTTCCTGCAGAAATGCATCCTATTCCCTACAATATTGCAGTTAGTGTTCTGCATTCCTCCCCTGTCCCATCAGACGGCACCCTCACCACCACACCTGGCACCATCTCCACTTCCTTCAGCTGCAGTGCCTTCACCCCTTGCCCTTACAGTGCTCTCAGTCCTTTCTGAGACCACTGAGTCCTTTCTCCCCTTGACCAGTGGGAAAGAGGATATTTTGCTGTTATTCCCTCCTGTGCCCTTCAGACTCAACTGTACACACAGCTGCCCAGCGTCTGTGAGTGCCTTTGCCATGGTGGGGCACATTCTGGCTCTTCTACTGGTCTGTCTCTTCTCACCCCTTCTCAAGTTTCATGACACTTGAAGCAGCTGTGTACCTTCGATAGCTCTACCGTCCTGTCAAATGAAGTTTAGAAAGGAATCAAAAGCTTTTAGGACTGAATGAAAAATCGAAAACTCATTCAAACAAAATTCCTTAGGAAATTAGGATTAAAACACACGATATTATTATTAGTAATAATGTAGTGATATAGAGGGAGTGTAGGATTTTAGCCAACTACTCTGTACATTTTAATTAGAAGTTACGCACAGAAACCCAAACCAGGCAGAAAATCTGTTCCCAGAATGCAGTCACTAGGAACTTAAAATAATATGAACTGAAAGGCAGTACTGCTGAATCTAAAGTAACTGTGGGACATACTGATCTTACAGAATTTGAGGGATGAATGGCAAATGTGACTAAACCTTTTCTGGTTTACCTGGTGGAAAAGACACAAATGTATATACTGTTGATTACAATGCTAAGTTCTTTGAGGACAGCACAGATGTGTGAGTCATAGTTGTCTTCTTACTGCAAGCTATACTTTAAAGATAGTCTCCTAATCCCCTTGCTGCTGCATTTTCTCACATCAATACTTAGGAGTTTTTTAACAACTTCTTGCTTACAGCTTTTTGTATCAAGAAAAAGAATTCTTCAGGAAAATACTGCATATGGATGAGCAGCCCCACTCAATCTTCATCTGGTCCTTTTCAGTCTGTCTTCAGTCAGGGCATTTATTTTCTTCCATATTTGCTCACAATAGACTAGAAGTCACCAAAAAATAAATAAGATTTTCAGAGAAAATGGCAGCACAGGAGTCTGGCAAAGTGTGGGTGGGTGGTTTGGTGGGGGTTTTTTGTGGTTTGGTTTTTTTGTGGTTTGTTTTTTTTTGTGTGTGTTTTGGTTGGTTGGTTGGTTTTGTTTTTGTGTTTTAATCTGACTGAATTATACCATAATAATACCAATATACATGAGCAAAAATAAAAAATAAGGAGTACACAAAACCAAAAAAATTGCCCTCAAAACTCACATGAGAGAAGGAAGAAGAATTCTTATTTTCTCATGTCCCAGTACTCAAAATACTCCTGCTCCAGGTGTTAAAATCAACCTCTTGAGGGACGTCTTTAAGTTCTGATTTACAAATACGAGGCATTTTGGCTCCCTCTCTTTATCCATTTTTCTTGTTTCTCAACTGTTTCTGACCAAAATATCAAACAGCAACAAACCCTGGCTTTTGTGTAATCTATCATTGTGTACAGAATATAGAATAGAGTAGAATAGAGTAGAATAGATTATTGTAGTTGGAAGGGACCTTCAGCATGAATCCAGTCCTGCTACCCAACCTCTTCAGGGCTGGCCAAAAATAACAGCACGTTATTAAGGGCATTGTCCAAATGCCTCTTAGACACTGACAGGCTTAGGTCAGTCACCACCTCTCTAGGAAGCCTGTTCCAGTGTTTGACCACTCTCTCAGTAAAGAAATGCTCCTAATGTCATCTGAACCTCCCCTTTGAACCACTCCTCTGTGTCCTATCACTGAATCTCAGGGCGAAGAGCTCAGCACCTCCCTCTCTCCTTTCTGTCCTCAGGGAGCTATAGAGAGCAATGAGGTAACCCCTCAACCTCATTTTCTCCAAACTTCAAAGTCCTCAGCCACTCCTCAAAGGCCATTCCAGCTTTGTTGCCCTCCTCTGGGCATATTCAAGAACCTTCACATCCTTCTTAAATGGTGGGGCCCAGCACTGCACACAACATTCAAGGTGAGGCTGCACCAACGCTGAATACAGAGGGATAATCACCTCTCTTGGCCGGATGCGATACCATGTGTGATGCACCCCAGGATGGGGTTTGGGCTCTGGGCTGCTGGGGCACACACTGCTGACTCACATCAAGCTGCTGTTGACTAGCACCCCCAGGTCCCTTCCGTCAGGCTGCTCTCCAACCACTCTTCTCCCAGTTTGTACTTGTGCCCAGTGTTACTCCATCCTAGGTGCAGGATCCAGCATTTGGACTTAGAATGATAGAAACATAGAATATATTGAGTTGGAAAGGATCCTTAAGCATCATCAAGTCCGACTCCTTGCTCTTTGCAGGGCTTCAGTCTATCTAGATCCCTCTGCAAAGCCTCTTGTCCCTCAAGAGAGTCAATCCCTACCTAGCTACTTCTACTCCTACCTAGCCACTTTTCCAGTGAAGGCGTCTACATGCCTGGAATATGAGGAGTTTGTGCACAAAAGCCTCCAGTTAATAATTAATATTAATAGTGTTGCTCAGTGGTAATGAAAACATCCCAGTATTATCAATGCTATTTCCAGCACAAATTCAAAACCTGGTCTTGATACTAGCTGTTATGAAGAAAATTAGCTTTATCCCTGCCAAAACCAGCACACTACAAAAAGAAGGAAGAAAACAAGGGAATAAACTTTTCCCTCCTTTCATCTATTGTTAAAAAGGTACAAATGCTACAAACTCTGCTTTTCCAAAGTATTCAGTAATGTTGCATATCTAGTTGAGGTTTTCTGTCTAAAAATCAGAGCACTTTCTATGAAGAAGCATTGTTTATTTTTATATCACAGAATCACATAATTATAGAATGATTTGAGTTGGAAGGGTTCTTAAAGATCATCTAGTTCTAATCTCTCTGCCATGGACAGAGACACCTTCCTGTAGACCATATGTCCTCTGTCAGAATAGTCTGCTTAACAACAATATGTGAACAAATGTAAAATTGTCTGACTAAAATGAGGAAAGATCATCTATCTAGATCGTTATCTGCCTAGAAGAAAAACCTGTCTATTGACTGAATTATCCCAGCTGAATAGAGACATCAAGAAAGACCAAAGAGAACATAAAGGGACTGTGCAGTGACACCCTCGTGAAGGGCACCAGAAGAACACCTGAGAGCACTGTGACATTCCTGTGTATATTGTCTTTTGTCCTTGCTTTATAATCCTTCCTCCATCTTTATTTCCAACTTTATTGCTCAGCCACATATCCTTATATGAGGATATAAGAGACCTAGCTCACATCCTTAAAAATCCTTATCCCTTTTTTCTTTCTTGGGAGCTCGTAACTCTTTTCCTTCTCTCCAGATCTTCCCAATTCAGTGCTCAGCCATAGCACCTCCCTGATTCATAGAATCACATAATCATAGAATATGCTGAGTTGGAAGGCACCCATCAGGATCATTGAGTTCAGCTCCTGGCCCTGCACAGGACAGCCCCAAGAATCACATGTGCCTGAGAGCATTGTCCAAATGCTTCTTGAACTCTGTCAGGATTGGTGCTGTGACCACTTCCTAGGGAGCCTGTTCCAGTGCTCAACTACTTCTGGGTGAAAAACCTTTTCCTGATATCCAATTTAAACCTCCCGATTCAGCTCATGCTATTTCCTTGAGTCCTGTCACTGGTCATGAGAGTGCAGGGAGCAGTGTATGCCCCTTCTCTTCTCCTTGTGAGGATGCTGAAGACCACAATGAGATCTTCCCTCAGTCTCCTCTCACTCAGTCACTTTCAGAGTCAGACTTCTGTCATTACCTGCCTTCCACACACCTCCTCTGCCTCCACACTGATTTACAAACCCAGTCCCAGACTGTCTAGCTGGTCCCACTCTCTTCAGGGAAACTCAGCCCTGTGTTCTGTGTTCTTCACACCTCTGCAGTGAGAGTCCTCCCCATTGCACAGTTGTCTGCCTTGTTCCTGTATGAATTGTTTTAAAAAATGCCTTGCTTTCAGCCTAGCAACACTGCGTAACAACCTTGAAAGTACAAAGCCCCTTAGCTTAAGAAAAGAGCAGTATTGACAGTACTACTTCTAAGGATTCTTATACCAGTTTTACAAATGTACAAATAAAATGGTCTCAAATTTCAGCATCATTAAAGATGAAGGCTTGCAAGTACACCATTATCTTGTGTTTTGCCACCATTTATGGGCTCCATTAGGCTGATGAAAGCTTTCTGACAATTTCTAGCCATTTCTGACAACCTTCTTCCTCTTTTTTTTTGGTCCACTTATCTAGAAAAACAGGGTTTTAAAAAGACTGAATTGTTATCCCTATTTTAAATACTGGGAGCTATTACCAAGCATCTCAAAGAGCTCTTTGTTAGCCATGAAATACTATGCAAGAGTGGTTAATTAACTGCGGTCATGCAAAAACACCTGGGAACAGTTAATTATGAGCAACACTATAAAGTCACAACTTGTGTTGGCTGTTTATGTTTTCTCCCAGCAGAGAGTTCACTTAGTCCATCATCTGAAATTTTAAAGTGAGATGGGGTGACTGTGTTGTTTGAGTGTTACAATATTTACCTACAATGCGCTGGAGCTAAGCCATTTTGGCTGTGTAACAAAATTCTATGCTCATTTGCACAGTCCATTTTATGTACGTCCAATGCTTGCAGATTTTGCCACTGGAAAAATGAGGCCATCTTAAGAGTAACCGTGTGCAATGTGCCATGTGGCAAAGCAAATTACAGAGTATAAGCCTAATATAGGCATCTGTGTCTCTGGTATAGAAAACGATCTCTTATCTCTGTTATATATCTCCGACATATTCTTCCCTCTTACTGTAGGATTAAGAATCCAAGTATTAGGTTCTTAATTACCTATTAGAAGCAAATTTCCTATTTCAGTGTGAAAAGAGAGAAAAAAGTAGAAGTAAAACTTAAGCCAAAAGAGGTAAAGACCTGATGCTGGGTTGGATCCTGACATATGGTACATGGTGGTTTTTTTCCCTATATATCTGTGCTCCAAGATATCATTCTGTGGTAAAATGCAGTAGCAGTTTATTGTATTAAAAGGAAAAATCTACTCAACTGTCCTACCACACTTATTCCTCAAGCGTGCTGATAAAACATCGCTATCTAAATTTAGCTCTGGATATATATATATAATGATTTTATTTCAAAGGATGTTAATGGCCGTCTTAGTCTCAGGTCAGCTACAGTCCATGCTACACTGATAACTATTGTAACACCATTGACCACTCACATCACTGTCTCAGTGAACACTCTTAAGTAAAGAATGATAGCAATATACCGAATCAATATTTGCACCTTGTTCTTCATTGCTGCTTAGGTATTGAAAAACCATATTTCTTCTTGTCAGAATCAATAGCTTTGATTCCTCTATACTTTAGCAGTATGATTCAAGTTCCCAAGCTGTACAATGAGCAAAAAGCATAAAACTAACAGCATCAAAAATTCTAGCAAAAGATACGTTATTATCATTCACCCTTTATCTGCAGTTATGCTTAATTCTAAGGAGATGATTTCCTAAATTCTAAGAGAGCCGATGAGATGGGGATGATCCTTCTTACCACTCATGTCTTCTTGCCCCAGAATTTCTTGTGCTTAATTAAGGGGAGTAGGATTTCTTATATGAGCAAGAGGGAAGGCAGGAAAGGAAAGAAATGGATGTGGGTTGGAGAAAGAGAATGAGAAAAATAACACAGGGAAAAAAAACCAAACTCATAAAATAACCTAGGGAGAAGAGATGGCCAGGGTGCAGTTATACGTAGATACCAGGATGGAAAAGACTGACTAACAATGGACTGATGAAAAAGGATATTGCTCTGAGCGGAAATAAAACTCCAAACAACCAAATGTAAGATACAGTGGAGAGAAAAGTAGCAACAGGATGAGTAATATGAAGATTGAAGTATAAGCAGACAAAGACTACATCTATTACATCCTTATGATCTCCTTGAGGGAGCAATGCCTTTTCTAGCAATTGCTCCAAGCAGCTCATGTCTATCCTACCAATGGCAACTTGCAATTGATGTGAAATGAGTACCTCCATGTTGCAGAACACCTGGAATAACTTCTAGCTTGGTATCTGCTGTACAGGCCTTTGCACCTACTCACTCATAGGCTTATCTAAAAAGCTATACTTCACGTTGAGCATTTTATGTTCTACACAGGCTGTGTGAGCATATTTCTTTAGTTTTACCTGGCCTGCTCAGAGTTACACTCAAAAAACATCCATGAAAATCTCCCCTGACCCTTTCTTGTTCATTGGCAGAGTGATTTTCTTGGTTCTGAAGCACTCCCAACTTCAATCCAGTATAATACAAAGCATGCAAATACACTGGCCATTTTGCCTCTTTCAGCTTGAGACGTTTTAAGGTGTTTAAGTTTCAATGTGTCTTTATAGGTGACTGAAAATAATGAGACAATTATTTTTCTATCAGTTGATAATGATGTGATAATAATATCTGCAGTCGATATCTCTGCTATCTCGTATCTTAATTTAAATCTGATCATTCTTTGTGTCTTGACTATTGAGATTGTGTATTCCTTGGGACAGAAGGAGTGTGCTAAACTCACCTAGAATTTGTTCTATAAAACCATCCAGTGACTCTTGCTCCAGTTACTCTCACTCACTCTCATGTCCACATTTGAGCAGACAGGAAGTCCTTGTACAATGTTCATAGAATAAGTAGAGTTTCACAGATATTATGAAGACTATGTACTTGATATCTCTCCTAATATCGTAGATGAGGTTTTCTGGAAGGCGTTCAGAAAGCTGAAATTGAAAGAGGCGTTCTGAAGATAGAACTGTACTAATAAAACCATACAAAATAAATGGATAAAGAAATAAGGAAATCTCCATATATGTGTCTTCCAATCAATAACAAAATTCAGGAAAAACAAGAAACAAAGAAGTAGACATCAACAAACCTCTCTGACAGAACTCCTGATTCCAACCAGATAAGGGTCATGAAGGCATGTTAGTGCCAAAATTCTGCTAGAAGCCTCACTCACTGTCATTTGAGCATTTGGCTTAGAGCTCCCAAGACACAATATATGCCAGTGGTCTGACTGGGAGGCTTCTCTGCTTTTCAGAGAAATTCCTCCAAGGCTGACAGCTGCAGTGACCTTAGAACCCACCCGTCTTCTGGTCTCTTCAATGTTGGTAGAAGCTGAGTTGAAATACCATGACTAGGCTTAAAACTCTTTTTTTTCACACAAATGTTCCTTAGGTACAAGACCAAGAAGACAAAAGAAACTGGATTTGCTCCTTTGTTGAGGGAGGGCATGACAAGGAGAGAGATCACAGGAGTCTTCCTCTATGGTTATGGAAAGTATGGTTTTCATAAGGCTATAAATATCCCCTTAGGACATGATCAGCTGAAAACAATTTAATGGGGAAAAACTAAGATTAGATAGAGGTAAAACTCTCTCATTGTTAAGATAGTAAAACTACCTTGTACTAGGACCTAGAAAAGTGTTGGAATCTCTTTCACTCTAAGTAAATATGAAAAGGTTAGAGAAGTATCTGTACAAATTACTTAGATACATGTGATCTGCTAAAATATAGGGACTAGATTAGAAGACATTTGAGTCCCTCTGTATATCTATAGCTGTCATATTTGAATCAATAATTCTGATGCTGGAGTCATATTATAGTTCCCAAATACAATCCCATTGCAAAACAAATTACATTTTAAATCTGAAATTTGGTGGATAAGCTAACACTGGAAAATAAGAAATATTCATGAAATACATTGCTGTTGATAGCTAGAGTGATATCTTTCCTCAGGTTCTGTTTAGCATGTTTCCTCTTCATATTTCTTTAAAATAAATGAATGAGCTGATGTATCACATGATATAATAATGCCTTTCTGTATAGATGTGGTTCAGGTTCTAAAATTCTGAACCTTTGATTTTAATTACTAAGATCAAATCACATGCATAAAAATGGAAAAGTATCCTTCCTTATTTGGCTGACATGAATGTGCAAAAGTCCATGAAAACTTCTAGACAGAAACTTTTCAACAGTTCCTTCTACCTTTCATTTCTCAGGAAGAAAGAGTAATGCAATAAATGTTGGATGATCTTATTTTGCTGTCCTTTGTGCCCCTTCACACTCCTACCATAATCTGGACAGTCTTCATTGCCAATACAGATGTACTGTGCAACATGAAAGATTAAAGTTTAAGAGAAATTCAAGAACTCAGTGAACAGAACAGTACATAGGCAGTGAAGATGATTTCCATAGACTACTTAGCTTATTGGATTAAATTCTGTAAATATATCTGTTCTGAGGTGATATGGAATAAATAAAACCAGACCTGACTCTTTGATGCAGTCTACTGAGTTCATTTCATTTTTATGACAAAATAATACTTTGGTGACAACTTCTCTTGTTTTCTCATCTGAACAGTTACAATAGATTGTGAAATAAAAAATATATTTTCTTCTCACCTCACTACTTCTTCGAAATGGTCTTTCTTCGAACGAATATACTCTGTCTTCAACATGAATAATCAAAAGCATTTGATGTAGGAAATGGTATATTTTGCTTGAAATTATCTATTTGTAACTAGTAGCTGAGAGACTTTTTTTTTCCTAAATCAGTATCTCTACCCAGTTAAGTGACCTGTTAGTATAAGATTTCTGGAGAATGTTGTGTTGTTTTTAGTAATTTGACATTTACAAAGAAGTCATTATTTAATTCCCAAAATGATTTCTCATTATTTGACATTTTAAGAGTTGAAATTTCATTTGCATGCAACCTTTTGCATAATTAATATACTAGAAATTATTATTTGAAACTGTAAACCTGCTCTCCCATACTATGACTCTGCAACTGAGGTCATAATTATCATTCAGCTATTAGTTATCTTGCATTTAATTTCACAGCTCCATACACAATGAGTCCCAGGTTCAGAAAAAGACCTTTTGTTGTTTCTCTTCCTTTATCTTGTTTAAGCCTCTAATTTTCTTCCAGAATTAGTTTTGCTAAAAGTTGTTTCAGTAACTTCAATCATAAAAATTGAAGACAAGATCAGATTGTTCCTACTGCAGACCAATCATTATAGATTTCAGGTTTACCACCTGTTTTAGGCACTGTATGTCTATTTGTGGGGAAGAATCATTATCTAACTCTACTTTGGCACTTGGATTGTGAATTTCAACAATGCTAATCAGTGCTGTACTTAATACCCAAAGCCACTGTGGAGAAATGGCCACAACATACGAAAACATAGCATTGCTACAGGTATTATCATTTAACAAAAGGGTCAAAATATCTGTATGAATAACTATTATATATTATTAATAACAGTGGAAAAAAAGACCAATATAGAGGGAAAAAAAGGATTAAAGTTGGAAGTGCTGATCAGAATTCTGTGGTATATATTGTATTTAGCTCCTGGAAAACTTTGGTTGCATTTTGAAGAGCTGTTTAATCAGCATTGTGTGTAGCCACACCTTAATCTGTGATAAGTGTTCTAGCAAATATTAGCTAGAGCTTAATGTTGAGCCTTTGTTATAGAAAGTTTATTGAGTCAGAGCAAATTATAAACATTTCTCTTGCAGAGCAATGTCTAACAAAAAGAATATGACTCAGGACCAGAGTGAAGGATAAGGCAGTAGACTGTTTTAAAGTCTCTGTAATACCTTCAGTACCACCAGATATTCTGAGCTTTACTTGTAGATGATTAGGTTGTACTGTAGGGCTCACCTCTAAATCAACAAATAAGCAAAAGAAAAATCACCATTCATAACACTGAAGTATGTAACACCCTATGAGTAATAATTATTAATTGATTACATTCTTTTCTGTTTAAAATACTCTAGGAAAGGATTTTGATGATTCAGAAGTGGGGAAGTCATGGAATAAATGAAATCTGGACAGAAGATAAGAAATTCTTCTAAACTGAAAGACACGCAAGTATTTTGAACTTTCAATTTAAAAACAAATAAGTGAAAGGGAGAATTATAAAGATAATGAAGAAAATATCCTGCATTTCTTCATTCTATGATGCTTTTCTAAAATAAAGAGGTTTTTCAAGAATAAAATATTTTCTTTTAAATTCACATTTGATTATTCCTTACATTTATTTTGAAACTGCTTAAAAGGTTGCTTTCAGAAAAGCCCTGGGTTTGCACTGAAACTGTGGTCTTCTGTGAGATGCTTGAATGCCTGAGGAATAGAGTTGCTGCAAAAGACATTTCACAAGACCAATGACATATCAGTTCAACTCATTGCACCCTTGGCTTGCTGTTGGCTATCAGCCATCACTGTCAGATGTGAAGCTTAGAGCCCCAGAAAACAAAATATAAAAGAATATAGGGAAGCAGGAATCCTACTGAAAGCATAAAATTAATCAAATTTCTAAAGATAAGAAGAAGGAATAAGTACAAGAGGTTATGAACAGAGTCAGAAAAGTTAAGGCAGAGCTAGAGAAAAGAGTAAAGGAAAGTGAAAACTAATGAGAAGTGATATTAAGAAGGCAAATTTGTTTAAGGTCTCTTCTGTGTTAGTTTAAAGCAAAAAGCTTAAGTTGGATTTATGCAACTAAGAAAGGCTCAGACCAGAAGAAAAAGACAACAGGCTGGAAAATATAATTACTTTGTGATTTGAAATAGGCATAAAAAATTAAATTCAGTTTCGATGTATTGAGGATTTGGTCTAAGAGTAGCAGTCCAGTTGCCTCTGAGCTGTAGAACGGGTGAACGAGATGCTGGAAGACCTGTTTTGTTTTTTTCCTGGGGTTGTGTACACAGGTGAGCTGTCATCAGACAATTCAGGCAATTTGAGCTTGATTCCCGAAAGGCTGTAGAAACTGATAATAGTTTTCTAAGCAACTAGAAGTCAACACAGTGAAAAATAACATAGCCTTTTCAGTAAAGGATTATTTCAGAATAAGGAAGCTCTTCCCCTATATGAAACTATGTTACAATTTTATTAAAAATTATGCTGTTGAAAAGAAGTTAAGGAAAAAATACAACATAAAGGTGGAGAATTGAAGGGTATTGGAAAGCTTTATTCATGGTTTAACATCAAATTGGAAGAGATGTACCATGCAAGGTGTTATAGTTTTTCCTCAAGTAGGAATCAAGTCACTGTATTCATAAATGTTTTGGCTGAATAAATGTAATATCTGTGAAGATAGTACATTAGAAAGCAGTTTCAAATACTTTAGGGGAAAGGATCCTAATTGAAGATGGCAGTGATGGGTCAAGGAAGCAGCCTGAAATCAGGTGAAAACCAAGAACTGTACTTTCAGAGTACATCCTATCAGGGTGATGTAAGTGAGACTTCCACCTTCCACAAACAAACACTCCCACCTGTCCAGGAGTAGCAAAGTTCAGCTGTTTTCTCAGGGACATGAAATATCGTCAGCAAAGCAGAGGCCACTGCAGCCAGTGCCCAGTCTCACAGTATCCAATAAAGTGATTAAGGAAAATATGGGTGCCACGTTCAACCAAGAGTCTAGATCCTCAGGCAAGGTAATGAGACAGGGCCAAGGTCAAGCCAAAAAGTCAATCTGCAGGTCAAGTCTGGTGACAGTAACCATGGTCAGACACCAGTACCAGCAAGGTGCGACCTCCTCTAGGTCTGGGCTCTTGGAGACCTTGATACAGACTTATTTAACTGCTGTGAGGTATCAGTAGGCTGATTCAGAACATATAGTGCTGAGACTGGGAATTGGGAAAGGAATGTGGCAACATGGCATAGCATGGCATGGGAAACTTGGAGTTGGATGGGGGTGTTCAGGCTGGATGTGACAGCACAGGCACCACCAGTGGACTTAAGGTCCCAGGTGCTCTCCATGGGTCTAATCTGCTTTGGATGAAAAGGAATTTTGAAGGGGATTACTTTTTCAGCTAATAGTGGTAGTATTTCTTCACATTTACCTGCTATTCCAAAGCAAAGTGGAAGAGACTCATCCATTCTGTAATAAAATATATCTGAGCTCCTGCATTAAAACAGCTCAGATCCAAGTCTTTTTAAGGTTTTCTATCATATGTGAATTTGTGATTGAATGACTTGTGATTTCAACAATCTGTTGACTCTGAGAAGACTTTACTTTGGTGGGGATCAGGAATTAGAGGTTGTTCTGCCTGTGCCATGGTTTTAGTAGTTACTTGAAAGCAAGCAATATCCTAAGAAATAACAGGAGTCTAATTAAAAATGTGAGAGTGTCTACTCTTATAGTGAAGAGCTGCTCAGGGTAGTGACTGCCACACCCAAACCTATCCGGTGGCTGAGGGCAGTTGCCCAATAGTGGATTCCATTTCAAGGCACACAGTTGAACAATCTCTTCTTTTTGTCCTTCTGAGGGTCCACAAGGCAGGATGAGATGGAAAAGGAAATGTGGATTTGGACCTTCCCTTCCAGAGACTTGGCCACTCTCTGCTTCTGCTGCTTGATTTTTTGTGTTAGATTCTAAGTCACGTGAAAGCACAGAGGAAACAGCAAGCCTCCCCATCTTTTTTTGTGCTAAGAATTGCAAGACAAGATGCAAGACTTTGAGTTTTATTTTGAATACGTCTGTGCCAAAGTAAAGATTCTGTAACCATATTGGTTCAAGCTGGGGAGCATCTTAGTTATATAATGAACATACAATGCAGTGTGCCAAAAAGTAGCATACAGTCATGTGGAGCTTCCCTTCGCCTGTTGATAACTTAGAAGACTGACACTAATGAGGTCCCTTGATAAGCAAAGGCAGAACTTAAAGCATCCTAACTTCAAAAGGATTTTGTGCTTCAAATATTAAAGTAATGCAGAGGAGAGAAAGGGCTCACAATTGTGGAATCCCACGAGTTAAGTCAAACTGCTTGAAGATTAGAAGCCATATCTGACTTTGTATCACAGATATATAAATGATGGAAAATCTGTTCAGAGGAGATTATTGTCCCAATTGCTGTACAATTTCTAAGGGAACTTCCCACAGGGGACTGTGTGGCTGAAGTTTGATAAGGCCTGACATTGCTGAGGATCATGTGAATGATATGCATGACTTCGTAAGCATCAGGCAGAAGTTTTTCCCACATGTAAAGCCTGGTAACCATCAATGAGGAAAAATATCAATCATGTTTCAGTAAGAATTTTAGGGAAGGTGTAGGAATAAAGCCCTAAAAATGAAGCCCTGGGAAGATATAAAATGCTAAACAAAAATAAAATATATTGGATTATATAAAAAAGAAAGATAGGCCAGGAAAAACAGAGTGATTTCCAAGGTGAGATTTTACTACCCAAAAAGTATGTGTTTCTCACCATCCCTCTAAATTTTTCCCAGTCTGTGGCTATTTTGATTGTCTAATAGCAGGAAGCCCTGGCTGCTTAGGTAGGGTGTTTGATACCAGAAACAAGTGCTTCTGTGTAGGTAAATGACTCATGCAGGTTACCTTAACCAGGTGATTGTCAAGTAGTTGATGTTTTTGGTTTTCAGCCATTGAATCTATTCTGCTGTGTTTCCCAGTCCTTGTGTGAGCCTAGATAGATGTCAGGAGCTCTTTTCTCAGTAGTGCAATGTTTAGGCAAGGAACAGAAATAGTGTAAGAATGAGAGAATCCACTTGGTTAGATGGCATATGTGCTAGACATTGGAATGACTGGAAGGTTTGGCTGGTATGGGAAGGGGAACAGAGATAAGGTGTTGGTTTTCAGCAGTAGGGAATAGGTGGTGGCACCTGTGGCAGTGCGGGGCCAAGCTCTTTGCTGGGGACATGATCTGCTGGGAGGGGCAGGAAGAATATTATCGTAGAACAATATGGGCTGGAAGGGAGCTTGGGAGGTCACCTTGTCCAGCCTCTACTAAAAGCAGGCTTAATTTACCTGTTAGGTCAGACTGCTGCTGAATTCTTAGGGACTATAGGATCCTTATCCAGGCTAGGGGAAGGTGTACAGATCCTGAAAGGGAAGGGCATGGGCTGAGTTGGCTCCTCTCTCCAACTGGCCATGCAGTTGGACATAAACAGGATGTTGTAGAAACTGGGCATGTAGGGCACACCTCTTGCCTGTGTAGCTTTATAAGCTGTTATGGTGGCAGCAAGGACTGCCCTTTAACTTTTATACAAATAGAATAAGGAAGCTGGCTATAATTATGAAAATAACCTTTTAGTAACCAGCTTTGGGAACACAAAAAATTACTCCTTTATGCAGGAAAATATAATATAGAAGATATTAAGTGTTGTGTTCAGCAGGAAGACCCCCAATCCAAGAGTGGGATTTTGAAAAGTCTGACTGCTTCTGAGGATCACCAGTTGAAATATCATAAGCAATTCAAGGGTAAAAAACCCTCTAATTCAGGGGAATATTCAACTCTATTCTTAAATCTTGAGTATCTCCCTTGGCTTCTCGAGGCTTCTCAAATTCACTGCAGTATCAAAATCCCTGTTTAGTTGTGTTGTGCAGTCTTTTTATGAAGCTGACTAGTGTCTTGCACAAATTAGAAGGAAATTACTGCTTCCCTGAAGGGGAATCAGAGCACATTCTGGTTAGGTAGATAAAAACAATTTAAAAGACCCCCCAAAATATGAAATATTAACTGTTGTGCTGGTCTCCTGGTAATAAGATGCAGATCTGGGTAGCTCTGATGTCCTAGATTTAGTTAGTACATCAAAGAGACTTGAGGGTGCTTACAATGGATCCTGAAGTGGATTTTGAGAGTTATTTTCTTATAAAATACAGAGCAGTTAGCTACAATTTTCATAATAGTCCATTTGCCATCATAGTAATTCTGAAGTGACTTTGTCCTTAGAACTTTTTCACTCTTGCTCACATAAAAAACTCATGCTTGACAGTCCTGCAGATGCTTGCAAATGGACAAAAACAAAGGGTTTGTACACCTACTTCTGCTATGTCTTTTCTTGGGAGGCCAGACTGCAGGTGGAAAGGAGGTTGTAGCCAGCAGGGGTTCGGTCACTTCTCCCAGTCATGTAGCGGTAGGACAAGAGGACATAGTCTTAAGCTGCACCAGAGGAGTTTTGGACACTAGGAAGAAATTCTTCACAGAAAGATTAGTTATTGGAATGGGCTGCCCAGGGAGGTGGTGGAGTCACCATTCCCTGAGGTGTTTAAGGAAAGGCTGGACGTGGCACTCAGTGCCATGGTCTAGTTGACATGGTGGTCTTTGGTCATGTGTTGGACTTGATGATCTCAGAGGTGTTTTCCAACCTACTTGATTCTGTGATCCTGTGATTCTATGGCTGAGATGTCTCTAAATATGCCAATGTTTTTTGAGAAATGAGTGATTAAATGCTGCAGGACTGGGCATAATGTTTAAAAGCATTAGGAGATGAAAGCCTTGTATTGCAGAGAGCTGATGGTGCTGTATATTCTGAAGGGCAACTATTTTTCTTGATTTAGAGTTAGTTGTGAAAAACTGTGCACAGTTCTATGACTTAGATTTGAAGAGTTATCTTCTGTTAAGTTAGGTTCCCATCTTTCCAAATATGTATTTTTAATTTGAAAGGGAAAAAATGGAATCCAAAGTCTCCAAGTTTAGCAGAAATTGATAGGATTTTCGCTATTTGGGAAGTGCTAAATGCCTTTTTCTGGATCAGATTTTCCTTGCAGTTTGGAAAATCAAACAAATATCAAACAAAGAATTTTATTTCCAAGAATGTATGCGGCAAACAATACAAACAAGGAAAACTTGTATCTAAGTGATCAAAGAATATGTGTGTAGCGATAGATTTAGCTTCCACATTGATAACAAATTTGATGAAGGAAAAGTATAATACCTCAATGAAAAAAATGGGGCATAAAGCCAATGAACTAGGAATGGTATGAAGAACTGAAAATTGCAATTTATTATGTTGCTCAATCACAAGGAAATTCACCTCTCCTAACCTATGTTTCATCTCTTCTTCTTTCTGTATAAATGCAGGGTTAGGATTCCATAAAGAAACAGACATGAGTGTACTCACAGGAGTAGCAATAAACTCATGTTTCCGCTCAGCCAATCGAGACAACTCCTGTTCAGCATAGTAAGAATTTTTATTGTGTTGTCCATGTTGGCAAATAGACACAAAATGTGTGATCTTCCAAAGGACATGGATCTGACCTCTAAAAGGCTTCAGACTGGTCTTCCTCTGCAGACCCCACATCTGCATCTCTGTGCTTACCTTGTAACACGAAGAGAAGGGAAACAGAACTTCATGTAAGTAAAGGAACCTCTTTTCTTTGACTTGGTATTTATCTCTTGCAAGAGTCCGTGAAAATTCTTGTTGGGATGTTTCTGCTTCCACAGGAGCTAACCAGAGCTTTACAATTTTCATACTGGATTGTGATCATATCATGATCTTCTTGAGACATTACATGATGTAGCTATAGAATCTTTCTCTCTGATCTGCAGTACTTGTTGCACTAGCAAATTATTACTCCACAAACCAGAAAATTGTTGTCTTTAACAATTGATATTGTAATTAAAAATAAATTAAAACCTAGATCTACTTATTCTAGAAAAACTGAGGGAGTGCACAATTTTTCCAAAAAGCCTGCTTTAATTTAAAAAAATTAAAAATAAAGAACTGTTTACTATCCCCTCTGCATTTTCAAATTGAACATTTAGTTTTATAATGATTATTTGTCTTTCCACATTTATTAAAATAGTTTCCTTTGCTAAAAGCTTGTGAGTTTATGTTAAAAAATTAGTATTTGCTTTTAATTATGCAATGAAGCCAAAAACTGACTAACTTTCCAAGAAATCTCATTTTTTCTTAGTGTTAAACATGTTGTATGTGCTACAAGAGGAATGCAATAACTTGATTTTCCAAACTGTATTATTGGCTTAAGGGAGGATAGCAAACGCTTAGACAAATGAGCTCATTATTAATGCAAGAATAGGATAAACACACAGGATACAAAAGTGCTATACAAAAGTACAAGGATACAAAAATGCTATTTAACATAAGTATTTCTGTCTTTGTAAACAAACATTGTTATAGGCATTAAACCCTTTTTCTCCTCTGCCCCTTTCTTTGCATCCCCCCCCCCCCGCCCCAGTTTCATAAGGGGGATCAGGCTTAGATAGTAGGAATTGAAATAAAAGAGACATTGAAAAATAGATTTGTTATGTCTGGGGTACTAGAAAGGAACTCATTTGTGAAATAATTGTCTGAACTGAATTACAACCTCCTCTTCTGCTGCTTGCATTGAGCACTCTACGTTATAAGTCCTCACTGCTAGAGGTTGCAACCTAATAATAATAGCAATAACACTAGTACTAGCACTAGAAGCTTCAAATGATGATGTATTCCCTTTGTGTTAGGTATTACACAAACACAAAAGAAATGGAAAGATCAAGGGAAAAATAGGTGTTATTATTTTTCCCATTTCACATCAATGAGTCACAATACATTTAAGCAGATAGCCAGTGTTCTCCTGAATTAGGGTTTGATTCTGGAATGAGGGTTAGAGCACAATGACTACATCAGAATTATCTTTGCTTGCACCCTGCATTTTTCCCTGTCTCCTGCTGCTTTGACTGTCCATGTCAGATACCTCTTGTAACACATGCAGGACACATGCCTAGACTTTCTTTGAGTGAAAATGGGTGTGCAGGAGAGGGAAGAGGAGGTTGTAATCTTCACAGTTTCGCTTAAAACTGAAGAGGATCAACAGGGGATCTATCAAGGATTGAGCGCAGCTGTGTTTGTTCAGAGGTCCATCCAACACAGCATCTCACCTCCAACCACTGTTCAGTAGAAGGTGCTTATGGTGGAGGACAAGAGCAGACAAGCACACTTTGTTCTCTTGACACAATTAACATCTTCTGTGTTTCATAGCCATAGGTGTGGTTTTTTCCTACACACTAGAAATCTTTCAATATCCTTTAAACCTCCAGGGACTAAAAGCTCATCAGTTCTTGTGGAAAGGAGCTGTGTGTCTTAAATCTACCCTTTGAGGAGTGTGCATTTTTTTTTTTTATTTTTTTAAAAATTTTGTTCTGAAAGTGTTGCACCTAATTTCCTTTGCTGTTCACTGTTGTTACTGAAAGAGACAGAGAACAGTGTATTAACCTCTGCAGGGCATGATTCATTTTATGGGTCTCTAGCATATTTTCTCCCCATTCACATCTCCAGCTAAAAATAATCACATTTTATTAGCTATTCATAGATGAAATCAAAGCAATATTCTGATAATCCTTATCTTTCGATTATTTTTTTTATTTATACTCTTCCTCAAGCAATTTAAACTTCACAAGTTTCCTGTTGGCTTCCTTTACCAGTTGTCATGGTCCCTCTGAACGAGAGTCCTGTTTCTTGGAAATGTAATATTACTTGCTCTTCCCAAGACCTTCTGGCTTGGCATCATCTGCAGGCTTCTTAGGTGTGCACCCTGTCCTGTCATACAGACTGTTTATTGAGAGGTTAAACAGAAAATTAAAGTTGTTCAATCAGTTGTCCTCCTTGCTTAATGGTCACCAAAGTTTCAGAAGTTGTTTTCATTTATCATTCTCAAATACCTAGAGATTTAAAGTTGTTTCCTTTCAGTTGATTATCTCTATAGTCCGCAGTAGAATATTAAAATGTTTCCATATGTTGGAAGTATTTTCTATTTTATTTATCAGCCAATTGCATTTTTTTTGGTCATAAAGATGAAGGTGAGGAAGAAGTCCTGTTGACCAAAAGTTTGGTTATGGCTTGTCTTTCTGAGGTATATTGTCTGAGAAATCTAGTGGAATGCAAAATAATGTTTCAGATCCTCTATTATGAAGTGGATTAATACTCCATATCAATATTATTCTCTCAGTTTTAAAATGGGTTGTCTCTATAATATCAGCTTCTCTCTGATACAGCAAGGAAAAGAATATTTTGCTGCATTAGACTGGAGAAAGTAAAGGTATATTGAGCTAAAAAATCCCAGATCATTGAATTAAAATAATTGATGTATATTAAAAATGAACTGTGACAAATAAGAAAAAAATATATGATACATTGAGAAATGTGTTTCCTTAAATTGTTCTATGAATGTCCTTTAGTCTTCTTGTGCTCATCCATTTATTTTATATTATAAAAGGGTCTTCTTACTATTGGACTAAACTCATTTGATGTTCAAGTGATCTTGCACCAACATAATCAAGTTCTGACACAAGGAGTTTCTCCCTTTTGTTTACTACCCGTATATTTTAATATTCTCTCATCTTGTCTCTCATTAGGTTTGAATCAATTAAATCACTGTATTATCTCAAGAAATAGAACAGAAAGGAGATCCTCTTATGTTGCTAAATATACCTGACTCAAAATAGATGAATTTGAAGTGGGTGGCTAGAATTACAGCAATATTGTAGATGGGCTCGCACATAATAGCATTTGAAGTGGAAAACTAGAAATAGTTTGCCTGATGCATCTTGACTCTTTACTTGCCTCTTCTAAAACTTCTTCAAGCTGGTGTTTCACAGTCAAACTAACCACAGACTTTCTTTTCTCTCCCTGTCTTGCAGCTAGTTAAAGCTGAGGTAAATGATGGGAAACTGCTGTGCTTTGACATTCAACATATTGTTGCATTTCTATTGCTCTATTGTCAAAATTTTGCAGTCTTTTTTGTTCTATTTGCAGTCTTTTTTGTTCTATTTCTCTGCTCTGAGAAAGTGTTCCTGGTGACTCTTGAGACTTTCTCCTAGCTCCTGCTATTCTGGCACATCACAGCAAAGAATTGTTCATTCCCTTTAGCACCAAGCAGGCAGGTCTGAATGTTCCATTCTGCTCTGAAAATCCAGGTACTTCATTTCATTCCCCTTGGTTTTCACCTCTATTTTTACTTTTTCCCTTTAACTTCTTCTTAAATTGTATCCCATGCCTTTCCCAGAACAAAGTTTAAAGAAAGCAAATTCTCCAAAATATGATCTCTAGGAGTAAGTTTAGTCAACATTCATTGTCTCCAGAGGCATAGGCAGGTTAGTTGCTCTGAGGTACCACCAGGAAAAACCCAGAGCAGGGTTGCCCCACGAGTAAGGACCAGCAATAGCACAGCATTGTGGTACTGCAGGTAGGGATACTGCTCTCCCCAACAGTCCCCCACATCTGAGTAGGGTGGGTCATAACAGGGTGCCACCAAAACAGAGCAATTCATCAGGTTCACTGTCTCATTAGAGATTGCAGTTAGGAAGAGGAGGAGATGCTGCTGGAGATGAAGAAAGAAAAGGAGGCAGGGCTGAAAATAACTTAATAGGTCTCAAGTCCATCCAGAGACTGTGCCAGAAACAGAGAATAAGATACTTACAGCTACAGGTGTCACAGACAAAGTAGAGTAAGCAACAGCTATAGCAGATCCAGGGTTTATTTAAGAAAAAACAAACAAACAAACAAACAAACAAACAAAGAGAATAGACTTCTTACTACAGACTTGCTGGCTTGCCTTGTAGAGCTGCATCCGCCAGAACTTATGCACCCTATGCTCAGGTGGCTTTGTCTCATGTCCCTTCATTAATCAAAGAATTCAGAATCTGCTGCTTTGGTTTTTTTTTTACCAAAATTTACAACTAATCTGTATTTGTTGTTTCTAGCAAATTCCTGTTTGAGAATTCAAAAGTTCAACATCATCCAGAATGAAGTATCTGCAGCCTGTAAACATTAGCAATTTAAGTTATGCTTTTTACCTACAAAAGCAACATAGCTCAGTCTAGGGCTGAAAGATTGGGTCTGAGCTTAAATGGAATTCTGGGACCAATCTGCAGAGCTTGTGTGGGTGGAGATCCCAAGTGAGATTGGTCAAAGCAATTTAGGCCTATTAGCGCACTCATGGCTCTGCATTCATGAATCATCTGAAAAGCCTTCTAAACTTCTTCAAACAACCAACTCAAAATGTTATTGATAAGCTAAAATATTCTGCTCCATTTGGCCATTCCTTTTTTTGTTCTCTTCTTATGCAAATTTCTTCCTGGATTTTCAGATCCATCCATCTGATCTAAAACGAATCTGCATCTATTCTTGAGCAGACACTGAGTGAAGTCACCACCTTCTTCTTGGTTTTACATATGATGTAACTTCAAAGTATGCTGCAATAAGGGATTCCAAACCACAGTTAATTGTGGTAGCCAAGAGGGTTTTAGTAGACCTGGCTCAGTCAGTTGCAAACTCACACACCATGGCAGCATCTTACCCTGAGTTCATTTTGATCTGGTGGGGTGCAAGAGTCTTCCAAATAAGAAGGAATATAGGTGCAATGCACTGGGAGTAGTGGCAAAGCAACTTATCTGTGCATGCTAAATTAGTTTGGAAACAGTTTTGTTTCTGAAAGTATTCCTTCCTCTAGAAGATGCCAATACCAGATTTTTCAACCTAGTAAATAAAGGAAGACTAGGTGCTCATTAAAAGTAATGTTCCTTTCACCTTGGCCATATGCTGTTTATAAGCAGCTGTAGTGTATTATTATGCCAGTGACAATAGGAAATCCTTAGAGAAATGTTCCTGTGAAAATAGAGTCCACATATGTCTGCAAGACTGATAATCACTGCAGTGATTAACATACAGATATCGTTATGCTAATCCCTCAGTACAATTTTTATTGCATCGGTCTTCCTCCAACTGTGGATAAACTTTCCTTTTGCATTTGTCTGAAAGAGAATAAATAAAACCAATAATGTCTTACAAAAGGAAATGTTCTGTTTCTAAAAAGAAGAAAGTCAGGAGAGTGCTGTGATTTCAACTATACCAGAGAGTTGATGGAATAATTTCTGCATGATGTAGGACCCATGTGCAGAATATAGCTCGGTAAACAATACCTTAGGGTGACAGATAATTTATCCGGTTTGGCTCAGCGTCAGCTGGGAAGTGTGATTCTTAGCTGGCTGGCCACTTAGAGTAAGCATGTCTCTGAGTGGCTATCCCACACCTTCCAGACTTCAGCTATGCTGGTTTGTCAGTGTGCCAAGACACTCATCTTTTTTCCTTTTCCTGCTGCAAAGGAAGTGCATGTGCAGGATCTTGTCTCTGTGTGGGTCTGCTGTGGTTTTGCAGGCAAGCAAACCTGTAAGTCCCCAAGAATATTACTGTACTATGTCAAGCAACTTTTTTGTTTATTTGCATAGCGAAAGGGGACAGCAGATTTTAGGGGAAAGGGAAGGAGAAAAACACACTGCAGCAAAAAGAAGGCACTACATACTGTAGGTAAACTAAATATGTTTAAAAGTTCATCCACTTGTTCTATTTGACATGTGTGAACTAAATTCTTCCAGTTGTCCCTTCATAAGCTATAGATGGGTGACAAACAGGTAATTATTTCAGATTATAAAATTTTCAAATTTTAGATAAAGGCAGGAAACAGATTATATCTCTTTCTGCCTTCCTGAATGATTTTGGCTATGCCACTTATAATATTAGAAGGTTGTTTCTCACCACAAAGCTTTCATATTGAGTAACTTCTGTCTTCTTGTAAAGAAAGCACTTTTGTCATATTGAAATGGTAGAGAAATAATAATTTTGTCATTCTTTAAATGTTAAAATGCATGCATTGCTATAAATATGGCTGCTACAGTTCTGGTCTTACATGGGGGTTTTTGCAATTCATCTCAGCTGTTCTAAATCCTTTCAATGATACTTTTCTTTAAGCAAACACTTTATTTGGCCTACAAAATTCTTGTGCACGGAGAAGAAAGAGTTTTATTTTAGGACTTACAAAAGCAATAGCTGATAAAAAGATATAGAATTATACAATGGTTTGATTTGGAAGGGACCCCAAAGACCATCTACTTTCAACCCCCCTGCCAAGGGCAGGGACACCTTCTGCTATACCACGTTGATCAAAGCCCCACTCAACCTGGCCTTGAGCACTTCCAGGGATGGTGCATACATGAGTTCTCTGGGCCTTATCTCAGAATCACAGAACCACAGAATCACAGAATATGCTAATTTGGAAGGCACCCCTAAGGATCATCAAGAAGTTCTTCCTAATTACTAATGTAAACCTACTGTCTTTCAGTTTGAATTCTCACTTGTCCTAACACTGCAGACCTCTGTAAAAAGTCCCTCTCCAGCTTTCTTGTAGCCACCCTTTTGGTGCTGGAAAGCTTCCATAAAGTCTCCCCAAAGTCTTCTCTTCTCCAGATCGAACAAACCAAACTCTCTCAGCCTGTGCTCATAGGAGAGGTGCTCCAGCCCTCTGATCATCTTCATGGCACTCCTCTGGACTTGCTCCAACAGTTTCATGTTCTTATGTTGGGGGCCCAAGAGCTGGATGCAGTACTTCAGGTTGGGTCTCACGAGAGCAGAGATATTATCTACCTGCTTTCTCCTACAGTTTTCATTTCCTCAGCACTTAAGTATATGCATTGTTCTATCTGTATTTAGCATAATGGATGGCAGAAACCTCTGTCAGGACAGAGAAGACAGGAATGTGCATGTAGGTGTAGAAAAAAGATGTGTAGAAATGAAAAAGAAGGATGAAAAAAGTCATGATGGAAGTGGTTAAGCACTGGAACAGGTTAACCAGAGAGCTGGTAGAATTTCTGCCCTTTTAGATTTTCAAGATCAAGCAGAGCAAGGCTCCAAACCACCTGATTTAGCTTAGGAGGTCAATCTGCTTGATGACAGGGGTAGACTGGATGGCCTCTGGAGGTCGTTTCCAGCCCAAGTCTTTCTGTGATTTTTCTGAATCAACATAACCAAACAGTAACCTTCTGCAGAAGTAAACTATCTACTTCAGAAGAATTCCTAGCTGCTTGTTTTATCTCACTAGCTCTTAATGTGTTCCTCAGTTATGGCAAATCAGCAAAATTATCATTCCCTTTTGCACAACATAAACCTTATTCATATATCAAAATTACTTTCACTTCCCACCTTGAAATTTAGGCAGACATCTCAATGATTATATATTATCACTCTGTTGACAATGTCTGACTGTGCTTTTGAACATCTTTGTGTCAAGAACAAAATACTGACTCCTTGTTTGTGAAACATTGCGCATGCATGTAGCTTTGCCTAGGGGCACTTCCAATGAGTCAGGTTAATGGGAAACAGGAAAGAAAGCAGTTTCTTCTTGCTCATTGGCTCTTCTCCATTTTTCTTTATCTCCTCACCCTCGACATTTTGTGTCAACTGCAGAGCAGCCCCTAACCTTTTTGTTCTCTGTTTTCCTACAAGTTCTTAACCCCTTTTTCATTGCTGGGGCTCACTGTTTTGCTCTGCATGCTACACCTCCCAGAGGCAGCAGGACAAATGAAAAAGATTCACAATGATGATGCAACTAGTTATGAAGGAATAGATCCTACTTAATTCAGCCAGGAATTTCCTCAGGAAACAGTAATGTCAACTAGCACATGCCGCAATCTTCCAGGTTCTTGCATTTTAATTTTTTTGGTGCTTGTTTTTACTGAAAGACTGTGGATAGTTTTTTTCCACAATACATTTCTTGGTGCTTACTCTCAATCTCCAGCAACCTATGCAATTTTTGAGACTACTCACCTTTGATAGATAATTGGGCTAATCAGAGATTTCAGATGAAAGGACTAAATCTTAACAGTATGAATAAGATTTCCTTCAACTACTAGATGCAAATGATAATTCATGGGAGTCACATGCCCAAAGTCAGTGTGTTTTCCTAACTGATGGTATATTTTTCACTGGTTTCCCACGCTGATAAACTACCATTCTTTCTCTAGTGTAGAGTTATATATGACAACTGCACCATTGACATAAATGATGTTTTTAAACTGCACATCTTGGTGATCTGCTCCTGAAATCTCTCCTGTGGGAATGTTCTCTTGTGAGTAACTGCTGAATGGAATCACTCCTAAAGTGCTTAACAACTCATATTTCTAAGGAGACACTTTACAGGCTTGCAAATTCTATTCTATTGAAGAGAATATGTTTCTATTGAAAATGTCAGCATTGTTAGCCCTACATTTTCAGTTTCAGTTCACAGATGGTAGAGTCTGTAGTTCAATGAAAATTCAGTCACTACAAAAATGCTGCCCTTAACTCCCAAATACAGTCTTATCCTTTCTGAGACTGACATTGCTGTGCTATACAAACTGGGGGCATCCTTCATATCTGCCTATAAAGAGGTCTTAATTTCCAATAAATAGTGTCAGGGCCCAGAGCAGGCTCCCCTTTTTCTGGGAGTTCAGATTATTGCATTCATGCCCAGCCTACTGGTGGAAGTTGGACAGAAGAAACCAACAAGACTCTATAGGGGTCCCCACTCCTTGTCTTGGAGTGGCCTTCATGCTGAAGCTCCCTCCTTTGTTCTCCACCAGTCCCAGAATTGTTAAGACTGATTTGCACTTAATATAAGGAGCCAAGGAAAACTACCCCTTGTTACCTGTCCCATAAAACGAAACAGGGAATTGTGACTTCAGTGTGCTCTCTAAGGCTCTCCCCTTTATGAGACATAAGCTTTTAAAATTCATGCAGACAAAAATGACACTGACATGATCTTTAAGCAAAACAAAAGCATTTTAGTGTTACGCAATTTGGATTGCACAAAAATCAGCCCTTTGCACTAGTCCCAATTTGTATATTCACCCTTATGCCCCAATGGTGCCACTGGGTTTGTTTTTCCTAGTCACTGTTAAGTGTAATTCTTGTGCAGACACTGGAAAATTCAGCAATTATATAAGACATTAAAAAAGTTTCTGTTTGAACTCCTTCTATCTGTCTTATTTTATCTGTTTGCAACTGGTAATTATGAGTTCGTGCTGATCTACAATTTCAATTTCTACACCATTAGTCTGTCTTTTCTTCTCCAATAATATATTTCAAGGTTTGGGTGTAACAGTGAAATATTCATAAAATTCCAAACCAGTTGCAAATTTTTTGCACTGTATTATATTAATGGAAGTGCCTGACTGAAAAATGAGGTACAACAGAGGAGAAAAAAGGGTGATGGGAGAGCAAGAGAAAAGGAGAAAAAAAAAAAACCAAACTCAAAACTGAGCACAAAAAACCAAGAAAATGCAGACCGTAATGAAAGAAAACCAGAATAAGGAAAAGTAAAAACAATGGGAAGTGATAGGTGGAGAATATTTAAAAATTAAATATAAATGTTGGGTCATCACCTAACAAATAGGCTAGCAAAATGTCGGGTTTTTTCTAATCTTATACCCATACGCTTGACATACTACAATAGCTGAAAGACTAACGTGCTAGTATGATATTTAAGTTGCTGAGGAAAAAAAAAGGAAGTCAAATATCAAGACGACAAAATGAAGAAAAATTTTTGTTGAGAAACTGCCGCTAAAACAATTAGAGGAGTTATCTAAATGCAAATTCTTAGAGTAGAGATCACACTAGCTGAATTTTAAGAAATGGCGGAGCCATTACTTTCTTGAGGATCTGTTCTTTTGGCAACCACCCCAAACTGGATCACCCACTATGTTTGAAAATCACCTTTCTAAAGATTACCAGTTGCACTTGTTGTGTTAAAGAATAAATCAGATGTCTGGTAATATTGACCTTCCTTCACAGCCTCTTTATCAGCATTAATGATATTTCTATTCTTTAATTCCTCTGCTGTTGTATTCCATAGTTTTGCTTGCTGGTTTGTTTTCCCTCTGAGATTATTATAATGTAACTAGTCAATTGTTGCATCAGTTAGCTGGTTGATTTTCTGCATTCCATGTTGGCATGACACTTGCACTCTCCCTGTCCTTGGAGGTCCTTAGCCACTGTACCAGTTATGATGAGGTATAATCTTCTGGCCTCAGCATAATGAGTGAAAAGTTTTGTATCGGCAGATTAGCACTGCTCCTTCCCAAAAGTTATCACCTCCATGGGTCTGTCAGCATAAATTCACATGGAATATCCCTCTCTAACCTAGGTTTACTGAAATGATCCTAGGGATTTTTGACCCATTGAAAACAATAATTGAAGTATCTACACTAAGGAAAAAGATCTGGTTGCTGTTAATTCTTAAACAGCCCCAGTGGAGCCAGAACATCACATCTTGGTGTGTTTCCAGCCTCCTCTTTTGGTTAGCATTCCCAGTTTAAGATGCTGGGAGCGGGATGAAGGTGCCTTTGACTGTCATTAAGAATAGGCTGCTTGTTGTAAATTGCATCTGCCTCTTTAAATCTAAATCTGAGCGGTACATTTTTGATGTTCAGCCCTGAGATGGCTTGATTAGATTGAATAGTGCACTGCAGAGTGCTGGTAACTACAGGGCTGTTTGCCTATGTGTCCCTGCTTAATAGCCTTTTAGTCCAGACAGCTATTAGAATTGAACGGCTATGGAACATAGCACATTGTATTCACATGCTTCTTCAAAAACATGATGCAGAACAACTTGCCACACAATTTTGATCTCTGTGTCATATCAGAATTTTTTCTACCAGTGATCATAAATAAGGCGGGAGGTAGATCCTAGATGACAGACATGCATTCATAAGAGACAAAATTGTATAAACTGTCACTTGCCAATCTTCTCTCATACTGAGATTAACACCACTGTAATCCATGATTGATCCCCAAAGAACAAAACTTTGTGCACCTCCAGAAAGCAACAACATGCTTATACTGACTGTAACCCAGGGGTTTAACTTACCTGTTCTGAAACAATTGCTGAGTGAAACTTCTGGCCTGCTTGTAAGGTGTGTGTGTGTATTTGTTTTTAAATCTCTAAGTCTAGGATTGGTGACATAGGAATAGCAAAAAATTTCCAGTTTGCTTTTCTTCCACATTCACTGATGTCATGTTCTTCTCCAGTAGAATATGAATATCAGTGAGCAGAACTTTTCTTATTCAAAGACTAGAGTCAAAGGACATAATTGCAACATCTACCTTTTCGGCTGGCAGTGTAGCAGTCAGCACTCACAATCACGTGTTCCCTAAGCAGTGCGTGGGAGAAGTGGCCATCTCACGGAGGACTCCAGTCTCAGAAATTGCACCCCAGTAGTAGTCAGCTGGAAAATACCAAAAAATAAAGTTATCATTTGAATTCTACTACATAGAAGCTTGAAATAAGGAGGGATCACTTTTATTTTATTACGAGTTTGTCAGAGGATGACAAGCTATTACAGTCCTGACCACTCTTTTCTACCTCTCTCCTCTATAAGCAAGTTCAGTAGTTCATATACAGGAAAGCCAAACTGGTTTCATTCCTCCCCGCTATCTCACACTCATATTTCTCTCTAGGGTTTATTGTATCTCTGTTGTATGAATGAGCAGGCAGTGTTTGCCAAGAGAGTTGTACTCTCTTTCTATTGGCACTAGTCCACCATGAACTTGTCCACACTGAACTCTTACTGATCCAGAGAGGACAGGAACCTCTTGTGTCATATATTTAGGAAACTTACTGGGAAAAGAAAGGAGTCAGTTGCAGTCCTCTCAATAAAGGTAACTTATGTAAACTTTTCATAGAATAAAATCCTGCCCGGAACACAGACTAGAGACCAGGTCCCCTTCTCCCATGAGTACTGAATCTTAGAGATTTCATTATTTTGGCAAAGAAATTTTGAATGTTTCTGCAAAATGGAATAGTTTCAACAAGGGTTGTTTTCCAGTCTGCTCTGGCTCATACTTCAAGCATCTTTTGGGGGGCAGGCAATGAGCAGTAGAATCCTTTCAACACCATGCTATGTACAGGAAGGAAATGGATTTAGGTCTCCCATACCTGCTCTAAAAATTTTAAAAAATAAAATACATATTAAAAGGATGAAGGGAGAGTTTTTTTGTTTCCTCCTGTACTTATGAGAAAAAAGAAACCCTCTCCTGCACATTAACAGATCACAGACTGCATCTGGAACAGTACTTAGTCTTTTGTGTTAGCTACATTCTGAACTACTCAGATCTGTTAATGCTGAGGCATTTCTCGACATGCCAAAAAAGAAAACTGGGAAATACTAAGGAAAACCAAACACAAGAAGTTACAGAATTTTTGTATGTTTAATAGCAGAAAGCAAATAAGCAAAAATTTTAGGATTGCAATTTTGGTCATAGATAGATGTTATTTACGCTTTATTTCAAATATGCCCTGATTTTTGATGCTTTATCTTTGTAAGATTTGATCCTTCGGTTGCCAATTCTTCATACAAATCCTTCTATAGTAGACTTTTAAAAAGAATTCAATATGTCTACTGTAAAGACTTTGGTCTACAGCTTCTGAGGTTTAGATAAATCTTCCATTGTGTTCAGCATGTTTTTTAGTCTACTCTAAAAGGTGAATTATTCTCCATAAATTTTCCATGAAATAAAAAGATATTATTTGTTTCCATTTTCCAGTAATGTTTCTTTTCCAGTAGTCAGTTCGCATATTTGTACTCATGACACAATCTGTTTAAAAGCATTAGAAATAAAGTGTGCTAGCCAAAATAAAAGTGAAAGGCAGTCAAACTACAGGAGATAGATTACAGAAGAGAAGGTACAAATTAGGCTTTAGTTTCAAAAATATTAGAAGACAGATTTTTTTTTTTAACTGAGCAGTTATTTTCAGAGATAGTCCAAGAATGGTCTCAAATAAAAATAGAATTGTCGTTCTCATCTTTTATGGAGTTGTATTAGTTGAATTAGTGCCACACTTTAGAACAATCACAGCCAAAAATTACAAAGGACCGCCCTTCCTCATGCATGGAAGGTAACAAGCCAATACAGATATTTTATTTTCAAAGTAAATATTCCTCTGGGCACCTCTTCATTTTGCCTTAACTGTTGAAGCTCTCTTTCAAGATTCATAAATTTTGAAAAGGATTATGAGCAAATTATAAAAATTATGGTCACTTAATTCTCTAAAACCACTAAAGCACCTGCTGTCAAGTACAACCACCATGTACCTATCAGCACCTTCTGCAAAAGAGCGACTGACAGCTCCAAAATGAGATTTGAGTTTACAGGTAGCCCATGACAGATTATAGCATGATTCACTTCAGTCACACAAAAAGCAATTTTTGAGTAGGGATGTCAGCTGAAATTTGCTGTTCATCTTTAAAAGATGAAAAACCAAAAGAAAAAACCCCAGCATGCAAGGATACTGACTGCACTTGCAGAGAACAGCCTTGATACTTACAGCTGAGGGTAATACAGGCAACCTGTTACAGCTTTTGCAGCCAGCAGGCTTGCTTCAGGCTTGGCTTATATTTACTTCAAGGCTGATTTAGGTCTGATTTTGGGAGGCCACCTGCCTTTTAGTCAGGAAATGAAGCATATATTTAAACTATCTGCTTAATCCTTTCTTTTCAATGTTATTGCAACACACCAAGGTGGTGACTGAGGTGAAACTCCTGGTTTGGAGAATGAGAGTAATGGATTTTTATAAAACACATTACAGCAAATCAAAATAAAGAGCTTTGAGGGGCAAGAGAGTGGGCTGGAGTCTCAGTCAGTTTGCTGACATCCACTCAAGCTACAATCAATCTCCCCTTCAGGCTATTATAGGCACAATTACTCTACACAAACGTATGTGACCAGATCACGCATGAAAAATCAAATGCAGAATGAGATGTCCAAGGTCAAGTAATGATTTTATTAATTAATAAATTCTAAGAAAGTAGGGATTATAGGATTACAGACTGGAAGGAATCTCAAGAGATTCTCTAGTCCACACTGTTCCTCATAGCAGCCCAGCAGCTCAAGCTGGGTCAATCCCAAAGACTGTTTCCCTAACCTGTTTTCAAGACAGACCTGTCCTCCAGCTTCAAATAATGAAGATTTCTTGTGCTATATATCCCAGTTGCTTCACTATCATGATCATCACAAGAAGTTTTTCCATCCTGAATGTCCTTTGTTACAGTTTACTTCAGTGACTGTTTCCCATGCTATATTTATGCAATTAATTATTCCTGTCTCAAGAACTTAATCCATATTCACAGTTACTTTGTAGCCCTGTGAATTAGGCAGTTGATGGCTTTGAACAAAAACATAAGAAATGTATCCAGTTTACTTAATGCTGAGAACATGTCTAGCACTGCTACCATTTATGGGGGAGTCACTAGATTAAAGCAGTAGCATGTGCCTCTTCCCATAGCTATGCTTTACAGTGGAAAAGACTTCTCTTTGATATTTGCAGCTGTGGAAGTAAGCAAGCAAACAAGACTCAGCTGCATGAGTGAGGAAGTGGATCAGAGGAAATAATCTCAGGCTGATTAGAAAGCAGGAACATACTGAATAGAGAAGAGGAAAATAAAATATTTTTTTTCTCCAAAAGTTTCAAAGATGATGCCATTAAAATTGCAAAACATGACAGAAAAATATATTTGAATTCACGCAGGAGAACGTCCTATCACAATGCAGGGATTGCTTCCATGTTTCACCACTTGACAACCCAAATGATTCTATGATCCTGTGAAAACAGCAGTCCAGTCCTATGAATCGACATAAGCCTTTGCACGATTAATGTTTGGTTTCTTTTTATGTGGACAGGCAGGACAGGGACTGGTGGAACTCCGTTCCCATAACTGTTGTGATTCCTGGTAGCATGAGTAGGAGGATTAGAGCATGACTGTTACCAGTCTGTTAAGAGGAGTCTGTTGTGAACCCATTGGCAAGCAGTTGTCAGTTGTTGCATTACACAACAAAAATCTTTCTAGACCAGCTGGAGTTTTCAGAGTAGCACCCTTGCAGAAGAGGTTGCACTGATTTAATGGGTTTTGCCAACTCTTGAGCCCCAGGTACATGTACCTGCAAAATTCAATCAATGTGACACTGAAGATTTCTATAACTCTTCATACTGTATTGGGTAAGAATAGACAGAAAGGCAAAGCATATATCCCAGGGAGACCTTATTTCCTCTTTTCAATGATTATAGGGGACTTGTAAGTTGGAGACAGTCTTTTTAATAGGGCCTGTAGCGATAGAACAAGGGATAATGGTTTTAAACTGGAAGAGGATCGATTCAGACTACATACAAGGAAAAAATTTTTTTATCATGAAAGTGATGAAAGACTGGAAGAGGTTTCTCAGAGAAACTGTCTTCAAGGCTATTGCCAGGATGTTCCATACCAACCAAACTGCAAGGTTATTTTATTTCTGCAAAGCTCTTGGTGAACTAATCTGGTTTTTGAATCTGAGGTAGCAGGAGTGTAAATACTCATATAAATACATTTCTATACCTTATAAGCTGTTTTGTGTGCTTTTGCAGAACAGCAGTGTGTAAGTAATCAGGCAGCTACGGTATCATCAATACTGAACTCCACAAACTTAATGATGTACAATTAATACAGGACTGTGTGACATCACTTTTCTTTTGATTTGACCCTCTATCTTAACATCTGTCAGATGTCTTTGGCCCAAAACACTGAAAACTCAATACATGGTTATTTTTCCAGACAGCAACACTGAAGCAGGAACACTCAGAGGTCAAGTTCAACTTCCTGGTGGCAGAACAGAAGCTATGAACATATTCTGTTGCTGTAGTAATCGTTTGATAGGATTCTTTTGGAGCAAAGTGACATAGTCCTAAAAGGATGTGTGTTACCTCTCTCAGCCCAGTTCTTGGCAAGAAATTGATAACAGGAAGAAGTCATATGTAATACAATTTCTTCATTCAGGAAAAATTGAAGTCTTCTTGGATTTCATTGTTAAAGTAAAATGAAAAGTTAATAAATTTTCTGTTAGTTTTGAATAACCTTTAAGTAAAGCTATTCATAGTCTAGAACATTCGCTCTTTTTTAACCTTTTGAAGAATACAATACGGTATTTCAAGGCTAGCAACCTGTTTTTCAGCACTGACCTGCTACAGATCCCTCACATATCTACTAGACAATCACTTTTTCCAAACTTTGTTTGTATGCACCTGACAAGCAGCACGATCTATGGCCCTTTATTACACAAAACAGATTTCTGAAACAGCTATCAGCTTCATTAACAATCCTTAGTTATTTCTAATATCTAAGCTGTCACTGACTTAAAGAAGTATTATTGTTGAGCTCAAATACAGCCAATGTTAGCAATAAGTACTGTAGGTATGACTTTCTCCATGGAGGTTAATCAATGAGAAGCTTACTCCCAGCGGGTGGTTAATTTTCCATTAAGTAAACTTCATGTGAAATGGCATCCTTTACAGGAATGCTTTTTTGATAGCTTGAGAGATTGACTTAGCTGACTTGGCCATCTGTCAGCCAGACTATCTGATCACAAAAATATATCAAAGAAGTGCCATGGTTTAAAAACAAAAATCAGACAAAAAACCACAAAACAAACCCAGAGAATTACTGCTTGGATAAATTAGTTTCCTGATCACTCCCCACTCATATGAGCACTGAAACTGCTGCCAGAGAGGACACGTGAGAAATGTGGGACTACCAGTAGCAGCAGGGGCAGGACTGTGCTAGAGCAACATAGGTTTTGATGACTTCAAGCCACCTTGGGATTAGTGATATACACCATAAAACTTAATTTCTTTGTCAGGGAAATCCCTTGTGAAATGAGAGATTTTGTAATGGGACTATGTGAACAAGTTCCTAAATAGGTAAGAAAAGGAAGGAACTAGATATCATCATTGAAAAAATAGGCAACCCCCCCCAATCTTAATATGATCCAGAACTTGTCAGAGAGCTCCATACAGATCAGTTAATAAAACCTAGTCTGGTTGTCTTTCAGGATGCTGTTTTGTGACCTTTACTAAAAATATGAGACCAGGTCACTTCTGTAGGAACCTGAGAGACTGAGACCAGAACTCGGAACCCCAAGACCCCAAGCAGACAATTCCTACTGTCTATGTAATAGCTATTGTACAACAAAGATCCATAAATCACTGCTATGAAGTCTGTGATCTTGCAAGAATACTTGTTGAGTATGAAGCTGACAGGTCTCCGTATCAGTTTAATGGCTGGACCTTAACATTCTATTTTAGTGTCTGTACCTAAAGCAGTTTACAACGATTAATAGATCTAACAGAAAACAGATGCACTTTCACAGACCCACAATATGACAGGTGCTAATAACTGTATCCAAAGGATCTTACTTAATGCCTCTTGATATTATGTATCCCATTCTGTGTCCCTTGCTGTTTCCCTTTCTTATGGGTAAGATTTCAAAATGTGTAGGATATTTACCCATTTGGACATCAATATTTCCAAGACTTTCAGCTGGCTATATAGAGAAAATTCAGGCTTGCAAAATCAAACACACATTGACTTTGCTTGCTGATGACTTAGGTCCTATTTCCCAGAGCTAGCAAGTGGGGAAAAAAAAAAAAAAAGGAAAAAAATACAAATCATGAAAGTCCAGGTGCTGAAATTTGTTTATATCAGCAGCTTTGACTAATTAGTTCAATTTAAAAAGTCTCTACATAAGAGAGACAATTAGGGAATACTAAAGCGGTGTTTTGTTATTTTTTTTATTTACTCTCAGATTAAGTCATTACAATGAAAGTTAAACCTCAAGGAAATTGCAGTTAAAATGCAATTATAACTAGGTGTTATGTTAATAGATCTCAGTGAACTTCAGAGACGGATAACCATAGATTTTCTTAGTTAAATATTGTAAATAGCATTGAGATGGGAATGAATTACACATTGCATAAAGCATAAAAGTGGAATCTGAATACTATGAATAAATTTTAAACAAATTCTTAGAATACCTAAAGTTCTTTAGTGAAAATCCTTATGTTACACATTTCAATAACAGGTTACAAAATAACATTCACACTGTGTCTTAGGATGGAAAAATATATATTCTTTATAAATCAGCAAAATATATTGTCTTTTTTACTTTACTTTCCTTCTCATTATTAACAAGCTCCATATGTTGATTCATGATCGCTTTTTCAATGGCAAACACTACAAGTATTTTGCAGGCCCAAGAATACTGGAGTTGCTAAATTATATTATTGTATTTTGGGGCACTGTTCTCCTACAGGGCAAATAAAATATCTGAGAAACATCCTGGCTTCTTCCCAGCCTCCTGAGGGAAGCAGTAGAAGAATCATGTTTCGATAGTCCCACTGGGCATGTAGAGCTCTGAGTTAGAAATGAAGAAGGACTCTGAACACATTCGTACCCACGGCCTTTTTGCATCTTGTTCCTGCCAAATGCCTACAGGGATCCAGAAGACAGACAGAGGGCTGCTTATCCTAAGTTCCAAGTTCAGGGAGATGTTTAGGGCTTTCTCAGCAAAAATTCAAGACTCACAGCTGGAACTGCATTAGCAGAAAACAAAACTAACATCTTAAGAAGATGCCACAAGCCTTCTTCATAAGAGCTTCCAGTTTTGAGCACGTGTATAGGACAAACAGCCTCATTCCTGTGCTTAATATTTAGGTGGCACATCATTGAGAAGCCAGCTTTCCTACAGAATGGTCTAGGAATATGTGGAGGTCTACTGCCAAGGTAGGCTGGAGAAGTTTTCAGTTTTTGCCAGCTTTTCTCGTTAGCTGCTTGGGCAACTAGTTAGGTCACTTAAATTGAGTGTCATGTCCTCTGTTGTATAATAGTGAACCATTAAGATTTGCATCAGCTTCTTACTGCATCTCTGTGATTTATATATAACTTGTACCTTGCAAGTGGGATTGCTTACATCAGGCTGCTCTAGTTTTTAAGCTTCAGGGTTGATACAGAGCTGGTGAATTAATTCATGCTATACTAATTATTTCCATACCCCTGATTCTCCATTAACTGTAATTGATTTACAAGGTTGATAGCCTTTAAGTATGTCTGCACACATACAAACACATAAGTATATTTATTAACACACAAAGATGCACATGGTTTCTTATGAAATTACTTTTTCCAGCATCATCTCATACTTATTTTTTAAATTATTTCACCTATCCTAATATGCTTATCTTTTAAATACCCAAGAAATGAAATCAGACTGTTCAGTCTCTAACTAAATCTTACTTAATATTTCCTGTGTTTGCAATTTTGATTTATTTCTCTCAGTGCCTCTCTCTCCCCTCTCCTAGGGAAGTTTAGATAAATATATGTGGAATTTTAAATCCACTACAAAAATGGCATTTTTTCGTTGCACCAAGAATGGTGCAGCAATTAAGTTTGATCTTGTAATTTTGATTGCATGCCCCAGTGATGATGACTAATTTTCTGACACTGTATAAGGAGCTATCAATATGCAATATTTAAAAAGCTTGTTTTGTTTAGTCAGTGTTTTTTACCCTTTGCATACAGAAGTCCAGAGACTGCTGCATGCCCATAAACCTTTCAAAGTCCATTTCAACAACAGATTTGGAGATGAACATTTTTAAAAGTTTTTTTCTTCTTCACTCAGAGTTAATAGGCCAGTATTGCATCATTTTTAATTAAGGGCATTTTTAAATTTTTTTTCTTCTTCACTCAGAGTTAATAGGCCAGTATTGTGTCATTTTTAATTAAGGGCATTTTTAACTTACGACTATTTTTCAAGACTTTAGGACACTACTTCACTAAACGTCTAATCAACAAAATAAAAATTTTGCTACATTTTTAAAAATAAGATTTGCATATGCTGAGATTAGAATTTCTTTGAAAGTTTTTACTTCTGTACCTTCTTGAACTTTCCTTTCATCTTTGTTCAAACCTGTGTCCTCATGATACATATGTTTCCACTGTTGTTTGAGCATTCTCTTAAGAGCACTTTGGCCTATTTTCTGAACATGGAAAAAAGAACAATCATCACGGTACAAGTCCTATTTCTTCCTCACAGTGGATCTGATTCAGTATTGATCTAAGAAGTACAGGTATATCTAGTATTTAAGAAAGGTGCGTGGACTAGGCCTGCCTATTTTAAATTATTCTCTTTTCATTCATTGGCTAAAATAGGAAAAGAAGGACATTAAAGCACCACAAAAGGAGTCCCTTTTCATAATTTGCAACAAATAGTTGTTTTTCAACACGAAGATTTTGCTTTATATTTCCTTGCCTTTTTTTATCTTCTGCTCTTGCATTTGTTTTTACTAGCAAAGAGATCTCCCTTTCACTGTGCCATAATCTAAACTAGACATTAAAAAAACCAAGTCTGACATTGTATTGCTTTAGAACTAGCATTTAGGTTATTCACACTTCTGAACAGCTTGCTTCTAGGTAGTAGTAGAGGTGACTTACAGAAAGACAACCTCTGTAGGAAATGTAGATCATCATCTCTACTTCTCTGCCTCAGCTACCCTTTGTGACCATGATGGCACTATACATAAGTAGCCCCATAAATAATGCTTTCCCCTTTAGTTGTAAAGCATCATAGCTTTGTACTGACCTCTCAATACAATCTCTGCATTTGTCTCTTTAGGCCTTTGTTGATTTTAACTGGTGATAGCTGTGGCACCAGTTCCCTGACGGCCACATGACTGTTGCCTCCCTATGTTGGCTTCAGTCTGGGAGTGCCCAGGCCTGGGGGCTAGCACCCCTACATAGTCACTGCAGGACAAACAGCCTCTCAGGGGTAATGAGGCTGGGGGAGGGCTGCATTTTATAGTCAATATTTAGTCTGGAAGATGTGACGAGGAAGTGGACTACGATGAGGAAACATATAAAAATAACCAATTAAACACTAATTGGTCTAAAAATACATTCCCAGCTCTACCCTTAGTTTATGTTTGTCTGCCCTGAGCAAAATCTTGAGTGTAACCATCTGGCATACCATGACTATGAGAACAGTTCATGAGTACAGATATTCTAGAGATAAAAGCAGCTGCTCAGAACTATGGGAAATATTCAAGCTCACATGAGAAAAGACTTTACCGAGAACTACTTATGTCAAAGTCAAAGAGACTGTAAGAAAAGAAGAGTTAGTATCTACAACTTAAAAAGAAAATAATTTAACAATACTGAATATTCCCAGTCACACACAGATTCCTGTGAAAGGAACCAGACAGAAACTTGAACAGAGGCAGAAGATCTGGCTGGCTAAAACAAACACAACTTAAAACTGAAATATTACAAACTTTTTACTTACACCTTAAACCCCAAAGTCATGTGACTTCGAACAGCAAACTTAATTTCAGGTTGTAAAAGTAGGCATTTCTTTCCCTTGTGACTTTGAGGAAAAGCTGATAATTTTACCAAAGTATTAACAATGCAGAAATGTCTGGCTTGCTCCACAGAACCTATGCCATGCCCTTCAAAATGAATTTGATACTCACCTATCATTTTTTTGTATATGATACACAGGTATGTAATGCCTACCTGTTTTCTGTACAGACAGGAGATTTTTGGTAACTCTCTTTTTATCCTCAAGATAAGGGATGCCATGGTTTCCTTTTTTTATATGATTGTAAATAACTGTGGTAGAAAGAACTCTGTCATTATTACCTGTGACTTTGAAAGGGATGAAAAACCACTGCCACACGACCAGTGATAGAGAATCAATAAATGCAACAGAAGTTAACAGGAAATCCATTTTCTGCTTTGTATCCAAGTTTCTTTTCACTCTGTCATGGAAGATTAATATCATGGATTGAATAAAGTGTGAAAGACAGAAATGGTTTGCAAATAGAGTAATATATTACCAAGTATTCCAGGTTTAGTGAAATGTTAGCCATTTTTAATCTTGAATCAACTAAAATGGTATTTTGGGCTATCACAAGCAAAATAGTCTAAAGTTAGGGAATTTTAACTGAAGAAGGTAATGACTACCTGTTGTCCTTAGTTTTTCTTCTAGGTTTTTTCCTTCAGTAAGTACATCATCAGCATAGTGAAAAGGTTCTCCAGAGGTATTTTGCTAAGGTTTTATGAATTATGTCGGTGATGCCATGGTAGGTAGTAGGATGTTTTTCTTCATGGTACAGCTGGCTCCCAGCATACAGCACCCCGTTCTGCGAGAGGGTAAATGGGAATCTTGCTTCTCTGGCACCACCACTCCACAATGTTCTGTACAGTACAAATTGGTGTAAGTCAGACACACTTTGGACACAGCCCAATTTTTTCTGAAAAAAATCAGCTGATTTTTAAATTTCACTGCCAGACCCTCAATTGGTTGGATACTGCTTTTGACTAATTACTTGGTCTCTCAGTAATGGCAACTCTGTGTACCTGAGCACAGGTAGGCAGGAGACATATCACCTCTTCCAAAGACCCAAAGCAGTATTTTCTGGCATTTTGATTGTTTTGACCTCACAGTTTTTGTTTGTGTGTGTATGTAACACATGTATATTGCATTATGTGCCAGTGCTAGTCCTCTATAATGCAAAAAGAAGACTTTGAGTAGAATATAGAATTGCAATAAGTGTATGTGGAAAAGCTACAAAAGAAACATTTTTAAAGATACTGCTAAAAAAAACTTCCACCCATGCAGCAAATAGAGATTTTTCAATGGTACCTGTCCATTTTTCCTGGTTTGTGTAATGACCTCTTTTACACTCTCTTTTTGTTTGACATATTTTAGCTTTATTTTGATTGCCTCAGTTTTCAAGGGATTGTGTCTGAGATACCCTTTCCTTGCGTAACTTAGAGGGAAAAAGAGGAGAATGTCCTACCCTGTGAGTCTGTCTACAGCAGTCAAGAGAATAAATCCCAGTGACAGCAGGGGCATCAGGACCAGCGGCAGTAGACGCATGTGAGGTACCAATCTCATCTATTCGAACCAAAGCTTTCTCCCACTAGAATCAGACATTTCATCCCCCAGTGCCTGCCCTGTGTCCATAGCTCACAGTACTAAGAGGTGTCGGTACTCCTTGTTTCATGGAGAGAGCTCTTCCTCTACCACCAAAGAGTGTCTCCAGCCTCCAGGAGCTTCCAGTTTCTTTTGGAACTGTGTTTGGACAGGGACACTATCTGCATCTGATTGGATAAAGTTTCCCTGTGTGATGGCTAAAGTTTTTTTATATGATTTTTCTTTTCCACTATTGTTTTCAAATGCCTCAGCGTTGGCTGAATTGTCTTACAGCTTGTAACACAGGCTCATTCCATAGGCACAGTTCTTCATGTCCCACTTTTCCATCTTTAAAAGGATGGTGCTTAACTCTTCTATTTGGGCTAAACAGTATGTAATATAATTTACTGATTTTCACATCTATCTTGACCATTTAGGAAAATACATAATCTCCTACATTTCAACAAAATGACTTCTTCTATGCTGATATGTTTGTCTTTCCTTTCAGTTATCAATCAGCTCTCAGTTTTAAGGAACATATTGGAACTGATTTTCTCTAATGTTTTCTTGGGCAAAAAAAGGATTTAGCACCAGTTTAAGTGTGACTCAGTGTTTGGTAAAGATTTTTATAGCTGAGGTTTCTGGCAGTATTAATTAGAACCAATTATAATGTGATAGACAGGTTTTGCCAGTTCAAAATTCTTAACAGAACTCCCTCTGTCTCTCTTAAAAACCAAATGGAGATTTTGATTGCGTTTGCATGCTTGAATTGTTAGACTCCTTGAATGTTAGACTCCAGGAATATAATAGGATATATGCAAATTAAATAATCAGAAGTTTACTTAAGCAGATAACCAGACGTCCATGTGTGTGTATATAACATTACAAATGGAACAATATTAAACATAATAAATATTGTGGGGTTGTTCTTCATGACATTGTTGCTCACAATGATCTTCAATCTCAGCTTAAATTTTTCTGGTCAGATTTTCTATTTTTGATACTTAAGTAATTTTTCAATTATCGCAGTTGGTAATTTCATGTTTCTATTTGACTGGAGTTAGTGCTAAGCTATTAATTGGAAAAGTGAGTATATTTTTAATGAAGTATTTTCTGTCATTATCTGCTCCAGTGGCTTCCTAGATCCCAAACAAAGACACAATTAGTGTTTCATTCTCTCTCTGGTCCAGTAAATGTTTCAATCAAATACAAGGAGTAAGAGCCAGCAAGAAAAATTAAAAAAATCAGCCAGCATACATCCTTAAAATACATCATTACTTTGGTTACTTTCTCCACCCACAACCTCTTCATGAAAACCTAGTGTTGCAGGTTTTTTTGAAACAGATGTCAAGAACTATTTTTTGTGTAAAATCGTTTTTTGGCCAACCTTGTTACCAAATTACAGCTTCCAAAATTCACTTTCTTATGTCAAAGTAATCTTCAACACTGTCTATTCCCAATATCAGCAATAAGAAATGTTAGTTATCCAGTGAATCTTAATATACTTTTCTATAAAATACATTTTCTTCATATGCAAAGACAGCTTCTTTAACCATGTATGGCATGCATGATTAAAACAAAACTCTCTTAGAATATGTATAGCTTAGACTATGCATATGTTAGTCTGTGCATATGTAGACACAACAGGAATTATTCTAAACCAGTTTTCTGTGCAAAGACAGTGGAACTCAGATGACCAAAAATAGACTAATCTGCTCTCCTTAATTATGCATTAAATTAATAATTATTAATAGTAGTTATTTTTGTCTTTTGTTAATTATTCCATCTTTTTAAACATGGCTTGTGTGATAATTTTACTTTGAATTTTTTGTATCCTAACTTTCTTCATAATTTCTGGATTTCTAAATCATTATGTTATTTGCCTGCAGACTTTGGCTATTGTTCCCATTTCACCATGTGCTGTGTTATCTCACCACAATGTAGTACACTTCATCATATTTCATGAATGCCATTGCCACAAGCCTCAGCATGCATAGACCAAAGCTGGAATCATTAGCCCTGTGCTTGTTCCATACTTTTCAATCTCCCAGGGCAGATTTATTTCTCTGCTTCTCCTGAAAACTGCAGATGAAAGAAATAGATAAGCTTTTGTATGTCAGTTCTTTGTTACTGCAAGTCACTCACTTCCTCCACTGTACTATTGGTTTGAAACATGTGAACCATTAACTCAGCTATAGAAACTGATGTCAGTACTGACTTTTCATGGTCTCAAACAAAAAAAGTACTGTTTTCAATAGAGTTTATTTCTTATGACGTTAAGAAACATGGGCATTTGATCTCTGAGATCTTAAATAACAGGCCTGACCAAAACATTTGATCTATTTTTTATTCTGCTCTTGGTTTATATTTCCAAGTTGTTGGTTTGTTTTGGTTTTTTTTAACTCCTTTCTGTAGTGAAACACATCAAGTGAATGTATTCAGGAATATTGGATCCTTCATCTGACCTTTTTAGAGGCTTACCAGGACACCTAGCTGGTTTCTGTGAATACTTTCAAAAATACAACCTGTACTACTGGTCCACTCGTGGTTGTAGGCTTGATGCATGTTACAGTGGAAATCACAACTGCAAGCCAATTCAATGTAGAAAAAGAGAGCTGGTGTTCAGCTTGTAGCAGAGAATTTTCTTGAAAATATTTACTAGAGCTCATATTCAGTATTATCGATTCTACCGTTGTAACCTGCTCATCATCACAGTCCAGTAGCACCCATGATCTCCTTCAATCAAACATCTCCTGGGAACAAGACAGTGGAGAACATGTAGGAATTGCAAGGTACAGTTTGCCTAGAGTGCTGGATGCAGTATAGGTGCAGTGATAATTACTGCAGGAATGAAGCTTGCAGGAATGCCCCAAAGGAGCAGTACAATAACAGTTCCATTAGAGTCTAGAACCTACTTAATCACTGGTGTTTCTCCCACCCCTTAGACTGCCTTTATTTCATGTGCTTTCATGCCGCATTTGACTGTAAATCTAGATCCAAACCCTTTGCAGAGCTTTGAGGTACAGATCTACAGTGTGGGTTTGGTGTCAATTACAAAGACTTTCTATCCAGATTCACACCCTAGATATGTGCCTAGTTATGCTTTTAATTTTGGAAACATGAATCTGCTCTAGCTTCATTGTTAGCAAAATACATCTCAGTGGGAAGGCTGTATACTGAAACCTCTTACTATTTCTCTGTCATACAAAACAGGGTGAGCAACTAGACATTCAGCATTCACCACAGGTTTTCATATATTCAGGATTCTACAGGACTCACTAATTCTGTACACTCTTTAATTCAGGTGTAGATTTGACTTTACCTGTATCCTTATTTCAAACATCTGCATGAATTATTCCAGCCCCATGTGCCCCATGAACCTAAACTAGGAAGGATGAAATGCAGTTCTGCATCTGAACTCTTAGCTGCAAATCTGCAATCAAGGATGGAAAACACTGACTGAAAAAGCCTATGCAGACCTGAGGGGCAGAGTGGCATCCTAATGGAGCATTGTCTCCCATTTTGTGGTTTTGCTGCAGAGAATTTATATGGTTTCCCTGAAGTAAGACTCTCTTAATTTACTGCCTGTATTACTTCAATAACTAAGAATAAATCAGACTCTCCTGGTTAGGCTGTGATCTGAAATTCAGTATGAAAGAGCCACAGTTGAGAATTTTTACCCTTCACGATGATGATTTCACTCTTCCCTCATCCCTCTGCTTCATTTTATCTTGCAGACAAGTCCTTTTAAAAAGTACAAAGCCACCACTTGCAAAACACATTCTCTTTCCCAAATATAAGAAATATAAGGGGCTTTCATCATCTTTCCTCAATATTTCATCAGCTTGCCCCAATATTAGGAGTAGTGCCCCCTGAGACAACCAGACAGCAGCAACAGCATGAGAGGTACCACTCTGAGCTGCAGAAGTGATGTAGTGACCTGGACATTATCCCCACTGGGCCCCACTTCCTTACCTCAGCGAGTCAAGAATTCATCAAGCAGTTCTGTAAATCTGTCATGCTATTCGCTACTCTTAAGTAGTCTTCTGAGGTGTGTCTGGCAGGACTACAAAGAACAGTGAGATCTGAAGGCTGATTCATGAATTATTGGGTGGTAAGTTGAAAGAACTTCATACTTCTAAAACCACATTGGCTTCTTAACAAAACCTGTCATAATGGTGCTACAACTGTAGAAGTTATTACTCTGAGAAAAAAAACCCCACACAAAACAACAAAAAAACCACCCAAAATCACCAACATATTCATACTTTTGGATGCATTTGATGTCTCTCTCCTCTTGCAATGTGTTTTCCCTCCTATTTTTCATGCAGATTACTGAGATGTCTAGGAAGTTGCTTTAGGCAAGACAAATCATTCTTCCCAGAGCTAGGTCCCCTCAATGACTTCAGACCTTCCATAGATTTCACCTCTTTAAGGGAGAGAGCTGTACTGGTTTCTATTAGAAATACTGGGATTCTCCTGCCACCATCTAAGCTCAGGAATTGAGTCCTGATGTGTGGGAATGAGCTAATGCTATTATCTCACCATGGTTGCATCCCATGCAATTCCAGACATCCCTATTCTTTGAGTCCTTAAGATATTGTCTTGGTCTCACTATTTTGTGCTTCAAGGCTCGCTTGGCTTCCTGCAGTAACTATAGTCTGCTAAGAGAACATTTCAGGAAAGTGAAATGCAGCACTGCAGAAGCTTAAATATCTGATTTTTTGGGATGCTATACAGATTGCCATGTGAAAAAGATTTCTGTAAGATTGTGAGAATTTGAGAGAAAAGAGGTAAACAGGTGGGAGGAACTCTTTCTTGGGCCTTTCCTTTTACATGCCTGCAGTAATGAGCCCATTGGAGGCTAACTTCTCTGGGAAAATTCAGAAGCTGTAATAATTTAGTAATCAAGTATTAATAATAATTGAAAACTGGAGAGAAATAGAACACAGCAGAAGTGGGTACAAGTTTCCCTGTAAAAGAAACCTGGTGAATAACTTCTTTCACCAATCTCCCTCCCATGATGTTCTTAGAAAGAATTCATTTGTTCCATTTACACAACTGTCCATCACAAGGAACTGCTGTGCTAATAAATCCCTGCCTCTCAAAGAAGATAAGATATATCTGTCATACAAATAATACTTAAAGTGAGTTGAAGCAACAGGAGGTTAAAAAAAGGGAATTAAACCAAGGGAAAACTTTAAAAGTGTAAGAACAGCAAATCAGTACTGGAAGACTCATAATATGTCAGAGTAAAAAATGATAAAATGGAAAAAGAAGCTGCAGATTTGGGTTTTTCCTGTCAGATTTACTTCAAGCAAACTTTCAAAAATATACCACTACTGGCAGCAATAGCAAACTATGTTGTTTTATTGTTAAAACTGCTGTGTTACAGTCAGTGCAATGAGCATTATTTGAATCTTTTTTTCTGTGCACAATGCTTTTAACTCTGTGGTATGTGACTACAGGAGCAGGGATTGCATGTCTGCTTGTGTGTGTGTATGAAAACAGGTGAGCATGTTATCAGGGGTATGGTAGGCCCAAATGACTTCTCTAACAAACTTAGGTTAAATATCAAAACTACCATGGTCTTACTTGTAAAAGAAATGTACCAAATCAGCTCCTGTGCTTTTCAGTGTCATGCAATGGAAGTGGAGAGTTATCTGAGTTCATCTGGCCCCAAAACAGAAATGGGAATAACATAATATAATTCTCATCTTTCACTGACAGAATTCCTGGTTCTTAAGTTTCTACTTCCTGAGTTCCAGGTTACTGCTTACAGCACAAACCTTCAAGTGTTCCCATCTGCAAGTTCTCCAAATTTGAACTTTCATACAGTAACTGTATTAACGTTCTGCTCCGAGAGTCACTTTCCTCCCAAGATTCAAAGTCACAGAAGAGATCTTGGCAGGGAACTCTGGAGCTCATCTTGTCCAACTCCCCCTACTCAAGGAAGGTCCCTCAAAGCCGGTTGCCCAGGACCATGTCTAAGACAGCTTTTGAATATCTCCAAGGTTGGAAACTCCACAACCTCCCTGGGTGACCCGTGCCAGTGCTTGATCACCTTCACAGTGATAATGTTTCCTAATGTTCAGAGGGAACCTCCTGTGTTTCAGTTTGTGCCCATTTTCTCTGCTCCTGCCACTGAGCACCACTGAAAATAGCCTCTCTCCAACTTGTTTGCAATCTTCCTTCAGGGGTTTGTATACATTGATGAGATCTTCTCAGCGTCTTCTATTCCCAAGCCTGAACAGTTCCAGGTCTCTCAGCCTTTCCTCATAAAAGCAATGCTCCTGTCATTTAATCATCTTCATGGCACTTCACTTGACTCTCTCCAGTACTTCAGTAGCTCTCTTGTACTGGGAAGACCAGAACTGGACCCAACATATCAGGTAATGGCCTCAGCAGAGATGAGGAGTGGGGAAGGATCAGCTTCCTCACCTGCTTGCAACACTCCTAATGCAGCCTGGGGTACTGCTAGTCACCTTTGCCTCATGGGCCCATTTCTGGCTTACATTCAACTTGCTGTCCACCAGGACCCCCAGGTCCTTTCTGCACATCTATTTTCCACCTGCTCAGCTTCCAGCACATACTGGTGCATGCCATTCTGAACACAGAGTTGCATCCTCTTCCTCACCACAGTCCCCACATTCATCCCATTATCTCATCCCACTGCTCAGTTTCTGCTCCTACATAGACCTCCCTCCTCCCCTTCACTTTCAGCCCCCATCCTCCACCCACGTGTCTGCTGTCTGCAGTTGCTCTGCAAATCCCTTTCTTTCTATTTTTAAATAGCTGATAATTCTTCCTTCCTCCCCCACCCCTGGACTCAGATTACTCTCCAGTATCCATTTGTCTTTGATTCCACCTCCTTTCCTGACTTTCCCCACAGGAAAAACAAAAGCTGGCTCCAGGCTACAGCTATCAAAAATCTGCCTGGATGTATCCAGAGGAAAGAAAAAGAGCAGCTGTCTGGGAAAAAAAAAAAAAAAAAAAGATGATGTATGATAGCCTGTATTATACAAGCAGGCATTTTTTTGTGAACTAATAATTATTGTCATCAAGGCAGAATCTGTTCAAAACTGTCTGGAACTCTTTCAATTAGGAATGAATGCCAACACAAAGTTTGAAACACTCAGAGATTTAATACAATTTTATTTCTTTTGTCCCATATCTATTCCTACAAATAAGTATTAATACACTTGGACAAAAGCACGACACATTGCAGTATTTTTAACTAGCTTTTCTTTCAGTATGAAGCAAAGCCTGTCAGTCTCTTAAGTGGGGTTAGCAGATGTACTGTGCTACCTGCCACTTTGCCAAATGAGCCTTTCTCTCTCATCCCTACAACTCACTTCTTCTCCAGCAGTCTACCCAAGAATACTACATTTAACATGAAATCACAGCATTTATGAAGGCAAGCCAAACTCTCCTAAAGCTTAGAATTCTTGAGTTTCATTACATACCCCAAAAAATACAGATCCTTTTCATTCAGCTGGTATGTTACTTACATTTTGGTTTAAAAACAGGATGATTTTCCAGACAAAAATAATCTTCCTTGAGCCAATTGGCTCAGAAGTTTAAAATACAGAACTCAGAAAAAGTATATTGCATATGGTTATGATTAGAAAAGAGCTTTTTCATCAAATTCTATTAAAACATGCAGTGGTGGGCACAGCACACTGCTGACAATAAAACAGCCAAGGAAATTCTCCAGAAAACCAGCAAGTTTCTCAGAGCAGTGCTGTCAGATCACAAGATTGTGAGTGAATTACATTATATAATGAAAGAACTGTCTGAGTCTTTCTCTTTTTGTGCTTTTCTCCCCCTGTGCAGGCCTAGGGAATTCAGAAGACAATGTGGAGAACAGAGGAGCAAAACAGGCAGGAATGGTTAGGATGGCTTTGTAAATGTGTGCAGATTGAGTTCATAGCAAACCTTCATAGTAGAGTGAGAAAGAGGCAATGACAGGGAAAAGGCTGAGACAAGATATGCTTGTAGCTGACAAATATACATGACTTAGGCATATGAGGTGACTGAAACTAAGGAAGTAGATAAAATCAATAAGAACAGATGATATGCAGATGAGGAAGAGGTAACAGAACTTGGAAAGACTTGACAGAATAGAGAAAATAATACAGAGTTTAGAGTCTGGCTGCAGAGGCACAAATAAGTCCAGAAGAAAGAGACCAAACAGAAATTAATATAAGTAACTTTCCTTCTGTAGTCACTGAAAAAAAAAAACAACAGACTGACTTTTACAGGAGAGTAAAACTCCTTCATTAGGTGTTGAAAATACATGAAGTGTTTTTGTAATATTTTACTTCACTTACACTTTTCTATCTTTGTTTTTAGATTGTCATTAAAAATGTTTATAAGGTGTCTAATGGTATTCCATATTTTCATGTCTTCTTTCTTCACGTAAGTTCTGCTGAAATGAGATCTTTAACAGCGAAAATATTGACATGAAGAAAATAGTTATGGAAGCAAACTGGTTACACTATCTGATTCGTCCTAAATCAATAGGTAAATGAGATTTTTTTAAATCAGTTTTGATTTCTAGATAATCCCCATGTTCCTGAGATTTATTTAATCTCATGTCATGGATATAGACTGAGCTTTCCAGTAGGAATGCCTGTCATCAACCTGGATGATGCTCTCTTCTTCTCCTACACTCTATTTTTAAAATAGAAAGTGTGATGATTGGGAAGAAGTAAACAATTCCAGTAACTGTAGTCTCATGCAATCTTGCATCAAAAAATCAGTGCCAGTAACACCAACAAATGTGTATACTCAGCATAATGACTGTGCACATGACCATTTTAAAATTTGAAGATTTGTGTGTGTTTGGTGCTTGTGAAAAGGAGCACACTGACAGTATCTGACATGTTCCATTTCTCCACAGAAGGGTTACATGGTAGGAGCCAGAGCACTGGAGCCTTAACAGTGACATGACCCATTCTGGACGCTGACTACTTGCTATTCCCATCTTGTGCATGAGATCACCTTCAAACTGAGAATATAAAGACACAGGTCTTTCATTTACACCACTATCAGACTTCTAGGCCTTCTCAGTATAATATGGACATTCCCAGAGCTGCAGACCTGCCATGGTGATCCGAGCCCCATGCTTTAACACACCTGTCCAGAGTCTCTCAGAAGTAATAGCAGCAGAACTGGAATATACCAGCACCCTTTATGTATTTCCTTCACCACTACAATAGTCTGATTTGCTAGTGTGATAGTGGTTGAGAATAAATCCTGTGTACTTGATGCTCAGGGGTTTCCTGGAACTGGATACAGACTTCTGTTCATCTTGTTTTACAATGTCAGTGTAACTCATTTGGCAAGGAAGGGACAAAGCTTCAGCCCCTTGAACATTTCTGTCCTTTGCCCTCTTGCCTTGTGAGGAGACATACTCTGACTCCTTTGAGACAGAAATGCTTTGCTTGCTAGAGGGGTCATCCCAGGGGCTGCTGATTAGAAGCCACCACTCCTTCTGGGTGGCATATAGCCTAGAAGCTGAACTGCAGGAGTTAATCCTAAACACACCTACAGCCTCCAAAGGCTTTGAAAATTAGTCTGCATCTTCCTCCTAAGAAAAAGGTGTAATAGAAAGGTAATAAATTACAAGAGTAAATAACAAATGGGGACAACATAACCCTTTTTAAGATGCTGCCTTTCTCAGCACATCTGTTTTGAAATGCAGGTTTGGGAACAACACTCAGCACATCTCTTTGCTGCCTGTTGCATTTTTTCACAATTACAGTGTTCTGCTGAAGCAATGCTGATGTATGTTTCTTTTTTTTCCCATTATTTCACTTCCATGAGGAGAAATTTGAAATATTTATTTGAACGTGAAGAGGTTAACAAACTAATAAATTTACTAGTTAGCAATAAACAGAATTGAGGGAAGCAGTCCTGTGGCCTTTCATTCATCTCTGTCAGTTGTGATTCAACATGTCATAACTAGTAACTGGAAAAAAAAAAAGAACATTTAATTTTGAATTTAAACAGTCAGAGATCCAAAAATATGAAATAATGTGTCATAATAGAGGGAATTACAAAAAAAAAAAAGGATATATCTGGAAAGCTAATCTTTTAAACTATTTGACAAAATGCTGAAGAAATATTTAAAGCCTGATCATGAAGCTTGGCTCTTGAGTACCAAACTAGTTTAGTGTCCAGAAACTTCTGTTTCATAGTTTTGGATCCTTTCTCATTTCATAATAGGGTTTTCTAATGCATGTTCAGTGATCTGTATTCCTGTAAAAGTTGCTAGAACAGTCCTACTGGTTTGCTCCTTGTTTAATGTATGCATATTGTGTGGTATGTCCTACTATAAAAAGCGTGGCTCTGTTTCAAAGCAAGAGGGTGTCTCCTTGTTTTCTAGTGGCTGCCTTGCTCTCAATTGAGCAGAGGCCCCTGGAGAGATGGAAACACTGCTTCCCTCAGAGCTACCCAGCACACAAAGCACAGGGAAGCTCCCAGCTTACTGGAAAAGGAAAGACCTTCAACACCAGGGAAGTGTGGGGAGGCTGGAGAAAATGGAGAGGGGAAGAGAGGGAAGGTCTCTTCTCTGCAGCATAAGGCATGCTCAGTCCAAGCTAGAGAGCTGACTGCAAAGAGACACTCCTAGAAATGAAGAAGGGGTTGTGCATGGTGTGCTCAACACAGGAAGCTGCTGGAGAGGAGATGGATGGCAAAACACAGCAGGAAAGGCTGCCTCAGCCCATAGAGTGCCAGAGAAGGAACTGGGTTCTGTGCCAAGCCATGAAGCAGTGGTGTTTAATCTTTTTGTCCACTAATAACTTCTGACTTAAAAGTTCAGAGGAATTTGACTTTTAGGTAATTCCTTTATGGGAATGCTTCTGCCTCAGATTGATACTCTGTCATGCTTTCTGCTCCTGGCATGCATGAAACTGCATCTTCATTATCAAAAGTATGATAATAGGAACATTTATTTGTCATCTGAACAAAGTCAACAGATTCAATGGATGTGAAAACCAAGCATGTTGCAAATGTAAATAAGATTAGGGCTGCAGAGGTTTGGTGTACTGCTGGCATTTTGTGCCTGGCCAGCTGTAACCATAAAGGGAATATTTGTGCAGAAGTACTATATTCACAATACAAAATTAAATCTGAATACATTTGTCCCAAAAAATAAAATAGACTCTCTTATTTTCTTTGCCAGAAAATCGTGATGGACAATTGTGCCTCTGAGGAGCTGAGCTCCCTGAATAGCAGGATGGGAAGGCAGCCTAAATGAGGTCATAAAGTATTAGCTATTTGATCAATGGAGAGGATGGAGGGAAAGGAGCAGTGGTAGCAGCAGGGAAAGATGTTGCTGTGAAAGAAAGGACAGATTTGATGCATGTACGTACTCACAGATAGGAAGAGACTTGCATACATGTTCATTGTGGAGTCTCTCTCACTGGAGATATTCAAGAAACATTTGGATGCAATTCTGTGCCATGTGCTCTAGGATGACCCTACTTGAGCAGGGAGTGTTCCCTTCCAACCTGAACCATTTTGTGATTCTGTGATTCGTGTCTGATGGCACGTCAAAAAGCGTGTAAATAGTGGAGGACAGTGTGCAATTGCTCATTGTCACTGGTGATAGTTTCAGTTATGGTTTCCTTTGAGGGCAGGTTAACTTAAAAAAAACCCCCACAATTATGGAATACAAGCAATCTTCAAATGGGATGCTCCTAGAGACTGTCAGAAAGCAAATCTCTGCAATAGTTCATCAAAACTGAAGCAATGTAATGAAAAGACATACCTTTGCAAGCATTTGCCAAGTACAGTACAGCCAAAGATGTATTTTGCTGTATCTTCTGACAGCATTGCTGTCTCATCACAGAATCATTAGGGGGCAATAAAGTCAGGAACAAAGAATTAAGAAGGAAAGCTGTCTATGACAGTACCTTCTCCTTCAAGAATATGAGAGAAACTGTCATCTGACAGGACAAATCATCTGCAGAATCTACAGTAACCACTAATAATTACATCCCTACCTAAAGGGACTTAGGGGTCAAATTTATTTTGCTACAATAATGTTTTCTTTCCTTTAACTAATTTTTTCTCTGTAAGGTCTAGAACATCCTTTTTCTCCCTGTACTAATGCTAAGGACACCAACAAGATAGCTGCGTGTTTCAGGTTCCTTTTTCCTTATGAAAGTATCAAATGACTGAAACATGTTAATTAAATATTTGGCATCAGGCAATCTCTTAGGGAAAAAAGAGAACTTCTGACAGACAAGGCTCAGAGGAACAAGGAATTTTTTGTTCAGAAGTGCACAACTTTCTTTCTTTTTTCTTTCCTTCTTTCTTTTTTTTCTTTCTTTCTTGCTTCCCTTCTTTCTTTCTTTCTTCCCTTCTTTCCATCTTACCTCCTTCCTTCCTTCCTTCCTTCTCTTGTTTTTCCTAAATAGGGCTGCAGAATCGTAGAAAAATTTCATTTGGAAGGGTTTCCAGAGGTATCTAGTCCCACTCTAACTTTGAGCAGAACTAAGTTAAAAGCTATCATGGCTGGGCTTCGCGAACGAAGATTTGGGAAAGGCCTCTACCCATGTTTGCTACAAACGTGCTGGTGGCTAAAAAGGCCAATACGAGATAGACATGTCCAATTGCAAAAGGCACAACAGAAAGACTCCTTAGGTGGTAAATTCTGCAAGGCACAATTCTTTCTGCGTTACCTTTTCTCCTCAAGAGTGATCCTGGGTGCTTTCTCAAAGGCATCAGCAGCGTTATAGATGGTGTGTCTCCAGGCCTCCCGATTGGAGGCCAGAGTAGACCAGTTATGGTGATCAATATGGTCAAGGCTGAGATGTTGTTTCAGGGAGTCCTTGTATCTTCTCTTCGGGGCTCCTCTCTTGTGGCAGCCGGTGGCAAGTTCACCATAAAGCAAGATCTTAGGGAGGCGGTGGTCCTTCATCCTGGAGACGTGCCCTGCCCAGCACAGCTGTGTTCTCAGCAACATGGCCTCAATACTTGTGACTGCTGCTTGTTCTAGAACAGATGTATTGGTCACATAATCTGACCAGTGGATGTTTAGGATTGTGCGGAGACAGCGTTGATGGAAGCGTTCTAGGAGACACAGGTGGTGGCGGTAGATGACCCATGATTCGGAATCATATAAGAGAGTAGACAGCACTATGGCTACCTTTGAGCAGAACTAAATTAAAAGCTATATGAGGTTGGATAAAGCCTTGCTCAGGTGACTTTTGAAACATTCTAAGGATGGTGACTGCAAAACCTTTCCAGACAACCTGACATTTACAAAGATACAGAAATATTTCCTCAGTTACATGAAATGGAATAAATAATAGCACTTTTTTTATTTTTCTGATTCTTATTATTTACTTAACTAAGCATATTACTACTATTATATGTGAAAAAATTGCAGATTGAAACTGAAGTAACGGTTGTTTTTCATTTAAACAAAATGTGATGTATCTGTGTCTTAGCTTTTACAAGGGTTCACCTCTGCTTGGAAGAGAATTTTCCTCATAGCAGCATAGGTCCTGGTAACAGATGGGCACTTTTTTAATAGTCTGAGCTTTTCCAGATTTTTTAGCAAAGCAGTCAGATCTTTTTCTTGCTGATGGTCCTGATGGGCCATCATTTGTCCTGGCACACACTCTTCATGTTAATTTTTTTCTGGACAAGGGGCAAAGTCTTCAGTCAGTTCCTTTCCCTCCAGTTCTCTGGAAAAATTTGATACTGTATTTTTTTTTCAATAACATAGCTTTCACTATTGCTGCACTAATTTTATAGGTATGATATTTGTCAACACCAAACACACAGAAGAGAGGATAACGCAATAGATAGCTTCTCTCCTGTTTACTTGTAGAGATTCAAATGCAACACTTGAACAGAGCTTCCATTTGCTGCAGGATCAAGACAGGTTTTTCTCCTGTCAAAGAATCCTTTGCAGCTGGAGCACTCAAATAGCTGAACTTTTCCTTCCTGACAGAAAGACTAGTGTGGGGAATGAGAAATGCTCCTTCCGTGTCTGTCTAAACTTATGGAAGGTTACTAGGTGTATACCGACCTGGATGTGCTTTGATTTGAGCAGGAAGGGTTTGCACGGCATATGACTACTTCCCCATCTTAAAAAAAAAAATCAAGCCTCAGCTGGACATACTCTGTCAAGATATGGACAAACAACCTCATTTTCATTATGAACAGAATTACCACACAGTGTTATCTACTTCTGTGATTTTTTTCCAGGTAGGTAATTTTGAAAATACTTAATGAACCTTAATGACACAAAGAGAGAACTGTAAATTGACATGAAATGTTACCAGACATAATAGGGTACAAGATGGTTTCTGACAGTGGAAGCCTGTGGATCATTAGGGCTGCTAATTCCAGGTACTCTTTATGATATCCATGTGCTAAATATTATGTTCTACCTGGAGTGCCTGTGATCTGTTGAGAGGTGTTAAAAGGGCCTTAGAGCTGGCTGCAGGCACCTTAGGTAACAGGGAAAATGGAGTCAACATAGCTGACAATGTTTGATACCTATAAAAATTAGACTACTAATGAAAAAACCTATGTGATATTGCATGTTGTTGAGTTAATGTTTTTTTACAGTGCTTAATCTGACTCCAAAAAGGATTACAAAATCATCGAAGACTAGGGGGCTTGTTATCTGTTATCCACATGCCATGTATTTTTTCATGAAGGTCACTATGTTCTCTTTTCTTGGAATTAAGAACAAATTATTCTATTTATGGATGTTTGCACCTCCTTTAGTTAAGAATTGCTACCAATGCATATTATTTTTCTTCAGACAACTGATCTTCACATGGTGTCTTTGTCTCATATATTTATAACTCCATTCTCGATTCTTGTGAGAGGTGTTTCCTTTCTCAGACCTTGTCAACATTTAGATTACGAACATGCAGATACTGCTAGTGCATCAGGTTAGAAAACTACATGAAGTTTTCCTTTTTGTTTTGACAGAACAATCAAGTTGTGTAATTTTAGAAGATGAAGACATGAATGCTGTCCCAACCACCTACGTTTTGGCAGAAATCCTGATGTCAAACAGGCATTCTCATTTGTGTCAAGATTGTTGTTTACTTTGCACCATATGGAGAAAATTCAGATAATTTCACTTTGTAGTCATTTGATAGTTCTTGCATATTTTGCAATATTGGTTCACTGCTGAAGTAAATGCTTAATTAACATTTTAAGGGGAAAAGGTACATAATTATTTGGATGCTATTATCTATTATTTACTTAGTCCCATTTTTCCTTTCCTCTTTTTGAATAGTATTTAAAATACCATACATTTAAAAATAAAAATGTTATTTTTATGTTCTGTAAGTTAGTAGAGAGACTGTGAAAAACCATTGATCAAACATGTTGAGATTATATTTTCCATATTTTACACATAAGCATTTTAACTATAATAATCAGTTTTCAATTAGATTATGAGAAACAAATCAAAAAGAACTGTACTCCATACATTACTGCATCTCATAGAATTTTAATGGCAATTTTCATTTCCAATTCATGTGTTATTAGAATGCTTCACAACAAAAATAATGCATAAGCTAGAAACATCAATAAGATAGAGTTCTTTTTGAAAAAAAAATCAGTTCACAGTGAAATCAAGCAAAGAAGCCAGCTTTGAATAATAAAATTAATCTTTTAGGCAGATGCTTAAAATCAGTTTGGTTGGATGGTGCACAACCAAAAATGTATGCATACGTCTGTATGTACAGGATTGTAGAATTCACGGATCAAGTATTTGATATCAAGCTCTGGTATTTGATTTCTCTTATTTTAATAATCTATGAAAACCTTCCTTCTGTAATATAAGAATTTCAGAGAAGGGCTCTGCAGAATCAAGACAAATGGCCAGTTATGAGATGCACGCAGCTCGATTTTGTTCAGCCACGCTTTCATACTTTCTTGCTAGGAGAGTCACGCTCTGGTCTTACACAATAAATGTGTTAAACCAGCCTTAGAGTTCTTCCATTTTCCAGTGGCAATAGTGGGTCACAGGGACTGTTCTGACTGACAGGACCTCTGAAACAGTGCATGTCAGCCATAATTTATCCCCACCCTACCTTCTCTGAGGAGTTTATTGAGCAAAATGAAATCAAAAGCAGATGATACAGAGCCAACAGCCTTGTTATGTACAGCATCTGGAGGTGTTGCTTCTCTAGAGAAGTCAGTTGTTGACTGGCTGGGACAATTTTAATTTTTTATATGCTGCTGAGCCTAGAAGGTACAACAGAGGCAGAACAGAGCCAAGTTCATGGCTGGTTGTTAATGTAACTGTTTGAAAGGTTCGTGCTTTGCATTACACAATGCATCTATAAAGCAGACCTTGGCAAAATATATTTCATAAAAGACTTTTACTAGTACAAGCTGAAGGATGGGAAAAATAACAAAGCTGTTCTTCCAGTAAGTGGACAGCCAAATATAAACCTTTCTTTTCCTGACTTTGTATTCTTCATTCCCCCTTCTGCCTCTCTCTTTGTTTCTGCTGAAGTATCCAATGTGGTGCTATATAGCATGTCAGCCCCTCCTCTCATGGCTTTCCCTGCATGGAATCTTCTCAAACTGGACTTCTCAGCTCTTCCCACTGATGTCTAAAATGTTGTATACCTAATTGTCTTAAGTCTAGAGAGAGTTCTGGAGTTTAGTTGACACATAAACATTATTGTTAGCATTATTAATTTCAGATAGCTGAATAACACCACACTATCCAGAAAGTCATGCAGTTATCTTCCCTCAACAGAAAATCATCTTCAATCCCTTACTGGGAATTATAGCATGATAGAGTACCCTGAGTTAGAAGGTACCCACAGGAATCATCAAAGTCCAGCTTCTGGCCCTGCACGGGACAGCCCCAAGAATCACATCGTATGCCTAAGAGCTTTATCCAAACACTTGAACTCTGTCAGGCTTGGTGCTGTGACCACTTCCCTGGGCAGCCTGTTCCAGTGCCCAACCACCCTCTGGGTGAAAAACCTTTTCCTGAATATCTAGCCTAAACCTCCCCTGAGACAACTTCAGGCCATTGCCTTGGGTCCTGTCACTGGTCATGAGAGTGAAGCGATCAGTGCCTACCCCTCTTCTTCCCCTCATGAGGAAGCTGTAGATTGCAATGAGGTCTCCCCTCAGTCTCCTCCAGGCTGAACAGACCAAGTGACCTCAGCTGCTCCTCTTATGGCTTCCCCTCAAGGCTCTTCACCATCTTTATAGCCCTCCTCTATAACTCCTCTACACGTTCTCTAATAGCTTAATATCTTTCTTATATTGTGGTGCCCAAAACTGCACACAATATTCCAGGTGAGGCCACCCCAGTGCAGAGCAGAGCGGGACAATCCCCTCCCTCAACCAGCTGGTGATGCTTTGCCTGATGCCCCCCAGGGCATGGTTGGCCCTCCTGGCTGCCAGGGCACATTGGCTGGGGAAGCCCTGAGCAACCTTATGCAGCTGTGAAGTTAGTCTTGTTTAGAGTAAATTTATTCTAGAAGATCTCCAGAGATCCTTTTCCAATGATTTTTTCTATAATTCTTACAGTACAACTTTAACCTGGAAGACAGGCACTGTCTATATATGTAATATTAACAACATCACCCAAAACAGTAATGTGGAGGGGGAGGATTGTTAAAAGGCTTTGACAGCTGCATAGGAATTGTACCAACTGTGCAGTCCTCTCTTTTTAAGCTTATTCAAATACAGTTTAAAGTTAATTTTGCTAATGTTATTGTGTTCCTGGTATAGACATAACTATATTAAGGCTTGTAGTTAGGAAACTGCAAGAGACTAAAGCAAATCTTTGCAGCTGTGGCATTCAGAAACACTTACTGGTTTATAATTACTGAAGTAAGCAATATGCCTTTTGTCACATTATTTTCAGCAATGATGAAAAGCGCATAAGCAAAAGAAAGGAGTTGAAGCTTTGAAGTCAGCCAGCCTCTATGTACAGCAGTTGTTTAATGCAAAGAAACATATTGCTTCTCTAAAGCAGATGCTATGGGGGGAAAAAAAGAGATAAAAATATTCTCAGATGAGCGATAGGAGGGCACCAAAATTCTGCGTTTGAGGCAAAAATTATCCCCACAAATGCAGCAATATCTCCTTAACATGGTGATCATGTATAATTCATTGTAAATGTGTGTAGAACCTTCCTTTTCCTTTTACATAAACATAGGAACAACTGAGATTCAATCCTAGTTTAGTGGCCCTAATAATTAAAAGGCAATCTTGTTGTCACTTGAATGTTAATTGTAGAGCATGTATTGGGCAGTAACTGTTTATCTGGAGTTTACAGATGCTCTTTTTTATCTCCCCTTAAAAGGGCAGTGGGAGGACAGCTGGAAGAAGTGTGGTTTCTTCCTCTGGATTGTTATGGGGGAAGGGGAAGTTGAGAGTCTGCAGCACAGTGTACCCTAAGAAACATGGTCTCTTTCTTACAGATCCAGAAGGTTAACATGATGTCTACAGCTGGAAATCTGATTAAATCTGTCTGAGCAGGACTGGAAAGCACAGTGAAAGGATACAGGAGGTAGAGGGAGGCATGTTTACAGACCTTTCTGTTTTTTGCTCTACTTGCTGTGGTACTAGTGGAGCATCTACAGGGTGTTCAGATGAAGGAAATAGTGCAGGCAAAAGCATGTCAGAAGTGTGGCCAGTTCACATGTAGGTAAGAAACAGTGTCAATTCCTAACATAACTGTGTTCCACTAGGTATCTCTGGAGTGCTGAGTAATATCTTACTAGCAGGGAAATCCTGTCTATATTGCACTCCACCATATCCATGGTAAAATTTCAGCATATTGCTTTTGTCACAAGTGAGGAAGTAACCAAATGCATGAGCAGGAATGCAATATTTTTGTGACCTTGCCCATGTCCTCTGAGAAGCATATTCAACCCAGCCTGCAGGACAGAATTTATGACCTTTTCTGATGGAGTTAACTCTACCTTTGAATCTGCCTACAATTTTTAAGTGAATAAAAGCACCTGTTGCCCTCATCAGTTAACCCTAGGCAATACTGGACAAGGTGAGCATGTAACAGTTGTTCTTTCTGTCTCCAAACTTCTGTTTACAATATATATATTACTGAAATAAATTGTGTTTGAATTATTACTTGATAAATAATATATTTCTCTATGAAAGTAAGTGGAAAGAACAAAGGAACAGATTAGTTCACAGTTCTGTTAGAAAGACATCATTAAATCTAACATTTTTCCTCACCTGTTCCTCAAAAGCAGGAAAAATCCCCAAAGGACCTTACTAATGTCGAGATATTTAGGAATTTCATCCTCTGAGCAACCACATGAGCATGGAATATGCAACAACAGATCTCAGAGTGCATGCTAAAAATATTTTCTTCATCATAGTTTCTCAAATCCACTTAGACTTCTGAAGAAAACTTCTCTGAGGTCTGACCGTATGGTTGATACAAAAATTCATAATCTGTAGCAATCTAGGTGTCACAGAACAGCTGACTGAAAGTAAGGTTTGGCCTGTTTCATGTGACAGTCCAACATGACCTTAGGTTGTGCTTCACTCCAGATCACAACACCCTGTGGGCACGTCAGGTTTTGAATGTCATGCCACTACAGTGATCTACTACTATTGAGTGGATTGTTTTGCATTATCTTAAAACGTTAAGAAGTGTAAAAATTGACAGTTTTATGATGAATATATAATTCTGCAGAGGCAAGCATGTGTAGGTGCTTTCCTCAAAAAATGTTGGGAACTATAACAGAGAGATGTATTCAAATTAATATTCCTTGAATCTAAAAAAAAAATCCTAGAATCATAGAATGGTTTGGGTTGGAAGGGGACCTTGAAGAACATCTAGTTCCAACACCCTTCTGTGGAAAGGGATACCTTCAATTAGACCATGTTACTCAAAGCCCCATCCAACCCAGCCTTGAACTCCTCCAGGGATGGGGCATCCACAACTTCCCTGGGCAACCTATTCCAGTGCCTCATTACCTTCACAGTAAAGAATTCTTTCCTAATACCTACTCTAAATATACTATCTTTCAATTTGATCCCATTTCTCCCTTCTGTCACTACTTGCTCTTGTAAATGGTCTTGCCCTCATCTTTCCTGTAAGTTCCCTTCAGGTACTGGAAGGCTGCAATTAGGTGTCCCCAAAGCCTTCTCTCTTCCAGGCTGAGCAATTCCAATTCTCTCAGCCTTTCTTCATAGGAGAGGTGCTCCATCCCTCTGATCAACTTGGTGATCCTCCTCTGGACTCAATCCAACAGGTCAATGTCCTTCCTGTGTTGGGGACGCCAGAGCTGCATGTAGTACTTGAGATGGGGTCTTGCTGGGTTGTGGAAAAGGATCTTTTTTGGGTAGTTTTGCTGCAGTAAAGGAGTTACAAATGTTAAATAGGAACCTTCAACTTTGTTTAAAAAGAAAAGCTACCCAATGAGTCCGCAGCATTGATATGGTAAAAAAAAAAATTACCTACAGAGAATGACACTTCAAAGAGTGAAATACCAATGCTTGTCATCTCAACTGGTTTACTGATAGAGAAAAGGATTATTGATCACAAATCAGGTGAACCCATGACCAAACTCAGTTCAGACAATTCTGCTCTCTCTTAGGATTTTATTTTCTTCTACAGCCTTGGGAGCAACTATGTTTTTTCATCTTTATGTACATCTTGCAGATGTAAATATATAGTGGGTTAGTCTTGGCTAACAATCAAACTCCCACTCAGCTGCTCACTCACTCTACCACCACCCTCCCAGTGGCACAAAGAAAGAAAATAAGAAAAAAGCCAGGAATGTGAAAATTCATGGGTGGCAATAAAGACAGGGACATTGCTTTCCAGTTACTGACACAGGCAAAACAGACTTGACTTGCCAACAAATAATTTATGCCAATCTATTTTATAGATTTTATAGATTTGGGTGGTAAGAAAACAAAACCCAAACGTTAAAGCAACCTCTTTCCTCCTCTCTTTCCCCAGATGAACTCCATTCCTTTAGACTCCTCTACCCCACCCAGAGACATGGGGGATGGGAAATGATGGGTTACAGGCAGTAGGCAGTAGGCCTCTCTTCTCCTTCCTCCTCACTTTTTTCCCCTGCTCTGACTTGGAGTCCTCCACAGGCTGACATGTGGATTTCTGTTCCACTCTGGAGCTCTTCCTCCTCCTCCTCCTCCCTGCCACTCCTGTAGCACCCCATTATCAACAACTTGACACCTACATGCAATACAAAACATCAAGGACATGGAAAATGCTTTTTAAAGAAACCAAGGCAGAATGAAGGTTAACTGAGGGGCAAACAGAAAGGAAATTCTTTGATGAACAGAAGCTGTCTGGACATTTGTGTATCAGCCATCTGGCTGTTTCGATCTGAGAGAAGAAACGTGCCAATAAGTCCTGCACTTCTCAGAAGTTGACTACATTGTCCATGGCTTTGCTTCAAGTTTTCAGGAGAAAAAAAGAGGTTTTGGATTTTTGGTACCCACTTGTTCTGATGAAAAACTGCATAGGTGAGATGTGCCTTATGACTGCTGGTTGTGCTTGGGTCAATGGCTGCAGACCTAGGCATCACCACACGGTCCTGAAGCCAGGTGATTAGCAGCACACAGCTTAGTGTTACTTTTATTTATCTTGCTCTTGGAGTGGGAGCTACAGCCCCCAGTCAGTTGCCTAATATCAAGTTATAAAGCCTCATCAAGAGACCATAAATAGGAGATTCACAAGGTTAGCTTGTTAGGGGATCACTCTATCACCCCCGCATTGAGATAGGCACAGGCTGTCTCTTAAAACTCCTTCTGTATGACTGAAAACAAAATGAAAGAAAAATAATTTATAGGTTATGACAGAGAATAACTGAGTTGCAGTGATTGAACTGCTTAATAGCAAAGGTCCTTGGATGTTGTTAGACCCTGGAGTATTTTCATGGTGACAATTAAGTTGTCAGTGGACTTGAATTTGCAAGCAGTGACAGCAGATAAAGGTAGTTCTTAAAAAGTCTAAGCATTAAATGCTTTTTCCTGGAAAGGCAGTCAGCTGCCCAATATCTAGACTCAACAACTGAAAACAAATGCTGACTTTTCTCTGCAGTTAGAAAAGTTAGCTCTATACTTTATAACAGTGACATGAGATGTCACCTTATTGTATTTAGTATGACCTCAAATAATCATTTTGACTACTATAGTTTTATGGCCAATGCCATGTAACAAGTGTACCGTTTCTTCATTGGAACAAAAATTTTTTAGGGCAATATGCTTAAATTTCTGCAAGACACTTAATGTGGGCTCACCTGTTGCTCTACTAAAACAATGCCGTACAAAATTGGCATATGTAATAAAAGTGGTTAAACAGTGTTCTGCAAAAATAACTATGAATAAGAAACAGTCATTTGACAACAATGTTTCTAGTGAAATCTTGCAGAGGTTTAGTGGGGATCTTGAGTCATGGCCTTGCCTTGCACAACAAGCACAAAATCTGATAATCCTTCTCCCAGGTACTTGAAATTCCATTTGTAAACGGAATAAATCTTGTGAACAGACAGATCTTCTTTTGGAAAGGTGATTTAGAATTTCACTGCTCTGACACTTGCTATAGACCTTTTTCATCCAGCTAATCTTACATATAGGCCACTTTTATGCATTTGCTTTTAAAATAGCTTTATCATTTAGATTTTTTCTCTGTTTGGTATTAATGCTCACCTCTATTTATAGATGGAAATTGTTCCAGCTAAGACTTGATTTTGCAACATTAGGAAAAAACAAGCTCTTCTTGTCTCCATTAAAGTAGAAGGACAGTTCTTTACTGATTTGGTTATTAAGAATATGCCTCTCCCTTGGAAATCAGGGACACTTTCCAGATTAAGGTGTGTTACCCAGTAGGATTTTTAGTCTGTGGTGGGGTGAAATTTGGATGTACATCCTTTGTTTTCCCTCATTTGCTGAAACTGAAAAGTTCTTGATTTCGAGTAAGTACTACTCAACAACAACTGAAACATCATTGTGTTATCAACATTATTGTCATCCTCAATCCAAAGCACAGCACTGCACTGGCTATTAGGAAGAAAATTAACTCTACCCCAGCTGAAATCAGGATACTACAGGAAGAAAATCAAGGCACACAAGTGAAATGGAGTATTAATAGCCTGCAGCTGATTACTCTTTTAGCAAGACATAGGGAGAAAATGCTGTCAGGTGCCCTTATCCACAAATTAGACGTGGTTTATGTAGTTCTCTGTACATGATCTGTTCTACACTCGTATTTTTCAGCACAGATAGTCTGTATGATACTACTCTCTTTCTTTGAAATACTTTCCTCATGCATAATAGAATTTCATTTGCCTTCCTTTGTGCTTAACCTTGATATCTTGTAGTGAACCTGTAGCTAATGAGTTTTGGTTACAGATCCCATGACTTATCAATTATTTCCAAACAGTAACTTCCAACTCTGAGATCTACAGTATTTTTCAAGTACATTGCCTTGCATATAGCAATACCAATTTTATTCTTGTTTTCATTATTTCAGTCCTTGTGGTCATTCAGTTATTGCAGTCCTCTTTTTGGTGATGCATCCCAGCCTAGCATATTCAGTGTACTTTATTGGCATGCACCTTTTTTTTATGCCAATGTTGTTAATGAAAACATTGGAAAGGTTCAGTTTCAGGGGCAGTACTTAAAAAAACTTCACCAATCACCTTCTGCTGGCATGATATTTATTCTTTTAGCAGTACCTATTGTATTCATCCCTCTAGCGAGTATATTCCCTGCCTTGCAGCTCCTGTACTAATTCTGTTACTCATTCAGCTCTCTTTGAAACAGAGTCCCTCAAGTGCGACATGCATCCATCTTCTATTTGGTACTTCCGAAAAAAGAGAGACGGAAACATGCCAATTAACATGAAAGATAGACAGATGTCTGCCAGCCATTAAGTTGAAGTCAGTTGTATAAATGAATAATCTTTGAAATCCTGTTACATTTCTTCTAAATTATTTCTAATTTTTTTCTGAAGTGAATTAATTCCATAGCTTAAATTCTATGTGGTATTTTAAGATACTGTTTTTTAGTGCTATCTTTTAATATAAAATTTCATATTCAACATATAATGAGTACTTTTTTCTACATCACCATTAATTTAACATACTATTTATGTCACATCTAAACTGTCATCCACTTTTGCAAAATTCTCTGTCCAGAGACTCACAGATAATTCTAGGAGTCTTTCACAAATAAGGGTTATAAGAAAAGATAAATACTAACAGCAACTATTGTCAATATTTCTCTAAAAATAGTCTGTAATTTGTTTTTTCATCCCTCAGGACTCTGATCTTCTTAACCTGCATATATTTGGTGGCCTTTTTAAAGAAGGAGACACTTATGTCAACTTCAATATTAAAGACAAATATTTTTGGATATTCACACTTTTTTTTTTCCTCAGGGAGGTGTAAATTGATGAAAGGAAAAATGTCAAAACAGAGTTCATAATCAACCTGTGGAACCTGCTGCCAAAAAAAAAATGCTTTACTGAGATGAAGAGCTTGGTTGAATTCAAGGCTGTACATATCTGCAAATTCATCTCAGCCCCCCTCTGATTGTCACTTCATGAAGTCAAAGTTTCTTCCTCCACTAATGTTTGACAGCACTCTGAGCTGCTCAACCAAATAGAAATAATCCTCTAAGGGTTTTTCTGACTGCCCTCTTTATCTCCCAGCTATCTCTGACAGACACTTTAGACAGTTTTAAATTTTGAAATTACCCCTTAAACAAAGAATGAAGCAGGGTTTTGGATGCTCAGCTATCTCACACTTCTTTCTCTAGTGGGTAATCTATTTCTAAAGCAATTAACATCACTTGCAGAAGATAACACATCTCAAAACCGTGTCAGGATTTGTAAAAACATCTAGGAAAAGTGAGTGCACAGAGAAATGGGCATATCTTCCTTAACATGTCATGAGGCAGCACATCTCACCGCCATCTCAGAATTGTAGCATATCCAATAATATTTGCCCTAGGGAATAGTGGAGAGATCAGAAAAGATTTGCATGTTATGAAAATGGACCTGGAAATGCTTTCTAAATGGTTTCAGTAGGTACAATATTTTTAGTATACAGCCAAGGCACTAAATAACTGAATCTTCTACTGAAGTCATTTTACCTGCCTTCAGCACTGGTTGGATTAGTGAAAACTCTATTTGTAGCTGACAGATGTTCATACCCAAAGTCATCAGAGAGATATCCCAGAGTTCCGTCTGCTGAAGCACAATGCTTGTTTGGTAGTATCGACTAAATACATTTCATTTAAATGGATTGAAATGCATTTAACTTCTAAGTATTGGCCTTATTTGTTCTAGCAGCATGGCTAAAGCCAATTTGAGATAATGTTCCTTCCAAAATGTAACCATTACAGCCAGCATATTAAAGTTAATCTATTGTCATTGATTTTGGTTCTGTGCCACACTGGCAAACACATTAGTCCCCATTTCAGAAAGTGTGAGACAACTCTTTGGTATTATTTAAAGAGTTTCTCTCAATCAAAAATTTTAACAGGGTATGTATTGATATTATTTTTGTTTCCTTAGCTCACAACTGCTATACTTGAGACTGAGTTAAATATATAAGGAAATATATACATTTTTATCTTAGACTCATACAGATAAAGGGTATAGGAAGCTGTTTCTTAGCAAAGAAGGGAAGAAAATGAGATATTTTATTCTCTTGCAACTGCACGTCAATAAAAAGTAAAATATAAATTTAACAAGTGAAGAAATGTACCTGCTCCGTCTTTCTTGTACTCCTTCCACAATGCCCACTGTTTGCCTTCTCGTTCTACCTCCTCTTGATCTCAGCTGTATTGTTTTGGCCATGTTAGGCAGATATCAAAAGAAAACAGAAGAGAAAGGTTTTTATTCTGAGAAACCATGAGCTGCTGTGGTAGGCAGAACTTGAGAAAATGGTTAGTGCTTACAAAATGTTAGCAACTGGATACTAAGCTTACAGTGCCTTCATTATACTGCTAACAAACAGCACTGCAGATCTTGGGGGAGAAAAAAATGGAAAATGGATAGTGCTTTTTCTACTGTATTTTGGAAGCAAGTCTTTTACATGTTTGTGAATAGGGAAGAAACACAGTACTCTAGCTGAGCACCGAGGAGAAGATTGTTGCTGTTCAAAACCCAAGGTAGAATTCCTGGTATTGTATATAGCTTCTCTGAGGAGCAGTCAGTTTCCTCTGTTTCAGAAGGCCAGATGGAATGGCTACATTTTTTAGGGAATTAAAAATGTTATTTCACACTGATTTTTTTTTTTACCATTTCAGTAAAAAAATTTATTGGAAAATGTATTGGAAAAAACAATTGTGTTCTCTTTTTACTACAAACGACATTCATTCATTACCACACCCAGCAGCAGAAAAAATCCAGCCACTGAACTCTTCACTGCAGTTGGCCCCAGGAGGGTTATCAGTTTTCAACACCAGTCTGAGTTCCTTCATTCACTCCAGCTTCCCTGTGTGTGCTTCCTAGTGAGATAATCTGAAGAAGGGAGGACCACAGGTATGTAAGTACTATAATCCCTTATCAGTGTATTCCAGAGACAGAGGGAAAAAAACATTTGTATGTGCAGGGTAAGAAATTCCAGAGGTTATGGTCAGAACTGAGTGATGAGTCTCGCATGGTCTATTCCTTACTGGCTGGAGTTATGATTTGCATGTTTGGGATGCTGAGTACTGGGAGACATCCTGCCAGATGAAGAACTTCCTCTGCTTCAAGTTATAGAAGAGAACACACTCTTGTCCAAGGATTCATATCCGTCATTTAGAGCAATAAAAACATGTCTGTATTCCAGAAGAAGGCACCGAGAGGAACAAGAGGTGGCTAAGTGGGCATATGAAGCATAAGAGACAAAGTTCTATATGTATCCGTACATGAGGTGGGCCAAAAGTGGGGCTATGGCTGTTATACTACCCAATAGAAGACTTAAATCAAATGATGTTATCTAAATCAGACATGGGTTTTACCTTTGCTCATTTTTATATTTGTGTAGAACTGCTTTAATCTCTTTCAGAGTGCAACTTGGATGCCAGCTATTTCCCAAAAAATCTTCCCTTAAGCAGGTTGACTGATCAGATGGACAGTATGGTCCTCTGCCCTAGAAAACAGACTATCTCTTCCTTATACATATCTTAGTTGGCTTTACAAATGGCCTGTAGAGTACTGGTGGGTATTTGCATGGCCAGTTCTTAGCAGTCATCTAGGTACTTTTTGAGGAGTCCAGTGACATTGATTGGCAACATTATTGCTCCTTTTCCTGGCAGTAGCATCTTCGGTTCTGAGCCTGTTCCTGCTCTGGTTGCAGTTATATATCGTTTCAGTGATGCCAACACTGCATAACACACTGTTTAGCTGAGTATGGTATGCTTGTTTAATACTGGAATGTTGGTAGTGGTGTTGACTTGTCTCCTCTAGTGCCAGCTCTGAAATGGTTGTCTTCCAGGTATTATGGTCTTGGTTGGGCCTTTAGTGGGATAGGAAGGTTTTCAGCAGTTTTGGATAAGGGAAATCCCTTAATGTCTGAACTAGCTACATTTGCTGTTTGATGGAGCTCGTGGTACATGCCATCTTCAGAAGTAGGGAGTGGGAATGCTTGCAATGTCTTTTGGAAACTCCAAAATGTGAAAGAGAATGGCAGAATAGAGAGTGTCATGGTGTGATGAATCATGCATGACCTCCAATTACAGCACAGATGCTTAAGTACTCAAATGAGATAAAAGGGGTTTTTTTAACACGGAATGAGGCCCTGCTTGTTTAGGCCAGAATTTGCTGGGTATTTGTGGAATTTGCTACCTCTCTCAAGGCATCTTCCCCGCATCTAGCTACAGGAATCTCATTGCTGTTTGTGTAATTCTATAGAGAAATTATGTCATAAGAATCAACTTGAAAAAGTAAGAGGACTGCATTTTGGGAGCTATGTGAATCACTATGAATATAAAGACTTCTGAACAATCAGTTCATATATTGTTATTAAAAATAATATTGTGCTTTAAGAAGCCAAAAGAAGACATTTCCATGAAATACTAAATATGTTGCATATATTTGCTACCATCTGTCTCTGGAATCTGTACTAGAGTCTAATCTTTCATGTTCTTGATAGCTTTGAGGGAATAAGAATTCAGTGGTAGCTGCAAAATTAATAAACAGGTAAATTGAGACAGGAAAAAATCCTGTATGCTTCCCCTAACAAAGATTCACTTTAATCTTATTTTAGATGTTTAGAACTTCAAAGTGAAAATATACTGGCATCTGCAGTTCTAGTGTAGGAATTCTAGTCCCGCCTCTAGCATTTTAAGGGAGTTTTCAGAATTTGAAACACCTTCAATGTCTAAAATCCAAGAACAGGTTTGTTCAAATGGACCCAGATATGTGTCTTTTAAGACAAAAAAATTATTATAGTGAAAATTGTACACAGTGTAAATATCAGATGGCAAATTTAGGTCTACTTAGAAAATAAGCAATGTTCCATTAATGGCTACTTTCTAACTTAAAATTTTTCTTTACCTAAAGCTCTATTTATGCCCAATTTACTTTCAGTTCACCCATCTTTGAACTCTTTTGCTAGAGTTTCTAAATCCAATAAAAATTTCCATTTTAAAAGCATTCACTGAGATAGTAAATTCCAGGTGAAATGTGCTGCTAGGTGACTATAGCTTGGACATTCTAGTTTCAACCTTAGGCCATTCTTAGTGGTGACACAGTCACATGGATGCTACCACCAGGAGTTCCCTGATATGTAAAATTGTATTTATCAAGAAAAAGACCTTTCCAGTGAAAAATAGTAATTTGTCAATTTAAAAAAAAAATTGCCATGAAAATACTACAAATGTGACAAATCCGATAAATTATGAGATTTCCTTGGATTTCTTACATGGTGTGGTTTCCCGACTGACTTTTAAGGAAATAGGGCTCTGCGTTTCCAAAGGAAGATGTCCATATCAAATTTTGATTTTGACAATCCTAAAAGTGTCTGAGGCCTCCCTCTAGCCAATATTCCTACACTTTGCCTTCCCAAGTCTTTACTTGAGTGGCTAGATGCCTGGGAATCTCTGTTCAACGTGAGGATGCATTATAGATTCCCAAAGATGCTGTTAGAAGCTGGGACACACTGCAGATTCCCAGGGCCTTTCTTCTTCAGCTTTACCTGCCATATGCAGTACATCAGCCTTATCTCAGAAAAGCTTGTGTCTCAGTTGCAGGATATGTCCTCAGTTTCACGTTAGAAAATAGCATTCTAGTGGGCTGCAGCACAGCCTTTGCATTGTTACTACCAATGTCACAATGCCATGGGATAGGCCAAAAGAGACAAGTTCCACAGAAGACAGACGCAGTCAGTCTCCTTTAGAAGAAGATGGGCAACGGCTGTAGTCTCCCTCTGAAATTGATGCATTTAGCACTCAGAACTGAAGCCTGTATCCCGTAGCTCTGGAGTAATCCCACAATCTGAATCACTCCAAAATATAGATCTCATGATGTCCATCCTTTAGAAATGGTCAAGACTTCAGGGATTTCAAGCCCTTGGAAACATTAGCAATGACATCTGAAAGAATGACAAGGACTCTGGTTGAATCAACAAACCTACTAATGAACTCACAAACTGTGGATCCTAGATTCAAGAGAACATGTGGGCTTTTACACGTGTACCAACACCCTGTTAACAGAAATAATATTTCAGGGAAGAAGCTCTGATGTTCTCAATGTTTAGTGTTACTGCAAGAACTATAAAGCTATTCTTGAACCTGAGTTCAGAAAATATTTCTTACTGACAAAAATTAAGATCTAAAATATTCTAGAATATTTGTATGTGTCATGAAGGTTCCATTATATAAGAGTTACTGTTGTCACTGTCATAGATAAGTTAGGCACTGCTTCAGGCTCAGGGAGGTAGGAGGTGATCAGTTGTTAAACAGATGACTCTAAGATACATGTGCAATAACCATCTTTTAATAAACACTCCACCTTGTCAATTAATAAATAAGCTATTATGTTGCTGTTGCTAACATACTTTGCCTTGTGCATATCCTTGATAACAAAGGCCACACTATGATGTTCAAAAGCACTTGCCAATAATGAAAAATTAAAAGAATTAGTCAGTAAATCATACCCGATCAAGTGTATTCATTGGAGTGCCCTTAAAATGCTTTTTTTGCCTAGTCACATTTCTTCTTTGTTTATTCTATTTAATCATGCATAATTTGCTCGGGCATTGCTCATTGAATCTTTGACAGACGGGTTTTAGTATACAAAGAATTCTTGGAAATTAAGAAAAACAACTTATCAGGACTTACCAACTTGGTCTTATAATAGTTCTCAAAGATGCATCAGAAAAGGATATTTTACTGTTTATTTTGTTGACATGGGAACTATATTAAATTTATATATATGTATGATATATATACACTATATAAACCTATGATGTTCAAGCTTTAATGAGAAAGGCCAGGTATTTAAAAAACAAGTCTTATTATTCAAGACACTAAACACTCACAGTTTTCCTGGACTTCATTGATACTTAACATAGTTAAAAAGAGATCTCTTGGTACAAGTTTAGTCATCCATTCCAAATATACTTTGCTAATTCAATTTTCAGAAGTCTTATCAGAATCTAATGTAGGAACATAGCAGAGAAATTTCATAACTGATGAAGGTCCTAAATCTAGTTGCAGATACTTAATTTAGAAGTCACAGTGAAAGTTGTTAAAGGTTCTGCACTTCTGAAAATCAAGTCAGATGTGTATCTCATTCTTGCATGCAGCAGTGATTTTCTTGTCAGAGTAGATTCAGTGGCTTAGGTGAAGTTTTGCTACCAGGAAATGTGTTTGCTATGAATTGAACTGTTGAAAGCTGAAAGTGCTGTTCATTCCCACACACTGCTGTCATGTCACTAAAACTCAGACTGTATTTCCCAGAAGAAAAACTTTAGTGTTGATGGGAATATCCAGTCAAAGTGGCATTTCTCATTGATAACATGCCTTTTACATAGAATTTGTAATGCTGCATAAAAAAGTAATTCAGGCCCAACTTCACTCCAAACTTTCTGGCAGCTTCTTACAGAATCACAGAATAATTTAGGTTGAAAAAAATCCTGCAGATCATCAGGCCCAGCCTTTAACCCAGAATTGCCAAACCTTGTCCCTAAGCGCCACAATTACATTTGTGTTAAATATCTCCAGGGATGGTGACTCAGCCACTTCCCTGGGCATCCTGTTCCAATGTTTGTCAACCATTCTGGTGAAGAATTTTTTCCTAATATCCAGTCTAAAGCTCCCCTGGTTTATCTTGAGGACATTTCCTCTTGTCCTATCGCTTGTTACTCAGTGAAAAAGACTTAAGACCCTCCTCACTACAACCTCCTTTCAAGTAGTTGTAGAGAGTGATAAGGTATCCCCTGAGCCTCCATTTTTTCAGACTAAGCCACCCCTCAGCCCCCGCACTACCAAAACCTTTCCACACAAACCTAATATCTTCAAGAAAGAGTCAGTTGTGCTGTACATGTTGATTGCACACAAAAACAGATTTAGTACTGTTGAAAATTCTCTCTGCCACACTCTTAACTTTACTAGTTCTAGCTGAACGTTTAAAATCAGATTAAAAAATTACTTGCATGCTCTGAAGCTGTATCAAACCTCATTGTTACATGTTAGGAATCATAGTTTCATCTATCTTTTCAGAAATACCAATTTGTTGACTGAAGTGTAGTATAACATATGCTGTATTTCCAGAGGGATGAATTCAATTATCTTGGGATTTTTGCATTTCTATCTCAGATGTTCTGTACATTTTTACTAGATACATAGCACTGGCAGATGCATTTTTAAAAAATCATCAAGGGTTTCTGTGATAGTTCCTCTGTATTTATTTTGTATATATCTACTTAATAAGAAGTAAGCTTTGCTTGTGATATATTTCTGTATAATATTAGTGAAGTATATGATTCAGTCCTCCAAAATTATCATATAATTTGTGAAATTTAACATGAGATCACAGCTTTTGAAAAATATCTTTAGCCGTCAAAATCCTTTTATTTGAAAATGTCTGAAGGTTCTAAACCTGTATTTACTTCTACTGAATTAAAGTTATTCTCTGAATTAAGGTTATCCTCTGATGCATTCTAATTGTGCTTAGGAATTAGCTACATGTCAAGCTAGTAGAAACTAAAATTTGTGAAATTTTACAATTTTAGAAGCAGTGGCTAGGAAATGATTACCAGGATGAAAAGTGTAGGACTGCTCCTTTTTATCTACAGAAAATCAAAGGAAGACACATAAATAAAGACTGATTTTGAAATGTAGCTGATGGTTTTATTTTGGCTATAATCATCCATTGACCACCATAAAAAAGTTCCAGATGGATGTCTACGTTCATTTATAGTTTCAGGTTCTCAGTGTTTTGTCCAGCCAAATCTGATAGAAGACTTCAGGATACATAGGCAAGTATACTGCATTAAGTTGCTGGACAAGAAGCAATCAAAGAGCATTTTTTAGTTTCTATGGGAAAAGAGAGGAAAACGGGTTTAGTTGATACCATTTGTTCAAACTATGTACTGAAAAAAAGTACTTAGGAGTTCCAAACTCCATACAGGGTAAAAAGGAGCAAGGGTGCAGGTAGGAAAGAAAAACTGTCAAGGATGTTTCATTCTTCCCTCTGGATTCTACAGGGCATACTGTCTTTGTGAAGGAGACATTAGTAATTTCTTTAATAGTCTTAAGTACCAAAACAGGTAGTCTTTACTCCTTATAAGTTCTACTTCTGTTTACTTTTGGTTGCCCTCACAATTAACAATCTGTTTTATTACTGCTATATTGTTTAATTTTATACGAAAATTATAAAAGGGAAGAGAAGATTTAGTTTCTTTCATTACCAGTTGTGGATATATACTGTGTCTAACATAGAGATCAGGTAGAATTAAACACTGCAGTGCATATTTATAGCACTAAAACATGTATTTTTACTTGAAAAATTTCTGAATCAACTAGTTTTTGTCCTTGCCTTTTTGCTAGCAAAATCAGTAGAGCTTTTTCACACCAGTTTTTATGTAAGATCTAAGTAATCCACCATTTTTTATCCAGCATTGCATAACCAGACATCCTTATGAGTGATTCTACAATAGGAGGAAAGATACAAAGAATGATTGGGCTACATGCATTTTTTTATTTCAGTGCTGTGCAAAGAAGATATTAAATTACCATCCTAATTAGAGATATATCAGGCATATACATGTGAAGAATTGTTCAGTTTTTGATGTGGTTCCTGGGTTCATACTGTCCCTGAACAAATTTATTTCTTGAGAGGAAAAGAATCTTTTAAATAACACTTCTGGAGTGATCTTATAAATCTTCCCTCTTCCCCTGTTTTAGTGGTTGTTGTTTTTCTTGGCCTGTGTTTGCCTGTGAAAAAATCTGTCATTTCCTGATGAGCGTGGGATTCAAAGTGACAGAACAGAGTTAGACAAGTCAGGTAGCAGCAAAACCCCAGAATTTTGCCGTATCTCTCCCAGATATGCCTAGAGTTGGGAAAAAGTTATTAAAAAGAAAACCAAGTTCCTATAACTCCATTCTGTGTGAGAACTGGGTTTATCTGCAATATTTCTCTGCAATAACAATGTGCTTCAATGCTTTGCATGGTGTAGGTTTCATTGATTTCAACTAATATGACTTTTGAGTAACCCTTTGTTCACTATAGTATCCTGTCTTCTAACATTCTATGACATTTTAAAATGTTGATTAATGAAAAACAAGATGAGAGAACGATCTTGACCTCACCTTAGATAAGGTGTGATCTGAAGGTCCAGGCAAGAATCAGTGCTCACTTCAGTTGCTTTCCTGCAGCTCTCACACCCAGAGCTGCCCTTAGACACACACACACACACCCCTCTTGTTTACTGACCATTTCACCAGCTCACTGGCTCATCTGAGTTGACCTTCATTAGCCATCTCTCACTCACACACACACACACACACCTGCACTTGCCACAGCACCAGGGGCACACGGGCCCTCCCACCCACTGCACTCACACCCCATACACACGGTTATACACTTACACGTGCACACAGCGCAGACATCTCTTACCCAGGAAAGAGTTAGAAAGGTGGTTAACAGCTGGGGAATGAATATTGCTCCTGTTCTCTTGCTCCAGAATACAAGAAAAGCAGGACCCTTAACTTATATCTGAAAGAAACTATACAGATCAAATTGTATTGGGCCCTTTGCAAAATGAGGCAATATATTGTGTTTCAAAACAGGAAGCATCATCAAGTTGCTATGCTGAATATTATAATAATACTCTTAATATTTGAAAAATGGAGCAAAGGGACAAAAAACATATAAGCTGGGAAGCTCTTTAAGCTTCATTTAAAATAACAACCCCCCCCCCAAACTGTATTAACTTTTATTCTTGTCTTTACCAGCCCATCCTCTATTTTTCTAAGTGAATGAGCTTCACAAATTTCTTCTTTATCTTGAGGTTCTCTCTCTTTTTCTTTACACTATGTTTCTAAATATTTCCTATTTTAAAAATAATTCTGTAGTGACTGCAAAAAACCCCAGGCCCATACACAGACATCTGAGCTCCTGGATGACAGGAGGCTGAGGTGGGGCATGGGAGATGAAAAGGGAATGTCAAAAAGGATAGATAAATCTGGCTCACTCAGACCAAAATCAGACCTTATCAGGTTGGGATATGAGCCTAAAGAAGCAAAAGATAAAGACTAATTTTAAGAGTGATGTTAATATTTTCATTCCCATTGTTTTGTATGTCTACTTTCCATCTATTTGCTCTTTCTGTTTTTTTTCCAGAAACTTGAAAAAGTTCCAGTTTGACCTGCCATGAGTGAAAGGCTCCACAGCTTTACTGCTCACTAACATCTTGTAAATGCAAGATGGCTGCAGATTGTATGAACCATAACAATTAAAAACAGGTGCTGTATATGTTGAATATACGATTGTGTGTATAACGATTACATGTAATCAGTATAACGATTGTGGCACAATTATACCATAATAACTAATTTAATTAATAGCATGTCCAAAGCTGTGTTTGGAGTCACCAAAGAAACCTAATGAAATTACTGTATCCCTACACCGTGCTGCTCCAATCAGATCCCCAAAGCAGTGTAAGTAAGAAATATACCACACGTACAAGCAGAGTCATCAGTGCTCTGTTAAGAGCCATTAGCAAAGTTTTACCTCTCAACTTTTCAAAACTTGATATCATGACCTTCCACTGAGATCTTTAAAGGCTTGAAGCAGATTAGATTTGGTGCCTTATGAAAAAACCTTGGAAGAGAGTGTGAACATGCCAAATTTATATTTGTGAAAATAACAGGTATTGCAACTGTTTGATTGGTACAGTAAAGGAATGGTATTTTAACCCTGAACAGCAGCTGAATCAAGTGAAAATGTATCTGAAACATTTTCAAATGTAGTTGCAAGTGAAAAATGCCCTTTTTCTTGTTTTATCTCAATTTCTGTTTAAAACTCATTGCTATCTATGAAGGCAAATGACCCATGGAAATGTTGTCTTAGTGGACTGGAGTAACCTACATCACTTCTCTGAAAAATATAGAGGTAATTTCATCATCTGAAACATCAGTTTTTCTCCAAATGTTATTCAGTATTTCTGTTAATTCAACTTGCAACATCTGGATAGAAATCTGAACAGTGAATCTTCTGCAATTATGCTGGATTATACCTAAATTTTAAAAGGTTTTGATACTCTTCTTGCCTGTTATAAGGTAAATAGGAAGTCCTTGGAGGGATTTCATTAATAATTAAAGTTCTTTTTTTATTTTTTCTTTTTTTGTTTATTTGGTTGGGTTTTTTTGTTTTGTGAGACAACTACTTTTTTCCCCACTCTTTTTCTAATTTTCATTCATTTTCAAGCTTCTCTAGGAACTCTATCACCATTTAAATTATAGGAGTAATAATCTTAGTAAGTGTCATATTGTAGATCCTTTCTACCCAAATTATCTCAAATCTGAAATCCAAAGAGAATCTCTTTTCTGACAGAATTGGAGTAGGTTGGCAGGCATGCAAAAGCATGCAGAGCATCCAGGAGTAATACAAAACTACCACAAAGATGAGTTGTAGACATTCTGGTTTGTCATTCCAGGTGACACAAATTAAGCACACGTAACATGATACAGTGAACACTTTCCCTCTTAGAACTTGAATCATAGTTAGTCCTTATACTGGCAGTGAAAGCACCCCCGTATGTTACCGAATGTGTCCGTGGTAAAGTTTTTAACATTCAAGAACACTCAAGTTCCAAGTTACAAAGAGATGTTTTAGCACCGGAAGAATAAAAGGTGGGTTTGATTAAGGCACTGAGAAATCAGAGCTGTCTTTCTCATTCAATTTTTTACAAACCAAAACGTACATCTGCCCAGGAAACAATATTGCAATAGATATGATATGTAAAAAATATATATATAATAAAAGTTTGGCTAAACTAGTATATAATTTGAATTTTTGTGTTACCATGCTCCACAATATCCGAAGACCCAAGTGATAAATATAACAAGAGCAATTCTAAGCATGCTTGCCTTTGGGAACTGTGTTTGCCCAAGGAATTTAGCAGCACAAGCCACGAGCACTCCTCTACATGCAGTACAGTTGCACAAGTGCTACACACCATACAATCATAGTGGCATGTATCTAATTCTCCTCTAAGCAGAATACCATGCTGCAATACAAATGCTGAAAGCAACTCAAGAGCTCACTCTTCCTCCTTCTGTCAGTCAACACTGCTAAGCTTGCATCTTTATCATGGCTCCTGGACCACGTCTGAAACCCTGGTAGAGCAACCTAATATCCTCTGTCCACATCAGTAAGACCTGGAGAGCTGCCCAAAAACTGCCAAAAAGTTCTAAAAAGGATGAAGAGAGACAGTTAACATATTTTTTTTTCTTTTTGTTATCAATTAGATAACTTTATATTGACATATTTTCATTTATACTTGGAAATTTTTCTTTATTATTAAGATAGGGAAAAAAAGCTGCAGCTTTTTATGATCAAAATGGTCATTCTCCTTAAAATAAATCTGGTTTATGAGGTTAGATAAATGTTTTTAAAATACTGCATATACAAAAGAAGGACTCCCAAGCTCTGAATCCATGAAAGAGGGAGGAATAAAAGGAAATATTTTTTATCATTACCATAAAGCAAATGTTTAAAGAGAAAAGAAGAGGTTCTATGTCACACCACGGATTCACATTATGCTTATACAAGCTGTAATGCTTCTACGAGTCATCCTCCAAATTCCCCAGAGAAGATGCCTGTGTGTAGCTGCATTTTATCTCCACTGGGACAGATATATTCTTTTGTTTATGCCATTGGAGGCTTTAAAGGCTTGTGGGCTTATTGAGAGAGTGATTAAACTCATTGACTTACTGCAAGGCATAGAGAGGTCACCATATCCAAAGTAAATTCAACACACCCCTTTTGTGCTTCTGTAACTGGCATTTGTAATGGCCTAAAAAACCCAACCCTTGTTATCAGGAAAAGATGCTGAATTAACCAAAACCCCTGTGACAAAAGGACTCACAGGACAGTAGAATCACAACTTTCCACACTAAAAAAGAGTTCTACTGAGGACAGTATGTCTGACATGCTGCTTTTCACCCCCAGCACAAGCCAAGAGGGTAGTAAACAAAAGAAGCCATTAGCTTGGCACACAGTGTTTACATAGTCAGAGCACCAAGAATCTTGTGCTGCTTAGTGTATTTTAGATGAATCACAGCCTGGAACTACTATGTTATACACTTAATCAGATTAATTATTCCTGAAAATTTATCAATCCCAAATGCAAATGAATTATCCATTTTAGTTATCTATACATTGTTCATAAAAATAACTTCTGAAAAAGAAGGATGTTTTACTCTTTAAGATATAAAAAGCTGCTCCATGTAACTGGTGGTCATCTGTAGCTAATTGTACTTCATTTTTCCATGAACAAGCCTCACTACAGACTCATTACCAGCATTGTGAATAATGTACGTAATGTATGTAACACTTACTTTTGATACAAAGCTACATGGTACAACAATTCCCTCTCCCATTCTCTTTCTTTTCAGCTAAGGACTAATTTTTGAAGTGCATGAGGAACATTGCCTTTATTTGGATTCTCCTGGACCTGATGTGCACATGGGCAAGCAGAGGTTACCCTCCTTGGCTAGAGGTTTCAGGATAATGCATATAACAATGACAAATCAAACCTGACACATCAGACATACGGAAATTAAGCTCTTTCTTGAGGCTTTGCTAGCTTAAAAATCTTGCTATTCCAGTTTTCTTTAACTGTGGTGCAGGGAAGGTTTAGTTTGTTTTAATTTCGCTGTTCTTTTTTTCTAGGTCATGCATTTCATTATTTCCCAGCATTTTAGCTCATTTCTTCCTGCTTTGATTATGTAAGGAAGACTGGTGCCGCATATCAAGGGCAGAGCTGAAAGCACCCCTCCTCTGGCTGTAATGAGAGGATTCCCTTTATCAAAATGCTTGTGGCTATTGTAGTGTCTGCTTTCATCTCAGCTCTAACACAAGGGCAAAGTAAATCATATTATACAAGAGCAACAAAACAAATTATTTGAGTTAAGGGTATGTGACTTTTACCAGAAGTATAATCTGAAGTCACACAATGTTCACAAGTTCCTGGAACACACTGAATCTAAAAGAGACAAAGTAGGCAAGAAGAAAAACAACACTGTACTCCAAATGAATACCTTTGGGGACAAAAGGAAAAGTGTATGTGTATATATTCCAGATTCTGAATGTATTTGAGCATGTGGACCAGTAGCATGAGCTGTTATGAGACCAGAGGGAGAAACATGACTGTGTCAAGCGGGTGTTCACCACTGCAGTATTCCTATGAAGAGAGACCTAGAGGTATCACAGCAGGTTCTCTTCAATATCCAGTGATATTAAAGGTTTTCTGTCCTATACGCTTGTACTTCAACTGCATTATTATGGCAGCGTGCACTGGTTCTGGGCAGGTAAAGGACAGATGCTGGCTTGCATGCAGTGATAACAACGAAGCAGAGTTATGTCTCTAAGCCATAGAGAAGGAACTTGCTATGCTCCTTCATAGCCCCTGCGGTCAGTCTGACATAAACAGGAATCAGGCTTTTGTGTGCAAGATAGATTTATTAAGTATCCTTCTGTCTGCTGTGGCCACCACAGTGGTTGTTCTGGCTGGGTTGGAAGACAATAACTATAAAGAGACTTGATTCCCTTCATCTTAAGCAAAATCTCTACACAGCAAATTCTGGCCACAAGCCTCAATTTAAACACATGACATGAAACTTTCATGCAACTATTATTGGTTATTTAGCTTGGTTAATTAGATCTCCATGTATACTACTACTCTACATTACATGGGATACAACTTTCCTGGGGGATATAGGGAACAGCTGGAAAAAGTATTTACTAAGAGTGGGCTTATGTGTGTAAACAGAACAAGTTATGCTTAGAAAATAATTAGTCTTCGCATTAGTAGTTTCTCCTCCATGAAGAAGCAGACTTGCTGAATTTGACAGCTGTTTATTACTTAGCTGAAAAGCAGCCTCAAATTAAGCCCCAAGATGTGAGTGTACATATAAAACAATACAGCTACACTCCCCACTTTTCCCCTTCAAAACACCACGAGTTCTGTAATGTCTAAAATATGGTCAGGAAACTCACCTGATCGCAGTCTGGATGGTTATCATTGTTACTGTTATATTTTGTGCAAGATAAAGTAATTTGAGTCCTCTTACAAAAAATATGTGCTTTAAGTTCTGGTAACTGGTGAAGCTGTCAGCAACCCAGAGAGGTGAAATAGCCCCTCTCTCAGAGAATTGAACTACATTTTACTTTGAGGAGTGGCCTTTCCACTAAAGTACTGAATTATAATGCAGAACAGGATGTGGAACTTAGCATTGCTATGTCCTATTAAACACTTTCTACAGAGGAGGCTAGTCCCTCACATTGATGTGAGCAATAAATCTGACACATAAACAGAAGTTAGAAAATCATACCATTATTTTAAAACACACTGAGGTCTAGCTGAAATACTTTGAGAGCAAAACCAAGCTGAAGACATTATAAAAGTGAGTTACTAAATTACATGATTGTATACTTGGAAAAAAGGTATTTTTTCTTTTAGTCTATCTCCACTCACTATGAAGAATAATCATTAGTCCTGTGTGGTATGAACTACTGCAATGCTAATGATTAAGAAGATTAGTTTAAGACTGTTTCTCTTATCTGTAGAGCCATTTTAGAGGGCACTGTCCTTCCTCCAGCCTTTCACACTGCTTCTTATTTTTGCTTCCTATCTCAGTTTATGTTGCTGCAATTCAGGGCTAGTAGTGTGTTTTCATTATTGTCCTTCACGAAATGTTTATCACATTATGGCCTTAACAAAACAATAAAACAAGCAGCAGAACTAACCAGGGTTCTTATTTAAGATAGCAGCAAACTCAGGAAAAAGCTAATTGGTAAGCAAAGATGTTATAGGATTTGCATGACATTGCATAAATTATTAAATCAAACCACATTTTATTTCAGTGTTGTCTTGTTTTTTAAATACTGGAAAAAACACACTAAGCCAATTCTAAAATGAGTTGGTTTATAAAGCTAGGGGGTTCTTTGTTGCTAAAATTAGAGTAGAACCCTGAAGACATAAAGAGCAAGCATTTTAAGAAACAGGTAAAGATGGAGACTTTAATGTAAGTGCATCAAGCTGCCCTGCAGGAAGGCAAGGTAATGAAATTGTACTGATTTTCTGTAGCAGTGAAGAATGTCACTGCACGTTACTGCTCTGACTGAGATAGTCCCTGTAACGCTTTTCTGCAGTAATGTGTTTTGGAAGAGACAGAGCTTTGCTTTTTATCTTGGGACAATGTGGTGCATGCAGTTCAACTCTTTTTAATTATTTGATTCTATTCCACACACCAAACTGCAATGATATTGTCTAATAAAAAAAGACACAGTTAATTATTTGCTTACATATCTAATGATATGTGTACAACTATCTAGCATTTTATTAGATTTTTTTATGCTTATCATCGAAATATTAAGTTATGTCTAAAATGGGCAATCTCAGATACACAATATTAGCCTTAGTTTCTACATTGTTTGTCCACTCATGGTACACACATCTTTGTGAAATTCATTTAAAAGAAGATACTCTTTTCAGTCAATTTTAATATTAGGAGAAAAAAAAATGTTTTCTTCTAAGTGCTTTAAATTTCCTCAGCCATGAATTGAAGGTGCTACTCACAAGAGATTTCTAATCCATAACTACTGACTACAAAAGACTACAAAAGTCTTTTAAAATAATTTGAACAAAGAGGCTGTAGAAATATTATCATTGTTAGACATATTAAGTTATATCAAATGCACATTATATATATTAGCCATTATCAAGTGAGCACAAAGCCCTTTCTCTCTAATTTGACAAGGTTCCTCTGTTAATTATGTGTCTGGACATGATAAATAATCTGGTAAGTTTAGCACAACCATAGCTTCAGGACTCTTCACAACCATTTGTAGATCAATGTGTATTTCCAGGGAGCCTGTGACACTTTCTAGCTCAGCTACAGCCTCAGTTCCATGCCCTGTTGGCTCTGTGTGCTTGCCACCCAGGCATGAAGTGAAGAGGTTAAGGGGAGGTGAGGAAAGAAAAGCACCTACTGAAGCAAATGCTCACTTGACATAGAGGAGGCAGGGAAGACACTGGATGGGTCAGGAGAGGAATGGGAGCATCCCAAACCTCCACAGTGTGGAGAGTAAGGGTGGACAGGAAGAGCAAGAATTCACTGGAGTTAAGGACCAAGGGAGCTTACAAGGGAACTTAATGGTATGGAAGAAAGCTCAGGACCTCAGTTGGGCTAAACTACCAGCCTCTTCATCCAGCTGCCCTAGTCTCACAGCTAGGTGGAGGAGGGAGTTGAGTGGAATCCCCAGCTGGGGGCTGCTCCAGGGCCTGTGGTAATGGAGCAGGTTGCTGTCGAGCACACTGCTCGCCCCATGACCTGTCACCTCACCTTTGTGAGGTGTTCAGGCCTGCAGGTGTGCAACAACGCTGCTACATCAGTTGGGTCCCTCTGGGTTCATTAGGGATGTTTCAGATGAAAACAGGCAGCAAATTAATTCTCAGGCCGTCATAAACTGAGCTACTCTCAGCATTTTCACTAGTACCTTAATCCGTATAGTCAAACTCCCAAATTGTAAAAAGGATCAAGCTTTGGCCTTGGATGAAAACCTAGTTTCACAGGCACAGTCTACGCACAGCTAATGACTGACTAATCTGTCAAGCACTGTGAACAACTTCAGTCCCAGGTCTAAGGTTCCCACTGAAGCTTTTTGGACTTTAATGCTAAACTGCAATTAGAATACAATCATTTAGATATGAATTCCTATGCAGGTTTCAAAATTCTTATTAGCGTAGGACTTGTAAGAACCTAATTTTTTAGTATAATAATTTAATATTATGCTTATTAATATAGCTGCAAGTAAAAAGAGACAGCACTCTAATTACAGATTTTTATACTGTATATTGGTACATGTTTGTACTAAGGGCCATGGAAACTAATATATTAGTATATTATATTGCATGCAGTAAGGAGAAAGAAGTTCACTCACTGTGTAAATAACAGACACAAAAATAATTTTGGAGGATCAGGTCTTCCATTACTGACCATAGGAATTTGCATAAATTCTTTTACTAAGAAGTAAAAAGAAATTACTAACTGAATAATATGGAATTAAAGCAAAAAAATAACCTGAGATTATTGGAAAGATAGAGAGAAAATAAGCATTGAAGGAAATGTAATTAAACTATTTTGAAGTTCATTTAAGATAATAGGTATAAGATACTTGAATTATGTTCTCATCTTAAATGCAAGGGCTAAAATTGGATGGCATGAAAATAATCGTAGTGATATTGTTGGTTATGGGTTACTAAACTTAAAGAAATGCAATGAGTTCAACTTGAATTTTGTGAGAATTTCTCCAAAACATATTAAAGGAATACTTGAAGTCCTGTTATTACAGGATATTTTTAGTGTGTACTATGTATTAACATAGTCCCCATTCTATCTGTCATGGCTAGGCATTGTGAACAAAGATTTAGGAAGGCTCTATCCACATTTGTTAGAAGCACACTGGTGGCTTATGAGGCCAATACAAGACAGACATATCCGATTGCAAAAGGCACAGCAGAAAGACTCCTTAGGTGGTGTATTCTGCAAGGCACAATTCTTTCTGTATTGCCTTTTCTCCTTGAGAGTGATCCTGCATGTGTTCTCAAAGGAAACGGCAGCGTTATAGAAGGTGTGTCTCCTGGCCTCCCAATTTGAGGCCAGAGTAGACCAGTTATGATGATCAATATGGCCAAGGCTGAGATGTTGTTTCAGGGAGTCCTTGTATCTCCTCTTCAGGGCTCCTCTCTTGTGGCAGCCGGTGGCAAGTTCACCATAAAGCAAGATCTTAGGGAGGCGGTGGTCCTTCATCCTTGAGAAGTGCCCTACCCAGCACAGCTGTGTTCTCAGCAACATGGCCTCTATACTTGTGACTGCTGCTTGTTCTAGAACAGATGTATTGGTCACATAATCTGACCAGTGGATGTTTAGGATTGTGTGGAGACAGCGTTGATGGAAGCGTTCTAGGAGACGCAGGTGGTGGCAGTAGATGACCCATGATTTGGAACCATATAAGAGAGTCGACAGCACTATGGCTTTGTAAACACTGATCTTGGTGCTTTTCTTCAAGTGTTTATTACACCATACTCTTTTATGGAGTTTTCCAAAAGCACTATATGCCTTTGCTAACCTGTTGTCTATCTCCCCATCAATCTTACTGTCTGAGGAGATGAGGCTACCCAGGTAATTAAACTGCTGGACTGATTTGAGCTCTGATTGGCCAATGGTGATATGGGGATGATGGAAGACTTCCTGAGGTGCAGGTTGATGGAGAACTTCTGTCTTCTTTAAGCTGACTTCCAGCCCAAAGAGCTCAGCAGCATCTGCAAAGCAGGATATTAAACGTTGCAGAGTTGCTTCTGTGTGGGCAACAAGGGCGGCGTCATCAGCATAGAGCAGATCCTGGACAAGATGGTTTAAGGTCTTGGTGTGGGCCTTCAGTCGCCTTAGGTTGAAAAGGCTTCCATCAGTACAGTATCAAATGTAGATACCGTCCTGATCATCGAGGTCTGCCGAGGCCCTTTGGAGCATCATGCTGAAAAAGTGCCTGACAGATCTGAGATTATCCAGTACTTACTTTTTTTGGGTTGGTTGGTTGGTTCGGATTTTGAAACAAAATGATGAAGGCAAAAAGTGGGCACTTGGCATTGCTCTGTAGCAAAGTTAACACCAGTTACTATCTTCAAGACATGCCTCTCCACAGTACCCTGCAGCAAAACAGATCTGTGTTGCATATCATAACAAATCTTTGTTCTTCCTGAAAATTAAACATAAGTATTCAAAAAAACCCATCACAGTAAACTATACCTAAGCATCTGTAAGTAGGAAAAGAAATAATTGAGAAAAAATAGATACATGCTCAAAAAACCATTCATTTTTTGTATAGTCTCTGAAACAAATGTGGGTTGGCAAATAAGCTTAAGGTGGTATGTCCTCATTTTATGTCCATTTTAAATATATTCTGCTTGAACATCATCAGCCAGAAATATGCTCTATCTATTTCAAGATTTTTGGATACTGCTGTGATTGATACTGCTGACACAGTTTAAAAAAAGCTCATTTTTCACTTTTTGGCTATTTACCACTGGCAATTGACAGCACTTTGAGCCAGCTCCAAAATCTGTCAAAACCATGAATAATCCATGTCCTTGCTCAGTTAATAGTTTGTTCCCTTTCTCTTTTCCTGCACCAATTCATATGCAATCCTGCCTACAGGGGTAACTTCAGCATCAGCAACAACAGCACTAAGAGGTAGCCCATTTGAGGTGTAGTCAAACCCAAATAACACTCGGAAAGAGCATCTTCTAAGCCCATCCCCTAGTTTTTAAGGTCCCCAAGTGTCTCTAGACATCAGAGCCAGAAGCAGAGACAATGTGAGAAAGTATTCAGTTTCTTTCTATCCAACCTGTTAATGGAAGCTGAAGAAAAGCCAAAGGGCAAGGAAAAACAATGACATAATGTTCTTTCAGCAGAGCAACCTGGCCAAGGAAAGCAGAGAGAAGAATTGCTCCCCAATAGCCCCAGGAAATGCTGTGAGCAGAACTTCAGATATCTGATCCGACAAGGGGGTTTTTTTATACCTGAGGACTTGAGGATGCTTTTCAACAATTCATCTGAAATCTTAGCCTACAGCAGTTGTAGCAACTGAAATCCTGTTCCCATGTCATGAGCTTTTCTTTAAGATCCTTTGGAATGCACTGTTGCCATCTGTTTTCTGCTGTTAACAGAACTACCAAGTTTTATGTGGCTCTACCTGGGATACTTTCTCAAACTCACTGAGGCATGTTGCAGATTGATATACACCAAATGTTAGCCTTTAATTAACTCAACCTGCAAGTGCAGTGTTAGGGTAGGATTCAGAGCATACCCATATGTATGGCACAGGAAAGCTGGTAGCTGCCTTCCTTGGAAAACCAAGCAGACATATGGGGAGTAGATCAGTAGGTGGTTGGTATCATGACTTGCTACAGGTGTGGGATGTATATGTCTGTGGGAGGGAATCTTTGCTAGGCCTGCTTGGTAGCTGTAGGATGAAGATAACTTGGAGTAACTGAATGCTCTGGGACCTGGAAAGATCTGCTGGAGGGACTGGGTGCTGCATTTATTTGGTTTCTGGAGAACTTGGAGGTGGTGAGAGGAAGTGTTAGTTTTGCATATCTTGTAACGTTGCAACCACTCCCACAGAGATTGCTGTTGCTTCGTGCTGCCCCTTCACAGCTGGGAATCATAAGAAAAACATCACTTTTTAAAAAAGCAGCAGCTACAAGGTAATTCCGCAGCCTAGCATATGAGTTAAGATATATGGCAGGCCATGTCTGTCACTTGGGCATCATAGCAGGAACAGAGCATTGCTGCCAGTTCCTTTACTGCAAAAAGCAGAGATTGGGAATCTTGCTGGCACCAGTTCCTCTCCACAGCCATAGGAGGTTGCTTCTGTTGCTGCAGAGAGATAAATGCACAAGGTACCAGATCAAAATCTTTGGCCCTTTTCCTGAATATTTAAAAAACATATCTGAATGTGAATTTTTATTTTGCTTCAGGAAAAGACTGGTGAGTTTTCATTTTGAACCAGGACACAAATTTCCCTATTATGTGTCAGTTTTTGTTTCTGGATAAACCAGGGTCATTGTTTGATATGCTAGTCAATTATCTTCTTTACATTTTTTTTCCCATCCTTGAGGGCTCCAAACCAGAGCAAAAAGCTTGACAGACAGTTCTTTGCACACACTTAGCTTCATCAAGAGTCTTCCTAACTTGAGCAGTTTGCAAGTTTAAATCTAGCCTTTGAATTTCGAACACTGACATTTGATTGACCTGGAATAAGGTGGCAAGTAGTATTGAATGCCACTGAGGCTGTATGCCTTTAACCCTAAATTAGATCTCCGACACAGAAAGAGCTCTGTCCACTCCATATAACTCCAGGGTCCCTCCAGTGCTGCAGGGGATATCCAGTCAGAAGCTTTCCCTCAACGAGATCCCTATGCAGTGCTGCAAGAACTTTAAGAAAATTATCCTAGAGCCCTGGGATATGACCTGTAATTGTACTGATGGATCCATGGATGTGCTATCTTTACAGTAACAGTGGGTTTTTGTTTGCTTGTATTTGTCTTTTGGATAGACTACTGGGGGAATTTAAGTGTGTTTTGCAAAGGTAATGCAAATAACTGAAATAAACCTCCTCTTTTATCCTTTCCTCCATCTCCCAACAATAGTGCCCTTATTAAATTGGGGGGGGGGGGGGCAGGGGGTAGGGAAAGATTTTCTTTCATTTATATACTGGAGACAATTTTAATGATGAGGCAAATTTTCAGACTAGTAATTCAAAGCAGTCACTGATATTTGAACAAAGTGAGGTCGTAGTCAGTACTGCAAGTTGACACTTACTATAATAATACAGTCTTGATTTCTGATTTAGCTCTCATATTAGGTAGAAATATTCTTATAGAAAAGTATTTCCTAGAACTTCAAATACTGAAATACAGCCATTGTTGCTGATTACGTATTATTGTGCTACAATTAGGCATTTGGGTTACAAAGTGTTAAAGTTAGCCTATGAGGTAAGGTCTCATGCTGTCTTTCAGGTCTCAACTGCACTGCTGTATTCTGACCTTAGATCAATCTATTACTCCATTGATTTCAGAAGTGCCTATCTAAATCTGATTTTCCAGCAGAATAAGTGGCTATATTACATAATTTTTCATTACATTTTCTGTTGTGCCAGTTTAAACATGATTTATGTGTAGGTGTTATCTCCAGATGGGATGGCTCAGCCCTACAGATCAGGTGTAAAATGTAAAAACAAAAGCTGAAAACAAACCAAATAAAAATCCTCAACCAGTTCTCCGGAAATTGTACGATTTGCCTGAAAGCAGGAAAAATACCCAACAAAATCCAAATGCCTTATGGATTTGTCATCCTTTTTATGGGCAGGAAATTTTTTTCATTTGGAAGGTCTAACCATGTTCCTCAAGCATGAAATTACTTTGATCCTATTGGAAGAGTTCTGTTTATGCAGGCACTGATTGCATTTTCCCAGTTTCCTGAATTCTGTGCAAATAATTTTCTGTTGTCCTCACCTTCTGCAGTTAAGGGTTAAAAGGGTTAAAAACCCTCGCAGGTGTTTATATCTGCTTTCCCAGCATCTGCCAAGATTTTTCTCCTCCAAGATCTGATGCTACAGAGGTGGATTGAATGAGAGTGTTATTCACAAGAGATGGTCAGCTCTACCTTCACCTCCATTGCTCAGATATTTCTGTATTCTTGAAAGGATGACATGTGCTGCTGTCTACAGTAAAGTGCTCTAGGAAGCAAAAAAGTTTTGAGGACAGACTTTCAGATTGGATTTTCTTTCTACAGATATGACAAATTTCTGGGGAGGAATTTAAAGAACTTCTGAAAATTTTACAGCAAGAGATGTCAGCCATTTCAGTTCAAAGCTTTTCAAAAATCCTTTGAATTTAACTACTTCCTCTCGGCTTGGTGAAATGACCTGAAGCGCTTAATTTCAACCTATTTTAATGTTAATGTTAATTTAATTTTAATATTCATCTCTATCTTCCCTAGTGGAATGTTACCCTTGAGGAGGAAGATGAAAATAAGAGATTCTCAATGTGTCAGACATCGTGGCCCAACAGCAATGCTCACTATGCATCGAGAATTCCTCTAGTCCTGCAGTGCTCTGCCAGTTTTCACAGTCCTGCATGGGAGTTGTAGCCTGACCCCAAGAAGAGACAAGAAGGTAGAAGTACAGGACTTATAAGGCAACACAGAAATCATTCTGGTTAGGATCAAATCAAGCTCAAATGAAGTATTTTGCTGTGAGCTTTCTGATGGAAAATCAGGACTTCGAAAATTTACCAGGATGAAGACAATTTGGTACAAACAGCTTGTGGCATCAGTAGAATATTTCATCAGAAAGTCTGAGCTCTAATCACATCTGCTACACGTAGTTTCTTTCTTTTCCTCAAACACAAACTCAACTGTTTATAAGGATATGGACTGCTCAGTATGCATGGGTATGTTGGAGGACAATTGGAAGACCAGGGACAACATTTCTGCATTAGTAATGGCAAAAATTGTTTAAAAAATGATGATTAAACATTGAGCCCTTTGGTCTCTGTTTAGATTTATGTTTGGTTTATATTTAGGTACATTAGTGCAGAATCCAATTTTCTGTATATGCTGGATGAACATTAAGTTGCTTTTACTAAGGCCCCAGGCGTGGGTTTCATTAAAATCTTGTTTATCAATTTCTTCTTTTCTGTAGGTCACAAAGAGTGTTAAAAAACACTTTGTTTTTCTCATCACTGTGAGCAATTGTTTACTACCATCCATTCTAGATGAAGTTACATTCCATAATTGATAAAATAATATAAAATTTATTAAACAGAATATAAGTACTACTTCCTTCATTGTCATAACTCTTCTTGAAAATGGAGTAGAAATAAAAGGCATTTTTACTAAATTGCGGGGTTTAAAATTTGTATATTCTTACTTTAATGAAGAGAACACATTTTTTTAGTACAGTTAGCATTTGTTAGCCTTGGTGATCTAACACAGTTGTTTGATAATTACCTGTATGTTACCAATAGATGTACTAAACAATAGAATTACCAGAATTTCAGATACACAAATACTTGTATTGTCCAGAAGCCAAAGAATTCAAGTTTCATGGTAGGCTGTTCACATTCAAAATTAGCGCAACCAGAACTATTTGCACAAAAACTAGAGAGAAAGAAAGACTTTTTAAATTTGCCACGTTATTTTGTAATGGTTTTTTAAGGGAACAATCTCAATATAGCAAAAGTAATTGCATCCAATCTACTTCAATTTAAGTGGACTGAGACAAAACAGCTTCAGAAATAATAACTAAATGTATCAGATGTTGAATTCAAGACTTTCAAAAGGCCTTCTTTCATGTCTAACTGAGGCTATATTTATCGCTTCTACTCTTTTACAAGTAAAAAATACATCAGATTTGAATTGTACTTTTTTTTTATTCAGCTCTAAGAGAACCAAAGCACAGATGTGGTTCTGCATAGAGCCTCTCTCCAGGGCCAGGTCGTTAGTATTCAGAAGAAGAGAATTAGTTTTTAGAAAGAGTTTATTTCTTCTGACAAGACAAGCTGATAAGAAACATTCCAGTAAAGGAAAGACAAAAATAAATGAAGGAGAAAAGATTAGATGGTGACATTTCATCCTTGGAAGCAGCATATTTTTACAGGGTAGCTATTATCATTAAGTTACACCCAAATAGGAACGGCTATTAACAAAAGCACTGAAAGTTTAATTAAAGGCTATGGAGAGTTTAATTTAGCAAAAGTAGTATGTAGTTCTTCTAAAGCCAAAGGAGCTGTGAACTGCGAGGGATATGATGGGAGGGAGGGAGAACTGTGCAGAAGCACATCTCATCTCCTGCACTGTAAAAATCACAATGCAACCACTTCTAAAACAGGGCCTTGCAATGACAGAAATAGAAATAAAAAGCAGAAGAGAGAATAACCTGAGTTTTTACTGATCAGGAATGAGAGCTTCGGTTGCAGTTGGTTCGAATGTTAGAATACTGGCTAGAAAAGAGGACAGACTGGCATTTCAGCAGACCAGAGCTTTCCAAGACATGTCTGTTTACTACATCACTTTTGTTGCCAGTAAAATACTCCAATGCTGACAGGAACTAATGTTTCCTGAGCAAATACACACTGTTGACACAGTGAATGCATCATGGACTAGCGAAAGTGGTAAACACACTGGCAGTCATAAGCTTCTTTAATACAGCATATGCATATTTATGCCTTCAAACCAAATACATATTAATATTTTATTTTGTTGTGGGTTTCTTTTTTTACCCAGTTAACAGTGTGTATTTCACAATAAAACATAAATTTCATTTAGACTAATGTCCAGGTAACACCTGGTCTGTAAATATTGTGTTACACTTCAGATGCAGTTTTACTAACATATGAACAATCCCACCTTATAATCAGAGTAGCCAAGGTAGTTTTCAGACACAGTTTTCCTCTTACTGGAAAAAAAAGAGAAAATTCAAAGAAAATAATACACAAAGATTGTTTTCCCTTGGGTATTCTTCTCCATGTGGTGTTAGGTTTAGAAATGCAAATATTGTAATTAATTTTCCATACAAATTTGTATATTGATACTTCCTTGCTTCATCACTGAGATGAAGGATTTTAAGTGTTTTCATGTGTTTATTGCCAACTTCATAACATCTGGTATTTTTCTTAATGCCCAAGTTAAATGATTGCCTGAGATTATCAGCTTTTGCAGCCACGGGTGAATCTTTAAATTGGAATTCCTATTCCACAGGTTTTGAAGAATGAGCCTGTCTATAAAAACTTTCAAAAAAAATATTAGCAGTTAAACAAAAAAATCTTTTTGTTGTTTTTTATGTGTATTTTAGAAAAATAGATTTTTAGTTCAAAATCTTCCATTTCTAGAAATACTGTGGGCATGGGTGCTCAAGACCGAGAAAAGAACAAACTCAATAATATCTTTGAGGCATGCTATCTCCAGGTCACTCCCAGAATAGGATTAGTTCAAAGGTGACTAAGAGAAAATGGAAAACTTGACTGTTTAAATTTTTTATCTTCTATCTGTATTATAAATAGAAGTGGTGACTTTGCAACACCAGCTAAGAAACATTTTGATTTATCATTCTGTGAAAGATGTTCCATGAAAATTGATAGTAAGTCATATTCTATCAACTTAATGTTTTTTCTTGTGTACCATGGGGATGGCACAGTATTTCAGTTTATTTTCATTTCAATGTATTTAATTCTTTTGAAGGAAGAAGTTATATAAAGAGAACAAAACATACCTAAGTGTGCAAGTAGCAACTGGCACTAGCAATTCCTTGGAATTTTTACTGCTGCCAGTGGTGAGTCACTTCCTGAAGACGTATGTGTAGCTGTTAATTTGCATTGTCAAACATTCCTTCAGTCCAGGATCGCTTGGCAACCTTTTTCACTTATTCCAACTACTGTTACCTCAAAAGTGTTGCAAATGGAAAAATTGCGCTTGGTAGCCTTTTCTATGAAAAAGTCTCTTTCATGACCCAAGGATAACTTTTCAAACAGTTCTTGTTTTGGTGACTAATGTGCTAAGTGACATTAGCTGCAACTCACAGGCTCACAGCTGAAGAGCCACAAAGCAGCACAGGTAGTTATGGGATCTGACCCACAGCAGCACTACTGTGTTGATATGACTTTGAGGCAAGCCTAGTTTCCTTTTTAAGATGACCTGATGGATCAAGGTAAAAGATCTAAACTGAGTTCTCAAAGTCTCTGAGTATTTATATACCCTCACAGATGTAGAGACATCCAATATCTTGGTCACCTCAAACAACACACAGAAGCTAACAAGGGGCTTCAGAACTGCTGTCTTGCTTGATTTGTATAACTGTGGTATATTTCTGGGTTAAATTCTAATTCTTAACATGATTTTACCATTCACTTTAAGGGAATAATGATTGAAATATCTGAAAGATTATTCACATTGTTTCACTTGTTTATTTTTAAGAAATATTACATGCTTTCTTCAGATCTAATTCAAACAGGTTTTCCCAATTTTTAAGCTGTTAGATGGCCTTTTACATTCTGCTGTTCCAGGTATTATGTTTTCCTGTATATGTTTAAACCAGAGTAGTGTGAATCACAGCCTGGAGTGGATGCATATTTTGATTTGGGAAGCAACAGAGAAGAAAGAAAATTCAAAATAGATAAACAAAGAAAACCATGAAAGACATTTAGCCAATTTTTTCCACTTCATTTGGAGAAAATACAGAACATTTCAAACATTTTAAAAAACCCCTGACAAACAGTAATTGCATTTTTTGAGATAGAAGGCTTTTGCACGTGCTTTTCAGTTTTGGTTGGTGTGGAACTCACCCTTGTAACTGAGGGGACTAAATCTGTCTGCCTTCCTGTCCGTCATCCTTGCCTTGTGGCTTGCCTTCCCTTGTGGAGCAGCCCCACTCTTGCTGCTCCTTAACAATGAGAGCGCATTTGTTTACCTGAAAAGTCAGGATTGGGGTTTGCACTAGAATTAATACATTTGTACATTAGTCTACATTTCTTGGTGTCGGAAGATAAAAGTCAGTGAAATAAATCCTCCTCATCATCTCAAAATTATAAAGTAGAAATGGTAAAGGATTATAGAGGTCATCAAAGGTATGGAGTAGCTTCTATAAAAGAAACAACTAAAAATGCTTGAACTCTTTATCCTGAAAAGGAGATGACTGATATGAAATCAGACTTTAAGAAGTGAATGACCTAGAGACCTTCAAATAAATATAGTGTTGATGGATTTAAAAGACATAGAAGGACATGGTTCATGACACAACATGTCACTGGGTTGTGGAAATACTTGACAATAGGTTGTGGAATCTGAAAGTTTATTCAAAAGAAAACAAAGAATGAAAAAAATAGGTAGAAAAAACCTCTACTAACATTTACTTACTTCCGAGACACTTTCTTCAATGATAAAAATCTCAGAGCTACAAATCACCAGATGTTTGAAGCATCATTATATGCTTGTTCTGTTCTCATACACTTTCCTAGGCATCCGCTAAGGCACTGCCAGACAGGATGCTGGGCTAGACGGATGTCTGTTCTGACCCGATACAATTGTTCTAATGTTCTTAGCAGCCCCGGTTGACACTAAGGAGTCCTCTGTGCTGTCAGGATTTGCCTGTAGAACAACGACTTACTGTTTTGAATCTCTGGGGGGAAAATAGGAAGTGTCATTTCCCGTAAAGAATTCTGCCCAGCTTCTTTCAGTTCTGCAGTAACTTGAGGATGAATGCAGAGGACTCGTTCTTTTTTAAACTCTTACTTACAAATTTTGGGGGTTAATATAAGTTTTATGATGGATATTTCCAACACTCTAAACCTAACCCTAACCCTAACCCTAACCCTAACCTCAATTTTTGAAAATAATGATTATTTTAGAGTCAATTATATATGTTTCTGAAGATGTTTACAAAGTTTCCCATCAATGATCTCAATTCTATCCAGGGTGCATGCTGTTTGGAGTACCTGAGGTCTGGAAAAGGATATCAGCATAAATTTTGTACTGAGAGGTAGCACTTGCTCTTGGTCCTTTCCCTTGGATTCCTGTACTTCACTAGGCAGACTGGACACAGAATGAGGGCTGAGCTGGTTCAGCATGTTTGTCACTTGATCCTTTCAACTGACCATGGCCACAGAGGAAGCAGAAGAGAGACTGTCTGTAGAGAGATGAGGATGAGAACCATCAGCCTTGTTATCACAACTCCATTTTCTGCTCTTTGAGTGGAGTGGAGTGCAAATTCCATCTTTCATCTCTTTCAACTGAGTCATCCATCCCCTGTGGGAGATCACATTTATAAGGTGTGGGGAAGCTCATTTGAAGAGATTCTTAGAGACCAGATGCCAGAAACATATTTCAGGGAGGAGTATCAAAATAGAGCAAGCTATTCAGGCCACATTGATAAATATAATATATGGGAAAAGGCAGAGGGAGAAGGCAAAAGAGCAATTTGAGTTAATCTGAACGAGCTTTTTAGAATGTCTGAGTCAGTCCCTGCAACATGATATCAAGATACATACAATGGTACTCAAACTCAGAACAACATTTCCATATTTAACATACAACTTTTCTGTAACTTTTCCATATTAATGCTCTGTAGCCCAACAAGATTAAGTTTTCTCATTAAAATGTTTTATAATCATTCTAAGGCTTCTGTATTCTGACTTTACCTTTACACTATTGCTAATAAAAAACACAAACTGTCTCTAAAAGGAGAATTTGAAGTTGCAGTGACAAGTATATGAAAATACATCATTTAGCCCTCCAAAAAACTGAGGAGAACTCAAAAGAATGATCCTTATCTTGATTTTAGGACACTCTTAGGAGATGATTAGTGATAAAAAAACAGCCGTGCTGCTTTACCCTAGCAGAGTGTCCAGCTCAGAATTGTTTAAATGCATCAGTTTATGTGCATTCATACCATAAGAACTTGATTAGATATACTTCCCATTCACAAATGAACCTTGACTGCCTGAACAGGTAGGCAACAGTTCACCTGAAGTTGCGGTTGTAGCTCAGAGCCCTGTACTCCCTTCCATGCTAAAACCACTTATCCTTAGGTAGTATACACCCCCCCCCACACACACACACACTGTTTAATTAAAAAACCTCACCCTGATATAAATTCTGTACTACAGTTCCACTGGGTATGTTTGCAGGTGGAAATTTCATCAGGCAGAGTGTCTGCCATCGCCATGTTATGTAGTAATGTCAAATTAGTCATTCTGGTTAAAAAGAAACTGACAATAAAGGTACCTTACGAGCAGAGAAGTCTAAAAATCCCTATTAGATACTGGGGCAAGGAGATTTTTTTAGAAGAGCTGCATGAATCTCCAGTGAGTAAGTAATAGCAAGCAAAACTCTAAGAAGAAGATGCAAGTAAAAGAACTTGTGATGATGAAAAATATGAGGAGTACAGAAAAGAAGCCTTAAACAGACAAATGCTGGGAAAATGCGTTAAAGCATCAATCTGAAACCCAGTGGGGCACAGAATAGCAATTCTACCATGTTTAAGAGCATCAGTTTAATACCTGAAAATTAAGTATAAGCTGAGCATGAGTCAGTTCAGTGCAGCTGCCTCATCTTAATACTGCACCTCAGTCCTCAGAGAAAGACTAAGTAGGAAATTGCTCATTTTAGAAGCCACTAAAGAGACACGTAGGGAGGAAATCAGGGCTCAGAAATTCCAGGCTTATATGTTGGTTCAGACCCTGAATGCCAGTGTGGGAGCAGCGTGCCCAGCTCTGCACAGATGAGTGTTGACGGCAGACCAGGCAGTGTGCGTCAAAGGCAGTGCAGAGCGTGCAGCTGCCGGCAGCCACACTGCTGACGTGCATGACCTGTGCTGGCTATGAGAAGCCACCTTCTGCAAGGAGCTGAGCCTCACTAGGCATCTTGGATTGCTTTACCCTCTTAACTGCATTACTCAGTTTATCAAGTGTTTGCATTGCAACTAAGTATCAGCTGATACAGTAAGTAAAGGTCAAACTTGAGTGTAGAAGGCAATTCTGTGAAAGGCTGTGGATTTCCCTGCACCCTGTGGAGAGTTCATGCTGGAGGGGGAAAAGTGTGAGGAGGAGGGAGCAGCAGAGAGGAGCTGTTATGGGCTGACCACAGCCCCCCACTCCCCACTCTCTGCACCGCTTGGGGAGGAGGAAGTAGAGGAGTCGTGAGCGAAAGGCTGAAGCTGACCATGGGAAGAAGGCAAGGGGTAGGGGGAAGGTGGTTTTGTTTTGTCTTTGCTTCTCACAGTTTTACTCTATTTTTAGTTGGCAATAAAGTACATTTAGTTTGTTCCCAAGTCTAGTCATTTTTGCCCATTACAGCAATTGGTCTTTATCTCAATCCACAAGCTTTTCCATCCTATTTTCTCCTGTGTGCTTTTAATGAGGTGGAGTGAGAAAGTGACTGGGTGGGGATCTGGCGGTCAGCCAAGGTCAAACCACCAAAGTAATAAATCCATGTTTAGCATGTCTGGGTTTATCACATCTGTCTCAGTGGAGCATAATTAAGAATTTGTTGAAGGGAAGTGAGAGGAAGTTCATTTTTCATCAGATTCTTTCTCATTGCTGCTGTCATCTAAGATGTAGTAGTAAAATAACATTTAGGAGTCTGTTTGCTAAAAAAATCACTGGTGTAGTGAAATCTGCTTTGCTCACAGAAGACAGGATCATTTAACCTTAGTATGGTGCGTAAGATACTGTCACATGACACATAGGTGCGGCATTACCTGGCAGAATTCTGGGCGTGTATTACAAGGCAGAAATGTTGTGATAGCCATAATGCTTCACCCACATTTTTACTTTCTTTGCTTTTAAGCTTATTCATTGCTATGCAAAGTTAGCTCACCCCTACCTGCAATCAGGAAAGGATACAGTTTCCTGAGTACACATATATTAATTTAAATAAGCTGTTCAAAATTTCCTTTTCTGATGCAATCTCGTTGCTCACTCACAAACTGAATGAGTCATGAAAACCAGTAAGAATCAAGAGTTAATGCCAAAAAGCTTTGGCATTTCTGATTCCACATCTCATATATTTGCAAAGCAAATGATACATTGTCTGTTCCTTTTTTCTCAAGTAACTTAAAAATCTGTCTTAACTACACTGTATGAGGTAAGATTGCACATGGGCAATGTCTGACATGCAAGAAAACAGGCTGATGGTTGGTACAGAGGAAATAAATCTTAAGGATTAGTTTGCTTGGATTTTTTTTTAAAGTTTAATTTGCCAGAGATGACAGAGAAATTATTTCTGTTCAGGAAACAATCAGATAATGAGGAAAGGCCTGAGGCTTTTAAACACAGCACCTCTACTTCCCTCAGTGGAATTGGTGGTAATGGCCAGTAAATTTCTGGCAAGTTGTCTTTTGAAGGAATACCATTTACTTGCTTTAGAAAGGAATATTTCTGAGTCCATGTTGGTATTGTTCTGGGGTGGGGTACTAAATATAGGACTGTATATCATCCAAGCATGACCTGTTTCACATCTGAATTGCTTCAAGGGAAGATGTAGATCTTTTATGACCTGAACATAAAGACTATCATCAAGTATCTGTCTGAGGAACTTGGAAAAATGCACATGAAAGCTCTTTTGAAATTCAGAGGACAAAAAAGGATGGGAAGGTTTGGGAAGGTTTGGGAAGGGAAGGTTTGGGAAGGTAAGGTTTGGGAAGGTTTGGGAAGGTTTGGGAAGGTTTGGGAAGGGAAGGTTTGGGAAGGTAAGGTTTGGGAAGGTTTGGGAAGGTTTGGGAAGGTTTGGGAAGGGAAGGTTTGGGAAGGTAAGGTTTGGGAAGGTTTGGGAAGGTAAGGTTTGGGAAGGGAGGGTTCGGGAAGGGAAGGTTTGGGAAGGTTTGGGAAGGTTTGGGGAGGTTTGGGAAGGTAAGGCAAGGGACGGGAAGGGAAGTCTCTACTTGAAGAAGGCACATTTACTATCAATTTTAATATAGTTACAGTCAAATGAAGAACAATACTAAGAATTAATGAAGCAGGACAGGGATCTAAAGGGTTCTTTAAAAAGAATTTAACTTTTCACTGTATCTGTCCTGTATTTGAAGAGCTCTGTATCATGTCAAAAAGACCATTTTCCTTTAATGTATTCCTTTTCACCAGTTCATTCACCACCGCATAGTGAGGTTTCTCAAAATACCATCTGCACAAAGTCCATTAGTGAACATGAGCAAGAATGTTTCTCTATTGTCTCTATTTCGAACGTGAAATGCATATTTATGTATACCAAATATTTCTGATACTTCTGCATCAGGCCAATTTGTCAATGTGATAAAATCCAAATTCTATACTTTGTCATTAAACCATGCAGACATATTCAAATTAGATTTCTACAAGGTAATTCTTTAGGACTTTTCCATCAAATACTCAAAGATTGTAGAAACTGTAGAAAATATCTACAAATGATAGGAAAAGAAAAAGACACGTATTTGTTACCTTTAGGAAGAAGGATTAGTTTGCTGTAAAGTTTAAAAGTGTGTCAGATGTGGAAACACATTTTCCCAAGCTTCTTTAGTTACAAAACACTCTCCATTTTATAGTACAATGTCTGGTATATTCTTGAATAGCTTGACAAGTTGAAATTTCTGTCAATTTTGGCTTTCAGTACTTTCTTTCATGGAAAGAAGAACTGTTTCAAATAAAAGACATGAGATGAAAGGAATGAATCAGGAGGGAGGTTCCTTGGATAAATGACCTTTCAACTTTGAACAAACATGATTATTATTTTATTGGCAAAAGGATAGATTATGAATATTTAATTAAAAAGACTCCAGTGCAAACCAGAGCCTGAAATAGAGACAGACAGATCTTAGTCTGTGATTATACTGCTCTTTCTCCTATTAATTAAAACTCTACTCCATGCTCTTCTGTTGTGTTTGTACTGATTCTTATAGTAATAATAGTTTTAGCCTTTCTTATGGAATTGTAATTTACATTTTATAACATTTTTATGCTTTAGCCATTCATCCTCTTGTAGATCCCGGCCCATATTTTTGAATTAGATTAATCTATAACTGGGTATATTAAGTTTGTTGGAGTGGCTATAGCTGGAGTTATATGCCTCTGTGCTTGATTATGCTATCAAGTTTCTCTTGATAATTTTAGTAATTAAGTACAAGTTTCTTTAAAAATGTGAAAGAAAAATGGGGATTGATTTGGAAGATGGTGAATCATTATGAAGGCAACACTTATTTCTTATCTATTCTATTTTAATAAACTAATCTCTAACTCAACATATGGCTTCATGCTTTTCCACTATCAAAAACAGTTAAAATGTTTCTGGAGTTGTCTCACCAACCGATGGCAAAACAATTGGTATTATTGTGTAGAGTGCCCTAAACAACAATTAAACATGAAAGACAGTAAAACAAGGAACATATATTAGCACTACCAGTGGCTTCAAAGTTTGTTTTCAGTTCAAACCAGATATGTTTAACTTCAGAAAATTGACACCGTGCTCCTTGCTGATTCCTCTACCCAAAAACCATCTTTAAAGGTAAACGTGGGCAAGCCATATGCCTCTGCAGTGAATGGCCAACAGCTGTGGTATCAAAAGTGTAGCCAGCAAGTCTAGGGAGGTTTAGCACTCCCCTCTGTTTAGCACTAGGGAGTTCACAGCTGGACTGCTGTGCCTTCTTGTGAGCTTCCCAGTAGAAGAAATACACCGCTATCCTGGTGCGAGTCCAGTGGAGGGTTATCAGAAGGCTCAGGGGACAGCAGCACATGGTGTATGAGGAGAAACCTCTTGCCCTTCCTGAAGATGTGGGACACTTTTCTCATTCATCAGGAAGAATCTTCCCTTTTCCTCCTCTTCAATTTCCACTGACTTTTAATGATGACAGAGCCCCTTCTTACAATATAAGCCAGCTCCATCACCACTTCTGAACAACTGTGCGTCTTCCTAGCATTCTTCTTTTATCACACAGTCTCATGAAGATTTGAGTTAACTTCCAACAACGATGAATATGAGGCAAGGAAACTAGACTATTTCTTGTTCTATTTGCTCAGGTCTATCAAAAGGATGGTTGCTTTGGTTCACAGGGAGTATTTTCATACCTCCCCAAATGGAAAAATGCAGCAATCTAGTGCGCATAGTACCGTATTAAAACCAAAATAACAGCCCTTTACGGAAAACAGAATTTTCAAAGGAGGTGAAGTCTCCTTTCTTCTTTAGCATGGTAAGAAGAGCTTTGTTTTATGGCACCTAAGAATATTTGTCCAAATTCTGGATTTCTCACTATTTTTTCCCTGAAATCTCAGGTGTAAGCACAGATTTTAAACCAACTTGTCTGTGGAGATACTTAAAAACTATCTGGACAAAATCCTGTGAAATATATACACTCTAGGATGACCCTGTTTGAGTAGGGAGGTTGGACCAGATGCTCCCACTGGTGGCCCTTTTCAATCTTACCCATTCTGTGATTCCATGTTTCTGTGAAAAGTTATGAATAAGACCTGCTCATGAAAATAGCTAGAACCCATAACTTTCTGTGCCTTTAGATATGTGAAGATAGAGGTAGGGGGAAAAAAAAAGTCAACACCAGAATGAGGCCTTTGAGAAGTCTATTGTGCAGGCAACCTGTCCTCAAAACACTGAGATAGGCTGCTGAGGAGATCATAGAATTCCAGATCAGTTGACTGTAATATTTACATACTCTAATAATTACATAGGAGTAATTATATGCAGCCATAAATTTTGCTGGAGAAAGAGAAAGCATTTCTTGATACTTGTAGTTCACAGGAAAAAAGTACAAAAAAAGCAAAGATACAATGCTTGTCTTTCTACTATTATGGAAAAAATAATCCTTGTAAGGATAAAAAAACAGAGGAAAAAAGCAACAAAATATAATGTGTCATGGTAAAAAGACAAAATCAGAACGTATTTTTAAATTCTGAGCCTGTCTGAACTAATTTGGGTATTGAAAGCATAGAGGGAGAAAAAACTATGATGGTGAGGAAATACAGGATGACTGAAAGGAAATGCAGTGATTTAATCCAGAACCATTTTGTTTCAAATGAGAATGTTTTTTAATACCATAATCCAGACAACTATGCCCATGATTTTATTATCATGTCCCTTAATGGAAAACTCTAGGTATGTGCTCAGAATGTCTTAATGCTTCCTAGGACAATGAGAAGTAATTAGTAAAGACAATTAATTATGGCACTGTGTCCAAAAAGTATTTGTTGGGTGAGCTACTTCCCTATTTACTCTTTGATCCTCCATTTTCTGTCTCTGAGCTTAGCCTTTCTCAGCTGTAGTCACACAATAAAGTGTCTGTTCCTCTAGCTGAGAAAAATTTTTCCCTGCTTTTTTGAGGTATCTTCTGAGATTTAGTGTTTCCTGGTTCCTGAAGTGTGTATAGCTTACTTAAGGTAGTGCTTAGCTCTGTTGTTAATCAAGTACCCAAAGCGAAATTTTTACTGGCAGAGAGATGAAGTTGGGGAGACAGGTGATAGCTTGAGTCTCTAGAGGTTGGCAATAAGTCTGTCTCATCTTGGCCAACAAAGGGAGGCTGCCAAGGTGATACTTCTGGTTCTCCTCCCCTGTATTCAGGGCCTGCACAAGTCTTGGGCTGCGGGTTGGATGCAGATGCTGAGCTTTGGTGTCTTGTAGAGGTCAGGTGTGCAGACCATCCTGGGGTTACTGTGTATAGGGCTATTTGACAGTACAGACTGGCAATACAAGTGTAGGTGCCTGGGAGCTTTTTGAAGATTTTATCACAGGGGTAACCAACTTTAACACATGTATTTCAGGAAGTTTTTATAATTTTAATATAGAATATAAGCAACTGCTAGGTGAATAATTTTAATTACACTGTCAGAATATCACTGAGAGAGAAATACAGAAAAACCATATCCTTTGGTTTTACAGAGACCCAAGGCTAGGCTGTTGTTATTCTATTACCTCCATTGAGACTCTCCAGATTAAAGTTTTTAATAACTAAGGAAAAGGTGTGGAGAGAAAAGTACTAAATTCCATGCAATGTTGTCTGCCTCAGAGTGAAAATCTCTCCTGGGAAGACGAAAAAGATAATGCTGTATTAGCCAGCTAGATCAGAACCATTTCAATATCTTTCTTAACTGAAGGCAATTCTGGAATTACATATCACCCACCTTGTGTGGAAAAGACAATTCGTATAAACTGATTTTGCAGGTTAGGGACAGTTACTGTTTGTAATCGCCTTGTATAAAAATATTACTGTGTCGCTGAGTGGAACATTTCAAAGTAGGATGACATATACAGAAGGGAGGAGTCAAAATACATATGCTTCATGGTTGCAGCAGCTTTAACAGAACATACTAAGATATAAAACATGGAATCAAACAATATTTAACATTGGGGCATTACTGCAGCAAACCCAGGAAATATTATAAGCAATATTGTTGTCGTAAACACTAGTTCATACATCACCATTTAATTGCTTGTATAGTGAATTTTATCTTTACTATTACTATTAGCATTACTTTATTACAGTTAAAGTTGGTTTTTTTAATAGTATTATAATTACTATGACTATTGCTTTTATGTTGCAGCTCTAACATTCATATATTTGAAAGTGATAATATTATGAGCACTGGTTTACTTGTATCCATGTCAATAATATTTCATACATTGTTATTCTTTCAAACGTTTTTATTAATGGTCTAAAATGCCAGACTGGGAGACTCTGATGTCTAGGATGAAGACTGAACTACCACTGGCAGAACGTGACTCAGAGAACTCTAATCCAGAGTGGTATGATAAACATTCAGAACATATTTAAAAGACACCAGAGTCAAATTATACGGTACAAAATGTAGCTACCTACAGTTATTTTAAACACTCCCCGCAAAGTGGCCACTGAGGTAAGATTGGTGAATGATTAGATAACAAAACAGATTAGACGTCCTCTGGAAAAATAAAAATTAAAGGGAGACTGATAACTTACTGTAAAGTTTTTTTGTAAATTTTCCACAGAGATCTGAAAATTTCAGAGTGCAAACCAGACTGTGAAAAGATTAATGTGAAATGCAGGCTGCTTTTGCATGAATGAAGGGGTACCAGCATTGGAAAGACAGCAAAACATAAGAAAAGGCAGTTAAAAACACAGAAAGATTCTATTATGTCTCAGAATAAGAGGAACAAAAGCTAGATATATTTTTCTCAGAGCAGTGGTTTGAGCATTCAAAACATAAAATAGAAAAATCCAGTCAGTAATGATCATGTACACACTTTATCAGCTGCTGTTGCACATTTCACAAAGAAAATTCCTCTTCTGTGGGAGATGTAAGTTTTAGGTTATGACAACAGTATCAGTTTTATTTGCTTGAACACTTGATCAGTGCATCTTTAACAACAGGTGACTGGCTGAGGAGACAGCTGGAGACTATCCTGACCAGGGAATGCCTTCTTCTGCTTCATAGGAATCCTAGAGTTGCCAGGTCTAGGAAAGAGGCAACAAGCAGTTGGGAGTTTGTAACCTACATGTGCTGCACATTGGTAAAGCCTTGTAGGTGTGTGGCAGGTTTATTCAGAGCTGAAGACTGCACATTTTTCATAAGCCTGCACAGCTTTCCTCTCCTATTCATCCTCACTTCATAACTCTCCTTTGGGTTTGCTTAAACAAGCATCAGTTTTGCAGCTCGCCATATATTGCATGAACTGGGTTTGTTGGAGTCAGTGTCATCAACAAGAGTTTCCCATGGTTTTACTATTTTTCTGCAAAATGTTAGTAATCATTGGAAAATTGACAGCATATGTTTCCAGAGCTTTCTGGGAAAACAATGGGAGTCTGAATTGTTCAATTGCGTGAGAACATCCAAGACCATTTGATTAACTGATTCTTTCTTAGACTTGTATGCACTTTGAATATATACCTGTGGAAAGCTTAGTGAAGGGTGTGATTCTGTCCAAACCAGCAAAAGCAAGTGAATGAAAATAGCTATGAAGGTGAGATCCCAAAGACATCCCAAAGCAGTCACCTCCTATCCCATTGTTTGCAGACAATGCGCTTTTACTGTTCTGATTCACCAATTATTATTATTACACTTCTCCTTTCCAGAGCGTGTTCGTAGGAAATGGAACACGTTTGTTGCTCCTTATGATACTTGAGTTCTGTTCATTACAAATAATTTCTAGAGAAGATAGAAAGTAATATAAGAACTGAAACTTTTGGAAAGAAGTAATGGCACTGCTCATATTATTTCCTCCTCTCCTTCATAGAGTTTGTTAGGGCCTGCTAAGAATCAGGCAATGTTATCTATATATAGAAGTCTTTATACTATGATTTATGTGATGCTAAATGTTTTAATCTAGAAATAGGAGAATTTTTTAAAAATGTAATGTTTGAATATTCTTTGATAACTTACCATATCTTTGATAACTGACCATATCTACATCCCCAAATGTTGAGTAATGAAAGTGGAGCTCTTAGTCAATGTGCCTTGTACACAGACTGCGGGCACTACCAGCTTTACCTTATGACTGAATACTTAACTTGCATTAAGATCTTTCATCAAAATGCATTCATTTACAAGGAAGAAGAAAAAGGTATAAAATACCTTTTTTAGAAGCTTTAATATTATGATTAAAATATTATATGGTATTCTGAAAATTACCAGAAGCAGTGTATTTGACAGCTATTTTAGCATATGACAAAGGAACAAGTTTTACTTCTACCTGAGAAGACAAAACACACAAAAAAAAAACTAGTCAAATTTGTTCAGCAATCCTAGTATCTTTGAAAGGTTTTAGGAGAACTTTCTTGAACTTTTCAAAAAATAAATATGTTCTCTTCCTTTAAAACACTTCCACCTATGAAATGCGAAACTCAAAGATTAGACATAAATATCATTATTCTGCCCTCATATGGTGAAATTAATTGGCAAAAGGCATTATTTTCTGTTTGAAAGTGTTTCCATGTTCACTCGACCTCTACATAATAGATAATGAATCAAAGAAATAAACTTCTGAAATTTATACAGGAAAATAAATACTTTCTTCTCCATACCTCATCACACTTCAAAGATTAATCAGACAAATGGAGCTGAAAATAGAAGTGCATAATAAGCATCTTTGTTTTTCATGTGTGAGTTGCAGAAAAGAAAAAAATGGGAGGGGAGAAAGGGACCAAAATACAGATCTTCCTTTGTCTGAATTTAAAATGCTATTGGAATAACTAAATGTCAAAAACTGTGGGTTTTTAACTCTCTCCTCCAAGCCCTTCTAAAATCATGACTCAAGCTTCTGTGTTTTTTATCTCTGTAAGCATACAACTACACAAAAAAATACTTGTTAATCACATCTGAAAATATGGAACTTTGCACCTGATGAAGCTGTGGCAAAAAATATTTCCTTTTAAAAATGTTAAAGGGAAAAAAAAGTTGATTTTGGACTGAATCTTATACAGAACACCTACCCAGCCTTTTATTAGTAATCTGAAATTTATCAGTGGCTGTCTAATATTTGTAAAAATTTTTCCATTTTTTGACAATATTCAAAGAGAAATAAGTGATAAAGAGATGTTTCATCACAAAGCTAGGACATTAGGAGAAATCTAGATGCAGAAAAAGTCTGTGATACACCACCTCTTAGAATATAATGCAGTGACAGGTCTTTACCCAGCAAGAAGGTCTTTGCCCAACCAGGTCTTTGGTTTGGCAGTAGTAAAATCCTCTGAATTAAAGATTTTTTTCCTCTGTATTTTCCTCATGCACCTTTTTTGATATTTGAGAAAAGATGTAGAGTAGCTCTGTACTGTATTTTGATATTTAATATTTGTAGCATTTCTACAACTTTTACTTTACTTCTGTTTATGTACATTATGATTCAGTAAATTTTTAAAGAGGCATGTATTTTTCCAGTTTCTTATTTATTCCTAATAGAATAAATCAATAGTTTTTCTAAAAATGAGGAAAATATATGATCTATAGTTTGCTGTTGCTTCACAATTCTCATAGATCTTTGTCATTCACCACCCTAAACAAATCTGCCCTTTCCAAATTCATGAAAACAACCTCTTCACGCTGCTGCATACAATTCAGTAATTTATTAGGCTGTCCCTATTTGTTCAGCATTATCTCATCTGTTTGTCCTATAGGGTGTCAATTATTTAACAGTAGTCAGTCTGGTACATTGATTTAACTTCTTGAGTGTAAAGGCTTAAGATAATTTCTTTTCACAGTGGAACAAGGCTCTGCTGCTTCCAGTGTTTGATGCCTATTTCATCTGAGGCAGATGCTTGGAGCCTGTGAGTAATACTTCCTTCTACTTGAATGCATTTAATTTAGCAGTCTTTCACAGTGGTTTAATTCATCCCAGCTAGTTAATGAATGTTCATTCCACCAGTATAGATATAGTTTTCCTCTAAAAATCAGTAAAATTATTATAACAAAAAAGATTTCACCAACCCTTGCTGCTAAGAATCTTCAAAGGAATTTGAAAATTAGTTTGAGAGTGAGCACATGTTCAGAAACAATATAAAAAAGAACATACTTAATAGCAAAACGTAAGTGTCAGCAAAATCTGAAACAAAAGGAGAAGCCTGCAGAATAGAGGAACCTCTAAATTGTAAACTAATATTTTTTTTCTGATATATACTGCTCAGTTCACATGTGACAGTCTCAATTATGTTCTTTACTAACAAAATTTTGAAATTCTGTATCCATAATGCTTATAAACTGAACTTTGATGATTGCCACATGTTTTTCCAGTAATACACCACGGCTCAATTAAAGACTGAATTTACTCAAGTATGAGTTACACAAACAGCCTTTTGGGAAATATGTTTTTTGAGCAGGGATGGGAGATATCTGGGACCCCAAGGATGGGTGTTCTACCTCAAGTACATCTGTGACACCAGCTTCCCACTAGGCAAGCACAGCTTCTGCTGGGAAATGCTTGTTGAATTTCATAAAGAAGCATTTTGCAGAGTTCAGATCTGTATAATCTCTACACCATTCTCTGAAAAGTTATTCATGATCTCCAGAGTGCTCTGATTTCTGTGTCCATCCAAGTACACGTCATAGCTGGAAACATCTCATGCTATTGGGGAAGAAAAGGGAGATAAAAAGGAAAAGGAAGCTACTTGCAGTAAGATTAGACAGGAGACTTTTTCTCATTCTGTGCTTTTCTACCGTTCACACCTCAGGGATTTTCAATCTCCCCTGTGCTGTGCTAGAAAGAAATTCTCTCTAATAAGGAAAACCATATTAGCTCTTTGTAGCCAATGTCTGGTCTGCTATAGCATCCAGACAGATGTAATCTTTCTTTATGAAACTAGTTCTTCCTTGTCCATGACGTGGCTTAGACATATTAAGTCAAGATTTTTCTGATATGACTTCTGTGTTTTGTACAAGTGCTGTGGGGCAGGAACAGGTGATCAAAAGAGGAAGGATGAATATGGAGCAAGATAGATGCCTTTGCTGTCACACAGTAGCTTATTAAATATCTTGCTAGGTTAAAAAATGGTCTTGGTATAAACATCTAACCAAGGTAACTTTGTAGTTCACTATCTCCAGCTAGCTGCAGTTAGGATCATCAGCAATTATCTGTCTTGAAATTATGATGTGATTAAAATAGAATAGAGCAGGCTATTTCAGTTGGAAGGGACATATAATAATCATCCAGTCCAACTGCCTGACTATGTCAGGGCTGACCAAAATTTTAAAGTGTATTATATAAGGGCATTGTTCAAATGACCCTTAAACACTGACAGGCTTTGGGCCTTGACCACCTCTCCAGAAAGCCTGTTCCAATGTTTGACCACCCTCTCAGTAAAGAAATGCTTTCTAACGTCGTCTGAACCTTGTGAAGGAGCAGGAAGCAGAGTGGGAACAGTTCCAGGCATGGAGGAAGATATACAGCAATTAACAGGACTTTATGATATGGACTTTGCAGTTCTTATGTATATTTATAATATTCTTATGTATATTTATAAATATACACAATGTATGTTTCCCCAGGATTTGTATTTCCCGGGCATGCCCAGGCATGCCTGCTTCCCCGCTCCCCTCTCTGATAGCCTGAAGAAGCTGCAGAGAGGAGACAGCCACCATTCGCCCTTTCTTTCCCCGGTTCCTCCCACATTCCTCCCCCTTTGCCTGTGTCCCTACCCCGATTTGTTCCCCCGTTTGTCTGTCTCATGCTCCACCCCATGTTCTAGCCCTTTCCCCACCTGAACGCATAAACCCCCCCCCCCCCCCCCCCCCCCCCCCCCCCCGCACACCTCAATAAAGCATTCCATTTGCAGCTCTGCCTTGACTCTGGACCTGTCTGTGCTGTGTCACAGCCCCATTCCCCTCCCCCCTGGGACCGTGGGAGAACCTCCCCTGGCTCTGGCACAGTTTTGAAGCATTCCTCTGTGTCCTATCACTGAATCCCAGGGCGAAGAGTTCAGTGCCTCCTCTCCCCTTTCCCTCCTTAGGGAGCTATAGAGAGCAATGAGGTCACCCCTCAGCCTCCTTTTCTCCTAACTACACAAGCCCTAAGTCCTCAGCCGCTCCTCACAGGTCATCCTTTCCAGCCTTGTCACCATCTTTGTTGCCCTCCTCTGGGCACATTCAAGAAGCTTCACATCCTTCTTAAACTGGAGGGCCCAGCACTGCACCCAGCGCTTGAGCTGAGGCTGCACCAACACTGAATACAGAGGGATAATCACCTCTCTTGGCTGGCTGGTAATGCCATGTGTGATGCACCCCGGGATGGGGTTTGGGCTCTGGGCTGCTGGGACACACAATGCTGACTCACATCAAGCTTCTGCTGACCAGCAACCCCAGGTCCCTTCATTCAGGCTGCTCTCCAGCCACTCCTCTGTCCATTCATACTTCTGTCCGATGTTACTCCATCCTAGGTGCATGTTTTGACTTGTTAAATTTTATCCGATTAATCATAGCTCAGTGTTCCAATCTACCTAGATCCCTTTGCAAAGTAACTTGTCCCTCAAGACAGCCAACAGGACCTCGGGCTTTGGTCTCATCAGCAAACTTGCTAATAGTGCATTCAACTTCTGCATCCAGATTGCTCATACACTGAACAGAACTGGCCCTGAAGTGGAACCCTGAGGAACACCACCGGTGTCTGACTGCCAGACAGATGTAGCCCCATCCACTACAACACTGTGAACCCTGCCCTTCAGCCAGTTCTTCACCCACGGTCTGTGATCCCCACTCATCCCACAGTTGGACATGTTCAGAAGGAAGATGTGAAGGACAGTATCAAAAGCCATATTAAAATCAGAAAACCACAACCACTGCCTTCCCTTCACCCACTAAGACATCATATTAGGATATCAAGTTAGTTAAATGTGATTTTCCCTTTGTGAACCCATGTTGACTGTGTCTGATTGCTGGTGGCTGGCACAACACCACTTTTTTAAGCATTCTTTAACATATTCTTTGGAGTTGATTATCTGGTGAGCCTAGAGTTTCACTCAGAATTCCAGTGGTGGTGTTTTTTTCTAACTGGCAGCAAGAGCAAGTTAACAAGTTAGTCAGGTTTTCTCCACCTCTTTGTTCATAAGACTAAATAGTGTTTTCTAATGTATGCTTACCTATGATTGTTTAAAAAATAAAAGGGGAAGGGACAGCATATGGTCCCTATTTGTTGCCCCTAATGAAAAGGAGAACCATGCAGCAGGAAGCCTGTGAACATACTAGAATGCAGAAGAGACCCACAAGTACAAGCACAATGTCATGCACACATCACACTTCTGAAAGTTCAGTAGAAGTTACAGATCCCACTCTACATTACTGAGCCAGAACTGCTATTAAATAAAAGGGAAGCACTAGCTTTCTTGATAGATCCAACATAGTGAATATGCATTGGAGGAGCATGACTGACTCACAGGCAAGATCTAACATAAGGGAAATGCAAGGGGAGAAAAGATTATGTCAAAATAAAGTGCCTAGGAGTGTCACAGGGGAACAAATTCTGTGATGATTCTTGCTGTTAAAACAAGTTGCTCCTTGTCTTTGTTTTCAAGCACTGCAGCTGGTTGCCTTTGGAAAAAAAAATGAGGAATTGGTTGGGAACTGAAGAGTGGTCAGTCAGTGTGGTGTGGATGGGATGGCATTAGAACTGTCATGCCCTACTCAACATGGTCTACCAACAATGAAATGCTGCTCTTGTGGAGCAAGAGCAAATAGCCAAATCTATTTATTTTCTGGAGTTTTAATTCCTTATATTGCTGGATTAACACTGCCTTATAAAAACTGATACTCTATTATTTTAAGATCACTGAGCTTTTTTTTTTTTGATACATGCTCCTTTATGGTTCTTTGCTTACAGCTGTCATATGCCAACTGTTAATCTCTTGATGTTGTGTAATGACACAGTTATTTGGAGGATTTAGAAGTTAAAGTTGTAAGAAAAAAATTTAATATTTGCTACTTACTCAAGTCACAAATTCAAGGTTTTTCTTACATCTGCTTTATTGCATTTCTTGTGCATCTTTTGCTCACCAGACACTCCTCTGCTGCAAAGTCGTTTTGCTTATTTACATTTCCTTGATGGTGTTTAAAATGTCATTTATTGTACACCATTGCTCTTCTGTTAGACGTCTTTGTGATAGTTCTATCTTCTTGCTTTCAGGTTAACCTCTCACATTAGGTCATCTTGCAATAACAGTTGAGCTGAGGCTACCTCTGTGAGGTTGTCTGACCCTGCAGCTGTTTCATAAGCAGTGGGGTGGAAGAAGGAATTAGAGGACAGTAACTTTTTTGCTGTTGTTGCTAGTACGTAAAACCATTTGTTCAGTTCAACAGTTTGTTAACAACAGTCCCTGACACTTGCCACTTCAGATCACATGCATGGCAGCGCTCCATTTGATTGAAAAGAGTGGCTTTCAGGGCATAATTTACAAATAGTATTGGCAACCGGAAAAAGCAGCATTCAAACTCATTCAGTGTTTACCTTCAGAACTAAAATAAGCATTCTTGGTTTTTTTACTAAATTGCTCACATAAATGTACGTGAATTTGTAATGCTATGTATGTTATGCAACAACACCACACCACTATTAGGAAAATGGCCTAAGGATTTAAATACAGCCAGGGTAGTTGCACTGAGATCTCACATAATCTGAGGAGAAACTAATTTCAAAGCTGTTAGGTTCATTTTAGAAGCTTGCATCCCTCTGTGTGTTAATCTATTTCCACTGCAGTCTTACAGTCTTTTGCAGTTTGGCTCCTCTATAGCAACACTGCATGCAGTTCTTCTGGCTGATCTCAATCATATGTTTGGGAATCACATACTTTAAAGCAAAATGAAACTAAATAGAAATTTCAAGTTGTAAAGCTCCCATTTTGTACCTACTGTTTCAGATTTCAATATTGAATTTGCCTTAACTTACATTAGTTGCTAGAGAAAGATGAAGTTTTGAAGCAAATGTACTTCCCCAAAGCTTTATGAATTTACACCCAATATTCTTTGGTCATTGGCATATTTTCTTTGCTCCCAAGCTTGGAGGCAAGAATCTCTGCACATATATGAGCTCCCAGCAAAAAGAAGCAAAGAATTCAGTTTATTTCTGCACAGGTATTTACAAAAATTTCAGTATATTTTTAGCTGTTTTCATGACCAAACTAGTTAAAACAATATTTTTTTACTTACAGTGACTCTTATGACATTTTTGCTTGCCATTGCATTATACTGTTGCAAGAACTAACCTTGTAAAAGGATCCTTTTTGCTAGAATAAAAAAAAGGACTGCAGAAGAAACGAGTGATTGTGAAATACAAGTTAACTTCTTGATCCCTTGGGGGAACTTTGATTAGAGTAGGCTTGCAAATTATTGTTTTCAGAAGCTCAAGGCTGTTTTGCAGAAACCAGAGCATAATAATGAAGCACTCCCAACTGTAGAAGACAGGCTGCTCTCCCCTTCCACCCAACCTACTAAATTTCCCTCACCTCACGAATCTTAGTTGCTACAGTTGCTACAGTTGCTATCATGTGAAGTGTTAAATTTATTTTACTCTTGTTCCCCAGAAATTATCAGTATGAAAACTTACTATCGTATCACCAGATCTTGAAACCTCCTGATATTTCTGCTTAAAAGCAAACTAAGACACTAAGGTGAAGTTTGAAAGAGAAAACACACACAAAGAGGTATGCAATGTCTTTCTCCATAAGGGGAAGCAAACTTTTGAACATCACAGAAGTGGTTTTAAAGATCAAATTAAAATTAGTCAACAGCATCACTTGTGGGAAAAAAACAATTTTAATGAAAGGTAATTTTTGATGCCTTATCTTTGTATAAATATGCTTTAACAATAGCTTCTGTCTACACACATGTATATTTTCAAACACCTGATGCCTCAGAGTCTTTGGAAATCCTTATGAATTAGTTTTGAAGACCCCATGTAGACAAATGTGATTAAAATGTGGATTTTGTTCTTTTATTGAGACTTCGTTCACTTGCTCTGTGGTAAATTTACTCTGCAACTGAAAACAATTATTGGTTTCATCTGTGCAGAGAATCACTGGAAGCAGTCTCATCTATTCCATTACTGGCATAAAGTACTTTTGTACTTATGTCACTCCTGACAGATGCCTGTCGATCCTGATCTGAAAGGCCTTTAGCAATGAAGATTTTACACCCACTCTATCCCACTCTTCTGCTGTTCTTAGCAGTTGAAATATTTCCTGAATATATAATCAGAATCTCCTCTGCAGAAGTCCATTACTTCTTGCTCTATTTGGACAAAGGAAGATACAGATTTTGCTTACTCTGACTTCAGTGAAGCTTATGAACGGAAAAAAAGAATTACAAAATTACTTAAAGAAAGTTATGAAATAAATTAAACTCAGCAGAAGGTGGTGAAAAGTGCCGCAATCATAAGCACCGTGAAGATTGGATGGGATCAGTGGAAGTGGCACTCTAGCAGTCATGAAGAAAAATGGAGGATGATGAGATGACTGTGACACAACAATGTCAGGATACTGTGAAAAGAGATAAACATCACTCTGGAAAGTATAAACGGACACGCTATAAACAGGAAAATATAAACATAAAGGCTGGAGTACCGTATCCTATTAGGAAAGCTTCATTTTCCAGAAAGATGTAAAGCAATTAATGGGATCTTAGATGACAAAAACAGAAAGAAGCTAAAGTCTTGTATATATCATCTGAAAAGGCTGAACAAGCTGGGACTTCCTAGCTTAAAGAAAGCTTAAAAGGAAGATGACAGCCTTCATCTAATAGGTGAAACAGTTAGAAGCAAAAAAATATATGACCATTTGAAGAGCTTGCAGTTGTTATCTTAGCTTTTTCTAGCATATTTTGCATCAGGCTGCAATCATAAAAGTTTTCTAGGAGCTGATCACATGTCAGGTGTGTAAGGACAAAGTTTGAAGCCCATGCTGGTCATGTGCATTGACCTGCTTTAAGGGTGTCCTCAGAGTTGGCAAGACTTGGGTGAGCCTATCTTCACTTTAGCAAGTCCATCTTCACTTGGACATCCACCAACTTGGTCCTCAGGCATTTCCCACAGCGTCCCTTGAATTCTGAAACCAGGATTTTTAAGTAGATTTTTGTCAGTGGCATTGAGTTGTTGACTGGGTCATACTGACATGAATTACTCCATTATTTGTTGACTTCTTGTGTACATAGTTTCTTTCTCTCAGAAACTGTGACCCTGGCCTCACTAAGCTGAACAGCTTTTAATAACCCTTAAGACTAAACAGAGCGCTGGGGCAAAGCTTCATCAGCTTCAACACAAACAAGTGAATAACATGTGCGTTCTCACTGCATTATTATGAAAACCAGAGTTGACCGAATACATGTTGATGATTGCAACACTAGAAGTAACTATGTAGATGTATAAAGACAAATTAAAATCAATTTGTTTGGAATTGATATTGATAAATTCTTTGAGACTTTCTACAATGTCAAATTGTGATGAGATTTATACCATCTGCATTGCATGCTCGCAGTAAAATGGCTTATATGTGGCACCTGGGATATGATATTCTTTCATGGAATGTTGTGGTGGTTTAGGAATGGGATGGGGTGATATAGAATAACCTCCGGGTCCTGGCTATGCCCCTCCTGGCTACTGCAAAAATTAACCCTGTCTTGGCCAGAACCAGGGCACATGTTATAGGAGAAAAAGGCCCTTTATATCACTTAGAAATTTAATTTTATAATTAGCTTATTCCTTATATTATTTCACTGTATGTAGAGCAGCTGCAACTGAAATGAGGAAAAAAATCATTAACTTGGTAGAAGAAACATCATGAAGATGCATTAAGGATTAATTTCAGCCATTAATTTTCATACCATTATTATAATCAATGGTGGCTAACTAAAGATTTTGCTAATTAAAGATAAATATTATAATAACAAAATGTACATGTTGGACCTCCTTCATTTCAAAGCAGTTATATAATTCTCAACCAGTAAAATTTGTCTCCTTTATATAATTCCCAGAAGAGTAAGCTGCTAAATAAGGATACTAAAAAGGCCAGAGATTTTAAAGAAACCTTAGATAACAGAACTGGAAGGGATCTAGAGAGCTCATACTGTTCATCTCCATGTGCTTATTTAATATCATTGCTGTAAGTAATCCTGAGAAATTAAGAGGAGTAGCTTATCTGAGTAAATAAAAGGATACATGTCTCTAGGTCTGAGAGTATATTTTTTAATAACTAAACTAATTTTTAATTACTAAACTAATTTTTAATTTTTCTTCGGTAGATCAAGTTGTTGATTGAAGGAACTCTGAATTGGGTAACCATTTAAAAGTGAGAAGTTCCACATATTTACCCAAAAAATGGATAATAAAAAATGGGTGGGAAAAAAGGACTTTCAAGTAGTGCTTTTGTACATGTAAATAGTAAGCTTTAAAACAACCACATGTGTGCAAACAAATTAAGAGCAGTGTGTTTTTTAGGGCAAGATTCATCTGCCTGGAAATTTGCAAATGCTTCCCAATTGCTCAGCTGGATAATTATTCCCACATGTTTATTGATGGATCTAGCTTTTATGGCAGAGTCAGTCTAAACCAAGTGAGAATTGCCATCGTGGATTCCTTTGATGTTATGTTTTCATTTCATAATTTTAGATTTGAACTATCATTAATACAAGTGTATGTAAAAAACTATATATTTTTAGAATGCTTTCAGTTATAGGCACGACATTTTTCTTACTCAAATGCTTGAAATAGAGTATATAGTTCATATCTACTGTTTCTATTCTGTGGCATGTTTCATATCAGGGCTAGATAATTCCTCCAGATATTCTGGTCAACAATAATTTACAAAAGCAAGTCTACTAAAAGCAGTAAAAGCTTTTGCAAAACTTTCTTAGGGGTCTTGTAAACCATGTGTCAGCCTGTGCAAAGATGGTGTGGTACTGGGTCTGCAACACTCTCTAGGTTGCCCTAACATTTAAGAAAACATCTGACAAATAATCAGTCAAAATAAACCAATTAACACTTCTAAACCTCCAGAATGCTAGGTTCTTCTGATGACATGGACCATCACAGGAGACTGGCATTATAACTTTCAGAAGGAGACTGACCAGAATCAGCATTTTCCAAGTACATTTGGGTTAGGATTTTCAGGATTTGCTTGATGTACAAATTTCTCCCCCCTTCCAAACTGCATAAAACCATTTCATTTCAACCTTGAAACTTGGGATCATTTTCTTCTGTGAGGATATACTCTTTCCTCTCCATCAATTGATCCTTAACTGACTCAACCTATAATTCTTGAAACCTCTTTGACAGCTCGCACTACCTGATCCAACTGGTCTTCTAGCCTGCTTTTAGAGGTAAATATACAAGAGTTCAAGCAAAAAGGAGATTGTTATACATGATCACGTTCAATCAAAAGAGTCAAACAATTCACAAAAGTTATTGATTGGAAAAAAACCTCCATACCCTAACCCTTGCAGGTAAAGAGTTCCACCGATTTAGAAGTCCTTAGTCATACAGGTCACATAAATTAAAAAAATGTGACATTCATACCTGAGATAATAGATTGTTTAAAAATCTGTATTATTTATATAGCAATACTATGTGAAATTAGTTTTTAACCATTTGGTAGGATTCAATCACTGCAGTCACGAACTAGAGTCATGGCCATTTAAATATGATATATATTATTTTACTTTCTCTGTGTCCAAAGGAATAAGATAACATTTCCTTATTGTCATAAAATACACCACCAGAAAGCTATAATGTCATCATATATAATACTTTGGATATAGTTAGACACAAGTAGGGGAAAAAAATTAGCATGTGGGAGGAGGGATTAATCAACAAACACATATGAATTTATAAGAAAAAATACCAAATTTATCCTATGGCCAAATTGTAAACAGCTGGAATTGCTAGAGCAATTCAAAAATTATAAAATATTAGAAAGTAGAAGGACATAGTTATCTCCCAGTGGGAGTTTTCTTTGCAGTGAAATGATACTTCTGATACTATTAATGCCTTTAATGGCCTACCTTGTACCTTAAGAAATTAAGAAGCTAGTCCATACAGCTTGACTTGACAAAAGACACAAAGCCTCTAAAAATTTTACTAATTTACTATTTTATGAGAACACCTTCCCTAATGTTTTTCGTTCAGTCTCTGAAAATTTTTCTATAGTCCTGTGCTTCTTTGCCTTCCTTTAATCTTTGTTTTTTTGTTTGTTTGTTTTTTCCATTCCAAAGATTAAATATATCATCTTGGGTTCCCAGAGGGATTTTAGGCATTGCCATATTCATCAGTGCAATGTCTAAGTCCCAGGCAGTCTGCTACCAAAATGGGATTTCCAACCTCCCAGTAGGTTCTAAAGCTTCCCTGAATGACGTATGAGGAGAGCTTGGTCCTGTTGTCACAAAATGCTGCAAACTGACTTGGAAATGGTAAACTTGCTGGCATGAAATGAGGAAGCATATGCCATATGAGGAAAGGCTAAGGGAATGGGACTTGTTCAGCCTGGAGAAGAGAGAGCTTTGGGGTAACTTAACAGTATGGGGAAGTCATCAGGAAGAGGGAGCCAAGCTGTTCACAGAGGTGAGAGGATAAGAAACAACAGACATAATTAAGACATGTTCAAAATAGATATAAGATAAAAATTGTTCACTATGAGGACCACTTAACAGTGGATCTGATCACCTAAAAAAGCTGTGTGCTGTTGCCAGCCTTGAAAATTTTCAGGACCAGACTGGATAAAGCCCTCAATAAAAGGGTCTGACCTCATAGCTCACCCTGTTTTGGTGTCAGCAGCTTTTGACCTTGCAGGACCGTGCCCTCTTGAGGTCCTCTCCAACCTGAATTATCCTATTTTCCTATGACCATTTTTATTTCAATCTTGAACACAGAAACAGTTTGAATATTTATTGATCTGTCTATTAACTGTCTGTAATTTAAAGGTTAAAATGTTTTTAACAAGGAATTAAGGAAAGCAAAATCCCCACTTCCATCCTAGGCAGATTAAAATGTAGATGCAATATTGAAAGATGCTCTGTATAAATTGTTACTCAAAAGCAATGCAGAATCTGTCAGAGATTGTGAAGGTTGAGCTCAGCTTTGCCTGTATTGATAATGAGACCTTGGCATTTAAAATTCTGGGAAAACTGAGTAGAAGAATAGAAAGATAGGAAACGTGGACTTCCAGGTGATAGAATTCATTTTTTTTAGCAAAATTCCATAAAAACTTAGTGCAAAGGGCACAGGAACTTGGGACAGCTAGTAGTTCTTCGAGGATGTCTCCTTCAAAGAACAACAGGCTATATTTGCACATGCAGAAGGTCAGCATGAACAAGGAGCTCCTAACCAAGCTCAGTCTCCAAAAGGAACCCCATGAGAGGCAGAGGTGGGGACAACTCAGGAGGAATATAAAGATGTTACCTAACCATGCAATGTTGGAGTTAGGAAAGCCAAAGCTCACCTGTAGTTGAAATTAAAATGGGATGGAAAGAATAGCAACAAGAACTTCTGTATGTACAACATACAAGGACATACAAAGGGCCAAAATACCCAATGCCTTTTTATTGTCTGGTTTTGCTGTCAACGTCTGCCATCTGCCTTCCTGGGTCACTGAGCCCACTGGCAGAGTCTCTGGGAATATAGCATTATTCATTGTTCAGGAAGTCAATTAGGAAGCAAGAAAGTCAGTTTTGCCTACACAAATCCACAGCATTAGATGGACTTTACTTGAGGTTGCTGAGGGAGCTGAACATAGTCATTGTAAGGCTATGCTTCATCATCCTTGGAAGGTCATAGCAGAGAAAGGAGGTTCCCCATGAGCAGAAAAAAGGCAAATATCACGCCCCTCTTCAGGAAGACCAGGAAGGCAAAGTAATAGCAGACCTTCAGTCTAGCATCAGTCCTGAGAAAATTATGTAGCAGACCCTCCTGGAAGCCTTAGCCAGGCATATGTATGACAAGAAGGTGATAGGGAAAAGCCAGCATAGATTTAGCAAGGGGAAATCCTGCCTACCTATAATAATACCATGCCAGGCTCTGTGGGAAGGGGATAGCAAGTGCATGACATTTACCTTGACTTTGGCAAAACATTTGACACAGTATCACATGGTATTCTTGTATTCAATTTGACAAGATATGGACTAGAAAAGATGGGGATCAACACACTGAAGGACAGGGCTCCCACTCAGAGGGTGCTCAATGAGCTGGACAGATAAATTGACAGGAAGGTCATGAAGTTCAACGAATAAAGATTTATGGTCCAATATTTTTATGTGGAGTAACTCTGTACAGCAATACAGGCTGGGTATCAACTGGCTAAAAAGCAGCTTTGCAGGAAAGGGATGAGGAATTCTGGTGTACAAGAAGGGTGTAAAATAAACATGAGTCAGCAACGTGCCCCTACAGCAAGGATGGAGAACAATACAGCAAGTTGTGTTAGCAGAAGTGTAGCCAGCAGGGCAAGGGCAGTGATACTTCCCCTCTGGGCTATTCACAGTTGGACTGGTGTGCCTGCTTGTGGGAGTCACAGCACAAGAAAGACGTTGACGCCCTGATGTGAGTCAAGTGGAAGGTCATCAAGATGTCTAGGGATCTGCAGCACATGGCATGTGAGGGGAGGATGAGAAAACTGGGGTTTTTCACCCTCAAGAGAAGAGAAGGCTGAGGAGACATCTTATTGTTTTGGACTATCAAATAAGCACATGTAGAAAAAGCAGAGGCAAATTCTTTTCCATGGTAGATGGTGATTGGACAAGCAGCAACAACAGCAGCATAAATTGCATCTCAACAATGTTGGCATACCAGAGTGAGTCCAGTGGAGCTGACTAGGGCTGAAGGGCATGAAATATTAAGAGAATGAGAGAACTGGGGCTATTTAGCCTTACAATGAGAAGTTAAGAGGATTTCTTACTGCTTTTTAATGTTCTTAACAGAATGGCATTGAGAAAGTGGAGCCAGGCTCCTCTCAGAAATGCAGAATGCATTGCACAAGGGTAATGGACCTAAGCTGCAATACAGAAGATTCTGATGAGATTCAAGGAAAGCAGTTCTATGTGAAATCAGTTCACCATTTGAACAAGTTGCCCAGAGAGGTTGCAGAATCTCCATTAGTCATCTGTGCAAGGCCCTGAGCAAACTGATATAGTTGAGTGTGCTTTGACTAGGAACCTGTTTGGATTAGACAACCATTAAAGTTGCTTCTAGCTTAGATTTATAGATTCTATGATTTATTTTTTTCTTAGTTTTAATGAAAGTTTGTATGTATCCTATATTTTTAATTTACTGTAAAAAGATTACTATATTAATAAATTGTAATGCCCTTATTTTATAAAAGAGAGCATTAAGAAGACAATATAAACATTTTTTTATATTTATAAAGCAGAATTATACAATATCCCAAAATTTGTTTGGTTCAAGGTAAATATAAGGCTTATCTTTCCTATCCATGTAATACCCTAATTAATTCCCTAAAGGAATTAATCTTAATTGTACATTTGCAGAACATATGTTTAGATATTACAGCTATATATGCACCAGTCATGCATGATCACACAGTGTTCTGTTTAGAAGCTGTATGGTCCTTCTGTCGTCATATCCAGGATTTTGAAGGAAGGAGAAATCAGTAAAGCAGATATTTTAAAAAAATATACATACACACACATTTATATATATATACACATACAAAATTTATCATATCCTTTACGCAATCTGGAATTAATTCTGTGGAGCAACCTTTTAGACAATTCCTCTTTCCACAACTCTTACAGCTATATCAAAGACAAAAATAATTCTGCTTCTACAGACACCTTTGCATAACCCACAGATGCTTTCCCAAGACTGCCCAGGTGGTAGGGTAAGGTTTGGAAGGTTATGTGTAACAGCACCACCTGGTGAAATATTTTTAAAGTCTACATAAGGCAGTATTAGTAGGCAGGCTAGTGGTCTGTGAAAATCAAGACTATGTTGAACCAAGCTTTTTCCAAAACAATATTTCGATTTATCACATATTTTAGAGTTGCTTTCTAAGATTTCAAATATTAGAACCAGCCATTTAGTACTGAACTTGCAATTAGATGAGCTTCATGGTCACACCATTGCAGCAGTAATCATAGGACTGTAAAAGAAGACTCAAGAGGTCATTTAGCCCATCCTGTGGCCCAGAACAAGATCACTTACCATTGTGCACATCCTATCAGCTGCTCTCTAACTTATTCCAGTGATGCAAGAAACTTTTGAGACCAAAAAAAAAAAAATCCTACAGAGTTGCTAAAATCTTCCCTATTAAACCTACAATCCATTACTTCTCTCCCTGTTCATCATATGAACCAACTATTCCCTTAATTTTGAGAGGTCTTCCTTTTTCTTGCCCCCAAATTCCCTGAGTGTTTTCCAGTATTTTATTCAATCTCATTTTTCTGTTATAGGTTACCTTTACTCTGGTCTAGCTCCTCCCAAAACAGCAGTGCCAGGCTCTGAACACAGCTCTAGCTGTTGCCTTCCCAGTGCCGAATGGGGCAGCGACAACCTTTAGATCCCTTTGATTTTTGTTTTTGGTAAGAAGTGGGTTTCCTCCCATGTATAGGTAGCACCATGCGTTTCACTGCACAGCAGAATTCTACTTTTTGATATCATGCCCCCATCAGCTTAGGGGGCTTTCATTTTCACTTCAAATATACTTGAGACTTTTTCCTGTTTGATCGCACTTGCAGATTTAATAAAACATTCTCTTATCCCCAGGCTCCACATGGAAATATGAACCAGACTTAGGATAGATTTGCACAGGATCTTCCTAGATCACTCAGATTCATTCAGACACTGAGTTAGAAATAGCTGCTCGCTCGGTGCAGACTTTCGTAATGCTAGCAACCCTGCACCCACTCTATAATAATTTAATTTGTAGAGTTTTCCCCTGGTTTGCATATGAGAATACTATCTGTGATGGGCTTAAAAACCTTACTCAACTATCTTTTTTCTCTGAAATCTGGACAGAAATCACATAACATCGACCAATGCCTAGGATGAAATTAAATCAGGACTAGGTGAATTGAAAGCATCTCTTCTACCCAGATATTCCCTCTCTATAACAAAATGGACTCTTAATTTTTTCTTAGTTATCTTTACTTTGGTAGCTATCTGATTACAACTGACTGAAAAAGAATTATGCCTAATCATCAGACCTCTCCACAGGGCCTGACATAGTATCCCCTCATATCAGTAGGTCTTTGGTTTTGATTGCACAACTCAAGTAACTAAAAAAATAATTTTTCACTACAGGTTTTCAGGGTTTACTGTTACATCGTTTCCTATACAAAATTTTATGCCATAGGCTTTTTTTAATTGTTTTTCTACTCATCTTCTTAATCTGGTCCAGATTTTTCTTCTCCCTTTTTTTTTCCCCCCCAAGGAGAATGTACATTTTCTAAGAATTCATCAAGGTTTTTCAACAGAAAAGTATAAAAAACTATTATTAATATTAGACTCATTAGACTTCCTGACCTCTTCTACTGTGAACTTAAACATTTATTTTCTAATATAGATAACATAGACAGAACAACAACAACCTGAATGAAAAAAAACCACAAAAAAATCCATAAAACAAACCCCAACCAATCAAAAAAGGTGAAACCAAACAGAAAGCAAGGAAAGTGGAAACATGAAAGAAGCCTTATGATTAGCTTAATTGCTTCCTCTTAAACCCATGAAAGAAATCCTCGGCAAAAATGCAGAATATTTTGAGTATTTTATTTGAGGGTTCTTACACATTTGATATAGAGGCAGGTGTGGAAAATGAGTGCGATGGATGCTCTGCAAGACAGACACAGTGTTAAAACAAAATTATGGAAAAAACAGAACAGTACTAGAATAAAAATGAGAAACCAGGATCACTCTTCCAAGGACAGGTGATTAGAAATGACACCTGGCAGTCTGCTGCCACTCTCCAACATCTGTTCTTATGCTTACATCCAACCCTGCACTGATGATCTTGCTTGTTCTGTATGTTTTCCAGACCATAAAGTTGTGCATAACTTTTCCTGGGATTCCTTAAACATCATAAAGCTATTGTTTTACATATCGTTCTTAGTAGTAGTGCCATCGTGCTCAACAGGTACTCCAAAATTAAATTAACCTTTATATTTTCAGGAAAGTTTGGGAAGCTGGGAGGTGATGCAACTCCAGAACTTCCTTGAAATAATGCAATTCCAGATATCTATAGAAAATCCAGAATTGCATAATTTTGCCCTGGGCTCCAGCTAAAGCTGTTAACCACAAACTTCATGATCCTTACAAAAAACATCACGTCTTTTGTTGCTTCTTTTTTTTTTCCCACTGAGATGAGCCATACTGATCCCAGGAATACTCAAATTTGCTGCCTTTTCCCATAGGACATAGCTATATCAAGACACTGGAAAGACAGAATCTTTCCATTGTCTACATGTATTATGCAGATCTCAACACTTTTGAATCTACCTTTGTTACAAAATGAATTTATACTTTCTGCCAACACATTTATAACAAACCATTTACTCTTCCACAACCCAGTAGACTGTGTGGCACTTGTTCTATAATTCACACTGCTGTGTATTTTGATACTAATTATATTTTTTTCTGATGCTTTGTACAATTTTATTGCATGTCCTGCTCTTATGTAGCTATTCAGCACTAGTCTACAACTTCATTTTTTCTTTATTCCAAGTTATCAACCTATTCACATAATAAATCTTTCTCACTTTATTTTTTTTCAGAATAAAAACTCCAAGCATAAGAAGTTTCTCTTCTAAAATTTTAGTTTAACTATTCCTCCCCTATTATGCTACTCTACCATTTTTCTTAACATCACATGCTTTGTAGATCACAGAAATCTATAAAACAAGCACACTGAGGAAGAATGTATGTTCCATATACAGCTTTGTTATGCTGTATAAGATATTTCACATTGTTTTATAGCATGTTTTGGTTTCTTGGGGATAGAAATAAATAACTGGAGGATGGTTAAGGCTTTCAGCCTTTGCTCTGGCATTTTCTGCACTTGATTTTTCATCTTTGGGATTGTATTAATGCTATTATCTTGCTTATAATAACAGTAACGATGTTATGATAATCATATCCCTATGTTTAAGTGAAGTGAATCTACATTTTCAGTAATAAAACAAAGTAAAGCAGTTATTTATAGATGAGCGAAGAAGTAAAGGCCAGCTTTTACAAATATGGCAGTGAATATATCATATTAAGAACATCTGTCTTATCAGGAAAATAAGTTTATAAAAATGGGATTTCAGTCAAGATAAATATTTGTTCTGAGCTAAACTCTCTGGTTTCAGTCCTCACATCTCCTAGAAAATCAAAATAAGTTTTATTCTCAGGCTGAAGAGAATATATACCTAATTTTTAATTTGTGTCCATCCAGGACTCAGTGTCAACATTCAAAGGGTTTGAAGACCTTCAGACACAGGGTATCTGTCAAGGTTCCTTCCTTCCCATGCCTGATTTCTTCTGACACTGAGGAGGCCTGCTGTGTTACAGGAAGATCTTTATTCTTTCCCCATTGGCACCGTATCATCTATTAATTATACATTTACTCCTCACAGCTACTCTTTTATTGATGCTTCAGTCTATATTGTAACATCAGAAAGCATGCAGTGTTAATAAAAACACTTTTTTTTTCATTCTCATTGGTTCCAAGCTCATTTAGGAGCTCCTTAAGCTAATGGGTATTTAGCAGATTTTCTATTACAATACTAGCTAAAGGATATAGTGTAATTAATATCATCAATATGTTCTAGGGAGGGGGTGGTGAGTTAATGCAAATCCTCTATGATCTGTCATAGCTAATTTTTTTAAGTCACAGATACTTTTCTCAAACCATGTCTTCATCTCAAAACACGTCCTTATGAGCAAGCGAGAAGTGTTAGTGTTATCAATGACTGTTTCTATCACTCATTGTGTTTCTGTTTTTCCATCTATAAAATGGTGCTGTCTTTTCTCCCAGAAATTTCATGCATTTTTATTTAATCTGTTTAATGAATGTTGACATAAACAAAAGAATGTATTTAATTACTTCTTCCACCTTAATTTCTGAGTTCCTCTATTTTATATGGCATTTGCATCTCACAAATGTTCTTTTTTTTTAAATTCTCTTTCAAATTGTCATCCCATGTGTTAAAAAATTCTCAAACTATTTCCTTGCCATTGGAAATTCCAGCTTTTCACTCTGTAGTGCATGGCTGTGGTCACCAAGGGCATATTCTCAGATATTCACCAGAATAGCCTTATGCATCATCTGCATATGTAAAATATTCCAACAAAGCTATTTGCCAAGGAACACTTGAAGAGTTTATAAATTTAGTGTTACTTTGTATAGAAGTGACTTAATTTCATTTGTAGTGTTCATGCAGAAGGCTTTCTACTTTTTTTGGAAATTGGTATGGCTGAAAGAAAACATAAAACCACAGTGACGTGACTTCTGATTGGAGGAGTTGTGTAAGTCACACTCCTAGGAATGCTGAGCATCCCTGCAGAAACCGTTTGTATCAGTGTTGATGTTTGGCACCTTTGAGGACTTAGACTTATTTCAAGTGGGATTTATCAGTATTTACACAGTCTCAGGAATTGGCCCAACAATAATAAAAGAATGAACTTATCTTTAAAATATGGTTTATTGTAGCAATTGTGTAATTTAAATTGGTTCACCTCTAACTAGATTTTCACATTTAAAAGTTGATGGCATAATGCTAAGACAAATATTTTTTGTGCTTTTTTATCATTGTTATGGATGTCTGTCTTTTTTAGAGTGAAAAGACTGTTGCTGTCGTGTTGTAACTGTGCTTGTGCTATTTCTATACAGGAATCTGAGGGGAAAAGGATGAAAGGAATATCCGATCTAAAATTTTCTTGGACAACATAGTCCCTTCTTTACTGGTCAGATGTCAGTCTGATGAGTTTCGAAGGCATGTATTTTTTGGCTTCTGGATGGGTTTCCTTTCACTGAATAAGGGCTGGTTGCTTTGATTCACCAGTTAATTAACTGCTAATTCTCTTGGAAAAATAAAAGAGGAAAAGGGAATGGCTTTGCATCTCACTTTAGTGTGATGTTTATGTAGTGTGAATTTAACTCTTGTTTTTATACAGCTGACATTTTGAAGGAGAGTACAGTGTGGATGACAATTTAAATTGTATCCCTTGATCTGTTTGTCGAAAAGATATCTGTTTTCTATTATCAGTCTTAATGACTATTCTCCAAGATTCTTGAAACCCTTCAGAAACTCCAGTTATAATAGCAGAAGCATTAAAATGTGTGCAGACTGCTGCTCTCCAAGATGAGAAAACTTTAAAATGATTCTAGGGGAATAGTTTGGGCACTTCATTGAGATAATTCTCTCAAAGCCTCTTCTCCATAAAGGTCCTACTGAGCGAGATCCAAGGTCCATCCATCCTGGGAACCTGTCGCCAACAGTGACTAGTGATACGTGCCTACTATTACGCATAGAAATTCGTGATAAGTAATAAAAAGACTACAGCTTATGTGAAAATCCATGACTGGACTTTATTGCTAGTCTAGTGCCATAACAGTCTAATCAAATATAACAACTACTTATTTTTAGTCCAGTTACAACAATTATATGATTTACAATCCAAACTTCTTAATTCTATTAGTCATTAGTAATGTAATAAAACATAATATAATAAAATCCCTTTAAGCTCTAACCCTTCATTCACCCCATCCTTCACCAAAAAAGTTCCACACCTTGCTTATGCACTATATAAGGAAATATCTCATTTAAATCAGGACAATTTCTCCAATCAATATTCAATATAAATTTTACTTTAATTCAGACCTGAAAACTGATGTAGATAGAATACATGAGACTGAATGTTTTTTTTTTCTGAAACAGTCAATGACTAGATCATGTTTTATTTTAGAAAATCAGCTTTTCGCAGGTCCATAAAGCTCCTGTATTTCTCTTTCATTTAAAACATAAATCTACAGTGTAATAGCAAACCCAGGATTTCCTAGCCTATGAGATACTAATCATTGCAAAAGGGTTTTTTTTACTTTTTTTTTTTTTTTTTTAATTGATCAAAATATCATTCTCTGTTCCTTTGGATATTTTCAACTTTTCAGACCAATGCAATCAGTTTATGAAATGGATAAGACTGCATTAATTTTTTTCCTCTTACTGTAAGTATATCAGCATGGCAATTGTGATGCTGGGAATTCCTGGGAATTCTGATTGTCTTTTGGGATTTCTACTTGTACTTAAACTTACAACCACAAATTTCTTTTCTAAATGTTTCAGCTACAGAGAAAATGGCCAACTTTTGGTTGTTTTTTTTTTAATAAATCTGCTTCACTGTGAAGGATCTGTTTTATAGGTGGATATTTTCTGTAACCAGAAGATTTTATCCTAGTTTTATTCATTATTATATTGCCTTAGAATTCTTATCCTTTTCTCTCTATGTTGATAACTTTCCAAAATACCCCCACACCACTCTCACAGTTGCCTTTGAACATTCTCTACCAAATTGTGTAAGCATTCACTTGTATTTCTTCATCAGTCTATTGCTCTCTTTAGCCTTTACCACTCAGCAGGAGACTGATGCTGGGCTTTGGACAAATGTTCAAGTTACATATTGATCCCTGACTGGTTTCTTATAGCTGTCATCAAGCTGTTGCTTGTTCTTTATTCTTGAATCTACTTTTTTCTTTATTTTGTGACTATCTTTAAAAGTAAAAGTAGTGACTTGCTCTATAAATCCCATTTCTTTTCCAAAGCCTCAAATTTGTTTTTAACTAGTACTTGATATAGTGATATAGTACTGTCTATATTTTATATGCTTAAAAGGTTTCTTTATCACATTTGTTTTATTTATTTTGCTGCCTTTAGCTGCATATCAATTTTAAATGCTACACTGTTTCGAATCAATGAGTATATGGCCAGTCTGAGTATACACAACTCAACTGCTGGATGATCACACACTGTGAATGCACATATAGGAAAACACACTGCGGGTGAAAAATCATGTCAATAGCTAAATTACTGACATCACAAAACATTTACTCTTCCACGACCAAAAGAAAAATTTGGGGCTTTTTCATTCAGAGTCCTACATGGAAATTTAACTCCATAAAGGAGGTATGACGTTAGGAGCTTATAATGAAACAGAACTTGGTCATGAAGATTACAGAAGGCACATAAGAACAGGACATATATAGGACAATATTCCCTCTGGTTTAACATGTTTGAATCTTCCCTAGCAAGCTCTTCAACTCTGATTATAAATTTTAATAGCCCTTGATTAGCTGATTCCTTGGGTTTTTTTACCTAGCAACATAATTGCTAGGATTTTTTTTTCCCTCTGTGTATTATTTTGATTTAACTTATACATAAAAATATATAACTTATTGGTTCAAGAATTCCTAGTTGTGCCCTAAAGTGAAATGAGATGGTGTAGAAGCATTCTATCATATGAGTGTAGTGATAATTATTACATATAATTTACTGTAGTGAGCATATCATAATCACAATAGTGTAATGTTCACCTAATTAGCATGACTTCAAGAGCAGTTCATTAGTTGGTTATTTCAAACTGTCATGGGTGGTTTTACAGGAATCATTCAAATCCCTCATATGTCCAATAAACTTGCATCGGAGAAGCATGAGACTGACAGTACTGGTATAAAATGCATGACTGAGGTTATTCTGTTTTTAACCTAATAACTCATTTACTGGATGCTTTCTTATGGGTGTGAGACAGACTGCTGGATTTTAACATATCATTGAAAACGTTTAGTACAGTCATGTAAGTTCTAAATAGTTGCCCATTAAAACAAAAATCTTTGATCATTATAACTGAGACCTACATTGAATAAAAATATGCATAACACCAAAATCAGCTACTCATTGATCAACGTGTGTATTATTTTCACTCAATTGGGTTCTGATAAGGTGAACTGGATACTGAGAAGGAACAGAAAAGTACCGTATTATGCTAAGTGTTTGCTAAAAAACCCTGTGGAAAATGTTTCAACCTTATATAAGTAGGAAAAGTATGTCTATCTTTGTGTTACTTTTCTTTCCTAGCCATCACAAAGTTCTTCTGAAACTCAGAAATTTTTTTCACAGTTATTTGAGTTAAAACATATGTGAACTCTAGTAAACATAACTAATAGAGGCTCAGGAACCAAAAGGAAAAAAATAGAAATGCGTTGTAAATATTTGGATGAATAAAGTAATTATTTTAATCCTACCATAATGCAAACAATCAATAAGGATTCGTATGACAGTGCAACATGATTTAAGAACATGTCTTTACCTGATATCTGATACCATGAGCTGTCTGGAAAGCATCTTGGTAGAAAAGGACTGGAAGGTTCTGGTGGACAAGTTGAACCTTAAATATTAATGTGCCCTTGTGGCAAAGAAGGACAATGGTCTACTGCCCAGCAGGTTGACAGAAATGATTCTTCCCCTCTTCTCAGCACTGATGAGACACACTTGAGGGCTAGGTCCATTTCTGGGCTTCTCAGTACAATGGAGACATGGACACACTGGAGTGTGTCCAACTAGGGTCATGAAGCTGATTAAGCAATTGGAAGATTTGTCTTATGAGGAAAGGTCAAGACTGTTTAATTTTTGCAAGAGAAAGTTCAAGGGGGATCTTTCCAGTGTGTATAAATACCTGAGAGAGGGCAGAGAACAGAAAAGATGGAAATAGACTCAGCGCTACTCAGTGAAAGGACAAGAGGCAATTGTCCACAACATGCAAGAAAAAATATTGTTTAGAAAAAGCTTTTTTACTGTAAGGTGATCAAACATTGGAACAGGTTGTGCAGAGCAGCTGTGGACTCTCCTTCTTGGAAGTATTCAAAACACAACTGGACATGGTCCTGAGGAACCTGCTCTAGCTGACCCTCCTAATCCTGTCAGACTAGACAATCTTCAGAGGTCCCTTACAGCCTCAACTGTGAATTTTCTTTCAGTCCTAAGGAGACAGAAAGCTCCTGTGAAATGGATAGGTCTCTGGCACTTTAGTTTTTGAGATCTTGATGTTTTTCTTGATGGAAAAGTTTACACAAAGACTCCTAGTGATAAGATGGTGCTCAAATATCTGAGAGATTGCTTTAGCAGCCACTTACAAGCTTCTCTTCCAAATATACATTGGTGATACACAGTTGTGTATCAATCAACTGGTTTGAAGAAAACTTCTGAAGTTGGAATATTTTATTGATTAATACCAATACCTTTTCTCCAAAACAACAAGACCTGGTAATCCTCATGTTCTCTAGAGAAGTGTTCCCAACATGAAGTAGGCTTCATTAGCAAGGCAAAGGGCTGGACTGCCTTTGCCAATGACATTTACTCTACAGCTCCCCATTCCTTAGTGTTGGCTGCAGTAGGGTTGGGCTGTGCTGTCAACCCACAATCTCTATGTTTAAGGTGTGACGCTGTGCCAGGACCTGACTCAGACCACACAACCAAAGCCTCCCTTAAGAAAATCACTTCAGCCTCCTGAACCCCAGCACCCCAGTCTATCACTCATCCAATACCAGGGGATTTCATGGTCAGTAGCAGCTGACCATGCTCAGTAGCAGCTCAGGCCCTCCTGCTTCACTCCAGAAATAACACTTTCTCCAAAATCCTGGGATCCATTACTCTTGGCATCCAAACTTGGATCCTGGAACGTTACCAATTCTTACAACTTTCTGCTATCAGCTGAGTGCTCTTATCAAATATGCAGCTGAAACCATTACCTTGCAGTGCTTCACACTATTCTGGAAACCATCTGTGGTTAACACGTTTTTACTAAGGTCACTAAGCAGCATAGCAGAGGTCTGAAAGGAAGCAGTGCTAGCTCTATCTCCCAGGGGAGATTTGTTTGTCAGAACATGCTGAAGCTGTAAAGAAAAAGAAGAGGAAATGCAGGACCTCTGCAGGAGGGGGAGAGACAGTATAGCCCTAGCAAGTGGGAAAATTATGGATAAAATTTACCTGCGATCCAAATCTGATGTGATGTTCAACTCTTCTGTAGTTTCGTGCTTAAATCCAATCCAATTTAAATATTAATTTAAATATTAATTGATAACATTTCCTGGGGTATTCCTTTCTCGGTCTATGCAAAACTTTGTCCATTAAATAAATAATAGCACAATAATCATAAAACCATGAGCCCAGACTGAATTTCTTGAAGCCAAGACGACTATAAAATTAAAGGTAGGAAATTATTCATTTAGGAAAATACCGGTCATTCTGTCTTGCAAAAACTTATTTCACTGATTAATTCTGAGCTTTTGAAAAGTCTCACAGAAATTTCAGAATTAACATGCACAGGCTCTTGTTTGCTTTTAAGTATTTTCAGAGCTTGGATCATATCTTGAATTTTGCAGGATTGTATCATCAATTTGCACTGTCACTAGCAGCCTCTGCTAGGAGGAAGTTTCCTTTAACATAACTATGAAAACTACTGAGGGAAAATTTGAAACAATGAAAGATTATTTGCAAAAAATGGCTTTTTAGAGACATATGAATATGGTTTGCTTTGATATGAGTGTATTGCATTTCTCTATTTTAACTGTTCATTTTATATTTAGATTTATGTGTTTCTGTTCTGTAGTATGAATTAATCTGATTAATCTGTATAGGGTCAGTAAGTGCCATTTGATCACTGTAGTAATTTTGAAGCATTGCATAATTATAGTTTTACTTTAGATGCATTTTGGTTTACTTTCAGTGGATTGTGCAGATGGAGTAAAGATCATAATAAAATGTCTAAAACCCAAATAATTCTACCATAGGTATGCCTTCTTTATTGCAGGGAGAATATGTAGATTGTGTTGCGTGAGTCAGTGGGCTTTGAATCAATTGTCTTGCCCTTTATTCAAGAAATCTATTACTTTTAATCAATTAAAATCTTAGGAACAACACTGATCCCAATTGAGTGAAAATAAAGAATAACGCATGCCAATAATCAACCTCTGAGAAAAAAAGATAGCCACATCACGATTCAGTGGAAGATGCAAGAAACCCATTTTGACATAATCTGCCTTTGTATTTTTGTTTCATCTCTGCATCTATCGCCTTGCACTGACAGTACTTGTGAAACAACAGGATTGATATTCCTCATAATTTATGTTTTTATTGCCAATTATCAAACTTATTTTGACAACCATATAAAATCAAATCCATTTTGTCAAACTGAAATTCCTGTTTTTAGAAGCCTCTTGTGACAGAGTTCCACAGATAAACTACAGGATGTGTGAAATGACATATACCACTTACTAATTTTGCATTTCATTCCTTTAATTTTCAGTCTAACCTTTTTCTTAAAAATCAGTGTAAAGAAAGCATAAACTCCAAGCAGTCTTTTCTAAAGTAATGCTATGTGCATTAGTATGGTTCTTCTTATGTTTCATTTCTGTGGGTAACAGTCCTATACACTTGCTAAATAGAAGAAACCTTTCTTGTTGGTTTTGATTAATTGTACTCTGAGGAATCTGTACCTAGTTCTGCAGTAGGGTAATACAACTCAAGATGAAGCTGTATGATTGATCAATATAAAGGTGTTACTGTGTGTTCTAAATTATTATTCTATTCTTTATGCATTCAAATCTGTAAAAGTGTTATGACTGTAGTCATATACTGAACAGGTCTTTCCTGAGCTCCCTGTGATACTTGTCTTGAGTTTTCCCAGTTAATTTGCAATTTTATAAAACTGCCTGAGTAGTTCCAAATTTCCAAAGAGAAACAGAGGATACACAGAGAGGGGGAAAACAACAATGGATTTTATGCAGAGACTTGATAACATCACAGCATAGTCTCTCTGGGTCTGGGCAGGACACTCCAAACAGGTGACATCCTGTCTGGTCCTCAAATGCAGGTTTTTTCCCCAGCTTTTGTGGCCCAGCAGTTTCTTTTTCTGGTATCCAAAATTTGGATTGCTACAGGACTTGATGATCCTTATGGGTCCCTTTCAACTTAGGATATTCTGTGATTCTTCGACTCTGTGAAGAAGAATGATTACTGAGATACTTTCAGATCATCTGGATCTCAAGTAGTGCCTTCAGTGAGCTCAGAACCTACTAGTAAATACTCTTAAAAGTTTATGGAAGCTGAGAGAGGCCCAAAGTTAGATATTATCTTCAAAAGGGCTAGGGAGAAAAATTACACAAGGAGTTATAGATCAGTCAGTCTTCAATTTAGCACCTTAAATAACAACATCAAACACCTCAATCAAGTCTGTATCTAAATCAAAAGTGAATTTCAGCTGGTTCCAGGTGTGTGAAATCAAATATATTTCCGTAAGAAATTCTGTCATCATTTTTTGAAGAGTAATAGTAGTACATAGTTGCAGTTATAAGGTTTGAGAGGGCAAGTCTTGTTAACTGAAGTCAGTAACATGAATCCAGAAAAATTCAGTAAAAATCAGCAGTCTTCAGTGTTAAATAATATTTAAAAAGTTATGCATCCCTGATAGAGAAGATAATGTTGTTAAGTAATGTTCATGAGGTTTTCTATTTCTGAGGCTATGGGTTTCAAGGTCCCAGGGAGCGCCAGGTCCCCTGCACAAAATTTAATACCACCCTTCTAAAATCATGGTCAAGCCAGATGTATTAATGTATTGTTCTTATGGCAGGGGTGGCTCATGGGTTGGTGTCTCACAAGAGCAGCCTTAAGCAGGGCTGGTTCACCTGTCTTTGGCCATGCTGCCACATCCAAGTGCCATTCAGCTGATGGCTATACGTAATCTCACTGGTAGGACAACGTGACCTGCAATCACAGCTCAGTGTAAGGTAGCTTGATGGATGTGGGCAGTGGCAGTACAGTGTCAAGACTATAGTGATGGCAACTTCAGTGGCCAGCTGCTGAGGAGGGGAATTTGACCACCAGTGGACTTGTGGACAATGTTTTACTCAGGCCAATTTTTATGGCTCTTTTGAGTGCTTGCTATGTTGCAGGACTGCGGGATTCAATAATTTTTCTGTGCAATTTATTACTAGAGTATGACCTACAGATGAACAGACTAGCTGAGAGCAAAGGATCTGTCTCTCTTCTCCCTCTGCTGAGAGCTAGTCTGCATCCCTGATCAGAACACTCATGCAGGAGAAGACAACAGGGAAGGGAAAATGAAGTAAAGAGATGATGGAGATTGATTAAGTCAGAGTGGCAAAGAGAACGATGTAGGGAAGAGGAGGTTCTCCCATTCCTCCTGTTCCTATTTAGCTCTTTTCCAAGGACCTATCACAGCTCCCTTGACACTAGTAAAAAGCTGTGATACCACAGAATCACAGAACAGTTGAGGCTGGAAGGGACCTCCGGAGATAGTCCAAATAGAAGTTCTCTAAATTAATCTGCTACTGCAGCGTGTAATGCCCCTGGCACATGGTTGCTTTGACAAGCAGCTGTGGACCTCAACCTTTTGTTCTGTGCTGTTTTGCTTCGCCAGAGGGGTACAACAGATGCTGAGACACCAGCTGGCTAAGGAATAAATTCTTTGATGTTGTTGGAGTCCCAAGGGTACACAGGGGATAGTTTCTGACAATCTTAAGTGCTAGTTTTGCTTTTTTTCCTCTTTTAGAAAAATAAGGTGGAATACATAGAGAGGGTTTTTTTCTGAAAATCCTTTGATTTTCAACCTCAGATTATGAAATTCACTGTACTTTCCTTTTCCCTAAGATACAGCAAACTTTCAGGTTGAGTCAAGTAAGTATGTTTATTTTAGGCTACCTAGGGTAATTTGTCTCTAAAAACATAACATTTCAACTTTACCAATGACATATTGTCATTTAACTGCAATAATGTTCACTTAATTAAATGCATCCTGGGGGGGTAAAAAGTGTTAATATGTTAAATAAAAAGTAGAGCATTCATATTGGAAGTTCAAATTCAGATTTGGGTACACATGGTTTTAATTACCTTGTCCATATATAGAATATTGCAGTCGTTATATACAGGACAGTATGTTTTTTTTTTTCACTGAACCTCTGCCTCTCTCTATATATCTGCTCTGAGAACTGATGAGGGTTTTAGAAATTAAGATGTGGAATGTTTCTAGACGGAGTTTGAAAAAGAATTGAAAAACACAGGTTTCTAGTTTGGAGAGGGAATATATAGAGGGTAAGTTCATCAGCTGGGCAAGAATACACAGAGTCTAATGGAAACATATCGTAGAATCACAGAATATGCTGAGTTGAAAGGGACTTATCAGGATCACTTATCAGGATCCTGGCCCTGCACAGTATACCCTAAGAACCACCATGCGCCTGAGGGCATTGTCCAAATGTTTCTTGAACTCTGTCAGGCTTGGTGCTGTGACCATTTCCTTGGGGAGACTGTTTCAGTGCCCAGCCACCCTCTGAGTGAAGAACCTTTTTCTGATATAAAACCTATATAAAACCTCTCCTTACACAACTTGCCCTTTCTTTGAGTCCTGTCACTGGTCACAAGAATGAAGCGATCAGAACCTGTCCCTCCACTTCCTCTCACAAGGAAGTTGTAGACTGCAATGAGGTTCCCCCTCAGTCTCCTCCAGGCTGAACAGACCAAGTGACCTCAGCTGCTCCTCATGTGGCTTCCCCTCAAGGCCCTTCACCATCCTTGTTGCCCTCTCCTTTGGACACTCTCTAAGAGCTTAATATCTTTCTTATATTGTGATGCCCAAACTGCACACAATATTCCAGGAGAGGCTGCCCCAGTGCAGAGCAGAGCGGGACAATCCCCTCCCTTGACTGGCTGGTAATGTTTTGCCTGATGCCCCCCAGCACACGGTTGGCCCTCCTGGCTGCCAGGGCACTGCTGACTCATATTCAACTTGCTGTTGACCAGGACCCCCAGGTCCCTTTCTGCAGCACTGGTCTCCAGCCTCTTGTTCTCCAGTCTATACACATAGTCAGGGTTACCCCGTCCCAGGTGTAGAATCCGGGAAAAAGCTTTGCTGAAGTCCAAAAAGATTACATCTACTGGCTACTCTTGATCAACTAGGTGGGTTACACTGCTGTAGAAGGAAATCAGGTTACACAAGTAGGACTTCCCCCTCATGAAGCCATGCTGGCTATAACTGATGACTGTGTTGCCCTCCAGATATTTTTCAATACTTCCCCAAATATTTTCTTCTGTGTTTTTACCAGGCACTGAGGTGAGACTGTCGGGCCTGTAGTTTCCAGAGTCCCCCTTCTTGAAAATCAGGACAACATTCGCCAGCTTGAAGTCAACTGGGACCTCTCTGGATTCCCAAGACCGCTCAAAAATCATTGAGAAAGGCTTTGAGATGACATCAGCCAGCTCTTTGAGGATTGCTGGATAAATCCCATCAGGTTCCATAGATTTGTAGGGATCCAGCTGAAGCAACAGGTCCCATAAAAGTACAGGGTCAGCTGGGAGTTGATCATTCTCACAGTCATGGTCCTCCAGCTCAGGGCACTGAGACCCTTTTGATCTGTCATCTGTGTTGAAGATAAAGGCAAAAAGCACATTAAACACCTCTGCCTTTTCTATGTTTCTATTTATGAAGTGACCATCCTCATCCTGTAATGGACCAATGATATTTCTATACTGCCTTTTGCTATTAATATATTTGAAAAATACCTCTTTTCATTGTCCCTGACGTTTCTGGCCAGCTTCATCTCCAATTGAGCTTTAGCCAAATGAATTTTCTCTGTACAGCGGCAAACAGCATCTCTGAATTCTTCCAATGTCACCTGTCCTTACTTCCGCTGGCCATATACCCTTTTTTAACTTTTTTCCAAGAGGAGATCTCTGTTCAGCCAAGCTGGCCTTCTGCCTTGTCTGCTTGACTTGCAATATTTAGGAATTGCCTTCTCCTGTGTCCTTAAGGAGGTGATGTTTGAAAAGTGATTATTTTCTCTCGTTATCTTGTTACTTCCTCTTGCTTTGCTGTTGAAGCACCTTATGTCTGGTCTTTCGAAAGAGACTTATGCTGATCCCATTGTTCTGGAAAGGCATGAGATACCACTGGGTAACCTTTGGCTTAATTAAGTTTTTGCTGTGGAACTATAATTTTATTTCCTGAGAAATTGCATGAGACTAATATAATGAGGAATTAGTTGTTACAGACATAAGACCTTACTGAAATAACAAACAAATTACATGATCATCATGGTAAAGTCTTTGAAATGGCCTTTCCTGTTCAAATTCAGGGAGGTGGAAAGTAGTGGAAAGTTATTAAAGCAGAATAAGCTGTGAGAAGAAAGACAACCAGTTCTGTCATCTATATTATCATATTGTCTAAGTTTCAAATACTTTTGTATTTTGTTTCAAATACTTTTTGTGGAGATGGTTGTTGTACACATGGAACAGAGAACATACTTAATTTAGCCTGTTTGGATCTTCTGCATTTTTGTGAGTACATGCAGGATCACGTAATTATTCTTGTAATATTCTTAAGTGTATATGTGATATTGGCCTTTCCGTCTTCGAGAGATCAAAACTCAGATACTGTCAAAAACCAAATACTGAGATCTGATTTTAAAAGAATTTTTATGTTGTAATTCTGGTTTGTCCATTGGGTTTTTTTAAACTCCCCATGCTTATCGTATTATATATGTGTGTGTGAGAGTAAGGGTGGCCAACTCCATAATTTTTACAGTGACTGCAAGTAAAGCCTTTTCATGTTGCAAAAATTCTCACACCCACCTCTACTAACTCCTTCCCAGCAATTAATTCTGCCAGAATGTTCTCCCCACATAAATGTGTTCATCCTTCAATAATATCACTGCTGCTTCTGAGAGTTTTTTGTTCTCTCTCTCCCAGAACAGTGGGTGCAGTTGTAACTTTCCACTTCTGCCTCATTTGTTCCTCCTGCCCCAGCAAACAGTTCAGGGGAAGGAAAGGCAAGGAGCCTTTCTTCCATCCAGCCAATGGAGAGGAAGAAGGGGCAGGAAAGCTCAAGTCTTATCCCTCTTTAAAACGTAAGGAATCTAAGAAGGGTAAATATATGAACAGGGCTTCTGAGCTATATGTACTATTGGATTCTTTGCTTTGTTACACTTGTGGATAATGTCTCTCTTCTTCTGGATAAAAATGTGAACACTGGCACAGAAATTAGGCATTAAATACAATTTACTTAATAGTACATATAGTTTTGGTCTATATCATCCTAGTTAACTGCCTTCTCTTCCACCTAGCTAGTGGCTAGCTCTCTATTCTACATCTCTCACTTATGATGACTGACTTGTATGACTGACTTATGACGACCATTTATGCTAGCTCCAGTTTTTCACCTTTTGTAGTATTGTAGTACTCCAAAATCTGTCTTGCTCCTAACATTACTCCAGTCACCAGGAGACACCCTTGGGACATTCAGGCCCAGTACCATCCATGTTGCTGTGCACTCTTCCTCTGCAAGGAAGTCAGACCTAGGTGGTCTCTAGGAGTTTAAGGATGTGGCAAAGCAAAACCAGAGGCTGGAGAGTAGAGCAGAGAGGGATTTGTCCTGTGGGGAGGGACACTCAGGGACGAAATGGGCTGGGGAAGCAGACCTGCCTGTATCTGCTTACAAAACTTCAGCCGGTCGATGCTGTGCATGACAGATATAACTTCAGTGTGTTTTATGTCCAGCACGTTTCCAGTGCCTGCTTTGTTAGAAATACCAAAGTCTTTCAGAACATGGTAAGCTGAGGAAAATGTATGTTATGCTTCTTCCTAATTTTAATGCTGGCATTGACAAAACATCGAGGTATGGTTTCTAAAAAGGAGATTCCGCCTCCAGAAAAGGTACTCAGTGAAACAGTCCTGCAGAGCCCTCCGCCCGTGGGAGTAATTTCAAAGAAATTTCCAAATGTCTCTCCCTCTGGCGCCGGGAGGTGCTGCCACGCACCCTCGCGAAGGCTGCGGCGTCCCCGCTGGGAGCCGGGCAGAGCCGGGGCCGCCGGGAGCGGGCTCGGGAGCGGCTCACGCCGCGCTCTCGCCTCAGCCGCCGGCAGCACCAGTACCTGCGGCGGCCCCGAACCCCGCTGAGGCAGAGAGGGCTCCCCTCCCGGCCGTACGCAGGCGGGGGCAGCGGGCCCTGCCCCTGGGGCACCTCCAGGCACCAGGGCGGAGGGGCGCGGGGCAGGCACTGCTCTCACGGCCGCCCGCTCGGGAACCTCCCGCTCCCGCTGCCGCCGCCGCCCTCGGGCGCTTGCTCTGGGCGGGCGCTCGCTCCCCGCCCCGGCGAGGAGGAGCGCGCCTCCCGCCCCCTCCTCCGGGGGAGTCGGGCAAGGCATGTGCGTGCGGGGTGGCGCCTGCCGGAGGCGCACCAAGCCCCGGGCTGGCTGCGCGGCGGCCGCGGCATCCCGGCGAACCATGCCCATGCCGCTGCCGCCGCCGCCGCGGCTCCTCCTCTCCGCCTCCCGCGCGGGAGCGCGCCCCGCTCCACTCCCCGGCTGCCTCCTGCAGCAGCAGCGGCGGCGGCGGCGGCGGCGCTGAGGGAGTTGCGCGGGCTCTGCCCGATGTGGCAAGAAGCGATCATGATGAGGAGGAGACGCCGCTACCTGCTGGAGCGGGCAGAGCAGGCGGGCAGCGGCTACGGGGCGAGCGCCGAGCAGTCCCGCTCCCGGGACTGGCTCTACGAGTCCTACTACTGCATGAGCCAGCAGCACCCGCTCATCGTCTTCTTGCTCCTCATCGTGATGGGCGCCTGCCTGGCCCTACTGGCCGTCTTCTTCGCCTCTGGGCTGGTAAGAGACACCTTCCCAGTCTGGGACCCGCGCCGTCCCCGGGTGTCCCCGCTGCCGCTATCCGGCATCCCCTCTCCCGCTGGCATCCGCGCACCCGGCGCCCTCCGCCGAGCCAAGCTGAACCGAGCCGGGCGGGGCGGAACGGGACGGGACGGGGCGGGTGAGAGCCGGTGCTGCAGCTCCGGCGGCGGAAAGTTGGTGGCGGGAGGCGCCGAGGTGGCGGCGGGGGCCGGGGAACCCCCGCCCAAACTTTGCTGCCCGATATTTGGAAGCGACGCTGGAGCAGCGGCGGCGCGGCTGATGGAGCGAAAACTGAGACAACAAGCGCATCGAGTTTAATTCACTTAATTCCTTGGCTCCGCTCTCTTCCAGCTACCGGCTTGGCCGTGGTCGCCTTTGTAGTGGCAGGGTTTAAATCGCCGCCCAAAGATGCAGTCGGTACCCGTATCTAAAGTAATGTTTTCAGGGCAAGTAAGCAGGGGCCGTGCCCTCCTTATACACTTTCCCCCCCGCGCCCTCTTCTCCGATACCATTTTCTAGCGTTTGACCCATTTTCTCGAGGAAGCTTTTGGGACAGCGCAGCACTCGTTTTTAAGGAAGGTGAAGTTTAGTCGGTCGGATCCCTTTTCTACATGACCAGTGCGGGGCTTCCAGCTTTTGGGAGGAAAAATATGTCACAGAGGCAGATGACAGTCGGTATTAGTTTATCTCCCCCAGAAGTCGGTGGCATTTGCCCTTGCGTTGAACGCAAAGGAAAAGCTGCAGAGAGCAGTAAAATTCTTGCTCCTTACAGTTTTCCTGCTGTTAGTGATTAGAGACAGGCTGTTGGTATTACTGTATACTTCTGAAGTGAAGAATAGGATTTGAGTGGTCTCAAAGTCTTTTTTAAAAAACAAGGCTTCTAATGGTCTCTTGAAAAGCGTAATGCTTATTGAATTGAGCTAGTGGTCTTTAAAGGAGAGGATGAGTAGGTTAGTATAATCTAATGGATTCTCTTCCAGAGGCACTGCAGCTAGTGTTTGCTTATACAGAGAATCCTGCTTTCTTGCTTGACCAAACTTTTGCCTTAAAAACTGCAGTAACTGCTTGCAGGATTAGCTGAACTTCGAGTCAATTGGTGGTTTATTTCCTTTTACTATTTGTATCAATTTTATTTTGAGCTTTTTTTGTTTCAAGTGCCATTCCTGTTAAGTACGGAACAGTTGTAAAAGGGCTAAAGTGAGGCTAGTAATGGTGATGCCTCATAATTCAGCTGCTTAATGTCTTAAGTATTTCAGTTTTGGAGCTCTGTGTACAAAATACAGGTTTGACCACTTATCTCATTCTGGTGCTTGAGTGCTTGTCCATCAGGGCTGAAGGGACCAATGGAAGGTGGAAATGAAGTCCGTCAGGCATGTGCTGAGGTGTAGTTGGGTGTGGAGACGTACACCATACTCACCTACAGTCAAGGTGGCAGAATTTGGGTTTGGCAGTGTTTAGCATTAAATTTTGTACCTTCAGTTGTGGTATGATCTAAAGATTGAGGTTATTTTGGTAGTTCTGTTTCTTGAGGTAAATCATTTACAGTAACAACGGTGGGCATAACACTGGGCTGGGGTCAAAGGACTGCTCAAAGTTATGGAAATAAAACTGTAAGCTATATGAATCTTGCCAGGCATTCCTACTTCAGAAAGAGTGAATTTTTATAGTTCAGTCTGCACTTAGAATTCCAGACATACCGGAAAAGGAAAAAAATGCTTTTAAAACCTTTTTCCTGAGCCTTTGTCTTCCTGTAGCTAACAACTGGATGGGTGAGTGGAGAAAGAGGTGGGGCTCATCCTTAAAGTTTCCAGTTGACAGATGAAAGTAACTTCAGGCAGAGAGAAAGCTTGCCTATATGAATTTCTAGCCACAGGATGTTGGACAAAATCCTTTGGAGCCCTGCCCAGAGTTTCACCTAAAAGCGCTTTATTATAGTCTAGCTTCTGGTTGCATTTGTGATTAAAATATTGAATTTTAATTGAAAACCACTGAAGGTTTAGATATGTTTCTCCCACATCTGCATAAAGAATACTCATTTTATATAGCAATGGAATCTTAGTAATTTTTTTGTGCCTGATGATTTAAAAGGGACATACAGTTAGGACTATCTGAGCCACAAAATATCCTTGTCTTTTATTTTGCACAATTTGTACGTGTGTGATTGTTTTGACGGAAGATTTAATTTTGTAGAGAAGGTGCAATGGAAGTGAAGTGGGATAGTAGGTCTGTGGTATGCATTTGAAGTTAAAGGAAATATTAACAGTTGTTTCCTTTAGATTCTGTACAAAGCAATTAAGATTTTACTGAAAATTATTTAAGCCTGTTGTGGAAGCAAAACTCCAAAATGACTAACCATAACACTCAATGTGTATTTCTTGCTTGTGCTTCAAAGAACAGGTTAGAACATGGAACGTGGGTTTGGACATTGTTAAGATGGATATTCATGAAGTATGAACCATTTTTATATCTAGGCTTTCTTAAAAAAACACCCAGAAACCAATTTAGTTGTTAAAATATATCACTGTGATATCTGAGTTTCCCCCCCCTTTTTTTTTTTTTTATGGCAATGTATTCTTAAGTGTTTCCAAACACAACCAGCCACACAGGGATGTATTCGACTTACTCAGCTATTTCAACCTGTCAGAATACAAGCTATAGCCTTCCTGATTTCAGATGAAAAATTTATTAAAGCTGTTGCAAAATTACAGTAAACAAGATTACTTACAAAGTGTGCCTGGAAATCTGATTACTTTTGTTTCAGACAATGTACCGCTATTATTACTGACAGAGGTTTCTTAGGAGATTTTGCTCTTGTTTCAGAAAACTATTGTGATTTTGACCTTTGGAATTAGCATTCTATCTCCTCAAACACTACTTGAAAGATGACCATTCACAGCTTGTAGTTTTAAATAATGTACTGATAGTATCAACCTTTGAATTTCCTGTGTCAGAGTATCCTCTGTATTTCTCTCTACCTGGCGTGAACTGCAAACTGGCAAAATGAGATCAGTCATCCATGTTTAGCTGCTGTTTTAATCGATAGAGAGTAAATTATTTTTCCAAACCAGTGAAAACCTTCCACCATTTAAAAATGCCAGAGGTCAGCTTCATTTTTTCTCTGACTATGGTATTGTTCTTTCAGTATAATATGTAGGACAAACTCATTATTCGCCCCTCTCTCCCTTTTTAGTGCTAACAACTTATGACCATTTTTAGTGGAATCTGGAATAGTTTTGTCTCTGACAGAAGCGTATCTATTATAACTGCAATTTGTAGGAGATTAAAAAAGCACCATTTTTAGATTCCTAATGCAAGATATGAGTGTAATGGAATTATCTGAAATTGTGATGTTTTGTTTCTTACATGGTTAAACAAAGCTCAGACTGAAGACAGGGTAGATGTCCAAATTGTACAGTTTATTGGAAGGCCATAACTTTCCTTTATCCATGTATTTTTCTAGACATAAAAAGCACCCAGTCCATAGATACTGGCTGCAATAAAAATCTATAGTTCAGGGATATCAGAATCTTTTAGCACTTGTGGGGTAAGTGGGAGAAGATCTAAGTCTGTCAAGATGTTCTTTCTGTCCCTTTTCCCAAAACTCAAGGTTCACCAACCTGCTACCAGATACATGTGTACGCCCATGCCTCTTGCTCAAAACCTGCAAGCTTCCTATGTGGTGTTTAATGTTAGTCTGCAGCCCTTATCTCCTTATCTCCCTCACAAATTCTTGCTGCTACATGTGACCTTGTAAAGCCCTTAAGATGTAGTTGTTGATGTGTTGATGCTGGTGTGTAGATGCGTGCTTCTTGATGATATCATTATCCAAGTGGAGCACGTGTTGAGTGAAAAGTGCTTCTGCGGTGTGGCATTCTATTGCCTTCCCTCTTCTAAAGCACCTGAGATGGCTTTGGGTTAGCTGCCTGATGTGGAGCAGAGGTATTAGTTACCCCCTCAGCCACTTATTTGAAGTTCCTAAAAAGCTCACGATCATGCTGGTAGGCTCAGTTATGGTTCCCGAACCTTTTTACAGATTCATAAATTCAAGAAACTAAATATTGGCTGCACAGCTGCTTCACTGACATGCCCACTGACCTTCTGTAGCAAAAAGGGGAGTAGTCAATCGTGCTTAAGAGGGGAATACAATTAATTAGTGAGGTGTACCTCTGACATGACAAACGTACATTTTGCAGGAATTGGTTTTCTGGCATCAGACTGACTGAATTTACTTTCAGCTGATCTGCATGGAAGAAGAGGTAGATGCCTCATTCTGAAGAAGTACAGGAAAACTTTTTAGCTGCCAACCTGGCTGGCAGGGAACTGTCTGTGCAAAGAGAACAGGAGCAGGAGAGTCCTCTAAGCCTTCTGGGGCTTGAACTGCATGTGCCATTTCTTTGGGCCCTTAGTCAGAAGGACAGCAAATCTTCCTTCCCTCAAGTTGGTGTTACTCCTAAAATAAATCCTTGCTGTTTCTGGTAAAAATTTGACATCAGCCAAGCCCTTCCAGATTTCCAGGATCATAATCTCATTCTGAAATAAAGAGAGAAAAGTCTTCCAAGCCCATGTGGAAAAAGTAGCTTTAGAAGATGTTTCATCATTCTCATTGCAGTGTTTCAAGTGATAAGGTGTCTGTATAAGAGCATCTGATATATACCTCTGATAACGTTCTCATCACCTTGGGTCTGAAAAATTCATCCGTCCACAGCAAAAGGTCACCACACTGACGATGTGATTTTATATCTGTATTCATGAGATGCTCTGCTAAAACCTAATTGCATAGAATAATATAGCCATAATGTAAGATCATTTGTACTCTCAATTTTAGGAAATCTTTGAGATCATCTCTGTGTAAATTACAGCTTTTTTTTGGTTTAGGAACACCAACTGTTTTCCTAAAGTCCAAGAATACCCAAGGTCTGAAAGCGTTCCTTGGAATCCTCATAGAGTGAAAGTAAGCCAAAGCATCTGCTATGTTGCTTTCCAACTTCAGTATATCCATTCCCTCAAGAAGAAAGCTAAGCCACAGGAAAGGTAATGAAGTAGGAAAATCCTCACTAATTGGAGGACAAGCAGAGGTTGTTTGCATGCTTGATGCTTTGGTTGTTGTGCCCAGGAGGTACCTACCTCTCCTTAAACTCATTCCACCAGATTATTGCAACTACCAAGATGAGAAAGAATTCAAAATAAACACCAGTGTATTTACAATGCCTTTTCTTTTCATAATTTCAGTTATAATTGAGTGTACAGTTCTGCTTTCAAGTCCCCTATTAAAATGTTGTGTGAGGAAATCAGATGTTTCTAATTCTTTTTTCTTGTCTCCAGACACCATATTGCAATATATTCTTCCAGCTATAGTTGCTAGTTTTTTGATACACTCTTAGGATATTGCTATCCCTGCTCAGTGTTCCTTCCAGTAATAACTTTGGTTCTCTGAGAGTGACTTTTGTAAGCCAGGCCAGAAAGGTTGCTGTATCTTCCTGTCTGAAGCAGAAATTGCCTAGCTTTCTGTCTGCTTTCATTCCTCAGTACTACGTCAGTCTGGGCTTCTTCTTTTTTCTTCATTCACTAATGACACTCCCAGTACATCTGTGGTTACTTTTAATACTGCTAAGAGCTTGTCTCATTTGCCAGTCCCTAACAAGCCTGGAAACAGAGAGCTGTCAAGTTAATGAGGTGCTAGTGGCAACCTCACTTTGCATACCTCTGTTTAATCCTTCATATTGAATAACCTGAATTCTGAATAAGAATTGGATAAAACCACGGGTATGGCTATGCTGGAAAAATACTTTGCCTTGATTTGTAATTGTAGTCTTAATAAATTAAAGTTTTAAATTAAAGTTTTATGAATACCCTGGCAATGGAAAACTTATTTAATGTCACAAATTGTGCCTCAAAGTGGTGGATCCACAACTCCTAATCATTACTGCAGCTGACAGAAATGATAAATAACATACTTACTAGAGCTGTTGTTTACTGCGGTGCAATGGGAATAAGACAGGTAATGGATTGGGCTACAATTGTCTGCTGTCTTTATCAGCATCAAACCAGGTGTGTGGATTCACAAATCATGTGTTGGCAACTTCATAGTGGATCTACCATGAACCTATGAATACCTGTCTGCTTATCTTCCTTAATTTTTTTTTTAAATTGTTTTCAAGTTCCTTGTTGTGAACAAATATATCTGACCCATTTGTGGGGATCTTAAAACTTATGTAAAAATGGTGAATAGGTTTCTTTGAGCCTTCAAAAGGTCTTCTAGATTAAGAACATTGGCCAGAGATCACAATCCCTACATTTATGCTGTAATTAAGAAAACTTCTCCTTGTTATAATGGTAGCGGTCACTGGAATCTTCCATGTATCACCATGTGTGCACCATGTGTCACTCCAAGTTGATGATGGCATGGACACTTAACACACATAGATCTCTTGAGCAGCTGGGTGTGCGGGCATCACAGGAACAAAGTGGAACTGAACACCTGTAGTGTTTCATCCTGTGCCTGCATCTCAAGTCATAGCCAAGCTTTGATCCCAAAGAATTATATGCTGCCATAGTGGCTTCTGCATATATCAAAAAGAATTGAGACAGCTCAAACCATATTGATTTGTGATGATGATAAGATGCCAACAGGTTAAATTTCTGTTTTGGGGGATTCAGACCCCAGAATAAGTGAATTAACACAGTTCCACCCCTTTTCCCTGACTTTTTTTTTTCTTTGAGCATCAGTCCTGATCCTATTGGGAAAAAAATAAACAAAACAGAAACAAATCCGAAACCCAGCTCCATGCATTTCTTCTCCAGATTTTTTATTTTTGTGTTTTGAGTAAGCAACCTTCAGACACAACCTTACTCAGATGATGCTGAAAATTGAAGGGCCTGTTGCACCATATGTGCAGAGGAGTGTGAGGCTGTCTCTACACTTATCCTCCCAGTTGTCTGTTTCTCCAGCCTATGTAGAAACGTTATCTTTTGTCTCTAAACAGAACTCTTTTTCTTAGTGGTGCCTAGATGATATAAAATCCCCTTGCTGTTTCTAGTGTGAACGTGTTCCAGACTTGTGTTTGGGAGAGGCGGAGGAAACAGCACCCATCATGACTGACCTCTCAGCCTTGCTCTCAGACCTGCTAGTCTGAGCATCTGCTTCTTCCACCATCCATGGTTCTAGTTTTGAAGTTTTTCTTGCCTGGAAGATGTGCTCCAAAGTGCAGGAACAATGGCTTCTGGTTGCATACACCAGAGAACAGCTGGGGTAAGAGGTCCTCTGGCCTGTATATGTTTCCCATATAGCTTCAGGTGCAACTAGTCTGGAGTTTGATCATTGGATCATCAAGTCTTCACGAACGAAGATCCGGGAAAGGTCTCCATCCACATTCGTTACAAGCGCGCTGGTGATACAGGGCTTTGCAAAGGTGGGTAAGGCCTTTGAGCCTGCGCAGTGGATTTTTTAGGTGAGACACAGTGTGCGCTGAACTGAGCCCACCCTTTAATCCTAAGGTTCATCTGCCTAGGCCTAGCGAGCTTGGACGGTGGCAGCGAGGTCCTCAGGACGTAGGTTTGTTTAGAGTGACCTTCTCTTAGATGGATGGCCTTACAGGGCTGACGAGCTCCATCTGCCCGGGTTTAGAGTTGTCCTTCTCTTCTGTGTGTTCCGGGGCTCCCCCTCTCATCTCCCACGATGGCACTGTCCGCACAGGAGAAGCTCCCATTTTCTTGCTCCTTTCCGCGCCCGGGGCCGATCATTGGATAGTCCCTTGAGATCCTATGTAGACTGATAGCTTTTCAGATCTGCTCGCTAGTGTTTGCAAAAGTAGCTAGAATTTGCTTTTCTCCACCTGCCTCCTCACAGCTGTGGGAGGAGTGTGCTGTGGGACCTTTTAAAGACCCTAAATGCTTTGGCATGCCCAGTGAACATGCTCACTTATTGGATAAGTGGGATTGCTGTCCTCCCATTCCAGGTAAAATCTCCACATCCATGTATCCAGTTTGCTAGTACTTTGGTCAGTCCTGCAAGAAAGTCCTAGGAAGACTAGGTTGCCCCCAGCTCCTTTTCCAGCAAGACTGAATTCAGGCTGAGGACTCAGACACCTTATTTCTTCCGAGAGTTGTGTTAGGAAAACAGATGCTCTTTGAACTTGACTCAGCACCTGCTTGCTAGTGCTCCTGCTCTTGGAGAATCATAGAATTATTTAGGTTGGAAAGGACCCTTAAAATCATCAAATCCAACCTTTAACCCAGCACTGCCAAATCCACCACTAAACCATGTCCCCAAGTGCCATATCTACATGTGTTTTAAATACTTCCAGGGATGGGGACTCCACTTTCCTGGGCAGCCTGCTCACCCTTTTGCTGAAGAGATTTTCCCTGATATCCAGTCTAAACGTCCCCTGGAGCAACTTGAGGCCATTTTCTCTTTTCTTATTGCTTGTTATTTGGTGAAAGAGACCAGGACCCATCTCATTACAATCTCTTTTTGGATAGTTGTAGAAAGTGGTAAGGTCCCCACTGAACTTCTGTTTCTCCAGACTACACAACCTTAGTTCCCTCAGCTGCTCCTCATAAGTCCTGTTGCTTTATGTACCCTGGCAGGTGGATAGATTCTGTTTCTTTGGTGCAGGCTCTGTGGTGGTCCTTTTTAGTAGCACAGTGGTCTGAGAACAGTCTACTATGGTCAAGACCCAGGAAGTGGTAGGTTATCCAGACCAGTAGCTGGTTCTGTGATCTCCACTAGCACCCTGCTAGCTTGTGCCAGAAAATGGCCACAGATTCTCACTGGGGCTTGTTTCCTGCTCCAGCAAGTCCTAGCAATTTCCAAACCTGACTGATAGCTGGTGGGATTTTAAAAAGTTTCTTCAAGTGATGTGATGTCTGTTTAAGACTGAAACAATTTACCAGATTGATTTTATTTTCTTTGATTTTTAATATTTTCTTACCTGTGCCTTAATGAAATGAGGTAACAGCATTGGTTAAATAAACCCTCAGCTAACACAAAATAGGAATGCCTCGATTTGCACAGTCAGTTTTGCTCTATTTCCTATGAATATGTCTGAAGTTTTGTTCCTGAGATGTTCTTTGGCACAGTTGTGTTTCAAATGTAAGTTAACCTGTTTGTGACCTTTATATGAAATTTTATCATTATAGAAATAATACCCATCGCAGAATGTGGTCCTGATCCCGGGGTCAAAAATGAAATAAGAAATCTCCTTGGTTTGAAGTTAGTTGAACTGAGAGACATATGAGACTGTGGAAAGTGTCCTTAGGGGAGTAAACTTCAAGAATATTTTTGTGATAATAACTGTTTTTCGTATGTAATTGCAAATCCTTAGGAGACACTTGAAAAGTAATTACACAATGACAGTAGTGACTTTTCAATATTAAAACTATTTTTCATGCTACTCTATTATGCTGATATGTTAAATCTGAGGAGTATTCTTGCAAAGTGTGTTTCTAAGAGACCCATTAGAAAAAGAAGCCTAAGTGTACCTTTTTCTTCATTAAACATACCTTTAAAATGAACCTTATGTGCTGAAACTCATGTGCTCCCTGGTTCAAATTTTGTGATCTTTACTTTTAAGCAAGTTTATCTTGACATTTGTTCTTGATTACAAATTACTATGTCAGGAGTAAAGTGGTGAGGGAAGGCTGAGATAAATGACTGTCGGTATTAAATAGCTCAAAGAACTGAATGAGTACTTCTGAATTCCATGAATCTGAACGGGTATTTCAGAATTCCATGGATCTCTATGGGTACAAGGAAGGCCAGAATTTCACTTTTAATACATGTTATGGTGCAGTTAACCTGAAAAACATGTCTTTGATTCTTGTGAAGTAATGTATTATCCACAGTGTTTAACTGATGGAGCTCTTTCAACAATGACATATTTTGAATATATTTAACTGCAAAACATATGTTTTTCATAAGTGTTCTACTCATCTTCATGTAATGGGATTTGCATGAATAGTAGTTGCATTTATTGGAGAGTTTCTTGAAGATTTCTTTAAGGTTAGAAGGAAGGATTTTGAGAACAAGCTAAACTAAGTTATTAAGCCATATTTTTTTGAGAGGAATTCAGAACCAATACATGTAGTATAACGCACACAAGAAAAATATGTTGATCACTATATTTACATTAAAAATAATTGAATTATATGAGTAGTTGCTAATTAGCTCTGGAGGCTGAAATAATTAGTTTAATCAAAGTACAAACTTTTGCTTGCTTCTTCCCTCTTCAGAACAGGACACTTCAGGGAGCCAAATGTAGTTAACTGTCATTGCTCTCTAGGACATGGCTTTTCTTCTGTGGCTACCAGCTACTGCCACTGGGTAGGACAATTTTTGAAGTACACCGGCTGAGTGTTGTAGTCACTAGTTACCCTAGTAACAGAGTTGGACTGTCTCATTTTTCATAGGCTGTTAAGTGTTTTAAAATAAAACTGTCGATAATTGCCAACCTAAAAGAAGATTGAGATGCTGCTGGATGACTGAAGCACATGACAGTCCCGTTCATGTTCCTAACCCTCTGTTGGCCCTCTGAACCCAAGCTTGTTAAATACATAGTTGTATGCACTGACAGATTTTATATGACATATGGCTAACAAGACAAGAAGGTACAAATCGATGAAAAATAAACCAAGAGAGAGAAAACTGCTGATATGGCAAATAAGGGTGTGTAAAGAAACTGCTCACTGTTCAAGCCGAGTACATGGTGTTTGCACAGGATATATTTATGTATATAAAAGATAAAAGCACCACATTCTGATTCTACTAATTATGTTTTTGGCAGGGATAGGTTTCTATCCTCTATTATGTGGCATATGATACAGTAGGAATGGTCACAGGCTCATGGGGTTTCGGCTGCATATTTTCATGCAGACAGCTCCAGTGGAGGTTGTTCCTATAGGCCTGAGATGGATACTACCTTTAAACATCAAAAGAACTGTATCAAAGCACAGTTGTGCCCACTCCATGCAGAGAAGAGAAACCTTAAAACCAAATGTTACTCCTTCAGTATCCAGCCACTGTATTGCAGCTTTGACTATCCTCAGAAACCCATCTTTTCTAGTTCTTTTACATTCATTTGGAAGTGGTGATTGCAATTCTTATGGTGTTCATCGTGCACTGAGGTGGCATTGTGATGCTCTCTCTTGTTTATTCTTTTCCTATGTTCTGCATTTTGGATTATTTTTTGACTGCTAGTGAGCACCAACGTGATGTTTTTATGGGTCTACCAATGATAAACACCAAATATCTCTATTTCTAAGTGTTAATAGCCAATCAAGAGCCTGTTGTCATGTGTATAAAATTTGGATTGCTTTCTCGGAGCTACATCCCTTCAAATACATCTCAGCTGAAATCCATCTACCATTTTCTTGCTCCACAGTAACTATTAGGAGATCCTGTTGTGTTTCTTCAAAGTTGGCCCTCATCTTTGTCAGGTTGCTATCCAGCTCTTTTCCCAAGTTGTTTATGCATATGCCGAACAACATACACCCTAGGATTCCTGAGGACTTTGGTACCTTTGTTTTTAACAAATTTTGCCAGGATAGATGCCAGACTTGCTGGTACTTCCCTTAGTCTTTGAGACGGATCCCTGGAGAGACTGGTGACACATCACATTCCCATCTTTGTATACTGGGGAACTTTTGGTGGAGGTTACATCTTACTACAGCTTTAGCTCTTTCTCCTTTGAGGCTTGTTGGCTTTTTCTGGTGAACCCTGTCTGCCTGTGGTAAATTTTTTTTTTTCATTTAATGTTTCTACTTTTGTCTGTTATGCATTATACCAGTACTCCAATTTGAGGCAGATCTTCCAGTGTGTTCTGCTGTATAGATTATTTTGGAGTGAGAATTATCCCACACTGAACACAGATATGAAAAAACCCCAGCCAAACCCTTTCTGCTACAGTCTGCTCTTCTCTAACTGTTCTTTTTAATACCTGCATCATCTGTTTGATTAGAAGTCCTTTAGCAGGCTGCCAACTCCTAATTATATTTCAAAAAGAATTTACTACTTATTTTATACTCCTAAAAATAATTTCTTAAGCAAGCTCTTTTCTTGGCCTGCATTATTGAGTCTGTATATTAATAATGATAAATGTTATGATCCTTTTTTATTATACCCTTCCAGGTTTGTTTTTTTTAATGTGTGTGTGTTTTTGTTGTTGTTTGGTGGGTTTGGGGGTTTGTTTTGGGTTCTTTTGGCTTTTTTTTTCTATTAAAGATAATTTTTAGAACCTTCCCTACTTGGCCGTTCAGACATTCTGGTTGTTGTTTGGTCTTTCTAAAGTCATTTTGGGGAATTAATTAGCTTTTGGCCTGTGCCTCTGAGTTTTATAGTGTCTTCAGGTCGCCTACAAAGATTTTAATCCGTAAGCTTATAGCTCCCCCTTTCAATTTTAGTGTTTGAGTTTTGTTTTTCTTTTGTTTGCTTAACGAGCTTTGTCAATAAGCAGCTCCGCAATAGCAATATTTTGTGAACCATGTTCTTTCCACTTCTTGAGATCAGATTGAGTGTTTTTTCTTTCCTCATATGGGTATTTTTTGTTTGTCTTGTGTACTTGTTTGTTTTGTTTTTCTGCAGCACATGAGACATAGACAGTCATCTCAACTTCCATCTGCTATTGTAATCCACAGCAAATCTATCTGGATGTACTAAATTATCCCTTGACCTCTTGTGTTTCTTCTTTGACAGCCTTTCTTATATCTGCATTTCATAGAATCTCAGATAGTTTCAATTGTGGTTGGATGACCAGTCCTCTCGGTAGTTTATTTTTATGATCCTGTGCTGTTCAGTCTCTTTTTTTGGTTCATAGCCACTTGTTACTGTTTGTTAATTCATCTATACTGTTAATACAGGCCTTTCTTCAATCCCTGCTGAAGTGTATGCCTTTCAATCTTTCCTCCTTTTTCAGTATTCTGATGATGGTCTTTTTTCCACCAAGTTTTCAGTAAGACTATTGTGTAAATAATGCTTTAACAATGGGCATTGTAGTTCTTCCATCTCACTTCCTAGGCTTATAGAGAAGAGTACTTTCACATGGGTGCTTTATTTCTCTGAAAAACTTTAAAAAGAGAGTCTGTCTGTTCTGTCTTTGCTGTTTCCTTCTTGCTTGAGTTTAATCAACTTCTGTCCTTTCATTTAATTGAGACTTTCAGGTCTCTTTGACATTACTGCTTCTCTTAAACCATGTACTGTGTTTCTATAACCTCTTCAGTTTGAATGTTTTCCTCTGACCTTTGAAGTGCCAGCAAATTCATTCTTTTCTAGTTTAGATTAAGCTCAGATACCTTCTAGAGGCTCCCTCCCTATTCCCCAAGTTTCCCTATTTCTTTGATTTCCCTTTTGAACACATTTTCTTAGCTGCTTATTAAACTTCTGCTTGTCAACCAGTCTTGTCTTGAGAGCATTTCTGGGAATGCTACCATAGTTCTTTGCTTCTTCACTAGCAACAAATATTTTGCCTCCAGAACTTTTCTTTCAACTTCCTCATGTTACTGTTATTTGCAGAATAGCCATGGCCTTTGACTCAGCACCTCCAAGGAACCTTTCCAAACCGTCTGTGAGGTCTGATGTTTTTTGCATTAAACAGAGAAGTCTGTGATCTCTGGTATGTGGAGACTTTGTGTTCCTGATAATCATTGTTACAAGACTGAGACAGGTGAGGTTCACTCCTAGCTGTCAGGAAAACTTGGAAAAAAATGGATACAATTGTTTTCTACTGAGTAAATTAGAAGATGAATAATATCTATATGTAGCTGTACTCAATAAAAAAAGTCCACCAGCAAAAAGTGCTTGGCTCTGTAGTCAAGCATGTAGGTGGTCAGAAGGGTGTTCATAAGACCTACATGGTTAGTCACTATATTATCACTATTAGTCCCACATGCTAATGAGGACAGATTGTCTAAAGTCAAAGAACTGTTCCTGTTGGATTTCAGCAGAATTACACACTTCTCATATGGGGAGGATTTTACAGCATGGCTTTCAAGTTTGGGGAAAGGTCCAGGTGGCCAGAATGTCATTTGAAGGATTTGGATGAAATCTTCCTGCTCCGATAATGTTCCCATGCACCAACAAATATGAAATGGTGTAGGATATGGCCGTGAATGCAGAACTGTTTCTTGTGGTTACAGGCAACATCCCACAGCAGCTTAGCAGTTAGAATTACCTGATCTGCGTGATGTGCAAATGGCTGGATTGATTGCATTTAGTGAGGAGTCAGACATCACTGCTAACAAGTGTAGACTGCACATCAGACTCATTAATAGACAGAACCGAATTTCTCAAGACAGCAGACATCATGAAACAACTGGATTTGAGCCTGATGCTGTTATCATCGATCTACAAAGCCAGATAGGGAATGCTGAATCAGAGGGGAAAAAAATTCAGGCATGCAGTTACAGAGGGCCTTAGTGAAAATCAAAAGCTTCATTGACACAAACTTCAGGACACTTTGATTAAAAGATACGGTTCAGTTAATTTTCTGCTAGTGTCCTTGAACATGATGCACAGGACTCAATGAAAGATTTAAAAAAAAAAAATAAATATAGAAGGAACACGAGAAAGCTTCTAACCAGGCACCTAAGCAAGAAAAACAAGCAAAGTTTTATATTCTGAAAGATAAATGGTGAGCATAAAAGGCAGAGGAGTTTTTCTAAGTTGTGGATCCAGAAAATACAATGTGGACCTGGAAATAGCATCTGGCCTTAAAGACACTGAATCATTTCTGAAGTGAAGATGGACTAATACTGATGGAATTGATGGAAAAGAAATCTGAGATTACTAGCCAAAACTTTTCAGTTGTTGTCCTAAATGATGAAGTCCTAGATGAAACTGTACAGCTACTTGGCTAGGAGCAGGGTGTGGCACCTCCTAGTAAAATGGAGATTTTTCCAGCTGTCTAGCAAATGGCACACACTGCAGTCAGCAGTTAGCCAGAAGACTTTTGCAGCTTTTGTAGGGAACTAGTTCTTGAGGTGTTGGAGAATTTAAATGCTGTCCAGTTTTAAAAAGACAAGAGTGATTTTCTCTTCTGAAAATCTTTGTCTCAACTTCTGGAAAAGGCCTTACAGGAAAAATGAGCAATTTTTGCTACAAAAGTAACTCGACAGAGTCTTTCAGTCTGTAACTTGACACATTCTTTCCTGGTTAAAGGAAGACGTATTTTGATTGAGAGGCCAGTAAGCTAGTAACCCTTGAGCCCTGTAACTTTTCTTTAGCACTCAACATTTTTAAAAATATTGAAGATATTGAAATTGAAGATAGTGAATATTGAAATTGAGAATTGAATAGATGTATGAAATAAAATATTAACTCAATGTCTGAAGAACATTACTCCCTTGTTTTTATATTTACATTTGGAAAGTGTTTCCTTGATCTCAGCAAAAAGTGATTTTAGTAGGAATTTAGTGTATTAAATGGTTTGAGTTAATTCAAAGCGTGTGATATTTTAGATCCCAGCAGGAGTTTTCTGTGTATAGTCTGCTGTTTAATTCTACTAGATGAAAAGAATAAGGAAAAAGTATCAAAAGAATAAGGGACCATGTTAAAAGATTTTTATGCTAAAACTGGTCTTTTAACTTCTTATTTGTTCATTTTTATAGATTTCTTCATCTGACTATGTTTACATATGTAACAGTGAAGTGCTCTACAGCAGCTTTGCTGTTTAAAATTGAAACTGAGGGCGTGACTATCTGGAAAAGAACAGGATGTAGAATGAGAAAATGTTGTGGGTTTTAGAAAGATGAGTGAAAGTGACTCTTCAGATTTTAGTGGTGATAACAAGATTATCACACTTTGGAAGAATGTGTGGGGGTTGGAAAAATTTCTAACAGTAGACTTTTTAATTTCTTCAGTAATTAAAAGACAGCAAGATAGAAAACACTCAGGAAGACAGAGCTGTCAGGTACGATCCATGTTATTGCAGGCTTAGCCATTATGTTCACAAGTGTCATGCTGATATTTTAATTCCATTACCTCTGGTGTATTTTAATTTCAGAAACTAGCAAAAAAAAAAAAGTGTTTGGGTTTGATTTTTTTTCATTCTTCCTCCCACATCTTTGGGAAATGGTTAAAGTAACAGAACAGTTAGCCTTCAGGGTTTGTTTTTGCGTATGAGCTTTTAATCTGCTAAACCCACTGGTGATAGCAAATATTGATCAGGAAGCTGCAACTTCTAAATGTCCTGCTCTTAAAGTTACAATTCTATAAAGATTTAGTTCCTGTGAAGTAATAGGAAAATATTGTTAAAAGCAGTTTCCAAAATAAACCTCTTCCTTACAGGGCCTGCTTTTGTTGGCCTGACATTAGCATGTAATTTACAGGCAGGATTGTGAAAAATCCCCCTGTACACATTCAGGCTTTCTGTAAAGAATTCAAATTGTAATAAGTTTTAATTTCTCGTATATTTTATAAATTACCTGATGTGTATACTATTTGGTCTTTAAATTTCAGTTTTACTTCAGAATTTGTGCAGTGGGTGATGCGATGCAAGCAGCCTGTGACCGCAGAAGCAGGTTGTTCGATGTCGACCCAGAGAGGTGACGTCCCATGGCAGTCAATGAGGTGGTGTTCACTTACATGTGCTGAGGAGCTGATACATTGTGGTCAATTTTATTTTTTTTTACCTCCATATGTTTAAATCAAAATAAAATGTAAAATTGTGTAGTAGGCAACCTGAGAAGGGGAGAAAGTAGAAGTAAAATTTTAGATTTAGTGATCCAAATGGCTCAAGGTAAGTGTTGAGATCAGTGTACGCAAGGAAATTGATTAGTTGGTAATTTGGAAGAAACATTTTGATGGGTTGATCTAATTATAGAATACATATAAGAATATGTAGCTGCAGGAGCATACATATGCTCTAAACTGACATCTAAATATTGTTGATTTGTTGTGAAGCCAGATCCTCCCAGAAAGTACAGTAGTTTTAACTGTGCATCTGGATATTCTTGCTAGTATATTTATAGCATGATTGTTATCACTGAAATGATTTTGACATCTTTTAAATATGTGGTTTTCCACAGTCTTGGCTTCCTCCAGGAGCTTGCGGTTTTCCTTCAGTGCTGTGACCTGGCTGTGTGACAGATGGTACAAGGAAGTTAATGTTGTCCTGTTGCCTGTGAGGGGTTTCATTTCTCTTGCAACAAGAGTTTTGCCATCCCACCTGGAAGTGCAGAAGTCAAAAGTCAAAGTTAAAAGCTTTTGCTGTCGTCTGGGCTGACATTGTTTGCGACATTACTAAATCAATTGACCCTAAGATTAGCTCAGTTGATTAGAGCATGGTGCTGTTTGGTGATCCCTGTGAGTCCCTTCCAACTCAGAATATTCTGTGGTTCTATGATTCCTTGATTCTATAATGACACCAAGTTTGTGGGTTCAATCCCCCTATGGGCTATTTAGTTAAGAGTTGGACTTGTTGATCCTTGTGGTTCCCTTCCAACTCAGAATATTCTGTGAAAATTAACTGAAACAAATTTCAGAGATGAAAATGATCAAAAATCACAAAATTCAGATACATAAATCAGTAGTTCTTACTACTACTGGATAGACTTTGTATTTTTTCTCTTACTATGCAAGATTGCATGTATCTTACTCCATGCAGCTCTATACTTTTATGAACACTTATCTCTATGCCTAATTTTAAGACCATAATTTTGTTTTCAGTACAACTACCCAAATGCTTAAAAGCCTTCATGTGCGTATTTAATATATGGAAGCTTAGTGTTTGCATTTCAGAGTTAGCACTATAACTTTCAGTTTCTCAGCTCTCTTTTTGCTTATATCTTGATCATCAGTGTTGCAGTAATAACTGCCTGAATGTGTGACTTCGTGAGTTCAAGTTGAAAGATGAGCTGACTTTTGTCAGACAGAGTAGTGTATATGAAAGATCATCTACAGACTGCAGATGTGGGTTTTCCCTGTGGTGTTTCCCTTGTTTTGAACCTGTCAGGGCAGTGGCTGCTCCTGGGCTGGAGCTGGCCTGGTGCAGCAGATGTGTGTCACAGTGTGCGGTACACACGTAGGCAGAGCCACAAGGAAAACAAAGAAATTGGAAGAGAGGAGGGGGACAGATTCTTACAATGTCTCTTGATATTGAGTCGTAAAACTTAATAGATAAGAGGGAAAGAAATCCCAAGAAAAAATACTGACAGCATTTGTAAATTTCTGTAAATTTACAAATTTCTTTGTAAATTTTTAGTTTTGATCTAGTTGGAGCAAGTCTTAGACACATAAGAAAGGGAAAAAAGCTACATTAAAATGCTTTTAAGTAAAATGTAAAATATTTAAGTTAAAAACTCATCAATAAACAAGATTTATCAGGGCACTAAGAAAGCAACTGAGAATTAGGGAAAAAGAAATGTTGTTTCTTTGTGCTTAGATGTCTTACAGATCATCAAATAAGTACTTTCAGATTCTTCTGAAAATTTGACCAATATGAAAAAAGAATCCAAGGCTTGTCTGCATGAAGTGTGTGGTTAGTGGAGGATTTCATACTGTTGCAGCAGCAGGATTTGGTGCTTGATTTTGGAATCCTTGTTGCTGCAAATGAGGCTGTTAGAATTCATAACAGCTGGGGAATGACTAAAGATCCTATGACCAGACTTTTGATATAGTGCTGTTGTTCTTCAACCAGGCATACTTCTGAACGCATACAGGAATATAAAATCAAATATTTATTCCTTTTTAATACGTCCATAATTAGATAATTTTAAGATGTTAGTGTTTTAATTTCCAAGTTCTGTAAATAAATTTAAATATTTATTATTCTGAGTCTTACTTCAAGTTATATTCTAGTCCTTGCTCTGAGTGTCGTCGCTACATTTCCAAATAAGCAGTTGCTAGGAAAAAATGTATATATGTAATCTAGAGTCTGTCCTACCAGACAAATACTTTAAGCAGAAGCAAAATGTGGAGTGGAATGGATTGAGGTTCCCTTCCTCTGGCAACTTTAGTTTGGTGAGGATTGGTGAATAAACTACCTGCACTCCAGTGCCACCACTCTCTGTAATCCTTCTTGTTATCCTCAGATTGCTCCTGGCTGTATCACTGTTGGCCACTGGTGAAACAACAGCCATGGTTAATAGTGGACTCTATGAGGCTTGGTAGTCTCTTGGTGACACCCCTGATAAAAGTCCCCAGTTAGCCTCATGACTCTCTAGAGTGCGTCAGGTCGGCACATGGATGCCTGCGTACCTCTCAGAAGAAAGTCACCTACTGCTATCACCCATCATGTTTTTTTAGTTGTGTTCATTTTTACACAGGGAGCAGATGGGGCTGCCTTGCTCATCTCCCGATGTGACGAGTCTTTCATCTTCGGTCTGCAGAGCACTGAAGAGATTCTGCAAGGGCATTCCAGGCTTCAGGGAAAATTTCTTCCTCCTTTGGGTCCGTGCTGTTGCAGGCTTCCATTGTTCTGCATCATCTGCCCCTCTCCCTTCTGTGTGTGTGCACCAGTGGTACTGTTGTTGGCTAGTTGGCCACGGGCTGCGGGTCCACTGCAGATGTGCTTGGAACTAGCTAGCTAACTCGGCCTCCCTGATGTTGTGCAGCCTTCTCACAACCCTCTGCGGCTCAAATTAGTAAAAGAAGTAGCATGCAGTATTGTGGTTAATAGTTACAGTAGTAGTTACAGACAGCTTCTTACCGAGAAAGAAATTCTGTTTTGATTGAACTCACTTTTGATATCCAATCATGTCTTTCTGGGATCTCCGTGTATCATAAATTTAGACTACGTTATTGCTGTCTGACCTTTAAACACATTAGTTTTTAACTTCCTTTTCATTTTCCTCTCTTTCCAGGAAGTTGAAGACCATGTGGCGTTTTTAATAACTGTTCCAACTGCCCTAGCAATTTTTTTTGCTATATTTATCCTTGTCTGCGTAGAACCTGTATTTAAGAAGCTGCTTCGTGTATTTTCTCTGGTGGTCTGGGTGTGTCTTGTTGCCATGGGATATCTCTTTATGTGTTTTGGAGGAATCATCTGTCCCTGGGACCAGGTAAGACTGTCATTATTACTGATTTTACTTCCGTTGGGTAAATTTCCAAGAACCATTCTATACAAAAGCATTCACATTCATTTTTGTGGGACATTTCATAAAATGGCTTTGTGACTAAGTGGTTGCATGCTGAGACTCCCTGCGTCTGTTTTATAAATACCAGAGATGTGCATACTTAGGATATATTAGGAAATATTTGGAGAATTTTATTTTCATATTTTTAAGCTTCTCTGTGTAATGAATATGTGAATCCAATCACCAACTTCTTTGTATAGTGAATATTTGATTCTAGTGACCAATTAATATGGCAGAAATGCTAGCTTTGTTCAGCACTGCTGATGCTATCTTCTTCAGTTTAAAACGTTTGAGCTCTCAGTGTAGGCTTTCTGTGGTTTTCAAGATGTTCTCTAGCAATGTGTGAGAAAAAGGACTGGGTGTTTCCTTACTTGTCTGGGGAAATGAGTGAGTAGAGAAGCAGTGAAGTACCCTCCACATTTTTTAAATTTTGTAATGGAGACAAAGCAAAATATAATTGCAGCCTAATGGCAGCACTTTTGAAACATCAATAAATGATGTACAATATCCAATGCTGAGCATGATTGATTCTTCTGTGTTCCTCTGTATTGTTTTCTTTTCCCCAAACAGCTCTATGTGGGAATACTCCTTATAAAATAATTTTAAAACTCTTCAAAGGATGGCAAAAAAAATATTTCAAACATATAAATATGTCTTCTGAAAATTTCATGCTAGTTCCATGAATTTAGTATAACCTTTAAATGGTATTGCTCTATCCAGAATGCCTTCTAGGTCTTTGAGATACACTTGAAACAAATTGTCTCACTTGTTATTCAGATCTTGCAAAGACTTATGCAAATACTGAACTTTAAGTATGCGGATAGTTCCTTTAAACTCTTTAATTCAAATTATTTAAATTACTGGTGTATGTTGGCAATACTTCTGGAGCCCTTACCTTTGTGTTTGACTTTATATTTTCATTTTCTTGGAAGGTTCTGGGATTAATCATGTAAGAAACCTCCTTCCAGTTTTTTTTTTTTCCCTTTCCTTTTCTTTTCAGTATTTGAAACTGCCAAATCAGGCCACACTTGCAAATCAGAACATGAAATACTTTTCTCTATATACAGATTTCACCATGGGAGTTCTTATATCTTTATGATATCAGCTCTAGATAATTCACATGGTCTTACTTTTCTGATTTATTTTCATTGCCAGTTGTGGGAAGTCATTTCAGGATATTTCAGACTTTCAAGCTTAGATGCAAATATTTAATTAACTGTATTATTTGTTCATTACAAATTGTAGTGAGTTTAATTTTGGTATTTGAAAGATAGAATAATGATTTTCAAAAGCATTTGGCCTAAAAGAGATTTAAGAGAGATACTGATGTCTCGGTCCTGAGGTTGTGTTTAGCCTGTGAAGATGGTTTGTCCTGCTTTGCTTTCCTCTTAGGAAAAATGTAGGCATTCCCACAGCATCCCTGGGACGTGGCTGGCTATGTGAGGCAGGAAGGACTGTAGAGCTCTGGGGAAAGGCATTGTCTTGCTGCAGGTTGCCAGGACACAACTTCTCTGATGTTTCAGTCTACTCCTTGCTTTGCGTGCAAGTGTTGCTTGGAGAAAAGGATATTTGGGAGGGAGCTGCATCTCTTGCTCTGCCAGCAGCAGCCGGCTCCGGGCAGCAGCCTTTCCCAGTGCTGTGCAGGCTCCAGCTGAGAGTGGGCAGGGATTTTCCAGAACGCCTGGACCCCGCGGCAGATGTCTTTGGCATCTGGCGGGAGAGGGGCTGTGCCAGAGCGGCCCCTGGCCCCTGCTGGGAGTCCGAGGTCCTGTGGCTCCCTGCAGTGGGACCCTTCGCTTCCCCAAAACCACATTTTTCTCCTTTGAATAGGAGTGCGCTTTTGTGGATTGCTTTTGTAGGCATACTTTTGCCTCGTGTCAGTTAAGAGTAAACTGTGAAAATATGGGAGTCTTTCTGCAAATTTGACACCTTACACAATAGACTAATTGCAGGTTAGATGTTTTCGAACATCTGAAAAAGAACTGTGAGCAATAAAATACTGCCATGTGTGCTTGTGATGCTGGTGTTTTGTTTGCTCTGCATCAAGAATGTGCAGGTCAATAATCGGTGTTCTCTCTTATAATCCTACATGAAAGCAAATTTGAAAAATCCTTCCTCAGTGATCACTGACAACTGCTTAGTTGAAGTTTTGCGAATCTTTAAACCATTTTGCTTGGCATATTAGGGTGGTTTTGCTGTTCCTTTATGCTTTTTATGAAAGAAAGGAGATGTGATGTAAAATTTAAATTAATTCAGTCAAATATGTATCTGTCAACATAACTAATTAGGAAATTATGACAATAAAAGAAAGAGCTAGTTCGTGCACAGTTACTTTCTAAACAAGTGATTTATTTTAATTTTCTTCAAATTACAGCCTAACTTTTGTTTTAGTCCAGCAGAGTTTAAAAATACTCTTTTCATCGTAACTTTCATGTCCTCTGAAGCTTAAGCTTGTTAAGAATATGGCATTTCTTAATTGTACTGGTAACTTTTGAAAGATAGATTTTTTGCATACCACAGTTGATAGAAAAAAGCTTGTTATTTTGTCATTTGTGCACAAGCCTTCTCCCTGAGTGAGAACCCTGCATCTTTTAAATTTTGGCTTAATGATTTTCATGTGTCTCTCAACTGTTTGCGACTGCTAAATATAGTTTTTCTCTGTTGTCTTAAGGAACCTTAGGTGTGAACTTTTGCAGCTTTTGTTTACAATAAAAATACCACTTGAGGGAGACTATTCTGGTTAAGAACTCAATATATATTTAATGCAGAGCAGTTCCTCCAGAGCCTGCAGGCACATAGCTCGAATAACTTTCACGATGAGTAGAGGGCTGGAAATGAATTGGCTGATCAGGGCCACTGTTGGTTTTTTTTTATTAGAAACTTGTAGGCTGATGTGAAATAAGTGCAAATCATAATTGGTTTCAGCTATCTTTTTGCTGTCCCTGCAGACCGTTGTATCAGTCTCCATTTCCTTGACTCTTCTTTGGCTGCAGCTACAGCTTTGGAGAGAAAGCTGTTACTGGGTAGGTATCTGGCCAGTGTTTGAAGGGGGAAGACAGTGCAGCTGTGGACAGTTACTTTGTCCCTTAGTCTGGTCAGCAAACCCCATACTAGCTCCGTGGTTGCCTGCTGAACCTGTTCCAAAGGCTGTTTTTATCACTGGACTGCTTGGGCATCATCACTAACCCGTTCATGACAGCAGCCAGGATATTTGCACTATCAGCCTTACTAACTTACCTCTTAAGTTAGTCTAAGCTCCCTTACTCCTCTGTATTGACAACAAAACACAGCGAGTACACTGAGAGGGAGATGGAGTGTGCATTAGGGAGGCAGTGGGTGGCTTTACATGATTGGAACAGTGATGACAGATGTCTTTGGTACCTGCAAATTTTTTTAAAGAAGTGTGGCAACCCTCTCTTACTGGTGTCAGCCCAAGTTTCTGTCACTGCCATACTTGACAGTGTAGCCCCTGGTTTTCCCTGGTGCCCCAGGGAACTCGGATGCCTTGTTAGGACCTTCACACGCTTCACCGTGCTAGAGCCCAGAAGGGAAACTGGGCTGCCTGCTAGGAATCGCGAGACACCTGGGTGAGTAGGAAAGAAGTAGAGCAAAGGGGGTCATGCTGAGGCTCAGAGGGAGTGATTCCCTGCTGGCAACTTTTTTCAAGTCTTAAGGTGTGAGCAGTAATGTGTGGACATGGTTTCAGTGAGGAAAGACCCGAGGGCGATGCTAACTTAGCAAGGTCCATGTGGAAATCTCTGGATGGTGTGTCGGTGGAGGGCCAGTAATGCATGGCAGGCAAGCTGAGTAAGGAGTTCTGGTCGAAAAAGGTGATGCATTGATTTTATCATGTTAAGACTCTTCCCTACTATAGAATGAAGTACCTTTCCTTTCAAAATGTAAATCCAGTCTCTATCTGTAGAGTTTCATACCAGGGAATGAATTGAAATTAGTTTCTTCTTGTTCCGCTGACAGTGTAGTTACTGTACAACAGTCGCCTTTCCATGTCACCCTCTGACATGTCTAATACTTCCTCAGCCTTTTATACAGGATGTATGTAAGTATGTCATAGCACATTGATATCAATGGGTAAAAAGAGCTCTTAAAGCATGCAGTAGAGGATATAAAAAAAGAGTAATTATACAGCATTATACTAGTCTAATGAATTCTATCATTGCAGGATTTTGGTGTTCAATTCTATTTAATTATAAATATGTTTGCACAGCACAGGCACCAGATGTGTTCCTCCTTCTCTATATTCAGTTACAGCACAGAAAATTACTTCAAGCGGAATTTGACACTTATGGTTTAAAAAAAAAACTATCCAGAGTGATGTGTTTAGAATATATGCTTGATTATTTTAGCTTAAATTCTACTTTTTAAGCTGAATTTAAAGCACTTTTTTGTTTTGTTTTAATGTGTTGATATGGAACGGTTCAGTTCAGGCCTCGGGGCAGTCCTGGTTTACAAGGTGTGGGCAAAGTTTTATGCCCTAGTGTTTATAATGTTGATTTTTTTGATACTGTTGTAGCACCTGAGGTTATCAGTCTGTTGTGTGCTGCGGAGTGAGGGGGGCCTGCACAGTTTCTATGGTTATGGTAATTAGCTCCTATATTAGACCATGGGATGAGCTGCTGGGTTTGCAGAAAGAGAAGAATTGTCTTTTTAAGGAATTACTTTGGGTCTGGTTTCCACATCTTGCTTGGGACCTGCCCTATCTAAAGTCAGTCCTGCCATAAATTACTAATAACATGTTTTGTGGTTAAGCACTGCAAAAAGAAAAAAATAAAAAATTAGATGTTTGAGGAATTCAAGGCAGGTATCATCGAAGTGCCTGCAGCACAGTAGAGTGAGGATGAGTTAATGCTATACCACTGGTTCATGACCTGGAGTTTGGAGAATACTTGACATTTTTTTAAGTTCAAGATTAATCAGACTCTCAGGAATGAGTATCCTGAACAAGGAACCAAATCTTGTAGGAACATGGTTCAGTACCTTGTAGGTGAGTAGTCACCTGAAAAAGGACATGAAGAAAACCAGGAAGGTGATATGAAAAGGGAAGATACTGCCGAGCAGTGATACTGTGCTTTAGGATTACGAGTGACAGAAAAAGAAGAAACCCACAATCCACAACTATATGCCATATTTTCAGTTATATTCAAGGAAGGAGAAGAACAGATGATTTTTATCTTAATGCTTTTTTTAGAGATATATGAAGTCACAGGCTTAGTAGCAAGGCATTTAAGTGTGTTTATCATGTCTGGTGTGGCTATATCTGTATAGAGGACAGGGAAAAGATGAACTATTAGAGGCCTACGAGTTCTTAAAATCAGTAATATAGTAGATTAATTTAATAAAATAGTGTGTGGAGCCTTGGAATCCCCGTTGGCACAACTAATGTGCCATTCTTAAACTTTGCTATGGCGTGGCAGTGCATTGGGATGGTTCGTGGAAAGAGAACTGATTACTGTTATAAATAGGGAATGTATTTTTGAAAAAAGATAAAATTCTTTTTTAGTGCCAAACAGAAGACTAGAAGCACTGGTAGAGGAGATGACCATTGTTAAAGTAACTGTACATGTAGGTGAGGGGAGATGGCAGATAGTGTGACTTCAGAGGGTGTCAGGCGGGAGGAAGATTGCTGGCTGGATTTCTCAGGGAGCTCTCTGGAGAACGTTTGCCTTTATTAGTGCTTTTTACTAGTGATGGGGTGACAGAATGTCACTGATATAATGAAATTTGTCGATGACCCAGTTCAAGGATTTCTAATACAGAGAAATATCACAATGTTATGGGGAAGAAAAGCTTGACCTTGAGAACTGCAGTAATACCAGCAAGATGAAATTTAATAACAGGAAATGTGAGGTATCTGCATTTGGGGAATAACAGAAAAAGTTTCAGCTATAGTCTGAGTTCATCAGTAAAAAATGAGTAAGGACAAGCACAATGAAGAGAGGAAGCATTAGCTGATCACTGGATCATTAGGACATGCATCCAGAAAAGACTCAGTTATGATGGCAAAGTATCCAGCTAAAGATGAATCCTTACCTTGATGATTATCTACATTTCTAGTTACCTTTATTCAAAAAGTTAAACTGAAACTGGAATAAATAGAGAGATCATCAAGCAAGATCACCAGGATAAAGGAGGGTTTTGTGAAAGGAGATGAGAAAAGCTTGTCTTGGGTATAGATCTTCAGAGGAGAAGAATGTTGAGAGTGGTGTGACTGCCATCTACAGATAGTCCATGGTTGCAGGCAGCAGATTTGAGGAGAAGCTACAGAAGATAAAGAATTAGTGACACGTACACACATACACCCCACCCTCCACCCCTCCAAATAAAAATCAGATGGCCATTAATGAAAATTATACTGAAAATTGGAATAAGTCCCATAGCCATCAGGGCACTGAGTTTGTGGAGTGGCTAATATCCTCAGAATAATAAGGATTAAGATAATGAATTGATTTCACAGTGGAATGCTGCCCTTAGCTGAGAGTCATTCAGTGTGTTCAATAACAAGGACATGGACTTTAGTGGTTCAGGAGCATCCTTTGCACTACTGAACATCTGGGAACTATTGAGCTGTTTTAAATTACAATTTACTTTGACCTGTGCCTGAAGTTCATCTAAAAGCTGAAGAGATGCATTTTTATAAAAGTGTGCAGCTTTTTGCTATTTAAATATCTTTTATCCTTCCAGTGTTGTTCTGGAGAAATAGTCTCAAAATTTAAAACATCTGAGAATGCTAATCTTGGTCTGTTTCTTTCTTTAGGCATTCTTTATAACATTTATGAGAGAAGTTTGATGTAATATAGAGTAGAAGAGACTGGATGTGTCTTGGATATTATTGGAAGAACCCTATGAAACCCTTTTTTTTTCCTGCTAGTTTGTTTTTCTTGACGCCATTTCCTGTAGTGATTTTTTCATCTTGGAGGGGATGGTTAAGTACAAAGGCTGAACTGATTGTAGTTTTCATCAAGATATTGCATAGTTTGCATGTGGTATGATACTTGCAGTGCAAGTCATGTGAATGAATTTTGCTAAGGGAAGTGTACATACTGAATTACAATAAAAATGTGAGACATTGCCACTGAATGTGGCAAAATTCTTCCCTTTGATGGGAAGTAACATTTATCAATAAAAATGTTAATGTTTCTGAGAGTCCTGAAATTAAGCAATGCTGATTTTATATATCATCGTATTATTCTGATGTTGCTGAAGTCAAGACACCAAATGACAAATGGAAATGAATAATTTAAACCATTTATATGGCTTCTTATGTGCTTAATAATTGATCTGACATTAGGAAATAAGCATTTAATAATTTCATAATACATATATAGTTAAAAATTACTTGTGTGATAGAGCTAGCAGAGAACCATTAAAGAAACTATCCAGTACTTCTTGCTAGCATGTTTAATTTAGGGAAGCCATGCAAGTTTACCATTCATTGGAAGTTTCACTTAGTCTTTTTCACTCAGAAATGTAACAGTTTACCTGACTTCCAGGAGGGAAGGTTTTGTCATGACACTGTATTAGTCTGTTGGTTTAAGCTCTTTGACCTTGTACACCTCCCTGCCATGGAAAAACATGTACCTTTACAAGGCCATTGGACATAATATTGTATGCTTTTATTTCTGTGAATTAGGTGATGAAAGGGCATATAATCATAGATTCTGACATTTGGTAATTTTTTTGTCTTTTGTTTCAAATCTGATTCAGTTTGCAGGTTTCTACTGAAGTAATAATTTAACTGGTGAGCTGTTGCACAAAGAAAAATGAAATAGATGGTGAAAATTTTTCCTACAAGCTGCATAAGAAGACCTCAATTTTATTGTTTGAGAGTGTTCCCTGTTTCTGTAGCTTTTATAAAGCTGTAGGCATAGTAATAATCTTAGTATTTGGAATGTCAGAGGTTGGCTTCTCTTTTAGTCTAGGAGGAAGGTAACAATGTTCCCCCATGTGCCAGCGGTTTGTAATATTCTGGATGTGCAATGCCTTTCAGTTTCACTTGCTAGGATGCACATCTGCAGAGTTATGCAGATATCAGGAAACATTACCTTAAATTAACTAATATTTGAAAGAAAACTGTATGGTCTGCTGATTTGTTGTTGAGCAAGGTGCTAAGTTTACCTTTTACAAAAGTAAGAGATAAAGAGGTAGAAATACATGTGAAGTGTAGTAAGGCCCATTCAATACGGGTTGCAGAAGATGTAAGTTTCATATATTCATAGAAAAATATAATTTGTAAAATCTATGTAAATTAATTTTTAAAGGTATCTTAAATGCACAAATATAATTATGTCATAGGATTCTGATATTGCATGACTTCACATGTGGTTAAGCTGAGATTTTTAGGAATAATCTATAATTAAAGTGTCAGTTATATAAATAATTATACATTATAAATTGTAAATTCATTGAGAAATAGAAAATAGATGTTCTTTCAAGAGGTTATTTATGTTCATTTAGTGACTTTGTTTTATTTTTCTGTGTAACAGTTTTTTTTATACAAACCAGTGTATGGTGCTTGTTTATTGGGACATAGCTTTGATGTTTATATTGGTTTAATTCAGCAATAGGCTGTCTAGAAAAACACAAAGGAGAAATATAACTGACTAAGATATAGTCAATTCTCAGACAACATTTCAGTGTTGATGAAGGAAAATCCCAGAGGTATTTATCTTTTATGATTCTGCTTCTTCTTTAGGTAATACATGAGACTAATTTGGAGGAGGGCTGAGAACAGGAAGGGCAAGAGGACTTTCAGAAGGCAGGTTTCAAAAGGAGGAGTCTTTCAAAAGGGAACCAGTAACTATTTGGGAGATCCATATCAGGGACAAGGACACAACATCTCCCAGCTTCAGTTTTGCAGAAAAACTAGACCTCCTGGACCAGTGTCACAGGAAAAGAAGCCTTTTCAGTCTGTCGGGGGAAAAAACCCCAAAACCCCACCCTCTGTCCCTCCACATAAATGCATTAACAAGGCTTCAAAAAATAAATAATGTTTTCATGCAATGTGGCATCTGCTGTTGTGCCATTTAGGGAAAAGGTATATTTTTGTTACTACTCCAAAGCTTCATATTGTTTTTATAGCTTAAAATAAACTTGCTGTAAAATAACATATTTATCGGTAGTGTCAATATCTGAAGTTCTTGGACTGTATTGTTATGGAACATCTACTTTGAACAGTTTAGAACTTGACCACATATTAATTATGTTGAATTCTAGATTGCACTTTTCTTATTTGCTTCTTCTACATGCCATTTTAGATAAGTTATATGTTTATGTAAATTCTTTATCTTACTTTTGGGGGCATTATCTTTGCTTAAATTGGCAAACCTGAATCTCTTCTTAAATGTTCTGATTTCTGTAACACTTTACTGATCTGCAAATATCTTTGTTTTCCAAGAATCATAGTGGCAGGGGAAGAGATGACTTAGTAACTACAATCTCCCTGTCTTGTGTCTTCACGTGGCATTGCACAGTAATCTGCATTTTGTACAGTGCACAGTCTCTTTCAACGTTAGTTCTTTCTAGATTTTTTACTTGTTGTAATTACCCAGTATGAGATGCTTTCTGTAATTTATCAGTTTGCACATTTGTAGTATGAATGTCCTTTGACTATTTTCTGTTTGTTTTGGTTATTTCACAATTCCTTTGTATTCTGTTTTCAGCTCTTCCTTTCATACATTTCCTCCCAAGTTTATAACACCTTCTCACATTTACTGTGACAGTTGTTTCTTCTCCCACTTATTAATGAGGACAGCCTTTCCTCAATTCAGTATATTTGTAATCACACTGTATTTTTTGTCTTACAGCCAGCTGTAGTCTTCATAAGAATAGTTTTTGCCTCATTCAATACAGATGAATTTTCATAAATAACAATTTTTAGGTGTCATTATGACAGGGGTAGTCTTGCAAGTTCAAATATTTGAGAGCTCAGTTAGGGTTCTGTTTTATTCTGCTTGACCACACTTGCAGTTCTACCTCTCCCTCGTGTTCCCCCTCCCCCACACAAAAAAAAGGGAAGAAAAAAAATTGCGTGGAAAGGTTTTTTTTTCTTTGTTGGTAATGTAAGCACGCAAAATATTATGACTTTATCTTCCAGATTTGGAAATTATTTTTTTTTTGTTAATTTGGGGTGGAATTGATCCTAAGTAAATGTGGCAGTAAATTTTTCTTTATTATGCTGTTGTTAGCCTAAATCATCAAGGGTTTTTTTTTTGCAAATAATGTCCAGTGATGAAGGAAATGGATTAAACAGTCTCCCGTATAAAAAAGGTTTACATCTAAAAAATCATATTAAATGTACATAAGTCTGAAAACTTCTACTTTCCATAAAACAACAAAAAAAGATCTTATCACTATTAAATGAGGCAGATATTTGAGAAAGTCTTTTTTTTTCCCCATGTGACACTCTGATTATCCATTATGACTACATATGTTATCTAATGATGGTTCCTGTCAGTGTGTACATATTACTTACATGCTTATATAAACAAGTGTAAATCGGTGTTTCAAATGGCTTTCACATAGATGAGGTTACAGTCTTACTAAGGTAGATGTGGATGCCTTTTATTTTCTTTTTGCAGTAACCTGAATTTGTTCAGTATTTAGAAACTTATTTAAGAATATCAATTACCATTTGATGTAGCTAAACTGCCAGGTCTGCTGGATGACCTGGGATATTGACAACGGAAGGAAAGTGTGTGGTCTGAATGACATTAATTTGTATATTAAATTCCATTTAAAGTGTTGGGTTGATGTGCAAAAAAAATTGAGAAAGGTCATGTTTCTTTGGTGAGATGAAGACTAGAAAGAGAAATCCTGATTGATAACAAAGCCCTGAATGCAGAAAAGTGCAATAAATGCATATTGTCATGTGTGAATCATACTTATTTCTATACTATGATTTCCTCTAAATTACCCCAAGAGTTCCATACTCATTGGTGATGTAGGCAGAAGGTTACAGGACATATTTCTCCATAGGGGCTAGCAGAAGAATCTATCCTTTAATACCCCTTAATTCCTTTTCTTCTCATCTCTCCTTGTTTACTTTTAATGACATTTCAGTAAGTACTACTTTTCTCAAACCATATGAACATTTTGGGAACAGCATTTTACAGTGTTGCAGGGACATGTAGTGGCCACTGAAGCCACTGAAGCTACAAAAGGAAAATCTTTCTGAATCCACAGAATTTGCATAATTTCTGTGACTTATTATTTAGCTAGTAGTTGTGATCACAGATTGGTGACTTGCAATCACAGATTGATGACTTCACATAATATAGAAATGCAGAACAAAACAACTTTGCCTCTTGTGCTGTCGCAGACTTTGTATTCTTTTTTATTTACCATGCTGAGCAACCACGTATCATATGGGTTTATAAATAAAATGAGGTTTATTTAGTAAAATGTCAGGTTTCAGTTTTCAGTACTTCTACAATTTTTGTTGCGATTCTTACACCAAGGTTTTCTTGGCTGTTGTTTGAGCTTTTTTTTACCTGTTTTATCAAAACTGAGATGTAACCCTTTGTTCAGGATGGCTGCAGTCTCAGTGAGAGTGGGAGAGGACTGTAGTCAGGACAGAAGCCCAACACCACTGTGTCTGACTTCTGCTGTTTCCATGAGAAGAGATCTGTGTCCGTGGGCAGTTCAGTGTGCAGAGGCTGAGCTGCAGAAACATTGGAGTCGCTGTGTAAAGATGTTAGGGAGGACAGAGGCAAAAACACTGGCCACAACCCTTGGGAATTGATCCTAGGTTCCTAGGGTATCAGTACTGGGAAAAAAGCCATCTAAAAGTGTGAGGAAAACTGTGCACCTCTGCTCCTGCAGTGTGGAGATTTGGACATGCAGGCAAGTAATGGCTTGTGCGAAAGTGGTGCCTGTGGTGTTTTTTCACGCTACTCTGCTGTTTGCCTTCTTTGTAGGAGCTGTGAAAGTTGGTCGCACAGTCCTGGACAATAGATGGTTTCTGGCTAGCAGCATGGATGGAGACTGACTGAAGGGACAGATGAAGAAGGGTTGTGTTAAAACTGTAAAAGAAATACAGCCCTTAGTCATAAGTCAGTGTAAGCAGATGGTAAATAAAAACCCCGGTTGAAAAGGCATGGAGCAGTGTGCATTTTGTTTGTACAGAAGATAGACTTTCAACTCTTGTTATTTGTATACTCAGTGGCCATGGATAGAAATGGGATGGCAAACAACAGGGCTATAAAAACAGGAACAATTTTGAAGTACTGAAGGTCAACAAGATCATGTATTTCAGGCTGCAGTATCTTACTAAATCACATGACTCTACTAAGGTTTCTTGCTGTTAAGGAAATTGTTTCTTCAATACATCATACCATCAAGTATTTTAGTTAGGATATTTTATCTTATATATTTTTAAATATAATTTAACACTTGACATACTAATATTAATATGACTCCCCAGGTGTTTGAAAAAAAATAACACTAGCAAGAGGGGGTGTGTGTTTTGAATAGATTCATTTTAATGCAGAATATGCATGAGGATATCATTCTTTTTAGGCAGGGTCTGTTGTTGAAGTCATGCAATATGAAGTAATACATTAAACTTGTCACAATTTTGGAATATATTTTAAAGCAAAGAGATTTCTGGGCAAAAAGACTTTGTCTAAAAATGTTCTCCTTATGAAATGTAGCTGAAAATGTTATGGCTTCAGTGTCTTACTGGTAATGAAAGCGAAGTTTTTGCTTTTCTGCCAGTTTATTTTCTGTATTTAGTTATACTTGGAATTAAGGGGGGAAAAAGAAGGAAAAAAGGAACATTTACAAATCCAATGTAATGGGGTTTAGTGGTTAATTTTTCAGTGTCCCCTTAAGTGGCAAAGTATAATATTAATTGTTGAACCATATGGTAGCAAAATGAACTCCTAACACTTGTTTAAAACTGCAGTGCTCTAACCCTGCCTTCATCCTGAGCAGTCTTATCCTTGAAATCCTCCAAAAGAAACCATCACCTAAACTGTAACTGCATAGTAGAAGATTCATAGCTGTGTCTATGCAATTAAAATGTTGCTCTAGTTAGATTTCTTATTAGTGTTAAATAAATTGCTACTTTCAAATCCCATTTCTCAGTTCTCAAACTAATGATACTTTGCTAGTGTTATTGTTTTCCTGACTGGAGATATTGAACTATTTCTAGAGTTAGGGCTATACCTTTTTCATAACTGAAGTCCTGAATTAGGGAAAAGGCATCACTGGGCAGCTAGTGGGGTGAGAAACCACAGTAGCACTGGTGCCTGAGCAAACAGAGCTGCCAAGCTGCCTCATGAAAACCCAGGTCCTTGTTATCCAGAAATGTCTTCTACTCCTGAACTCCCACCCCTTTTCCTTGAAAGCTCAAATCTCTCACTCCTCCAACACATCCCAACTCCTATACCCAATTATGCAATATTAAAACATAATCACCACTGATTTGTGAGAAATTCTTCCCTACCCACTGCCTACTGATTTTATGATGGGAAGTCCTATCTGATCTCAAAGGTTTGGAAATCACTGACAGTGGACCTTATCAGCACAGTAAATGAACCCTGCTATAATATTGTAGTTAGCACACTAATGCAGCCTCTGTTACTTGAGTTAATTTAGATATAGCTGAAGCATCTGTTTCGACATGCCTTTCAGTGTGCAGAACCCCCAAAATGGGACAAGCATGATGTGGAACTGCAGTTCTTTCCACCAATGTATCTGGAGTGAAATCTCTTCCAGAACAGCATCTCTGATCCAATCTGTCTGTATCCATCCTCCTAGAAAAAGGTTTTGTTCTGTCCCCAGTCCAGAAAACTGGCTTAAAAGTTGCAAGGAAGAACCCTGTAAGATTGTTCTTGAGTTCTTCATTACGGCTTAAACCTCTTGCAGTGAGAAAACAGCATTGTAAAGGTTGTAATTAGATTACTATAGCTAGAAATTCTCAGGTGATGCATTGCCATTGTCCACTTTGACATTTACATAGTTTTAATATTGACAAAATACCATAGAAGAGCTCAGTTGAGAGTATTTTGCAGTCATTAATCCATTGTGCTTGAGCAAGCATTTTGTCATGATTATCAGAAGATATTTGCATGAATATAGACAAAGATTACATAGGATCTAGCCTCTTCGCTCTCAGAGTAGTGGCTTTTCAGCTTGCTCTAAGAGAAGGGAGAACAGCCAAGGTACCAGCTGGAACAATTCCAATGTTTGGCAGGGCTGAAGTCAAATAGGAGATTTTCCCTGGAGTAACAGGTCTTTCTCCTGAACATTCAAGACTGTTAATAATTTGTAGCCTTTCTGTGTGGTATCTCACACCCCTATTTTGTCTTTTTTTTTTATTTCCTGAATCTTACTATGTTATTTTTTTTTATGTAATGAAACATCTGGTCTTGTGTTCCATGTGCTTATTTTTATTTTAAATATCTGACTTTGGTTAAATTTTTGAAGCTGCATCATGTCCCCATTTGTTTAATAGGTCATCATGAAAGTAATGCTAAGCTGGGATCATTAAAGGGGATATTGTGTGGGATGAGTGCAAAGTTATTTTTAACCACAAGACTGAAGAGCAGTCTTTTCTATACTAGTTCCCCAAAAGACAAGAATGACTCATTTACATTTCAAATGAGATACAGATACCGTCTGTTACCAACTTCATTCAGATTTGTGACGAAGCCTTCAATAGATTGCTTTTGGGTGAATAAAAAAATGACAGATTATTAAATATATCAACAATGTTTGTTCATCTCTGATTACACTCGATTTTCAAGAGATAACGTGGCAAAATTGCATGCCATATTACAATTATTTTTTAAAATGTTTTACTTTTTGTATTTTTATTTTGGCCCTTAAAAACAGTAAGGGGATACAGAAAACCTTTGTTTTCAGAAGCCAAGAACTCTCAGATTCTGCACTTAGTATCTCAGCTTCCCACTTGAGGTGTTTTGATCTGAGAAAGAAACAATTTACCACTTGCAGATTATGAAGTTTAATAAAGTGTCTTCTTTCTTCCCTGGAGTAGTGCACTTTTTGAGGTAATATGGAATAATTAATTACCTTATCTTTTGTATGTTTGTGCAAAAGAAGCAGATTTTTATGGCTAAAAATTACTTTTTTGTGTATACTAATAGTCTTACCTGTAGGAGAACAAATTCAGGTACTTACCACAACAGCTATAATTTTTGTGGAAGTACTGAAAATTCCTCATTGGGTTGTATTTGTGGATTAGTGACCGTAAGAAGCGTTTACCTCAGATTTTTCAGGGAGCCCTTGCAAATCAGAATCGATTACCTGTCACAGTGGCATTTTGGCAACGTCCTACTTTATTGCAGTTCAGTAGTGGCATCAAACCTCCAAGGACCACTTAAAAATGGATAAAGGTAATGCTGTAGACAGTGTTCCTGTCAGGTGTTGATTTGGGAGAATATGCAAGGTGGCAAGCCTAGAGAAAGGAGGAAGTGGGAAAGAGCCTGCAAAGGTGGTGTGGAACAGGCTGAGGAAGGACCCTGCGGTGCTGTTGGAGCTTGGGCAGTGTTGATGACCTGGTGGTGGTGTCATACAACTGGTGCTGCCACCGTTTGCCTACCAGTCCGCAGACCAGGAGCCAGCCCAGGCAACTCTTCCAGTTGTACGAGCCTTTGTGGCTGCATAAGAGATGTGTTTGTGGTGTTGTCTGAAATAATTAAATAGAAGACATAAGAAAGAAATCGGAGCATTCCCATTTGGATGAGGTTATCAAAGGTGTGATTGCTCACCTGCAGCATAGTTCTGCCAGTAGCAGGACATGGAAATTAACAAACTAGGTAACTCAGTGGCTTGTGTCAGGCACACCTGTGCAGCTGGTTATTTGGAGGATGGCTGTACTCCATATGTGTACTCCATGTGAGATGAACTAGATATGGGGAAGGCAGTGGGTTTTAGGTCAAAGGAGGTTGTAACAAGGTGGGGGTCTGTCTCTTCTCCCAAGTGACAAGTGATGGGACAAGAGGAAATGGCCTCAAGTTGCACTAGGGGACGTTTAGAATGGATATCAGGAAAAATTTCTTCACTCATAGGGTTGTCAACTGCTGGAAGAGACTACTGAGAGAAGTGGTGGAATCTCCATCCCTCTACATCCACATGTAGATGTGGCACTTAGGGACATGGTTTAGTGGTAGAGTTTAATGTGCTGGGCTAATGGTTTGACTTGATGGTCTTGGAGGTCTTTTCCAACCTAAACAATTCCGTGATAATTAGCTTCTGTGCCATCAGCACAATGAGAAAAGGAAGAGTGTTTTATTGGCAGCAATATTTGAATTGTTATCTGGACCAAGAAATGGGATACCTTTGTTGAATGAGGATGTGCAGAGATGGATGTTTGGCTGCAGTCTCTGCCAAACAGGAGACCAGATGTGTTCTCCTCCTCTGTGCCCCCCTATGCAGTAGGCAGGCTGTGTGCTGTACCAGCCCTCAGTGCTGTGAGGGAGCATTGTGTGGTTTGCTCAGTGTTGGCTCACAGGAGTGCTGAGGGCTGCTGGCTGCTCTGCATGGTGACCCAGGGGCATAGTGGGGAAGGGGCCACAGGGCATGGCAGGGAGTGGTGATGGGGATCCTGGTGTTCGTATTTCTAGTGGAGGAAACCTTAAGTAGGATTTATAGCAGTAGGTGCTCAATCTAAAGATATTACAGTGAGAGAAGAGCACACATTTCTGGAGCTGTTTTGCTGCCTCTCTGTATTACCAGCACTGATCAGTTTTCACTGCTGGTGGAGAGAGCACTGGGCTATGGAGAGTGGGTGGAATGCTCGGAATGTGGGCATTGACATGTGTAGCAACCTACAGAATGTATTTCTGCTTAGTTTTGGTTACACTGAAGGTTTCCCTCACAGGATCCAGGCTATGACATTGACACCTAAAAAAATTGCGCAAATGAATATGTCCATTATAGTGTTGGTGAATGTAAGGATAATATAAAATCATTCTACAGTGTGAAAGCATTGAATTTATTTGTTCATCTGCCTTCGTGTGATACTGGATAGGGATGATAATAAACACAGAAGTAACCATATGCATGGAATAATACATAGAGGTTTGGACACTGCTCCTGTCGGATGCCTCAGAGCCTTAACTTCGAGCGTACTTTGTGAATATAGTCTTCATATAGATACACTTTCTGTTTTCAGCTGCAACAAAAGTCTAAATGAATACGCACATTATTTTGTATTATATGGTCCCCAGAACATGGGCATAGATACATGATTTATCTATCTGTCTGTCTATCTGTCTAACTATTTATCTATCTGTCTATCTGTCTGTCTCTACTTGATTGGAGCTTCAGAAATTTCTTTCATCTCAAGGGCAGGAAAGGGTTTCAGATGGAAACACAATAATGAATTGCCAGTCAATGTACAGTTTTCCTGCCAGTGCCATATAAAGAAAATACTTGCTTTACTAGAGGTGATCTCTTTTTTTAAGTAGAAAAGATGGAGGAAATTAGCATATATTTTACGTTTATTGTCAGAGGTGTATGATTGCAAGGAACAAATTAAAGTAACAACAGAGAGAAATGTCTTCTTTAAATGTGAAAAAAAATGGATTATGTAAATGGTATTTGGGTAATGCAGTTTCTTCCCCCATACTGACACTTCAAAGAGCTACCACCAGCACTGCAGGATAAATGGGATGAAGTAGGCACATATTCAGATCTTCCTCCACCCACTGCACCCCGCTTCACTGTTTTTAAATGTTCATTTGAGTACTTTTGAATTCTCATTTTCATCACTGAACAAATCTAAATCCAGTCCAGGAACTACTTTCAAGATAGCACATCATAAATCAATCTGGAAACATCCTAATAGTTATGCTGCTGTAAAATCAGTGTAATGTAGACTAGAATAATATTTTGCATGTCTTTCAGTTGTGTTTGGTTAGTTGATTTACCTATGTGAAAGAAATAACACTTTGTAGAGTCTTGCTGTTGTGCTGCCTTATGTAACGGTGTCTGAATTGCTGCAGAAGTGACAGTGTCTGATGCAGGAGGAAAGCAGCTGATGTTCCAGATGCCAATCTGAGTGTATATTTGTAGTGTATAGAAATGTGTTTCAAAAGCTCTGGATCAGGGGTATTAAAGCATTCCTGTTTGAATGCCTCATCTGGCAACAGCAGCAGCAGCTAGGAACCTGGAGGTTTATATGCTATTTGCTGTTTGGGAACCTTGTTCTAGATTTGTCAGGAGTTCAGCAGATGAAAAATTAAGAGTGAATACTCATTTTGATTTTGTAGTCATATTCTCATTGGGGAAATACACCTGTCCTTGTTCTGTGCTACTTTAAAAATAAAGTATATAGAATCTGTTTTAAAAAACCCATTTGAAAATAGTGTCAGGAAAAACAAACCAGTCAGAGCTTTCAGTAATTCTAAACTAAGTAGCAACCTAAAATACTAGATGTATTCTGTGTAGCAGAATTTTCACTGTCCATAAGTCGTGTGTCATTTAAAGTGTGGAATATTGCTTTTCCCATATTTCCCAATTGTAATTGCTGCTCCCTCTGTCACTACAAGCATGATGGATTAACAGGTATCTTTAGTATTTACAGACTTATTTCTCTGCCACGAATTTTTCCTAGCCTCCTAAGAGAAGAATGCAGAATGTTTAGGAGGTTGGGAAAAATTTCTGATTCCCCTTATCTTGACCACTGTTGCCTGAGGTGATGTCAGAAGTTGAGGCTTTGCAATTGCTCCTTAGCTACTGGATGCTATTGGAAGGCTTTCCTGCCAGAGAGCTATCTGGTTTACAGTTTTTAAGTAAAAGCTGCACTCTGACATCATAGATCAGAATTCTTAAGTCATACATAAAGTTCATTACAAATGATCCATAGTGTTTATTTTAGGGGGAAAAAAACCCCCAACCCGCAAACTAGACAGAAATTATGACTTTGAATGAGAACCAGGCGTGGTTGGTTTCCTTTTTTTTTGCTGTTTTCTGGGTTTGTCCTCTGTAGCTGCTCCCTTGTGTCACCCACTTGTATCTGTGTGAGTAGCACATACACTTTATTATAAAACGTTTTATTTATTTATTTATTATAAATGTTTTATGGATCATGACTTTTATCTGTGCATCCACTTGATTATTTTACCTAATGATAAAAAATAGTAAACCCAACCATTCAAAAAGCTTTGTGTTATGTGATGTATTGAGTTTCCTATTTTAGCAGGACAGGTGACATTTTCCTCCAGATAACTTGGTCAGTAATGAAAAACAGGGCTGCCAAGGAATGATTTATTTGATAGCCAACTTTTATCTTAAAAAATGCAGAGAGAAAACAATCTCAGAACCTGCCAGTAAGTCTGAAGGTTAAACAATTATTCTGTCTAACATTTCTGACTGATTTTAAATATCAGTTTTTAGAGGAAAACAGGACTGCAGATATCATTTGAAGCTGATTTTAGAATGCCAATCTTAAAATAGAGTTGTTCCCAGGCACTTGTGGGAGGTTTTTGTGCATTCAGAGTTTTGAATTGTTTAGAGAAATCATATGGGTCACTGACTTACCTGAATTTATGTATGTTCTTTTGTAAAACTGAGAGACCAAATCTCTCTTAAGATGGTAGCCTACCTGTCTTCCAAACCCCAACCAACTAAGGACTGAATTCCTCTGTAACAAAAGATCAGTGTAAAATATGACTGACTTTGAAGTAGATATTCTACCTTGTATTTAAATTCATGTTGCATGAGCACTGAAGGCCAGACACCAAGTGATGTTTAGACTGATATACTGCTGTAGCCTTGTTAAGTGAATACCATACTGGAAAGTGCTGAACTAGAAATGAGAGTCATTAGTCTTGAAAACAGGGTCAGTGAAAGAAGTTATGCCAACAGCAAACATTTATAGGAGACAGGCATCTTTTCATTCACCATGGGCAGCAGCAATCCAGACAGCAAAATAAACAGAGAGAACTGTGTTAGCGCTTCATGTGAGTCTGGATAAGACTGACTGTTGCTAGTATATATTGATTTAAATCTAGAGGACGCTGAAGGAACAAGAAAACAACCAGGACTGATGAGGAGGCTATTTTAGAACTCTTTATGAATAATTCAGTAACATAATTTTATTTCCATCTGAGTGATTGATAATTGCAAATTTTTCATGAAAACTCTCATGTTATTGATATGCAGAAATGTTATGCCTATGCTTTTCTTCTGGACAAATACTTCCATGCCTCATTTTGCTCAAGTTTATGTTATAATCAGCATGGCTTTTAATCCCTGTATAAAGAGTAGAAGATTACTTATGCATAGGTCTTTCCAAAACCCAGAAATGGGCTGAGCAGAGTTTGAAATTTTAAAATATGATCTCGGTGTTATTTTCCCATATGTAATCAGCTCCTGAAGTTGCTAGGGGATGCTTCACAGTAGGGAATGAATTTGTTCTCTACAATTGCCAATAGGTGAGTAATGGCTTCATGAGATAAACCATCCCTATAAATATATTGCCTGTACAGTAGAGATGTCTGGGAGCTTTCTGCAAGGCACTAGATCTTCCTGTTCTCCTAGGAAAGCCTATAAAAGAGGTTTCTCATTTCAAAACAATTATTATCTTGCAAAATATGGCTTCTAAAGAGAATATTCTCAAGAAATTTTATGTATAAATTTATAGTTTCTTGATTCATTTGCAGGCTAGCATAAGGGCTAAGAGAAAAACTCGTTTTCCACAGGAACATCTCAAGATGGATTACTTAACGGAAAACAATCCTTTTTGCCTGATTCAGGCAAAGAGTTGAGCTTTGCTTTTCTTTTATTTAAAAGAAGACCAATCTGTGTGTTACAGATTTTTGTTACCTATTTTTTGTCAGTGTTGAAAAATAAGTGCTACATGGCATCAGTCCTACTGAGAAATGGGATCACAACTGACATTAGTAATGGAAGGGAAGCAGAAGTGTAGCAGGTGTCAGTACCGTATTGATCTTAAGGATATCATTGCTTGAATTATGTTGAAAATAGAGTTTTTAATATTTTCAGTAGATGTGGAGTTAATTTTTTCCAGATTTGGGTGGAATAAATTGGTAAACAGCTGTTTTTCTTAGGTGAGAAGGAGGTTTCGTATGATTAAAGGTAGTCAAGTTGTTGTAATATTTTCTCTCTGGTCTGTAGGGTACTTACAAATAATACTTCTCCACATGGATGTCCCTGGCTAGCTGGTATGGTAGAGCTGGCTGCAGGTGTGTTCCTGCTTGATGATGAGCTATCATCTTTTCCTGTCCCTTAAACCCTTTCCCTCCTATGTGGCCTACTGGGTCCTTCTGTGTTTGAAACATTTCGTAAAGTCTTTCATCTTTGAGAAGTCAGAGTTTCATTTTGACAGCAGGTTGAGTCTACCAGCAGGTTAGCAGTATTATGTAGTTCAGGTTGTTAAAAGCTCTTTTGAGGCTACTTTCCCTGTTGCTGACAAATGACTGGCCATTGTGACATTGCCTAACAGTTTCTTAAATGGTCTTTGCCATTTCTTTTCTTAGGAAGAAGGACTCAGAGAAAGAGAAAGAGAGAGAAACAGAGAAAGCAAGTCAACCTTTATATAGTTTAGGTCTGAGAGACTTTATCTTATTACCCTGTGGTACACATTGTCAGTCTGATACCCACGACTGAGTTCTGGCCAAATGGCACGATTTGATGAGACCTGGGTGCATTTTGTTCTTTCTACATTGCCATTTCCTATGGAAAGAAATTCAGACACATGGGGAAGGGGGGAACTGCGTTGTGCTCTACCAGGAGGAATTGGTTTATCTTCCTAGGTAGTGTGAAGGCTCTGGGGACACATCTTTTCTGCCCAGCATGGTGACTTTCACACAGGTGTACGCTGTGCATGTCCAGTAGCTTGTTTTCCAGATGGGCTGCTTGAGCTCTGTCTTCAGAGTTCATACTGTAATCCGAGAAGTCATTTTCAGAGGTAGGGAGATACTGCTTTCCTTCAGTGGAAGATAGCACCAGAAAGGGGAAAAAACCCTCACAGTGTGGAACATTTACACTGTTGGGGAGAAAGATAAAAGACAAGTGGAAAAAAGGTGTGGGGTTTTTTACAAATAAATGAAGTAAAAGGCAAATTTAGAAGGAGGAAACCATGTAAGCATTTTTAATTTTTGTGTCCTAGGATTCTCAGTTAATGAGTCATAGACTCTAGCATCAGACAATCCTAGCTTTCACCTAAGAAGAATAAATTTATGGCCTTAATGACTACAGATAGAAGAACTAGGACAGTACAGGGTGTAATCTTCATGTGAGTAAACCAGAAATCAGGCAGAAAGTAGTCTTTTTCTGTCTGAAGCAAAGCCAATCTGAATTCTTTTTTTCTTTGTTTTCTGTTTGTGTGTGGGGGTTTTTTTGTTGGTTTTTTTGGTTTTTTTTGGGGTTTTTTTTTTGTTGTTGTTGTTTTTTGTGTGTGTGTGTGTGTTTCTTTGTGTATGTGTGCTTTTTTTGTTTGACCTTTTTTTTGTTGTTGGGTTTTTTGTTTTGTTTTTTGTTTGTTTTTTTTGTGACTGCTTGAGACACAGTACAGCAATAAGAGATAAACTTTGGTTTGGCAGCAGAAAGATTTGTGGGAACAGTGCTGAGCCTCAAGATGCAAGGACACTTCAATAACATGCTTAGGAAAGGACAGTTTGAGAAGTAATCAGGATGTGCAAAAAGAGCCCAGTCTTTTAATGAGAAAAAACACTTTCCAAAACGCCCCAAGAAATGGGACCAGTTTCCCTTCTAAATGAAATTTCACCCTCTTTGAGAAGTCTTTTTTAATAGCACAGACTTACTAAGCATACTAGTACAACTCTACTGCCACACAAGCAAAACTGTAAGTTGGATGGATGTATGAAAAGGTCTATTTAACTCCCTACCCTGTGAACAAGCAACCATGCCATTACATTGTTCATCCTTTTCCCACCTTTCATAAAACAGTACAAAACATAAAGAATTGCATCAAAAAGAGAAGATGGTGGCATGCAGCATGTTTAACCAAACTCCACAGTAGTTAGTGATTTGTCTTTACTTCAAAAGTAAATCAGCACAGAATTTTTCTTGGTTGCCATAAGTTCTAGGTAAGACCTTGTCTCAGGAGTGGAAGTAAAGGAATATTTTCATTGGAATGAATTTGTTCTTGGCAGAGATGAATAGGGAACTTGCTGGCAGAATGAGTAATTCTGAATGCTGCACTGCATCTTAGCTTCTTATTCCTGGAAGATATATATGGGAGACAGCAATCTAAAAAGGAAGGATCAATAGAATTTTGCATCACATTATCACTCTTTTTTTAAGGAAAATTACAGTGAGATTTCATTAACGAACAGGACTACTGCAATACCTTGATATTTGTGTTAAGAAGACATTTTGCCAGACTTGATTCTTCTTGCGTATCAGTAGTAGCAGGCAGCTGCTCTAGCCTCAGTAATGCAAGCATTCACAAAGTCAGAGTAAATAAGGAAAAGAATTGGATTGTCCAGAGGATCCTTTTCACTCCAGTGAGCAGTGTCTTCTTTCAGCAATACAAATGCACTGTAATATTCTTATTGCACTCACAAGATGATATCCCAGAAAAGGCAGTTTTGCAGGTTGTCTGGTTTTCCTTGCATACATTAGTTTGGGAATATGCTATGAAAGAGGACTGAGGGCTCAGTGACGTGAATTTTATACAGCTGCTGTTGAAATGTAAATACACCACTGAACTGGCAGCATTTGGTATGCTGCTGCTCTTACTCCCCCTGAGGAATGAATATGATTGCATTCATGAAGGTGGAGTGATGACCCTCAAAATTGTTTTGCTCCCCTACTTCTGGCTTCTTTCTCTGTTCACTGCTGAAGGCTCTTTATCTCTCCACGCATCTAGTCTTGCAGTTTGTATGAAGGGGATCTTTTTTCTGCACAACTCCAGCCCTGGGTTTTAATACAGCTTCTTGTATTATTTAGGCTTGCTAGATTTTTTGAACAGGGAAGTACATCAGAAAGCAGATATGACAGACTAGATATACTGTAGCAGTGTCTTCTTGTCACTGTTCTCATTCTTTTCTGAGAAAAACTGTTAAATGTGGTCCTAGAGAAAGCCAAAAAAGAGAAAAAGATATTTGATTTGTTTAAACAGTATAGCTGCCCAATTCAAAGCCAACACCTGTCTTAAATAAGGCTTTGAAGAAGTAAATTACTGTTAAACGGTTTAAATAAGAACAGGAAAGAAACCACATTATGTGCTGCTGGTAACTAATCATACCACAACACAATGTGTCATTTCTCTGGAAGTATTTTTAATTGTGCCAAATGACCTGGTATTCTGAAATCAATGTGTCTGTTTATCCTTGCTTTGCAAATCAAAAAAAAAAAAAAAAAAGAAAAGGATTGAGAAAGGTGTAACAGAGAGAAGGCTGAAGAGCTCAATTTACTATTCCTAAGGAATTTCAGCTACCTTTCTAACATTATTACCTTACGATAATTCTTATGATTTTTCTTCAAGATTTCAATGTTTGGAGTATAAAATGAAAATTCAGGAATCAAAGTACAAATCTTAAGTGATTTGAAAGTTCTTGTAAAAAAACTTAGATTTCATAGAGGAAAATTAAAAGAAGAATCCTTTTAATAAAAGCAGAATCTCTTTGAGGCTTTTGTTTGACATATAAGCTAGCATTTCAAGAGCGTATTATTATTGAGTGGAGATGTTGGTCCAGATTTAAAGTGGACACTTTAAATCAAAAAGCTATTTACTACCCCCATTAAAAAATAGTGACCATTGATTTACACATTTAATAAAAGGAAAATAACTAACGCATCAATTGGTAGCTAAGGAACAGGCCTGAAATCTGAGACAGTTTTCTGGCAGTACATTAATTATTATTTTTCCATTACCTCCCCAGAGGATGGAATTAATGACATATCAGGCAGTGTGAAGTGTTTTATTTCTAAGGTCAGTGGACCTACTTATGTGTCCAAGGGAAGTGCTTAAAACAGCACATTTTAGTTTTTCCAAGGGAAGCCTTTAAAGGGGCAATGCCATTAAAAAAAAAACAACAAAGTTTTAAATTATTTTCTTAGTTTATTATTGATGTAATCAAATGGACTTAGTTTTGTAAACAATGGAATTTTTATCTGGAATTTCATTTCCTTATTTACTAAGGTCTAAGGAAAAATCTGAAAGTCCGTTTGGTTTTGCTTGTTTTAATGGCTCATTTCAGAGTCTCTGGACAAATAAGGTCACATTGATAGAGTATTTCACCTTGAAAAGTCAAAGCATTTTTTTAAGTTTGTTTCTACAGCATTAGTGTGTATTTGTCGTAATTACTGAACTACATGAATGAGACCTGTGGCTTTGCTAATTTACTTGGCTGTGCTTAGCTTTACTTAGTATTTTCTTAACACTGACATGCTGGTTATGTGTATTTCTGCTCTGTAAATCTGTAGTGTGGGATTTCCGATATGGAATTGCTCATTTGGGAGTGAGACTAGCTCACATGATCCACCAGGAGGAGCTTTTTGTTATGAATGAGAAACAATTGCATCCAGAGCCCAGGAACCTCAGTGGAGCGCAGCTGGGGTGCAGACTTTGGCCTGCCCTGCACTCATTCATTTTTAAGCTTCTCTGCAATTCGAATCACTGAAAAGGGGGGAAGTGGAATGTTCCAAAATACTGGGTTTTAATAATTTTTTCTTTAAATAGCCCTATGAATAGGCAGTGATATTTGTTACCTTTCTTTAGCATCATAATTAAATTGTTATCACTCCTTGTGTTCCATTTCTGGCCTTAATGGAAAGCTTTGTGTCCTCTTTTGATTTCATTTCACTGCACTCTGCTATTGCATGCTGAGATATTTGTGTTGCAGCATATTTAGTAGAGTAGGCATTTTTTTGTGTTCTTCTGCCTGGTATTGACAGCTGTGTAATTCTAATAGTCTTTGTGGGGAAGTGCTTGAGAACTTTTAACCAGCTTGCTTAGAAATAAATTCAAACATTAGCAAAGGTATAGACTCTTGTTAATATATGTTTTTGAATATTTAATTATACATCAGAATGGCTATATATAAATGATGTTGAAAGACTTTGTTTGTTTACGAGCAGCAAGCTAACAATAACTAAAACTCCAAAGCAAGAGTTTTGGGGAAGTGTACTAGGCATAGGTGGCAAGGGTTGGTAGGAGGCTGCAGGGTGTCCTGTGCTGGTCACAGCAGGGTCCAGGTAGCTCTGAAACCAATGCGAGCACCCTCTTGTGTGTGAGCCACAGCAGGATACAGTGCCTCTGAAGTGGCTGCAGCTGCCGGGGGAGAGGCAGGCAGCAAGATGCTCTTGAGGAGATACAGGAAGGGAGAGACTGCTAATGAGATATATGGTTGGAGGTGTCCGCTTGGAAGGAGGCACTCCATCCAGTATGTGCATCCTTTTGAATCATAGATATGTAGAATGGTTTGGGTTGGAAGGGATCTTAAATATAAGCCTTCCAGCCCCCCCTACCATGGGCAGAGACACCTTCCACTAGACTGGGTTGATCAAAGCCCCATCCAGCCTGGATTTGAATGCTTCCAGCTTCTCTGGACAGTTTGTTCCAGTGTCTTACCACCCTCACAGTAAATACTTTCTTCCTAATATCTATTCTAAATCTACCCTCTGTCAGTTTAAGAAGAGACTGTGGCTGAGTGACCCATACTGGGGCATGGACATCTCTGAGGAACAGTGGCCATGGTTGGCCCACGTCAGGGCAGTGCTGTCTTAGCGCTTAACTGTTGTGTTCTTTATTTCTCTGATAACCAAAACAGTGATCACAGGCTGGTGGCAATGAATTAAGTAAAAATTATCTCTGCAAGTGGAGACCATTTTGCCTGCAACAAAATTTAAGAAGATCTTAGAAACATAGTTAGCTCACGTCCAACATGCTGCCATTAAAAGCATGTACATTTCTCTTTGCATTGACTGTGTCATAGTCCATTAACACTGCAGCTGCTTCCCAGTTACCTACTTTCTTCCATTTTCTGCAAATTATTTCACTTTCTTTGCCTGGGTCTCTTGTTTTTAAGGCAGAATTAACTGTTTCTAGTATCCATCTGTGTGCTGCTGCTAGGCAATCAAAACCCCCAGTTTACCCCCAAATCACAAACCAAAGAGAGAGTGGAAGAGGCAAAGACTTGATGTCTTCATGAAGGTTGGGCAGCCCGTGGGAAGAGGGGTGCATGTCTGCTTTGGAGGTTTGGGATCTTGCCTGTGTCTGTAATTATTTTTATAATAATTGGGAATATAATAATATAATATTTAATATAATAATAATATATATAATAATAATATAATAATATTTTGGGAATAGAAGATAGAGCATTTGGGAATACAAAGTATATTTTTTTTCACTGAACGTCATAGTTCTTCATACTCTTACACTGAAAATGTAGAGGTATTTTCTTTATATGTAGAATAAGATACCTAAACTAAAAACAGTTATTGAATGTCCTTTAAAAAGTAGAGTCCTGTTTTCTTATTACAAATCAGAACCTGTGTCTCTTCATAGCAGGATCAAATGTATTGAACCTTTGAACTGTGATGGTTGATATTGTTAACCCATCTTAGGTAGCTGTGTAAGAGCTATAAAACCAGCCAGTTCTTTTCCATTTAAAGCTTCCTCTCCTGTAGCATATGCAGAATATGTTGAATATATTTAAGATATTTTTCTGCACAGTATGTGAAAAACTACAATACAGATGAAACCATTTAACATTATAAGTTACCTGAATAATGCAGACATTGCCTTGATCAGAGTGGATCACTGTAAGCTTTTACAGCTTTGTGGGCTGCCTGTCAGGCTTCACATTGGAAATGGTACTGATGCTCTTCAGTCTCTTGGCAGACCATCAGTTATTCTTTTGATTAGGTGAAACTTGCATGTTTTGTTCAGTAATGGTTTTCAAACTGAAATAGGAAGAGTTATGAGGAGAGAAAATAGAAAATAAAGCATACTGAAAATGTTAGTTCTGCAGAAACTGAGGTACATTCGTTTATTCCAGTGCCCAAGTGAATAAGTCTATGGGCCTGAGGTAAAAATATGGGAGAAAGATAACTGGACTATATTGTGAAAAGCTTTGTTGATAAAATTACACTCGAGCTAATGCATGCTGTGATTTCTCATTCATTTTAGACATATAACATAATTTTCTCCCATCTGATAATATTTTAACTTAAAAGTTTTGACATCTGTTCTTCTATGTATTTGAATTCTGAAGATCTGAGGGGTCGTGCCTCTCCTAGCTGCAATTTCCCTGTATTTATGATTTCACCAGGTTGCTTTTTTTAGCTATTGCCCAGCTACTGAAATTAGTTAAATAGGATACTAAAATATTCAAAGTCAATAAAATAAAAAAACCTAAAAGTTTAGAAATTTTAATTTGACTTCCTGAATCCAAATCAGTTCCTAACTTTTCAAACTTGATTCAGCTCTCATACTGTTGTATATCAAAATTAACTCTCCTGTTACCAATTAGTACAACCAGCTAAGTGAGAACAGGAGTAAGCTTGTACTTTTTCCCTCCCCAACAAGATTTACTGTTTTGTTTTTTTGTGTAAAAGTAAATCATGGAGTAAAAAGCATTATTATTTAATGAAGAGTGGCAACTATAGTATGTAAAATGTCTGACTGTCATTTTAAGATAACTCAAGCTTGTAAAACAGCTTGACTATAAAGTTTCAAAGGGCATGACAGATTTGGGTTTTCATGCATGAGGATGGAAAGGGACTTTGAACTCTTGGATTCTCAACATTTCCTAGCCCTAGTCAGTCCCATCTAGATTAAATTGTGTCTTTTTTTCTCCCATTATCTAGTATGGAAACATCTGTCAGAGTGTGCCAGCAACAGAAGAGTAGTACCTTTTTTCCCCCTTTCTGTGTGGTGTGAGAAGAGTCAAGTTGCTGTACTCTTTTTTAATGTTTGATAAAGATACATTGACTCTGGAGGGCATAGTTTTTGACAAACAAACTCGAACTTTCATGTTGACAATGCTTAAGAAGAGGAAAGAAATTACTGAGAAAGAAGTGCACTGTTTCTATAATTTTATGTGATAACAAAGGAAAGCTGATGTATTCCAGTAATATTGTCAGGAGTGAAAAGAACCAGTAAATTTAATTCTTTAGGCCATGAATCTCCAGGATGCAATCTCAGGGAAAATCCATGCACACATATGTAGTATTATCACTGGACATTGTACTGCTAGGCTTTGATGCCAGGAACTGGGAGGAGTTTCCCACTTGAAGAATTTGTATGTTGGGGTATAAAAGAGAACATAGTGTCTCATATGAAGATGTAAATGAAAATCCCTGATCTGGAAAAGAAGCATTTGCATAGCTTCTATATACACCAAAAATGTCTTGAGAATAAAAATTATAATATCTGTGGTAAAAAAAAGAAAATTGTAATAGGGATAATGATAATTCCACCTAAAAATAGGTGAGGGGGATACATAAATTATCTTTTTATTCAAGTTCTGTACAGTGATGACAAATATTGCCTATCTTGTAAATGTAGTAAGCTGTCTCTCTTTTCAGATAAGCAATGATTGTGAAAGGGGCCACAGAAAGCCCCGCTTTTTACAGTGGACTGTTTTTAAGTTTTATTCCTGTCATCTTTAATTCATACTTCTTTCCATTTTTAGCTAAAGCTTTCACTAAACTATTCCTTTATGAAAAAGCTACTTGCAGAGGTGGACTGGGCACAGAATGAGATTTGTCCATTAGTGCTTCAAAGTGTAGAAAATTGCATCTCCGAGCTGTGGAGTTCTCCTGTCATATTGGTGAAATAATTACAGTGTCTGTAAGATGTGTATAATTAGATGTTGTAATGGGAGTTCAGCAGTACTTTTATGAATGTTTAAAAGTATGAGTATGGGAACACTGAATCTTGTGATACCTGATATTTTCTCCATTTCCCTTTCTTGGTAAGGACTGACATAGCTCCTTCAGTTGCTGTTAGGCTGTAGTGGCATACTCTGTCTTATTTCAAGGATAATGATATTTATCTAATCTGTCTGTACCTCCTTGAAGCTTACTGATTGCTAAATCATGTTCCTGACTTAGTTATGTTGCACCTTAAAATAGTAATATCTGTAAAATTGGGAGATACTTAACTATCAATGGATTTGAACATCCAGTATGTTAAAATTAATTGTTCTCAGTCACCTCCATGGCATTTTGGTGCAGCTATGTTGCTTTCACTGACATCCTTAGCATGAAAAAAGCCAGATGTGAATAATGATTCTTGAGGCAAGAGAATAGATTAAATAAACTGAATTATCTTCATAGGTATTCCTAGCTTGCTGGAAGACTCTTGGAGGTAAAGTCATTGCTCACGTGTTTCTGAAGTTATCAGTGTGTGCTTCTCATCAGAAGATATCTTCTCCATACAAACTCCAGCTGACCCAGTTTTCAAGCTTTTATCCTGGCTTGACACTTTTTTTACGTTCTCTGGACTTGTACTGAGCACTGTGAGAGTATCTTATTTTTACCACAAGGATTACCGCTTTGGCAGGGATAGTATTTGCCAGTAACCTACCAATCACCCCTAACTCAATTCAGGTTTAAATAACTGTAAAATAATTAATTTGTTTACAAAATGGGAAAACAGAAAGCTATCCAGTTGCCAATGTTTTTGAGATGGGATGCAACAAATAAAGGAAGATCACACTTAGGTTGAGTTATCCTTAGATCAACCCCAAAGCTTCTCTCATTTTGTCTAGTTGTTTGCAGCATCCATCTAATTGGGCATCATGTTCTTATGCACAAGAAACCCGTTCTTACGCAAACTCTAAATTTTTATTCATGGAACAGAAATTTGATGTGGACATCTGTGTTTTCTTTACACACAATCAGGCCTATGTTTCTGTTTAGATTCACATAATTCTTTTCTCCTTTCTTGCCTGGATAAAGCTGTTCATACCTGATGGCAGAGAGAGTTTTTAAGTCCCCTCTCACTGGACTGTTCAAAGACCCAGTACTGTGTTAAATTATTAGCATACCAATTGCCAGCTTAATGTGAGGTGGAGCACTCTCCTTCACTGGTCGTGGCAGTGTTCACGCTCCTTGTACAGTCTTTTCAGTCTTCAAATCTTACATTGTATGTTACAGCTGTAGCTTGTCAATCTTGCTGTATCCAGTCATTTAAGTGGAATTAATACCTTTGGCTTACTGTTGTGTATTAGACACAGTGATCATCAGTCCCTTTGCTGACTTTTAATGTGCCACTGCAATAGTGACAGATAGTTGGCATGATAATGGGTAGAAGAAAAAAATATATCTTTTTGCTCCCAAGTAGTCCCACCCTTTTTGTTTTTCATCTGAGGAAAGCACAACAAAACAGAGGAAACATTTCCCTCTGACTTAAATGAAGCTTTCTTCATTCTGGGTGTTCTAAGATTCCTCTCTATTACTGACCAGGCAGCTGAGAATCCATTCAGAGAGAAGGAATGAGGCAATGTATGTTGGTATAGATTTATTGGTGGTGGTAGTGTATTAATCCTATCGATAGGCTGCTTGGGAAAGAAATACAGGATGCAGGACTGATGTTTAGTTTAAACTTTAATTTATTTATTGGTCTTATTTAAATGCTCGGGGCTTTGAAATGAAAGAGATGTGAAGTCCTGCAGCTTCTGAAATGCATGGCATGAGTGTTTTTTGTTTGGTTGGGGTTTTTCCTCATTTATTTTGTTAGCACTAAGTCAAGGCAGCACTGACTTGGATTTGATATAGAGCACTTACTTGGAGCTGACCCATCTCCTCAGAAATATATTGAGAATATCATCTTATGACTGTATTCTTCTACATGGCATACATGGTTTCCATTGATTTCTACAGTATGATCCACAAACATTTATTAGGAGGTAGCGTTCAGCCGTATCTGTTAATGTGGATGTCTTTGTGTTTCCATCTACTTCTGTGCCTGTGAACAATCAGACAGTAAAAAAAAAAGAGGGATCACTTATGTATTTTTGCAGTAACTGTAAGGAGGACATTTGTATTTTGCACTTTCGTTGGAGTATCTCTGTTTTTGCATTCCCAACAGTATCTGCAAATTCTTGCCTTTATTTTCCTGCTGGTTTTTTTCATGGGCAAAGTTGTGTGGTTCTATAAACTGTGTCATAATTTAGGCAGAATGTGACCATTTCTTTTTAAACATTTTGTGACTCCTGTAATTTTGGCAGTTTTTTTCTTCCAGTTATATCTGCTATTGTTAGGAACTTGACTGGATTTAGGGGTCTGGCTTTAATAGTGATTTGGGATTGGGTATGTCAATAAAGAGGTTAAAAGTATTCCTCTCATTTTAGGGGAATTGCCTTGTTCTGTTCACTTGAGAAATTGAATACCAATTTTGATAATACAAGTGCTATTTCCTACTGTAAGAAAAAAACTGAAGAACAGTTTAGGTTTTTATGTTATATTTCTCTGTTTATTGTCTCTTTTAATTAACTCATCACTCTGTAAAGCACACATGGTTTTGTGTAGACAACAATAAATTATTTCAAGATTTGTGCCCATTATATGAAGTAATTTGACCATTATCTGTCTTTGAAACTAGTCAGGAAGTTGGACTGTATGACCTCCAGAGGTCCCTTCCAACCTAAAATTATTAAGTGAAGAAATGTGACAAATATTTCATTGTTCAATTTAGATAAATTTTCTGGTTGTATGTGTGTTATACACTTCTTAGGCACATTTTACTGCAAAAAGATGCTATACTGATTACTTTGGAAGTTGTGTCATGCTTTCTGGGATTTTGAGTATGCTGTTTTTTTCCTTTGGGGACCCAGACTTCCATAAAAATTGTTCCACTGAAAACTTTTGAGGAGAAAAAGCTTTACAGTGTGAAAGGTGTGAAATGGCAGGTGTGAAACAACAGTCCTTTCAGCAAGCAGTGGTGGAACCTTCTGCAAAATAGTATATAAATTAATTGTTGACTAATTTTAATATTTGAAACACAGTGAGACATGAAATCCCATGCTTGTTAAAACAGATTGGGATAACTTTTCCTCTATATTCATCCTACTGGGATTAATTTAGTCTACCACATTTAACTAATCCTACAGCTACATAATGAATCTCTTTGTAATTAGAAGATAGCTACAATTAAGAGCTGCACATGAAATCACATCACTGGTCCATGAATATTTGGGCCTACCTTGTTCATCAAATCAATAAACACTTTATAAAAATAACTGCAATATTTAGAATATGGACTCTGTATTTAAAATCAGGATTATAAAGATTATTAAGATCACCTAGGCTAAGGATATGCTCTATTGCTCTATTACTTATATACTGAAATGACCAGTATTATATTTTTCATTTCCATAACAAAGAGTGTGTGTGCATATATGTATGTGTGAAATTCATCTGAGAATTTCTCAAAGACATCATTATCATTTTTGATTGATTTCCACATTGCTATATTCACAATTTCAAAAGAAATCCACAAAAATCTTTGGAGAGCAAATCCCAGCTGCATTATGACAACAGGGTTTGGATTTAGAAGGGAAAGAAGCTAATTGTGAAAAACCTGGGCTGGGAAAAGCATTTGACCTTGAACAGTACACAGGCAGGCAATGAGAGAAGTTTGGGATGACTGTGATAATGGTGAATCTGCTTGTCTATCAGGTTAAATTCAAACCTTAATATAATTTCTGTGTAACCCCTCTCCAGTTTAATCTTTCTCCTTTCAGTCTTTATGTAAAACAGGTTAAACCTCTGACAGATCTCAAGTGAAGGCCTATCTATGCTATCAAAACAGGTTGAATTCCTATGAATAACCATGAAATTGTTTTACCCCCTTTTTTTTCTTGAATTTCAATTGAAATTAAATCCCTGTAAGAGAATTAACTTTGATCTATATCCATGAATCTAGTAGGGATTAGTGTTCCCAAAAAAGACAGTTTGACAAATGGGGAAGTAGGAAATAAATGTCTGAATACCCTCTCCCTCTTTTTGTTTTGCTTGGGAGAGTGTTATGAGTAAAACACATGTAATTTTTACATGTCAAAACTGGAGAAGAAATGATGATGATTTTTATTGTCTTTATCATTACTGGATTTGGTGCACATGTCCATTCCTACATTAATGTTCAACCTTTGCATCCCACACCTGTGCCTTTTGCCCTACCAGAAGGTTTGTCTGGAGTGAAAGGGTAAAGGAAACCTGGACTGCCCTTTCACAATAGCACTACGTCCTTCCTAAGGAAGCAACATCCAGGCTGGTAGCACTCTTGGTCCCCAGCGTTCATGTAAAAGTTGTTGTCTTAGTCACTACCAAAATCTGACTACTTTTTGAATTAGAAATCACTTTGTGGTTTTCTAAAGTTGAGGGGAAAACATGTTGACTGAAAGATGTTGGGACAAGTTCCCACGCACGAAGATTTATCAGCAAGGTTTGTAGCTGATGGCATGCATTGACTCTAGTGGGAAGAAACACAAGAAAAATAACGAAGAGATAGAAAAGGGAAAAAACAAACTTTCCCCAGGGGCAGCTGGGAGGAGAAACATCAGAGGCACTCCAGATAAGCATCCTTTCCTGTGTGTCTCCTCTAGTCCTGTAAGTGGTTCTCCCTGTGGTTCTTATCCCATAGTGACTGTATGCTTCTCTTCAGGACCTGTTTAGACTCCCAGATGATCATTCCTGCATGGGATGCTGTTAGTGCTGACTGGAACGTGCTGATGTCAGTAGCTGCAAAGCTCTGTGCATTCTTATTATTGGATCCCCTAATTTAAATCAAAACCCACAGCTGAAGAGAGGGAAAAGGGGGGGGAAAAAAGAGGTGATACCCAGGTCAGTGACAATCCTTTTCTGTGGGAACCCACTACAGCAACAGTTTGGGCTGGCACGTGCAGACCCATGGGCATAACAGCCAACATTGCAAATAGGAAGCTCTGAGCAATATGAAAGGCTGAGGTCCTAAAGGCACCGTGGAAGGCACCCTTTATTAAAGTTTTTGGGAATGTATTATCAGATGTTTTGAAAAACTTTGGGAAAGGCTGGTGTCACAGGGGTATAGCACAGATTTTTGAGTAAGTGCTACAAAACCTGTTTTAGCCCCATGACAGTTAAATACTGTGAATTTTTCTTGGTTTTTTTCCCCTTCACAGTTTAGATAATTTTAACATGGCATTGTCCACTTTTTGATGTCATGCACTTCTAGGCATGTTGTTTGTATGAGTAATAAAATTTTCTAAGGAGATGTTATGTCCTATTTCAGCAGATCTCCTAAAGAAGAAATCTGTTTTCTTCCTTTCTATTAACATCATGCTATTAGCACTCTGTACACAGTCACAGTATTCGAGGACAGTTATTAAGAGGCTCCTTTCCTTGGTGTAGTGGGTTTGTAACCCTCCCTGGGAGGGAAACAGAACTAGGATAGGTCACCTGATGTATATTTTACCAGTAAGGTATTCCATACGATCTTACGCCAGCTCAGATATAAAGAGACAAGAAGGAAACAATTCCTTCCTTCTCTTCTGGGATGGTTACGTAGGATAGACAACTTTTCTTCAGAGGAGGAAAACACCTCTCATGGGGAAGTAGTCTTTATTGTCAGTCTTCCCTGTGTGTATAGTGCTTATAGTTCTTTTTTTCTTCTCTGTCTAAATATAAAACTACCTTTCTCAGTGGCCTTGGTTTTGCAAGTTTTTTTTTATTTCCTCCCTTCCCTCTTCCTTTTCCCTTGGCAGGGGGTTGGGCGGAGTCTCGGTGGTCACAGGGCATCCAGCCAAGGTGAACGATAACAATGTCTTGCTTTTCTTCTCTGTTTTGTCCAAAAATATATGCTTGCAATAAGCCATAATTTGCAAAAAAAAAATGTATTCAGAGTATTGGGTTTTTGTAAGTGGAGTCATATCAGTATACCATGCCTTTCCTTTGTCGCAGTTTCTTACTTGAGCTGCTATATGAGACTATTGATCTGTGAAAAGGAAATCCAATTTTCCTCTGTTCAGGCTCTTCAGAAGTCTAAATTTTTCCACCAGATGTACCCCAACCATGACCCTTTACCACTGTCTGGTTATTCCCTTCGTTCTAACACCAGCCACAGCAAATGTCAGCTCGCTGAGGGTGTTGCCCTTTGCTGACACTTGAGTATCTCAAGGAATGGAATGCTTCTGATCACTAGAGGAAATGACTACTCATTGTTACCACCATCTGTATACTCCTGCTTTACTTCCTTCTTCATTTTCAAACACCGCTCTTGATGGGTTCTCTGACAACCATGAACACAGAAGATTTCCATGGCTTCTCAGTGTATTGTTGAGTCTCCTCTGATGGCTGCAATGTTCCTGTAGGTCAGTATGTCAAAGGCATAGGTCTCTCAGGGCTTAGACTTCCTCAGAGTTTTGGGTGGTACTGGACCTGGTCTGTGATCATGCCCTGGGCTACATTAGGAAGAACTATAAGTCTTCCTGATGGTTGAGGGACTACCCCACTGCTTAGCCCTGGTGACACTAAATCTGGAGTGCAGGGTCCAGTCCTATGCTCCCCAGTACAAGAGAAATACACATTTAATGAATTGAGTCCAGTGAAGAGCCACAAAGATGACTCAGGGACTGGAACATCTTTCATTTGAAGACAGGGTGAGAGAGCTAGGGCTTTTCAGCCTAGAGAAGAGAATGCTGAGGGGGATGTGTGTTACCAACATGAGTTTTTTTCTTTGGATTTTTTTTTTAAGACAGGGAGAAAAGAATCGCATGAACTATTCAAGAAATATGCCCACCATGGATTCATACAATGTCATCATGACACTTGATTCTCCATTCTTTTCCTAATTATTGCTGTCCTTTTATTTGCCTTTTAAACCACTGCTATCATTCATTTTTTCAAAGAGCTAGTCACAGTGAGTCTAATATCTTTTTCAGAGGATGTAGCACCTAATGTGAAGACTGCTTTTGGAAGTTAAAGTTGTTTTCTCCATGCCTGCTATTTTGCATTTATCATGTTGGATTTCATCTGCTATTTTAAGGCCCAGTCACACCAGTGTGAGTCACTTCTGCAACTTTTCCCGTGTTTTGTTGCTTTTGAATACGTTGAACAATATTAAAATCACATCAATCATCGCCACATTACTGTTCCTCTCCTTTTTACAGAACACTTAGGAAGACATAGCATAAATTCTCTGAATCCGATAACACAGTCCTTCCAGTATAAAAGCTGACCATTTATTTGCTGTTTTTACTTCCTATTTTTACCTTCTGACAATCCAATTTTACTGCAGTTCTCTGTACAGAAAATCAACATACATAATCCAGAACTCCTGTAAGATGCTTAAGCATGGTTTATTGGACCTGCTGTTTAAAAATGTCTCAACATTACTATCTGTGGCTTTATATACTTGTGAGCTAATATTTTGGAACATGAAACTGTACTGCAATTATTCTTTAGCATGATGTACATATATCATTTAACTTTTCCCTTAATGGAGAACAGACATTTTTATTTGATGGTTCTGCTTTTCTTTTGTTGGAATTAAAAGTTTTACATTCTCTTATAATAGTTGATGAAATTCAGTGTTAGACTTATTTCATGCCAAACATGTATAAAAAGCTCCTTTGATCTGAAAATATAATGTATTCTCCCTGAAATGTGGTGTATTTGTCTTCTGTCTTTACTAGTTTATTTGATTTCTGATTTATATTAATTGCTGTCATTGCTAGTATTTTCTGTGTATATGTGAGCATGCATATTGTAACATGGATTTTCACATCCTATCTAACCAGATTAGGTTTTTATGTATCTTTTGGTTTTCACAGTTTTGTGTTTCTTCATAGAAACTTTGAAAATGTTTTCAATGTATGTTCTTCTTAAACTCCTTTTAAATTTGTGCATGGTACTTGAGTATTGTAAAATAACCTCCTTAGCAGTCCAAGTGAAATTAAAGTTTATTGCTTTGGTCTTCAGTCTGTCTACATATCCTGTACAGACATTTGGATCTGTTTTGATTTTCCACTTTTAAAATGTGTTAATTTAATTACAGCTTAGAATTGTGTAGTATTGTTCTGAATAGGATGCAGTGTGGTCTTAGCCAATTTGGCTTTACTTCTGTGGTGGCATGAAAAGACAGGACTTTGGTTTTAATAATGTGCTATCATGTCTTTCTCACTGTCCTTAGATTAAAAAAAGCCCCCAAATTAATAAGGTAACATTAAAGAGGGTCTCAACTGTCCCTTTTAGAGAAAATGCTAGCTGCGATAATCAGGCTGCAATTGTAGGTTTCTGATCCTAATATTTATGGGGAAAACACAGGAGGGAAAAATAACAAGGATGAACAATGTATTCGCTATCTCTGATGCTTTTCACTTGCCTCATCACTGAAAATACCAAAGACATGGCATATTGTCATCTGATCCAGTTAGAGTCTCAAATCATTGCAAAGAGATGCCATTGTTGGGCTATATAGTGCTTCATGTTGTGTTTCTGCTTGCAGGGACTTATCAGCATTGTAACAGCAAATCTGTCTTCTTGTCTGCTTTGACTATAGTGTGGTTGAAACAAGGATGATAAGATACAACAGAAAGAAGAGAATTAAGTGAGAAAGATAGTAAAAATGGGCATACAGTGTGAGCTAAATTCTCAGTGAGTTTGAGAATAATCTCAAATCTGCTAGAGATGATGGTTGCTCAGTTTCCTCTTACTGTAGCAGGAAGGGCCAAAAGTTATTATGGATTGTTGACTCTCTACTGATGTTCCTTGGGTCACTCCTTCCAGATCCTGTACCCCTCTTACTGATCCAATCCAGTGAAAGAAAAGATTCCGTGACATAGAAAGCAATCAGATTATATCTTATTTCAAATATGAATTTTCCTTCCTTTTCTGAAGTCTTTTATTGTCACATTAATATGTTACTTTAGGAGCACATTTGAAGGTCTCTTGTTGCACAGTTATTTAAAAATATCCATTTTAATGCAATCAACTTGATTTTATTGTCCCATTTTGCTAATGGTTGTGGTTAATTTTTTGGCAGAGGTTGGGATGACTGTTAGTTTCCTGATGACATTTAAACCTAGACCTGTGCACGAGAGAAAGGGATTATTAGTTTGAGAGTTCTGTATGATCAAGAACAAGGCATGATTTACAGGGTTGTTTACTATCTCTATGACGATTATTGAAAAATAAACCTTACGTTTGGTAAAAATATTAGAAGTTATAATTTATTGTGGAAATTTATAGAGTAAATTCCAAACAAAATCTTCCTTGTTGATTTTATTCTTGAGGTTTATGGCTTACCAGGGACTTGAGAAACGTTGGGTAAATTTATCTTCTTCTATATTTTATCCTGTTGTTGCTCAAAGTTTAACTTTCTTCTCACAATTCCCTTCCAACTAGTAAATGGTTCTACAATGCTTTCTATTCATAGTATCCTTGGACTTTCAGTTCTTTTTCTGAATTCCCTTGCTTTATTTTAAAGTCAGGGAGGATACTGTATCAGAACTGCTTTATCTCTTTCTTTGAAGCACTTTTGACTTTTAGCTCAAGAACACAAGGAACTTCCTGCAGGGTAAGACCATAGTCCATCTAGCACAGTATGCTGTCTCCAAGAAGTGCTAAAGAAGATGCTATTAAAAGGCATCACACAAGCTTGATCACTTTTTGTGGCTAGTTTCCTTCATACCTTGCCCAGCCTCCACAGGTGTGTTAGCAAAATTGAAGGGTACATTTCCCTGCCTTGTCTTTTTATTATTGGTTTATGGACAAGGTCTCCATGAATTTGTTTAATCTCTTTTTGATCCTTATGGTATATTATGATCTCCTGTGGCAGGTGTCCTCTAGGTAAAGGTGTACTTCCTTTTCACCTTTTTTCAACCAATCTTCTACTAGTTTCATTGAGTTTTTTGGTGTTTCAGGGTTTGGTGAACAATATTTCCATCTTCATCTTATCCAACGCTTTCATAATTTAAGCCTTTCTATAGATGACTCAGAAAAGAAGCTGATTTTAGTACTCATTTTTTTGTTTTATCTGGGTAACTTGTTTTGTTTTCTGAACATTGTCTGGCTTTTAGAAGTTTGAGTCAGAAGTTTTGAGGGATAGAATTCAGAAGTAGAATGGCAAAGACCTTTACATATTTGCAACCTTTACCAACACAAAGCTTTAACATACAGTTATTGTACTGAACTACAAAGATGGTATTTGTAACTATTTTTTAAGATTAGTAGGTCCTGCCGATTTTGTTACAAAACCTAACTATTTATTTAGAAAAGCTAGAGTGTCTTCTATGAAATTAGGTATACAGATGACATTTGAGATCAGTGGCTGTAATCTATGTGCCTTTCCAAGGGAAAATTCTTTAATTACCTGATGAATTTTTACTCCCTTTACACTGTAAGGGGGAAGCTGATCTTGAAAAACCTCTGAAAGTGATTCTGTAGTGGGCTGGCTGACTTAGTATGAATTTTTGTAGTCTAACATTTTAATTATGGGAACAGGGTCTTTTCTGGTTACACAGTGAAAAGGTAGCCCTGTTGAAGTTGTCCCAAAGAGCTACAGTTATTTTATTAGCTGTAGCTGCATTACTGCTGGCTGTGATCAAAGCAGTGTTTTCCCCTAACTCATTCTGAAATGGAGCATTCAGATTTGCATGCCAGCTTCAGTGCCAAAGTGTTGTACTCCTCAAGGGGAAATTCTGGTCAGAGTAACATTAAATTGAGTGAATTTTACACATGCCAAGCCTGTTTCAATTAACCATCTTAACGCAGTTTTAAAAAAGGCTGTCTAGATGGGAAATTGTGAATTGTTGGAATATAATTTGTACAAAAGGAATGATTAGTATCTTTTTGTACAGTTGTTCTCAGTGTCAAAAGCAACATCCCCTGTGATACCCTATGTGCTAGGAAAGACAATTTTAATGTGTAAAATATGTTAAAATTTCTACTTCAGATACCCTTCAGAGTTAAGGCAACACCACTCAGAGGAGAAACTGGTGACAACAGGGGGGACATGGTTTCTGAGAACAGGTTGCATCCATGGGCTCCAAAACCAGCATAGATTCATGACTTGGGCCCACTGCAGTTTGTGCTGTCACAGTCCAAACTAGTGATGTTTCCAACAGCAATGTCTGTGAACCACCAAGTACTATCAACTTCATACCAGTTCTCCTAGGTCACAGTCAACACTGTAGGTCAGAGACTGCAGTAGCAAATATACATCTAGAGATGCTGGGACAAAACTGCCAACATGACAAATACTCAGAATGGGTTTGATTTAAAGAAGGATCTTCTCTATCTTGTGCAACTGGTGTCTTTCCATTTTGCATGAAGATGCTTACTTATAGTTTTGTGTTGTATTCTGTGACAAGAATGAGGTTTTTTGAGGGTTCATGATCATCATTGATATCCCACACCATGGTGTCATTATACCATTTGGTGCCCAACTCTCCTTAGTGGCATGACTACCTCAGTCTGTATGAGGACTTTTGCTGCCCTTCTGAAAGCAGCTACACAAAATCTGGAGAAAAATGCTCTGTTACGTACCCATCTACACAGCTACACTATGGCCACTATGGTAGTTGCATCATCCTTTGAATTGCTGTGGAAAAGAACTGCTTACATAGTAGATGAAAATGTGGCCCTACTGAAGTATGGGAAAGGAATATGGAGAGCAGCAAACACACTCTCAGGGTTTGCTAAGCTCTGACAGTCAAGAGTGATGGACCAGAATCCTGGATACCCCTCAATCAAAGCAGGAAAGCCACATACTTCTCTGTAAGATGTTATACCAATGTTAACTAAAAAGGAATGCTATGTGCTATGATGCATACCATGAATGCCCATGCACTCCCCATCTCCAAGGTATGGATAACATAAACTCATAGATAAAGTCTCTGAAAATCAAATTGCTAAAGCAATCTAAGTTCAGATTAGGGCAAAAAGTGTGTTTCAAGTAGGCAGTCATAGTGATGACTCACATTAGAGATTGCTTCCAACACAGTTTCAAAACAGCAACAGGCTTTGTGATTATGACACACTTTGGTGGAACAGGCTCCTTTTAATAGTGTCAAAAATTGTGCACTGTAAATTAATGCTGTGTTTACTGAGGGTACACACACCAAGTGCAGGCATCCAGTGATGAGCATTAGCATTAGTAAGTCTTACAATGAGATACTGGAGTCCTTCAAAGCTTGTCATCACTGCTTTTTCGTGTTACTATCACCAATATTCTGCCAATTCATAAAAAAGGATAATGAAAAGGGCCTTTCATGAAATAGATCAATGGTCAGGGCCAGTGACCATTCTGCAGACTGTGACACAGTCCAGGAGGCTTGTCTCTTCTTTTTACCTGCTCATAAGCCTTTGAGTATTGACTTCTATGATCTCAAACTGAAATACACTGACATTTTGAAGTATGTTGAAAGGTCCCACATCTTACATACCATGCATATCTACTATCAAGATGAAGTGTAGAAGCATCTTATTTCAGGCTATGAGGGGGAAATATTCTTGAGCCATGGTGAAATAAAAAAGCAACTTCTGTGATAAATGGAGCTTTCAGCTTCTTGGGTCATTAGACCACTACTGGAAATAGGAGAAAAACAGTGTAACCAAGAATCAAAGAGCTATTGGCAGGAACTGTTTGCTATGTGTTTTGGATGAGAGTTTCTGTCTTAGCAGGACTATAGCTCTTCTGCTTTGTAATAGCATTCTGATACCCAAATTTCAAGAACTGATGGGTCAATTTTTTGTCAAGTGTTCATTAACACAGTTCCAGTGCAACCCAGCCTGTTCGATGTTCAGAAATGGAGAACTTGAAGTGTAGTGCCAAGGGAATTGAACCTTGTAAAAACACTCTCTGTTTGTAGTTGTGGAATGTTGAAATTATCCATTTATTTTGACCAAGGAAAATAGTGGGGTAATTTAAAGAATGGGTAGTTGGTTACAGATATACAACAAATTTGAAGCTGATACAGCTGATATCACTGGGAGCATTAGAAAATGCCGATTTTTTTTCCATGCTTAGTAACCTGTTTTATATCAAAATTGAAAAAAACAACAGTGTCATATTCTATCTTATATCCACTAATGAGTTTTAATAAGTACCTCGCAAATGGAGTGGATCATTTAGTCTGGCTATAAAATTAGGTATCAAAAAATATGCCAGTTTTATTTTTTGGAGACAAGACCGTTAGAGAAGGAAATTTTTTTATGTTTTAATAATAAAATTTTCACAAATACTCAAATGCCATTTTCCCTGTAGTCAATGAGAAAGCTAAACTTGAAATAATAAAACTTTGTTTTCATGAAAAATCCCTAGTCCTTCTTCCAGGACTAAGGGCCAGGATGATTCTTCTTCAAACCATTTGTTAATCATAGAATCATAGAATGATTTACATTGGAAGAGAACTTAAAGTCCACTTCCAACCCCCCCTCAATGGGCAGGGACACCTTCCACTAGACCAGGTTGCTCAGGGCCCCATCCAGTCTGACCTTTAACTTGGAAACATGTCTTAGGCAGCTGGTCTTACATGCTGGTAAGGTATTTTGGCTTTGGTATCCATTCTTCTTATGCCTATATTAGAAGACCTTTCTCATCCCTTGTTGCTGCCTAAATCATTATTTGGATTTTCCCCTATACTGATGCCTGTTGTTGTGATTGCTTTAACATGATTTGTTCTCAGCAAAATCACATTGGCTGTTACCTGTGGTTTTCTTAACTTTCAGTAATCTTGATTATTAATTGTTTTATTATTTTTTCTGGTACTGCTGTAGGAGTTAAAGCTAAGCTGACAAGTTTTAGCCCTTTTCCCAGCCTTTCAAAGGCATGTGTTTTGTTTCCTTTTCTAGCCTACCAGAGCTTTCTATATCTTTCCCAAGTTTTAAGACTACTGGTTAGTTCTCTCAGTATCACAGTTGATTTTTCTCAAGCCAGGACAATTTTAAAACATCATACTTGCTTAACCCTTCTCTTACCTAGACCAAATGTTTATACCCTTTACTGTTGGTTTTACTAACATCTGATCACTTAAAACTTTTAGGAAGAACTGAAACCAAACAGGTATCAAACACTTTTGTTTCCTTTTGCTATCAGCTGGCGGTTTGAAACAGTAGAGAAGCAAAGCTTTTGCTTTGCCTTTTTTATTACTGTGTTTTCTTATTATCCCTCATTTCCCTCGTAGTTTTGTTTCATTTCATGGCGTTGAACTTTTTAACTCAAGCATGTGGGATAGTTAGGCAGCATTGAAAAGAGCATGAGAGATCTGGAAGGAGCTGGATTAATCTTAAAGGAGGAATGGGAGAAAGCTGAGTAGAGAACAGAAGTGGACTTCCTCCTCCATCCAGCTCTGTCTCCATGATGGAAAAGAATGCCTCCATTGTCCTGTAGGTACACATACCTTAGGGTTCAGGTTTGATTATATAATCAGCACATGCAGATGTGAAGAAAACAAACTGACACTAAGGGAAGCAAGCAGCATAGTATTATTACTCATGCCTGCCTGGGAGCTTTCTGAGTTACATAATATGTGTGTACAACTGCTAGATGGTGAATAGGCTTGCAACTCAACTAAAACTGATGGAAAACCTTACTTAGAGATATAATTACACACGAGCTGGCACATTTTCAGAATTGCCTACTCATGTGTACAAAACCTGTGTCCCAAATCTAGTTATGTTTTCTCAAGTGTGTGGTGGAGTTTGGAACATATGCATACCATCAAATATGTATTTTCTATGTATAGTGAAGGAATCCCTTTTGCTGTTACAGGTTGGGCTGTGCATTTGGAGAGTTTGTTCCATAATGTTAGTTTGGACACTAGTATTCTTTAAAAGAAGCTAACCGGAAATTTTGTATGTGGGCTGTGATTTTCTGAAAATGTTTTTCATGACTAAATAAATATATTTCCTTAAAATGTAGTATTTTGATGGAATTTGACATAGGCCATGTAGAAACACATGAAATACAATCTTATTAAGCCAAAATGCTTTGCTGAACCTGGGCTTTTTTTTTTCTTTTTGCATTATGTCACATATTGTGAATTTTTATTACATCAGAATGTACAAAATCTCTCTGTATTGAAATCAAGGCTCTATGGAGGGGTTTGGCAGGTTGTTTTGTAATGTAGTTCACAATCAGAATCCACCAGTCCTGAGAAAACTACTTTTTAATGGTAAACAGGGTGTTAATAAAAACAAAATTTGAAAAGATAAATTTGAAAAGTTTGGAGTAATGTGTAGGTCTGAAACCATAATATAGTATTTTGCAACTGCACTTCTTTAATCTAGTTTATTGCAAATTTTCCAACACTTTTAAAAATCAATTCTTCCTAAATTGATTTTCTGGAGTGGTTAGGAATAACTTTACTGTAAAAAACTGTTGTGTAACTTTATGCTGAAGAGACTTCAAAATTAAATGCTATTTTTTTAATGTTGTTACAAAGTAAATTTGACATGCTTCTTTTTTTGTCTTGCTGTCTTGCACAGGTATCATTTTTCTTGTTCATTATTTTTGTGGTGTATACCATGCTGCCCTTCAACATGAGAGATGCTATAGTTGCCAGCGTCTTGACCTCTGCATCTCATACGATTGTGCTGAGCGTCTGTCTATCAGGTACAGCTGTGGTAAAGGAACACTTGGTTTGGCAGGTAGGTGCTTTGTGGAATTAATGATTAATTGTGTGCTGAATAGCCTGGTAAATCAGCCTGGAGTGCCTTAGTGGGTGCTCGGGAGTATAAATTTATTTCTGTCTTCATTTATGAATTGCTAATTTAGAGGTAATTCACTTGCTAAAATGAAGGTGTCAGTAATGTTATGTCTTGCTGGATTGCACACTTAAGTGGTAGAACCTACAGCCTCGTAGCTCTCACCAATGTAAAAACTTACTTGCTTGAAAAACTATGTGATGTAGCTGTATTGTGGTAGATGCGTTACCCCTCTGTTTTGTAAACCACTTTGTTCCTGTCCTCATCTTATTAAAACATAGCTTGCAAGACCAAGGATTTTATCCAGGCATCAAAGTGTTATCTCTGATTCAAAAAAAGAACATTGTCCCTTTGAATACCCTCAGGTCTACTGGGTTAAAGATCTGCTGTGAAGACATTACCCTCTCCAAGTCTGCTGCAGGTCTTCTCCTCCTTTTGTAATTCTCAGCCATTAATAGAAATTTTACAGCCTCATTCTGTTTGTGCCCAGTGATTGACTCTAGACTCCATGACATTTAGGGAATCCATATGTGTTTGCAGTTGGGTTTGGGATTGTAACTCAAATCTGATAATCTGCTATGTGACATAGTGCAGATTAATAATATGTAAAAGTCCAAATATTAGGAGTTGTTTTTCCTCACTCTTTTGCAGAAAGTCTTTTAAATGGTGAAATATTGCAGTTTTAGTTGTAGTATTGTGACAATCCCAGCTGTCATTGATAGAAATCTCTATTTTTAAGGAAACATTTAGATTTCATTTTGAAAAACAAATACTTGGGTTTGGCTTTTTGATATAGTTATCCAATCTTAGGGAAACAATTATTTTAACTTTTGCATCAAAATGCTACTGAAACCTTAAAGTAAACACATTTTTATAAGCATATTATTAGAACAAGAAAGGCATGATACTGTTTATTGTGAATAGCATTAAGAATGAAGCAAATAGTACTTTCTACTTATCTTTTAAGTTACTTGAGACTTACTTTGGAAAATATTGTTCCTCAAAGGATAGCTTTGAAATTGCAGTGATTTTACAGAAGTCCTGCCTTGTAAATTGTTCAGGAAGATACATTTTATTTCCAGACATGGCTGCAGATCTGTGTTCTATGGAATATTGAAATTGAAATATGGTAAACAAAATATGATCTAAGATGTAATTCTCTGTAGAAATTTTAAATTATGAGAAAAGTAGGTTTGCTCTTCTCTTGCTGATTTGGATTAGTTTTGGTTTTTTGTGGAGGTTGCAAAGTTACGCTGTATGTTAAGCAAGATCTGCAGTTAATGTAGTATTTTAATAATTCAGTAATACAGTTATTGATATTTGTAGTGGAATAAATCAAGGAGAATGTTATTCTTTGTTTTATGTCAGCCTGTGGCTTTTATTCTGGGCATGGATGTACTGCTAAAGCATTAATGTTTGTCATTCCTTCTCTAAAACTATTTTGGGTTAAAGTTGCTGTTTGCAAAAATTATTTACTTTTCTTGCCTATCTTTCTAGACTATTCACATTTGATGTACCTAAACCAGCACTTTCAGAAGATGTTGTATCTTTAGACACCTCATGTCTACAGAATCAAAAGAAATAAATTATGGTCTGTGATGTACAATTAGTGTCTTTCATCTCTTGTGTAACTTCTGGTTTCATTCAGAAAGAGTGAAAGTCTTTCAGCAATCTGTTAAGAGTATTTAATTTCCAGGTTGTTCTCAATTTTGTATTCTGTCTTTGTAAAATGTGTTAAATGTTACCAATAGCTTGGCAGTTACTGGAAGTACTGAGTGCACTACATTCTTTCGACTGTGTGGAAGGGATTAATTGACACTATCTCATTTCATTTCATTTGCCCTCTGTACACTTTTAGATTACTTTTGTTTATACTTTGGAGTGTAAGCAAAAAATGTTTGTTTTGTGTTCTTTGCTTTTGAAAAGTGAGACCACAAATAAGAGCTTAGATTAGAGATATAGATTACATTAAAAGAGAGAAATAATATTTGTCAATGGTATACCTCAAGTTGATATAACATATATACCTCATATATATAGCAAGTATCCTTCTGTAAAGAGTACCTGTATCTCCTTTATAATTATTGTCTATGTATTGCAAGACTTAGATTATATCTTCTCTGAGCTTTCTGTTCTTATCTGAACAAACATTCTTTCAACCTTGTTTTCTTATATCAGGTTCTCCCGCCATATAATGCTTTTGATAGTCCTCTGCTGGACCGTCTTAAATTTTTCAGCATTTTTCAGTGACTCTGATTAGCAACTCATAGCATTTTGAAAGTTAATCATAGCTTCAGCCTATCAGTAGGGAAAAATCGATGTTCAGAAGCATTGAGATTTGGCAGAGCCCATCTTACTGGTTTTGTCATTCCTTTTGTTGTCCTCTGTAAGATTTTACATCCAAAAAGTGGCTTCACTAAAGCTGAAAAGTTTAGGATGCTCTTGATTACCCAGTGTTGGTTTCAGTTAGAGATATTGAGATAAAAGCCTCCTGCTGGGATAAAGAATCCTTCAACAAACTCTCTACTGGTTACATGAACTAGTCTGTTTGACTTATGCATGTCTTTTGGGAAAAGGGAATCCACCTTGATTTTAAAAATTGGCAGTGATGGAGATGTGCATCCAGAAGCCTTCATGTTTTTTCCATGGTTGTTGACTGTCCATGTTGAAATTTTGTTCGTCTTTCCTAGTAGGAATTTTTCTAGTCTTGGCATCTAGCTTCTGGATCTCATTTTTTGGCCAGTAGGCTGACAGACCCAGTAGTATCCAATTTCTGTTTCTCCCATGAGAGTACTTCTAGACTATCAGGAATTTGCCTCATAACCTTTTTGTCAGTAAAATAAATGAGTTGCCTGCTTTTGCACTAGCTAAGCCTTTCATCACTTTCATAGTTTTTTTTTGTGTCCTCACTTGTGCTTCATCATCATCTTTCTTGCAACGTAGGCATTAGCCTTAGAGGAGCACGCCAGGAGCAGCTGCAGCACTGCCAAATGCTAATAGGGGGGCAGATCTACAAAGGGGTTAGTGTGCTGTGTGCTCAGCACAGAGACACAGACTCTACAGTAAAATACCCAGTTATTCTCCCTATGCAGTTTTGTGGGGAATTTAATGCACAGCTGTGGGATCTGTGACAGGAAGGGGGAAAAAGAGTCCTGTGTTCCAGCTTTGGTTTATGAAAAAATAACAGTGTATGTGGGTTTTGGGGTTTTTTTCTGTTGAAATTTTAATCCTAACCTTTACAAGGCACACGCTCTTGAATCTGGGACTCTGTCCCCTCTTTCCAGGTGAGGATCCTACTGCCAAGCAGGGGATGTTGTTCTGTGTGCTTCAGGACTGCTGTAAGCGAACATAACTCAAATTATGGTGTTAAGGCGTTTGGCTCAGAAGACTTTCACAACTTTAACATCTCTTTCAGTTATTCCTGGAATGGAAAGTATTTAACTGCCATCTCTTGCTGTAAACACATAACCTGTTTTTCCCTAAACCAGAACAGATTCTAATCAAATACTTGTGTTTTTCCTGCTCTACTATCAACTGCTCAGCCATTCTGATCTCATAATGTCTTGCTATTATCATTAGAGGTAATTTTTTTGTCAATTTGATAAAAAGAGAGCTAACCAAAATAATTAAACATCGTATAAGCTTCCGTTTTTCTTTTCCCCTATGTTTTATGTGAGGAGTGTGATATTTTTATTTTAGTCTTTTAGTTTTACTTTCTCAACAAGCAGTTTCATTGCTCTTGCAATCTGTTTCTGTGAGCTGTGGCGCGAAGTGTTTTCCAAACTTTAGCTAAATCACTACAAACTTTTGGGGGGGATTTTTTTTGGCACCTTCTTGCAGCACTGTAGAAGGAGTTCCTTTTAGAGGCACAAAATTGCAACTAGGCAGAATGCATGTGTGCATACATACAATTTTATATTGGTTTTGGACTCTGTTCAAGAATGCATATATAAAAAAGAAACAATTTGTAACAACTTGTATGAAGGCCTTTGTTTGTGTGATCTGGCAGTGGGTAATTCTTAAGATAATGTTCTGTCCTACTGGGCAAAAACCAAATGCTAAGTGAAAAATTTATTTTCAGGAGTGTTTGAACTGGACAATTCCAAGGCTACATCCACAAGATCTTGTACATTTGCCATCAGCTAGCCTGAGGTCTCCTGTTACAAAATAAAAAATAAATGGCTATGGCCTATTCAGGAAAAAAAACACCAAATGAACCAAACAACAGTGGATTGAAAAATGGAATGTGGTTTTATTGAAAAAAATAATTACCAATTTCTTAGTCACTACAAATCTTGAAACAAATTATACCGAAAGCTCATAATCAGAAGTGAAGGAGAATTTTCAAAGATGGACCACTTTGATAATGTCATCTGTAATATACATTTAGATGTTCTAATCCACATGCAATATATAGGTATATACCATATGTTTAGACCACTGATTTAAACTCACCTGTTAACTGAATATCTTTAACAGGTAATGGTATTTACATAAAATGTTTTATGTAATAGAGTGGCATAGCAGCAAAATAAAAAAAAGCATCAGCATTCACTGGCTAGTAAAAGAAGAAAATGTACAGCTCTGGGGCTCAGAAACATAAGTTGGTTTATGCTGTCATCACACAGTGTAAGAAAAAATCACGTTTATTAAAAAAAGTCTGGGAAAAAAGACCATGTCTTTAAGTACATTCATTGCTGTATAATCCCTAAGGCTGTATGGCTGCACAGTGAAACTCTAAAGCACATAGGAATTTTAGTAGTCTAAATGGCTAGAAGCTGTTACTATGGGTTGAAAATATCCTTCTTCCTTGAAACCTTTTTTTTGAAGGAGATAGGGAACAATTATTCCTGAAGGTAATGCAGCTTAAACAACTCTTGCTTTCTGTTGCACAGTTACATGACATGAGTTGCTGTTGACCCTGCTGCAGGTGTGGAGGGCAGTGACTGCTGTCGAAGGAGGGAGGCTGTATTTCTTGCAGCAGCAACTGCCAGTCTCCCATAATTGGTGCCTTTTTCCCTTTGCTGTCCCCACACTGGCAGCAGTGTAGCTCACCATGTTGTACAGCAGCTGCAAGCCAGTTAGAGACAGGAATGCTATGTCCTGCATAGCAATACATTAGTCATAGTTTTTATTATTGCATGTTTCTTTACTCTTGATTTTATGCTTAAATCTAGGCAGATATTAAAAAGCCATCTGCTGTGGGGTTTTTAACTAATTTTTACAATCAGCGGATGTACTTTGGGTTTCACTGATTTTTTTTAAGACAATCTGTACAGTTTTGATATGCTTGTGAAGAGCCCACTTGCCTACAAGAATATAGATATGTAGGAGAATACATAATTGTGTTTTAGAGTATTGAAGCATTAACATGGAGAATGTGAACATCTGCCGTAAAGGGAAGACCTGTAATACTTAGTATGAAGGAAGATTCATCAAAGTCTTAGAATTGCATTGTGATATGCAATCATGTGTTCAGGCAGTTCTGGGTTTTCAAAGGCAGCATTTACCTGGAGTCCAAAATCAGCATCTAAGAAATGCATAGAAAATAGTTCTGGTGCGATGTGTAGGAAATCATCAAAGCACGGAAGAAAAACATCATGGAAACATCTCCAGTTAGCATTGATTCTTAAGCTTCACTGAAAGTGTCAGATGGACATTTGTGCCAATTCCATTTAAGTTAATATTTTTAACAGCAATGGATTTCATCTCTATATTTTTTTATCACTTTTATACTGCTTTTGCTTGCATTTATTATCCTAAAAATGACAATTTCTTTTAGAAATTTTAATTTTCCAGAATATAAATTAATTTGTTGAACAAGTACCCAGTACTTCAGTGTGTTCATGAAATTATAAAATGTCTGTGTCAGAATGCTCAATCTTGAGGCTGCTATACCTCCAAAAACATAAAAAAATTAAACAGTTGTTTGGAAATCCCAGTGCTTCTAGGCTTGAGCAGCAACCAAACTCTCACCTGTACAGCATACCTTTTCAAGGGAATTGTGTTCCATATCCTTTTAAGGATGACAATGTAAATAATAACTTACCAGTGAAAGATTAAATCCATACATTCAGAATTTTGCAATACTGTCTGTCCAGATAATTTGTCTTGAGTAAAGAATCTTAATCCTTCAGTTGTGAGTTAGTTTTGCTGATTCCTTTCCATTTTCACTGACATTGCCCAGCCTTTTCAGTTGCATAGTACTTTAACAGCTTGGTATTATTTGTCAAATTTATTGTAACTTACTTCTCCTCTTATTGAAGCTGAAGCATTAAATTCTGAGTGATACTCACTCTAGACGTGATGCTTTGTCATTTTATGTACTCACAGAGTTATCATCCAACCCTATGTGTTACATTCAAGAATTCAGTTGAAAAAAAGGTTTTTCACTATCAATATGTGGATACATTTCCTCATCCACTGAGCCACTTTTAGTGCAGTATAAAGTAAGAGGGATCGGGAGCACAAACACTTGTTGTGTAGAGAAGCCTTTGGCAAGTCAGAATCCAGCTGAGATGCCTCCCTTGCAGTAGTTCAAAACCCCATCTGTTTGTAGACACTTGCGCTAGGATGTGGTCTTTCTATTTATCGTCTAAGATCCTGCCATCCCCCAGTGCTAAGCCACTGGTGAAGCAGAAGTCATTCCTGTTCCAGTTATCTTCCAAAATTTGTACTGTGCATTCCTGTCAGTGCTTGGTCCTGCGAGTCCTTGGATAGCCCTTGTTTCCCTCAGCCCACTCTGCATGTGTTGGTCCTCAGTGTGTTTCAGTAAAAGAGAACTGCCTTAACTACAGCCTCTTAAGTGCAAATCTTGGTACTGTGTGTGATGGAATCAGGTACCAAATAAGGCCAGATACAAACAAGGTAAAATTCTGCCACGTGTTATTTTTTTTCTGAGCAGCTACAGCTTTGCTGCTGGTAAAAGGGGAGCTGTTCTCTGATCCTGGAGCACAGCTTTTGTTTACCTTCCTAGTCTCCCACCTCTTCCTCCTTCCCCAAACAGGATTGTCAGGTGTCAACTTTCTCCAAGTAATTCCTGACATATTCTGCCCCCTAAAACATGTCAAGGCTCTGGGAAAATGTTGGTTGACCCTGACTGAAATGGTGCTAGTGAGCAAGATAACAGCTATACAGAAGTGATGATCATGGAGCTCAAAACTGCCTTCTGCTCTGGTTTACCAGCAGGGAAACAGCTGGAGGACATCATCTGCAAACCCTGAAGTAAATCTGGATCTGGTGCTGAGTGATAGGGTTTAGTGGATTAAGGGTTGCAGCCATAGTGTTGGGTGGAGGGTTGGACTGGACGATCTTGTAAGTTTCCTCCAGCCTCAGTGATTCTGTGCATCTGTGAATTCCTAATTCTTTACAGAGATTGCACCTTTGGTAATTGCTCTGCATATGCTTTCCCCTCTCAAGGTACATGTGTTCCTGCATGCCCAGTGAATGGCATCATTATTTGTTCTGTGTGGGCCTGAGAAGGAATCATGTCTCTCCCGTGCCTCTCACTAGTCATGTGTAATAAGTCATGTTTATCTGCTGTCAGTTTAGACTGGTTCTGGGTATACTAAAGACTCTATGCTGCATATTTGCTGGAAAGGTCACCTGCCTGGACTCTGCTAGCTCTTACCTGTTTCTGAGTGGGACAGTATTAGTGACAGTTGGTGTTTGGCTACTCCACTGTTAACTGGTTTTATTCTATATGTTTAAATTTTGATTGCAGCAGTCTGCAACAGCATAGGCTGTGGTATATCAGACTTAAAGTTACATTCATTACTCTATTTGCAGTTTTATTTCTTTAATTTCTTTGTCCCTTTGTATTTTCTCACAGATGTGTGGCAGTCTGTCAGCTCAGAAGCCACAAGAACACAGGTCGGAAGTAATCAAGCTGGCTCTGTACTGACCTAGCTCAGGTTCACAGGCATTGGGAGTTCAGGCTGTGTGAAAGCACTTATGCTGCTCTGGAAACACAAGATGTGCAGAGATGTCTGAATCTGAACATTAGGCCAGCTTCTGTGTCTTTAGATATACAGTAGCACAGTTAATCCACAGCTCTCTACACTGTTTTAACAAATAATTAAGACTTATCAATGTTGAAACAATATAGTTCTGCAGAAGATTCAACAGGTTATGGATGCCCAGAACTAAGGCTAATAGGTGGTCAGTGACTGAGGCCTCAGCAGGACAAGAAACAAACACCTGAGCAAAATCACCCTAAAGGATCCCACCACGTTTGTTCTCAACGCTAAAGAAAGGGGCTGTTGCCCTCTACATCCTTATCAATACTTATCAGTCTGACCCAGAGAAAATTTTCTCTCCTAAGCAAGAATAATTAGTTCCTTTGATCCTATAAGTGGAAAGACTTCCATGCTTGCAAAATAGTAGCTATTCAAGATCCCAGTGCCTGTCCTTCTAACAATTGTTGCCACTATGTGCTACTAGGGAAGAGGATGAAAAAAGGAACTTAAAAGTTCATTGGATCAATTTTAAACTAGGGGAAATTGTTTCAGTCAGTTCCCATGCAAATGAATAGCAAATCTCTGAAGCAGGAGATTTTGACTTCCTCAACATAGACACACTTTTGTCTTTTAGAAGCCAAAACTGAGTTTTGCTCTGAAGAGATAAACCAGGTTTTGCTCTGAAGAGATTTGCTCGTTTGTTTAGAAGATTTCCAAGGGCCACGTTTGAATAATCTTCTTTGTCTCACTCTGCATGATCTTAGTTTAGCAGCGTCTCTGTCACAGAAACATTTATTCAGGCTAACCACAGCAGGATTTGTCCATCCTATTTACCAGCATTGTTTGCCACACTTTGTCCAAAGACTCATGGAGATGAAATCTTGCCCAAATTTTTTTCAGAGAAGAAGAGACTCTGTCCTGATGAGCATTTACTCACATACGTACTTTTAGTAACACTGTTGAGGTTGTTCAAGGAGGTTTGCAGCAGCTTGTGTGAGAGAGCTTCACACTCTGAATGCAAATATGAGATGCGCAATAATCCTGTTTCCTTTAGTATGTAGGTGATGAGATAGAGTTTTAACAGAATTGATGGTTACAACTCCTCGCTCGTGGTTTCTTGGAGAGGGTCTCAGTGGTGTAGTCCCCCTTCAGTAGGAGGAAAGAGCCACCGAGTCTCTTCTCTGCATTCCAGGGCGAAAAATGGTTTATTTGAAACTCCTGTGGGCTTTTAAGGTCTCTGAGGGAGGGCTTAGAAGGAGGAATGTGATTGAGCCAAGGTCCGGGGGAAAGGGAGTGGCTTGAGGGCTCTGCTAACCAGTGGGGGATACAGGAGGACCAAGGTCCAATAACAAGCCAGGGACTGGGGAGAAGTGGACGAGACAACTAATACTGCTTGTGCAGGCATGAGGGCCGGTTCGGGGAGAGGGGACAACATGGCACTGTGTGTGGGGGGCGCATGGTTACATAGTCCAAGGGAAAACCGTACAATAAAAACGTGAATCATCGGTGTTTTTCCACTCTGCTCGATCTTGGAGAGCTGCTGCTGTGACGGACTCGCTTCTAAAGTCGTTCTTTCCAGGATTCATAATCTTTTCATTTCCCCACAGAGTTTTAGCTTCTGATGGAAGTCTGCTGGGGTTTTGCTGGTGGTCTCTGAATGCTGACTGATGCTGACCTTAATGTACACACACCTACTCTCTCTGTGAGAGATGTTTTGGATGCTTGCATGGTACTTGCCCTGTGGAAAGAGTCATTAAAATTTGGCCTGTGGAAAGAACAACCCATAGTGACAACGAGCAATGCTCCCAGGCGATCTGCCTTCTCCATCCAACTCACACACAGGCCAGCGGGCAGGAACAGAGAGAGGAGATGATGTGCTCCCTGTGTGACACCCAGAGAGGCTGTTGCTGTAGTGACAGTGTCCTCTGAGTCTAACAGGGCAGTGAAGTGGTGGCATTCCAGCTCCAGTTCTTTTGCCTTACCATGCTATTTAGATCCACTCATTTGTCATGTTTAATTAATTTCATAACATCAAATCCACTTAGGTTGGTTAAGATCCTTAGGGCTTGTCTTGCACCACTACCCCCATACAGACTTCTGCTTATTGAAATAAGCATAGGATAACAATTTGAAAGTCTTAAAAGAGGAGAAACGGCCAAGATATATAAAAAAGAACATGCAGCAAAAAGGATAAGGAGACAGAGAAGAAACAGATTAAATTATCTATGCAAAAAATGGAGACCAAAGCATAAATGTTAATAAATAGAAAGTAGAATACTGGAAAGTTGAAACGTGGATAATAAGGCACCTTTAATAATGTTCTCTATTATTTGCTCTAAGAGTTTGCTTCATTTGCTGTTCATATTTTTGTTTGCAGTCATGAGCAATGACACCTTTTTTTTTCTGCTATCTAGTCACTTAGACAGTGAATGTTTCTCACCTCAGTTCAGTTTATTGATGCTGCACTGATGATCTCTGAATGCGGAGTTGATGCCCTTTCTAATCGGTATTGACTGAGTCACTTCAGAATCTCATGCACGTGGTACAGACATAGTCCCTTAAGTCATTATCTAGCTATTTTCTCTCAACTACGTTATTTCAGCTTCTGTTGAAATTCAGCTGCATTTGCTAAAAATATTCCTAAATCCAAGGGTTGAACACAAGCACAGCTGGCCTGCCTGGGACCGTGGGGGAGCAAGCACTAACCTTTGTGAACATGTTCTCTGTCCTCCCTGGACTTAACCTGTGTCATCAGTCCTGGGCTTTGTCAGTAACCTCCCTCTAGGTTAGAGCAGAGTACAAATAAAGATCCCACTTTGCAACACTCCTTTCCTCAGCTGGTGTTAAACCCAGCTCTGCATTTGAATCACTTGTTGCAGGTCTTGGATGAGAAACTGATGCTGATGGGTCTTGGATGGCAGAGCTCTGCTACTTTCCCTCTTCTGATAGGCAGAGACCACAGTTAGGCAGCAGAAGGTGTGCTGGAGAGCCATGTTCAGGCCTGTTGGAGCAGCCCCAGCAGTGACTTCAGTCCTTCTCATACTATTATTGAGCTAATCATTGCAGCTGCAGCCAGCTGTCCTCTCTGGAAAAAATGTACCCTTGCTTTCACAATAGATTTGGATATTTTCCTTGTCTCAACCTGCTGCTGATGTCCATTGTCTGTGCTTTCCAAATTCCACTGACTTAGATTGGATCAGCTCTTAGGTCAGAGTTGATTAAAAACTCCGAAGGAGCAGGGAAACAATAACAGAGGAACCCCAGTAAATTACTCAGAGCAAATCGAACACCCTGCCCAAGCTCCTTGCTAGGCTGTCACAGTGTCTAGGAGTGACAACCAGCAGCCAGGCGAGTCAATGGGAATAGCTTCCTAGCTCACCCTACAGATAGAGAGGGTCACTCCCAGCAGGCCGTGGGCCTCATTAGTGGATGCAGGGATAGGGCTTTTTTTGGGTTGCACAAGACTTAGGATGGGATATTTAGGGGAGAAACCAAAGGTGAGGGAAGGGAGGGATCATAGTGGTTTAGAGGAGGCACAGGTGAGGAAGAATAAAGGAATAAGGCAATAAAAGGGGTTGATCACTTGTTAATGGGCTGCTAATCAGTACAGTTATCTGGCCATACCCTATCCCTGACCTACACTGCCTGTCCTGTCTTCTCAACCTCCACTCCTAGCTAGATGAAGGGACACATGTATTCTGTGTCCATGTACATGTCTATGTGTGCAGGGGGACCATGGAATGGAAACCAAGTGTCACAGGGTCCCAGGTGTCTGTAGTGGAGCAGCTGGAGAGAATGGAGAGATCTAAGTGCCAGCTGGTACTCAAGGGGGCTGTGGCTCAGAGGGGCTTGAGAGCTGAGGCAGCTGGAAAGACTGTACTGCATATATATTTTGTGGGTGTATGTCTCAGCATGTGTGATCACTGGTCAGGCCACACTAGCCGGTGAGTGGGAGATGAGGCTGTAAGTCTGGGATGGATACGGGAGAGGCTAGAGGCTGTGTGGCTTGATTGCTGGAGGTAACCAGGAGTCCAAACTGAACCAGAGACAGATCTGTTTGTGCAGGTGGGTGAGTGATCCAGAGGCTGGCTATTGAACAGATCACATATCAGAAAGGTGGTGCAGCTTGTGTTTGCCCAAGTGCTGTTTTGGTCTTGTGTTTTTTTCAGTCTGAATTGATCTGGGTGATTGGCTTTGGGTATATGTATATATGTGTTGTATGTAGGTGTGCCCATATGCTTCGCAACTGGATGGATATGGGAATGTGGTGCTGTAGCAGCTTTGCCTCTGTCAGGCTACGAGATTCAGCAACCTCCAACGTAAACCAGAGCCACGTATTTTCAAATAGAATTCTGTATATTTGTAAACAGCATTATGACTTTTGTGTAGGAAGTGGGTTTTTTTGATGAACTTGATGAAAATTAGATTTTAATAACTTTGCAGTGTATAACATGGGGGCAATTTCTTTGCTGGGCGTCTCTTCCCTTCATATTCTCATGTGGGACGTGGTAAGCCTGAATCCATAAGACATGGTCATCGTGAGAAAATGTAAAACTTTAATATCTCCTTCTGGGAGTTGCAGGTATATATATTACTGCATGATGAGGTAATTGATTTTTCACTGATCACATTTGCTGAGTTCCAGACAACAACAATAATACCAGAGTTAAAAAAGAGTAAGTATGGAAATGCTGCTCCATAATTACTGAACTGAAATGATATCTGACAGTGAAGGACTGCTGCAGGAAGTCACTCAGGGGGTGCCAAGAGAAAAGAAAGGCCTTTCTGATGCCAACTGCCAGAGCAGAGAATGCTGTCCCTGGAGACACATTGAGCATTCAGGTGGTGGTGTACATTTTTTTTCCTCTTCACTGTCATCGAAAGAAATGTAAGGGTAAAGAACAGAGGTGAGCTCAGTGTTAGAGTCAAGCCAGAGAGGTTGTGATAATTTTTCGAGAAAGATTGAACTAATACAGCTTTTGAAAAGGGATTTACAGTAGTGAATGCTCTTTCCATCTCTAAAATATCTGAAATGGTTCCTTCTGTTCTTATTAAAAAATTGTAGTACCTGTTAATTAGTTTGTGAAAACAGCACAATCTGTTGTTCAGATTCTCAGTCATGCTAGGCTCAGTTGGGATGATTTGATGTGAGACATATTGGGGTATCTCAGAGAACTGAGGAGCTAAGAGGTAGGGAAAGACTTAACTGCTGCAAGATGGTGCTTCTCTGTATCTGGGGTGCTCTTTTGCAGTTGCAGTGTGTGCAGTTAAATTGGCTTTTTTTGCACTATAGAAAGAAAAATAAATCCTCCCCTCTTGAAAACTAGGACTGTGGGCCATCATGTTGATAGCTCTGAAAGTGGCACCCTTTGGTTTGTATTGACTTTAAAGTAGCAAAGTCAAAAGTCTGGAGATATTCAAGAACTGTCTGTATGCAGTCCTGTGCCATGTGCTCTAGGATGATCCTGCTTAAACAGAGAGTTTGAATCAGACGACCCACTGTAGTCTCTTCCAACCCTACACATTCTGTTTTCTGTGAAGTCTACCATTTTAGCCTTCCAAATTCAATTTTTTCCTTGTGAATTGCTGAAAGTTTTCTCCCATGATTTATTTTTTCTTTCTACTTCCCTCACACCTTTGCCTTATTTCTTATTTATTGTTTCTTACAAACCTGTTTCATACTTTTTTTTCAACCTAGCTGGGCCTTTTTAAAATATTAATTTAAGGATTTTTTTCTAATCCCTCAGTATACTGTATCTTGCTTGACAGCTTCTTGTGACAAAGCATTCAGCAGCTTAACTGCATTGTAGGAAGAGCCATCTTTTGCTTGTTTCAAACCTGTCATCTGTTTGCATCCCCCAAATTCTTACATTGGAAAAGGCTGAACAGTTGAGCTTAGTTCACCCTCTTCAGATCATTTATGATATTATAAACCTCTGTCACACCTCTCCTATAATTTCTTTCCCAGGCTGGAGGATTGAAAATTATTTATCTTTCCTTACTTAGAAGCCATTCTATACCTTTGATCTTCCTTGTTGCCTTTCTCTGATCTGAAAGTTTTTCCTTACACAGTATGAAAGCACAGTCTATAAGACAGAAAATCCATTAATACTTCATAAATGCTTGTTTAGTAAGGAAGTAGGTCATGTAAATTCTGATGACCCTGAATAAAGAGGAAAAAAATGGTGAGCCTGATGCTCAAAGCAAGCACAAATTAGCTGAAATGTTACTAGTGAAGGAAATTAAAAATCTGTGACCTGACCCATGCAATTTTGAGGTGAAGACTCAGAACATTTTGCTTAACAAAATGCACATGATTCTGTAGTTTCTGAAGGAGGTTCAAAAGAACTGTTATGCATTTATTAGGGTGAAGTAAGAGAAATAAATATGTTTGCTTTTCATGTCAGAAGATGAAATGTTGAGGTCTGCTTGTACTAAAAATAATTCTAAAGGAGAAAATAGTGGCTATGGTTATACTGTATTGTGCTAAAACCTGAGCGGTTAGGATTGTTTCTGCAGGGCTGTTACTTATTGGATTTTTTTTAAACAATGCCAATTTAAGGAGCTAAATATTTAAAATTATATTCTTCTATACCCATACTACTAGGGATGTAGGAAATGAATATCTGTACTTAGGAGCAGGCAGAGAATCCTTTCTAGACCAGGAGGAACAATTTGATATTTCTGGTTTTTTTAAGATAACTCTATTCCTCTTTAAAACATGTATTCATCAAAAGGACATATAATTGGACATGAATTAAAAAAAAAAAAAAAGAAAAATTGCAATGTATCTGAGTGATATTGCAGTTATCGTCTCACTAACTGGATGCCAAAAGAAGGCAATGATAATGGTGTAGCTGCTGATAAGAAAATTTTCAGAATGCATTATGGATATTGTGCTTCATCCTGACAAAGTCAGTTCACAAAAGAGCAATAAGCAGTGGCTCAAAGGGGGGTTATGTTTCATTTATTAGAGTCTTCCCTTAACAAGTACCCAAGACAAGGATCAAAGTAGAACTGCAGTGTGTATGGCTCGAAACTCATGCATATTTTCTTGAACTCAGGATTGCAAATCTGTTCATATTATGGATATGAGATAGTTCCAGTATTTTTCAGGGAAAGTTTTTGGTATATTCTGTGGTATTCAGCAGTTTAGCAGTGATAAAATGTTTTCCATTATACAAGGTCTTGACAGTATTAGTGCATGTATGTGTGTATATATATAATATGCAAGATTATATATATGAGATTTACATGATATAGATAAATATTTTTTTTTTCCTCTTCTACACATTATTTTAGTAATAAATCAAAGTCTGTGGATTACAGTTTTGTGTTGCAGCTGTAGTTAGTAAGGGTTTTTTTGTTAAGTTTGCATAGAAGTACCTTCCATTTTGGTTCAGTGAGTCCGGCTGCAATTAAACACATCTGAATATCACAGGACCTTTTTATAAACCTGTATTAAAGTGTAGAAGTCTTCTTTCCACAAATTCTGTTTCTTCATCAACTTCATGTACTTTGTCATGATGTGAGCAACAGACCATAAAGTTTAATTAGTCACAGCTTAAAACACAGAGCACATGAACACAGCACTGCCTCTGAAAGTCAGACTATCTGGAGGAGCAGAATAGGCTTGGACAAACAAGTAGTGTATATACCTCCTACATAGATTGATACTGTGGATGTTCATTTTTCTTTTACTGCCTTTTACAGCATTTTAGGGTGGTGGAGACAGCTGTGGAAAGGGACAGTGCTATACCGCAATATACATGGAAAAATAATTTCTTTTTAAATATCTAGATATTTTTAATAGTTGGTAAGTCTCCTGCAGTGTTACATTTACATAAGTAAGCTTTTGGAAATAGTACAACAAATATGATTAATACTGTACTGTGACAGCCAGCTCTGCCTGTTCTGTTGTTTTGGGTGGTTTGGTTTTCCCTTTTCCCTACAGTGTTGTAGAGAATTGAATTAAAAGACATTTAACAGAAGTTAATTCTGTTCTACGTTTTAAGAAGTTTGTTGAGATGGATAAAAAGAGAAAATAAATCCAAAGCTGTATTCAGTTACAGAACTATTTTAAAATTCTGTGTTTTCAAAGGTTAGAGCAGTGATAACATTTCATCAGTGCCAAAGTACCACAGTATGTTGCTTTGGGATTCAGAAGAGCTGACCTATGTCTCTCTGGCTTTGACTCTTGAAGTACTGCTGATTTATCTGAAGTCCTTTCAAGTATCATTGTGCTGCGTGCCTCCATTTATTCAATTTCCTTACTGGTTAAATGCTAATTTTAATATTTGAGGTCATACAGTTTGATTTCAAACATCCTATATAAAGTTTGTAGCATGAGGAGAGTTATTGCAAAGGAAAAGCTCAGATCTGGAGTGGAAAAGAACATATTATGTTTGGCCATATTCTTGTCTATTCTCAACAGATCTGATGAATATCATTATGTATTTTAGGATCTTTCATATGGTACATAAAAGAATCATCCTGCTTTCTAAAGTTTTCAAAAAATCAATATAACTTAATGGGTTTTCTTATTGTTTGTTTGTTGTCTCTACCTGCACTGTAGGGAATTTAATTACTTTTTACCTGAAACATGAGGTGGGTTGTATCATCAGATGAGCCTGGAAATCATTATAACTCTTACTTGTCCGAGGCCGGAAAGTACCTTAGGGTCTTAAGTGTGCTGTTCAAGCAGAAGTAAAGGCTACTATGTAGATTACAAAGCCAGAAGGAGCTGCAAGGATCCTCTGGTGCCAGTGTTGCTGAGATCAATATTATGTTCCTCACCTGACAATTCTCATAAAGGTTTTTGGCTCCCTCCCCATGCTGCAAGTGTTGATGGTGATTGCCTTTGACAGCGTCTGAAAGCAGCACAGAAAGAAGGAAAGCAAAATCTGTTTCTGCTCGTCTATCACAGAGTTTCTGAGGGGCCTTTCTGCATCCGCTTTGATCCTGCTATGCCTGCGCTTTAAAATCCAGATGGATTTGTTTCTCTTAACTTAGGGGAAATTTGATTCTCACTTGTGAATGAATTTACCCATCATCATTAACACTTGGAGATGTTTGCCACGACCTAGGTCACGCTGACCCTAATCAAGGACAAAATCAACACGTCTCAGTTAACATCACACGGTATTTTGGTAGTCCCTTGCTGCAGTAGTTCCTCAAAAAACTAGCAACTGAGCACAGCATAGGGAAGCTAAAAGACATGCAGTTAATTTGTTCCAAAACACCTTTATTCAAATATGATGTAAATTTCCTCAGTTATGGAAACATTTCCCATGATATGATAGAATTTCCTGTAACTACCATAAACATGCTAGAAGGGAGACAAATCTGGACTATTTAATTGTTTGTTTATTTTTAACAGCAGTAACAGGCATGTCTCGTCCAAAATGCAACACATTAAATTTAGTCATTTTCCACCTACTCTCCCTTTTGTTTTGCTCTTTTTTTTCCCCTCTGCAGTTCCTGTATTACATGCTCTTTTGTGCAGCCTGTAATTTCTTCCTTGCCTCGGGACCCACTCGGGCATGGGATCTGTACAGGCTGCCTGGGGCTCACAGAAGAAAGGACATGCAGCAGAGGCAAGGACCACCTTCTCCAGTTCCCTTCCCCTGCCAGCCGGTAGGCACCGCTGTGCCCCGTCACATGATTCAGAGCAAAATGGTTGACAGCTTTGTAATTTGCTAATTTTATTCTGCTTTTCCTGTTGTGGATGTAAGGTCATTAATTTTCCTTGAAAAATAAGGATTGTGGAGAAGAGAGATTGTTTAATGGAGGGCGGGATATAATATTTTTGGTGTTTCAAATATCAAGCTGTTAAAAAAAGCAGACAATACCAAATGTGGAGAGCAAAAAAATTATTTATGTGCTACAAAGTATTACTTTTGGGGGATGTTTAGAATCCAGGATTCATCTTGCAACCATGTCTATAACTGTGAGGGGTTTTATTAAACATGTTCATGACAGTCTCGGTGTTTTTATAACCACCTTGGTCAGCATCCTGTTTCAGTCTAAGTCTTTAAGGCGCTTGATCTGCTTTGAATATTTCTCCCAAGTATGAATAATATAAAAGTTAATATAGTGGTATTTTAAAATTTCATCCATTTTGTTGTACTCTAATTTCTCAATATTTCCAACCATTTTTTTACTGTCTTTGTTCTGTATATTTACCTGCACTAATCTTTGTATTCCTGTTGTATTCAGTCCTTAATTATCCATCTGGTACCAATGGTGGTACATGACTAATCTTTTCCTTCATCTGCAGTAGACATTTTCAGTGGACTTCCAACTACTGTACTATAGTTTGTTTATTTTGATGTGTATTTTAAGCATATGAAATTATAATTTCTTGGGATGTGAGGTGGATTATTATTAATTCTTATTGGAATTGACTACTGGTGATTGTTTGGATTTATCTCTTGAGCATTTTTAAACTGGCTCTAAGTATATTGCTTGTGATGAGCTCTGTATTGAATACTAAATTAATGTTGAAAGACTGGTAGAGGATCATTTAAATATTAGATTAATATTGCCTACAATATAAAATAAGCAAGCCTCTAAAGAGCTTGTGAAAGAATAGACTGGTGACTAAAAGCTTGTTAAAGACTACTAGATCTTTTTTGAAGGGCTTTTAGAATAAGTTTTAATTTGCTTTTAGTGCATAGTCATTAAATATATTCATAAAATGTTCTAATTCTGTTTTTGTTTCTTACTAGTTTAATTCCTGCTAAACTCTTCGTTTGATTATTCTTTGATTATTGTGGTATAAGTGCCATTCATGTAATCATTTATTGAACACGTATAGCAACTGTTCACTAGCAAGAAATGTTGAAAAAGTCCTAGTAAAACTTACAGTTTTTAAAAGCATAGAAGCACTTACTATGTCTCTTCGGCTAAGTTTGATTATTGATTTTTAAAATCTGAATAGATCAATATATGGCCCCCTCTCTCTTCTGATATTTCGTAGGTGTGTGGCAATCACAAACACCAGATAGTCTCATTTCCCTGCCTATAATCTCCAGCTAAAACTGCTCTTGGAAACCAGGTAGTCTAATAGCTCCCTTTAAAACCTGCCTAACAGCCCTTATTTTTACCCACTGATTGCCTGGATTATATGAAAAGAAAGCAAACCAAAAAGGTGGACTTCATTTAGTAGCAGTAAGACTGCACAGTGTCTAAATATACTTCAAACATAGTTTTGCTGCCTCAGTTCTACATCCATTTAGCAGACAACTTTTACTGTTAGACCAGTTAAGAGCCAATAAGCTCAAAATCACTCAAGAGCATTCTGTCTACCCTGAAGTGTGTCAATCTTCATAATGTTCCCATGATATTGTCCTTTTCCCAAGCTCTTCTCTCCAGAACTTTTTTGTCTTGTTCCACTCCTTTTGAGAAGAGTAGACCACTACTGTGTGTAATACTCGGGGTCTGGTCATGCTATGCTTTTACAAAGGGGCATATTTGGTTGACTGCTACAAGCTACATTGAGCACTTCCAAGTCTGGATAGTTTCTAGTATGACAGAAGTGGGATTCAGGGTAAACTACACCCATGATCCTGAAGTAACTCTTCTGTAAGAGTGTTTTGTACACCAGTGTAGTGCACTGTCTTCCATGGGAGGGACCCCACGGGGATCAGGGGAAGAACTCCTCTCCCTGAGCAGCAGTAGAAACAACAACTGACCGTAACCCCCATTCCCTGTCACCCTGCCACTCCTGAATGGGCAGGAGGTAGAACACAGAGAAGGAGAGAGGGGTGAGAAGAAGGTGTTTTTGAGATCTATTTTACTTCTCATTCTCCTGCTCTGATTCTGTTAGTAATTAATTTAACTAATATCCCCACTTTGAGTCTGTTTTGCCCATGACAGTGATCAGTGAGTGATCTCTTCCAGCCCTTATCTCAACTCATGAACCGTTTGTTATATTTTCTCTTCTGTCCAGTTGCACAGGGAAATGAGAGAGTGGCTTTAGTGAATACCTGGTGTCCAGCCAGGGTCAACCCACTACATTACCCGAAAACAAAAGTGGATGACCATAGTATGCAGCTATGGCTGTGTCCCAGAGAGGAGAATAGCATCCCAGCATGTTCTCCGTGGCATCCCAAAGAACATCTAACAGAATTAAGCATAGAGAAATGATAATAGAATTGAGAGTTATCTGCACTGGAGCATATGATACAATTTGGGAAGGTTTGCTGGGACACTTGATACTGTACTGCACTGACAGTGATAAATGATCACGATTTTACTTTTGAGTTTTGTGTCCTTGGTCAAAGAAATTTATTACCTGAGGCTTTAGACTTTGGGTTTTTGGTCTTGCAGTTTTGTGGTTAACCATCTACCATACAGGTCCGCCTTTAAAGGATATACAGTACAATTTGCAATACACCAGTGTCTCTCACCTATCAGTCATACCCATTAGTTGCAGGCTGTGTAACTGATTTGTAGTGTCTGTCTTTTAGTATATGGCAGCACAGCTCATTATTTGCTAAAGTGATGTTTTGTTTGAGCTTTTACCAAACTAATAAAATAATGCTTTTTAAGCAGGATGTATTTAGATTAAGATGAAACAACCATTGTTTATAAATTAGTACTTTATATGTGAGTTGCTTTTTAGGATTTTAGGGTTTCTTCACAGCAGTATTAACTGTTCGATCATTAAAAAATATTTGGGATTAGACAGGTATGTTATTTTTGGTAGTTTTAGAATTTTATCTTTTCCAATTTTAAATAGGTCATTTGTTTTCCCAAACTAAACGTAGCATTTAAAAGTCTAAATATGTATTTATAAATAGTAATATTGTCTCCATTGTTTGCAAACATACCATAAGCTACTGCAGTTACGTGGAAATTAATGAAAGATTTGATGACTGTATTAGTCATTTTATGTCACTTTAAAAGGACTGTTTCAACATATTTTGTAATTTTACCTTCCTAGGGAAATTCCATGGTCTAGTAGGCAAGGTGGTGTTAGGTCAAAAGTTGGGCTTGATGATCTCAGAGGTCTTTTTCAGCCTAGTTGATTCTATGATTCTGTGATATAAGTCTGAAAGTAAAAAAATCACTGTTCCTGGTAGGTGGCACAGATGTTAGTCAAAACTCCACTTCGCTGAAGTTCCCAGTAATCATGTGTGCAATTTAGAAGATGAGCTTATCCTTAGTAGTACTTTATGTGATAATTCATGAACTTTTAGATTTTCACCACTATATGGGTATACATTGAAAACTATATTTTGCTTATGTATGCCAAAGTTAATAGTTATGCTTATATCTTTGTATAGTAAAATAATTTATTTTGCAAGCTGATGCACAATATAGCTTGTTATTAATAAAAACATATATGAAAGCAATGATTGAAGCCCAAGTTTGGGGACCTTGGTGAGTTCTAGAAATGATGATATAGAGGCAACTTTTTAGTATTAACACATGAAATGCTCCTGGTGTTTAATTACAGTAACTGGAAGTTATGTTTTTAGAAACTATAAATGTTTCAGTGCACTTTATTCAGTAAATAAAAGATACTGGGGGGGACATGGATGAAACTTGATGTGTTAATTGACCAGAATGTTCCTGCTGATGAACCTACACTTTAGAAAGTGACTAGATAGCTTTGACATTATGTCCTACTCCTGCCTTAGTATGCTACTTTGATGGGTAGAAAATAGAAATATATCTCAGAAATTCAATCTTCCCTGTCGTTGCTTGCTTATAAAGCACTTATTTTGTTTTCAATACCTGAATCCAGTGAAATTGCTTGAAAACCTTGAAGGCGGTGAACTGAAGTTCCTGGGTGAATCATATTATTTTAATGAAAATTGAGTGAATTGAATTGCATTTCTTCTCAGAGCTCTTTGCAAGGAAGCAGTTAAGGGACAAGGCAACATGGCCAGGGACTCACTGCCTTGATCCCAGTCCCACAGCAAGGCAAGGCAAGAGCTGAGCAAGGCAAGTCCAGAGACAGTAACCAGGTTCAAGCAAGAGTCAAGACTATAAGACAAAATCGTGGCAAGCAGACAGGTGCAAAGTCGAGACAGAAAGCCAATCCTTAAGTCAGGATCACATCCAGCAATTACTGGACACATCCACAGTGACAAGGCAGGACTGAAGTCAAGTCAGTCCACAGGTTGAGGATCAGGTTCAAGGGTGTCTGTGGTTGGCGTAGTTTAACTGGAGACCAGCATTCCTATAGCACAGGCAGGAGCTAAAGGCCCTAGGTTGTGCTTATATAGAGCTCCTGGGCCTGGGGATGTTACAGGAAGCCCCAGGTGAGGCTGGTAAGGGCTGAGAGCGTTTATGAGTGTGCTCAAGGCTCTAGCACATTAACCACTCTCTCCTCAGCCACAAAGCCAGTCATTTCATCACATAAGGCATTCAAGTTGTTCATATATGATTTTACCTTCATAACTCCACGCTGACTAATCCCAGTCACCTTCTTGTCCTTCATATAGTTGGAAATGGCTTCTAGAAGGATTTGCACTATCACCTTCCCAGGATTCAAGGTGATGTTAACTTTATTGAAGACAGGATTGAGATTTGTTTTTTTTTCAGCACTCAAGAACCTCCCATGATCCCCATGAGCTTTTAAAGGTACTCGAGAGTGGCCTTGTAGTGATATCAGAAAGTTCCCTCAGTTCTTGTGGCTGCATCCCATCATGTCCTTGAACTGGACTGTCAACTGGATCTCTGCTGAGGTCTCTAACAACCTAATGAGAAAACAGTGTGCTGAGTCTTTTGCATCTGAGACCATCTCCAGCCATTCTGATTTAGAAAAGATGATTGGGATTCTTTGCTATGCAAATGTGGAGAGAATATAAATCAAAAGATAGTTTTTGATGTAGAAATGGCAGATAGCTTTTTGAAAACACCATTTTCTTAACAAGAGAGAACCAAATTAATTCCTTATGTAAAATTGCTGATTTTTGTTGTGATGTTGGATGTAAGACATTGGCTCAGAATGCTTCTCCAGTTTCAAAACTAATCAAACTCCCATTCAGTGGTAGACTCTTGCTAACATAGAGAGCACTTCATTTTTAATAGCTTTCTCTCTTTAGGATAGACATATTACCTGAGATGCTGTAACTTCCCAATCCATAATGGGATGAAAGAAAGAATGTTGAGATTTTGTTAGAGGAAAAAAACACTTTTCGAAGGAAATAATCTCTGGGGGTCTGTAGCAGTGCTTTTTAGTGTGCACTGCCTTAGTGTGTTGTCTGCAAACCTTTTTTAGTTATTTGGCTGGCAATTAGTATGTTCAGCGCAGTGCTAAGTATAGAAAGGTCTATACACGTTTGTAACTGCACTGGGGATACACTTGCCCTCAAGCCATACAGGCCAAAGATGGCAGTTCCACAAAACACCAGTAAAGAGGCATACCACTCTTTTCTTTGTCAACTTATGAAGTACTTTTGATTAACACTGTTTCAGAGTAGGAACAGATCAAGAGTAACATTTATTTTCTGACAAGCTATTCATTGCTATTTTACTCTGCATCTGGGTCTGCATTTTCCTTGCTAAAGGTGGGGGCCTCATGCACAACTTAGGCATTTGTTAGCACTGATTTAGGATTCCAGGAATGATCACATAATCACAGAATATGCCGAGTTGGAAGGGACCCACAGGGATCATTGAGTCCAATTCCTAGCCCTGCACAGGACCATCCCCAAGAGTCACACTGTGTGCCTGAGAGTATCCTCCAGGTGCTTCTTGAACTCTGTCAGGCTTGGTGCTGTGGCCTCTGGGAAGCTTATTCCAGTACCCAACCACCCTCTGGGTGAAGAACCTTTTTCTTTTTAGCTTTTTCTAAAATAAACTTCCCCTGAGACAACTTCGGACCATTCCCTTGGGTCCTGTCACTGGTCACCACAGAGGAGAGATCAGTGCCTGCCCCTCTTCTTCTCCTCACGAGGAAGTTGTAGACTGCAATGAGGCCTCCCCTCAGTCTCCTCCAGGCTGAACAGGCCAAGTGACCTCAGTCACTCCTCATACAGCTTACCCCCTTTGTTGCCCATCTTTGGATGCAGCCTCTCAAACTTTATTCCAGTGCTGTCCAGCTAGCTGTTCTAATAGCCGTTACTCCTGCTGCTGCTTGCTTTTACTGAAGAGTGCCTTGTAAAGGACCACTTTGAAGCAATTCACTGTCCACTTTTGTGTTACCTTCACAGACACTATATACTCTACCTGTACAGTGCAAAGAAGTGGACATGGAGGAAGATGACAAATCTATGGGAAGACAAAAGAAAGTCACAATTTTTAATGTGTACACAACAGCAAAACAAATAAACTGAGAGCAACAAGCTGAAAAATATAAGCAAAGTGACTGAATTAAGGAACACTAAGACAACTCAAGAATTTTTAAGCCTTGATCAGAGGAAGCAAAGGTCCTTACTCATTGCAATCCTGTTCTGGCACTTCAAACCATTACTCATTTTGTCCCTTTTCTGGTGTTTTAAGCAAGTGTTAGGGTGTCTTCTACTTGTCCTATTGTGTGACCCTTGCATGTGACTTCTCTTATTTTGATCTGCATCCAGCATTTAAAGAGTTCTCCTGTGAGCGGCTTATCATTTTCTTTCTCATGCTTCTGTTTCGAGAAGTCCTGATGACAGGGGCCAAACCTGTCTTTGTGCTCTTGCAAAAACCAGACCTACTGGTGTTGCCTGTCTGACTGGCCATTCAGTGACTGACCTGCCTATTAGTTTTGAAGTCTTCTGTAGCAGTGTCCATAGATATTTAACGTGAAGCCTGCTGTTTGCAGGCTGTCTGAGAAAACTGCTTGGAAGAAGCTCTGTGCAGAGTGATAAACTTGCGCTGAAATGATTTTGGGAGAGTTGGAACAGTTTAGGTTAGCTTGTGTTGTTCTTCTCCAGCATCCCATGACTTGTAGATGTGTCTAACAAACAATGGGAGTGGAAAAGAAAGGAGTCAGTTTGTGCACTCTTAGAGGTATTGGATAACCGCTGGTTCCTAGCTGCAATTTTGTTGCTTCCTCAAAGAGGAGGGTATATTAAAACCTTGTTCTGCAGAAAGTGGTGGGTAACAAGGTAGCATTGTTTGTTGATCAGATTGGGATTTTGAAAGTAGAGATACTGAATGCCCATTGTAGAGAACTGAGAAACACTTACATGAGTATGTTTGACTGGTTAGTAAAACAGAGCAAGGACTGTTATCCAGTCCCAGTGGTTAGCATGGATAGTGTCCATCCACTCAAATTCATCTGAGATAAATGTTGAGTGAAGAAAAACTAATAACTTCATGTGTATGGGAATTTACAGATTTGGGAAACTGTTTTAAACATAACATAACTGAAAAGCAAAGCAAATCTGCTATTCTGTGTGGTGCTGAGATCTGCTTCCCTTAGATAGCACATTACTTTTCAACACGTGGATGCTCCAGCACCCTTCTCTGACTGAGAAGGGGTGGTGTGTCAGAAATACTGCTCCAGGCCTTTTTTAGTGTAGCATTACTTTATATCTTCATGATGTGTTGTCAAATCTTTCTAATGACAGCTTGTACTATTAAAGGGTAGGTTGCAGGGTGAAATTTACTTTGCTGTAAAAGATAATTGTAAAAGCAACTGAAACTGGTGGGGTTTAAGTAGTAATTTTCTTTTTGTACAGGATTGTTTTTGTTATGGAGAATAAAAAAATAGTCATTCCATGTAGAACATCCCCTCCTCCCACAAGTCAAATGCACTTTTTGCATTGTTCATATTGCTGCTTAGGAGCACCTATTATGTAATTTTTCTATTAGATTAGAACATACTAGGTTGAACACAGGCATCTTTTATAAATACAGGCAGGAGGCGAAAATCATTAGAGAACGGAAATTGCTTCTTTATTTTTGTTGCCACGTGTGCATCAGAATTTGTAAAAAGAGACTATTTCTAATTTATCCATAGCGTTCCAATACTATTCCAGTCAAATTTGAAAGTGAAATCAGAAACTAATAAATATAATAACAATATGAGTGCAATCATCTGGAAATTGGAATATTATTTCCTTCATATTGTTAGTAACTTCTCTTTTTATGTAGGAAGGCCTGTCAGTTTTTGCAAAGCATCATGATGTATTTCAATATTAGATTCACAGGTTTTGTTTCTAAAATATGTGGAAATGTAGTATACAAACTGTAAACTAGTCTGTAAGAAGTGTGTTAAATGCAAAATCTGCTAATAAGGTAGAGGTGTAGGTAATAATAGGCAAGTTTTTCATGGAAATCCATTATTGCCAGTTTAGTGGACTTCTGTTTGTCTTCACAGTATTAAACCCATTTGATTTTTGCAATACATTCTTTGGAAGGGAAAACTTTGTCTCATTTACTGCCAGAATTTAATCTTTCCTCCAGCATTCACAAACTAAAACTTGCTTCTTGTACAGTGCACAGAATTTGTAGGTTCATTCCTAAAGCAAAACCTCTATTGAACAGAGGTTCCTTCTGAGCACAGGAATGAGTAAATTAAAATATGAGCATTAAAGATATTTCAGAATGTGTCAGAGAATTATAGAAAGGGAATTATATTTTTTCTTTTAATATTACATAATCATAAGAAGCTTTAAATTGTAATTCAGTTTCAATAACATTTGCCTTTGATGCACAATAGTCCAACTATAAAAAAGCTTATGGAGCTATCTCAGTTCACCTTGTGATTGTGCCTGTTGTAGTTGCAATTTTTCCTGGTATTCATTCTGCTAATTAGCATGGTTTATCAGCAATTTTAGAATCTGTTTGCTCCACTGAAGTTAATCAGCCAAAGTGATTTCATCTGTGCAAATGTTTTTTAAAGTGTTGCAAAACGCTTTTGTATGCAGTGCTCAGGTCAGATAGGAGTTTGAAGAGCATATATCTACAAGTATGTAATTTATGTTAGATAACAACTAGAGCCATGGCAGTTAACAAAACTAGTCTTGCCTTCCTTGCTTGCTGAATCCTTGTTTCAGCATTTGAGTTACAAAAAGAACTTTCAGAGAGTCTACAAGGACATTTGACATCCAGGTTATAAAAATACTCAGGGAGGAGGATAAGGCCATCACAGAGAAACAATTTCTGTATCCCTGTTCAGTGAAGAAGAAAGTGAAGAAAATCTCACATTAAAATCCTTCTTGGAGGAATGGGGGAAGGAGAGCATATATAGATTGTTCTGAAATAGACTCTGGTTTCTGAAGACCATACGGTAGAAAATGTGAAAATAATCTTTAAGAAAAGGTTCTAGAAAGGGTCAGGGAGATTGTAGGCCTGTAAACTCGGTGTCTTCATGAGTTAAAAAAGGAAACTGTAACACATTCTATTTTGAAAGAAGTAAAAGGAACTATTTTCTTAAAAGTATCTTGAAGCTGTCTGAAGACATCAACAAACAGGTAGATGAGGCTGATTTCGCTGATAGCTCTACTTGGATTTCCAAAAGACCTTTGAAAGAGTCCTTTGCCCAAACCTTTTCAGTGATCTGAGAAGCTGGAAGGGAAGATCTGTGCATACATAAATAGTTCTTTAAAAGACAAGGAACAGAAGGTAGGAGTGAATGGCAGGTTCTTATATTCAGACTTAAAGAATAGAACAAGTGTGGAGACATGGAAAATCTCTCTTCCCTCAACAAATACCTCCATTTGTTTAATCATTGCCCTCAGCTAGTTTTAAGAGTAACAGCCTATTCCTAATAATGCTGTGTAGTATTTTAGGTGTCTATTGTGTATAACCACATGCTGCTATATAGGAGTTGTCACTAATGCTGGTATGAATAGAAAGTGCTTGAGAAAAGGAAGCTCAGGGGAGACCTTATCACTCTATAAAACTACCTGAAAGGAGGTTTTAGACAGATAGGTGTGGGTCTCTTTTCCCAAGTAACAAGCAACAGGACAAGAGGACATGGCACCAAGTTGTGCCAGGCAAGATTTAGATTGGATATTAGGAAAAATGTATTTACTGAAAGGGTGGTCAGGCACTGGAACAGGTTGCCAAGGGAAGTGGTGGAATTATCATCCCTGAAAGTGTTCAAAAATGTGTAGATGTGGCACTTAGGGACACGGTTTAGTGGTGAATGCAGTGGTGCAGGGTGATCTTGGTAATCTTAGAGGTCTTTTCCAACCTTAACAATTTTATGACTGTGATTCTATTTTTTGAATGGGAGGTACTGTGCTAACTTTTGAGGTGTTACCCAGGTGTTCCCACAAACCATGTGATTTAGAAAAAACTGTTTCAGAGTGTCCAACATGCTTCACACTAAGGCTTTGGAATAGAAAACCTGATCTGACAAATAACATCTTGGCAGTTTTGAGGCATGAAGGAGAGAAAAATGGCATTTCTTATGTAAAGATGGAATGAATTTGCAGCAAAGCCTGAACAGGTTTTAATATTTACTTCATTCCATCCTGAATGTAAACCGAATTTAGTGTTTTCTTTGTCCTGGCTTGCTGACTCTTCACGGCATTTACCTGACACCAGAAAATAGAACTTTCAGATTTCCTGAGAGCAAATTTTCCTGTTAGACTACTTCCAATTGAGAATTAACCCAAATACTGATTAGAGATCTCAGTATAGTTCAAAATGATAACTAAGTTCTTTATAAAACATTGCAAACACAGGTAAGACTGTCATAATTCAAAACTTTGACTTTGGGGACATTCTGGAATCAGTTTAATCCAATTCTACAGGTCATCACTTTCCTCACTTACACACCACTTCATTATTCTCCCTTCTACTCCATACCATTCTCTGTGAAGTATATAGCCAACGACCACTGATTCCTAGCACAGGTTGACAAATTATGACAAATGAACTTGATAAAAGTTTGACGTAGTCATCAGACAAGCAGAACAAATACTTGAGTATTTCTTATTAATAGGCTTATCCAGATGCTTATGACTACTGATAGAGAAAAATATTACCTAAGAAAAATACTCTTATATAAATCAGAATTTCATTTAGAGATCATAAAAAATACTATTTCAAAATGTCTATCAATTGCCAACTGTTTGCAATGTAGTAAAAAAGTTACATTGCTTATATGTTCTTACTGTAATTTATCCATGTAATCCTATCCATTTATATTGATAATTGAGAGTATGTAGCATATTAACATGCAGTGCAGTTACATACAGTATAAACTTCAGCAATTAGGGAAGAAAGCTGAAATCATTATTGTGGTTTTGAGGGTTAAGCATACAAGTACATAAATAAAGAGCACGTATGTGATTATTAGTTCATTTATCTGTTTGTCTTCCCTTCTTCTGGTAGCTTTTGAACCTGTTGATTAGTTTCTGTAGATGTTGCCAGAAGGGGAGATACTTAGATGTATATAATATATGAAGAAATTTCATGAAGCCTGGTAGATAGTAGTATGAAATAAACTTCATGAAGACTGGTAGATAGTACAGGAGAGATTGCCTGGTAATACTCCTGATGAGGGAAAGTAAGGAGAAATCTACTGGCACACATTAAACTTAGCAGCGTATTGCTCGTCCTGTAAGTAAGTGTACTTATATTACAGATTTTAGTCTTCTTTTTTTGTAAGAGTGAAACATATTAATCTACTGGAAAAGACTGAGTGTATCTCAAAATCAGACATAGGATTATTTCTGTAATATAACAAAGACTAATAATTTATTGGTGGGTTTTTTTAGAAAACTTTTAATTTTATGGGCATTTTTGGGAGGTTTTGTTTGTTTGTTTGTTTGTTTTTTAGAGCACACTAGTGCTCACCCTTATATGAGATCCAGAACCTAAAAATTAATCTCATTCTTTTTGAGAGAAAATTTTAGTTTTTAAGATCGATGAGAGTATCTATTGTTTACAGATTTTGCTTCCAGAATTCAAGCCAAACCCAAAGTTACTGTTAGTTTTACTTAAATATCTGAATAATTTGAATTTTTTATTTTGTTTCGTTCAATTCATTCTCTATTCAAATATATTTGAGCAGTTTTAGTAGTAAAGAAATTAAATGATCTCAGAGATGCATGTAAACACAAAAGACCTCTCTACAGGCAAGCAGGGAAGCCCAGTGGCTTGGATGGTTTCTTCTGACTGAAGAGAGTATGAGTTCCCCTCGGGCAAAAAATTATCTTAGATTCAAAATATTAAGAGTCATTAACTAGAGTCAATGATATTGATTATATGTATTACACAGAAGTGATCTAAAGGGGCCATAACTCTGATTCTTGTTTCTAGTTTATTTTCCCTGGGTTTGATTAAAGAGCTTAGAGTTTATGATCAGTTTTCATCTACACTGGTGTATAGATAGGGTCTGTGTATGCACAGAGCTGAGTAAAATAAATCTAGTCATTCCACAGAACAGCCTAGAGCTATGAGAAACTTCAATCTGTAATAATGATGAAAAGAAAATCATGTCAAATAACATAGATATTACAAAAACTGAATATCCTGCTGTTGTCCTCAGTGCTCTGATTGCAAAAGCTACCAAGAGAATTACACATACCAATTAGAAGATAGCGTCAAAACTTCCTGGCTTTTACAATGACATCAACTCCCCTCCCACAAAGGGACTTTTTACCAAGTTTATTTTAACACTGAAAATATGCAACCATCTGGGATGCTGACTAATTCAAACTATTTTTTTGTTGTTTCTCAGTTACTTTGAGAAATCTTAGATTGTTTGTGGGGGTTTTATATTTCCTTTTTTTTTTAATTGGGTTGTTTCTTGCAAAATTGCAACTTGTTTTTCTACTTACCTTTCTGAAAAACATTTGACATTCTCCTTGATACAGACAAAGAGTCTGAGGGTACTGAAGCTTCCTGTTCTTCTCTTCATCTGTAGTCTCTTCTTATTGTGGCCTTCTGTCATGGGTTTACTTGTTCTAAAAAACCAAACGTGAATTTTCTTTCCCCTGCTGCAGTGTGGGGCAGGGATGTTGAATGGGGAGGACAGTTTTTTACCTTTGGTAATTGACCTACACAAAGGAACTGGCTGGCAGAACTACATACCAGGCTGATGGCCCTCTCTAAGCTGAGGTGTGTGGGTGGGGAGGTGGGGGGGATGGGGAGTTTTTCTCCCTTCCTCTCCTTGGAAAGAGGCACTCCACTTTTTGCCTTAACAGAGGCAAGGGGTGTGTGTGTTGGAAAAGCTCTGAGGCCGTTTTGCTCTCGGCCAGGTCATCTGGCTGCTCTCTGACCTCGACTTGCCTACGTACTGCTCTGTCTCCAGCCCAAATCTGCTCAAATTTCATTGGAGAGTTTGTGCTCATCGATGAAAGAGGGGAGTCCTGGCCACAGCCAGCCACAGACAATGTGAGTTTAGTGGGAAAAAAACCGCCCTTCTTTCCCCTTTTCCCCTTCCCCTCCTCAGTGGAGGGGAAATCTCCATTGTCAGCTTCTCCTGCGATCTGGGGGCCCCACACAGCAACCGCCAGAGTCCAACAGCGTCCCCTGCCAACCAACACTGAGCACTGCAGGCTCTGCTCCTCCAGTGATCCAACAGCGCTCCTGCCAACTGTGATTAGAATCGCACTAGAGGACAGAGAAGTATCAATCTGTTTCCTTTTTGAAGGGGGGACCTTTGGATACAGGATTATTGTTTAGTTGTTTTTGTGTTCTTTTGCTGTTTTTGCCAACACACATATATCCTTTAATAAAGAGTTGTTATTTTCTTTTTTCCATACTTCCTCGATTGGAGCCTCTTAATTTCAGATTTACAGTTTCTGAGAAAGAGGAGTTTGGTCTACCTCATAACTCATGCTCCTTAGCAAAACACCTTCAGTCTCATTAAATGGAAACACCTCCATAAGTATTTAAGGATTTAAATATCTTTTACCTTTCAGAGTAGTAAAATAATTATGCAGCGATTAAATAAATTGATATTTACTTTTAATTCCTGAGGAAGTAAGTATGCAGTTGCCCATAATCTGTCTTTTCTTCAACCTGTCGTGTTCTGTACCCAGATAACCTTAATTCATTGACTGTTCATTGAACCCTGACCATTGTCTCTGAAACAGAAATAGAAATCCAAGAGGTTGATACATTTCTTTGTGATACACAGGAGCTTTCATAATAAAGACACCCAACTTAGTGATCTCACTACATATGGGAAAAGGCTGGTTGTTACTCTCGGTAACAGCAGCTGGTGGACTAGGCAACATATAATCACTTGTTTTAGGCCAGCTATAGAAATCTTTGACCTACTTGAGGAGTTGGAAGTACTGTATAAGTCATGAAATTAGCGGGCAAAATGATACAAATCCATAGAAATCCAGACTTCATTAATTTTACTCCTCTCCAAACTGCTTGTTTTTGAAACAGAGGTTGCCATATGGCAAAATGTTTCCCTTTTTCAAATTTGTCATCCTTCTTGTGAGCTATGACATAGCTATAGATTTTGCTGACACTGAAATGTATTATGATGTTGGACTTTGGACTTCCATAGGTCTGGAAATGTGAAAGAAAAAAAAGTCAACATTGTAAGACTGGCCAGAGCTCCATGGGCAAGAATTTTGCATGGAATAGCTTGAGAACCTTCTGAACACATCTGCTTAAAATAATGGTATTGGGCATAGTACATGGTGACTAATTTACATGGTGGCTAAGCATTTCCTTTTTAAATGCTGTTTTTCAGTTTTTACCTGACATAGTTCTTTCTAACTGAATTATGTCTGAGTCGAAAACTGTACAGGTTCCAAAGAAGTATAGATTTGTTCCCTAGCTTGGCTAGTCACACCACAAACCATCACATGAAAGATCAAATGGAGAGAGAGACAATTCATCTTTGCAGAGCTGAAGAATTTGCACTTTGGCATTGACATAAGAATCCTTTTTTCTCCCATTAATTTCCATTCAGACAGTATAAATGATAGCCTTTTTTGCCCACCCCTCATCTTCCATTTCCTCAGCTTTCTTACCTAGAAGAAAAGTGGAAAACTATTGAAAAAAAAGTTAATTTTTTTATGGTGGTTTTTTTTTTTTTTTTAAATTCCGTTCATGCAAGAATTCAGGAAATATATGTACAATATCTAAGAAGAAAGAAATGCAACAAAGTAACTCATAAGCTGGAAGGGAAAATCTATGGAGAATTCTGCAACAGTTTCTAAGATTCTGCAACAGTTTCTAAGATATTTAACAAATTATTTATTCTTGAATCAGAATCAGCAACTTGTATTATAATTCTTTTATTTTTATATAGCATAGTACTTATTTGTGTGTATGTATCTTTGTGGGCAGCTTTCATCAGCTGAACTTCTGAATGATACATGTTTTTTGCAGCTTGGGGTTCTGTAGTACTCTCTTGAGAAATTAATCATAGCTACTTAGCTTTGTCTTCATTTGCTTTTAAATAGTCTATTTTCATAGTGAAGCACTAGACATCTGATTACTTGATATTCACTGAAAAATACATGTGCTTGAGTGTAAAATTACCCCATTGCTTGGATTGCCTGGAAGTGTGTAGTTTTCTGTAGGTCAAAAGAGATGGAAGAGATATCAGGCATGATTATGTTCCTTAAGTGATTAGAGGTACAAGCTGTTACTTGGAGTACCTAGAGATACTTCCCAGTGGTACCTTGGTGTTCCTTGTGTTAATTTTTGACTCATATTTAGATCACCTTCTCTAGACATTGAATTTATTGATTGATAAAGCAGAAACTTCACTACAGTATATATTGTAGTGGATCAGTCTGAAGGGATGCAGATGGCCCAGGAGATGGACTGGCCTCTCTCTCCACTGTAACTATACAGAGAGATAGAAACTTCTGCTGTATCACTCAGTGTTTTCATATGGTGAATTTGAGTGGGACCTTACTAGGGTTTATCTATATTGCGGGATTTTTTGTTGCTTGTTTTTTTGTCATCGTTATTGGTTGGTTTTGTTTTTGTTTTGGTTGTCTTTTTTTTGTTTGTTTTGTTTTGTTTTGTTTTGTTTTTGTTTATATTTGTCATACAGTGTCTGTTTATAAAGGATATGAACTAGGTTCATGCAACACTGTATTTGATGTCACCCTGGTGAGTTACCATCATTATTTACACCCTTTTCCACAGCTCAGTCTTGTCCTCCTGGGCCAAAGCCCTAACTATGTTGTGTAGTCTATTCAGTTGTCCCCGAATTCCCTTACAGAGGTTCTCAGTTACAGTTTTAGCTGCACAGTTATCGGAACTATCACAGGAAGATGCAGAATTTCTTACCAGAAGATTCACCACATCTTTTCTTATTATCTAACATACATCTTGGGCAGGGGAGAAGCAGGGATGGAGTGGGGGGGAGGGGGGGGAAGAAAAAGGAAAAAAGACTGCAGAGTCCTAGCCTAGAGAACAGAAAATTGGTCTGACACAGAATTTCATTCCAAGTGCTTTGTTGCAAGTAGGATTCACAGCATGGGGCCTTCTCAGAGCAGGTGCCTGAACAAAAGAAACTTTTTTACGGTTGCATACTGATTAGTGTACTTGCTTAAGAAGTGAGAAGCTCAGTTAATGGTTTTGGGCTGAACCTGTCCATTTTGGGAGACTCTATGTGACTTTAGAACAAACTTGTTTTTCAATGACGGTGAAGAAGATACTCATGATTTACTCCTCTATCTACCCATTACAGTATTTTTTTATTTTAATTGAGTAAATTCCTGAAGTTTTGCTTTAAATACTCTATAACTTTATGAAGCTGGACAATACATTTAGTAAGTTTGTGTGCCGTCTTTCAACAGCGACATCTACCTAGAGATTATCACAGCACACTGTTGCTTTCAGTTCATTTTAGTGATCATTTTGTTACTAAATGTTCCCACTGATATCTGAGCATTTTGTATGCCCAGCAGTCTTCATACATTATAATTTTGTTTTAAAAACCTGAAATGATTGCCAGTTGGGACACCCTACCCCTGCACTGCTATTTGTCACGTAAGATCTTTTTTCACTAATCCATGTCTGCTGAGAGTGCTATGGTATTGCTGACATCACAGCAGAATCAAACAATTGTGATTTACAAAGAGATATAAAAGTATTTTAATTTCAAATGATTTACTGTACACCATATTCTCGTATGTTTTTCATGGGATTAATTATTGGCTGTTGTGAAATGTTTCATTTAAAATATTTCTTTTGCCTCTACTTCATCGAGGTTCTTTGGAGAAAGTGAAATGTGTACATTTTCCTTTTTATATTGACATTTATGTATTTTAGAAAAATTGACAAAATCACTCAGATGTTGCTTTTAGAAACATTATAGTGCCATGATCTTAAAGTTTTAGGGAAAGAAGGAAAAGTTCTATCCAGTTGCAAACATTGATCATTTTTCTGTCAAAGATGGATAGTTCCCTCTTTTAGCTTTGTGGAACCATGAGAGGTGACATATCAGACAAGTCAATAAAAGTATATTTTTAAATCTTTCATTTTAAAGTGTTGTGCTGGTTTAAAGGTAAACCAGCAGGGGAAATGAACTCAACTCAAAAGAGAGACCACAAGTCAGAATAACAATTTAATGAAACAACACAAGTATGATTATACAGACAAACAACTGGCTTCAATCCACAAAAACCCAAATGTACAACCCAGCACCCTGGGACATGAACAAAACGGTGTTCCCCGGGCCCCCCCTGAGTCCAGTAAGTAAAGGGAGAGCGGAAAAAACCTGCTGGTGGGAGAGCTGTTGCAGTCTGGTCAAAATGGGGATTGCAGTCCAGTTGAGGGTGGTGGTCTCAGTCTGGCCAAGAGCGGTGAGCTGCAGTCTTCCTCTGGATCCCACGAGTGGTAAAAAGGTTCCAAAACTCCAAGTTTATATATTCTTCAGTTCAGGCAGGAATGCTCAGTCCTTCCCTCAGAGCGGGGAATTCCATAAAAGGGTATGAGGACAGGAACATCTACAGGCCTCTACTGCTAACAATTTCTGGGAAATGGCATGGAAGGCTATAGAATACACAGTTTTGGGTTACGCCCATACCATGATGAACTGGTCTCAGCTGTCCTAACTAGGACAAGTGTCCATTTATAAAAGGAACATTAAAATGCCCGTGTATTTTTTGTGAATAGCAGGTATTCCACAAGAACATGAATTTTGTTTGATGGGACAATTTATCTTTTTTCTTTGAACCACTGCAGCATACTGTTGGACTTTTTTCTGATCTTTGGCTCTTTCACTACTAGCTATTCACAAAAGATTGCCATAGGTACACCAAAACCTATGGCGGATTAGTTGGAGGGGGAACCTTCAGGCTCTGGGTGCCAGCCCATCACCTGAAGGTGAATGCTCTTCCCCCCTGCCCCCGCCCGGCGACCCCGTGAGGAGCTCACACAGACCACCAGGGAGGGACGGACGAAAGAGGAAGTTTATTGTGAGGATAGGGGTTTATAAGGCTTTTAGGAGGGTTAAAAGGGGACCAATTACAGGTTCAGGGTCTTACAGAAAAACCAATCAGGTAAAGAGTTAACAGCCAATAGGAAGGGGTTAACAAAGGCCAATGAGAACACCTCAGGACATCTTCCCAGGACACTCCTGCATGGGAGATAAGAGTCCTTCACAGAGGGTGTTGGGAAGAAGGAGCAGTGACTTTGCAGAAATACAAAAAGCCATTTTGAAACCACAGTTTCTCATATAGTGTAGATCTACAGCCACAAAAACCAGCCAATGAATGATCACTAGGGAAATCTGTCATAAGCCTCATCATTAAAACTGTGTGGATAATTAGTGAAATTTTGCCTTCCTTTCTTCCATCTTCCCTCCCAGACTGTGAGTACTGTGACATCATGTAGTGCTTGTAATCCAGGTTGTATGATACACTAGGGCCTTACAGATAGAGACCTACTCTGACCAGAGTGCAACTGTATCTCACCTTCAATTTAATATTATCTTTTTTTTTATCTTTATTATTGAATTAGAAATTGTTTCATTACTCTCTCATATTTCTTTTGCTCTGAGTGAGCTAGAATGGATAAATGTGTCTGTTTTATTTACAGCAATAAACTGGGTATGGTTAAAAGTATTAGCATCACCACACAGTGTTGTGTCCTTTTCAAAGGTAAAGCACAGCAAAGGTCTGGATTTTTTAAGCAAACTAGTTTCTCATGTTTGTGAGTTGTTGTGTACAGAGGGCATCTGATGCTGTAAGTTTGAGCCTAAATCTTAAATCTTTAAGTTCTGTGTTTTAAGCAAATGCAGTTTTTTGGTAGAAGGAAAAAGTATATTCTAGTAGGCAGATGTCAGATCTCGCTACCTAAACATTGCTTATAATATTTGTAGTTGACTAACAGGTAATAGTGGATCAGGCTGGGGTAAAATGCAGGTCAGGCTGTTCATGTGTGTAGGTGAAACTTTTCACCTCTCGACCATATGGCACTGCAAAAGAAAATGTCTTGCCAAAAGAGCGTGGCAATAGTATGGCTTCCAAAATTGTTACTGGGAGTTGTAGCTATTGTTTTACATCAGTAGATCATGATCCCACATCCCAGTGGATGTCTAACATGAGCTAAATTTCTTTTTTCAGGAAATGTGTGCCTCATTGAGTAGACAAACATGTCACTAATTTTCATTCTTATTTAATGCTAAATTATAACAGTATCTAACCTAAATATGATTCTGTTATTGCTTGGGATTTTGCCACTAATTGTGAAGGCTTTTTGAAAGGTTAACCTTTGCTAGAAATCAAACAAGAGCAAAATACATCACTGCAGTAATCTTTCTTTGCAGCCTAGAATTAATTTCTGTTAATTTATTTATATAAATTTCCTAACACCTTTTTTTTTTTTAATTCCCTAGATATTGGCAAATGTAATAATTTTTATCTGCGGAAACTTGGCAGGAGCGTACCACAAACACCTCATGGAACTTGCGCTGCAGCAGACGTATCAGGACACATGCAACTGCATCAAATCTCGTATCAAGTTAGAATTTGAAAAGAGGCAACAGGTAAAGTCACACCCCTGTCTGTGTCTCCTCTTCTGTTTTCACACTATCCCCCTATTCATCGCTATATAATCCAGCTTGTTAATGGAAAATCACTTAATGAATTTCTTAAACTTAATGAAATATACAAAGTCTTTTGAGCATGGTTGTGCACAATTTCCATCTGAATATGGAAGGTATTTTAGTTATTTGTGTTGTCAAATTATGTTTTCTCTCATTTGTTTTATGTGAATATTTTGTGATAAAGAAAGTTAAAAATACTGTATAGATTATGTTGGCACACTATCTCTTTTGTTGTCCTCATTGAATGAACTGAGATGTACATATGTGCTTTTGGAAATCTTCAGTGCTTCGTCCCCAAGATCAGTGCTGCAAATCACTGCAAGAAGATATTACTGTACTGGTTTTGAAAAATATTTGAAACCACAATACTGATGAATCATGTGATATAGTTTTGGGGGTCAGGTTTGTTAAGAGGAGCTAGGGGAATTGCATAATGAGACGTACCTGTCATTTATTGTAGCAGTTGAATAAAAGACTTCTCTGAGTGCTTTATATAGTTCTTTTTCTCCTTGCCAGCTCTGTACAGTGCCTATCATCCTGACAGATAGGTACTTCATTTAAGAGAATTTGAAATACAAATGATTTCATCAAGTAGTAAAAAAGATGGGTGCATTTTGCTCTGAAGGTCACCAAGACTCAAAATCTGTGAGTCTCTGGGTCAGAGAATAGAGTCTTCACTGACGCGTTGCTGTTGTCACAAAAAGTGCTGATATACACGTCGTATGTCCCAGCTGACCCTAACTGTCGCGTCTATCTCACAAATACCTGTAGCCATTTTAAATTAAAGTTTTCAAGATCCATCACCAACACTGTTTTCTCAGAAAAAGCAAATGAAAAGCCCCAACCAGGACTTCAAAAGGTTGCGTGTTCAGAGGGCTGTCCTTATTCTGCTGGGCACTTGGACTGCATACTGGCTGAAGTTGCTACAACTCCTTAAGGAGAAAGTTTTATGGTAAAAGCAAGTTTTGATGATTAGATGCAAAATCTGCATAAGGTACTGTTGCAGGAGAGGTCTGTCAGAGCAGTCATTTGTGTTTCTATCTCTGCCTTCACGAGCTGTGTGCAGTGAATCGTTAGGCTTTGTAACTGATAGTACACAATGCATGTTTTACTATCTGTTGATAATATGCAAGAGTATCTTCAAATTTGTTCCAGTGAAACAGCTTGTGAGTGCAGAGCAGCCAATGCCAGGTATCTGGGAGAAATACTGCTCCAGACTGGGCAGTCCCCAGTAATGTGGGTCCTGGTTTGATGGCTTCTAGGCTCATGGTGACATTTTAGACAATGGTTAGCACTTCTCCCTGTGCTTAGGCCTTTACTGCCAGAAGCATGTATGCAGACTGTAATCAAACAGCGTAATTCCTAGCAGGCATCAAGGTCTCCCTTATTCAGGAGAGACCTGAATTCTTAGCTTCCTGAGCACAGTTGTAAGGGCCCAGGTTTCTACTATTGGTTGCATTTTCCTTCAAGCATAGGAAATGCATTGGTGTATCTGCAAGAAGCAGGAGGGCTGTGTTACTCGACATCAAATTCAAAGGAGTAAGGATGCTGCTTGTAAGAAGACAGTCTGCTTGTAAGAAGACAGTAGTTACAGCAGACATAGTGCTAGCTGATATTTTCTGCAAATGTATATTATTTGCTAAACACTACGAATTTCTTTGGAAAGACATAAATAAGTAGCTTTGGTTTACTGTCACTTCTGAAGGTGTTGCAGAAAGTATTGAGAACCTGACAATGAAAAGAAGCAAAATGCTCTGGAACTCTGTGACAGATGCTTCCTTTTTGGTGTTTGTAGTGTTTCAAAAGTGTTGTAGCCTAGCAAGATGGAAAGCAGCAAAAGCCATCTTTTACTGATAAACTGTGTCATTCTTATAGAATAATGAAGGAAATTGTATATAATTTTTTATATATTTTATATATATATATGTATATATAAGTGTGTGTTGTCATATTTGTGTTTTGGTAGGAATAAAAATATCAAATTAGTTAAGACATCTATACAGCTCTAAGTAGTGTATTGCAGGTCTGTGTCAATAACAGATGGATCAATATCTTAGTAAAGAGAAATGTTCTGTGGATGTCAGTGGTCTTTTTGACCTCTAATAAGCTCAAAAAGAAATAACTAGATCTTCAGATCTTCTTATATAGATTTCTTTAACCTTTATGCCCTCAGCCCCTTAGTATGTCCTCTATCTCATGTCAAGGTTTTTCCGACCAAAAAGACAAGATGTGTACCTCCGTATATCACACTCAGGGTTTTTACATATTTAAATGTGAAAAGGTAAATGAGAATTCATTTGATAAGGATTTCCCCCCCCCAGGATTAACATGCTTCTTTGTTTGCAAACAGTAGTTCAGAAGTGGATGTACTTTAGTCTGTCTTTTAGCATGGCTTGTTTTGCCAAGAAGATACAGAAGAGAATCCACATTGTTAGTATTCAGAAAGCAAGTCAATCATATTGGTGACTATTTTTAGAGAACTGGGATACATTGAAACAGTAGGAGCAGAGTGCATTTTACAAAGCATTGGTTTTGATCAAAGCCTTTATTAGCCTGTAAAAGGTTGTAGCATGGCCCTTGATTCTACATCTCTGTAACAGGAAAAAATTTAATTTAATTTACTTTACATAAGCTACTTTTGTACAAGTGCAGAGTGTAGGATGTGCTTCTAAATGGTTAGGCCTCCAGGTCAAATTTGCACATTTTTCCAGATCAGGGACATCATGTCTTTTATAATTGTTTTTGAAAGATGTGCAATTTATGTTTAAATTATTCCATGAATTTCCTCTTATTTTGTTTGAGAGTAGGCTCATAAAAAATGTAGGTTGTTAGAGGGGTTTTTTTGTGTGTCTTTGAATAGTCTTTTTGAGAACACCATTTTGATAGATCAATAGATAAGTATATTGAATTACCACTCAACAGTTATGCCAAAGAACTCAAGAGAAACACCAATTTCATTGTTTTGAATTAAGGCTAATGTACATTAGAATCTGGTGAAATAGGGGTGTGTGTATATATACTGAGGTACAAGTTGGACATATTGTACCCATACCACTGTGTATTTCTTCTGTTAGGGCACAGCAAAGGCTGGCTGCTCCGAAAGGGATGGGAAGCTATGGGTGGTGACACCTCCCAGCAGGACAGGGGCCATTTTTAACTCCTGTAATAAAAAGCAGTATTTTCAATGCACACTTTGGTGTTTCTCGCACAGCTTTTATGTCTTTTCAGTGTTTATAAAAGAGAAACAGGGAACTATTCTGACCTCTTTTTAGTTTGCAGCCTTATTTCAACATATATATTTAAAACAGCCTTTCCTAGTGTTATTTGTCTCAGTGATACAGTCTGGCTGACAGTTTGTAGGGGTAATGACTCACACTGAGTGCAAGATCTTAAACGCTGACAAGCAGTTAGCATAATTGCTCTTCTCTCTTATGATGCTTTGCATCAGGAGACAGGAACGTACACTGGGAGATTCTTACAAGATCACAGGGAGGTGTTTGTAAGGTGTTGGTGTTCAGTGGGTTCTCTGAAATGCTGTCTTTGAAAAGGAGGCAGTATAATGACAGTTTTAGAAACAACACTCAGGTAGCAGATGAAAATGAATGAGGTTTCAAATCATTGAGTGGGATTTTAATTTTTTCACTGAAACGAGGTGAAGCAATACCATTCATTAAAGGAACTATTTCAAAATTTTTTAAAATTAATCTAAAACAGAGAAGCCTTACACATTTATGAGGCGTGAGGCTATTAGTAAAGAACAGAAACATTGAAGTACATTATTTGGAATTATTATATAAAATGTGGATTCCTGTAAGTTCAATTAATGCATTTTAAAAGGCAAGCTATTAATATTTTCATGAACACCGAATAGTTTTTCTAAGCTTCCTCATTTTCCTTTTTTTCTCATGGCTTCAACGCTAATAAACAGGAAAAACAAAAACTAGCTTTGGTCTTTTAAATTTTAGAATTGATTTTCTACTTCAGTAGTGTGTGTACACATAGACATGGGTCAGATGCCAATCCTTTCTGTTAATCTACATGTCATTACTAGAATTAAAGCCTGTTCTGAGCAAGTGCAAGTTTTTCATGGTAGACCATGGGAAAGATGGATAGACTGTGCAAACAGAAACTGGAGAGAGTCCACTGAAGGGGTGCAGGAATAATTGAGGGACTAGTGCTCATGACAGATGATGAGACTTAGGGAACGCAGGTGCAGAAGAATAGACTTGGAGGGGAAAACTAACATCTACCTACTATCTGAAGGAGCTTACACAAAAGGTGCAGTTAGATTTTTCTCAAAGGCACCCAGTGAAAGTATGAGAGGCAATAGTCATGAGCTGTGACAGGATAAAATCCTGGCTGGAAGGAGGTAAAAGATTCTTCCCCAAGAGAAGTATTAAGCATTGGAAAAGGCTACTTGGAGAGATGCTGGAATCTGAGTTCAGGGAGATTGTGAAGTTTCAACTGGACCAGTTGTTAGGCTTCAAATCTTCTTCAGCACTATAAATATAGAGCTCAGAATCTCTTGTTAGGCTAATTAAAGTCTTAACAATCTAACAAAAATACAAAAACCAATTATTGGTAATACTTCATTTACAATAATAATAACAACAATGACAGTCCACATTATCTAATTAACACCAAAAAAGCATAAATACAGCTAAAACTGTTATGCAGAAACTATTCATTTTATTCTGTTGGTGTCCTCAGTCTTCTGTAACCACGTAGCCCTGCAGTACAGTACTGCCATTGCCATGTGCTTTGTGCTGAGTTTGCAAGGCCTCAGGGTTAAGGCTGTCTGAATTTTTTTGACCTTCCTGGAGCTTTTATTTTTTACTTGATTTTGCTGTAACAGCAATTTTTCTGACAAGGTGGCTATTGCTTATTAATTTTACTTTTCTTATGGCACAGTACCGCCATAGATATTATATAAATAAGAGTAATGAAAAGCTACTATGTGAAGAATGAGATATTTACAACTGTAACATAATCTGGAAAAATGCAGACCTGACATGATAGTAGAAGCCTTAAGAAGTGAACACACAGAATGCCATGCAGAGCAATACAGGCATGCGATGATTAGAGATGACTCACAAGCTTGGCACTGGAGACTCCAGGTCTGTAAGAAGTTCACCACTGGTCACTTCAAGAAATACAGACCTGAACCTGGACACAAATGTTTTTAGGGGAAACAAAGAACAAGTTTTAAGACATATAAAACACCATATATGTTAATTGTGGATATAGTATGGACTTGCAGACTAGCAAAGAAAGAGCAAGGTAGAAATGTGTGTTGTCATATATCTAAAAATTACTGCAAAGAGATCTTAGATTGAGGAAGAAGTAACCCATCAGCATCAACTCCTCCTCACAAAGGACTTCAGATGCTGATGACTTACTGAAAGTCTTTCATCACCACTGCCAGGCTGAAGCCATCAACCTTAGGGACCCACAGGAACAGTTAGAGCATGTGCCTTTTACCAGAAGAAGGATTATAAACTAATAATTGTATGTATAACAATTTAAGCTGTATTATTACTACTGGGACTTTGCGTTTTTAATGCAGAAGTACTTTTTTCTTTATTTGATTTTCTTTTTTTTCCCCCTCTAATAATTAGAGCAGGAGTAGTACTAATTCTTAGATCAGACTGTTAAGATTTCTGTTATACTAACAATAAATGTTAGTGTAAATAAATCTTAGCTTTATGTGTGTGTGTGTGTATATGTGTGTGTGTGTGTTATCAAGTTTATTTTCTTTTAGTCTATGAGCAAGATTTTGGGTGTTATGCTTCATATGTCCCTCTGGATCCTAAGGTGAATTATATCAATGTTACTTGAGCAGAAAGCAAGGGTTTCACAGCAAGGTGTCTCAAGTTCTTCATGAGGACGAGGTAAATGCTCGTGGTTTAAACCCCCTTCTTCCTCAGTTTTACTCCACTCAAGGCTGTATGCTACTGTCCCCATCCCTGTTACCCTAGAGGGTCTGTTTTTCCCACAGTGACTAGGTAGGGGTGCCAGTGTCCTGCCCCAGGTGCTCCAGAGCAAAGCCATCATAGGGAGGCAAAAGGCATGTGGCCACCAGGCAATTGCTGCCACAACTAAAAATCAGGCCAAGGCAAGCTCAGAGAAGCCTAGGTATCCTGGGCTGAATACAGATCTTATGGTAAAAATAATATCTTTTGGGCTACAGAGGCCCTGAGTGACTTCATCTAGTTTTGAAATTAGCCCCGTTTGGAACAAGATCTTGGACTATGGATCACAAGAGGTGACTTCCAACCTGAATTACTCAGTGAGTCTCTAGTTTTCTTTAATGTCTTTCCTATAGCAGAGTGCTGTGAAATGCAGGAACACTATGATTTCAGACAGAGAGAAGTGAAAAGGTAAATGTTCCTTTGAATCGTATCTTATAATGGCAAATGAATATTTTTTTATATCAACAAAAAGTCCTATCAAGTGCTACTGCGTCCAAGTTTCTCATACTAACTGTTTGCTTACAGGAATGTTACACCAGAAAAAATGTAGCTATTTTTGCTCCCACTTATTGAGGAGAATAACAGTAATTTTGCAAGAGGAATCTATGTTTGTTATGAGAAGTTGAGTGATTTGAAAATCACATACGTGCCACTTGTCACTTCATTATGCTCAGGTTGCCCTGTCACTGAAGAATTTGAAATGGACTAAATAATCATCATTTTCTGGTATCTATTGAAGAGTCTGCAATTATTTTTCCCCCAGGGTTCAATATTTAATAAAAATCTGAAACTTCGATTTCAAGCTTTATGTCATAACCGAGACCTGTAAATCAAAAAGCCATAGCAAAGGTAAGGATAGGAGGTATAGAGGCTTCACAAATGCCTTGTTGACCAGAGCTTTTGTAAGGTGGAAAATATATTCAGTTCCTTGCCTGGAAAAGGATCATGTGCTACATCAGCAACCTAGATCTCATTTTAAGCCCTCGAATTATTCTTCTATAACACCTCACTACTTCAAAAGTTGCATAGGAGCTCTCCTTTAGAGGTGGAGTAGTGAGGAGCGGTGATTGGTTAACCCTCTTCATATGCAGCTTCTCAGTTTACCATTGTGGAAAACTCCAGAGGTCCATCAAGTGTGGAATTCAGTGCTTTTTCAGGGATCTGCTTTTTCAGTGCTTTTTCAGGGATCTGAAAAATTACCTTGAAATTTATAGCAAAACACTGTTGACAGATGATGACTTTTCTTAACTGTTATTTTCCAATTTTTGCTCTGCTAAATTTTTTGCAGGAGCTGTGAGAGACTCCTAATGTAGAAATAAGGCTTTGTCATGTTTTGAAATGTTATAAACTGTGCCTTTCACTCCGGGAAATGTGTATTTCACTCGTAGGGGGAGAGATACCACTATTGGAAGTGTAGTTACTTACACGAAGGCACTCATATTGTCTACAATTTGGAAATTAATGGCTTAGCAAATGACTTTTGCAAGTAACTACTGCACAGGTCAATAGAGACGCTACAGTTCTTGCATGTAATATTTTTTCCTGCCTCAGGACTTCATTGTGAGAAAAGGTCATTTAACATTTTGCAGTCAACTAGAGATTCCAGCTGCCTCTATGTGTGTTGGTCTGCAGTAATTTATTACATTGAACATAGATAAACCGATGAGTCATGCTGCTTTGTTTTATGAGAAAAATGTGTAGTTTAAGAGATACTAATTACCCCATTTTCATAGATACCCTGATAGTTTGGATGAAATATATAGCTGGAAGGCAAATGTTAATTTTTTTCATGGCACCTGCAATTTTGTCAGCCACATTACAAAAGCTAAAATTAATAGCTAAAAATTCATTCTTTTTAGAAAGAGAATGTCTTTTGACAGTGAGTCCAAAGTTTTCAGTTGTTAATTATGCCCATAATTAATTACCGCATTTTTAAATTGCCGTTTTATTTTCTGTTAAAAGTTATTTAAATCCAACTAGATTCCTCTGTCCTCATTAATCTTACTATGTCTTTTTCAGCTCTCTACATTAAAAATTATTCTTTACCGAGAGGGATTACAGGATATTGTGCCTACAGAAACTATACATAAATTTTGATAATCCAGGGGCCTCTTCCAGTCTTTTTTTTTCACATACAGAATTGCTCAGTCATGTCATAAATATTCCTACAGTATTGTAAATAGCTTAAATGTCTTAAAGGATTCTCTGTGATAAGGATTTTCCAGGCATTTGGTCATTCTTGGGACCTTTTAATAAACTCATTCATGATTTCTTGGATCATTTTTATAGCAAGCATATCTGAACACACTGTTATCAATGATATTCACAATGAAAGTCTCATAAAGAGGTAAAGATAGATAAAAAGTCTTCTTATAAATCTATAGGTCACATTGGCCTATGTTACTGCTGTTAGCAGCAGCATCATGCTGGGAGATCCTGCTGATTGGGTTAAGTACCATGGACTCTGTATTCTTTCCAGAATTACTGCTTTCCAACATACATGCTTCCGTCCTGTAAACAGGTATTTTAATTCTGAATTAATTTCCTTTGGGTATTTTAAATATTTTCTGTATTGCTGCTCACGAATAGTTATGTATTTTTCTAACATTCTTATTAACTCTATCACTTCTAAATATCTTCTTTACATCACTTCTAGTACATTTTGTTCTTTAAGTGATTGTCCATATGAGCATTCACACTGGCAGTGCACATACACTAAACAACTTAACCTGGGGGTGTTTGAACCCTATATGCCACTGTGTTCTTCCTCCTTGCTTTAGTATTCATAGATTGTAATGGGAAAGGTGTGCTCGCTGTCTTAAGGTCTTCTCAGCGGTCTGGCTAAATCAGGACTTTTCTGGAAGTTCATGTCCTTGTCAATGGCCTAACTAGATATTACTCCTGACTGTTTTCAAATTGTGAATTAGTTACCTTTCTCTTTTTTGTAGTATTCTCTTACTTTCTTCTTTCTACCAAATCCTTACATCCCTTTAGCAATTCTCTGGATCTGAAGGGCTTCATACTATGGGAAAGACCACTAGAAAATAACTCTGCAAAATATACTACTCTGTGGTGCTTTCAACCAAAAGCATGTACCAAGTGGTAGATGTCAAGTTTAGGAGCCCACTCTGCTTCCTTCTAGGACTCAGCTGTTTGTGTACAAGGTCAAGTTGCTATTAAGAGCTGTTATGAAGAAAACTGTAAGAAGTTATAGTATGGTCTCATTGCTCCTTCCCTTAGGAGCTGCTTTTTGGCTGAGGCTGTCACCTTTGGTCCCCGCCTGAGCTGCACTGCAGCTGCACTGCAGTCATATCAGTGACATCTAACTTGTCACAGACTTGACCCACAGATTTGACTTCTTAAAGAAAATCCCTTTCCTTCCATTTAGAGTGGTCATTGGATTCAGCCTTTCGTACTCAAAGACGGTGCTAGGAAAACGAGTCTTTCCCCATAGGTCACCAGGCTTCTTCTGAGGCAACCCCATTTATCTTTGAGGTTTTGGTAAGAATTGTGCATGTGGATGCTTTAACAAAATGAGAAAGAAAAATTACTTGCTAGTAAGTAGAGGCCCTGTGAACTGTGTTGCCCTGAAAGATGTTCACAGCCTGTGTGCCTTGCTGAATCTCAGAGCCATGTTTTATGTTTTATTATATTTTGGTTTTCCTTTAAATAAAAAGTCTGTCAGATTGAGAGGAATGTAAATTTTTATGGAGTGGAGGGGGAGGTGATATGGGTGCGGTTATACTGTTACTCTTAGAGCTAAAAGGTGCATGTCCAACCTCAGATGCTTGGGCATATACATACCTACAGCGTGGTTATGTACAACAGCTCTCAATATATATGGGCATTGACAAAAGTCATTTTTTGTTAAAAGCATTAAGTTTACTTGTTCTTCTGGATTATCAATTAGCTTTGTGGAAACCTGCGATGTCTCAGACTTGCTATACAAAATACTCAACATAAAAATATGTTTCTCAGTAAATTGCATTTAGAAATATGCCAGGAAGTTCAATTGCAAGCCCTTCAATCTGTGTTACTGTGCTAATTTTTAAACCAGAATGTTGAATAACACCAAGTCATATGTTTGTATAAATCTAAATTATCACATTAACAGTCATTATTTTTGACAAATGTCCTCTTGTTAAAAAAAAAAATAAATCTGAATGCTGTAGTAAGGGAACAAACTCAAAAATTACAGCTATATTGGGTTTTGAGGTAGATCTGATTGAAATTATTATAGGTCAGAGTAAATTTGACATCTTGATAAAAATCTGCTTAACCTTTTTAAAATGCTGTAGAAGTGACAGTAAACACCCTCTCCAAACTTCCTCTCCCTGTATTTCCTTATTTCACTGAAACCTGACACTTTCCTTTTAAACCTTACCAGAACCACTAATGAATTCTTTCCGTCCTCCTCCGGTTTTAATGTGTTTTCAGGTGGCAGATATTCAAAAAGGAATAAAAAGGAAAAAGATAATTGAGAGAGGATGCAGAAGTCCACAGATTTAACTGCTTACAACTTCCATATTCAACTCATCTGTATCTACTGAAATCCATTTCTTGAAATTAATTTGTTCCTTTTAAAAGTAGGGGTTTGCGTCTAACTGAAATGTTCAAACAATTTTCATGAGCAGAAGCGGGATTGTAGAGTAGCCCCTACTAGATATGTTTTCAAAATATAATTTGTAGAAGGTTTTATTCCTACTTAAGAATGTTTTTGTACAGTGTAGGAAAAGAAGTCTTAAATGTGAAGAGGTTACTTAATCCTTCTCCTTGCTTAGTGATGGGACCAAGGATACTTGAAACATCATCAACAGATGTCTATCTTAACTATCTCTACAAAATCTGGATCTTCTACACCTTTCCTAGATGACCTGTTTCCCTCAGTTTTTATCTTTGGGGAATATTTTTCCTTTTGCCTATCTTAACTAACCCACAATGCAATCTAGGCCTGTGAATTGCATTGGATAAAAATGAGATTTATTCCTTTCCTCTTTATTACAGCCTTCTGTGAACCTGAAGGCTATTGCCCTTTAATACGGCAAACAAGCCCAGTTTCCTCCACTGTGGCTTGTATTACATGTTTTCTAGACCTCTGATATTTTGTGTTGTCTAATTATCTCCAGTCATTCTAGGTGATTTTCTGTACTGTTAAACACTTTGGCAGTGTTATTTTTCTTTTTAAGTACAATTTGACTTTTTAGAGGACCTTGGAATATAATATGCTATTGTCCTTTCACTTTTACATTTCCAAATGTTTGTTTAAAAATCAAATTACTGGAGGTCAGATAAAATCCACATTTAAATCAGTACCGTTAGTGGACTGGAACTGTCTCCACAGTTTCATTGCTCTTTCACCACTCCATTCTATATAGTAGTTTTCCTGCTTTCAGAGTGTAGTTTTATAAACCACCATGCATTGAATTGAAATAGAGAAGTTATTTTTGCTTATTTGCTGTAACCAAAATCTAATATAGTATGTAGTATTTATCTTTTTCCTCCTAAAGTGAGGAAAAGAAAATTGCCTCTGGCTCTTTGAACTACTGCAATTTAAAGTGGTTTTGTGTTTTAAATATTATTAATGCAATTCAACTGTCTGTGTAGAATATTAGACTGATCTAAGAAAAAAAATAGCTGCAACACTGATGCCCTTCAGTCAATTACTGGGAAGTCTGCAACCTCCCTCAAATCTTGTACCCTGAAATTACAAGGAAGTATGTTCTCCTAGCCTTTTTGTACCTCTAGGTCCCTCCCTCTTAACACCATATAGGGTTTTTTCAGCAACTGGTTGTACTTGAAGGCTCTTCCATAGTCTTATTCTGTTGACTGTGTAAGAACCTTGTTCTTCCGGCTAACATGCATTTGTGGCTGCTCTGTATTTTAATAAACCAACTTGCCTTTCTTCTGCATTGTTATTTTTATCCAGTGCTTTGGATTTTCTATTTTACTACTAAGTGATAAAATCTGATGGAGCAAAGAATTGCATCTGACTTTTCCCAGATTCATCACTTTGAACACCCCAAACCATCCTTTAAATAAATTCATCAAGAAACATTCCTTTTCCTCCGTCATTTACATTTGTGGTATCCTTAGCCTTTCTTAGATATTCTTGTTAAAATTATCTCAAAAGGCATTTTATACTCTTAAATATCATTCCATTTCCTTCTTTCGTATCTCCCTCTGCCAATAAATGAGTGTCTTCTTGCATATCTCTTTTCTTCTATTGGGACAACTCTTACATTCCTCATGTATATCTCTGTTCTTTCAAAGTACATTTTTTTTTCCTGTACAGCCTTTCAGGGATATCTTTTGCCCTATGAAAACTAGGACTGGTTTACTCTTTAGAAAAATAGCAGGTTTGACACCTACTACTGGATTTATTTTGTGTGATTAGTCAGATTAGTGCTTTTAAATATTTGTGAATATCTGATATGTTGGTCCCATTCAAACTGCATTCAGCATCCTTATGCCCACTTCCATTTTTTTAGATGGCTGTTCGGTAAAAACCTCAAAAATGTAAAAGAACTTGCCTGCTACTCCCTCCTATATAGTCTATGAAAAGAAGGATAAACTCTTTTGAAAACACTAAAATGCAAAAGCTAAAGTCAAGTCCCAGCTATTCAATATTCTCAGCCTCTCACTGAGTATGAGTAACTGCTCATGAAATACGAGAGAAATTAGAGAAAGGACACATGAGAGTATCTTTACCTATGGCAAATATAACAACAGCAGGAGGCTTCGGTCACACACATACGGGCTGAGAAACTGTTACGGGTCACGGTCTCTTACGGGTCATGATACAGCATGCGTAGCCATGCAGACATAAGCTTATTAGGGTCAAATTTTTAAGCTAAGTTCCTTCTCAGTTCTTTAAGCCACCGTAAGGAGATTAAGCCTTGATTTATTCCTGAACATTGTATTTGTATATGAGCATGGCTAAAAGGGTGAAAAAAGCACCCCAAAAATAATATTACCTTTAGAAAAAGTTAACTACACAAAAATCAGGAAACTGATTGAAAACAGCATTTAGGAGATAATTTGAAATCTGAAGTCAGGAAGGAGGCACAGAGATTATTTAAACCACCACAAGAGGCTTAGAGGACAAGGACATTTTTTTAAAATATTATAAATATACCAAAAAAAGTTGTTCAAAAGCAGAGTTAAAGACATTGCTAGGAATAAAGTTCATGAGAACAGGCACACTGAGGCAAAGGAAATGACTACCTAGCCCAGTATCTTGTTGCTAGCCAGTAGCTTATGCCTATGAAAAAGTGAAGAAAGTCTTTTGCATATGGTTCCCCAGTGATCTCTCTGCACACAAGCAAGTCTGTGCTTCAGTTACTTAATGAACCAGAATTGATGTGGCATTTAACTGATTTTGATATCCACAAGTCCTATGGCACATGTTCCGCTCAACTGCAAAAGGTGTGAAAAATAATTTGCATAAGGTGTGAAAAATAATTTCCTTTTGTTTGTTTTAGTCATTGCCTGTGTAGTTTTATTTGATGGCTACTTAAGTCAGTCTCAAATAATCTAAAGCTTAGATCACTGCGTGCCTGTTTTAAAGTTTCGTTCTTGCTATTTTCATTAGATTTTTCAAGTTCAGCAGTTATCAGCTTTCTCATTATATGTCGTCAAATGTGACTACTCAAGCAGTAAGACAGTACTAAATTTGTGTAGCCTTTTTTAATTTTCTGCTTTTAGCAGATAGTGGAAAATTACTGTATTGATGACTTTACACAGATAATGAATTTCCAGGCTCTAATGGTGTCTAACAAGCCCAACCTTTTTTTCCAACATTGAATAGGAAGTTTCCTGTAGTATTTAGAGAACAGTGTAATATTGTGGTGGGTTAGCTCTGGCTTGCAGCCAAACTCCTACCTAGCTACTAATTCACCTTCTCCCAACCCCAGCAGGAAAAGGGGAGAAAATAGGAAAAAAAAAATAGGGATGAGAAAGCTTGTGGGTCAAGACAAGCAAATCACTTACCAATTACCACTGTGGGCAAAACAGACTGAACTTTGAGAAAATTAACTAAATCTCTCGACAACTAACACAACTTTGGCTAGTTAGAAGCAAAAGAGACAGATAATGTAACCATATCCTTCCTCCCACTGCTCCCAGCCTCAATTTCACTCCTTCACTTCCAGTTCCCCTACCCACTGTTCAAGCAGCATGGAGGGGAATAGAGGGGAGTACATAGGAATTCCTCTCTGTGGCTGCTGTTTCCTCCTCATGGTTTTCCTCTGCTCCAGCATGGGCTCTCCAGAAGCTGCAGTTTCATCAGGCATATCCATCTGCTCTGGTATTGTTCTCCATGGGCTGCAGCATGGATATCTGCTCCAGAATGGAGCTTTTCCTCCTCTGCTTGGTGTTCCCTCTTTTGTATCACTCCTTTTGTTTCCTCTTTCTCTCTCTGTCTGCCTTTTCCTGCCCTTCTTCCCACACATTTTCCTGGAGATACCATCAGCTTTGCTGATGGAGTTGGTTGTTTCTGCAGTGGGTCTGTGGAAGAGCCACTGACCTCTTTCCACAGAGGCCACCTCTGCAGCTCCTGTGCTGCCAAAATGCTGCTACCCATGCCCAGTGGAAACAGAGGTCTCTCAGCAGGGACATGGGGACCATAATAGCTGCAGTGGTGAGGCAGGCAGAAGGGAGCTCTTGGTGACAGCTGCTGCATGCACTGTGTTGTGTGTTCTGTGAAACCATGGGCATGGTCCTCTGCGACCAATTTTCAGCTTTTCAGTCCTATCTTTCTCCTACTTATTACTAGTAACTTTGTATTGTCAGAAAAAAAAATGTCCCTGATAATTGTTCCTGTTCATTTTGTCACTTGGCTTTAAAACCTGTTCTACTGCGACATTAATTTGTATCAATTTCTTTGATTCATAGCCCTGAATTAAGACCTTTGCATCTTACCAATCTCCTCTTTTTGATAGGAATGAAAAGTTATGTAGTTTTTTAGCAGTCTTTCTGCAGTAGATGTTAAGTTCCTTTGGCCCTACCAGCTCTGTGTTGAACTCCTCGAGAACAAGAATCCTTTGTTTTTATTGCTCAAAGAAAGTTATTTCTCCAGAATTTTGTTTTTCATGCTTTTTAATGCTTTTATGCTCTTCTCTGTTCCTTATGTTTGGAAAGAATATCATCTTTGGAGCACTGCCTATGTCCAATTATATATGTGATCTTTTAGAAGTGCTCTAGCCAGAGTAGATCCTGACGCCTGCCTTCCATCCCAACTCTAAGCTATAGTGGCTACTGTGATCTTTCAAATGTGAGAGGACTAAGGGAAAATAAGATTATAAATTGGTCTTGTTAAATTCCCTTTGCTTTATAGGTCACATTTGGTTTTGTTCATGAGTCAGTGCATCACAGATACCTTTAATAATGCCCTTTAGTGCATTAAAGGGAACCCTCAGGCAGCCCTGATATGCTGCAGCAACTGGAGCTGCCTTTTTTTTTTTACATAATTAAGAAAAAGGCCTAGTGCTCACAGGGATTATGTGCAGCTGTAATACTGTCCACACTGACAACACTCTTTAAAAGTACAGGTACAGTAAAGAGGTTTACTTGAGATCACTAACTGCTCATCACTGATTTTTCAGTGTATAGATTGCTGGCCAAAATCTGTCTGTGATGAACAGAATTTTAAATTGATAACAACTCCATTTTCTCTCCATATTTGAAAAAAACCACAACTTTACACCAGTAGTCTTCCTGCATTTTAAGTTATTCTTCTAGGTTCTTTTAAAATACATCCTTGCACTTGCTAAGAAGGAACATTTGTTTTCTGGTACCATAGGGAAAAAATATGTTCAGCTTGTTAGAGGAGTTATAAAAATAGAAGATGGAAGTTAGTGTGCCTGGAACTGTTATTGTGACATGCAAATACTTTGTGAATATGCCCAAGGATGTCTGGGCTTATTTATGTTCTAACAAGATAATTTAATCAAAATCATAAGCTTTTGTTTTTCTTTTTATACCAGCTTTTTAGGTGAAACCTTTCTTTTATACATAACTGCCATGTAACCTTTTGTTACTCTGTTAATATATGCCTTTCTAATGCAAATTGATTACTTATCTTGTGTGTGTCCTGTGATAAACTTTCTCTCTGTTTTTCCTCATTTTGTGTAAACTGTGGGGCTCATTTTTCTTTTCCATATGCATTTTGTAGAGTTCTCGGAAATTAATGGGTGCATCTTCAATGAGTTTGAGGAATAAATGGTATGTCACAACCCAATTTAGAATCAGTAGCATATGAAAAACATATTGCTGTTAGCTGAAGCCCCATTGATTTTTGCATATAAAATGCAATTAAATATTATTGTTGTTGTTATGTTTTTGTTCAAACTCTGTGCAAGGAGTCTTAATTATGCCAACAGACTAAAAAGCTGTGTAATGCTATAAATAGATGTACTATAACTTACATAAATCACTGTAGCACAGTTTCTTCCTAATTTTTTTCATTCAGTTAAAATTTTTATCTAACCAGTAAAAGACAGAAGCGCGTTGTCGCATAGCATAGAACACATTAGCATTTTAAAGATATCACTTTCTGAAGGTGAATTGGTTGACAGGTATGAAGAGTATAAATAATGATGCACTGAAGAGAAAAGGAAGAGGGCAGCACCATAGTATAATATGCCCGTAATGCAAATGTGGATGCAGTAGGTGATCCTCAGGAAACTCTGATGACAGTTAAGTAGAACCACATATGTTTGAGATGCTTTAAAATGCAGGCAGTTGTAAGATCTGCAAAAATTCTTCTATGCTGCCTGGGATGTACTATTAAAAAAAAAAAATAAAGTCAGTGTGATGTTTGTTGAGACTTTGGTAAAAAAAGTGTATGTTGTATGAATATGTGTAGGAAAATAGCCATCAGTTTTGAGAAGGAGAGAGACTTTTCTACATTGTGATGAAAAAGTAGAAGCCACGTGATAAATGTCTGTTAGTCACAGTGAGGATTTATGGTGATTTCCAGAAAAAGCATGCTGTTATTTTCCATACTAGTAGGAGTAAACTAAGTAATCAGAGTCTCGGTGACAAGATAAAAAATTCCAATGCTATGGAAATAGTAAGGACTTCAACCCTTTTGGGATCTTGCATAATCAATGAGGCAGGACAACTAGACAATGGAATTGTGGACTATGGAGAGCCATGAGAGACATATTGAACTTGTCTTGATGGGAGCTGAAGGAATGGCCACAGTGTACATCACTACTGGAAGTACATTGCATGTTTTCAAAAGAGACTCAGTATCCTTTTAAACCCCAAATCACATTAAATGTGGTCCTGCTCACTGATGTCACTGTAAAAATTAAGAAATCCCTAACAGCATACAGCATACATCAAAGGATTTTTATCCTCTACAGGTGTCGTCAAATATCCTCAAGATGACTAATCCCGACAGAGTATTATAGGGATTATAATCTATATACTATATATAGTATTATATAGAGTATTATAGTTTGTGAAACAAACCTTGTTTCACAAAGTTTCAAGTTGATCATGAATTTAAAAATGTGAACATACTCAATCCTCACTGAAAATGATTGGGACATTCAGAAAACCCTATTTAAATCTTAATTAAGTGCTGCGGTGCAGGGGCAAGGGGGGAAAGGACATAATGTGCACACACAGCAGACTTTAAAACTGCCTTAGTCTGTGGTTTCAGATTTGGAAAGATTGTTGCTCCTTATAGCCTGGGTACTTTTGCTCTGTATAGGACAGGCCAATCATTTAGTCCATGAAAGTACTTGACCAGAGTTCTCCCAACAAGCTATGGTACTCATTTTTGCATCCTCCTCCTGTCAGCTTTTGTAGCCTCTTTGTCTTCATATGTCCACTTCAAAGGGCATTCTACCACCTCCTCTTCTGGGAAAGAGATTTACTGTAGAATAGTAATTTTCAAGAAAGTTTCATTTTCTTAATACTCAGGAAAACTTTGATGCAAGATTAGCATATGGTTCAGTCACTCTCTTTGTCTACTATATCACATTTTTTAGAGAAGAGCTGTATTGCTACCAGATTCAGAGAACCATTGTCAAAACTCTTCTGTCTCTTCTTGAGCATAAGCATAGACTCTACACACCATTGTTTCCTTTTAAGTGACTCACTGCCTTCCTCCGTTTCCAGGCATAGTATCTGACGCTTTCGTTCATAAAATAAACTCTTTACCCTGAAAGTATCAGAACAACTAGGCATTCATCTGCAATGAAACACATTTTCACTGAGAGGAGAAAACAGTGGGTAGTGTAACTGAAAAGTATAGCTTTAGTTGACAAGAAATGCACCAAGTCACTTTCAGTACCTGCATTACAGTGGCTTTTCTTAAATGATGCTAGAATTTCAACCTATTAACAGGGGTAGGTAATAAGATGCATTTTTAAGAAGCAGGAAAGAAAATAAAGTAACTGATATGATATGGTGCAAGTTTTTCATTCCATGGAAATGTTTGCTTAAGTTGGTCAGGTGATTAGCATAACCTTATTGAATTAATTGGTTTCTTAGTCTGAAAAACCCACATATTTAAAAAATAATAACGAAAATGCCCTCTAAAAAGCTTTGTATTTTGTGAGGTAGGTTTGGCATTGGGAACATTCTGGCGTCAGCTGCAGGGTGAGTGCAGTAAGAGCTTCTTCTGAGTCACTGACTGTGTTAACAGACATGAAGGGTTGTTTACTCCTTGCAAAAGATGTACTCTTGAGCAAATTAACAAACAGCACTGCAGGGACTGCTGTAACCCCACCATATCCATTGCTTTGAGCTAATTTTAACTGGTGCAGTGTTGCCGCTGTATCCCCACTGCCACAAGTTCCTATCTGTCTTACATCTGATATCCCTATGCAGGGCAATACCTGTACAGGACAATATGCTCACAAGTTTTCTTCATTTGCAGAAGGAAGATTTTTAGCCTTTCAGCTCTAGAGCTACGATGTTAGGTTCTTCTTTCAAAGGGAGTGGACATAAAATCATAGAATTGTTTGGGTTGAAGGACCCATAAGGATCATCTAGTTCCAATGCCCCTGCCGTGGGCAGGGACACCTTCCGCTAGACCAGGTTCCTCACAGCCCCATCCAATCTGGCCTTGAATGATGTAGGATAACTTATATTTGAATGTTATGTAGCATCCGTTGTTGAAATGCACTGTATTATTGAAATGAAAGGGTTTTTTTAATATATAGATATTTTAGAAAGTATTTTTGTAGTGAATTACAGCAGAATAAGAAGATAGCATGGCAGGATTTCGTTAATTTGTGTTTTGATTTCATTTGAATTTTAGTACGCAAGTCACAGCTTTAAGAAGCTGGAAAAATACAAATTTAAGACATATCTTTGCCCTTTGAAATTTTATGTTTGTATGTAGTACTTAATTGTATAAATTACAAATAGAAAAAAGGCACTCATTGAGGAAGGTATGTCTAGATATGCCTTAAACACACTTAAATTCCTACCCTTTTAAGTCATGTTGAGTGAATTCAAGTACCTGTTGATAGAGAATACCTACAAAAAGAAATAGCAAAATTTTTAAAGGACTAGGCTGTGTTGTGTAGCTTGCCTGCTTTGTCTTCTTGGAAGTTCATTGAAATGTTAAAAATAAATCATGAGAAAGCTACTTGCCCTCCACCACTGAAGGTAAAGTATTAATTTATTCTGGACCAGCTAGTTGTTCTCAGTCACGAAAAACCCCCCGACCACCCACCCCTACAAAAAAAATTGAAAAGAAAGGAATAAAAAGCCATTCAATTTAATTAATTCCTAATGTTTAATACTTTGTTATGGTGTATGAAAATTGGTAATAGATTAATTTTAAATAAGTACAAAAGCATCTGAAATTTTGCTTAGATGAAAGGGGATATTAAAAAGTTGAAAAATTAAAAAATTATTTTTTCTCTTTTTGGAAAATTAAATCAGCATCAAGAAGAGACGTTACTGTAAAAATAAAAATTATTAGAAAGAAACACTGTACAGAAATTAATTTATTTTTCTCTTTCAGAGTAAGATCATATTCAGGAACTATGCCATGTAATTCCCTATAGTAAATCTAGAGAATAATTTTTTTAATGCTTCTGCACTCATTGTGGGAGAAGGGAGTTTCCTACATTATGGAAAACTCATTGCAGCATTTATCTCAAGGTGAAGTGTGAGGAGGAGAGGTCAAGGAATAGATAGATTAAATAAAATAAGTGGTAGTAAATCCTCACGTCTGTGTATTCAGCAGAGAGATCCAAAGAAGCTCAGGAATGGAACAACTGAAATTACCAAGAGTTGTGCTGATACTGCAGGGCAAGAGAGAGACAACTGTGATAAGTTTTAGCAGAGCTCCAAGGGAGGCCAGAGGATTACTGGCTTAGAAACCCACTGTCTGTTTTGGGCATATTAGTAGAAGTAGAATGCAAGATCACCACACATTTGTTGAGGGCGAGGTATGGAAGAAAAGTCAAGACAGATTTTGTCGAGGAAACAATAGGAATTCTCTGAACGTTTCAAATCTTGGGGGTGAAAATGATCCATTGATATGGGCTACCTGGATTTCTGGAAGACAAGATCCCTCACAAAAGGGTCTTGAAGAATGTAAGCAGTCATGGGACAGGAAAAAATGTCTTTGCATAAGCAAACATTTAAAATTTTATTAGTTCTCCCCTTTGAGAAATTTTTTTTAAAATTTATTTTAAAATTTATTTTAAAATTTATTTTTAAAAAATCCCTCATGTCCCTTCAATTTTCTTTTATGCTCAGATTATTTTTTAACTAACTTTCTGTGTTGCTCCAAAAAAATAAAGATTTCAGTAAAAGTTGCTTATCAACCATAAAATATCTTCAAGTCCCAGAAAGAATACTTTGCTGTTGGAGCGTGTTCCACCAGTCTGCACAGTGTTATTCACAGAAGTGCTTTAGTGTCACATAGTACACCGTAGTGTGAAGATCTGTCAGCTTCTACAGTGAGCTTTATGCTGCCCAAAGGAAAGCCGTAAACAAATTTAGTTTGTTACATAAGATAGTTTTAGGTTTCTATTCATATATAAAATAAAGCCTGAGTATACAAATATACAGAGTATACAGAGTTTATGTACGTTTCTAGAAGATGAAAAGAATACTCAAAGAGTAATTTACTGGAATTCATAAGGTACAGATACAGATTTACTGGGCTTTTTTTCTGGCTTTACTGTAACCAGATAGATTTGTTTATGAAATAACATGGATATTGAGGGTAGAGCCAATTGTTAGTGTAATATTAACAGCAGGCATTTTCCATATTTCTTCATAGAATTGTTCTTGTCTAGTGTTTCCAAGTAGCAACTATGTTTGCTACTCCAACTTGCAGTGTAGCTTGGGCCCCGGTTTTTGGTGTAGACCCACATTTTCTTGTTGACCGTTTCCCCCCAAAAAATAAAACCATCACATTAGGTAATTGAAGGTATTTTAAATCTGGGCAGCTGGCCCAGCCATCTTTCCTTTCTGTCTCCTATGTCACACTGAAGAAACATGATTTTATTGCTGGTCTTCCAGTTCTTCCTGGGCCATATTTTGTTTCTATCTATTTACTCTCTTCTTCTGCACTGGAAGCAGAGACTTGAAAATTCTGTATTGCATATGCTGTAGGATTTCTGTACGACTTGAATAGAAAAAGTATATCTAGGAAACCATTCATTCAGTGTGCTGCTGTTAGATATTAGAAACAGGCATCTGAAAAATGCATATGTGAACCTATAGATGAGGAAAGTTAGCTGAAACCAGCAGAAGTTGTTATCAGAATGTCACCTTCCCCTTAGTGTTGAGAGAAAAACAAACTTTGAAGAAGTTCTACTGGAAGATGCGAGGTGATTGGTCTGAATATCTATTACTGCCCTGAATCCAATGAATTTTGGTCTGCTGGAGGAGCTGTACGTTTGCAAAAGAAAGATGGAGCATTTGCTCTGAATCAGCTGTCAGTACTTCAGCATACAGTCTCAAAGCACCAGGCTTCCTTGGAGACTTCAAAAGGAAAAGGATACAGGAGAATAGCAGAGGAACTGGTATCACACCAGAGAGATATGATGCAGACCTTTATCTGTCAAGCATTAAATAATAACTACCTTATGTATGTGCAGTGTCATTCTTTGAACAGCAGTTACAAACTAAGGGATGAGCTTCTGCAATGGAAGTTTCTTTTGAATTGCCCAAATAAGAAAGAACCTTTTGCCCCCAAATAATGTATAGAATTTGCTCACTGCATGGGCTGCAGTCCATACAGAGGTAGGCATGGCTGCAAAGGCTTAACCTTGCTGAATCACTGAGAGAGCTTATTCAAATTTTAAACCACACTTGGTATGGTAGAGCATGACTCATAGATCCTTGGATGGAATAGCTACCAGTCTCAAACATGAGAGTTTTATTTACAGCATAGTTAACTTAGGATAAATTAGAATAAGTTAACTCTTTACTTAAGGAAAGCTCAGAATTGTTAATGAAACAGAGGAAATAGGAAACTTGAAAATATATCTCTTATTGAGTCCTTGCAGAGCAAAATTTCCTCCAGCTTCTTCTAGAAAGCCCTTCTATTTAACAGCTTCCAGTGGCTTCCAGCATTGAAACAACCTCAGCAACTCCCTTTGGGGTCTCTAGGAAATCTTCTGTCACCTTTACATTTGCACAACAGTTTGCTCTGCAGAAGGCAGTTGCACTGTGGTAGAGTAATATCTCTCTTCTTCATGCTTTCTCCCTGATTGCTCCACCAGTCTTCCAAAAGGTTCTTTCTGCTGCACCTCTCAGTGACTCTCATTTAGATGGATCTGCTTGATTCAGAGTGAAGCATTTCTTTCCAGTCACAACCCTGGGGGGAAAAAAAAAGGGAATTATTCTTAATACTGATATTGCAAACTGCAAACAAGCAAGTTCTGCAATGACCCAAACTGAATATATAGGGCCTTCTGTAGGAAGGCCCTGATTCATCAGAACACAACAGTGCATTTAGCACATGTTCTGTGGATTCTTGGCAGGACTTAATATTTGCATGTTGCTAAGCTGTGCTGAACATGGCAATGCAAGCACTGTCGTGGGGAAGACAACTATTTTAAGGTGTACCTTGGAGGCAGGATTGAGAAAGAAATTTCCTCCCTCTTGCTTATTAATAACAATAGTGTACTAATAAAAATCAGAAACTGTATTTTATAACGTTTCTTATTACAAGTGGCTGGAAATATATAGAAGTCTAATTTTTTACCATTTTCTTCAAAATTATATAGAGTAAATGGTACAAAAAGCAATGTAAGTGTGAAAAAGTACATATTCTGTAATCTTTGCTAATATCATATAGAAAGAGTTTTGAAGCAGTAAAAAAATTTCACCAAGAGGACTGGAACAGGAGCCAAGTATGAAAATAAACATCTTGTTACATTAAAGATGTAAATTTTTTGTTCTTCCATTCTTACCAGGAATTATGGTTCCTTATAGCTTAAACATTTGGCATTATTATGCCTGTATTGCTGAGGTTTCACAGATGAATAATAAATTATGATCTTGTGAATTACATGGTAAACTGTTATCGGTTATATATTACCTTCTGGTTTCTTTTAGTTTTATCTCTTGAACAGCAACACAATCCTCATTGTCAACACATTTTTCTGATAGATAGATCTATTAATCCGTGTTTAAAATGCAGAGTTTCAAAATTAATCAAATTAAATAAAGGCATGGAGTATATTGATGATGTATGCTGGAAATAATCAAAAAGAATTTTAGATGAAGTCACAAACCATTTCCAAATTTCTCAAAAGCTTGGAATTTTTATAAGTGCAGTAATCATAGAATAGATTTAATTCATCCATACCATATTTGCCTTTAGAAATAACACTGCCGCAATCAATCAGCTGCAGCTTTCATATTTTTTTTACACTATTCATATTCACATGTACAAATGTGCAGGCATCAGTGTGTAAACCAGGATTCCAAAACAGTAGACATAGAACTATTTTAAAACCCTCAATATGTGAGGACAAGAATTCAGACCTAATATCTCAAGGGGAAAAACTGGACCCCATCTTTTCCAGTGCTGAAGGACATTTATCAAATATCCCCACTGGATTGGACATCCCAAGAGAGAGAAAGAGGAAGAGCAGCAGCCCTTGTGCAGGAGTCTGGGGATTAGAGATTCACCTGGAGTGCTGCAGTGACAGGAAATCTAGTACTTGCTTCAGTGATCTTTAAGTGGTTTCATATTGGAGGTAATTAGTTTCACCTGAAAAGGCTGCTAGGGCTCTACCTCCAAAATAACCTCATGCTCACTGATAAGCATTTCTCCATGGGGATAGGAAGAGAGATGAGGTCTCATTTTGGCAGAGGACTGTTTTGAACAAGGGTTGCTTACAGAGAGCATTGTCTAACCCATGTATCCCCTGTTAAAGCATGAAAAGTTTTGGAGCTGACATCCCATTTCTGCACCACTGGTCACTGTGGCTCTGTACTGAGCCTATGTTAGTGGGCACAGATGCAGGCAGCTGATGTGGTGACCTGATGGGGGACACTGTGAATCACTACATGTCAGCCAGAGCTGTGTCCAGCCTATCATGGGGAATATAAAAACAGCCATGGAAAAAAACTTTTTTGTGTATAAAAAAATTACCCATTAGGCATCAAAACGTTATCTAGCCAGGGACCCATGGTGCCTCTGCCCAAACACAGTTCACAAGGAAACAGGCAACTGCTGGAGGCTGGACACAAGCTGTTTTGTGTAGAGGACCTCTACACCCAAGTAGGGTATCCTCACCTCTCAGGGGTTGTGGCCCATGGACAGCCCATGCTGGAGCAGAGACACACCTGAGGGCACTGCAGCATGTCAATGTCCCAGGCCAGAGCAGGGACACTGAAGAAAAGGGCAGCAGAAACCATTAAACACAGAGCAACAGAAGTGGTTAAGCACACAGTGACAGAAGAAACTATCATGCTACTCTCTCAGCTTCCTACACTACCCGTCTCCTCATCACAAGAATTTTGATGGACTGAGTATAATCCACAGCAAAAATAGGGAAAATTGAGACCAGGAAGTGTGGAGGATAGATGATTGTGTGTCTGCCTCACTTATTTTCTTTTTTTTTTTTTTTTCAAAGCTGCAATAAGCAATGAGAGGCTTGTTTTTGTTTGCAGTAAATTAATTCAATTAAAATTGCCTGACTCTAGACTGTTTTGCTCACAACAGAGTCCCAGGCACATAGAGGTGCCTCTTTCCAGCCTGGAGCTAAGCACCTGCTGACTCTTAGTACAGAATCATAACCAATACCCTTTTCTGGGTATATTCCAATTATGTGGCCTCCTCTGGCAGCTCTGATTTTTCTCAGTTGCATTTTTAGGATTCTGATTTTCTCTGTGCATTACACACACAGACTTAGTGCCTGTCCTCGTGGGATGGGTGACAAGGCACTTGAAAGTCTGGTATTTACCATTCTTGTCCTTCTGTGATTAAGCCTGAATTTCTGTCTCCATACCTATATGCGTAAGTACTTCTGGAACCATAGAAAATCCTTTGGAAAATGTACTGACAGTAATATGGAAAATGTTGTTCAGGAGTTTTAGAAAATGAAACCAGGCTAATTCTGAAAGCTTTAACCCTTGCTATATTTTATGCTAACTTTTGTTTTGTGGTTAGGCCTAGTAATGAGTGCTAAGGAATAGTTTAGCATGTACCTGCCATACTGTAAGTTCTTGTTTGTGTTTTTCTTTCCTGATCAGGTTCCTCAAAATAAAGAGAATTGGTTTTCAGAACTCTGGGGATTTTATTTGTTTTCCAGTGGGACCAAAGTTTTTCATTTAAAATTTTTTATCTTTAGTAGCTGGTGAATATAATCATTAAAGAGCAGTTGGGAGATTTCTACAAGACACGTATTCAGTGACTAAGCAGAAGAGAAACTTTAATTCCTGAGACAGAGATATAATGCAAATCATTCTTGCTCCCTTTTATTTAGACCATTGTAAGGAAACAAAAGGTCTGCTTTATGAATGCAGTAACAGTGTATACTTTCCAGACATCTGCCTGTTCTTTGATTTCTACCTAGTGTGAGTCAGCTTCCTCTGTCTGCAAGGCTAGGAAGCGAGCTGTTGAATGAACAGTGATGCTTACTGCTGTTCAGAAAAGAGGTGTTAAAATATACAGCTTGCAACATTAAAATTTATCACTGTTTTACAAGAAGCAGGACAGATCCTTACTGTAGCTTCATTTTTCATTAATATACAGATGAAATAAACTTCTGCAATTAGGTTCTGTTTGAATAAACTTTTATCTCTATTTAAATAGGCTGTTTTGTGGGCCAAACCTATGTTTAGTTACTTCTATTCTAGAAGTATTCTATTCAGAGATTGCTGTCTGGCCCTGCTTCTGACCTCTCTGTCTGACCCACTTTGAAGTGTTTATGAGCTCCTGACAGGTATAGCTGGGTGGCCGATCCTTGGTTTTGATCCTTATTCTGTGGGGTGACTGACATTTGATCACACAAATGTGTGATATCTGTATAATATCTAATAAAATACCAGAAAATCGCCAGCGACACACAGAAAGAAATCCATTCTTGCATGCTTAGTTGGTATTCTGTAAGCAGATGGCTAGAACATCAGCTGGCAATGTCAGAGGTAAAAGCAACCAGTTTCATGTTAACTAGAAGAGCATAGAGGAATGATACTGACAATGTGCTTCAGACGTAATCATCTAACTTAAGTGTAGTGCTGTGGCTTAGAAATGCTTTTTGTTTTGCTTTGGATTTGATGCTTTCAACCACAAGGTTTCACTCTAAGCTGGGCAGCTGAACAGGAAACTTCAAGCAGTACTCTTGAATGTCTTCCCTGACATCGCATGGATGGTTTGGAAGAAGGGAAATATGTGAAAAGAGAGATGAGTCTGGTTTTGTTCATTTCTATTGAAAAAATAGCATAAAATTCTTCTCAAAATGTGAAGCGAGATGTACTGGAGTTAAAGGGTTTATTGTTTAAAAGAATGGTATTGAGCAATTTCCAGCAGTGTAATACTTCACCGTTATTAAAGGCTGATATAGTAATAAACATGTTAATCTCCTCAAACTGATTATTTTCAAAATGCTTCTTCTGTCTTTTCATCAGTTCTTGAAATATATAAAACTTAAAGCAAGAGTTAACAGGATCAGATGGAAACAAACCTTGAAGTTCTGTCAGTTAATTAAGCAGCTCTGGCTGTGTATGTCAGTATGTTCTGTTTACGCTGTTGTTTTGCTGTTTGATGACTCGTCACTTGACCACCCGCAGGATAGGCACATATTCTGAAGGTGAACATCATTTGCAAAATTAGTCATAAAAAGCTTGCATATGCAAACTGTAATCCATGCATAAACATTGAACAACCCCTAAGTTCCGTGAAGGAATTTGTCTTTGCCAAATGTGTGATGAGCCTATGAATTTAAATGAGCTTTCAGATCCCTATCCTGAAAAAACGTGACAGCGAAGCAGTGCTTCCAGGTAGCTTTAATGTTGTTTGGAGATGAAGGTGACCGGCTAGATGCTAGCTCTGCATTCACAGAGCTACTCAGCAGCAAATGAGCTGGGCACAACACTGTTTATTTAGCCTGAAAACCGTTAAGTGTATTTCAGTCAAAAGCCTGCATTGACTGTACTGTTCTTGCAAAGCAAGCAGGTCACACCACTGATGTTTTGTCATTGCAAAAGTGTTTGAAGACAACTCACCCCTTTCTGGAGGGATGGTTGGAGCTCAGGGACAGGTTGCCCCTCACCCACAGGCAGAGACTCCCTGGCAGCACCATGGGGGCTTGTCTGGCCCTTCCCTGGGCTTCACCCTGGCCCTGGTCCAATGCCAGCACTTGGCTGAACATCTCTCATCACCGTGGTCTGAGCTGGTGACCTGGACCTCCGGCAGCCAGCATGAGTCTGCCCACTGGCAGCCCTTTTTCAGGGCTCTCTTTCCTGTGGGAGCAGCTCCCAGACACCTGTGACTTGTCTTCTGCAAGATAACTTAATGAGGGCATTTGCATTCCATGGCTGAGGAAATAGTGAGGACTGAGAGGATGGTGCATTCATTTCTCCTGTGTGTATTGATTTTCTGGTGTTGATATTCTGGCTCCTGGCATTATCAGCCTTGAAATTTCACCAAAAGGGTCATCAAAACAAAACATCTTTCAGTGCCATGCTTGGGGATTTTAAAAAAACTCAGTTTCCATGGGGAAAAAAAAAATTAATCATGAATGAATGTTGTTAGCAATGAGGGACCCTTTAGGAGAACAGACGAGAACAGATGAGAGTTCATAGTTCTGTCCTGAGGAGAGATATTACCTGTGGCATAAAGTCTGTGCTAGCCACAACTGGAAGCAAAAGCAGCACTTAGATATGTAAAAAAAGGGTTCAGTATGGTAAAAGTTGTGATATGTAGATTTCTAGATGTCAGGAAAAATCCTTAAACTGTGTCTGATTTTGTCAAGGCCAGTAGCAGTGTTTTGGAAATATTCAAAGAAAAAAGTCATCATAACAAAGGGGCTGCCACTAGACAAAAAAAGTATAAACAATCAGTATAAAATAAAAGATGCTGCTGTGATGGTTTTGCATTTGGAAAGAAATACAGTGATGTACTCAACAACTTGGTAGGAAATCAAGTCATATGAAAATATTTTTCAGTTTTTAATGGGGAGTAGGTTTGGGTTAAATAACTTTTCAAAATCAGAAGATTTCAGTAAGATGTTTGATGCAATGTGCACAGCGTAAAAGTACTGACACTCCCCATGAAAAGAGCACAGTCTAATGGATTTTGATTGGAGTAACTGGAAATTAGCAGTGGAGATGTTCAATGAACTGGTATGTGTTTCATGTTCTGCAAGAACCACATCTCCTTGTTTATGCTATTATGTATTTTGTATTAATGATCTAGGAGGTATGTGAAGACATTCATAGACAACCATTTTTGCAGAAATCACAAATATTGGTGATATGGTTTGAAGCTGGCTCCCTGCCAAGTCTCCAAACCGTACCACCAGAGTTCCCCCCCCCCCCCCCCCCCCAAAACCTCAGGGAAAAGAGGGAGGAAAAAAAAACGAAAGAAAACCCGAAACGAGAGAGAGACAACCAAAGATGAGATATATAAATATATTTGCACTTATATACAATTAAAAATAAGGGAAAGGGAAGGGGGAAGGGAAAAGGAACAAAACCAAAATATTATGTATATAAATATCCCAATTAGCGGCCCAAGATCTATCCACTAAAAGAGTTAGCAAAGAAATAGCTCACTACTCTCCTGGGACAACCGAGGGTCGCTCCGGAACGATCGCCGGCAACCTCTGTCTCCCAAGGTCGACAAGGCCCAACCAGGCCTCGCTCCCCAACACGGCAGACTCAACAGCAGGGAACCTGCACCTCCAAGCCGCCGGAAGGAAAGAGAACGAAGGCCTCTCCTCCTTTCTTCTTATAATCTGGCTTACGTAAAAATCGTAGGGAATACTGGGTAAATCTGGACCCTTCCTTGGTTACAAACTGGTCACCAAGGAAGGCCTAGCCCAAACCACCACAATTGGTCTGATAGTAAATACTGTAATATGGAATACTTTATAAATTATATTAATCAAGAGAGTTTATAATAACTGTCTGAAGAGTCATAATTCTGGAAGCAAAGAGTATGGGCCAGAGCTAGAATATTTCAAGGCTGCAACTTCAAAAAATATTTTGGAGACAATAGGAGACATGAAACGGCAGACAGGGAACTCCAGGAATGTTACAGCAGAAAGTTGTGCAGTGTAAATCATGGATATATTGAAGAGAATAAAGCAGGGGGGTAGGTGTGTGCATGTCTTTGTTTAGTGGAGCAAAATTTTAGGATTTGTGTCAAAAAAACTTTGAAAAATGATTGAAGGTTGTTTAGGTTTTTGAGAAGAGAGTGTAGAAAATACTTAGGAGCAGGAGATTTTTGGAGCTGTTTACCTGATCAAAGTTATCTGTGTTTGCAAGGAACAGAGTATGGACATTAATCTTGAGCTGAGAAAGATATAACAGGGCCAAGACTTCAAAGTAAGAAATACACAACACATTTTAACAGTTTTTAACAGTTTTAACAGTTCAGCTAACTAACAACTAGAACAAACTGCAGAGGAGTTGATGAATTCTTCACCTCTTTATGTCTCTGTAATCAAAATTGAATACCTTTCTCTGTGTGTATGAATAAAATTGATTTATTGGTCTTAGCACAGCTAATAAGATTGGTGGAGATTACTAACATAGGCTAAATTTAAGGAGATAATAGCATGTAATTTTTAAAAATCATCTCCCCTCCCAGTCAAGAATCTAAGTTAGCTTGAAGAAAAAGCAATTTACAACTATTTATCCTTGTAGGTGTATTTAAGAGAATGATCATGAGGTCTGGGTGAACAGTACCATAATTTGACAAACAAGTACCCTGTTGATCCCCATCTCTATCAGCTTCATAGCTGTTTCATCATTTTGTGATCAGGAGTCACAAGATTCCTTTCCTGTAGGTTATCTCTTTATACATTTCAAGGGCAGTTGAAAATTTAATTATATTTATTAATTATTTGTTATTTGTTTATTTGTTAACTTTGTTGTGAAGCAGAATGCATGTAAGGCTAATTGCTTCTTGAGCTCTTACTGCTGACTTCCTGACCTGGTTTGTCAAACTTGCTAAATAGATGATTAAAGATATGCCAGAGGAATCTGAAAACAAAATCCAACCCACAGGAAATCAGATTTCATTATGATTCTATGATTCAGTACCTTAAATGACATTGAAAGGGACAAAAATATCCCTATATGGGATTACAGGGGCAGAAATATTCCTATAGTCCTTTACTGATCTACAAATATATAATTTTTCTGCAGGCTGCTTGAACATCAGAAGAAGCTTAACAACAAAGATGGACATTTCTTCCAGTAAGACCAAGATTTAGACCTGCAGTTCCCTCCACAGAAAACAGAGAGAGAGAGAGAGGGAGAGAGAGAGAGAGATGCTCCCTCAGGAATTCAGTATTAGATTCTGTGAATTGCCTTGAAGGAGTGTTTCTCTCTACTGAGAGTAAGGCACTAAGCTAATTTTAATGTAATGAGTCATATCAGACTACTTTTATTTCTCTGTGTCATTCTGTTGTCAATATTATTCAAGAGATCAGACTAGATGGAAGAGTATTTGGCCTTTAAATCTATAAATTCTTTGAATTATGCTACAGTAAAGAGTTGCTAGTTGTGTAATCCTGTACATGTGAGTGAATCAGTATTGGTAGTTTACATAACAAAACAGGAATGAGCAAATAAATAAACCGTTATTGCCTCAAGCCAAGAAGAGGTTGATTTGTGAAACATGCACTTTAAAAAATGTACTGTACCAAGCATTTGAGGATATTTTGTTTGTTTGCTGCATAGCAGCATCATGATACTATGCAAGATACTCAAACACAATTACCACCTTGCAGAATACAAGAGTCCTGTGTTCTTTAAATGAGCCAAGCTAACTTTAACTAAACAAGTTTATCAAGCTGTAGAGGAATGGTGTGTAACTGCGAATCACTGCTAAAGTCATCTGTATAATTCAGGGAAAATTCTGACAAAGAAATCAACTTAGATGTGAGATTGAGAGAAGGGAACTCAAATAACAGTGTGACATATACCATGGAAAATCTTCAGTTGGAGAATCCAGGGAGGATGTCTACTTGCTATCCTTCTACTGGGATCCAGAGGAAGAAGAGAGAAGTACTTAACCCTACAGTATTGAAAGGCGCTATAACGTTGTATTCAGTACAGATTGTGAGCTCTGTCTTTTAGCCCTAGGACTTAAAAAATCTCAGCTACAAGTGACTTGAGTGGTTGAGAGGAGAGCAATTGGTTTTGATGCTTCAATTGTGTTCTTTTAAGCCACCGGTGATGACAAAACAGGAAGGAAGAGGTGTTCTTAAGTGCTATGCGTATCTTTGGATCTTTTAGCAAAAAGAGAGGGAACAAGCAAGCAAGCATTTTGCATTTGTCTAGCTGACTAGCCCAGTCACAATCTTCATAAGAAGTTAAGATTCAATTTCTTTCACAATTGTCTTTTAGTGAAAGAAATGAAAATTAACAATCCACGTTATCACACAAGTGATAACTTCAGGATTGAAATGCGAGCGCTTGCAGCCTGCATGACGGAGAGGGTGGCTGAAGGCTCTAGGTGCAAGCTGGGCATGGCAAAGTATTCTACAGTGCTTCACCAATTGCAGTTCTCTAAAGCCACCTCTGGTTGCAACCTTCTCTTTTGTACAGTGGAAACAGAGGAAGGAAAACATTCTTTGGAGGGAATTCTGGTGTGGTGAACAGCTTCACCAGGATGCTTAAGCAGACTGGAATAGTGGTCTGGTCTGGAGAGAAAAAGGAGGGGAAATATTCCATCTCTCCTGATGTCCCCTCTCTTTTTTTCCCTTCTCTCATATGATTCTTTGGCCTGTAGTTGACTTTACGGTTCTTCCTATGAAAACTTTTTCTCTTGCTTTTTCTCTTGCTTCCTTGAAAACCTTTGCTGCTTTTTCCTATGGCCTTTGTCCAGCCTTTCTGGGTTTCAAACACATAAGCAGTAACCTAACTTTGAGTGTCTGCATCATTGTGTGTCTGGAATTATAACCGTCATAGGAAGATTGTGAGCTAGCTTGCATTTACTAGCCATGGTACGACAGGAGTATGGTAACGTCCAATTGTAGCTCAGAGCATTCACCTCTTCATTAACTGTGTAATAATAATTATTAACAAGTGCTGACCCATCCAGTGCATCACAAAATAATAATTTTTTCTGTTAGATAAAGATCAAGTCGGAAGAATAAGCTTTCATTATGGAAAAAAAAATCTATTGTTTGTACAGATATTTTTTCCGTATTAGCAAAATGCCTCCACCAAGAACCAGTTCAAATGAAACATTGCCAGTGAACATAAGCAGTGAAAATACATTGATCTCTTGGAAGTAAACTTGCTAAAATGCCTTAACATACTAAATAAAACTTTCATTTAAGAAACAAAGTCACATTAACATTTTGATGAAAAGTCAATTGTATATGTCCTTCTCAGTTGCAATGTGTCAAATCTGAGATCCTAGCAGTAGGAAAATGGTACTTCTTATTTTATTCTTGCCTAATTAGTGAGGCTAGAAACAGGTATACTTTACCTTGAACGTTTACTTCATGAGTCATCTTACTGTTTATGTGATATGCCTTAGTATGCAAAATAAAGAACAATCCATACCTATGTGAATCAAAATTATTTTTAGATCTCATCAGAGTGGAAAAAAAAAAAGAAAATTTTTGGTTCAATACTTACTTAGCGGCAAAGCAAGATTCTGTCTTGATTCACTGAAATAAAGGTTTTTTACAAAGTATGTGTAGGATCAGTTTCACAGGGCCTCATATAACTTAGTGCTATGCTCACAAGTGCACAAATGCTATGAGGAATGTGAAGTTTTCCTTATATATGAGAGATAGCTGAGGTAGCTGCAAATATTCGAAGAGTCTGTAGCCCTGTGTTGTCATGCTCTACTCAAGGTCATTAGACCTGAACAGAAGTAATTATCCCAGGCAGAGAATTGGATTAATGGTTACATTTCTTCTGGTACCTTCGTGAATAGAACTGCAAACTCTGCAGAAATACACGTTGTGAAACAAAGAGAATGCATCATTCTGAGTAACACCTGCAGATCATGCACATTTTGAGATCATCATTTCTTCTGGCTTATCTGTCTCTGACTCTGACTAGGGCTTTTCCGGATACCTTCCCTCTCCTCACTGACTGAGGGTTCTAGTTTTTGTGCTTAACCAGAATTAGTCTCTCTGCTCTTTTTCAGTTTCAGGATGGAGTATGATCAAAGAAAGAAGGGTTTTTTTTTCAGAGTTCTTGTTGATCTGTTTTCCAGAGAAATAGGACCTGAGTTTAAAGCTGTCACAAGTAAAATGGGCAAAATGAAAATGTACTGATGTAAGAGACCTTTGCAAAAGGAAGACCATAATGCCAACAAATGATGAAAAACATGTAGGGTTTGGGGTTCTTTTAGTATTCAATTTGCTTTTAAGTTAATATTTTAAAAAAATATTTTGTCAAATGCAATAATAAAGTAAGGGGACAGTACATATCAAAATGGTCTGCAAAATTTCAAGATTTGCAATATTCCATGTCTGTATTTTCTCTTTTATTTTCAGTCTAACTGCTAAAATTATAGCTAAACATTTAAAATACATTAAAAAAGAGATTTAGCCTATTCTACGTGAGTTAGACTGCATTTCCCTTAAAGTCCTCTGAACTGGCCTTGCAGCTCTTTTTTTATTTGCTGCATACTACTCAGATATTGAATAGATTACTGTACATAACTTCTTCTGATATTAAGTTTAGCTTAAGCTTTTTCTAACCTTGAAGAAGCTAGGTATTACTTGGAAGCATGTATATATTCCTGTCATATTCTTCAAGGAACTGATTAACTTTGGAGGCCATACCAGGTCTGAGTGCAAACCTCATCAGAATGTTCTACAGTATTGACAATAATGTGTGCCTTGCACAGTGTTGCTACCATACTAATTTTATTCTCCTTAAAGAAATTGTGGACATTTCATTTTAAACTTTAGGAGCGTCTTCTACTTTCTTTACTGCCTGCTCACATTGCCATGGAAATGAAAGCAGAGATCATTCAGAGGTTACAAGGACCGAAGGCGGGTCAGCTGGAAAACACCAACAACTTCCACAATTTGTATGTCAAAAGGCACACCAACGTAAGGTATTGTACTGTAACAAAATGTATCAACAACATTCAGAAAAAAAATCGAAAAGAAAGTGTTAAGTGAGCAATTAAGAAAGCAATCCTTTTAATATGATTTTCAACAATTTAATGTTTATTATCTGTTAATCTGATCAAATGCTGACAATTCCATGTTCCAGAAAGTCACAGAGGTGATGATAAAATGAAGTTGTTGAGAAAAAACCACACATTAACAGGCTCTTTTCATGTCTTCTTGATCTGTTCAACCTGGGGGAGACTGAGGGGAGACCTCACAGCAGTCTACAATTTCCTCCTGAGGGGAAGAGAAGGGGCAGACACTGATTGACCAGTGACAGGACCCAAGGGAATGGCCTGAAGTTGTATCAGGGGAGGTTTAGGTTGGATATTAGAAGAAGGTTCTTCACCCTGAGGGTGGTTGGGCACTGGAACAGGCTCCCCAGGGAAGTGGTCACATCACCAAGCCAAGTTCAAGAAGCATTTGGATGATACTCTCAGGCACCTGGTGAGACTCTTGGGGGTAGTCCTGTGCAGGGCTGGGCGTTGGACTCAATGATCCTTGTGGGTCCCTTCCAACTTGGCAGATTCTGTGATTTTTCAAGTTAAAATACTAAATCTTGCTTTCATGTATACCAGTCAAAATTGTAATTCACGTCAGTTGTATTATTTTGATTTTGTATTTTGCTTAACTGGAACGATTTCTCAGACTTTATATCATGTAAATAGAGACAGCTGTATGACGTATGTATTTTACAAAGTACCTGAGAAAAAATATTCTGAAGGATCCAGTTATTTATTAATTCTAAACTTTAGTAGTTAAAAAAATAACTCACCATTTATTTCAGACATTCTTCTTTACAATTTCTTTTGTGTGGCTTTTTGATTGGACAAGTTAGTTTGAATTACATTCTTAGATATTTTAATACACTAATAAATATAGGTACAGAATGTCTATAAATACCTGTAAATATAGGTATACTATAAAGGTAATACTTGGGAAGATAATACCTATGAAGATCAGTATAGGTATATATTACCTATAATGCCTATATTACCATAGCACCTATTTAGGTAAATGTAGGTTTGCCTATAAATATAGTTGTATTTATTGCTCTTCACTTAGCAGTGGCTGTTTTGGGTACAGGCATACCCCTGTGAAGTCCAGAATGCTTACACTCAGATTTAGCTGTTGTTTGATAAATCTGAGTCCTGCGGAAGAAAACTGTGACCAAGATTCTGTTCAATTCTATTTCTGTCTAGCATCTTGTATGCTGATATTGTGGGATTCACTCGCTTGGCCAGTGACTGCTCACCAGGGGAATTGGTGCACATGCTAAATGAGCTGTTTGGCAAGTTTGATCAGATTGCAAAGGTGAGTTTCTGTGGGCTGCTACTGTTAGTTTAAGTAAGTAAGTCATCTTTAAAATATTTTTTTCTTCTCGGGATCTTCAAGCAGTATTTCTGAGCCTTTGGCAGGAAGATTGGATTTGAAACATGAAGGAGAAAACTCTGGCTCTGGTCTGAGTGCATCAGTGTATTTCTATCAGTGTGACAGTCTGTGAAACTCAAGATAACTCTCTCTAATAGGACCAATAGAGACAGCCTATGGAGACCAGTAAAGCTTAATGGCAGATGAATACTTCTTTCAATAGCTTTTTTACAATAACAAGGATTATGAAACTCAAGATACAAAAGTGTTAGTTTTCTGATCTCTGGAAAAGCATTTAAGAGACTGGAGGAGGAGAGAGACAATATTGATTGAAGCAATTTTAATCACTGACCGCAACCTCTTGATTACTCAAGGAAAGAATAAAAAGCAAGTAGAAAATTTTCTTCTGTTTATTTAGGTGCTATTTTTAAAAAATTACATCAAACTTTATGTGTGAAGGTGAAATCAGAAACTCCAGAGCATATAAACATTTCCTGAGATATTAGTTCAAAAACTATTGTTCAGTATTAGTTTTAAAAACATAAAAACCTTTACATTAAAATACATTGAATTATAGAAATACTATTATGACTGGTAGTTTCTGGAAGTGTTCCATAGTACATCTTCAAAGATGTAAATGTGGAAGGCTAGGTCTTTTGATTTCATATTTCAAACAAAAAGGCTTTATTTCGATTGAGAATAGGATAGTTTGGCCCAGTTTTTTAATCTCAGCTCTGTACAACTCTGCATATATATGTATTGCAGTGTATGTACTTCCCAATTGTGCCCCTTAAGGACTATAACAGGTGGAGGGCTCATCCATTCAAAGCCCTAATAGCACTTCTGTTTTAGCAAGCCAAATCCTTCTCTACTGAAACAAGATTAAGTAGAATTTGCTAACATCATTTAAATCAGAGTTTGTAACAGTAACCCTACATTTATGTATTTCAAGTTGAAAGTGACCATCTCACCTTGCTTTTTCCTCTAGGAAAATGAATGTATGAGAATTAAAATCTTAGGTGACTGTTATTACTGTGTTTCTGGACTACCTATATCTCTTCAAAATCATGCCAAGAATTGTGTGAAAATGGGACTGGACATGTGTGAAGCCATTAAGTAAGTGCCAAACTTATTGTTAAATATTCAACAATAAAAATCTCTGTTTTATCTGTATCTGTGCTACTGGTTGAAACATTCAGGCTTGCAGTAGTTGGTGTGTTTCACTGCAAGGTCCAGTGTGGTTATCTTGAACTCAACCTCAACAAAGAAATGTTTTAAAATGTTGTGTTGTGCAAGGCTATGTCATCACTACCCCATAAAGATGATTAATGGCCTGGAACAGTGCTCATATGAGGAAAGGCTGAAAGAACTGGGATTGTTCAACCTGGAGGAGAGAAAGCCAAAGGGAAAAATCTCGTCGTTGTATTTAAGTACCTGAAGTGAGAGCACAAAGAAAATGTAGCCAGGCTGTTCAATGGTGCCCAGTGACAGACCTAGAGGCAATGGGCACAAACTGAAACACTGGAGGTTTCCTCAGAACTTTGGGAAACACTTTTTTTCATTGCGAGGGCCACTGAGCACTGGCATGGGTTGCCTAGGGAGGTTGTAGAGTTTCCAGCCTTGGAGATGCTCAAAATCCAACTGGTATGGCCCTAAGCAACCTGCTTTGGCTGTGATTTAAACAGAAGGATGGACTAGGCAATCTCTAGATGTCCCTTCTGAGCTCAACTATTCTGTAATTCTGTAATTATAAGATGGTAAATATCCCAATAGACATCACTTAACACTTTGAAGCTTGGCTTTTTTGCAGAGTCGTGATGTTGCCACCCACCTGTGAGTCAAACAGCTGTGAGAAGCCAGAGCTCCTGGCTCCTCCTAAGTTTGGAAATCAGTGGTGGTGGTCAGGAGCTGTTACCTGTCCACAATTAAGATACCTCACAGCCCTTAGCCTGTGGAGTGGTATCGAGCATGTCCACCAAAGACATTTTTAATGGTTTAGAGATTTCTGGACTGAGACTTATTTCCCATGTTGTTAGATAAGCAATATGTGTACCTTACTAAACCCCACGTTGAGGTTTAATTTCACCTTTTCTGTATAGATGAGGACTTCCTGAAACATTTGTTTCAGTCAACACATTGAGGTACTATAGAGAATTCTGTGCTTATCAACAGTATTTTGAATTTCTGGGTTACTCTGTATATCTCTTTTTTTTTCCCCCATAAAAATTGTGCTCGTTCTGTCTTTGAAACAGAAAACAGAGCAAAGTATTTGTGAATCATAATATGATTGCATTTGAAATAGCAGTTGTAACTTATTTCAAGTAACTCAGGTAATAACAGGAGACTTGATATGCTTGTGAAAAAGAAATATGGTTGCATCTGATGGATTAACATTTGTAAGACAGCTGAGGATACAGCTTGAAGAATCCTCTAGCTTATTATTGAAGAGTAGGTTGGGAACAGATTATAGACAACTTCAGCAGTTGTGGTGATGATGGCACTTCAAAGTCTTGCAAAAGGGCAGCTTTACCCCCTCTCAGCTCTACACCTGACTGCTATCAGAACTCTCAATGCAGAGCTGAAATAATTCTTGTAAGCTACCTGCCCTGTCTGAGTTCTACCACCACATTTCAGGGATGTCTGCACATCATGCTGAAGGATCTTAAACCTGACTACACTGAAACTTCAGCTCAGTGTTGTAGTTTATTTGTTAAGTGAGTGTCTTATTCTGTTAGCTTATTCAGAAAACATTTTGTGAGGAAAGAACAATTAAAAAGCCTTCCATGTCTTTTTTTTTCTTCTTTTTTTTTAACCAGGGTCAGAAAATTATACTTAAAATAATTGTCTGTAATTCATACCTGAAGTTATTTTTAGGTTTAAGAAATTAAACTATTGCAAATGGTTACTTATAGCAGTTATAATTAGTGGCGCAAATATCTTTTCTGTAGAAAAAATAAGTTTTCTTTGACTAAAATTACGGTAAATCTGGGTGAGCTACACTTTGCAAAAGCATGTATCATGTGGAGGGCTGGATATTTGGGAGTCAGTACAGAAATCAGGTTGCTGCATTTTCTAAAATGCGGTGGTTTTTTTATCCATATGTGGTTGTACCTTACATTGCATCCAAAAAGCCCATTTTTTAAATGGTACTTGGAGTACTTCTTCTTGACAAGCTTTAAAATGTACAGATTTGGTTGTCTCTTCAGTTTTTTTCACTGGATTCTTTCTCTTTTTCACTTAGACATACTAGACCAATACTATAATTAAAACATTTGCTTCCCTAGCATATTAGGAACTAAAGCTACCATCCCTTCAGTAGAGCAGCTGGTAAAAGAGTGTCAGTCCTGAAGTTCTGACCCACTCTCTTCATTGGCTTAAAAATGTTGGATTTTTTTCCCCAGACTAGAATGAAAGCTTTCTGATTTAGATTTCAAAAGACCTGTGTGCTGTGTGAGAAATGTGAGTTAAAAGTATTTGCATAGAGTTTCTGATCAGTCTGTTTCTTTGTTACTTAAGAGAAAAAAGTACAGGAAGCTGGTGGAAAAACAATGCTAAACTCAAGCCATAAAATGCCCTTCATGAAGAACTGAAAGTATAATATCACACATCATAATCCAGTATTTTACTGGAGCTCAGAGAGCAATCTGTCAGATTCTCACACTTCAGAACTTCCCAATTTTCTTGGAAATAACTTTCTGCTCAAGCTGCCATCAAGTATGTTCATTGTTAATGCTGTATGATCAGGTTCTCCTTGGTAAGAGCAGCCTTATAGACTAGAAAATTGTATGTTAGTTGTATAGCATATATGATCTGACTTTATTACTGTAGTCGGAAATCACAACGCTCCCATAGATGCCTGATTACCACAGCCTGTTTACAGAAGAAGTGAGGAATCTGTACCCTTTGCTTTCAAATGCTTTTGAAGTATTATGTCAGGTGTAACAGCCTGCCACGAAATTGCTGATTATTAATCAACTCCATATTTTGTTGTATAATTGCTTCATCTTTGTATAGAAGCATCTCCTGACATACTTCTGTGCTCTGTAAAATGAGAAGTAGTGGTACTCTTGCTGTTGGAAGTGTGTAACTCAATATGTTTGACTCTATCTAAAATATCTTTTTTGCCAGATACAAATTTTTGCTATATTCAGTCGCTGAGATGCAAACTGCCCCTTCAGTGTGTAAGCTACTGAAATAGAGGAGTTTGCTGTTTAGATTAACAAATCTGTATAGATTTTACCACCTGAATATGGTTTCAGTTCCAGTTCTCTTTGAAGCAAAAAAGAGGAATTCTGCCAAATTGATGGATGATCTGTAGTATAAAGTCTTATTCATTCTGGTTATCTAATGATGTGTAGCTCCATTTTGAGCAATTCAACCTCACTATGCTATGGATTGTTTCCATTTAAACGTGGATCATAGTCCCATTGATTAATTTCTTTGCTACTCTGCACTATGTTGGAACAAATCCAATGTTTCTTGTAGTCTGCAGCCCGCTTGCCCAGGAGTGGGATGCTCAACCTGTCGATCCATAGATACCAGTGCTGCCTGTGATGTTAAGAGCCAGCCACCTTAACTGGGTTCTTTAAGGCTAGAGCTTATCTGTTAAGGCAAAATATGTTTATTTGTGAATATATGGGTTGTTTTCCTTCAGCCCAAACTCCACTCCTTTGTCTCTCTGGTGCCTTCCTGTTTCTCAGCCGCATGTTTCTCAAAGACTATCTTTGATTTGGTAGCATGAAATGAGTTCCATTTCAGAGGAAAATAAAAGAAATTGTTGGATGAGATGGTTATACCATTTTGAATGTTAGATACAAAATAAAATAGTTTTTTTAGGTATGTTTTCACTCCTGTAGGTCTAATCCCAAAGGAAAATATGCTTTTAAAATTAGCAATTTAGAGGGGAATAAATGCTCAAGGCTCACTGAATGTGTTGTAGTGTTTTAGATACCTTAGTCCATAGTTAGAGATGAAATAAAGCTCAGGTTAAGAGAGTAGGTGTTTTCCTAATGATCTGAACTCTTACTTGTGTGAAGTTGCTACAACTACCTGTGAGCTAACCATGCCTTTGAAAAACACAGAATCCTTACAAACTCAAATTTCAGGTTACAATAGGAAAAATACAGTCTTGACGAGTATTTTGGCTGCCTAGCCAGGGTGGGCACACAGACTGTGGTGTGCTGAGGGAAACTAGAGAGACTATGGGAGAGAAAATGAAATAAAAATGGGAAATTTCAGATACGCTTGTGTAGGTAAGTTGAGTGTCTTATGGGGATGTGACAGATACCTTCTCAAATGCATTGTGTCTGTGTCATCATAGCAATTGTTCAAGGAGCACAGGAGAGAAGTAGTAGTAAACCCTAATTTGGTCCAGAGTTATACTGCTAATTTAAAGTCTTCTATGGTTTCTTTAATTTGTGAGACAGAAGAAAAGATGTTCTACTTGCTCCCCTCCTTAACTCCTGAGAGCTTATTATAAAGCAGATTTTATTCTGCTTGCTCTGCAGAATATGGCAGGATAGCCTTTCACCAATTTACTCCTACAGGATAAATGTTCCTCTTCCATTTTGCCCAGTTTTGTAAAACACTTGTTTTCAGAAGTGCTAAGCTTGTGTCATATTTGTTATACAGAGCAAAATGGCATTTGTCATTTGCCAACTGCTTACAAAGATCATTTACAGGCAGTTCATTTTCATGTGTGTCATCTACATGAGAGCAGTGTAAGATGGCAAAGTGAAAAGCGATACTAATAAACACTTGATAGAGACTGAAGGAATTAAAATAGTTTCAGTCATGCTCCTGTTACTTTAATTTCCCAGAAAAAGAACACTTGAGAACTAATGCTTAAATGTAGGATTTACCATATCAAATTAAACCTATTAAGTTCTGTGTTCCCATTCATTACAAAAAAAAGAAGATAAATGGGCCAACTCAATTCTGTAATTCAGAGCTGATGATTCTCATCACTGAGACTGAAGATGTTGCTAGAACTATGAACCTGACTTGTATACAGGAGCTATTTGGGTTCCTTATTCTGTAGTTGTTTCTTCCATTAACAATTTCTCCAAGATAAATGTATGTGCATGTTCCTTATTACTCAGGTTTGGGTCCATGTGAGTTGGGATTTTAATACATAAATGCAGTTAAGTTATGATCTTCCCATTTCTTAGAGCTGTATAAGCCTATCAATATCTGAATTAGTTTTATAACTCCTTACATATGTAGTTAGGTACCCGTATGACATATGTCTCAAAATGTTCTAGCTGTTGGACCTTAGTCACCCACTCATGATTCAGAAAAGCTTCTTCTGGAAAGGTAAATGCCTATCTTATGTGTAGGGCTCTTCTGAGATTTGGGCTGGGTGAAGAAATACTTAACTCTGTCATTGAAAAGGTCAAAAGTTTAGATGTGGTCTGGGCAGTGAGGGTGGCCTTTCAATCACCATATAATGTTGTAGTTGGTACAACACACACTGAGCATGTGGAATGCTGTTGAGCCTCATGTTCTCCACAGCCTGAATGGCACTGAGCCCATATTCCTGAAGTGTGTACAAGCCACAGCCTGTAGAATATCCTGAGGTGCCGTGTTTTTCATCCTTCCCTTCAGATATGACAGATAAGAGAAGGTCTTCAACGCAAATATTAGGGTTTTCAGGTAGAAGGGCACATAACAGTAGTTCCAGATCTCCAGAAGCTTTCTGCAGTCCTTAGGTTCTACCATGAGACCAAACATTTTCACTACTTAACTCAACCCTCCCAAATAATTTCAGATGAATATAAAAGAAGGAGCTTCAGATCTGGACTTGAGAATTAATATTTCTACAAATTGTTGCAAGTATAGCTAATAGGAAAGGTAATATATAATCCTAGCATAAAAAGAATGGAGGCAATGCTAAAAAGAAGTAAATGTTATTACAGTTGATATTGCTAATTTCGTAGAAGGGTTTTGATTGGAATGGACCTTAAAGATCACCCTGCCACAGGCTGGAACACCTCCCATCCAACCTGGCCTTGAGCACTTCCAGGAGTGTGAGTGGTAAACTAAAAGAAAACGAAGGGCCGATTATGTATATTAACAGAGGTTTTCTTATCAACTGCAGGAAAGTGAGAGATGCAACTGGAGTTGACATTAATATGCGCGTGGGAGTGCACTCTGGGAATGTGCTGTGCGGCGTTATTGGGCTGCAGAAGTGGCAGTACGATGTGTGGTCACACGATGTTACTCTGGCCAATCACATGGAAGCTGGAGGAGTCCCAGGGTAAGAGGCTTCCCTGTTAACCTCTGGGCACATGGATTTTTCAGCCATGAAGAAAACACATAGGTACCATGTCTTTCATGGAGATGCGTGAACTAATTCTTAGTGCTGTCCTTGGGGAAAAAAAAAGAGGCACTCAGTATTTTCTGTGATTTTAAGTATTCTTTTTGTATATGGAAACCTTTAGATTTATGCATACTAGAATTTCTAAAAATTAGATTAGAAGGACTGTAAATAAGTGAGCAGCATATAAGAGGTATATCCAAAAGCTAGTAAAATGGTCGGTCAGGTTCGAATTATGCTTTCGATCAGTATTTGTGATTCTGTCATTTTTTTAAAATATAATTTCAGCCGTGTTCACATCACCTCAGTCACCTTGGCACATTTGAATGGAGCTTACAAAGTGGAAGATGGGGATGGAGATGTGAGGGACCCATATCTGAAAGAGCATAATGTTAAGACCTACTTTGTAATCAATCCTAAGGTTAGTAGTACTTTTATTTTGTGACCAGTCATAGTTATTTTTGAGCGGAACCACTAATCTCTTTAGTGAATAATTCACTACTATAAGATATTGATCAGAGCTATTACTGATGCCTACAAATACATAATGTTTGCATTGCAAATGTTTCCCGCTCTTCAGAAATAAGTCTCTGATATTTCCCAGCAATATCATTAAGATTTGCAGGTTCCTAGTAACTCTCCATTTTTAAGTTCTTAAGCGCACAGATCTGTGGTACCAGATGATGTGCTGCTGCTTCAAAAGGTCACGAACACAAAGGCTGATACCACCTTTTATTTTCTTTCAACCAGGGAGAAAAGCGTAGCCCACAGCACCACATTCGACCTCGACACACTCTTGATGGAGCCAAAATGAGAGCTTCTGTCCGCATGACCCGGTACCTGGAATCTTGGGGAGCAGCCAAGCCATTTGCACACTTGCACCACAGGGACAGCATGACCACTGAAAATGGCAAGATAAGCACAACAGTAGGGGCCTACTTATGTCATTTCATACAATTTAGTAACATTTGAAAGGAAAAAGGTGCTCACTGCTAAATACCTGGTTATTTCTGATAGAAGAAGATACCTATGTTTGTCCAGGGCATAAACCCAGTGGAGTAGTTAGGAGCTTTTCCAATGACATGGGAGCTTTGGATTAGGTCTAAGAAACCATGTCTTCCTATAAGTGCATCTCTGAATTATAAGGAGTTCAACATACTTACTAAAATACACAATTTGACCCTCTGAGCTCAGACCCTCCTCAGGCATAGCACGGATAGTGGCTGCTATTCGTCTTGTGGAAAGATATTTTGAACATACAGCCAGAATGCAACACCTTCAGGAATGAAAACTTTAAACACAGAGAAATTCCTTGAGATTCATTGACTGTTCAGATACATTCTCCATTTGGAACATGCTAAACCTGGAGCAAAGGCTATGAAGTTAGAATCATCTGTGTGGTAGCTGGAGTGGACTTTATTCAGAGTACTCCAGGAGCCAAATCCATACTCGCTGTTACATCTACCTTCTGAAGGTGCACCTACCACTCATTAGCTATGGTTGATGGCCTGAGTTGTAGAGTAGTATAGTGCAACGTTGCATCTCTTACACTGAACAGATTTTTTAAAATTTTACTAACCCTGTTTTACTGCTGTTGGTAAGACACTGTGGGTCTACAGCTTGTACATTCATTATCTTCTACTTCTAAAAAGTGAAAGCACAAAAGTAAATTCTGATAGCTTTCAACACTGGAATTCAGTTTTGTCCCTATTACGTATGGGAACATAGAATTGAGCCATGTATTCTTGTTCAATAAATACAGTGCATCATAATGTGGATTGAGGCATGTTCATTACAGAAAGTACCCAACCATCACTATTAATCACAAAATAAATGTGGCTGTGATGGCTGCTGTTGCTTATTGATAAAAAATAATGACCATTGTCTGTGTTTGGTTACTCAGGTCTGTTTTTTTAAAAAAACACTTAAGATTCATTTTTGCTGAAGCTGTCAAAAGTTTGGACTACATCCAAAGAGTGATGACATTGAATTCTTTCTGGTAAAGCAAAACATTCTTGGATTCAGACTGTTGTATTAGTTGTTTAGTGTTTATAATGATAGATCAGTTTTTCCCCAGGTCACTTCATCTTTACTCTTGGCTGGATTTTTCTTTTAAACAGTTTTAATGTAATGCTAAAAGTATTTGTATTGGAAACTTTTCCCCTTACTTGACCCTGTTTTCCACACTGTTTTTAAAGCAACTTAGTATTGTCAAAGTCTATCGTAATTAATAAGGTTTTATTGTTTATTTGTTGTTTAGGATGTTCCCATGGGGCAATATCATTTTCAGCGTTGCAGAGAGAGGTAAATTAGTCTTAAAAAATTACTTATTCATCAAAAGTCTATATAAATACATATACATTCATATACTTTCAAATATTGAGGTCCATTTCTCACGCAAACTATTTTTTCTGCTGATACCTCTTACGTAGAGAAGGGCTATGGAAACAGATGGGCAGACATATTACTTATGAATTGCAAATACACTTCCTGCTAACAAGGAGCATTATTCGGATTTGGTATGTTGGTGAACTACTATTCGTTTCTTCTAATAAACCAGTTACTGTATCAGTGGGAAGAAAATAATATGCAGGAAAATTGGGAGGAGGTACAGAGGTGTAAGAAAAGGGCAGATGGAAAGGGCTGTTAATAATTTTTCTTACAACAGCTAATAATATATACAAAAAGAGACATTTTATGTATTTGTTTAATTGCTTTGTGTTTGTATTGTGGTTTATTATTTCAGTCTACTGTATGTTTGCAGTAATAGACATTCAAAAATTACTTTGTGATCTTTCTATAGTGCTCATGCTACAGAAAATGTTTGTAAGATCTCAATAGCTTTAAGTTTTCATGCTCCTGCTTGGTACTTTGATGACTAGGGCAAGATGATGATATAAATACCGTAAAGTCATTTGGAAGAACCTTTAAAAATTTGTATTTTCGTTGTCCTTGGTTACTGTATAGCTATGCAATTACCTAAAATATTGCTAAATTCCAGAGGATGAACAACTTTTGACTGAACATTCCTGACATTAATAAAAAGAGTCTAATTTTAAAACTACACATTTACATTTGGACAGCATGTCCAAAGAACTTCTTTCAGCCAATGAAAGATCACTGTGGCATTTGGAAATACTGCAGTTCTTGAAGTTTCTGAAGTGTTCTTGCTTTTGTGTTTCTGAACTCCATTCCAAAATAGATTTGAAAGGTACAAATGTGTCTTGATACCATATTATGGAAGGAGTTTCTATAAAACATTACTGGCATCTAATGTCCTTAGTGAGACAGACATGTAACTAGGATTCTAGCTAAGCTAGTTAGTCATTCCCACGTGAGAGAGCTGAAATGATCATAAGCACTTTGAAAATCAATATTTTATTAGAATATGAAAATGTAGGGTTTGAAGCCTGACTGTAGACTTCTGTTTGTGGCAATCTTAGCTCTTATGTAGTTACACAATAGTCTTATGTTGTTAAGAATCTACCAGGAGGATTAAGTGTAATTAGACAATGTCTCCTTATCTATGTATTTCTTCTAGATTGTTTTATATGTGAAAAATGAGTTATAAGCACTTTCTTACCTAAATTCAATAGCATTGAATAGGCAAGAAATCAGTTGTGTTTTTTAAGATTCCTGTAAGTACACTAATATAATTTCTGTATTAATTTGAATCCTGCAACAGGTTATCAGTTTTGGGGAAAAAACCCAAGAACTTGATGTTGAAGAAAATCCATGTTACCTTTTACAGGGTTCAATTTGTAGGTTAAGAACATTTTGATAAGCATAGAGTCAAATTTCAGATCTAGCTGTTGACTTCTTACAAAACACTGTTTTTAAGTTAACATTGGATTTAAGTTTTCAAATACAGAGACATAATCTATTAATATTTTAAATATTTCATTTTTAAGGAGAGCACAGCTACTGAAAGGATTAATGATGTTTGCAGTAATTTATATTAGCAGAGACAAACCCATTCTGATGATCTTCTCTTGGGTTCATATTCGGTCCAGTCAAAAGAAAAGGTGTTTTTTGTATTGCAGATGAGTTACAAGGTTGTAAATAGAGAAACATGATGTATGTTTGAAACTAATTTAGGATGGTTCTGAGTTTTCTTATTAAAAATAATAAAGTATTTCCAAGAAAAGAAGAGTTATCAGGCTTTTGGTAGAGGGTACTTTTATGTCTCAGTGCACTATCACATTGTGCTCGTCATAAAATTCTGACAAGGTTTTTAAAAATAACTGCAAGAAACAGGAATGTTTTATGAATTTGAGCATATTCTCATTCTTTTTCATGAATTCATAATACTGTGGAAAACTTTCCTTCAACCAGAATTTCTTGAGTTCTCTTGGTTTTGGTTTTGTTTCTGAAATATTGTCTTATGTTTGTATTTTAAGGGCTCGCTGATATCTAAACTCTAGATTTGCGAGTGTGTGTGCGTGTGTGTGTGTGTTGTGTATCAGATTGTAGCTTATGCTGGTATTTTTAAGAGCTTATTATGAGGCTTAGTGTGCCTGATGCATATAGTTCCTATTACAGTATAAATTTTAAAAAAATTGGTATTATCCTCACATGTTTATGCTAGCTATTGTTTAATGTTTATTAACAATGTAATGATTTTCCAAAGTAAATTCCCACATTTTTCATTTCAGAACAAAATCACAGAAAAGAAGGTTTGAGGAGGAACTGAATGAGAGAATGATCCAGGCCATTGATGGAATCAATGCTCAAAAGTAAGTCTTTATCCTCTCTTATTTCTATTCTTTCCAACTTTGGCATAAATCTGCAAGTGTTTACTATGTTTTGTTCCCACATGCACACCAAATCTGAAAACAGTAAAGGGTGTCACTAATACTGGGATAGGAAGCTCTGCACATTGTGAAGATTGGTTGTACAGTAGCATTTTCTACTATATGAGATAAGACAGCGCCTGTGAATCATGGTGTGACAGAGGTTTTGACTTGTCTTCATGGCAAAGGGGTTTTTGCTCTGTAGCTGTTTGTATCTGTAGACTTGTGACCGTAACTACAGAGTTGTCTTAACTGAGAGCAGAGGAGTAAGGCCCAAGAAATAGCTGGCTCAGGAATCAGAATGATGTGAAAATTGATGCTTCACAATTGTCACAGAAACAATTCCTCAGAATTAGAAACTTTCCCTAAAATCATAGTTTACTATCTCTCTGTTTCAACTAGTTGGTTGATTTCTTAGAGAAGGCTAATCTTGCTGGCATATTGGAATTGCTGGGGGAGGCAACCTGACGTGTTTTTTCTGTGCCCTAGGAAGAGCTGGAGGCAGTATTGATCTTTTCCTTTTGCTGGTGAATAGATAAGACTGAGAGAGAAATCAGTACCGGAAAAAATAAGTGTTCAGGCTTTTTATATTTATCTGATGAAATAAGAGAATTACCCTTCAAAAATGTGGACAATAATTGTGATGAATTATGTTTCCCCCTACTTCTGTTACTCAGAATCTTAATGATCTGAGTATTACACCTAATTATTAAATGCTCATCTGTCACATTTGGAGGTTTTTTCATATTTTAGTCCTATTAATGGTACTTTGCCTTAGGAAAATATTTTTCAGTCATTTTATAAAAGAGTGTTGAGAGTAGGTCACAGAAAGAATAGAGTGAAAGAGGGTAGGCCATGGGATTTGATTATACTAGACTTGCCTAAAACAGCTGTATAAATTTTGGTAGTTTTAATATGTCTTTAGGTACACTTGCTCTGATAAGTGGATTGTAAAAATGGTGATTTGATGTCAAAAGTAATTCATCTGTATAAATGCATTATAAAATATTGGTGTGACCATACTGTATGTTGTTTTATCTCAGAGAATCCTTGTCTTATCTAATTAGTGCATAAAATTCAGAAAAACTTTGGGATATAAAATGTTTCTGAAAAATTTTCAGTGCATTTTGTGAATTACATGAGGAATTGCACCAAGATAAGGAATGATCTTATATATCAGAAAGCTTGAATGTCACCTTCCAAAACTAGATTGTCTACCTATCTCTGTATTGATTTGCTGAATCAATCACTTAAAAGTGATGATTCAACTGAATATCTGAGAATAACTGATTCCTCAAACGGCAAGTTAATTCAATAATACTGTAACTATGTGAAGGCTAAGCGCATAGAACAGTTAAATAAAATATTTCCTACACTTAGAACACAAAACTGATCACATTTTACATATTTTTGTGCCTCAATTTTTTGACTGTAAAATGAAAATAACATTATCAGCTACAGTAATTGAGTTATTGTGAAACAAAATCTTTTGCTTTTGTGAACCAAGAAGCAAACCTTTAAGAAAATCTGTAAGAACTGGTATTTCTAAATGTTTTCAAGTGTAAAGTTTGGACTGCATAGCAAATAGGTCTGCAACTGAATAAAGAAAATTAAAAAAACATTATTGCTCTTAAAATATGGTATTAAAAGTACTATGCTTTTGACCTTTTTAGTTAGAAAAATGCATGAAAAGAATTCAAAAGCAAACATTCACTGTATAGAGTCGTGTTTCTTCCACCCTGAGCTGTCAGCATGCTCTGACTTTTTCATTCCACCCTGAGCTGTCAGCATGCTCTGACTTTTTCATCCACACCATGGTTCTTAGCCACATGTCATTCTGTGAAGAAAGTAACTGGTTGCAAGAAAATGGTCATAAAATGCGGGTCTTTGGAAATTACATGGCCAGGTGCTTTTCAGCCAGTAACTGGAAGATAAGGGAATGTAGAGTCTGTATCTTCTTAGTCCAAGACAATGCTGTAGTCCAAATGAATCACTGTCTTTACTCAGTGTAAAACAGTATGATTTGTATTGAAATGGTATCTCAAGTTTTTAAAGTGACTGTAGCGTTTTCTCTGGGATCCCTCCCTCCCTGCTCTTCTGCCAGTTCACAAGCTGGCTTAGTGATCTTTCTGCAAAACTGCCAAGCGCCACATGCACACACTGTCAGTAGCTCTGGGCATCTGGGTTAAATTCCTTCTTGTGGAATGTAAATGAAACTCTGGAATCTAAAAAGCAACCCAGGGGCTTTACAGCGTGATTCAGAGTAGTTGACTTAGTTGGCAATGTCCCTTGCAAAGTTGCATGAGGAAAGTTACGACCTGTTTATTAAATATTATTCTCTTAGAGCACTGCATTAAGATATACAGAAATACAGCTTTAAAAGAGTGAGTGAGAAACAAAGAGCTTCAGTGCTTTAACCATTAGGGTGTAACATCATTCTCCGTGTGTTTCCTTTTCCTGTACCTTCAACAAAGTACTCCTGACTGCCAAGGGCCTGTCCTACACAAGAGGGGGATGAGAAGCCCTAGCTAGGCCATCCCGAGCCTTGGTAGTTAGGAACTTGGATGGGTGGTAATCTCTTGGCTAAATATGCACCTACAGAGGGGGCTAAACTAAAGCTAATTGGTCTTTGGTCACAGTGGCTGCTGTGTTCTGTGCATAATTCCTTGCTGTACACTGTCAACCAGCACAAGGCATATTAATTCACATACTTCTGTGGATACAGCCTGAGTTCAGCTGTCTGTCTGTGTTGTTCCTGGGATTGCAAAAGAATTTAAGATGAAATTTGGTACCTAGCTTCCCAGGAGACATATCCCCAAGTACTTGCAAATACTTTGGTAAGTTTAGGTTCATCAGGGAGTGAGACTGGAGGCAGAATTTTCAGCCCTTGTCTCTATGCCAAAGGTATGTGACTTTGTGCTTTCTCTTCTGTACTTGCTCTCCACTTCCATTTGTATGTGTTGTACTATTCCCTTGTCTCAGACCTCTCAGCATGTCCTACCTAAAACCAGTATGGTTGGGTTTTTTTCTGAGCTTTAAAGAAAAACTAAAATCTTCTGAAAACATGAATTTATGATGTGTGGAGTATGAGGCTGACTTCACATGGGATCAAGTGCGTACAAACCAAATTAGGCTTTTGGGAGTAGATCTGCAGACAGAACTTTTTAGCAGTGTGGTAATGGTAATTAAATCAATCCTCCTGTCAGGTACTATAGGAAAAAAACGAGAAATTAGTTAACTATTTGGAAAAGAGGGTTACTTTAAGTTTGATTTTTATAACTAAATGGAAAAAGAATTGCATTAAATTTTAACAGTTTACTAAAAATGCTCCACAAAATGAATGTTTTCTCCAGTAGGTTACTGCTGAACCACAACAAAATCATACCATAGGTACACCAGACTACCAGATGTGTTTCTTCTCAGAGTCCTAATTGTGATCAGATATAAGTGTGAGCCATTGCAGAGCAAACTGGGAAATATATTTTGGAATTAAACATTCCTAGAACTGAGAATATTTACAGCCCCTTATTATAATGAAACTGATTGCACAGGAAGGGGGACAGTCTCCCAGGCAAGGAAACAAATACTTTTGATGTCATAAATCAAAGCTAATAACTTACACTCCACTCTGTCCACTCCTGTTCTCCCAGGACCTTAATTTTGGATCTGTTCCACTGTGGTTCATTACTGCTACTTATTTGCATTGCAACCTGTCAGCTGAGACTGAAAGTACTACTTGAAGCCTAATTTAAAGTTATTGCTGGAAATGTTGGAAAAAATCTCAGACCTAACTATTATTCAAGCTCAAATATTGCATGTCCACAGAATTAGTCTGCTTAATTAATTTTTTTTTCAGATCTGTGTAGTGCCCTTGAGGTACAAGCAGCCCAACCTTTTTGAAATTTAAGTATTTTATATCTTTGCAAGTGTCCATTAAAATAAATGTAGACTTTCATATTAGAACATTTCATTTTGTAAAAGCTATGTCAAGCTTTTGTCAAGATTCACTTAGTTTAAAATACGTCTTTCATTTCAATGCAAGTACTTATACAATTTCTCATCTTTAAGCAGGGAAGAAGTTTTTATAATCAGCAAAAAGGTCAATATCTACCTCTACAGTACAGGGCTGTCTGTGGTCAAGTGACTGACACAGTCTAAAGACAAAATCACTCCTCCTCTTTTAGTAATGTTTGTTACATTTTCATTTGCAATAGGAGTTTGTGAAGTGTAATTTACGTACCACTTTTGCATATTGGAACAGTGTTCTTCCTAAAAGAAACTTGTGAAGGACTGTTTTTATCTCAAGTTCTCTTCTGCCTGCTGGATATACTACCGTATTTTGGACATGAGTGGAATATCACTGTTAGAATTACATCATATAAATCTCTCCCTTGATTCTGCTTAAGAGTGATCCACAGAAAAGCAATTGGTCATCTGAGCTTTTGTTTCATGTTAGCAGTAGCAGTCAAAAAGGAGAGGGGATTTGTAGTCTCCACTTCTACTGTCAGTAAAAATTCACCAGATACATTGCAATACATAAGAACTTGCTTTATTCCAACTGATTTTCTTATATTGCTGCATTTCATTTGTATAAAAGTACTGGACTACTTTATTCTTATCTCAGTGATAACATTCCCTTTCTCTTCTAGGCAATGGCTTAAATCTGAAGACATTCAAAGAATATCACTTCTTTTCTATAATAAGACTCTGGAAAAAGAAGTAAGTTATTTTCAGTAAGTTCAATTGCAAATTCATTGGTCGATTCCTTCTTTGACCTACTCTAAATGAGGCTTATATCCCTTGTTTTTGTACCACATAGCCATGTCTACATCACCTCTCCTGCAAGGAGAAGTGCTCAGACCTTAAAAAAATATTTTAGCTGATTTACAGAAGAAATTTTATGCATGTAATGTCTGCAACTACTTTCCTGTTTGTAGGGCTCTGCATTTCATTTGAATTTCTTGAAATTTTTATGGTCTCACAGAAGTGGGAAAAGGTTTGATAGTCCAATTTTGATGTAACTGGAGCAAAGAATTTCTAAGTTCCATAATCTACATTCTCAAAAGGCATTTATCGAACTGCACTGGTTTTGGTTTTGTTTTTTTTTTTTTCTAATGTCTCAAAGACTCCATCTGTAGTAATGATAGACTTGTAATGATATCAGTTGCTCATTAGTTTTCTCCATATGCACTTGCTGCTCACAGTCAGTCTTGGGAAACAATACTATAAATGTCTTTTTAAGAAAAATGCCTGGCTGTCTTGGATGCAAAGCACCAAATGTTCTTCGGACTAATAATGTGTGATAAAACACTTGAGACCTGTATGTACAGGTGGAGTAACGGATAGTTTTTCTTGTCTTTGGAGTAATGATGTTGGAGAATGAAAGATTCCTCCCTTTTAGGTGATTGTCATGACCACTAGCCTATAAAGTCAGGCCTTTTTGTTGTTTTATGACCTTGTGGACCTTGAGTGTATTTCTGCATAGTGACACAGCTTCTGCAGGAAGACTGAAGAGTTGCCTCTTTCTGCTTTCTCATAAGCATAGGGCAGCTGATAGCTGAACAGTTATGCTGTCCTTCAGGGAAATAAGAGGTAGGTTTGACCACAACTAGCTGTATAACTGAGTGAACCTGTCAAGAATGGGCTAGAGGAAGCATTACCATACTGTGTTCACACTGTGCAGCAAGTATCCTCTGTGTCCGTGTGGTAGTCAAATACTTATTTATTATTGTTTTAGATACCTTTTGGTTCAAAACATCTGAAATAATTTTCAGATTCTTTCACAGCTCAGCAGAATAGTATTCTTATGGCCAGCTGACAAAGGCATGTGTTGTATGCCCTTAGCAAGGCAGTAGGGTGGAAAAGGTTTCAAGGCTTCCCTGAGCCTGTCTCAAAGACTTCATAAGAGAGAAGAACAGAGAAACTAGACCTGTTGTGTTCTTATCTGTAGTGTTTATGGGGTACACTGAGTGGATCAAAGCTGTGCCTAGGAGCTCATTAAGATTTTGATGTGTGTGGAACTAACCAATAAATTCTGAAAGACAACTTGAGAGAAAACCATGACGTGCACTTTGGACAATGACTTGGGATGAAATTTGGGAGCTAAGTTATTTAGCTGTGTAGATGCTCCCTGTAGAAGTCTAATCTCTTTTAGATTTAGAATGCTATGGAGTGGCAGAGAACTAATTGTTCTTTTTGGATCCAGCTTTTCAATATCTTTTCATTATCTTTTGATGACTCACCAATCCAGTCTTGACTTTAAACAACTCAGTAAGAAGTCTGCTTTTGGTTTAAATGGAAGCTTTTCAGATCTTGTAGGACCTGAAAGTACAGCAAGGTAATAAAGCAAACAAAGCTTAACCTGAGGAGTGAGTTGCCTGCCTTCATTAGGAAATGTATGGAGAAGTGTGAAACACTGAAATACTTTTGAAAGTGGATTGGAATTCCATGAGATTTAGCAGCAGCTCAAGGTCCAAAATTGTTGAACAGGACCATTATAAACATATTTAACAGGTGGAAGAGCACAACTTGCTGCAAATTTATGCATCAAGCAAAGTCATATTTGTACCTTGAAATTCAGTTAGATGTGTGATCAGAATTGCTTTCTGTTCGTTATATAGTTCAAAAGTGAAAAAAGCTGTTGGATTGCTGAAGTCAATTTCTAGATGTTCATGTAAAGTTTGGTGCACTGGTTTGTTCCATGGGCAGAACTTGGCAGTAAGGAAAAAGACATAGCTGTGTGCTTGCAGTTAGAAGGCACAGCTCACACCCTTTCCATTTTCTGAAGTTTGCATTTTGAGCACTTTGTGAAAATAATCTTTGGTGTATTTTCTTTTAGTAATTAAATCTTAAACTTTCATCCTTTGAAAAAAAATTTTGATAGTGTAAGTAACTTTATTAGCTACTTAGATCATTTCCATTTGAGTACTTAATTGGTTTCAACCTAGATATATCTATCTCAAATAGCAGAACAGCTCTGATAAATATTTCATTGCTTAATTCTCATGTCTCTAGACAGAGTAATTAGAGATAAATAGATTTTTCTCATGACAAAACAGATCAAATTGACTGTCTCCTAAGAATATCAAGTGTTTAGTAGTATCGGTAGACATAGGAGGCCTTTTAACAGAGACATAAAAGATTTTAATTGAAGTAATAATATAGGTCCAGTAAATATCAGTGTGATTGCTAGCTATGCTCTGTAGCACAGTTTACAATTTGCTACTTTTTTTGCTCAGAAATTTCCTGTTTAAATGAGGGTTATGTTTTTTATAATTGTTTCAGCCCATTCAGTATTTATCAATAATTGAAAATTGAATAATTGAGGAATTAATGACAAAGAATCTTGGAATCTGTTCAGAATGGTTGACCATTCCTAAAAATATTTTTTAAAAATGTTTCAGTTTTTTTGTTGCCATTGTTGTTAATTAAACTTTTTATGATGAACTTGGGATAATCTGTTCAGTGAAGGGACAAGTCAAAACTGTTTGACATGGCTGTTTTTCAAGAAGCAAAAGGATTCAATACTATGCCTGATAATCCCTAGCCCTAGGTTAGTGGATATGAAGTCACTGAAGAACAGGAAATTTACTGTTGCTAAAGACTACCTATACATATGTGCATCTTTAAGCTGAAGTTTCAGCTTGACTTTGGCAATTGTTTTTTTAACATTTGATTTTTTTTTTCTTCTAGTACCGAGCAACTACTCTACCTGCATTTAAGTATTATGTGACTTGTGCCTGTCTCATATTCTTCTGCATTTTTGTTGTACAGATTCTGGTTTTGCCAAAGTAAGTGATATTTAACGTGTACTCATTTCTATGTATATTTGCTCATTAGTGTTAAAAAAAATAAGTAAAAAATGTTTTAATTGTCAGATTACAAAGGTCAATTCATGGAAATTAAACTAAACAGAGAGGACCAAGGATTTCATACCGTTTTCAAAGTTAGGCTTATTTCTAATTTTAAATACTGTCAATGATGTTGTGCTAAACATTAGTTTAAATTCTTCATTCATTTTAGTTTTTCTCTTTGCATTTAAAAATATGATGATAATGACAGGAATGAAATTCATATGTGTAAAAAAAGTAATACAAGCTATAAGTTTGTGCAACTAAAATTATGTGTAAAATGTGTGATGGACATTGAAGTGGGAGAAAATGGATTACGGAGTTGGAACTGTGATAAATAAATGTATTTAACATATGGCTGTGATAATACTGCTCTATTAAGCATTAAAACATATAATTAATATTCATAAAGTGTATATTTTTAATTTTAGAATATTTTAATCAGTTTCTGGGATAATAGTTTCATCATAATTTATATATTATGTGCTGATTTATATTTGTGCATATAAATCAGCTATTTTTCTTTCTGTGTATATTCTAGAAAGGCTGAAAACTGGAAGATATTTCTAATAAAGAATGTTTTATTAGACTTCTCAAAATGGAATTTTGCTGTTGATTGTTTACTAAGTGGAAAGTTGATATTTGTTTTATAGGAATAATTTCTAAAGACAACTCTGTATATTCCCTGTGATATAGTATTTCTTAACTCATAGTCCTTTCTCCTGTACAGTGCTTTCAGGAGTATTACTTGTAATCACAGTTGGTTGATGGGTCTTATTCTGTAGTATTTACTCACATTTTAATTCAAAGCCAGAAGGAACTGCTAGGTCATTATAAATTGATTTTCCACACTGCAGACTTATTTTATAACATTTATAAAGTTTTATGGACTTCTGTTCAGATGTTACAGCAGTTTCCCAGCTAGCTTCTAAAACAGAGCTACAAGCTACAAAGGGACACTCTTCCAAGGATTCAGCAGTGTCCTACTCACGGTTCAGTCTGACTTTGGGCATTACTATTGAAAACTTTGAAATTAGGGCACATGGCTAATTTTATTTTACAAGCTCATACTGTATTTTGATAAATACAGGAATTGATTCAGGGAAATTCATGATTTGTGGTATCCCAAAAGCCAAAGGGGAATTTCACTACCCCCTTCCAGCAGTATGATTTCTGAATCTGTTTTTAGGTTTTGATTTCTTTCATGAAAATTCATCTACGTTTATCATCTATCATACATGTAGTAAGAAGCTCATTTTGCTCTATCCTTATTATGTCATTTAAACCAATAGTGTAGCTCATTAAAATATAACAGACTATCAGTGAACTCTAGGGAGATGTAAGGAAAGTGTCCTCCAGCTTGTAAAAACACATGCTGATATTACATGATCTCATTGTAACATTAGAGCAAAAGACACATATACTTTATCATTTTCATTAAAAAGATGTTAAATGTCTTATGGTCTTTTTATAGGACTGCATATTAAATTGTAAAAGCAAAAGTGTAAAATCAGGTATTACCAACATGAATGATATTCAGCTTCAAGTGGCCTGTGGATTATTTAAATAGATGCAAAAAATGGAAAACAGAAAGTCAAGGCGTTATACAGGCACATGTGTCTTTGCTGGAGAACTGGGAGCATTGCAAATAAAAAATAAATTAAAAAAAGTTGAAAAATCACCAGTGTATGTAGTAATCAGAAATGTAGCTCAAATTGAACGTACTCCAATGCTGCAGATGTTATTCTCTTCTAAAATTCTATCTAGCCTTTTTGTTTTCTTCCAAAATTCTACAGGATTTTTAAATGGTGACCTAATGAAGACAGGGAGATGAACTACATCTGTCATTGGGTTTTATTGATTCACTTTTCCATTAATCTGGTTTTGCAGTAGTGTAATATCATTGATTTCTGTGCAGGCACACTGCCTGCTACTTAAAAGTAGATTTGGAGGTATTTGATAGTGAATAACGTCCAGCAAGTCGCAAGTACTAAGTAATATCTTCAAGATCACAACCCATTTATTTCAAAGCTGAAATAATTTATTAATGTGTTAATTTTCCCAGGGTCAATAAACTGATGTGGTATTTTAATAATAAACCTTACATAAAGTGGTAACTATAAATTTAATCAAGTAAACAATATCTTGGGGTGAAATGTATAATGAGGAGTAGGTCTTTATTGTGACATTAAAATGAAAGCAAATCTTGTTCATTACATTTCCTTGGAACAGGCCTTCAGTGGCTCTCTACCGTTCTTCATTTATCAAGTGAGAAAAGTATCTTTAATAATTCATGACAACTGTACATTCTTTATTTAAGCAAACAGTCAACTAACATGGAATTGGTGGTGTTGGGTTTTTTGAAATGCAAACTGGTGAGTTGACAAAAGTATGTTTCTATTGAACAGGAGATACTTCTTGTGCTACTCGAGTAAGGGATTTATTAGGGGCTACATTTAAGATTCTTTCTGAGTCTTCGCTCTCTGAGAGTGCTGTGTTCAAGAAACTGTGTCCTTTTGTCCTGAGTCATGCCAAATTACCAGTCTTCTCATTCTATACAGGCAGGTTATTAGAAGGCCCTAACATAGTATTTCCAATTAGGCACAGCTGAATTTCTTCATAGAAAAGGTAGTACTTAAAAACTTTGTCTGAAAGCAGGCATGTAAAATATAAGACAATATAAATGAAAGAAACCCACCATTATTAGCTATCTTTCTGTTCTATCTAATTTAAAAAACCAAACCAAACCAAACCAAAAATAAAACAAACAAACAAACAAACAAAAACAAAACCACAACTCAAGTGGAGTTATAACACTCGACTGGTATTTTTTAACACTGAAACTGCCATACAGTCTCCATAGTTATTGAATCCTTTGATGGCTTACTGAAAGCATCGGTCGAATTATGAAAAAAATAGCTATTTTTAGATACCAAAGGAGTCTAAATTCAATATTGCCTTAATTGTCATTTGCAATGTCTTCATTGTGATTTTATCACTTCAAGAGAATTTGCAGTTCTGTAGTTCAAAACATGGACATTCATTACCTGGCAAGCTAAGGAAATTCTCCACATGCCACTAAGGAACGTGTGCCATAGGTCACATATTTTCCTAAAAGTTACAAAATTGTAGAAGGAATTTATTCTTTTCTACATTTTTTGGTATCTTTACCTTTATAAATAAATTTTTATTTTTCAGTTGCCAGTTGAAATGTTGCCAACAAGATATAAGTATGGATAAATACAAATTTTTTCCAATCCCATACCACCTGATAAAAATGAATAGTTCAAAACAGAGATTTGCTGATGAAACAAGAAAAATATAAGCAGTATAGCCAAGATCATAAATTATTTCAAAATGGAACTATCTGAAGCCTGAGAAGTTCCCATGCTGTCTCCTCAATGTTAAACTGTCTCACTGTAGGTTATGATCAAAGGTTGTCCTGTCAGGGTTCCTGGTGGGGCTCTCTAGCAGGTCGTTCCTTGAATGGTCAATTCCTCTTCCATTGAAGAGGCAGGTAAAAAGTTATCTGGCTGATGTGATTTCGGGTGTTCTTTTGACTAGTTTGCCTGAATCTGTCAATGCAATGTATTAGGTGACCTGTGCAATGCATTTGGTAACTCTACACAATAAAAATGAGATTAATTTACTGTAAAGATCTGTACTGGTTTTGTAATGTTCCAGTGACAAAAAATAAATGTATGTTATGTATTTTCTATGGTTATTACTTCAAATGGGACTTGGTTTTGGTGGCACTTAATTTTTAGTATTTTGCTTCCCTTTGTAGCATTTTCAGCCCACTTCTTTCCTTCTAGGAGAACTATGAAACTGTTTTATCTTAACTGAAACAGAAGTCCTGCTGTTCCCAGAAAAGTATGGGGTGTGGGGAACAAAAATACTACTTTTTTTTCTCTCTTTTCATCCCTCAAATCTGGATTCTAAAATACCACTTTTCCTTTTTGTTATCCTCAGTCCTTTTCTCTTTGCCCTATTCACCTTGCTGTGTAATTCTTTTTCTTGCACCTCCTCAATAACATCATTGATTATGTAAACCAGCTACAAAGACCTTTTGTTCTTGTGTGTTGCCTGGGAGATAAAGTACTTTTTGCATAAGCTCTCTTTATGCCATGTTAATTTTATTTCCCTTGCTCTCCACTTTCTCTCACAAACATCATCATTTCTTCTTCTGAAAGGATGCGCTCCAAACTTGACTGATAAGGCTATTCTTGTGTTGAATTACTCTTTAAGGTGTGCAAGCTCCTTTTTTTTATCCTTCATATCAGAGAAAGAATAACAGTAGCTTGAAATGTAAAACTGGTTCCTTGAATGTTACTGAAGGACATATGTGATTGGAAGTGTTTATGCATATATAAAAATTAAGCCTGTTAGTTTTCTAACAGGCTTTCTTTCTAATTTCCTAATTGGCTTTTTTTCCCTCTTCTTTCATCTCTTCTGTTGCTTACTAGATTTTAAATTCCTAAAGAGTTTTACATATTCTGATGTACAGCTTACTGTCTCAGTCTCATTGAGAAATTTTTGGAGAACATGTATTCATAAACAATAATGATTTTCAAATAATTTTTAAAAGAAACATTATTTTAATATTAATATATTTCGTGAATTGCCAGTTGTTTGTTTTTCATCAACTGTGCACATCAGCCCAAAATCTGATGATTAATACTTAATATATAAGAAGTTCTCTGAGTGATTGGCAGGGAAGCTCATCAGTTATGCTCCAAAATGCTTTTAATGGCTTCAAATTGGTTGATGCTCTTAATGCTTTTTTGTTCTTTCCTGAAAATAGCTTGTATAACACTGTTGTTAAAACAGATCAAAATGTTTTCCAATACTTGTATGTCATCTAAGGAAATTGATCCATATAATTCTACTCCTAATTGTTAGTACTATAGTTTTGAAAATGTATACATTTGAGTTCACATGGAATCTCTAAACAACAGAGATGTATGCTTTTATTGATAATGTATTTTAATTCTGAATCATAAGTTTATGAAGCCACTAACAATATAACAGATGTTATAGTTTTATGGAAATGCAGGAGATATAAAACTTATTTCTGAAATGTCATGCCAATATTTCCAGCATATAAGGTTTCATAAAATAAGATATTTACTTATGCTCAAAGGAATTGAGAGGTATTTTTTAATTCTGTAAGAGTATCAAATCTGTGGTTAAAACTGAAGGCAAGTACTCAGGTGAGGGACTCATGACAGCATCTAGTTCTCTTCCTTAAACAATTCAGTTGATCCAGAGCTTCTGGTGTTCTCTTGGAATTCATTAAGCATAATTAAGTTCCACTGCATCTTTCCCTAGGCAGATGTGCTAAGAAGCTCTTGTATAGTGCCTGATGGAGCAATTATGCTCTACTGCGGTATTCATATAGAGACATTTCCATATTTGCAGAATGAATGAATGAATGAATGCACAGATTGTTACTGTATCTCTGTTTCTGTTTACTGAATATCCAGGGATGCTATCTTGACTAGACCTTCCTATTTATAACACAAGAGAAAAACATGAATTAGAACACTGAGTAAGGATGATTTCAAGAAGAGTACAGATTATTCTTTTTTTTCCCATTTAAAATATATTGTTGGTTCTTCTTTCTTTGTGGTGTTTACTTTTCCTTCCTAACATTTCTTCCCATACTTCAGAATCAGACTGGCAAGCCAGTCAAATTTGACCATTCATGAAATACCAGTCACTATCAGGGCCCTTGCTGACTGAGACTCTGCAGCATCACAGATATCACAGGTTCTACCTGACGGACACTGAAAACCAGGCAACACTATCCCGTGCTATTTTCTACTTTTTAGAGGTGAATGTACCCTACAAACAAGTTTATTTTGTATATATATTAAAATAATTAAAAATCATATAAAAATAATATAAAATCAACAACATAAAACTAGAGCAATACGCATCTTCTTTAATACAGGCTTCTTAAAGTCAAAACAAAACAAAACATTGCTGCTGTTAATGTACCCTGTCATTTAAATTATATGTGTAGAAATTATTTTGTCATGGTAATAGCTTTGCAAAGTCAGAGGTAATACCAATTCAAACATTCCTGAATTGAGAAAATGGCAGGAGGAAAGGCCTGGTCATTCTATTAAGGATTAAAATTGTTTTTCCATGGTGTCAATATTTGAAAGTTGCAACTTGCACATAGTAATTTTTCATATCATTGGTATTATAGACTAAGAAAGGTCATGCTACAATTGTGCAACAGAAAAATTAATACATGTTTTCCTTTTCTTCTAGAACATCTATTCTCGGAATTTCATTTGGGGCCGCATTTCTCTTCCTTTCCTTCATTTTGTTTGTCTGTTTTGCTGGACAGCTTTTGGTAGGTATTCAAGGAAATTTAATCCATTAGTTGATGGTTTCTTTTAAATAACATGTTCTGATTTTGCCAAGTTACTCTGTCTTTGCAGAGTACCAGTTAAAGGAGAAAGGCTGCATGCTGAGGCTTCTGTGGACATTGTTTTGTCCATGTTAATTTTCTGTAAAATGTCCTCATTTATCTGAAAACCAGTAAATGCCAATGGAGTGGTTGTCTGTATCTACATGGATAATCTCTTTCCACTATAAAGCTGGATCCTCTGAAAGGTTTTCATTATTATTTGATTGATTACCTTTTCAAAATCTTTTGCTATTTTGATTGCAGGAGGTGACTCATGAGTGCTTTCTTTTGGGAACTGTGTATTTGTTTAAGTGTTATGTAAGACCATTTTCTGAATTTAGAGAATATTTCACCATAACAATTGGTTTGAGATATAAAAATGTTATAGTAAATTTCCAATTTTGCTGTTGAGTACTCCAGGTAATACCTATTAGTGTACGAAATGTTATGCTGAATTTCAGAATTTAATTTAATTCAATATTTGGGCAAACCTTTCAGCATTTCGCAATGTAATTTCCAAGTATTACTGTCCTCCTTTCAGTTATTCTCAAATAGATCCACCATGTGACTCCATCTAGAACAAGGAGCTTCAGGATTTGTAAGAAAGTGAACACAATCTGAATTTGTCATATAATCTGAAATAAAACTATCTGTATACCTGTCACTTAATCTCCACTTCTCCTTCTCTGCATTGCCATAAACTATCATAGCAAAAACTGAAATATCTTTTATAAAAAAGCAAAATATCACATGGGAAAGACTATGCAGTAAAACAGTAAGAAAAAGTAATTAAAGAAAGAAACAGTGGAAGTAGGATTTTATAATTTCCCTCTCTTCTCTTGTGACGCTTATAATCAACCAGGACATATTTTTAAGAAAATATAATTAATGTACATTTCGGTTGTCTTTCCAATAAGTTACAGATGCTGCCACTGCTCAGGAATTAATCTGAAATAGAATGAAACAATACTTTAAATTATCGTTACTCATTGAAGAGAGGTCTTAGAGGTGTTGCTATTACTTAACAGTAAAACTTAGTTCTCATGTAATGTCATACTTGATTGCTATTTGTTATTGACATAAGAGTAAAATGGTGATATCAGTGTACTGCCCTTCAATTAGTAAATCAAAAAAAAACAATCCTTCAAGGAAAAGCCAGCCTTTTTCCTGTAGGTAATAGAGGTGCTAATGAAATGGCATCAAGAAGTGCTGGGACATACACTCTCCTGGGGCTTTTATTTATAGTGTTACTTAGGAGGAATACAAATATATTTTTCTGGATTTAAAGGGATGGCTAAGCAAATATCCCAAGTCAGAGTTGAGGAGTTTGCCACTTGAATAATGACTAACACCTACTTACAATGCCTTGTAAATAGTTCCCAGAAATGGAGTCCTATTATTGCAATTCTCTTGACTTGCCAGATGTCACGTTCTAACCTAAATAACTTGAAGAGGAGCTACTTTTGTCTACGTCTTTGTGAGTTCGTATATTCTAATACAGAAACTATGCTGCTAAGAAGCCTTTCAGCAACTTATGACTATAGTTGATGCAGCGTTGTCTTTCCTTCATGAGCATGGAAGTTGTTCTGTAAGGTGATGGATGAGAGAGAGTTAACAAAAGAGGCAGTAGGTTTTTTTTCCCTTGTCTTCTCCCTAAGATTTCTTCCTTCATGTCAAAATCCAAGTATTGTTTTGCAGCTTTAACCACAATGACAACCTATGTTATATTTCAGTAGCATACTCATTGCAGTATCTGACCCATAAGTATAAATGTTTTCTTTCTATAAGTCTAAAATTTCAAACCATATAAGTATCAATATCTGAGTTTTCACACTACAGTGTCAATGTTAACAGAAATCAGGCTTTATCATCCTAATGCTAATGTGGTTTGGGTTTGTTAGGGGATTTTTTTGCCAGTGGGGGATTTTCACACCTCTTTTTCTAAAGAGGTACATTTTGGATTCCCCTATAGAGGTCATGTAGTAAATGTGGATGTGCTTGTATGTACATGCATATGCACATAATTGCAGATTTTAAATTCACCAAATATCTCTCTTCTAAAATGCACCAAAAAAACTGAGAATTTTTTGGGTCTGACTGACTCTGACAGATGACCTGTGGCGGGTTAGCCTTGGCTATGGGCCAGACACCCACTCAGCTGTTCACTCACTCTGCCTTGTGGCTTGATGTAAGGCAGGGAAATCACTGACCAATTACTGTCATAGACAAAGCAGACTCAACTTGGGGAAAATTAATTTAATTTATTACCAATGCAAATAGATTTAGGTAGTAATAAACAAAACCAAATATGAAAGCTGTGCCATTAGTCCCCCCATCCCAAATTCAGCTTCATTCCTTTGCTCCAGACTCTTCTACCTCTTCTCAGGAAGCACAAGTGGGGGTAGAGAGTGGTTGGTACATAGGCATTTCTGTCTGCTGCTTCTTCTGTTCACAATTTCATCCTGCTCCATCTTAGGGTCTCCACAGGCTGCAGTTCCTTCAGGAACGTCACTTGCTCCAGGATGTGTCCTCCATGGGCTGAAGTGTGGCCATCTACTCCAGCATAAGTACTTCTTCCTCCAACCTTGGTGTTCCCTCTGCTGTTTCTCTCTTTTTGTTCCCTCCTCCTCTCTCTGCCAAACACTTCTGGCTCTTTCTTGCACTGCTGTCCCGTGGGGTGCCCGGCCAGGGTCAGGCCCTACCACCAACCTGAGCCCCTGCATCTGGTACATAAACTTGCAGTAGTAGTCAAATATTTACAGGACTGTTAACACGATTAAAAAATGGTACCTGTAGTGCCAGTGAAGACAGCAAAATCTAAGTTCAAGTTAGGACATCTGGCTGTCACTGTGTTATGTGCTTGTCTCAGTACTTTGGACACTGTCCTCTCAGTCTCCACCAATTACAAATGGCTGTCGCCACCACAGAGTAAGTCACACAAAACCCAACACTGAACAAGTTTCTCTAATTTTCATTTCATTGGCAAGAGAAAAAAACCCACCCAGATTGTAATGCTAAAATTACTAGCTCTTACAGAATTTAATGGCAATATTCCAAGAGATTTGTGCTCACTCTTTCACTCTGAGTTTATTCTTAATTGATTCTACTGTTTAGCAGCACTGGTGTGGTCAGCTCAATCTAGTGTAGAGTGATAATATCAGTCATTAAAGAAGAATAGCAATGTTTCCATCAAAGGATGCAGCACAGTAGTAGCACAAATAAGGAGATGTCCAGAGCCTGCCTTTGGAGTGTTTCATTCCCTGCCAGTCTTGGCCCATAGGCATTGAACCTTCCTCAGTCCTAGCTAAAATGGCATATGTCCTGAAACTTGAAAGGAATTTATGTTCTAATTACTTCTTTGTGCCTATGCTTTTTTTTGTTGTTAGTTTTTTAGATAATCACAGTATTCAGAGTAAAATCTGAACATTATGAGTCTTTTTGGTAAAGATACTTTATGGTTTATACTTTCACATTTTAAATGTCTCTTCTTTTTTATTAATTCTGAATATTTTCTTTGAATTTTCCTTGAGAGGTTTCCTTCCCAAATTACATGCAGAAACAGGACCATGTAGTGATGATCCTTTAGCTCATATATATTCTGTGTCTCTTCTCTTTATCTTCCTTAAGTACAGACAGAATGAGTGTGAAATGCCTCAGACCTGGTAACTGTTAATGTGTTTTACCTCCTGATGTGAATGCAAGGAAGTAGACATCTGGTTACCTAAATGATACATCAGAAAATGTAATGCAATCAATAGAAAAAAACCACACCAAGCATGTAAAGGAAAGATCTCTGGGGTGGCTGATGTAGCCGGCCAAAGAACTATTAGTCTCAAGCAGATTTTCCACGTTCATTGATTCAAATACTATCTCAAAAATCTCTTTGCATTACCTACGACATGGGTGCACTTAATTGATGTGACATACTCTTTGTGCCAGTTATTTTCCACTAATCTGAAATAGCTTTTTGCTGTATATGTTTATAACTTACAAACCTATTTAACTACTTCAACTAATAGGGAAGATAGAAGTAATACCATCTCATCTGAACATGTTTATAGTCTCTCTTAAATACCCAATTGAACCATGGAATTAGCAGAACACAATACCAACAAAATAAATATCAGAAAATAACTACCTCTACAGCTGAGAAAGATGTTCTGCTTTGAGGTCACCAAAGCATCTGACTGTTTAGCCAGTACATGAGCAGCCCTGTCCCTGCTGTATCGGTGGAGAGGCACGGACAGATCGCTCACAGACCAATTTGATCGGCAAAATGTCAGACTTACTAGAAGGATAACACACTTTATATACTGCTTATTACACCCAGACGCATGATTCTTCTTCACACAGCATTGGATACATAAGGAAAACATACTTTGTTGTCCACTGCTAATTGGACCACAACAGGTGTCCATATGAGCTGAGGGCACACGTTCACCCTCTTGAAACTGCACCTTAACTTTGGCAGGGAGCCTTCTTTGTTCTAACTTCAAAGGCTGAAGCCATATTAGTTACGCAGTTCTTTTACTGTCTGCACCCAGCCATGCCAAGGCAAGGCTCACAGAAATGCAAAGGAAATTGTTCATGCACAATCTCTATTCTTCCAACACTGCTGGAGAGAACACTTTGTTTACGCCACACCACTGTACAAAGAGTGAAACACAATCTTTACCTTTTCTTTGTATTTTACTGTAAAGCAATTGGTATTGGTACTTAACAGTCAGAAAGACAGTATACGCTTAAGGTATTTAGAAACTCTGCAAGGAAAGGAATATCAGCACCAACACTACTTGAAAATTATTTTTGACACGGAATTTTATCTCTGATGTGAGTGTCTCTTAACACCAATACAGATGAAAGATCTAGGCCCTTTATTTTCTTTAATATAAGGCTTTGCTTGTAAATTAAGATTAAAACAGGGATGGGGGAAGGAAGGGAAAACCTAGAGAGGCACTTTGGCACCTACAGCAGGGTCCATGAAAGAGGCTCATCAAACCTAAATGTCATTCTGATGAATTTCTAGCACAGGCACTACTACAGCAAATCCATCACCACTAAGTAAAGTACTATGTTCAGACTTCAGGAATTTTTGGAAATGTACTGATGTCAGTAAAAAAAAATCTTTCTTACCATGTTTATGACATTACATGATTGTGACCAGCTGGAGAACTTGCCTATCTTGGCGAATGAGTTTCTTATCTCTGTTTTGCTAATAAGTTCTCCTTTAGTATTTTTTGATGAGACTAGCTTGAAAGTTTTTTAAATACAGTAATGCTGCTTTTTAGTGTCTTTGCCCAAGATGAGATTGTAAGTTACTTCCAAATAAGAGATATCCAAGTGTGCTTCTTTATAATAACTCTAGTATGCAAATTATTTTTCCTATGGTTAATTTTAAAAGGACAAAAGCAGAGAGCATCCAGATTGTTTTCAAGTTTTTTTACATGTATTACCTGCAAGTTGATATTCGTGATGTGTTAGTACTGCAGTATGGTCACAGATCAGGGCTCCTGTTGTGTGTGACAATTTTTGAATGGTAGCATCTCACTTGGAAATCAAGAGTCGGTCAGCATAGAACGTAGCATTTCGAACTCCTTTCTCTACTTTAGTGCCCTGAGTATTGTCTTTAAAAAGTCATTCAGTTTGATTCTTCTCAAACCCGGTAGCTCTTTAAATATTTCTGAGAAATAGAAAAGCTTTGATGGGAGGGATTGAGAACATCTTACCTTAAAGTAGCATATAGCACAGTGACTGTGTATTTTAGTGACTGTAGAAAGCAGCACAGGAAGTGCTGGGACTGAACTCTGACTGCCTAAAGGCATATTTATGCAGCTCGCAGACATGTTCTTTCCTTTGAATGACACAGTTGAAGTGAACCATGTGGCCATTTTAACGCGACCCTTTGCGAAGGATATTAAACACTGCAAAGTGTGATGAAATTAAAAATGTGATACAAACTTTAGTTTTTGCTGTTATTTCTTTATTCAGTATTCTAGATTTTGTCCAGCCAGTTGCAGGGAATGTAAGTTGAGTAGACTTTTCACCTGACTGCATTCCATATGATTCAAAATGCCTGGCTTAGATTTACAGGTGCCACAATTGAGTTCAAAAGCTTGGTGTTACAGTACTCATTTTAGAAGTATTTTAATCCTTTTTATCAACATTAGGACCACTAAGAAGTATGTCAAGTAAAAGCTTGTACCTATGCAGCAAAATCCCCCTTCTCCAAGCTTAAATCCACTGTCAGCCAGTTCTTTGGGTTTGAACTTTGGTGTCTTCTTCAAGTCTGAGTGTAAACAAGCATGTGAAAAAAAATCTGAATTTTGTTTCTCTTGATTTTTTTCTTTGTAACATCAGTATTGGTAAAATACCAACTTGTATTTGAATGCAAAATGAAAAGAACAATAATAGATTGATAGAAAATGTGATTCAACAGCTTTCTGTAAATAAGAGATCTTCAGTGAAGATGTTCCAACCTCGGCTAGCATATGAAGAAATGTGACAGCTCTTGCTGTCTTTCATCTACAACATAGCTGTCACAATTAATTCTCTCACCAGTTCCTTGATCTCACTCAGAAAGACAGCATTCATTTTATTAAATGCTGAAGTAGGTTTTTGTGTGTGGAGAGACAACACAGGATACATTTTAATGTCCTGAATATTCAAAATAAGTTATTACTCATTATCATGCTAAGCTGTCATATCAGATTTAACATGTTCAGATGAAAAGGTAATCCATTAGTCACCTCTCATACTACAAATAACTATTATTTCTAGTTGGTAAATGATAAACACTGAACAATATTCTGCCAGCTCCACTTAAAATGAACACAGAATCTGATGCTACTGAGATCTGGTATCTTATCCTACTTTCGTGCTTTCAAGAAATGACTACTTTCTTCCTGTAATCTCATTCTCCATTTTATTCAGAAAATTGCCAAGGAGACATAACATTCACAACAAAAAGCACATGATGTAAGCTATTGAATCAGCAAAATAAAGCTGCATAATTCTGCCAGTGCTATTAAAAGTCTGAATTTACTGATCACCCTAACACTCCAGTTCTGCTTCCAGAGGTTCCCTGAATTTTCAGCAGTAATGAACTGCTGCAGTTGTACTACATATGGACTGGATTTGGATTGCTGAAAAGTGAAAAGAAGTTTGGCAAATCTGTTAATTCACGTAGAGATTTACTGTTCAACAGTGTATTATTTCCTGTTTTCCAAAGACTGTCTACTCAATGGCTTAAAGATTTCTAGGGTTTTGTCACAAATTTTCCTTTCAGGACCCTCATTGGCTTAACAAACTCAGTGGGCATGACAGATGTACCAAATAAACAGTAGTCTTCCCCCTCCAGAACTCAGAGCTGTGCATTTAACAGCCTGGTAAGAAAAACATTGCTGAGCTATGGTATGTTTCTGTTTGACAAGTGGAAATAACTCTCTACAACTTCATTTTTGAAGTTACCCTCTAACATCACTCAGAGCCAGCAGTATCTGTAATTTTAGCAATAGCAATTTAAAGAATGTGATATCTTTATTGATTAATGACATTGACTGAATGATATATTGTTTCCTGAAACCTGTGTTGTTCTCCAGACTTTTTCTTAGTGATAAAGTTGCCTTTCTTTTTTTCTTTAATGGTAGCAGAAAAACAGCTTTTTAAGGAAATGTAGAAAATCAGTCCAATTAGTTCCTTCTTGCTAAAATACATTAGCAAACTCCACTTTACAGAGTGACTAGCTCAGATCTTGGGTCTTTCCAAACATAAATTTCCTGCTTGACAGCCAGTTCTGTTTAAATTTTCCTAGTGGTTACACACACACTCCCCCTCACGCCCTATGGGTCTCCCCAGGGACTGATATGAGACACTTCAGCTGGTGTTACCCAGCCCTCAGGTGCCTCACATATGTGATCTCTCTCCACAGGATGGCTGGCACTTATCCTGTGCTTCTTGCCATCTAGTCCAGCATGAAGTTTTCTGGCATGCGCACACATGCAGGCTCAAAACAAACGCTGCTCTTACACAGTAGATGGTTAGGGATAGAATTTAATAACAATATGCAACAGACTCATTTAGACAAGTGTTCACCTGCTACCATTCCTTTCGCCTCCTCTCTTCTCCATTTACCTCCGTTCCTCTCTGATCCACATTTATGCCTCTGTTTCCTCTCCTGTGTCCTGTCCCTTAAACATCATGTAAGTTTTCCACATACCCACAATACCTTTAAAATACACCATAATGTTTGACACAATCCCAGGTTTCTCTCTGCTCCATTGCAAAACTAAGTATCCTGTGCCAACCCACTATCCTTTTAGGCAGAGAACATCCTTAGTCTGGAGGGAATCCTGTAAAGGAAGTTTTTTTTCGTTGAGGAGTCTTGGTAGGTTTCCCATAAGAAACCATGGCTGCAACATTCTCCTCCAATAGTCTTAGGAGCAGCAGATTCAGTGGCTTCTGTTCTTCATTGATGAGGTTACTTTGATTCCACCACCTGTCATTGTTCTTTTGATCATTACCATGTCTTTGTGTTTAATTTGATTAGCCTCTCATCAGATAACCTAAAACCAGTAGAATTCATAGTAAAATACATCTGGTTTAAACCAGATAATTTATTTTCATCATTAGCTTATTTTCTTGAAATTTCTTATCCTACAGGTTTTCCTTACACAGTATAGCTCCCTGCAACGTGATTCAGAAAGAACACAGTGAACAGCTTTATCTGTAGAATTTCTTATCCACTTTATATTCCTCATACTTCCTCAGTGTACTTGCCTAGTCTTGTCCCTAATACAGCTTAAACTATCCCAGCTACTTCTAAATTTACAAGAAAATCCCAGAACAATGTAGGTGAAATTGTAGTAAAGCTCCAGGTGAGCTACAATAAAGACAAAGCGTAATTTAGGGTACGATTTCATGACTGTTTTAATTTGCTGTAAATCTGTGCTCACTGACTTACTGGGGTTTAGGCAGACTAGACAGGTAACTGAATGATTCATTTTCACACAGATCCATTCCCTGCATCCATTGGAACACTCCCCTTCTGTAGCAAGAGCAGTAATCAAGGCTTTGTGCTTTTTACTATATTAAAGTGGGAAGGATGACAAAACTTTTCTAAAATCTACATGTGGATTTCCATTATATTGAAATTTGCTATATACTTCAGGGTGAAGAACAAAGTTTGGAAGTTTAAAAGAGCTTTTGAGTAGGAATTTTTTGCTCAAAAATACAGGTCCTTTGAGTTTACGTAATTGTGGTTTTTTAATATGAAAGAATAATGTATGTGTAAAAGCTGCCTGCATTTTACTTTTTCTTTGTCCATCCTTAAGATTCCAGTGAGTGTTTTACCCTTTCAGAAACTGAATTCAGATTCTGTACAATCCAGTATGCAAAACTCCCTATCATAAAAGGAAATTTGGATATTAGGAAGAAGTTTTTTACAGAGAGAGTAATCAGACATTGGAATGGGCTGCCCAGGGAGGTGGTGGATTCACCAGCCTTGGAGGTTTTTAAGATGAGACTGGATGTGGCACTTGGTGCCATGGTCTAGTAACCACAGCAGTGTTGGATCAAGGGTTGGACTTTATGATCTCACAGGTCTTTTCCAACCCCGTTGATTCTATGGTTCTATTCTATGAAACAATATGTAAAAAAAGTTCTGCATATATAGTGGACTTGTTCAAATAGTGTATAATTATTAGGAGGGAAATAGTTATCTGACATATGACAAAGACCTTAATGCAAAATCCATCACGTGTGTTGGGTAGTAGTGTAATTTAGCATGATGTTCCATAGCTATTGAACCTGAACTGATGGGTCAGTGCTGCAAATTAAGTCCTATGTTTGTTCATTTTTAGTGCTTGAGTTCCCATTTCTGGTGCCGGCTGTGCTTGTATCTCTGCTGATTGCTGTGGCTGGGGTGAAAAACAATATGTAAAGTGATCTCTGATAATATTAAGTAAATAGACAAAACAAGTTGAAAAAAGCAATTACTTTTGTGAGACTGTCATGTTCCTTAACTTTTCATTGCCTTTTTTACAGAGGTTTCCCTATAACTGAATTTGACATTTTGAAAGGGCACAAGATGCTTCTAGGCAACCTTATCTCTTCATTGCTAAAGTTTTGGGAAAATTAATATTTATTGGATGTGTCACAAATTGTTGTTTATTCTGTGTGAGCCTCTTGTGCCTCTAGGCACCATGCATGTGTGAATGGAGGCTTTGCAATGTGTTTTTGGAAGCAAATTAAATGAGTCAGTTTTTTATTATTAATTTTTGTCATTATGTAAGAAAAAAATTTCTATTCATTAAATAGTCTTTGCATCAAATTGTAAGTCCAGTTGTTGTGTGCTTATTTACTTTCTGGATAGTTTTAGGGAAGGTGGATTTGCTTTGCTGAGTTAATTTTTCACTTAAAATTATCAAACAAGACTTCAAACAAATGAAAGGAAAACCCAGACACTCTTCTGTTTTGTGGGCTGCCAAGGATGTGTCTATGTATATAGCCTTTATTCTCTAACAAGGACTTTGCAGAGTCATTATTTACATTTTGATGTTTCCAGAGGCCACTAAATATGACCCTTTCAATTGAGGTGAGGCAGGTCAGTTCATTTTCATGGGTTTTACTGATATTAAAGGTGATGACACTGCTCTCAACTTTATATTTGCTATTATTAGTAGTATATATAAAATGTTTAATAAGGTACTTGCAAATTATAATTATTTAACAGAATTGGTATTACGGCAGATATTTTAACTAAATTTGCCCTTAATTTTGTGTATAATCATGTTCTGTAACTCTTGTGAGACTATAATAGTTGAATATTTCTGTAGACTGTTTCAAGATTAATGCTGCCCTCAATATTGAGCCTTCTTAATTCTATTCTTTTTAATACTAATTAAATATACTAAAGCTATTTTTTTCCTCTTTTCTATACCGTTTGCACTTAGCAATGTAGCAAGAAAGCATCAACTTCATTGTTGTGGATCCTGAAATCATCTGGAATAATTGCAAACCGTCCTTGGCCAAGGATCACTCTTACATTGACAACCACTGCTATAATATTAACCATGGCTGTATTCAACATGGTAAGGGAAAAGGAGTAATTTTTCTTGGATTTTTTTTCTTTTAATATTTTTTTTGTTGTCTTTCTTCAGTATTTGTTTAGGTGTTGAATTTTTGGCCCATGGCTATGCCAGGAACCTACATGATAATGATTACCAGAGACAGAAATATAAAGCAGAGCAACAGAAAAAATACTGTGCAATGAGAGCCTCTGCATAAAGGATGCTCAGCAAGAGCTCAGAACCTGGCTAAATATGCTAAAGAAAAGTATTATTTATAATTAATAATTATATCCCAGGTTTGAATTGTGCAAGTCCCTTGATCATCTATGCATTGCTTAGAAAAACAGAGCATTGCTGAAGGAGTAAAGTATCTCCTCACAGAATGTGTAGAAGACTTGCGCGAAACAAAGTTCTGTTCAGTTTTGTGACGCTCCTCTGCTGATCCCAACATTATTGATTTCACATGCTTCTCTTTTTTTTTAAATAAGAAAAAAAATTCAAAGTTACATCAAAACTTCAAATATACTGAACTACAAATTTGTTAGGGCTTATGTCTACTTTAGTCATTTAACCTGTGCTTTTCTCTTTCAATAGGAAAAATCTAGGTAATTCTATTATTCTTTTGTAACTATAGCAAATATAGATTAGATCTGTCATTAGTTTACCTAAAGCATGAATCTTAATGATCTTGTTTGTTCTTGAGGGTGTGTTGTCTAATGAGATGAGCAGTATATGGGATCAAAAAACTTCCTTTGTTTTGTCCTGTTGGCTAGGGCTGTTTCTGTTTGTAAACCTGTGAAGGTGTTCCAGTTCAGTTCTGTATCTGCGAAATAGGAACTCCTTAATACTTATTTAGGTAATGTTTTCATTACAACATTGATGCATAGATATTAGTCATGTTTCAAGTGAGTGAGATTTGCATTTCAGTGCTTTTGAAATTGGAACTCTAGCTCTTCCTTGAGTTGCTGGTACTTTTGAGGCTGAGAAAGGACTCAGAGATTGATAATACCTACTCTGTTTTGTTTTGTTTCCCCACAACATTTGACTCTTAGTCAATCATTTTTTACTGTAAGTACTAGAGTCATCCGAGGGCTTTATGTGGGCTTTATGTGTAATGTGGGCTTTTAAATGTGAACAATTGAAAATTCTGGTAGTACCTTCTCTCCATTTTTACTGTTGAATTTTTTTAGTCTTGTTTTTGTTGGTTTTCTGATTTTTCTTTTTCCTACTTTTTTGGACGAGAGAAGATAGACTCAAAAATAATTCCATTTTCAGCATTTAAAATTTACCAAATTAATTGCCTGTGTAAGGCTGGTAGAGGAGAAACTCAAAGAAGCAATGGCTGGAAATGAGATAATGAACTCACTTTTCAGCAGTGAAAGCCATAAGCAATGGGAACAGTTATGCTGAAAAACTATTGATTCCCCATGACCTTTTGTCCTCAGCTCTAGACTATATGCTTTTTTGAATTATAACCTTCAGCCAGGCAAAAGTTATTTATATATAATGGGATAAAACCTAGAGATGGAGTAACTTGTAAAATGAGTATCAGATTAGACTTTCTCTTATATTGAATTCTATAAATGTATAAGAGGAAAAGAAAGAACCTACTTGGGTTTAAAGTATTCTTTGAGTTAGAATTCATGCATATGGTTATTTATTAAGTTAAAAAATGTAAAAGGAAATATGGTCAGCAACTGTTTTTTGCTTAGACTAAAGTTCTGCTAGTGTGTACAGCCCACTTCAAATTTGGCCTTCAACTAGTAAAAGGCATTCTAGCAAAAAAAAAGCAGCTGTTCAGTACATTATTTTTAGAAAAAGGTTTTAATTTTGTTGGCTCAAGTCCAATTTTAGGTGGACTAAATGTTATAGTGAAACCTAGTAGGCTATATTTTAGTCTTTGTGCCTTATCAGTAATGTTACAGTGTTACAAATAATCGTGTTCCATGATATTCATGAGATGATAATTTTAAGTACAATTCCCCCCTTGAAACTAAACCTTAATAGTTTGACTAGCAAAAATGACTTTAAATGTGATTGTGAAATTTGCATTTCCTTAACATTAATAGCAAATTGTGGGAGAGACTCTGAAGTATCATTATTATATCTCCAAGCAACATGTACTTAATAGCGGAGTCCATTAACTGCATATATTTCCATGAACTCTTTCAGTAGAAAAAGGCAAAATGTAGCCATTAAGATTTAATGGAGATAGAAAGCGTCTAACCATCCCACACCTAATAAATCATAATTAAGACCAAAATGTCAAATAAAACTCAGTCTGTATGGTCATGGAACACTGGAAGAGAATGGGGGTGCAATTTTACTTCAAATTAGCTGTTTCAACAGACATCTGAATCTGGTCTTTGCATCTGAGAGGTATATAGTCATGATCAGTGGAGGGAAGTTAAAAATCAGCTAATGTGACATAGGTACTTCATACTTCATAGCTGAAGGGAGAGGGTGAGCATCAGATCTGTTGCTATATAGAGAGTAGGACAAAAGTTAGTGGCTGGGGAAAACTGTTTTTGTTAAGCTGACCTTCTTTAAACCAAACATGAGAAAGTATCCTGCAGGGAACAATCCAGACATCTCAGAGAGATGATAGGACTGCATGACTCCAAAGGGTTGATACTTGGAAGCTGAATGAATGACTGCATACAATGATTGTGCCTCACCATCTTCTGGGATTCATGTGATTTCAAGAAACATGGCATGATGAAAGAATCCTGGAACAGCTCTTGGTTTCAGTGACTTCTGCATCAAATGCATGAATGGTTCTTGACACAGAAACAGGATCTTAGGGCTATACTGTCCCAGGAAGGTTCTCTGACTACCAACTTTAAGATTCAGGATCATAGAGTAGTTTGGATTGAAAAGGACCTTAAGAGGTCATTTAGTTCAAACCCCCCTGCCATGGGCATGGACATCTGTCCCCCCTGACTTTGTTTCCAGGAACGGAGCATCTACCACCTCCCTAGGAAACCTGTTCCAGTACCTCATAACCCTCATCATAAAAAAAAAATATTCCCTTATATCTAGTCTGAAACCACCCTCTTTTAGTTTGAAACCATTACCCTTTGTCCTATCACAACAGACCCTGCTAAAAAGTTTGTCCCCATCTTTCTTATAGGGCCCCATTAGGTACTGGGAGGTGCTATAAGGTTTCCCTGGAACTATCTCTTCACCAAACTGAACAACACCAACTCTCTCAACCTCTCTTAATAGGAGAGGGGCTCCAGCCCTCTGATTATCTTTGTGACCCTCCTCTGGATATTACTTGCTTTCCTGTCTTTTCATTCAGTGAATTTTTAGCAACTGGACTGTTTCCTCTTAAAGAACATGTCTTTTGAAATGTGAAGACTGACAGAGGTTTGACTATTTTTGCTCCACTGTTAATGTATGTCTGTGAACATGAGCTGCCTTAAACCATGAAAGTGTTGGCCCCCTCTAGTCACGAATATCATGTGTTTAAATAATGACAAATAATTAAGCAAGCCTACTTTAATTCTTATAGAGGAAAGTTGGTTTCTTTAATATACCATCCACTTAGTGAAGCTGACTCTTAATACAGTTGCTGACCTTTTTGATAAGCAAGGTCCTTGGCAGATATACTCTAATTATATATCCCCACAGTGCCTAGCACATTGAAGCCCCCATTTTGGAGGGTACCTAATGCACGTCTTTCAAGGACAATAAGCAGACACTGCCTAGAGATTGACCTGGCCTGGGAACTGGAAGGAGAAAGTGGAATGCGGAGCTGCAGTCACGTTATTTAAGTGGTACTTGCAGGGCCCCATCACAAATCTATTTCAGATTATAGATAGGATTTAGGAAACGTACAGAAAGCAATACAGTCTAGATACATGAGATTAGCAGGGATGCAGCAGCAGGTGAGACACTGTTCTGAAATATTTGCAGCAGTTCTGGTGTCTTTCAGGTGTGTGGGGAGAGTCTTGCTGTCACAAGACCATTTGCTCCACAGACCAACAAAGATGAAACCTTGTAAGTGAGCATCTCTTTGTATGTATCAAATACCATGGTGGTATCTGAGTCTGTAAAGGCTCAACAGGCTTCTCATCTCTCTTATCTGGTGCTGGTGAAAGCTTTGAACAAGGCAGTGGCTTGCCACTGCATATTGCCTCTACAGGGAGGGTGGGACCTGAATACATGGTGGCACAAAGGTAGTTCTGTATTTTCACTTGGCACACAAACTTTCATAAAAAATGAAATTATTGAGCAATTGAATTTGGTACATTTTGACTGTTAACAAGAGACACGCCACATGACGATGACGTGTCTCTCATATAGATGCATGAACACTTCAAAGCTAAGAAATCTTGTACAAACCCAAACTGCTCTAAAAATTCTGCTAAATGCACTACACTCTCTAGATCTTCATCATCCTTTTCCAGCTAACTGATATCTTGGCATCAGCTCTTCTTTTTTTAAAAAATGCTTAATAGTCTTGGTAGGTACTTAGCATTCCAGGCTCTCCTTAAATTCCTGCTTATGAGCTTGTGAATAGGAGAAATTATACCAGATCCTCCACAGTATTCTTGAGGTATTCATGTGGGGATATGTGGATAAAAATCCTGATTCAACTGCCAGACCAACTGGCATTTTTCAAAGGAAGCTGTGATATGCATTTGACATCCAAGTACTTTCATACCTTAGTGAGAAATATGGCTTCTTTTTTTTCCTTTTGTGAGATCTATATTAGTGTATTATGTATGTATGTTGTCTTTTGATGATTCTTGGTCAGGTAACAAGAGAGATGCACTAACTTGCTTATCCCTCTTTTTGGGGAGAGGGTCTGTTACCACATGGCTCCTATTGAAATAAATAGCAGCACAGCAGGTATTTTCATCATGTGAGGCAAAAAACTCACAACTGAGAATTGCAAATTATACAAACACAAGAAAAGAAAAAGCTGTTAGAATATGTGAAGTTAAAATGAGAATTTAATGGTAGCATGCTCAGATGTTCCCTGGAAAACATAGGTATTCATAAAAAATACTGCTTTCATTTGAGTCATTTGAGTAGGTGTGACTGCTTAGTAGGACTGAATTGATTTTTATAAAAAATACTATGTTGAAGAACAATATATATCTTCAAAGCTTCATAGCACATGTAGATAAGTGATGAGAGACAAGAAAGATAAGTACAAACACATCATTCAGAATAAGTGTTGTTTAGCTCATGGGAGGTGACGACGTTTCCATATCCTTTTTTTCCCTTTTTATATTTATTCAAGTATTCATAGATACACCATATTTCATCCAGTGTTCTGTGTATACAGGTAACATTTATAGGTCAGAAATGCCCTGTATAAAGTTCAAAACCAAAATACTTTAATATAAATTAATATATATAAAAATATATATGTACCATATATGTTTATATAATATAATTGCATTTGAGTTCTTTGTGTTATATAATTTTTTGCTCTGTAGACATGCATAGGGTGGGATTCTAAAACTAAATAGTTATTTCATGTTTACAGAAAAAGTATATGCACTGTTAGTGGGTGACCCTTGGCAAATGCCCTTGTTGACAATAGCTGTTAAATACTTGGAGGCAAGCAGGGGATTAAATGCTTAAAGCTGTCTGCAAGGCCTTTGCCCAAAATTGTTCCTGTTAAAGAGGAAGGGTGGCCTGAGCTGACTTAAAAAATAACCTCAGAAAGAATTCTGAAGTAAAGAAGGAAATTGTGGGAGAAGAAGTACAAAAGAAACACAGAAATGTGTAACAGGAGATAGAGCTATGAGTGGAAACAGCTGACTGTCGAAACCTGGTTTAAGAAGAATCAAATCACCCCTCTGCCATCACACCTCTGCCCCAGTCAGCAAGAGCAGCCTCCCTGTCAGATACTGTGGGCTGCCTGCTCTGTACCTGACAGACAACAATGCTGGCTGTGACAAGCAGGGACTCACACCTCAGGTTTGTCTGTGCACAGGAACTCACAGGGTGCTCTGTCTCTAGCATGTGCCTTAACAGTTTGTAGGGAGTTGCACAAGTGCACATGAAACTAGAGCACCCACATCTCCTTACAGGGGAGTGTGCAGATAGGGTAACCTATCTGCATTCCCAGAAGAGTGTGTGTGTTTCCACGCATCCTGTGAGAAGAGGCAGATGTGCATATAATCATGCATGTACGAGCCATTAGAGCTCTTTGAGATCAGTTATAGAAAGGTGTTCCAAAATCTGTAGGTGTTTATTAAGATTTTGTAGAGCCTGCTTTCATGGTTGATCTGTTGTGTTACTGATACTGATCCTGGCTGTATAGTTCACTGACTGCGGGTTAATTATGTGTAGTTTCACATATATAGTCAGAGGAGTATGCTAGTGAAGGAACACAACCTGAAGGTGCAAGTGTACTAAGTATTGGTAGTAGGTGGCATTTTGATAACCTTTGCAAGTCCACAACCTTGGACTTGTGTTGAAGGGGTGTTAACAGATAATGGTTTTAAGCTCTTCTAAGTGCCACAAAACATATCGAAGGGCACTCACCAGTTATGGTGGCATGGGAGATTGGATAGTCTCTAAAAAGATAAAGTTGCTGTGCATGTAGTCCAGTGCTGCGACTGTTACCAAGGGGGATTGTGGGGTCTCTATCCTTGGAAGTTTTCAAGACTTGGCTGCACAGAGCAGTGGCTGACCAGCTCTAGTGTTAGTAAATCAACAAAGCATTTTGATCGTATTTGGTTGATCTGTGCTGAAACTGTGCTGATTTTCTCTGTAATAGTAGGTAAAGCCAGAGATGGGGAAAGAATTTAGAGATGGGTCACACACTGACTACCTGCAGAGAACAGCACATGAGAGAGAGGCAACCTGTGGAGCTCTGCTGTGGTCTACTATGGTCTAATATGGTCAACCCAGTGTGGATTTTCATATTTAGTATGTAAGAGGGACTGTGAAATTTACTAATGAAATTAAGGTGACAGTCAGTGTCTGTGAGGGAAGGCTTGGGATTTCAGAAAGGAAGAAGTCAGCTGAAGATTTGAGTAAAAGAACTAGAATTAAATTTCATAGTGCAGAGCTCAAGATTATGGTTGGGTTGACAGAGTAGTGTCAAGAATTTCTGATACATGTTGGAAACTCATCAGATAGAGATGTGATGAGTGCAGGATTTTAATTAATTATGTGGGTTTAATGTCAACTCAACTGAATCACAATAACCATCCATGTGGCTGCTCTTAACTCACGATAAGTACAAACTGCATTTGCCTTAGAGAGTCCCAATGAAGGAAAGCTACCTCACATTTGCTGAGCATGATGTTAGTGGCTGGGGTGATGTCAATGTACAGCAATGTATTAAAACAGCTATAGCTTCATGATCTGTCTGAGCCCTAGTTGCATGAGGTACAGTGAGCTATTAAGGTTTTGCAGCTGTGAGCAAAGGAGCATAATTTTACATGTACAGGTTCAATTTATGTATTCAATTTATTCAATATATGTAAATATCTCAAAGGTAGGTGCTAAAAGGATGGTGCCAGACTCTTTTCAGTGGTGCCCAGCAACAGGATAAGGAGCAATGGCCATAAACTAAAATGCAAGAAATTGCACTTCAACACAAGGAAGAACTTCTTGATGTTGAGGGTGGCAGAGCACTAGAACAGGCTGCCCGGGGAGGTCATGAAATCTCCCTCACTGGAGACATTCCAAACCCACCTGAACATGTTGCTGTGTAACTTGCTCTAGGTGACCCTGCCTTGGCAGGGGGGTTGGACTAGGTGATCTCCAGAGGTCCTTTCCAACCCTAACTATTCTGTGATTCTATGATTCTAGGATGTATGAAAACATTTTCTGCAGAATTAGCACTAGTGCTACTGCATGACTCACTGATAAAATCTGGGAAGTGTGTTTGCAGTTTTGGTCACCCAGAAGATGGAATTGAAAGAGGTGTGTACAGAGTGGGACTACTAGAACAGTTAGGGAAATGAAGAGCTTGTTTTCAGGAAAGAAACTAGAAAAACATAGATTGATGAATATAATGAAGACTGAGATGGCATTAAGTATTAGGAATGTAAATACTAGGGAGAGAAAGGAGCTATCTGAAAGCTAAAGGATGAGATTATTACAAGAAGAAAAACATGCGAACTGGCCATGAATAGTGGTTAAATGTAGAAAGAACTTAAATGTTGAGATTCAAACTACTGGTATTAATGTAGTCACCAAAATCTAAATCATTAAGAAAGCACTGGATCACTACATCAAGGGAGTCTGTATGATGATGATTTCCCATGTGGTAACTGACTGAATTTGATGACCCGGGAGATACTGGATCCTCTTTTCTGTTTCAATGACATTAGTTCCAATATTATTACCAACATTATTATGTTATTACATCTGCATAAACCAACTTCAATTAATACTTCTCATTCTTTCTTTAGTTCTTCCTATGTTTAAATAGGACGTTCAATTGAGGTAAACCAAGGAATTATTCATATTGAATTTATTTCATCATTGTCTCTTATGTGTGTGAGCTTCTGATATATATGAAAGTAATGTAACAAAGAGCCTTTTGTCTTTTATTCAAATGGAAAGTGTCAGATGAAGGTTAACAAAGTTTTTTTTCTTTGAGGATGCTTGAACAAGTAATCGTGTGATGTCATTTCCCCTTCACTATTTAAGTTTTCAGTGAAATACCAAAGTTGAATGGTTACTGGCAAGGCTTTCTCTACTTCTCCATTTCTATTCTCTATTTTGACCTTAAGCAGCTGTCAAGCTAATGGATTGTATGTTGGTTTTTTTCTAGTTTTTCCTGGATAGTGCTGTGATAGTTTTTCCCTCAGTTCTTAATTCATCAAATGCAAGTTTTCCTAATTCAAGTAATCATACACGGTGGTGTATACAAAACAACTGTTTTTTCCTACCGGTAAGTTCATTTTACATTTCTTTGTTTGTTTACAACAATTACACTAAATTGACTGTTACCAGATCTGCTTGAAGTTAAACACCCACCAGTTTTTAAGACTGCTGTAAAAGATTGATTTTTTTTTTTCAGTCACCTGCAACTGCATTCAAAGTAAGTGGGAAGTTAAAGGAGGTTGGTACTTCTAAAAATAGAGGTTTTAATGAATGTCAGATTAAAAATGCAGGAAACAGCATGATAACTAGGAAGTATAGCTCACCCATGTCAACGCTTTACAAGATATCAGGATAACACACAGCGTCTGCAAAGCACTGAAAGTCAGGTTGATCTGCAGACAGGTTTCACAAGGACCAGTGGCTGACCTGAAAAGATTCACCATTTTCATCATTGACAGTAAGTGTGAAATCTGTGATTGTCACACTTCTGTCATTGCATATTTGATTAAGAGGTGGGGTAAGAGGGATGAAAATAAAACACTCATATAAACCACTATATAAACTGCTTATAAGATCTGAACTGATCTGTAGAAGATGTCTTAATGTGAACAAAAGCATAACAGCACATGCAAGACCAGGTTGGGGAAGACATTGCTGCAAAAAATGGGAACTATTTCCTAGAGAGCTGTTATTCTTAAAAGGATCGCAAAAGACCTGCAGTTGAACATAACAAGCTGTATATTGCGTCAAAATAGGTCAACAGTCTTTGGATGAATAAGCTGGTGTCAGCAAGAGGAGAAGGGAGATTATTGTATCTCTATGGTGAAATAATGAGACCATTACCAAAATGGTATATGCTGATTTCCACAAAGTGTATTTTAAATGGAACAGCTATTCACTAGGTCAAACAAAACAATCCCGGGCACACAAAAAAGCAAGATGTTGATATTAACTATGTATAGAACTCTCCTGGATAAAAAGCAGTAACTGCAGCACTTACAGATTTTCATCATCTCCCTGGTAAAGTTACAGAGGAAGATTAGTTTCTGTTTCTTATTTTCAGCTTTAGCTAACTTTATGCCGCCAGGTATGGATAGGTGCTTATGTTTAGTTTTGGTCTGACATCAAGTAATCCTGTTGACAAAGAAATTATGCAGTCCTTCTCCCATCCTCTGCATGTGTTCACACTCACAAGCACATAGAAATAAATTTTTCCAGTGCTTATTTATATTTGTTTGTTTCTTTAGTTATCAGGTTTTCTAGTCATCTTCTTTTGTATTTCTTGTTATAGTTTTGAGGCATTTGAAAGGCATTTTGTTTTCTTTTTTACCAGTAAGTTTTCCAACAAACATCTGAAGGATATAATTTTCATAAATTATACTTACTGCTAAGATTCAATCTGCTGTTTCTTTGTTCATTTGTTTTCCCGTGTATAACTAAGATGTTTGTCAGCTTGTGATTGGCACATTTCTAGCAAGTAATGGTTTATATTGTCTTTAAGTATTAGAGCACAATCTTTCATCTAAGAAACTTTTGATAAACTGGCACCAAAAAATTACATTCAAATTTCACTTCTGACAATAGTAAATGAAAAATTTAGGTTAGCCAAAATTTTTAAAAACTTTAAAACATCTCTCAAATACACATTGTTTTCATCCTCACACACTGCATAACTTCTAGCTTGAAAAAGCTGTAAATTCCTTTTTAGTTACCACTTTTGATATTAATTTTTTTTAATCTGAAAATAAAATTCCTCTGTCTTCACTGAATGAGGTATTGAATACTTAAGCTGACAAATGTTTGTTTCCTTAAATTAAAAATTCAATATTTTGAGTCTGTGTGTTAGGTATAAGCTTTATTCTTGTCAATAAACTTTGTGTGATTTATGATAGTGGACCTGACAGATCTATTGACTATGTTATTTAAAATGAGCAAATAAGAGGTTTGGGAATTGTTTTAGTGCCAATTGAAATAAGTTCATTTTAAAGCAAAGTAATTGATTCTCTTCCTCTTTCATCTCTGAAAATAACTTTTTTGACTTGTATTGCTTGCTTTTTTAAAGACTTAGCAAAGATTCCACAGTAAGTTATAGGGACATTTTTGTGTTTAGGTTTGTGTAGTTTTGCTATGATGCTTCTGTAGTTTCTATGTAATAGAGGTTGAACCTTTCAAGATATACATATCTATTCCTGTAACAAAATACAGTCTGGTCTCAATGCTACCATCTCCACATGTTAAATAAATAAAAGTTATAATGTCTGTTCTCAAGTTTTTCTCTATAGACATGAGTGTAGAATCCCTTCTTATTTCAGTAAAGATCTTTATACCCACAGAACTGCTGTAGGTGTTAAATTTTAAGAGACCAAATGCACTGGGCTGGATCCTAAGGGTGCAAGGCACCAGGCCTGTGATCTCAGTAAGAAAGACACTCAGACTCTGTAAGGTATAGATTAAAATACCCTTTATTTGAGCTAGCACAAGAGGGAAAAACAGGATAGATGGAGTTACACCCCTTCAGATGCTGAGAACCCTGAATTGTACAACATGAGATGCAGATTCTGCCTGTGGAGAGGTTACCCAGTACTTCTCTCTTTTGAGCTATTAGAGGATTTTCTTAAAAGGAAACATTTCTATTCACTGTTTCTGCCCTGAGACAAAAGTGACATCCATGAGAACTTCCTGATGCACTATTAGACAAAGCTGAGGCCACAGAGGTGGCACCACTGCTGCTACAGAATGGGAACTGCCTGCAGGCTCCGTGGTTGTGATAAGTTGGCTGAGCTGGCTAAGATTATCCTGCAGCCAAGGGACATGCTAAGCAGACTATGGGCCTGCACCCACTCAGCCTCACTGCTATGTGTATTGCCAGCTCTACAGATCTGCTTGTTGCTTAGTGAAATATTGCATTGCAATACACAGTATAACAGTCTGCATTCTTGAATGTGTGGCTGTACCACGCTTCTCTATTCCATCAACCCTTGGCTGGAATTTTAGCTGAAATTTTCAATCTGTTCTATGTATTCCTGTGGAACACTGTCAGAGATTGTTCCACTTGAAAGTTTCTTGGTCTTTGTCAAACAGCATCCAGTTGTGGGTTCAAGACTGCCTTCCCTTGTTTCTTTTTGGAAAACTGAATGCCTTACAGAGTCAGAAATGGATGCTGCTACTTTTACGCAGCACTGAAATTAGAGTGTGACCTCCTGTGAATTGCAGCCATCAGAGTAGTTTTATTTTTGGTGATTCTGAACAATAGTTCTATCTATTTCTTATTTCAACCAGATCTTCAATCAAATTGCAGTAACAGGAGAGATTGAGATGGCAGATCAATTCTGTCTGATGAGTGCCGTGAAAATTATTCTTCTTAGTGATCCTCCAAAATTAATGATTCGGGTTGTCAAAAGTAGTGCCATCAACAAGTCAACAGCAGTCTGAAAGTAACATGTCTAGAAATAGAATGCTTTGTAGTTTCAGAAAAGAAACTTCCTTACAAAGTGCAGGACTGTAATTTTCAGCAAGCATTTTTGGCAAAGGTGTTTCATATTACAGATTAAGATAATGATTCTAGTGATGATGTATTATTCCTTTTTTCCAGAAGGCATCCAGAGAAAATATTTTTCCAAGAATTTAACTTCAACCATATGTATTTTATATATATATATATATGACAAAAAAGAAAAGGCTTTTTTTTAGCAATTGAATGTGTTCTTATATAGTCATAACTCAAGAGGATTTGACAGAAGGGTTTTTATAATATGCATAGACCTTGTTAATAACTTTGTATTTTTCCTACCCTGGCTATATTTCTAGAGTTTGTAAAATTGCACATCTATGAGGTTCATAACAACTGTGTGTTGCATCAGTTTATAATTACTGAAAATATAGGCAATGGAATTGTTATTTTCAGATCTTTAGACATTTTGCCTTGACCCCTGTGCTAACAATACATACAGGGTAATTGCTGGACTCAAGCATGAGTGAAAACTCTACAGTGGCACAGGAATAAATCTTTTGTGAGTCTGCTGGCAGTAGACTCCTACATTAGATTTCAACACCAACAGTGATGTCCCATGAATACAGATGAGTAAATCAAAAGTGTCACAGAGTGAAAATTAGGGAGTATAAATTAGGAGCGTAATCTGGATTCTTCTGAGCTTTCAGTTAATTGAAGCCTAATAAAAAAAATGGGTCTCTTTCATGAAATACCAGCATCTGATTGTTATTGGCTGTCTGACACACCATAGTGTCCCAGATTGTGATAGATTGCATGCTTCAGTGGTTAGTCAATAACTTGGTTTTTAAACCAGCCTGAGCATTCTATTATGCATGATTTCCTACTCAAGAGCCAAATTCTAAATACTTTCCATTTGATTTTTCTTTGCCAGTATTTTATATACAGCTGCATATTAGGGCTCATTTCCTGTTCTGTTTTCCTGAGGATAAATTATGAGTTGAAAATGGTAATAATGTTGATTGCATTGGTGGGCTACAATGTTATCCTTCTGCACACTCATGGGCCCATGCTGGATGACTACAGCAAATTTATGTATGCAATGGCACCTCTTAGAAGGTAGGTGGATAACTCCAGTCATTCTGAAATTAAGTACTACCTTTGGCACTTCTTATATCGTGAAGCAGATTCTTTTTTTCTCTGTGTTTGGCTAAGTAATCTATGAGTCAAAATTTAAAATCATTGTCATGCTGCAGTTAGTATATGATTTAGTGTCACACCTCAGAGCATTAGAATAAAAGAAATAAGTCTGGATAAGGCATTTAAAGCAAATACTGTAGGCAGTAGAGTATGGTTTAATATTAATTTTTTATAATAAAGGACATTACAAAGAAGTCGTCATCAAGGTTGTTAGGGCCTCAGACTGTACATCATTAAGACTGCTAAAGCATATTTGCTGGAAGCCAAATAAAATCAACCTCCTCAGAACTAGTACATAGTCTAAATCTTTAAAAATGCAGTCTGAGCTATTGAAAAAATTAGTAGACCAACAGTTTTTCTTTTTTCTTATTTTGCTATACTTGTGAATTTGTATGTTAAGTTTCCATGAGACTGCTGTAACACCTTTGTTACAGGTGATAATATATAAGACCAAACTTATGACTCCCAATTCCAACTATCATAAAATAATTTTTGGACACATGTATTTTCTACCTCATTTTCAAGGCAAAGAGGTGATTCTTTTCTGTGTAGGCTGAGTGTGTGGCATATGCCACACCAGAGAGTCTGAATATTCAGAGTAGAGTTTCGGTATAATTTTTCCTGTGCTATAGCATTCATGGAAAAGGATCTGAATTTAAAAAAAAAAAAACCAAAGTGGTTTTCTTTGCACTTAAATCTAAAAGATTAAATGAACAAACCCAGGTCTCTGTTTTCATTGCATTAGTGGAAAGGATATCTGTGGGATGGTATGGAGAACCATGGGATGGTATAGATTGAGCAGTTTTGATTTTGCCAGTCAAGCTCTCTGTTGGTATTTTCCTTCCTAAATTTCTCACCGAGGTTCTTCTTTCAGTGGCCTCGGAGGAGAGCTTTAGGGTCTTTTGCCAAAGTAGAGTTTTTAATAAACTCTGTACAATATCTACTTTCTGCCTCCTGTAATTCTCAGGTGAAAAGGTATCTTGGGAATTAGGTGCTTTGGTTTCTGTTTCTCCATATTCATTGGATATGGTCAAGCTCTCTATTATGGTAATAGTGTTGTTGCATTAAAAATCTCTTTTTATTCTGCCTGTATAGAATAAGCCACAATTCTCTCCATTTGTAAGCAAACAAGGATATTGTTTTTAGTAAATCCTCATCTTATTATTGGACTTCAAAATGTAGGCATGTTTGCACAGAATGTAGTAGAAGTAATTCAAGCTACATAATACACGTAATGACGTTTCATCAAGTAATAAAGCATATAATATTTAAATGCTCTTAGTTTGCATGCCAGCAAGTAGTATAAATTGTGGTCTTATTTAAATATTGGTTTAATTTTTGAGCAGCCTGCTTTACTTCTGTTTTTATTTTGTAGGCCAGGAATACTGAAAGACCTGAAGACAATGGGCTCAATTTCCTTGTTCATATTCTTTATCACGTTACTGGTTTTGGGTAGACAGGTAAGATGCATGATTCTCTTCCTGTGCATCAGTGGACACAGTGCCAGCTGCCACATGCAGCCTGTCACCTTCCCAAAGAAACGCCTTTATTCCGTTCTGTCCCATACCCTTTCAAAGGAGTGTCAGAAGCATCTATAAAGCTATTTTATTTATTACCTTCCAATTTGTCCTCAGAACTCACCAGTAACTGTCATTGAGACATTATGCTGATAGTGTACTGTGACTATTGCTTGTCACTCTGACCGATATTGTCTTGTAGCTTCCTGGTTTGCTCCCATCTGTCTGCATCCATCTGCTGTCTCCCATAGTTGCTTAATTACAAGCTATTTTCTTCACAGTTATTGCAATTTGATGTAGACACAGAAACAATGTAGCATGCACACATAAGTGTACCACATGCTGAGGCCATGGTTGCACTAAAACTGTGACCCAACAGGAAACTACTCTTTTTGTTACCCAGTTGTGCTTTTTCAGAACAAATCTGATGTCAGTGGTCTTACCTGTACTAAGCTGAGGAAAGACACAAGGGCAGTTCTTTCTCTAAATACTCAGACCTGTCCATGATTGTCGTGGGTAGGAGTGGAAGGCTTAGACAAAGTTATTAAAAAGCAAAGCCTTACCAGTGAGTCTTGAGATACATAAAGAACTCCCTTGCTTTCTAAACCTCTTCTCAGAGAGGAGTCTAGGTGCAGCTAAACCCAGTCTTAGCCTTGGATTATATTAATTGTTTAAATTTAAGGAATTATAGATCTATGATTGAAAAACTTTTGTCCTGCAGGTTTTAATGATTGGCAAAATGAGAATATTTATATAAAATAAATAATTTATTTTATACAAATGATCAGACAAAAGATTTTAACCAGAACTATTTACTACACAATATAAACACTAAAAATCTATTTATAGAGTATAATATAGCATAAAGTAGTATAGTGCACTATAACAAAGCAATTATTGAAGCAGCTATATTAAAACTAGCAAAAAGAAATAATTATTAAGTAGAGATCTGATGTAACTCACCCATACCAGTGCTCATGGGGAGATCTCTTTCTCTCAACCTCGAGGAGTATCCTTGTGGGGCGTCCCCAGCCCAAGGGAGAGATCTCCACACATACACGCCAAGAAGGGTTATGTCAGAAGAACCTGACTGCATGAGAGGGGACTGGACTTTTATAGTATGAAGTGATTGACTGCTAGTCACACCTTTACAGACCAGCTATCAGCTTATCTGTCAAATCAGATTTCAAAAAGCAGGGTGTGTATTCAAAGTTTGATGAAACAGGGTGGTTTTAGCATAATTAACACCAAGACAACACCCTGGCTCCAGCAGTTGATCTTGCATGATAGCTTGATTGATAGCTTGGTTGATTTTAGGTCTTGTCAGGGTGGGTTTATCTTGCCACAATGATCCATGGCTAAAAGCTGCAATTCCAGCCCATTGTGGCAAAAGGATACAGTGCACAAGACAGGACTCTGAGATGGAAGAGACAATCCATGAAAGATCTCATGAACAGCCTATCCCAGACTGTTCATAAATCACTAATTTACATTACAATTCCTCGAAATGTAATGGCTGTCATTTAAATTGCCATGCAGGCCCTGCAGGTTGTTATGCAAAAATTTGTTATCTGGCAGCTTCTACAGTATTTGCTGTAGTGAGGAACATCCTTCTGGAGTTAGAAATAACATTCTTCATCTGTCTTGCTGCTAGCACAGCATTAGACTTTGCTCATTTGGTGATGGTAACAGAGAGTGGGGCTGGAGCACAGCTACTTCCACTCGGAAAGAGGAAAAAGTGCTTCTTTGCACCAGTTGAGAATCTTTAGTCCCTGTCAACCAAAGTGTCAGATGGAGATGGTGGGCACAACACCAAAAAAAAAAAAAAAAAAAAGGAGAGACAGGCTATCTTCATCACTGGAAAGGAGAGATTTCTTTGTGGGTTTGGGCACATCAAGAAGAAAGTTTGTTTTGCATACAACTACAAGTGTTCTCTGTCATGGCAACTGAGAAATGATCTTGTAATGGAAAAAGTCTTCATTTTCAGAGCTGTAGGTTCAGAATCCTTGTCATGATACCACTTATTTGTAACTCATCAGTGTTTAGCCTTTGATTTTTCCTACTGATTTATTCTCCCTTAAAGGAGAAAAAACCCTGTGTTTTCAAACACTCTCAAGGAAAGTCTAAATATTACAAGAAAATATTATGGACTAATTTTAATACATACCTGGAGTGAGATCTGCCATTTTAAGTTACTGTTGGTGTACTAATTGGTAACAAATGCTTGGAAAATGAAAAGGGGAGGAAATCAACCTGTGTAGAGTGATCCTTCCAGAACATATACTTCCCACCTTCTCTCTGTTGGCATTCCTGTGGCAGTGTTTAACAGCTATTGGCTGCTCTGCTTTCTGTTTCATTGTCTGATCCCTTTTTAACCGATTTTATCTTCCTGATCTTCCCAACACTGATAATGAACTTCACAGTTTGATAAAAAGTCATGTGACAGTGTCTGTCTTTCTGTTTTTGAACTTTCTGTTTGCTACTTTCTCTGAGTGGCACTTACAGGACACTTTTGAGCCATATTGGCAGTGTAGGCAAAGGGAAATTCTTCTTTACTCATCTTCCACAGAGAGTAATATACAAGTAATTTCTCTGTTATTGCATTTTTCTACTTTGCAGATATTATGTCTTTTCTTTTGATATCTGCTTTTTTTAAAAAATGCTAAGGATAATAGCCACTGATGAAAAGGGTGGCCTTTACATTTCCCTTAAGCTGCCACTGTCTCCAGAGTGAGTAACCAAAATGTTCATCCAAACAAAAAGTGAATGCTTTCCTGCAAGCCCAGCTCTGTGAACCTGCTCACCACGGGTCAGCCTGTCCTGATGCAAGAGCAGAGGTGGGGAATATGTGTCTCTGGTTCAATGGGGATGAAGAGAGGGAGAGTTAGTATATCATTACAAGTTTTATGAGCCAACTTAGGTTCAACTGAAATTTTCAGCTGCACATCCAGTATCCCTGCTGGAAGAAGTAGGCCTTCCATCAGCTGCTCATTCTTTTCCTTGTGTCTCCTCATTTGTACTGGCACAGCTCACTGTGGAGCTGTATTCTACAACAAAACAGGGAAATGATCAGGCTTAAAAATTAACCCTGGAGAAATGGTTGGTTTCCAGCCAGATCTATTTCCAGGACTTATGACGTGGCTGCAGTAGTGCTCGTGCCAAAAAAATGAGCACAGGATGGAAGTGAAGTGGAGAAAGTAGAACTGCTTTTTTTGATGGTCATGCCAGGATAAGCTACAATCATTTCCTGACACTGAGACCAAGTGACTCATTTCATTTTGCATGTATACACCTAGAGTTATTTGAAAATAGGCTGGCAACAGGCAGACAAAATGTTGGGAATGGCAACTCTTGCACCCTGCCCAGGAGAATGCAGACTGGTGTGGGCTTGACTGTCTAAGAAGTGTTCTTACATTTAAACACTATTGAGCATTAAATATCTCTTATGACCTGCTTTGAATTACCCGTCTTGATATAGCCTATGAATTCCTTTCTCAAGAGTACCTAAAATACATATCCCATTACTCTGTAGGCTGGCTGTGTATTTTTTTCATTATTGATTATATTGTGTTTATCCACATTGCATTTCATTGGCTATTTTACTGCTGAGATGCTTATGGCAACTTTACTCAGCTGTGAAAACTCTGTTCTGTTTTTTAGTGAGCATTTTTCTGTGAGGGGATCCTTCTCTTCTTGGACAACGTAGTCTTTTCAAGAGCTTTTTTCTGGAAGAATTTAATGAAAACTTATTTCCAATTTTGCTCCTAATCACATGACCTTTAACTTCTTTGTAATAGATGGAGGCATGTTTACTGAAGAGGTGTCAGCTCTTCCAATTGTGTCACCTTTAGGCGATATGTCTATATAGCTCTTTTCCTTATCATTGTTTTTTTACAAAGTACTTTGCTCTGTTGTTCCACTTCTTTTCCAAATATTTGCATTATATCCTTACCATTTATTTGTCAGTTTTCTGACACTGTGTCTGTTTTGAATGATCAGGCTATCCCCCACAAGTTTCATATCATGAAAAAAAAAAATCCCACAGTTTGAAGTAAGTTAATAAGCTATTGCTTTTTTGTTTTTAAATTTCTGATTATAAATTTTGAAAAATGATATGTTGAATTTTTTAATTTCAAAGCAAATTGTAGAATACATTCTGATTTTTTTTTCTGATTTCTGAATTCTCTTTGCCCTTTTTTTAGCAGATTAAACTTCATTCATTAAATAGTGAAGTAGTAAATGAATTATCTGTTTAATATTAACTCATAAAAAAGAAAAATCTTTTTGAAGACTTCAGCTTAGCTTCCACCTTTTCTTTTCAATACAAAGTTGGTACAATGTGTGGATATCTAATTTCAGCAGGCATCCACTTTACTTCTGTCCATTTATGCCAATAATTTTGACATCTCAGGTTTTATTGTATTTTTTCTGCATGAATACAGTTGGTGGCATTTGAATTTATCATTATGTGTATGTATATTTATACAGCTAAATACTTAGATGTATAAATATCTAATATAGATATAAAAAAGACATGCTAAAAAAGTGACTGCATGTATTTTGCATTATGTGGAAAGTTTTGAAAAAAACCTGTTTATGACCTCAAGCTTTATAAGAGGTAATTGCCATTTAATAGATGCATGATGACAGAGCAACAATAAAATCGTATTTTCAAGTTCCTGCAGAAATCTGTTGTCAGGTTCTCTGTTCCTTCACGTTTGTCTTTACAAGGATTTAAGTCTCTGCCCATTCTTCATTTGCTTATAATCTGCAAATATCCTTTAGTAACATGTAATTATTGAAAATATCCGGCTTGTTTGCTTATTTGACATTCCAAGTCCAAATTCCTGGGATGCAAGGTGATCCATTCTAAGATGTTAAGACCCATTTTACTTTCAGAAGAATGTTATCTTTGAGTCAGAAGAGCCAGAATATTTCTTGCAGTGCATTTGAGGTCTGCACTCTGTCCTTGTATTAGCACAGAGTGAGTATGTCAACAAAGAAACAAGGATTTCATGTTATGGGTGTTCTCTTTCAGTTTTGTAATTAAATATCTAAATAGTACCTGACCCTTTGTAGCAGTTTGAGCCACATTAGAAATCTAAAATCCAATTTTTAGGCTTCCCCCACCCCTTCTCAACAATTTATCCTAACACCGGAGAGAAGCTTTCAGGCTAGAGGCTTCTGTAGGGGAAGGGGGAAGTATATACATTTATTTACACAAATAAATACTACACAAACTAAAGGCAACTATATATATATATATATATATATATATATATATATATATATATATATATATTACATTACTATCAGTCAGTCCTTTCAAGCCCCTCCTTTAACTTTAGTCCAGGAGCAGCCTTTAAGGCTGATATGTAACACAGTCTTTTGCTGTGGGAGTGTCCTGGGCTCCTGAACACTCCCTCCTCACCAAGTTCCAGCAGTTGTTTGTTGTAGTCTCTCCTCCTCATGAAGTCTGAGAAGATAGCTTTGAGTCCTTGCTCTCCTGCTGCTGGTGATCTTTCCCTCTTGGTGTCCCACCTCGGTTCATAAGCTGCTGTAGTGTAGCTTAGCTTATCAAGCATCCACATCCTGGAATCTTCATTCCTCCACATCAGTTCTCAGCTGCCCCCGTCAGCTTTGGCAGGCAACTCTCGAGCTCTTGGCTCGTCTCCAATTTTGCCCGGGACTCTTCTCCCGAGCGCCGGGCCTACTTCCACAGCCCAGTCTCTTGGCTCAGCTTCAATTCTGAGCCCCTCCTCCACTCACAGTGGAGGGAAAGAAAAAAAAGCCCCCCCTCTACAGCTTCACTGCAGAAAAGGAGGGGGAAGAGAGGGCTTGGCTGCAAAGCCTACCTCTCTCCTCTTACCTCAGGTGCTGTGAATCTCTTCCTTCACAGCACACACTCCAAATGCTGCCTCTGACTTTAGCCAAAGGCTGAGTTGGGGGGTCGCAGGGCTCCCCTCTCCCCTCCCAGAGGGGAAGAGAGGGAGCCCAGCCACCCCCTGGCCTTGTCCACCTACACGCAGCAGACACCAACAGCAAAACAACCAAGACTGCCCTGCCAACAGCTTACGGTGCTGTGATATATGATTTTGAGCAGAAGCGAACAACATGAGTGGTGGTTGGCTCTCCAGGGAACACTGTCCTGGCACCCAATCACCTCTGAGCCCCCCCAGCCTCTCAGGGGGGCCAATTTCAAACTATGACCCCCTTATCAGCCAATTTAAAGGCAACCTGAGTGTGTTGCTTTCTATGCATTTAGAGGAGGCATCATTTTCCTCTTACTGTTTTTTCATCCTACAAGTATTTGGCAGATACATTTTTTGATTCACCAGTTTTTACTTTCATTACCTTTTAAAAACTTGTGAAATCATTTTGATATCATCTGATTTGAACTTTCTACTCTTATCTTTGGCTGTGGTCTCAACAGAAAGAATATCTGTGAATCATTATGCGCCATGACAGCCACTGTCCAGTCAGAAGGACTGCTTTCATTTCTGATGTGAATGCTTACTGACTGCTAATAACACTAACTAGCATTTTTAGGTTTTTCTATAATAAGATTGTCATCATAATCATATTCTCCTGGTTAAGAACATAGTGTTCATCGAGACTGCATGGTAGTGTTAAACCATTAGACTACATTGAAATAGCTCTTGATTTATATCAGCTCAAATGAGGTCGGCCAGAGGAGGCTTTATTGCATATATAATGGCATAGAATTTATGACAAAACATTGACAACATTAAAATGGAGTTCCACAAAAATGTATTTTTATGAATTTTTCACCATCTTTTTAATGAAATTGGATCTCAAAACATACTGATATTCCAAAAATGTTACACCTTTAGATATAGTTCTAGGTATTGTTATTGTTGTAGATACTAAAAAACTATTATGAAAACTCTGGGACAAAAAGAAAAGAAAGATAAAAGACTATAGAAAGGAGTGTAAAAGCAATCAACCAACCAAACAAACAAAAAGGAAAAAACAAGCAACAAAACCAAAACTCAGTTGGGTTGGTCCAACTGATTGGGCCATTTTTGATAGTCTGATCGTTATTTGATAAACTGAACATATATTATATGAATAGGGCTGTTTTATTTTTACCAGGCTGATGACTTGACATGATTTCAAGTTGGTAAAAGTTAGGGTCTTCCTGAAACGCCCATTATTGTAAGTGAAATTCTACACTAACAAAACCATATTAAGTTGCAAAACTAAATTTTTTCAATTACAGTGTTTGGACTCAATCTACTAAAGCCAGATAGTAAATAAATAAATCTTCCATTGTTTAAGGCACCTTGCAACTTTTCTTTTTCTTTCCTGGGCCTTTTTGTTGGGTTTGATGAAATGCATGTCACATAGTGCATGCTTGGGGTTTGATTTCTGTGGGATCTGGAATTATACTTGAGTGGCCAAAGAATAGCCTTGTAGGGGTTTTGTACTGTGCTTATTTTGTCTCTTAAACCTGTACTCCAGCAGGACAAGATGCCTATTGTTTCTTTACTTCTGTGTCCTCTTGTAACAGAATGAATATTACTGTAGGTTAGACTTCCTGTGGAAGAACAAGTTCAAAAAAGAGCGGGAGGAGATTGAAACCATGGAGAACTTAAATCGGGTGCTTCTGGAGAATGTGCTTCCAGCCCACGTAGCTGAACACTTCTTGGCAAGAAACCTGAAGAATGAGGTCAGCTGTCTCTGTATATCCTCTGTTCAGTAAGAAAGCAGTGTATCCTGGAAGTGTATCCTTGATGCTGTTTTGAACAGTAGGTCCATACCGATAGACTATAGATTTACAGTCATTTTCATTCCCCCTTGCCTACCTTAAAGGCTTGCTTTGCAGCACTGAATGCACCTTAATACCTTGAAGTAAAAAATGTGATATTATCTTAAGTGGCAATGCACTTTGCCTATTGAAGGAGGGTAAAAAAGGGTGAGGAGTAGGAAGAACAGGATGCTTGAATCAACATGGATTTGAATTTAAATCATATGCATTCAGATGCTTTTTCCTCTGTGATCAGAGTGGAGTTGCAACCAGATTCTGAATTTTCTTCTGTTGACTGGAGAGCTTGCTTATTGGAGTGAAAATTAACCTTTTCCCTGAAACAGTGTCTGTGTTAATTTTGCAAAGATGTTTTGAACACTGAATTACCTGTTTACTCACTGCTTATGGACCTAATCTAAGCACCAGAAAAGTCACCCAAAAGATCCATCTTTACTTTGGTGGAAATTAGTTCTGCTCCTAGTATTCCTTTACAGTATTAATAAAGCAGAAAAGAATGAAAATATAAAACTATTTAGAGAGAATAACAGCTCTAGAGATCTTAAATGCAAGAGTTTGAATTACTTTCACATACCAAATAATTGTTTCAAAACTGATGAGAGAGGGGAAAAGGCAGCTTTGGGGATTCATTTTTGATCTCCTGTGTCAAAAAGGACATCTTCCCTTTCACTGTGGTTTGCCTTAAGCAGTACTAATCAGTACTTCATATCAATACTTCAGTATTCCCTGCAAAAACTCATTTGGTAGCTCACATCAAATGAAAATTGCTGTGGGATTCTTTTGAATGCTTCCAGACTTTGACTGGAAGCCAAGTTGACTCAACTCCAGTTCTTGTTAAGGCACTGAACACAGCAAACCATCAGGAGATTGCTTTCTCTTTTATGTGCTATTCCACCTCAGCTTCCCAGCAGAACAACAACATCTGCTTACCTTTGTCTTGACAACTGGATTTGTCTTGTCACCCCTCAAGATTCTTAGATTGGAATGAGCTTTATTGATTGTAATGAAGAACATAAATTGTAATATGCTGAGTTCTCCAATACATCATGTCAACTGAAATAAAAATGATTTGACATGATTTTAATGGCATCCATTAAAAAAAAAACAAAAAAAAAACAAAACACCAAAAATAACTCCCCAACCTGAAGTTGTTTCCTGTTTTGTTTCTTTAAACACAGTTTTCAAAGAAGGAAGATCCTTTCAAATCCCTGGAAGTGTTCAGGAATATAAGTATCTGTCATGTCTTCAGATTTGTTTCAATGTCAGAAAGGTTATGTTGAGCCTTAATGGACATTCTGCATGTGTGTGTATATACAGCTAAAGATGTTAGGGCAGATCAGGCCTTTGTTTTCTTTTTGTGGATATGTAGGTCAACAGATAGTAAATTGAAATTTGTCCACATTTTCCTTAGTTGCAAACATTCATGTTAACGTGATTTTATGTATGTTCTTTTCTGTTTAGCACAGATTCTGAGATTAAAATTAAGCTAATGGATGAATAGTCTGTTTCAAAATACTAATTCCCTTAGTGTTTTATGCATGCAGCTATGTGGAGAGAAGGGAAACAAAGTGTGCTGCTGAAGAACAGGGGGAAAAAATGAAAGAGGAAAAAATGAGTGGATGAACGCTAACTGGGAGCAGAGGGACTGTACTTTCAGGTGACCGGTAAAGGTCTTTTTATAACAGGATGCACACTGTCTAATGCTGATATGCAAAAAGAAAAGTTTCTTCAGAGCAAACTGTAATAAAGGTTTGTTTGCTTTACCAGAACTTCCAGAGCTGGGTTTCTGCTTGTAGTCTGCATACTGGGTACCAGACAAGTTACTTTCCAGTTGAGAGAAAGATAGGAAAAAATCTAAGATGAAAAGCAGGAAACAGGGCAGGATTAAATATATCTGTGCCTAGCTTGTGCAGCATTCTCCTTAATGCTGTTAGCATTCAGATTCCCTATTAGTGAGAAGTGCTCAGGAGCTTTTGTGCTGTAAGCTAACTGGCAAACCTGCTACTGAGCAAGAGGAATTCTGTTTTGTTAGCTACAGGATGGAACTAGTACCCTACTTAGAGCAAAAATTCTGTGCAGAGAAGCTAACCACCACACCCTTCCAAGAGGCAGAATTGGACTACTTTACCTTCTCTATCCCAAGAAGATCTTCAGGCACTGGAGACGAGGGGACAGAAAGAGGAACATACTTGCAGATTTTACTGAAAAGGAAAAAAAAAAGGATTGAATTCAGAAGACAGGATGATTTTATTTTTGTTAAAAGAAGCAAAGCTATTCCTTCCTGGAATGGTATTGCATTTAATTTTCTGATTAAACGTTTTTGAGAGTAATGTTTCAAGAGAGATACTCATAGGGAAATTAAGACACTCGATTGCCACAGCCTTTATTATTATGAATGATCACAATAAACTAACTGGGAATATCTTCTTAAAATTTTCTGACATTTATTGTGCCAGTCACAATTACTACTCCTCTGGTTGTAAACAGTGCCATTAGTTGTTGTTTCTGTTCTGGTACTATGCTATAGAGCATTAGTGGGTGTGGATATTAACCCAGTATTAGAGAGGAAGGAAGAGGAATGGGATACTGTTGCTGAATTCCTTCACCCAAAATTGAAATCACGTTACAGGGAAGGTGACTTAAGGAAATAGAAGGAAAGCTGAGTTAACTACAGAATGTAATCTCTGTACCTTATTAAGGAAACTTCCCTGTCCAACCATCCAGGAGCCACTCTGGCAGTCACACTTGCACCACCTGAACTGGAACTGAAGTCACTTCACAGCAGGCAGCTCCAGTGAGCCAGTGGGTGCCCCTCTTGACTCCCTTCACACACCATGCTCCCACAATCAGACAAGGCTTCTTTACCGGCTCAACCCTTGGGATTCCTACCACAGACTCTCAGACGTCTGGATCCTTAAAACAATTAACTCATGGTGCAACAAGAGAGTCACAGCTCAAGCTGTGAACTGCAACAGTATATGCCATCCCTACTGCACACAGTCATGGTGGAGCTTCAGTGATGCTCTGGTTATGGAATCCTTAGAAAATACAGACAAAATCTAGTAATAAATAATTTACCTCATCCAGATGCTTCTGTTCCTCCCTGTTGGCTATTATTTTCATGTTTGCCCAGAAACTTCCCTCACACCTGTGCTAGGATGAGTCAGTTTTCAGTCAACAGTTTTCCCCTACTTCTGCTATTTTTCAGTTGAACATTAGCAGTAGAGATCCACTATGTCTGTACACATCTGTGTACAGGCACATCACATTCTTCCAAAAAGAAACACTATCAATGAAATTGCAAAATCCAAGCTTTGCCAGGTAAAAAGGGAAATAATATCCAATGCTTCTTGAAATCTCAGAGCTAATCCTATTCACCTTTTCGCCTGAGTATTGAAATCCTTTTTTTAATCAAATAATAACCTGAAGATAATTTTACATTATAGTAGTTTGCAGCATCTTTTATTCCTGTGGCAACTTTTGTGTTTTTTAAGTATTAGTTTAATAATTTCTTCCATCCTCCCTTCCTTTTCTTCCTTTCTAGGACATGAATTTTTCCTGAAAGAAGTGATATTCTAATGTTTAAGGGCAGTGGAGAGGAAACTGAAGGGGGGAGGGTGGTGATTTTTAGCAACAGAATCTTCCTGGGGAGAAGATATGCTCTCTCTCATTTCAGTGGTCACAGAATCTGACATAACTAAGTTTTAGTTCAGGTGACTTCTTCCCCTTTGCCTCAACATCTTGTTATGGAAAAGAAATGTCAATTATTTTGTCCTATTAGGCATCTTGTCATTTTAGGTTAGGAATTATCAGTCAGGATTGTGTTGCATTATGCATTTGTAGTGCTTTCGGTTTGTGATTTTGTTTCAGTTTTCTAGCTATTACAGTAGCACAAACAACTAATAATAAATTAGATATTGTTTTGCAAAATGAAAGAACCAAGAAGCAAAAAATCATTTAAATGTTTTCAACTGTATATGTTGAGTCTTTGAAAAAGCTGGCTTATACACTGTTTAAAATGAATAAATGCAACTAAATCCAAAAACCACCCAACTACAGTCTCAAGGCATTCCAAAAACTTCAGTGCCTCCCTTTTCAGAACCTGGACACTACATGTTAATAAGGAAACTTATTTACAGCTGAGTATGATAATTTTTTTCCCCTCTATTCTGTTTTCTTTTGGACAGGATCTATATCATCAGTCATATGACTGCGTCTGTGTCATGTTTGCCTCTGTTCCGGATTTCAAGGAATTTTACACAGAATCTGATGTAAATAAGGAAGGCTTGGAGTGTCTCAGGCTTCTGAATGAGATCATTGCTGACTTTGATGATGTATGTACTTCTAACAGTCGACTTATGATTTCAATCTTAACTCAGGGTATACAACAATAGGCAAATACACTTGAAGGGGAGAGTGGAAGACCTGTCAGAAAAGAAATTTTGTGTGCCTGATCACATGGTAAATACTTACAGGGAATATTAAAGGAAGAAGATATTTATGTGGCATAAATCAGATAGTGGTCTGACATCACTCTCAATTGCTTTTGATTTGCTATAATAAGTCCCCTATGTGTATATCTGATAGAAAAATTTTACCCTTTAACTGCAGCTCATGAAGCACGTTACATGCCATGTATTAACTACAAGTTCTAAATACTAATTTCTAAAGTCAAATACAACTTTGTGTTATACCTGATCTGTGTTGGTCTCACATAGATCATTGATCAGTTGGTACATAAGCAAATCAAAGGCTTGTGTAGGTTTTAATGTTCCATTTCTTGAAGTTAGAAGCAAGTAAAGAGTATGACTACAGATGGATTGTGAAAAGGCAGCTGGACAGAATGTGAAAAGGCCTCACTGAGAACGGTATTTATCTTTAAGAAAGTTATTAGTAATGAAGATACTAGTAAAAGGTATGAAGATTGTGTCATGACTCAGACAGAACAGAGTCTGGATTTGCAGATCTGCAGCTATAAAGGGCATTTTAACAGCACACCCGTTTGAAGAACTGCGTGTCCAAAGTCCAAACCAACCTAGGATATGAACTAAAATCCTTGGATTTTAGTCCCATTGACATGGAACATACCATTGACACAGAAGAGATGCTTACTTTCAGAAAGCTGCTTAAAGCTGAGCTGTTGGCTGTCATGGTGACTCAGTTCTAATGTCTCATGAGTGCAAAGTATGCTGACTTTTAAGAGGTGTATGTACAATAAGGTGGAATTTATTCTCATTCCTATAAATTTAGTGCCTTTATAATAAAAACATATTTCAGACAACAGAAATTCTCTTTTGTTGAAGGCTGTAACCATTGTTTTATCCATCCTTAAGTCCTTCATCCTGTATATATTTGTGAAGCCATTTGAGGTCTAGATTGAAACTGTTCTAAGAATTGATGCTCTGAGTGGTGTTAGAGTAACAAGGCTGCTGATCTGAATTATGAATAACCATCCTTGTTTTACAGTTATTGTCAAAGCCAAAGTTCAGTGGAGTTGAAAAGATAAAGACCATTGGAAGTACTTACATGGCAGCAACAGGACTGAGTGCTACACCCAACCAAGAACAGTGTCAGGTACAGGAAAATGTTCTTGCTTAATAAAAAACATGTTCAAATGAAGGCTAAAATTCTGTTATTTAAAATCCATGTTATGTATAATACTGTGGCCTAGTTTTTTTCATATTAACATAGATTATATTGGACAAGTGTATACTTTACTAGTCTCTGTGAATTGTTCTTCACACTGCAGTTTGAAAATGCCACCTCCGTATTTGCTAAAACAGGCCTTCTAGTCTAAATACAATACAGGATTTAATTGCCCTATGCTGCATCAGAACTGGATTTATAGAATGTACAAAAACTGCAAGAATTAATGTTTTCCATTGTAAGTGGGAGGGCTGAGTAGCTTCACTAACCATGCGCTTACAGAGCCCTCAGATTCAGCATTGAGAATGTGTTCCTTTGTTTCTAGTTTACTTATTATGATAGGATTAGGAACTGCAGTCAGTAGAAATTAAGTTCAGAGAAGCAATTCATAACTTTTAAGCAAAAACCTTGCATTTGCCATGATCTTTAGAGTACTACAGGTTAGCAACAGAGAGACAGCAATTACGAATCAACACAATCTGTGCTAAGGATTAATGTACTCTTGCCAAACTAATGTTCCTTCTAGACAGAAGCAATTACCACATGAACTACAGACCCTAAGGATTCTGAGGAGAAAAAAAAAAAAAGAGAATTATTTTAAATTAGTTCTGACATTTAATATAGGGAGGTGAAGGAATGAAGAAAATGCAGAACTGGAGACTGGAGATGAGAAGACAGAGAGCTCTCAGTCATTACTAAACCTAGTGTATGCAGAGGAAGAAATTTATCATTTGAGTTATTTCCACAAACTATTAGTCAAGAGATCAATGTTTCAGCATTCCTTTGATGATTTAGTTGACATTTTCTAAAGAAATCCACAAGAACTCAGCAGCCTTCAGTCCAGATTCCCAAAGACACACAGATGCTGCAATACCTAGTGTAGTGACTGACTGGTAGACATACTGCTGGGAACCACCCCCATCTTAAAGCAAGCATCCAAGGAAGATTAAGTGCCTGAGGAGGGGGTCTGAATGTGTCAACTGAACAGGAAACCATCTGTCTTAGTTAGGAGTGAACTCCAAAGGAAACAAGCTTCATTCATCTAAACAGCTGTTCCAACAAGCATCACTACTGTCCCATCCAAGACTAATGCATCCACTCTATGAACCATCTCCGAAGTTGTCATCCGTCCATCTCTTCTGTCACTTTATCTGAAGAAATGAGGAAGATTTGGTAATTTCTCAGAGAGATCAGTGGGTCTATCTCTTATGAAGTCATTTGCTAGTGAGGGTCCTTCTCTGGGCTGTAGGAGACCAAAAATCAGTTTTCTCCTCCATCTGAAGGGACTCAAAACAGTACTTAGAAATCAGGTTACTTTGTTGATGTATGAGGAGAAATTAAGTCTACAGCCTTTATAAGTGGTAAAAAGCTCTGAGCTAGTAAGTTAGGGGACAGAGTGGGGTTACCCTCTTCCTGTCTTCCTTTTGTATTTTATTCATTTTCATATCTGTTAGATGTTCTCAGAGATGCTTGCTTATCTGCCGGATGATATCAGTTGAAGAACTCTTAAAATTGTGAATTTCACCAGATCATAAACATTTAATAAGGGTGCTCAGCTGTGCAACAGTGAGATGGAGGAGTCTCTGTGGGGCTGTCCATAAGCATTATTTATTATGAAAGGGCATAAATAGAAGTGGACACCTAGAGAAAATGAATTAACAAATCCTAGGCACACATAAACACTGACTGCCCGTGGAATTAGATAGCAGCTAATCAGTTATTTGACAATTGAAACATTAACTTAGGCATGGTTTGGATCTATCATCTCTGGACTGCCTGGTTGTATAAGTAAAATGCATCCTAGTCTCTTGACCATTGTTTGATCTAACTGATGCTGGGCAGGGTACCACTTTTGACATTACTTTCCTGCATATTCCTGCTGGCAGTAGGCACCCCTAAAGGTTTAAGTGCTTTCAAGTGTTCAGCATATTTTTGTTGTATTCTCATAGCAACTAAGGCTCAGGAAAATGATTTTACTCTATTTGTTTGTCTTTTAAATTCAGGAACCTGAACGACAGTATATGCACATAGGAACCATGGTAGAGTTCGCATTTGCTTTGGTGGCAAAACTGGATGTCATAAACAAGCATTCTTTCAATGACTTCAAGTTACGAGTAGGTAAGTATCACAGGATTTTTATGAGAATATATTATAGTTTTAGTTAAATAAGAAAGATTATTTGCTGAAGTTTTCATACCATCACATAGTTCAAAGTGTAGGGGACCCCCTGCCTCCCTGCCAGGGCTGCACCGGGAGGTGAGGGTGTCCCTGAAGTGAAATACCATGAGAATTCACAGGGGAGAGGATAAACTCCCCCGGTATTTCAGGAACTGTTCTCTTGTTCCTGTGTGTGGGTACTGAGGGAGGACACCCACTGCTTTTTGCCATGGCTTCTTGATGGGTGCTTTAAGGAATTCTTGCCACTGCCGCTTTTTGCTGCGGCTCCCACGTGACATCCAAGGCTTTTGCCATGGCAGCCACCATCAGCTCCCCGAGGGGTGCAAGCACCATCACCAGCAGCTGCCAGGACCGCATTGAAAAAAACTGGGAGCTTCCTTTTGTGAGCTGCACGTGGCTCACGATCACCCAGTCCTGGTGCTGCTCCAGCTCCATCACTGTCACATCACATGGTCTCCGTTGGGATCCGTGCTGCTATCTTGGTGGCATTAGGACTTCTCTTCTTCAAACGAAATACTCTTCCAGGTTTTTCCCATTTTAACCAAAGGGGAGGGGGATGGCTAGGTGACATTTTTTCTACTGTTGTTTGGTTTTCTTTTCCTCTGTTTGTTCTCCTTTTTTTTTAGTAAAATTTTTATCTTTTCCCTCCTTCATTCAGACTCCTCCTAACTTCAAAAAACTTGACAATATTTGGGGGAAGGGAAATAAACAAAGAGAAGGAGGGTTTTACCTCATCAGAGGTCCCACCTCCTGAACATATTGTCATTAAACTAAGACAGAATATCATGGATGAGGGGGACAATTCAGTGTGAAGTACCAGCTCATTAAAGTATTAGTAGAACTGACCAAAAGGGCCATGATAGTAAACAGCACTGTCCTGTTTAAAAGCAGCCTATGTGGTATTGCCCATCAGCTTTAGCTGCTGTTGTCATAGGGAGTGTTTCAAGGCAGGACTCAAGGCAATATTCCTAAGTAAAGAATGGTTGAAAAAATGTGTTTGTGTGGCTCTGAATGGTTTTATGATAACTCTGTAAAAATTATTGTAGAGGTTGCTAGCTACATACATTTTTTAAGTTTACCAATACCAAAAGACACAAGAAAATTCTAGTCTGGGCTTTGCAAAACTGTATAAAGGGTTTCAGAGCACAAGAGCTATAATGGGAGAATGAGGCTGAAGTCTGAAATATTTTACATGTACTAAACTCAAACAAGCATACAAAAATGTACCCTTTCCTTTGCAATGTTAGACAAGGGAGAGTATTTATCTGCTTTGATATTCGGATAAGAGCAAAGATGACTGGTTATTTACCGTTGTAAGGGATATCCCTTATGTTTTAGTTTCTAATTGTTTCTACTTGTGCCTCATGGTATTTTTAAAAAGAAATAGACAGCTGCGGTAAGCGATGAAAAGAATGATGAAATAAATGAATTCAGAGCTGATCAAGAACCATATGTTCCAAAATGTTTATTTCCTGATAGCAGTACACAGCAGTTTTATAATGCAATATGTAACATGGAAAGTGTGAAATGAAAATGGTAAACAAATATTGAAAACCCATAAATCTTGTAAACATGTCAAAAGTATTTGATTTCCAACAGTTATTCTCCTGTCTTGTATTTTTCTCTCTATACCACTTGCTTTTTCTTTTAGCTGTTCCTCTCATGTTTATTTCACAGTGCCACCCACTGGCAAAACTTGCTGTCTTCTGACTTGAAATCGGTGCTCCTTAGGGCATTCCTTTACCAGGAGTTTGGTATTCCTTGCTAGAGCAAAAAAATGACAAAGCAAATCTGAAGTATGCTTTCTTCTCAGAGTGTTACAGGATTTGATGGGTTTAAAAGAAATGTGTAGAGATACCATATTTCTGTACAGATAAAAGATGACATAACACTTGCAAACATACTTATATCGGCAGTGTCAGTACAAGTAAAGAGCTGCTGTTTGTTAGTGCTACATCTGCAAACTGGTTAAAGCAATACTGACTTCTTTAAACTGTGGAGCATGAAGAAAACTGTTTAAGGAAAAAAAAAGATACTTTCTTGATAAAGTGCTTGCTAAAGGTTCCAGAGAACTCAGACTCCTTTGCTTCATGAAATGAAAAACGTTTAACTCTGCAAAAGGAACACAGGCCCCAAACTGGTATTTTTGCCATCTTAATCCAACATAAGCACCACTTCACTTCCCATTTTCACTTCAATTCTTCTCCACTTCTCACCACAACCTGATGATGAAAGCATCTGATATCCATACCAATTATAGCCACAGAAACATTTGAACATCTACCTCCAACATAATCGACTTATATTCCAAGTGCCATTTTTAAAAGCCTCTCAACCAGCATCTGACACCATAATTGTTGCAACTCACTAGAGGTTTCAGCTTTCATAATTTTCTGTGAGTGCCTGAAATGCTAGTGTGCCTTAAGAGGTACACAGCCCACTCTGACCTTGTCAGACAATATCGTCACCTAGATGATATTTCAGTCATTCCTCCCCTTCTGTTAGCTGAGGCACTTGATTTTTTAGACAAGCTTAGATATGCTTTTGCAGCAAGTTTTGCACAGGTACTGCTTTTCTCAGAAGAGAGGATGATATGTTGTTTTCCATATACTTCATAGTTAGAACATTCATGTTGTAAGTGACTTAATTTGGTTCCTGATTTTGGCTGAGGCCAGGCTATAGGATACACAGATAGTCTCTGTCATTCCTGTGGAACAGTATTTGCTATTTCATTAAATGATTAAATATCGCTAGGGATATGAGAAGTCTGCTCTCTTATATGGTTCTGAATCATGGGTCATCTACTGCCACCACCTGTGTTTCCTAGAACGCTTCCATCAACGCTGCCTCTGTACAATCCTAAACATCCACTGGTCAGATTTTGTGACCAATACATCTGTTCTAGAACAAGCAGCAGTCACAAGTATCGAGGCCATGTTGCTGAGAACACAGCTGTGCTGGGCAGGGCACGTCTCCAGGATGAAGGACCACCGCCTCCCTAAGATCTTGCTTTATGGTGAACTTGCCACCGGCTGCTGCAAGAGAGGAGCCCCGAAGAAAAGATACAAGGACTCCCTGAAACAACATCTCAGCCTCAGCCACATTGATCACCATAACTGGTCTACTCTGGCCTCCAATCGGGAGGCCTGGAGACACACCATCTATAACGCTGCCATTTCCTTTGAGAACACACGCAGGATCACTCTCGAGGAGAAAAGACAGTGCAGAAAGAATCATACCTTGCAGAATATACCATCTAAGGAGCCTTTCTGCTGTGCCTTTTGCAATTGGACATGTCTATCTCGTATTGGCCTTTTTAGCCACCAGCGTGCTTGTAACAAATGTGGATAGAGCCTAGCCATGGATATGAGAGAAAGAGACAGTTGGTGTCACCCTCTGTTAGAGCATTCACCTGTAGTGAAAGTACTACTCTTCCAGCCTTGCCCCAACAAACATTCATGTCTGTCATGCGAGGAATGACATAGAGTAGGACATCCCAGAATACCTGAGTGGCCAGAACTCATTCCTGAGAGATACAGGTAGAAGTCTACTCAAAGTAGGAGGAATCCGAATCTGACTCCTCAACCCCTGAAATATTAATCTGCACATTGGATGCCATGAATTAGAAAGACCCATCTGTGGTTTGATTGTTAATGCAGAGTGTTGGCAAGGCCCAAGTCCCTTTGGGCATTTACTCCCAAGGATTTGTTCTATTTGTTATCCTTTAGGGTTTGCATGTTTTCCCAATTTTCTAGATTTTACTTGTACAGTCACTTTTTCCAGGGTTTCCAAGTGGGCTTATAGTGTCGTTGCTAGCCCTTGCTGCCGTGTCACATACTGGATGAGTCAGTGCTGAGATCCCTCTCCGTCCTACAATCACACTTTCAATTTTGCTGCATAGCTATATCCCTAGTGATGGTTTCAGTTAAGGAATTAATAGAAGTCAGTTACAAGGTAATTTTAGAAATCCAAACTACTCTCTTGTTCAGGGTTTATTTCTCACTAAGTCTAACTTGACTTTCCTGCTCATCGGTAGGTACATTTGATGCTGGTTAACAATATTAGTTTTGATTTTGCCTCTCGGTTTCTTTCCCTGCTAGCAGAGTTACTCCCTTTACAGATGTAACATAGGCTAACAGACTGACTGCAAGATAAAAAAATACCCAGAGTCTAATGAGGTACTATACTATATTGTTCTATGCTATGCTTAATCAAATTATTTCAATACATATTTTTATATTGCAGTTATTTAGGACCATTCTGTGCTCAATCCAGCCTTCAGAACAAGGCTTCAAATCCTTTCAGCTCATGTGTATTAGTTTATTCTACATTTAAGAAGCAAAGATAACTACAAAAGTAATTTGATTCAGCCATCAACTGTTGAGAGGAGAGGCCCTTTTCACTACAAGCAGAAATGAAAAGAAATTCCTATATGTCTGTTTTCTAACTAAAACTAAAATTAGATGAGCTGACTTTTGGCATTTCTATAACTAACATTCTCCTGCTGTAAATGGTGGATAAAACCACAATGAACAGACTATTCACTGCTGTACTCACTGTTCAGCCAAATGTTATGTTGATTGACTTGCTATGTTGCCAGATGCACTGTGTGTCCTTGTTTGGTGGATCTTCACAGAAGCACAGAATTAAGTTGGGAAAAGACCTCTGTAGAAAGTGTTAAAGTCTCCCCTGAGCCTCCTCTTCTCCAGGCTAAACAAATTCAGCTCCCTCAGCTGCACTTCATAGGACTTGTGCTGCAGACCCTTCACCAGCTTTGTTGCCTTTCTCTTCATTCCTAATGTAAAGGTCTGATGTTTTCCAGGTATAAACCACGGACCTGTAATAGCTGGAGTAATTGGAGCTCAAAAACCACAATATGATATATGGGGCAATACGGTAAATGTGGCCAGCAGGATGGACAGCACTGGTGTCTTAGATAAAATACAGGTAAACCTTGACTTTGTGCTAAAATTTATCTTATTCTTTTGAGTTTTGTTCTTAAAAAACATCATATCATTTGTACACTAAATAGATCTTTGTTTTGAAGCCAAGTAAAGAATTAAAAGAAAATTATAGGGAAAATGGGAGGAGAATCAAAACTTTGTCTGACCATAAAGAGGCATGCAGTGGAGGAAGTCATGGGTTGCCTGGAAATGCATCCCTACATTAAGAGAGATTTTGTGAATTTTTAAACTCCTAGAATACTAACTACCTTATCTCTGAAGGAAAATCCTGATGTTAGTAATCTCTAAGTAAAGGGAATTATCATAACTGTACATCAAGTTAAATCCATAAAGCAATCCTGAAACTTCCCTTGTAATGAACCATGCTGATTAATAATCTTTGTAGGTTATTATCTGTATCGATTATAGATAGGCCTGTATAGAAAAGAACTTCAGTTTTCTAACTTTCTAGTGATTCCATAGCCAGAGATCACATTTTAAGTATATGCCTAGTATGCTGCCTAGCACTTTGGGATCTCAGCATGCAATTGAGAGCACTTCAAATCTATCACTGAGATTATTCAGAACTAAGTAATGGAAAAGTAACGTTACCAACTGTTAGTTAAAATTGAAAATGGAATGTTAAAGCAGTGATATCTACAAACAGTTGCTTCACAAAGAAACACAGATAGTCTGAAACAAATGATGCTGTTGAACTACCTCTGTCCTAGTGGGCTTCAACCTAAAGTGGCAGAATGACCTAGAGTTGGGTTCACTGACAGTTCTGTGAGAAACTGGCAACAGCAGCTCTGACAGGTGATGCTAACATCTTACTATCACTTCATTTACACAGCCTTAGTATTTGTAAAAAGATAAGGAAGCTTAAGTCTGCAGAAGTGAAAATAAGCACCTGAAGTTGAGAAAAGTGCACTGTGAGGAAGAGTGTTGTCCCTAGTGCCATTTGAGTATCTACAAGCTCTGTGTTTACAGCCTTAGGTACAGAAGTGGTTACATCACATTTGATACTTGATGTAAGTGATTAGAATGGATATCCAGCAACAGACTACTTGAAACCTCAGGAGCTCAAACCTCACCTCAGACCATTAAAGGGCTTACAAGCATTAGAGCAAAACCTTTATAATTGTGCAGAACATATGTTCTCTTCACACTGTGGAAGAAGATTTTGCTTTGCTTTGTTATCAACACTGGTTGTATTAATGTATTGTTGCAGGTTACAGAGGAGACGAACAACGTCCTGCAAACACTGGGATACATGAGCACTTGCAGAGGAATAATAAATGTAAAAGGAAAAGGAGAATTGAAGACATACTTTGTACATACTGAAATGACAAGATCCCTTTCACAAGGGAACGTGGCATCTTGAAGATGCTTGTACGTGTCATCAATACCATATTTTCAGGAAAGTATCACGCACGTTTTAACTACATTTTGGCCCTTAACATGCGTGCTATTTTCTGGTATGTGGCACTTATTTTAATATGGCTGCAGAATAGTCCCATGAGCCATCATTTTGCACCTTGATATTCCTATGTTCAAGGACAGTTGCGGTGTACGCTATAGGACTGGAAGATTGTACTGCTACTTGCACTGTTATTCAAGACAAGAAAAGAAGGAATAGGAATCAAAAGGAGGTAATGCATCCTGAAAGGACTGAGAGAGATGTTAGTGACAAATGCGGGGAAAAAAGGCAATAAAGCTAGGGGTGCATACTATTTTCTGATGCATGGTGTTTTCTGGAAAATACAGTCGCTCCCCAATAGCATCCACTAATCTGGTATTAAAGTATACAGTATTTGTAAATAAGTTTACTCTGTCCATGATTTGGATGTGATCAGTTGCATCTCATAGCCAGGGACACGTTGGGTGGCTTGCTGGCATTCTTTCTGAAGAGAGAACTAACAATGCTGGAATAGTTTTGTACAAACGTGTCAAATGTTTTGAAGCTATTGTCTTTTGTAAGGTTAATTCATTAAAAGTTTATATGTACTTTGTCTTACTGTTGCTGTCTCTTAGTTATGCTTCCTTCCATGGCTTCTGTCGCTCTAAACCTGCGTGTCTTTTGCTGCTGCTGCTGCTTTTTATTCAGCAGTTAGATGTTGAGGCAGGGTATGGCCAGCTGTCTCAATAGCCTTAGTCAATAATATCTGCTAGACTTGTTATTGCCTTTCAGAAACTAAATCATCTCTGCTGTCCTCAGTCATGGGTGGCATCCTAGACACTTTGCAGGCATGATACAGAAGACTTAACCTCAAATCCATAAACACAAGCAAAGTGGGAGATACTGAAAATGGTAGCAGAGTTCCTACTTCACAGCTGGCCTGCAGTGCTTAAATAATAACTAGGAGAAGCTGTATAAGGGAAGAAAAGTTTTGATTGTTTTGCACTTTGACAACCTCTTTTGACCTTGCATGCCTTTCACTTAACCTTCGCAATGCTGGATTTCATGGGATATTTCAAGTAACAGTCTTACTTTTCAGTATATGAGTATGAGCAAAAGATGTAAAAAATGCTATTTTGTGGATATTTGAGATTAATTTAAATCCCACTGAAATAAAAAGTATAACACTTGCAGAGTTTCATAGATGATCCAGGCGAAAGACAGAAAAAGCAGGTAATTGTACTATCTTTGAAGCATAGTAACAATTAATTTTTGCTTAGTTGTAACTAGTACTTGAAATTAACATATTCTTATAGTCATAGCATCCTAACAAGACCAAAATTAATAAAATTGTCCTACTTACAAAATAGCATATAATTAAAAGGTTTTTTTCTGACTGATGCCATATGAATATGGAAGTCAACTTATGCACTATTAGTTCTGGCTTGTTGAAATGTAAAAAGTATTCAGATTTCTCATTCATGAAACATATATGTGTATATATATATATATGTACACATTTGTATAGTATTGGTGTCCTTTCAGAAGAAGTTCTCAAAATTGTGGGCCACAGGTACATGGCATCAGGCCACAGTCTTACTGAGTGAGGCACAGTTTATTCACAGCAGCCATCTGCCCACTGGCAAATTGCAATGACAATAGGCTTCTAAGTTCCTACATTTGCTGTAAAACAGAAAATCTGAATTTTGGTCCCCTTAAATGAGTCTAAAATCAAAATATAAGTTATTTCAGTTATGTTCACATTTTTCTCCCAGAGTTAGAGACTTTTAATCATTAATTCTCAAGATAGGTGCTCAGTCTAATAAAATCTCATGAAAAATGTTTTCGTTGTCTTTATGATTTCTTCCCTTTAAGATAAATATTTTCCAGTGGAATAAAAGACTTTCCAAATAGCTCACATGGCAGCAAAACCAGTGTCCCAGTCGCTGCCTAAAGCGAGCTGTCACTTAGCTATGCTTAAGACTTCTACTAAATCCCTCCTTACCACTTACTATAAATTTGTCTTAGGAACACTTAAAAAAGTTATTGATCTTCTTCTTAGACTTTGAATGTACTCCAGACCTTTAAAATCATTGTGGCATTACCACAGGTCAACACAATCACTTCTTACTGTGGATGAAAACCCTTTATGTAAAGTTGATTCTATTTATACTGTCATATATATGTGCAGCTTTTAGGTATAACCTGTACATTCAGGATTTTGCTTTCATTTGTATTCTTGCACATCATTAACAAACCTTGTACCTAGCTCAATGGACTTGTTTCTTTGATTTTTATGAAAGTTAAACAACATTTTTTTCTGTAAGCTATGAAATGCTAAAACATCTGAATGGCGGGGAGCTGACTAGTCCAGTGAAATATAAAGAAAGAGATATATGTGCTCTCCAAGAGCATGTTGAAAATGCTCATGGTTCAGAGCACTCATATTTCACTGGTGCTCTTCTCTCATTTTGTAATTGCATTTCGATTCTTGCAGCCAAATCCTGCTAAAGAACAAGAAAGTGGGCAACACACATACATCATACAGGCAGTATGATGCCCAAAGAAAGGTGCATACCATCCTCCCTCTAGCCTTCAGTTACTGAGCATCATTATTATCTTTCTAGTGCGGAGAAGCTATTTGTATTTAATACATACCTCTTGTCTTCCAATGCATTTTACATCTACTGTTTATATACTGTTTTTTCCGCTCTAGATTCACCCACAATTCTTGTATCCTCTTTCTTCCTCCTCCTGCAGCAATTTCAGCCTCAGTAACTGGATATAATGCTACTCATGTATCAGTGTGTAACTTGAAAAACTTTATGATAATCATACAAATAGTATTTAACATTCCATATATTCCACATTACAGTAAGGTTCATCAAGTTCTACAACCTCCATGTTGGTGACATAGGTTGCTAGCGAATCAGAGAGTGTGAGTTCCAAAAGTACAATGCAAATGCATTTCACACTGTGAAGCAGCAGCCAAAAGATCAATGTAAGAGTGATTCACTGTGGTCTGGAAAAAAGAAATTCAAATGGGAACACCTGGGAAGCTTGCTGAAATTCTTTTTTGATGTCAGTGCTTTGCTCCAGTTTATGGAGGACTACCAAAGGACAAGAAGAAAGACTAGACTTGCAGGTATTTTTATTAACTATGAAAGTATTTAGGATTACCTGAAAATAATGCTATTTAGCTGCTGTTTCTAAAGACAGACAGTAGTATCTTACTTAAGTTATGTGAAAAGCATTTTTCATTCTTTTAAATTCCTTTATGTTTTCTCCATTTTGTGAAATATCTACAGACCTTCCCTTTTTCTGGTGAGACACAGGTAGTTCAGTCTGTTTCTAAAGCTACAGCTGTGCATATGTGAATGTAGAGCTGTTTCAAGTCTGTCCTGTTTTGTTTTCAGAACTTCATATCTGGACAAATAATAAGCTATGTTGTCAAGATGCTTTAAATAGCAGAAGATTTACTGTTAAAAGATATGATTATCTTGTACTTTGATATTTAGTTTTCCTTTTGGTTGTGGTTAGGTATGAACATACTTCAATTTTTCATTTTCAGATAGCAGATTCTCCTTCATCTAATATAGATACTACCCTTCAACACTTTTTACAGGTGAACCCCAAACAATTTTAAGCCTAGGGCTTTTTAGTTTTATTCTTCATTTCTTGTCTAAAATAGTGAAGTGACTCTGAGGAGGAAACAAATGTCAAATATATGTGCCTTAAATAAAACATGTAATTGAAAGAGTATTTTTTGTTCTTTGAAGTAATTCAGGTTTGGATGGATTTGTCAAAAGTGGTATGTAAATCATCTGTAACTGGTTCACCCTAAAGTTTGCTACATATTAATTTTAAGCATTTTCAAATTTAGGGGCAGGAATTATTAAGGTCAGTGTAGCTTATGATATGTCAAAATGCAACATAAGGGCATTTTATTCATGTTTGTAATTGTGACGATATGAACTCCTTTATGTTGTAGGATGCCCTGTTTAAAACAAAGATTCTACCAAGAGTTGTTTGAAAATTTTTTTATGCAGCATTTTTCAAATCTATTTGTAGACACTGAGATGCTCTTCATAAAAATCTCAGTTTTGACAAGAAAAAGTGCAAGTGGAGTATTTTGAAAGGTTGACATTCCTGGACTAGAATTTTTCATGTTTGCATTCCAAAACAGTGTTACAAATAGAAATTGTTATGAAAGTAACATCACCTCATGTATAAAAGTGTGTATTACTCTTCTTACCAAGAGGGTTATTGAACAGAATATTCATCTGAATTGGAGCAGATATCAGTCAGCTATATTGAGTTGTGCAGCTCTACTGGGTTGTGTGGCAAGGTTTTGGTAGCAAGGAGGGGGGACAGGGCTACAGAGGTGGCCTCTGTAAGAAGTTGCCAGAAGCTTCCCTCATGTCTGACAATGAGCCAATTCCAGCTGGCTGGCCAAAGCCAAGCCCATCAGCAATGGTGGTAGCACCTCTGGGATAAAGTATTTAGGAAGAGGAAAAAAACACTGCAACAGTAGCCGTAGAGAGGAAACAACTCCGTGGACAGGCACTGGAGCAGAGATTCCCCTGCAACCCGTGGTGCAGACCATGGTAAGGCAGGTTGTAACCCTGCAGACCATGGAGGTCCATGGTGGAGCAGAGATACACCTGCAGCCCATGGACAGCCTCATGCTGAAGCAAGTGAATGCCCGAAGGAGGCTGTGACTCTGTGGGAAGCCTGCGCTAGAGCAGGTTCCTGACAGAAACAGTGAGCCCAAGGAGAGAGAAGCACATGCTGGAGCAGGTTTGCTGACAGGACTTGTGACCCTGCGAGTGACCTGTGGTAGAGCAGCTTGCTTCTGATGGACTGAACTCCGTGGAAGGGACCCATGCTGGAGCAGTTGATGAAGAACTGCAGACCGAGGGAAGAATCCATATTGGAGAAGTTCATGGAGGACTGTCTCCTGTGGGAGGGACCCCACGTTTCTGAAGAGCCTTCCTGTTTGAGATGAGCAGTCAGTCAATAATTAGAATCTAGAAGAAATAAGCACTTCTGTGAAACAACTGGCTTGGCCCAAAGCTATGGGAATGGAAATGGGAGAGTTTTTGAGCCGTTTTTGTTTCAGCCTTTTTCAAGGGCCATCAAATGGAACATTTTTTGCAAAGACTGTCTCTCCTTTGTGGCTCAGCTGGAGGTCAGGACCACATGGCAATCTGATACATGTTGAGGTCAAACAGCTAGGACAGGAGATGGATTGCTAAACCTTAATTTGAAAGCAGGCTCTCAGCTCTAAGTGACATAAGCTTGAAACAGGTACCTCAGCTTGTAGTAAGAAAACAGCTACTTGTGTTTTTTCTGTGTATCAATGACCTGTCCAGTTATATGTCATCTGTCCTCTTGTGTCAATCCTGTCTCCTTTCACCCCTTGTCATTGTCTCTGTTGTGTCCCCTCTACCTGCCTCCAGTACTATTTTCTTCACCTATTCATTTTAAGAATTCTTTTTTCAAAGTTATTCCGTAAGCCAGTCTGACATTTTAGAACAGTGACCCTGCTTTTGACACACTTAGGTGTGAAAAATTGCTATAAAAATACATACCAACATGTTTGAAACTCAGGAACCGTAGCAGTGGAACGTGAAGGGGTATTACTCTAAAAAGGCAGGCAATTGAACTTCTCAGCCTTAAGCCACCAAATTCAAAGCAATTTTTAACTCTTTGGTTTCCTAGCTCAGCTGTATTTGAATGCATAATTTTCACCATACAGACTAAAACTGCTTCATTGTTTACATGTTCATATTTAAGTTACTAAGGAAACAGACCGACCTTCCATGCTACTCTATAACAGGAACATGCACTTAACAGTAGGATATTAGTAAAGTCTGGTTGCAATTGGAACAACCCCCCCCGGACATTCATATCCTGCTTATGGGGAGTCTGCTAAAATCAACCAGAAAAAGCTTTTGTAAAGTTTCAAATGATTCTAAAAGGATTTATACCTTCATTACAAAGGAAAAAAATAGTGAAAACCATAGTTTTAAATTATTTTGGATGGATTGGGGAGTATGGCAAATCTATAACAAGCATCCAGCAATATTTTTAACAATCTGTATTGCATCCAGATGCTGTAATTCAATTTATTGCCATCAATTTAACATTAATCAAAATGAGGTACATGAGAACAGTAGGAAGAAAATGGGAGAGAAACCTTTCAGGTCTGACTTCAGAGCTCTTGCCTAGCTTAGTTTATATCTCTGGTGAACAGTTTCTTGTGGCTCTATTTATAGCTGCAGTTTCGGCTGAGCTACTTTTCATAAAGTGGGCTTGCTATCTCTTTGTGCTCGGACTAAATTACAAAAAAAGTACTTGCACAGTGGCAAGAGGTCTCTGCGTAGGAAGCTGATGTAAGGCAGCTATTGGATTTTCAATTCCACTGCTCGCTTACGCTGCTCTAATTTGGCTCGTGCTACAGAAAGAAGAGGATATTAATTGGTAGAGGGACATTATTAGATAAGCAGATGGAAATTGTCACAAATGTTTTAAAGAAACCCCATAGAAGTCTCCAGATTATAAATGCCTCCACTCTGCACTTGCAAAGAAGCAGTAGTCTGTGTTATTCAGTGGATTAGTGATGGGAGAGTAGCAGCAACATAGTAGGAACAAGACTTTTGTAGGCCTGGCTCCAAAATGCCTGAAACAATCAGTTGTGAAGATTTCAGATTTCCAACTCTGAATGTTGGAGGTTTTAAAATAAATTTGGGATGTTCAGTAAAATTACAGATGCCTGAAAGAATGCTGTTGTGAAACTCCTAACCAAAAGATACTGGTAGCAATAATAATTGTAATGCTGTACCTATAGCACAATAGTTCTACAACTGTGGTTGCAGAAAACAAAGATAAACCAAACCAAGACCCTCACAGATCCCTAAGAGGCACAGTAAGAAGCAGCACAGACACAGTTACATGTATGTAATAAACCGGGATATCTGTGGGGTGAACCCAGGTGCTGTTAGGGCAGAGCAGTTTTACAGTCAGTCTGAGATGCACACACAGGAGATGCTTACTTTCAGTGCTCCCAGCACAAGTGTGTGAGTTTTCCAACCGCATTGCCTGAAATGGCTGAGCATCCCATTAAAACCTGTGCCCGAGTGGGTGAGGAGCTGCTGGGCAAAGAAACCAAGGTCCTCAAGACTCAGGATCCTCATTCTGGTGGAAATTCCATGCTGCAGTGTGTTTTTATTGAACAAAATTTTTTATTCAGCAAAAAAAGCTAGTACCTTTCAGCCAAGCTTTGCTCTAAGCACCCACCCCAGCTTCCAAGGACACAAGGGACCAGGGAGCTAGCCTGAGCTGCTCAAAACCGGGACCAAAACCCCACGGCCGAGTGTCCGGGAATCCACATTTCAGCCTTAACACCGCTCTGTGGAACGCCCAGAGTCCCCAAGCACCGGAGCCCAGCCGCCCCCGAGGGTCTGTTCCTTCCAAGGCCGCCCAGGCTGCAGGCCGGGGCCGAGCGGGGCCGGGCCCGGTGCCCGGCGGAGCGTTGCCGGGCGACGGCGGCCGCCCCGCAGCATGGCCGGCCCCGGCCCGTGGCCGCCGGGCGCGGGAGGGTCGCGGTGGGCAGAGGAGGCTCTCGGCATCGCGGCGGCAAGGAGGCGGCCTGCCCTCGCTGCCTTCTCCGCCTTCAGCTTCATCCCGCCCAGACGGGAAGGGCCTCCGGAGCTCAGCTATTTCAACCGGGCGGCCAAGGTGAGGGGGGAAAGAGAGCGAGGCGGGGACAGCCGGGGAGCCTCTCGGGGCCAGAGTGACAAGCCTTCCCCGTGGGTCTCTGCGCAGCATAGAGATGTTATTCTCCGTCCCTCTGCAAGGGCTCGGCCCTCATCATGAGGGACCTGGTCAGGCAGGTGCCTAAAATCATCATAGAATAGTTTGGGTTAGAAGGGACTTTAAAAATCACCTAGTTCCAACACCCTTGCCATGGGCAGGGACACCTTCCACTGGACCACGTTGCTCAGAGCTCCATCTAACTTGGCCTTGAACACTTCAAGGGATGGGGCATCCGCCACTTCTCTAGACCACTCGTGCCAGTGCTTCACCACCCTCACAGTGAAAAATGTCTTCCTAATATAGAAATGCTGAACATTAATCTTGAGCTAGCCTAATGCCAAAATAGCAGGTTTCATCTTCAGAGGCCTTTGCAAAATATGTTTGCTACTTGTGGATGGCCAACGAGGGAAAGTCTTTTACTGGACAGCAAGAGAAGGCAGAGACATGGTTTGTCAAGGATTGAGGACTGACAGGTCATGTGGTATCAATGAAATGTGAGGCAATCCACATGTGCAATCCAACCCTGTCTGTCACTGGGGTTGGATTGCAGCACCTGTGGTTTTTCTGGTAACACACACTTTTGGGGATTCTTTAACAAGAAACTTCTCCATTTCCAGATGAGGCAAAAAGTTTTCAATGTGCATTGCACAATTTTTCCATATGCTGAGCTTTAATAATGAAAATCAATAGAGCTACTCAAAACAATAACATCATTTTATGCCTCAAAAACTGAATGCTTCTGAAGGTGTTACACTGACACTTAACACGTACAAGTCAAGGAGGCTCACTCCTCACTCTCTGCTGCATTATATCACCCTTGTTCCTCATTCTCTGTCCTCATGTTTAACATCAGAAATGAAAAAAATCTTACACCTTCAGCCTCAGCTGAGCGATACTTCCTGGATGGCAAACTTTTCTCTCTCCGAAGTGTCATGAGACATTGAATTTAACACCCTTTTCCTCAAAAAAATTACCCTTAAAAATTCCTGAAATGTCTATTATATCAATATAATATAGCGATATTATGGCAATGTATAGTTATTTATAACAATAAATACACCCCATATATTTATCCCATTCCTGTTCAAGTGACAGGCTGCTGAATGTGCCAAGCACTGGACAGTGCTGACTAGTGATTTGTGAGTTTATATCTTGTGTGTCCCTGGGATGTGGGCAGGGTGCAGACCGAAGCACAGTGCTGGGCATTAAAGGAATTAGGACAAGAGGTCACGATTTTCAGCTCTGCCAGGGGAAGTTAAGTTGGATATTAGGAAGAAATTTTTTACGGAAGGAGTAATCAGACATTGGAATGGGCTGCCCAGGGAGGTGGTGGATTCACTGTCCCTGGAGGTTTTTAAGATGAGACTGGATGTGGCACTTAGTGCCATGCTCTAGTAACCACAGCAGTGCTGGATCAAAGGTTGCACTTGATGATCTTGGAGGTCTTTTCCAACCTGGTTGATTCTATTCTATTCTATTCTTAAGATGAACAGCAAATTTCCTGCCTTGACCAGGTGGCCCTGCTAAACTCCACTCTACAAGTAGAGTTGTAATGTCAGACTCTTTCATGTTGATTCCAGCATCACCTTGGGATGGTGCTGTGAGCCAAAGGTGAGCGAGCACAGTTGGTGCCCCGTGCTTAACAAAACATGATAGGGAGAGCACAACAAGATTAAGGCTAGGGCAAGTCAAAGGGCTGGCATGGTACATTTGGGGCTGGTGGAGCTCACAATCTACCCAGTCTGAGCAGAATTAGCAACCACATAGTAGAGCTTTTGCTTATGGTATAGTTTGCTTTCACACTCATGATGATTTGGTTTGTGGAAAATGCTGCTCCAGTAGCATGGAAACCAAACATGATAACAGCTGTTTAATAGGTTTCTTCACAGCCCAGGCCTCGGCCACAGGGGAGGAAACAAGCAGATTCAACCCATTCTTCTGCACAATTAAGGAATTAAATAATTTGATTTTTTTTTTATTTATACAGCAAAATAATTTCATTCCTTTTTTCAGCTTAAATACCTAAACCCAACTGTGTATCAGAGACTGAAGCAGAAAACATAGGAAGATGATGTGCTCATCATGTGACCATAAGCTAGAAATTCCTGCCTTTTAATCCCTTGGCTGACAGTTGCTCCCTCCATTGTTTTACATGTTACTGTCGCCAGTTTGCCTGATGTTTCCTCTTCTGAGCTGTGGAGAAGGCCATTACTTATTTTATGTGTGTCTGGAATATTACTGAATGCTTGCAAAGCACTTACCTTTAGTAGCACTACACAGAGGATGCCCACCCTGAGTGCATATTTATCGTCTGCTCTCCATGACTCACTTGCTCAGAAAGGTTTAAGAAACAGCTCAATACCACCACCATCAGCCAGGCCAACTAAGTTATCATTTAATAACAAAGAGAAACAGTAGCAGAAAGTTATCAGTGTATTGAGAACAGAACTGTTGCCTCTACACATCCGGCAGAAAATCTTAAAACAGATCATCTGGGAGAGAGCTAGTTTTTCACATAACAGGCTGGCTGCCTTTCTGTGAGTTCCAGAAAGAATGAGTTTTTTGCTCTGACACAAGTAAAAATAACAGACAAATAATGCCACATGAATAAAACCAAAGAGCAAATAACACTCCTGGTGGTGGGCACAAATTGGATGCTAACTGAAATTCTGAATGAAACTGGTAGTATGGGGAGTAAAGGAGAAGTAAGGAAATAAGAAATAATAATAATCATGAAAGTGACACATCAGGTGCAGGATGCTCTTGAATGTGACTGAAAATCTCTGAGGCTTAGTGGTTTCTGGGAAATGAAGGGGTAGATAGGTTAAATACCAAATAATCCCTCCTCTTGGCAGAACCAAGTAATGGAGGTTTCTTTATAAATTAAGCCTGTGATTACAGCAGTGTCTTACTAGTGCTCTTAACTATGGTCTTCTTTTAACGGAACCATTATGGCCTTCTTGACTTGCCCTAACTTGACTATTTTTGAAAGATTGCACTGTAAATTGTAAGACTCTAAATCCATGAATTTTTCAAAGGTTAAATAGGACACACTATATTAGAGGGGGGAAAAAGCCCAACAAAATGCATCATTTTTTTAGTCAGCCATGCACAAAGACAGTGATGGATTGATGTTTAACTGAATATGGACCTTTTAATGAAGCTCATTAACATATGACAGCATATTTCAGTAGGGGCTTTTGCTTTTTCCTTGAAAACTCTTTTTGTTTTTGAAATTCCTTTGATTCCATTCATGACAACTTGTTGATTGGATTCCACAAATGCCTTTGTTAGCAGGTCAGATCTTTAATGTTGCTTCTTTGGATACACCTATATCAACAGTTATACAATTATATTCTGTCTTGGGGTGTGCTATATTTTCATACCACTGGATCACAGAATTACCACTGTGGCATGTTTCAGAACTGTTCTCAGTTCTGCTTTAATCAGAAATTAAACGATGATTATGCTGCAGGATACCTTTGTCCTTTTCATTCCAAATTAATTTGGAAACTGCCTGTTTTGCTTTTACATAATTGTGCCAGTTCAATTGACAAATATACGAACTTAAGAAGAAGAACATTAAGTTCAGAAAATGAAAGCAAATAAAGCAGTTATATTTCCAAAAGTTACAACAGACTGGGGCTGGGGAGAGGGGGGGTGAGATGTGGAAATTGAAGTAAATTGCCACAAGGGAAATTTCAGAGATGACCAGACTTAAAAAAAGGTATCATGTGTCATTAGGCAATTTTGCAAACTATTACAAAGGAGTGGCCCAAACTTGCTAATAAGCTCAGTAATATTACAGTTGTCATAATCTAATACAATATGTGCACCATTTAAGTATTGATTTGACTACATATATTCTGTAATCTGTAAAGTTAAGTAATGCTGTGAATTAGCCACGTTTTCCCCTTTTCTCAAGACAGAACATGTTTTCACCTATGACACCATTTTTAGAATACCAGAAGGTTACAACCAGTATCTTCCTCGCTGTGACAGAAAACATGCAAAAGCTCATGGTCTCAACATTAATGAGGAGGTAACCCTTTGATGAATTCATAATTATCTTTGTTAAAGTTGATTTTTATTTTTCTGACGTGGCTAGGCACTACAGGCATTGTTTTACCCTTTATAGTGCACCCTATATGGTAGGAAAGGAATTGGAAGGAGCCTGGAGGTTTAGAAGAAAGCATTAGCCCATGAAGACACTTGAATTAGCTGTTGTTCTTTGGCATCCTGAAGATTTCCAGGTGACAAGACACATGCAGGTTAAAGCATGGGGAAAGAGGCAAACCTTCTGTTACAGAGTTTAGGGAGAATTCTGAATGTCTGTGCCTCTCGAGAGTTGTAGTTCAGGTGCTCCTGCAGCTATTCCTGTGATGCTTGAAAACTTTTCTCCCTGAGAGGACTGGATTCAGAGGCCCTGATTTCACTACTGTCCTCTGACACCCACCCTCCCTACACCAGCATTTGCTGTGAGAGTCCAAGCTTCTGAAGCTGTTGAGTTTGTTATGGAAACTTACACCAGATTGCCCTGCAGGAAGGAAATTCATTGGGAGCTAGTGCAAAGGAGTGGTCAATCAGAACACCATGGACATGCCTCAAAAAGAATGGGCAAAGTATTCAAGGCCAGCAGAATCTGGGTTTGATGTGCAGCCCAATGGCTAAATACAGCCATGGTTTTACACAGCTGCCTTGAAAACAGAAATACGATAATATATATACATAAATATATATGTATGTATTTTTCCATGCAGTGTCTGAATAATACAACTACATACACAAGTGTTTATGTATCTCTTTATATACACACACACACACACAAATTCACCTAAACACAGAGGGAGAGGCTGCCAAAAAAACCCAAATGAAATGTAACCTCTGTGTGCTATTGGCCTCAAAATCCCAATGGGTTCATGGGATGTAAAGTGATGGGTAGGCTAGGGATGGCTGGCTGCCTTGATGATTATATATGATAAGGAAGAAGGAACAGAAAGACAAAAGTTAAAATTACTCTAATTACTGTGTAATAAAATTGTTGTTATTTTGTAACAAAGGCCACTGCTTGTGATTTGTCTCACTAGAAGCCATATATGCCAGATATTTCAGTGCAAGTGCATAGCCATAATACTCTTCCACTCTATCAGACAGTACAGGCAGTATTAGATGCTCCCAAAGGAATCCCAGGAGTGCCCATTACCATCATGTGCTCATGCCTAGTAAATCTGTGAGGCCAATCTGTCAACTGTAGTCTGTGTGAGGCTAAAAGGCATGTGAGTGACAACTCCAATTAGAAATGAAGTTTTTTATTTCAACAAAACAAAGACAACTTTGCTCCCTCACTACCAAGCCCAACCCCAACTGGGAAATTTGTGTAGAAGGTTTAGTAATGTAAAGTTCAGATTTTTTACTGAGCGCTTGCGTCAACAAAACTCACTTTCCTACCAGTTTTCTTCCTAAAACCAGAATGGACCAGAATTCATACCAGCTCTGCTGGGGAGTGCACACTAGGGATTCTGTCTGAACAGGTGTCCCTTAATCCAACTCTTTAATTAGCATGGAGACACATCAAACCCACACCTGTTTAATGCTACATGATCCTGCTGTACATGATGACACCCAACACTGGATGTAGCCATAACTAAGTGCAGGTCATGTACTCAACTCCTCTTTAATTATCATTGTGGCCCCCACAGACTTTATATAACTATATTATAAAATATAATAAATAAAAATACCACAATCAACATCTTTCTAGTACAACACTGAAACCAGAAAGGCTGAATCCACCACAGTACACTGCTTTACTTGAAGTGGAAAAAAAATAAAAAATGCTGCAAGTAAGCCCCTCATTTCCTGCAGAGCCTGGGTGCACACAGGGAATTCAAGAGCACAGTCACAGATACTCAGTTTAGCTACTTGCAGCACAGTAACTGCAGCAGCGTGTTTGCACAAGGCTGCCATTGCTGATTTCAAGCGTTAGCAGTGCTAGAATTACACGCTGCGAAGGCGTGTAGCAGGACGCTTCCCAGCCAACTGTTGGAAAATCTGAAATCCGCTGAATGCCAAACCCACAAAGATAAAATGCCAGTGTGCACAGTCAGTGCTGTGCTACTGAGGATGCAGAAAATTGATTCTTATTTGTTTAAAAGGAACACAAACTATTGAAATTACATACTGCTGCCTAAACCCTGTATTGCTAGCAAAGTCTTTCTCGATGGTACAAAGACTTTGTCATTTCTCATTTTTCAACATTTATCCACAAATAGGGCAGGGGAGAAAATGGTCTTAATTTTGCCTGCCGCTCTTTTTGACTTGATTTTCATTCTCGTGAAGTTAAAAGCCGGTGTACTGAATAGCTTTTAATAGGATAGAGTAAAGTGGGTAGGAGGACTGAGGGATGAATGGTTGTTTTGTAATAGGCTTTTCTCTTGAGGTTTCTTCAGGATTTAAAAAAAAAAAAATTAGTTAATAGCATCTTCCCAAGAATCTCAAGTTTTGTTCATGAGTCTGGAAATGTCGGAAATGTCTCTCAGCTGACTGCCCTGCTATGAGACCCCTCCAATCTGTGATCCCATGTGCATCCTCACAGGACCCAAGTTCTGATTTGGCTCAGACTTTTGTCTGTTGTAGCAAAGAAGTAATTTGTTTGCACTTGAACTGTGGTGTGGCATCTGCATTTTGATTTTCCTTTTAGATACTATTTATAAGACTAGATAAACACATCGGGGACCAAGGCTTACTGTATTAGCCAGTGCACAAACATACAAGCAGCCTGATAAGCCTGAGACCTTTGGCTAGGGAAAAACAAACAAAGCCTGTCTTTCCCTTCTGACTCCATAGCTCCCCATTGCTGTAGCACAGGAAGGAACTGCAGATTTCAGATAGTGATTGCACAGTCACTTAAAGTGCAGCTAAGAACAAGCTTAAAATAATCTTTTCTTAGGTTATTTTTCAACAAGTCTACTTCCTATCATTGCAGTTATTTCTGTAATCTTACAGATACAAGCATTTTTAGTAAAACCTTTCATTGTGCAGAATTAAAGTAGTATATGCTTTATTTCCTTCAGGGAAAGCTTGCATGGACTAGTGGTTGCTCAGGGTTTTTCTTTAGGCTTTGATTTTTTTTTTATGCTGTGCTTTCACTGAATTGTGTAAGCAGGGTAGGTGTTGCTGTAACACGGGACACAAATGTCTCCCATTTTTCAAATGAATCATGGAAGTCAGTGCACAAGAAAAATAATAAAAATAAAATCTGTGCTTTTCAGTACCATAGCATTTAATTTGCCAGTAATCACGTGGTAATCGCGTGTGTACGTATGTGTGTAAAAAGTTATCAGTCCACAGCTCCATATATTATCATCATGTCATCTAGTGATACACTAATGGTTTATTCATATACATAAAAAACTAGGGCAGGGATGGAACAGTAAGGGTGCAGATCACTGCTAAATAAATATACATCCGTATAGCAAGTGCTGTACAGTTTTGTCAGTTATTTTGACCCTGGCCACAGCATATTTAGCATTAGAAAACTGCCAAGTTTTCTATTCAGTTATTTTCTTACAAGATGACTTTTATATTTTCACAGGAAATGGCAAGACCTGTTCCTGTGTTGTCATCTTCAGAGTATGGGAAACGTGTAAACAAGCCCTTAGAGCAGCCAACCAAAGAACATGCAAGGGCTAATCACCTCCATGAAGCAATATATGGGCAAAAGCGCAGCACTCGTTTTTTGGAATAACCTCCAAGACTGGATCCATGTTAAGTCTCTCGCATCTGTCATTGCCAGCAACATTTATGTAGAAAAAAAAACCACATCAAAAAGCAATATGGTGCTTCTGCCTTTTCCTCTACATTTTAGTTAATGAAAATTATCTGAATTAAAAATAGGATGAAAGAGCAGCTGTACTTCTCCTCATGCTAATTAAAATGCATGTCTTCTTACATTCTCACAAAAATCTCATGAACAGCAGCACCAACAAGAGCTGAACATTTTAGGCAGTAAAACTGCAACTGAGACCTGTTGGGTCAAAAGCTGATTCTGCAATTCTAGGCACTGCTTCTACATAACTATTCACAGACTTAACATTTAAGCAAGCTTGTCCCTCAAGGTATCAGTGGTCACGAACTTCTTAATCCTTATGATTTTGCTACAGAATTGTGAGCCATCATTTTATCTGCACAACAGCTGAAACGGAGATTCAGCTCAGAATTTTCTAAAATGGATGGGCTTTCCTATGAATGGGCAAATAAAGAAGTGATCTACTTCCAGAAGTGCTTAGCAGTTCCAGTAGGCTTCAAGTGGAAGTCATGTTAAAAGAACTTCTGAGCACTTACCATTTGAATAGACAAAATCTGGGTTTAGCTGATTTCAGACATTCATTTCACTGACTTTCACTGTAGGAATGGTGTTTGACAGATTGATCTGACAAGAAAAACCATCATTGGTTCTGTATCCAATGCTGAAAAAAAAGGAAAAAAAGTAATACTAGCAGAACAAGCACTAAATAGAGCAAATGCCTAAACTTCCTTAAATATTTAATGCCTTGCATTCTCGCTGAATCCAGTACTAAAGTTTTAAGGAAATTTCAGAAGGAGTTTCTCCTGCAGCATATGCATCAGTTTGGTTCTCAAGAGCCATTGATCCTGCTGTTGTTTAAAGCTGAGGCAGTATTCTTTGGAAAGGAACAACAGCCAGATTAATCATGCCAAAATAAGGACTGGAAGTCCACAGCTTTGACTGACACTAGTTTTGTTAGTACTTACACACAGGAAACCTATGTCATTTTTGAACACAGCAAGACTTCTAGTGAAAAAATAACAGAAGCAAAAAACTTCTTAATGTGGGGCCTGGATAAGTAATAAATTAGGCAATCAATAGCACTTATTTGACATGGTGTGAGAAGCAGAGCACATAGAGCAGCCCATTCAGAGAGGTGTTTGTTACTTTCACTATTTATTACCTGCAAGTTCCTCTGTACTCAATGGGCTAGGGTCAAGAGGACATTAACTGCTATATTCAACAATAAATATTTCATTAAACAAGTCCAGCAGCATTAAATGAAAGGAATCACGGTAAGAACAGTCAGAAGGAAATGTTTTCTAATAATAGAATGTTTTTTCAAAAATCAGTATCAAATGTATACCAGTAAAGAATGAGATGGAATACAGCCACATTCTTGGCAGGTTATTTTTAGTTTGGGACAGTCAGTACAAATTGCTTCTTATAAGTAGCCTTACTATATTTACATACCATCTGTGTTTGAAAAACTACTGGAAATCAAATTTGTTTGAGAACACCACCACCTTCTGGCCTGTGTGATAAATAGGCACCACCACTTCATTCACCACAGAGAAAATTTGAGTCATCAAAAAACACCTGAGTTTTCCCATCTCATTTCTTTGCTTACATCACCCCTTTCTCATCCTTCCTCACTTTTGAAGGCCTTTCAGAGGTTGTTCCTCTGACTACTTGTTTCTCATTCAGTTCTGAGTGGCTGACTTCTCCCTTCAGTGCTCACTGTTAAAAGAATACCTTGACAAATTCTTCCATATTAGGGATAAGTTCCTTATAAATGTCTGAAAAAACATTTCCTCTATTCTCCTTCAATTTCTCTTTTGCTAGGATGATGAACTGTTAGGTTATTGATGTTCTAAGCTTACTGTTACACCATTGGAAAACATTTCATTACCTCTTGGTGCTCCCTCACCTGTCTGCACTGATATCCTACTGTGAGTAAGGGTTCTATACGTGCAATAAATTATCATGAACAGAATGCACAGCATGACACAGTGGAAATCATATTCTGCATCTCGATTTTGCATCTGGTAATCTCCAAGGGTTGTTGGGACAATTAACACACCTGCAATTCACAAATTATTAACAGTAGCCTCAGAAGGAAAAAAGGCCACACCCTGTATCATCTATTGGTAAAATACACAGAATGTCAATGATGTAAAATTTTTGCCTTTATTGTATCAAAACATAACAGCTAAATATCAAACTAGGTGATGCTGGGAATTCTGCTTTGCTACTAATAAATAATAAGCTCACCTGAAAATGTGTTTTACGTGACAGTTCATCAAGTATACATAATACGATCAGAACTAAAGCTGTGTTGTTTTGCCTTCATCCATCTGCAAAGCAATATATTGACCCAAGTTGGGGCACACTTGTTCCAGATGAAGTGGGTACTGGTTCTGGTTCTCAGTTCCAGTATTTCTACTTATACATAAAAAAGGACTGCCACAGAACATAGTTCTTCTGAGCTTCAGAGCGTAGAGTTTCTGTAAACTGAAGGAACTCTGGAGGGCATATGTGACCCTATTTAGACAGTTTAGCTAAAACTGCCACCAAAGACAAAACTACAAATAGAATATATCCAGAACATTGGGTGCCCCCACAGAGACAGTTGGCAAGTCCATTATCCTGTGGCAGTTGTTACTTTACAAAGTAAAGCAAATCTTTTTTTTATTAAAAGTGCTCTCATTTTCTGTAAGGCATTGTTACTTATTGAACAGCATTCTACATCTGTTAAGAGCAATAAGCCAATATTGCTTCAGCAACTACTGCAAATTTTAGCTTCATGAAAGATTCGTAAAATTACACAAACAGTTATAAGTAAATTGCACAATTTCTTCTTATACTGCCAAGAAAAGCCCCAATTAGTAGGTAGCATGGCATATTCTTTACATTCAGACTGGCCAGTATCCTTGAATAGTCACGTGTCTGTTTGCAGCTGCAAATTAGAATGAGTGAAATACAAGGCAAAAGCAGCACTGACTGTCTGGCACTCACATCTGTCAACTTGTAATAAATACTGACACAAAACTTAAAAAAATATGATACTCTTTATTACTCTTTACACGTCAATTGTTCCAAATATTGGAAGGTTTCAAATTCAGAAGCTCAAATTATCTGCGGTGGAGTTATTTAGAAAACACCATTTTTCTTCCATGCACAGTATTTCCACCCCGTAGTACAGGAGGTCAGCTTGTGATTTAGTGGTATTCTCCAGTGTCATCTGCTGAGTCCGTATGTATGAGGAAAGATTTTTTTGTGCAGATATTCTGCCATTTTCCTGCAATTTTCTAGACTCTCTATCTCAAAATATGGAATCTGGAAACAAAACAAAAATGATTGCTGGAAATACCTTTTAATAAATAACTGGGTAAGAGAGATGTTCATTAAGCAGATGAAAAATTACACATCAAAGATTTTTCTGCTTTAAAATGAAACATTTAATCTTAAGTGTATTATTGATCTGTAAATCATCTGAAAAGAGATTATTGTAAAACAAAGAGTAAAATCCATTACAGTTTAAACTAAGTTAAATATTATGGAGTTAGGCTTATGTAATAAGTGATTATAAATGGAAAATAAAATCTTGAAAAACTAAAAGTATGTTTAAAGGTAAAAATACCCCTACTTAATTCAACAGGAAAAATAAAGATATACTTGTTGTGAACATTTTATTTAAAATACAAATCAGTTTGGGGTTTTTTAAACTCTTCCTTTTAAACCCCAAATTCAAACCTTTTAAAAAAGAATTTAATTAAAAATGCCAATTCTACAGAACTCTTACACAACATTTGCTTGTAAGTCAAGACTTGAATTAATCACTGCAGAGATGTAATCTTTCAAGTAGCCACTATTTAGCAGAAAACACAGACAGAATACACCAACTGATCCAAGGAAGAAAAAGGACCTTCTGTACACCCTCAGAGAGGCAAAAGCTAAGCAGAGAGAACATAATATAGTAAGGACAAGACTACATCTGCCTTAGAAATTACTTGAAACTAGTTTTAAGCATTGTAAAATAAATTTTTACATGTTTATATAGCCAGAGCAAAAGCAAATTACTGTCTTTGGACTTTACCTGCACAACTTCATAACCAAGTAACTGAAGATGTCTCTGTTTAATAGCTTCTTCTCCCAACAGATTGTGGCTATTAGCACAAAATCTATTTTGACCATCAACACAGAGGGCAATTCTAAAATCAAGCATAAGTGTAGTATGAAAGAAAAACTCCCAACAACCACTTATTTAATCACAAATACTGCAGTTCCTAACAAGCATGAAACAATACCTCCCTTCTTACTTCCTTATACCACCTAGAATCAGATTTTGCAGGATGGGAGTTACCTAGTTCAGGACAATTTAAATCACTCAATAAAAGGGCAGGAGCTGAAAGCCTGAAGCTTAGTGAAATTGATCTGAAAAGCTTTTTTTTTGCTCTGAACAAAAATTACCATACAAGTTAATGAGAGATTGATATTTTTAATACTACTATTGATAAGCTGTTTTGAATTCTTTTAGAAGGAAAAACACACAAAAACTTGCCTCAGCTTGAAAGCATTTCAGCAGCTAAATTTATTTAACTTACTAGTTTACCTGTGAAATCCATTACACTTCAAGTCAAAGTTAAGTTTAAGCTAAATCGGTTTAAGTTAAACCTGTATGTATGATCGGCAGCATCATGGATTATAACTAAATTTTTTCTCCTTGGTTTCTATATCTACTGTTAAAAAGTTGCTTAATTTTCAGTATGTTAAGTATACTGTGACCTTATTTACAGATGAAAACTGTTATTTCAAAAAAACAGTAAAGCCCATTCTTAAGCATTTAAGCATGGGATTTTTGAAAAAATCTATATTAGTCTCTGAGTCTTGTGAAGGTTAAGCTGGAGAAAGCATAACTTTTTCAAAGTATTTTGCTTTCTTCACAGAAGTGCTGTTGAAAATAACACAGGGAGGTTACTTAACCTTATCTAAGGTTTCTCAAAATAACCCTTGTTTAACATATTTTTTAAACACCTATGCATTTGTCAATTAAAACCCCCAGCATCTGTAGCAAATATCCTCATTACATAGGATTCCTTACAGAAGTAAATTTGTGAACTAGCTTAAACTATATTAAATCTATGCAAATACACTTGATTAAAATTTAATTTTAATTTGAAAATTAATTGCAGAAGATCTAAATACATTACTAGAGGCCAAACAGGATCACTTGATCCTGACTCTCACTGGGTAAAGAGACTTATTGCCTGACACCACACAGTCAGGTGGCAAAACAATAAGCAAAAAGCACAGATTGTTAATTTTGTCCTTTTGCCAGTGGTTTTATTGTGAAACCTTAACTTAGCTGAAGTCAATGAAAAAACTCCAAATAGTTTAAATTTTGCCAGTGTTTCACCATGGATGCTCTTTGTCAACGTTAACCAACATTTTACCAACAGTTTCTTTTATTCTCTTACCGTTTGTGTACCTCTTCGCGTTGGGCCACAGGCAATACAAAACCTTCCTCATCTAATTTAATCTCGATATCTAGTACAAATGAAAAAACAAGTGACATTAAAACTCACTCATATAATAAACTGTTTACTCTAATTCTCATCCTCTCAGTCTTTGTTTTATAAAATAGCTAAAATACTATCACAAGTCTTTTTTTTTCTGAATCACAGAGGCTTGCAAAAGATGTATGTAGACTAAAACAAATGAGTGATATATAGCAACACTTCAGCCTTTCCTAATGCTAACTGGCAAATTAGTATTCCAAGTCCACTAAAAACCATAATGTAGTCAAATGGCACCTTGCTGCTGTGGCTAGGGCCTCTGGAATTTGAGGGCTTTGTGAAGAGTCTCTCTCTCTCTCTGCCCCCATCCTTTATTTTTCTCATTAATTCCCTAGTTTTATAGGTTATTTCAATTTGCAAACATGAGTTTTGGACCTAAACCCTGCCAACTTCAACACCCAGGTGGAAGCTGAAGGTAGAAAAATTCTGGAATCATCCCTCTCTTTTATTTTTTTATTTTTTTTTTAAATCCCTCTGACATCCATGGCATCCAAGAGGCCCTTCCCTCAACACTGTATTATCATCCAGCCCTCCTGGGCACACATCTTTCCTCATCACTACCTTCTCTGTTTCCTTTCCTGCTTCATGAAATACTGTTTTGCTCACTCCTCTCCTTCAGCCCACAAACCCCCACTAACTATATGTAGTCAGTTGTTCTTGCTGAGGGGAAAAAAGCCCAGCAGGGCACAAGACTGCCCACCTTCCAGTTCTCCCTTTCTCTACTCACCACTAAAGCAGGGAGAGCACGCAAGTGGCACTGCCTCATTTTGCTTTACATTATACAAATTGTTTAAAGGATAAGGAGCTGATAGTAAAAATACAGAATGCAAGAGTTAGCAGCTATTTTCAGTACAGACGGGCTGCGTGAATTCCAAGAAATGTTGTAGTTCTTTTCTCCCCCTTTTCTTCTTTCTGACTGTAAAAATGGATTTACTTGAAGTTCCCAAGATGTTTCCCCATTTCAGACCTTCTACAGAGTTTTGTATTCCAGTTTACTTTTTCTATATTTGCAGAATTTAGAATGCTTACAAAGGGAATTAAAGTTTTGGCAGGACAAACTCACATTTAATTATTAATCTAAAGAAATGTTACTTACCAACTGCATAGAAATATGGTGTTGATACTTCTGATGCAAAATATATTCTTTTTTTTAGTAAATAAAGTAATCCAGTCTTCACCCTCTTAAGGAGGTGAACATCACAAGAACTGTGAGGCATCGGAAAGGCCTTTACTTGATACTTTGGAAGGAGTTTTGGACCCTACATAAGGATAGAACACCGAATCAAACAAAAGAAAAAGGAGATAACATTTTTGTAATTAACTCATTAATGTAGCAAAATGTATTCTGTGCATTTCAAAGCCAAGTCTGTTGAGAGACCTACAGTCTGAGGCATGATCTGCTGCAAACTTAAAATCTCCCAAACAACCACCAGAACATCCTCATCAAGCTTCCACACTGTCATGCTGAATATGCTCATGAGAAATGCACAACTGTTTCCATTCCTCTCCAGTCAGGCCAACATCAAAATGTGCCTGATCTCTTTTCGTGCTTCACAACTTCACAAGCCAAACACAGAAACAAAACAGCTGTTGGAAAAGTATTTGGAAATACAAAAAAAGTAATAACTTAAGAGTTAAGTTAGTTCTGTCAAACACACAAATATATCAAGTCAATCAATCAGGTAGAAATGCTTCAAATTTTCACCAAGAAAAAAAAACCTATTTTGTCCAATTTGAATATTTTTATGGGAAAGACAGTCCTCAACTAATTATAAAAAGGATCCCAATGAACTTATCACCTCTTGTTAACATCAATTCTGGTTTCACGTGTACTGTACCTCATAAAATGGGCACTCCAGGGTGACGGTCAGAAAAAGCTGGGTTAGCTGGGAGGTAACAACCCCATTCAAACCAGGTGGCTGAGCTGAAACAACAACATTCAGGTTTTCAGGTGTACCTTCAACAAAGTATCTTTACACAAGCCACCACACAGAAGTTAGGAAAAGCTATTCAGTTTAATGTGCAGAGATCTTTACAATCGATCAATTTACTTGATCACTACAATTCTCAGTAACTGTTTGAATGAACAGAAAGATCAACGTGAAATGACAGAGTTAGAAAAATGAGGGAATTATTTACAGAAATATCAACATAAAAAATATACAACTAGCAAGATCTTAGTTAAAACTGTCATATTCTTTCACCAAAAGAAATGAGGATCTCAGAGATAGTGAACATTCTATAGAGAATAAGTTTGAGTGGAGGTCTTGGATAAATATCCCCTTCCAATAACCCCTTCTCCCCAAGTTATAATACCAGAATTTCATTGTTTCACCTTTTTTTTTTTTTTTTAATCTGCAAGTAGTGGATAATACCAAATAACTTCTGGAGATTTGTCTGTGTCATAAAAATCAACCCCTTAAGGTATTTCATGTTAACAAAAAATAAAGTAACCAAATTTCTAATCACTTTGAAAATTTGACCTTAGTTTTATTAACAGAGCAATCTTAGCTGAGATCTTAAGAAGACACTCACCTTTCTGGCATAGCTTACATCTCTCTGTAATGACACTAAAAATGCTTTACTATCTAACACAGAATTTCTTAAAATGTTGTGTTGTTCCTAATAGGTTTGTGTCCAAAAGTATTGGAATATGCAATAATTAGAGCCAAGGTCAGGCTATCACATGGGAGATGTTCTAGCAGCCTGTATGAGACAAAGGACAAACATGGGGAAAACCAGGTCACTATTTTCTAGAAAAGTTGAAGGATTAACCGAAATAAATTTTTAAAGGGAATTCAAGTCTGTGTTTAAGATTGTACAGTCAAATTTTCAAACTCATCTAAATGATATAACATTAAAGACAACTGCGACTGTGACAAGGAGGCATCACTCTTTAGCCTCCTTATCACTATTCTCTTGAATCACTTAAAGCCACATCACAGAATATTCTTAGTTGGAAGGGACCTATAAGTATCATCAAATCATTGCTGATTTGTCCTAGAGTGATAAAAAACTGTGCTTGACAAGAGACAAACCACAGAGTAGAAAAAATGTGGAACATTCCTAGAGAAACATGGCTCCTTACCTTGAAGCTTTTGCAGAAAATAGGGACTAAATATTTTTGGTAGAAAATTTAGTGGATAACGTTGAATAAGGACACACGAGTGTAGCAGGTTCACCAAGGTGTGAGGCTGAAAGTGACTAAGCCGAGTGTGCAGTACAGTTTCAAGCCTCCTAAACAAGGAAGAAGCACTTGGAGGCAGGTAGTTAAGAGTCCCAAATGGTATAATATATTCAGCAATCTGGTCAGTGGTAAGTCTGTCAGCACTGGAAATGAAACTTTCTGCCACTGCATCAAAGATGGGCTTTGAAAGGATCGCCTTTTTGCAGCAATACTGCATGACTTTGCAGACTGTTTGAGGATGCATGGTAAGGATGGACTGAGGGACATGCATTTCCAGTGCCTCTGTAAAAATTTGTTCACGATGTCCGAAGTATAGGAAGGCGTCCAGGACATTTACTAGTTCATAATCCGTGAAATATGGAACATGCTTAGCAGAATGTTTACACAGTGCAGTAACTAAGGCAACTGCCTGAGTCTGACAAAGAACCACCAGTGAATTCAGTATTACACTCGCAAAGTTTGGGTTTAGCTGGGAAACTGCAGGTAAAGTGACACTGTTCAGTCTGTTTAGCAAGTTTTGGTATTGTTTCCTTTCCCTGGCAGTCAACTGCAGTATCTTATAAACCATCACTATTTCCCTTGGAGTCCACTTCTCAATGTCTTTTTCTTGCATGTGGTTCACAATTTGTTCCAGCATCGCACAACTTGGGCTTTCCAACTCAAGCAAACTCTCTCCAAGAGCACATAGATTTTCAACAGTCAGCTGTGCCTTACCAAGTCTCTCCTCACTCTCTGAAAGCAAGCTCACCATCAACGTGCTCTGCGGATCTATACATAGCATTATCAAAGCCTGCAATGCGTTCAACAGCCCAGTGTTTGACAGTTTTGAAGATTCGAATTCAAACTGCAAACATAATGCCCTGAAAACTTCATTCTCTAACACTCCAGGGTTTTTCAGACCACTGTCATCCACCTCAACTTCAGAAATCCTCTGCAGGGCTCCTGCGGCCATGGTATCAGACATGACTTCTAGAGAGCTAAGAAAGTCAAAAATCTCTTCTGATGTACAAAGGTTGTTCAACTTCTTGAAAAATAATTGTTCATCCATCCACATGTTATCAGATTTAGTACAGTTCTCAGTATCTCCACAGAGACGCACAGTTTCTTTAACAGAAAGTGACTGCATCCGTAGTTGAACATGGTTTGTTCTACAAAACATATACTGAGATTTATCTTTGACACATAGCATCCTCATGGCTACAGAGCTACAGCACTGGGGCTTTTGCTGCCCCTTGATGAAGCTCAATCTCTTGCTTAGGGTCATCAAAACAGACCTGCTTGCTGGTGTGCTGGATGAATAAAACTGGAAAGTTTTTCGGCTAATCAAAGCCATATTGAATCAAGTAGGTTCTGAAATAATACCTAGAGGAAGAAAAATACATATAAATATATAGTTTGGGAAACAACACTAGTGTCATTAAAATGCAGCAAAAAAAAAAGACCTCTTTTGGCGGCTGAAGACGACTGGGACGATCCCTCTGCCACAAACATCAGCGCAAGGCAATGCAAAGAAAAGAAACTGCCGGGAGCAGCGAGACCTGCGCGACAGGCTGCAGCGCATCTCTGCCCCTTGTTTCCCTAAGATCGCTACGGGAGAGGAGCGGGGAACATACTCGGACGTTTCCCCGAGCAGAAACTGTGGGCCGGCGCTTTGCCCTCCACCCTGCGGCCCGGGCGCTGGGCGAGTCTGACACGGGAGGGACAGCACCGGCGGGGCTCCTCCATCCCTCTCCGCCTCACAGCCCCAGCGTCCCTCCCGCCCCAGCGCCTACTGCTCCTGCTGCTGCCACTGCAGCCAAGGACCGGGGCCGCGCTCCATCCGTCCCGGGGGCGCGCGGCAGTGGCGGGAGCGCCGCTGTAGCCTCACCTCCGCCGCCATGACGGACAGCGCGGCGCCTGCCGGGATTTTCCGGCGCTCTCCCGGCGGCACCTCCGGGCGCCGGCAGCAGCCCCCGCCCCTCCCCGCGGGGCTGCGCTCACCCCGCCCCGGCTCAGCCCACCCCGTCCCTCCCCTCCCCGGATCGTCTCGGCCGCGTCGTCGCCGCCGCTGCACCCGGCTTGGCGCGGCTCTGCCGGGACGGTCGCGGAGCGCGGGCTGGCGCTTTGCCTCGAGACTGGGATTTGTGGATCGCGTCCTCCAGCGCAAGTACTCCCGTACCCCGCTGCGGGGGATAGCGGGCGCCGGGCGGGGCAGATGCGCGGGGGGGTTTATATCTGTCTTGGCGGTAGAGTGAAAGTGGTTCTGAGCAAGTCACCAGGTGTTGAAAAAGGGGCTTGGGAATGGCGTTTATGTCTCTGAAGGCACGGTCCCACAACCCGGTTCAAAGCCACACGGGAGAATGTAAAACCACTGCACCTAAGTTTCTTGCTTTTTTATCCGGTCCGTCGCCACTCAGTTCGACATGTTTGACAGAGTGCATGGTCTGGCCTTGCAGTAATTGCCGGGGCCAGCACGTGTCGTGCAGTGGCTTGTTGTGTGTTGACTTACGAGTCTGATAGACTCCCTGCTAATCTTCTGTGGGCTCTTAGCTTTTTTGACTTTTCCAAATACTGGATCAGATGAGCTATAATTTAGAATTTCATCCTTAGTTTCATGTTAAAACCTGCTTTGATCCAGCAAATCCCAGGTAGTTTTCTCGGCTTAAAGATTGTTTTTTAAATGTGCAGCTACCAACACAACATGTTAAAGGCTGTTGGTGTAGTAATACTGTTAAAGTTAGAAGGATTCTCTCGATCGAGCTAGAAAGCTCGATAGTAAAGAATTACTGTTTCCCCCCTCTTCATTCCAGTTCAACTTGCATTGTGTAAGTGGAAATGGCATATCATCTTTGAAGAGTGTATAGTGCAGCAAAGCAGGATAAGTGTGGGCAGCATGTTCATCTAAGAGCGTATTGCTGGTTTATGATTGTTCATCTGCAGGTAGGCATGACTAATTTTTCTTTCTTTGAGCAGGCATCCCTTGATCAGTTTGTGCTTGGGGCTCTTTTCAGTTGTTGACAGAAGACATGTTTGAATCATAATCAAAGGAGTTTATTGGTCTATTGATGACATAATTAACTGTTAGGGAGTTAAATTAACTACTGTTTAATCAGTTGATTGAATTACATATTCAAGATCAATAGCAACAATGCAACAGATAGGAGACTAGGCACTTACAAAATGTTAATAAATAAATACCTACAAATATTTAAACAGCATTCTGTATCTAATTCCAAGGAATTGTCTAATTGTGACCTCTTCCATTCCCACAAAGATGCATTCACACTGCTACATACACACACAGTACCCTCTCAGGATGCATATGCATCTCCAGCATCATCCACTCTTCTGGCCACATGGATTCTCTTGTTTCCACATGCCTTCTGAAAGAAGTGCAGTTGCTCCAGTTTTGCTATGCAATCTACTAGTCCACTCACCAGTAAAAAAAACTCTCCCCAAGTTCACATATATGCACCAAAAATGGGTTTGATTACTTTTTGCACCCTTTATTGTTGCTGTGTGTGTGGAGTGGAATAAGCTTACAATGTCTTACGGAGACCGCGGCTGCTCTGCCTGACCTGGGCAGAGGTCATGGCGCTGTTGGAGCAGCATTGACCATGTCAGACCACATTGTGACTGGTGTTCTTTCTGTTACCCTCTCCTTTCCCCCTACTAAAATTTTTGTGCTGCTCAAGCATGAATGTCTTCCCAAGCTGAGTCTTGTTTGAAGTCTGTTGGTAGTCCCTTGGTTATAATGTTGGCAGCTTACCCCTCAGCTTTTTGTGTATAGAAGGCTTCTATGCTACAGTGTGGTCCCAGTGGAAAACTGATTATCTCTCTCCCTTTTTGAGGTATGAGAAAGAATATAGTAATGAAATGCCGCTTCATCTTTATTGGGTTTATCCAATTTTAGTCGGGCGATGCCACCTGCTGACAAGAGAATTAGGTGAAAACACAGCACACGGGTGAATCTGCATTACACCAGGGATCTGAGGGTATTTAAATTGTATTTACACTATTTTATATGAATCTTCATAGTTATCATGTCAGCACATTTCTTTGTATTTCTTCTGGAAAAGGAGGGTGAAGAATCATTGTGTGTATTGTTTTGTTGTATGCATCTTCTGTGCACATGCACGTGAAGCTGTTTATGTAAACAAATTTATTTAAAATGACTGTTAGGGTAATCATTAATATTTTGAGGTAATACATGTAATCAATTTAAGGTGAAAACTATAACGCAAAATGTAGTAGAAGAAAATACAATGAAAACCTCAAAATTTTCTAGTAAATACACTTTTCATGGAATTCACGTGTGTTACAGGCACTGTACTCTTAAGAACTATCACTTAGTTTTGCTACTTCTGATGTATAATTATGCTTTAAAAAAAATTCCCATAGGAGAAAACTTCCACAGTACTGTGGGGGGAAATATCTTGCCATATCAATGCAGTACAATATTGTTCTTATACAATTGAACCATGTTTGTTTTCCCTTGAGAGAAACAGAAAAAAGATACCTCAAATTACATAGCCACAGGTTTCCATAAATCAGCGCATGTGGCTTTCTCTAGCTGAAGCTCTGTGGGGGCAATAGGTGAAGTACAGCAAATGAGACCCAGACACATGAAAAATATCTCAAGTTGGGAACTGAAAATTACTCAGTTGTAATTCTGTGTATCTGAGTTCTACTGCAGCTCCTTAGCAATGACAAAATATTGACAGAAGATTAATTTGTAATGTCCATGTGAAAAACATTCTGTCTTTCTTATTTACTGCTTCTTGAAATTTTTCTTACATCTGTTGTGTTCTCTGTGTCAAAATCATGGAAGAAAACTTCTTGGATTCAAACTTTCATGGGACAGGTGAATGGATAAGGTTATGCATCTCATTCATCCTACTGCTTATGAGAACTTTGTGAAGGAGTGTTATTTTACACTATGGCAGATTTCTCTAAGATTGTTTCTGAAGTATCTCTTTTAAATGTCATAAGCGAAGTAAAATCTTACTGTTCTGCTTACAATAAATTCACTTTTTCTAATTCTTTTTTCCCCTGCAGTGTCTATAGAAAAAAGTAAAAATCCTGTGTTTTGGGAAATGTGCTGTAATTCAAAAAGGAGGTTTTTGCTCCTCTATGCAACACAAAAGGGGCAGGCAAAAGCCATAGCTGAGGAAATATGGCAGCAAGCAGGTACCCATGGACTTGAAGCTGATATGCATTGTATAAGTGAAATGGATAAGGTGAGATACTCCACACTGTTTTGAAAAATAAGTATTTAAGAACTGCATTTTTCTTCATGTGCTTGAGTGGTGGCCCTTTATAATCATGAAGGCTACCTGATGCACCCACCTAAAATATACCATTGAATTTTAAATTTTTTTCCTTGTGAATCAGTAATTTGGACCAATACTCACAGTTGCTTAGTAGTCTTCTGCCAAAGATACATGTTTCTTGTGACTTTTTTTATTAGAACTGTAAATCTTCATCTCTCTTCTAACAATAATTCAGTGATTTCTTGAAAGCTATTTATTTATGCAGTAGGGTAATTGTGGTCTTGTGTTGTTAGAAATGATGCACTTTTTTCCCCCTCTCTGTTCTGTTTCTTTTGTTGCATTGATGTTCTGTGTGCTGTTAACTGTGGGCTCCAGCATGGCCTGGAGCTTTTGTGGGGTCTTCTTGTGTTGCTTAGCACATGTGCTCACTTCAGTTCCCACAGGATTCACTCAAGTTATATTCTAGAAAAAAATAAAAAGCTTGTCTGGAGCAAGGAAGCGACTTTTTGTTACTTGCTGTTATCCAAGAGTAAGAATATGAAAACTATTAGTGTCTAACTAAAAGCAACATGGAGTGTAATTTCCTTCACGAAGTACTTTCAACTGTATGTTCTCAAACAAAAGCATATAAAAACCATAAAAAACAATCAAAACTGGTAGCCTGGTATTTCATGTGGGATGAGAAGAAAATAACACCTGAAAGATTTTTTTTCATGCACTTGAAAATGTGAGATATTTTGAATGAATGTTCACTAAGTATGTAGCTGAACATTACAAAGATACTTCTACGCAGCCAACCTGGAATGTGAAGATTCTCCTTATATCATTCTATTTAATTTCTTTTGCATTTGACAGGTGGTAGACAGGCTATTTTTACTCTTGAATAAATCTATTCTGTCAAATTTGGCAAGACAACTCAGAGCTACAAGTTCATGATGAGCTAGAAATATGTACTGAATTGAGAATCTGAGAATTAGGCACTGCAGAAAAAAGTAATTTCTGCAGCTTTGTAGATTTTATCACATAAGATTCTGCTTTTTCCCTGTTTGTCAGTTAGAAGGTCCGTCTTTATGTAGCTGTTGGGTATTTTCAGATTTTGTCATCACTTAAAGGGATTGCTGTGATGGTGTATGGATGGAGTAGGTGACTAGAGAGCCAATACTCATAAATGTGATCCTCTTGCCATACAAAAGTGGATGGTCAAATACTGCTCAGATCTCAGAAACACTGGCTATTTCCAAGTAGTGTCTCTCACCTACAGTTTCATGGATGAGAAAAGGTCATAAATCTTTGCTTGGTTATGGTGATTGCTTTTTATGGAAGGCTGAAATGAAGTGGAAGTGAGGTAGTAGCAGTGAAAAATGTGAGGCTGAATGGAGATCGTCTTGGGTCACAATGTGTGTAGTCAGCCTTGGATGAGTTACCTGAATAAGTGCATTTGTCATGATACGTATTATTCTGGATAAGACAAACCTGGGTGTCTGATTCTGTCGTCTTCCTTCAGTAAATTAGTAAATTTAGTGAATTCTTATGTCATACCACTAGACTCTTACTTTCTTTACTTGAAGAATTTGCTTTTGTTTATAAATGCAGTAGTCACCTGTGGCAATGCACTGCAGAAGCTGTTGTGTTTGTACTTATCAAATCAGCTGTGGAACTTTTGAAAATCAGAGTTCTTATTGCAACAGGACCCTTAAGGCCTTTTTTTGTACAACTCATACTTCAGTTTTGGAAGTCACAGGATTTTGTGGGTACTTGGAGTTCACCTGAACTTGTAAAAGACAAAACCTCTGTTTGGAATGTTCCTGGACTGCAACTCATTGAAGTCTGGCAAAGTAATTGGGGAATATCCTTGCATACTTACTCTGTTCACTTACACTTCTCTAGGCATCTGCTGTAGGCCACTGTCAGAGGCGGGACTCTGTTCCAATAGTAATTTAAGTTGACCATACAACTGCTTTTAGGTTCTTCAGGAAGGATTTGGAAACACTGCTAATAGCAAAACCCCTTTATACTCTGTTTCTCTGTATTCCTAATATTTTGGGTTGTAGGTGTCAGGTAATTTTTTACATGGCTTGACAAGGGGATAAGGTTTGAATGATTTATGAAGTGAAATGTTTAGAACATAACTCCTCAAACTCTGAAGTTTTGAGTTGCAGACCTGAAACTGCTTTAAGTGAAACACAGCATTTGTTACAATCTTTATTTTCTCATAACCCTACTTTTTTATTAAACTTGGAATGCTGGAAGAGAATTTAAACTGCAACCTCCAGGGAGCAGTAGAAGGAGCTTAGGTTGCTTATTATGGCAAAAATGAGGCTAAGGAGTGATCTAATAGCAGCCTACATGAGCCAAACTCTTCTTGGCAGCAGAAAACTGTATAACAGGAGGACAAATCCACTGACTGCCATCTGATAAACTCAGATGTGACACTAGTGGAGAAGTTCTTCTGGATGAAAGAAGAAAAGGGGAATCTCTACCCTTTAGAAGTTTTCAAAATTCAGCCACAGTTGTAGCTGACCAAGTGCAGCGATGACAGTTAGTCCTGCTTGGGGTGTGGGGTGGGGTTGGTGACCTCCAGAGGTCACTCCTGAACAAGGTGTCTGTGGAGCTGTGTTTCACCCAGGTCAGTGGTTGGCTGCATGGTTCAAAACCCATAGGCTATAGGGGTGCTTTGAGAGCAAGTTGTGTGGGTGACCTGACCGACAGCATGCTAGCACGGTGCCCAGCCCACTATTGGTGGAAAGGTGGAATAATCAAAGAATCTGAATGATTTTTACTTGAGAAGTAATAAATGGTTGCATGAGACCCGAATTTATGGAACTGACACACGGTCCCTAGTACAGGCAGTTCTTGTCAACCTGGTATAGTGAGAGTAGCCCCTATGACACTGGGAAATATGGAAGATCGCTGTTAGCAAAGGGGAGAGAAGTGAATTAGGGGCAGGGTGAAGGGGCCAAAATTAGTCAGGCTATAGAGTACGGTGAGTGATTATCACTGTTCAGAGCTACCTTAGTTCTCCCAAAGCACAGGGTGTTTTTGTGGCAAGAGATGTAACATTGAAGTTGTCAGACAGAACCAAATGGAACTTAGAAGTGATCCCCACAGTTCGTATGGCCACACTCCACTTATCTGTGTGAAATTATGGTGTTTTTTGATCATATATACAGAAATACTTTTTCTACTTGACAAATTAAATACTGTAGGGGTTGCATATTTAAGCTGAGTGCAGTTTTGAGGTATTCTTCATGTGTGTATTAGCCTGCTCAAAATGCTGCTGTTTGACATTTGTGTATGGGATCGTAGGATATTTCAGGTTGGAAGAGACTTCATGAGGCTATCTTGCAGCAGGGTCAGTTGAGGTCAGAGCAGGTTCCTCAGGGCTTTACCCAATCTGATCTTGAAAATTCCAAACAAGATTATAAATTGCATCCCCAAAATGACTTGTAATTACTTTAAAGACTTTCTGTGGTTTAATATAGGTAAAATGAAATTAAATGTTTTTCTGCATACCTTTGGGAAGAGGAAGGGTGGAAGATAGATTATCTAAGGCCACAAATAGGTATCAAATGGCACTTTTTAATTTAACTTGTCCTACTGTTTGTAGTATAACCTGGAAACAGAAAAGGATCCTGTGGTTATTGTTATTTCCACTACTGGTACTGGAGACCCACCAGACACTGCCCGCAAGTTTGTAAAGAAAATTCAAGACTCAACCTTGCCACCTGATCATTTCGCACATCTCCAGTATGGATTGCTAGGTGATTTAGTATTTTCTATATTATTGCAGAACTTGTCTGTCAGTGAGTAATTTTTGTCTTTTTTACTTCTGAATAGGTTGGTTGGTTTTTTTAAGTGCTTATAAAACATTAATTCTTAAAATATAAACACTTTTTTTGTGTAATGTCCTCTATGACCAGTAAAGGAAAAATGTCACAGAAATTATCTGAATGTAAGCTACTAATGTAATTTTTTATTGTTTAATTTTCTTTGCATAAAAAACATATGATGTAAGCTATCTATAACTGTTAAAGTTTTAATTTCATGTCAGATCTCTAGGAACTAGATTAGTTTACTTGACTGTGTGAGTCATTGGGCATTTTTCTATACAGAGGGAAAGGCAGTATAAAATGTTCTTAAAAACAAGGTTTTTAAGATCATCCCATCCCTTTAAATTTGCAGTAATATTTAAATTTTGAATGTCATATTTATCAAGAGAAGGAATGTAACATTATCTTAAACATGGGTAAGCAAAATACAGATTTGGCAAAATGCATGTGATGTATCTTGAGCTGATGATAAGGTCAGTTTGTTGAGTTTTCAAATTGTGTTTATAAACAAACTCCAGAAACATCTGCTTGAACCTAGGTTATTTTTATCTGACAAGTTTTAAGTTAATAGCTAGGAGTGCGGAAATTTCTAGGTGTCTGGAGAGGAAGGTGCTCACTAGAAGGAAATTTCTACTGGATACATAATGTGGAAGTCTGAAATATATGCATCGCAGTCATGTAGTGTTTTGAGATGTTGTGCTATTGCCTAGTTATACATTACAGTTTGTGAATAGTTAGGTTTTTCATAGCTTACTAAACGCATATATGCATGTATGAAGATAAGCATTGTATTAATAATGACTTCTGTTGTAGCAGAAATTATAGTGTCTAAGTTATAACATGATTCAAGTCTAAAAAGTTGTCAGTCTTAAAATACATTCATGGTATTCATTTCAGCTGGTCCAATGAAGTGTTTACTTGAGCAAGAGCAGAAGCCTTCTTAAAAGAAAAAAAAGGCTGTTATAAGGAGAGAGGAATAGTCCATTATTAGGTGGCATCATGGTTTAACCCCAGCCAGCAACCAAGCCCCCCACAGCTGCTCTCTCACTCCTCCTACCTGCTCTGTCTTAGGATGGGGCAGAGAATTGTGGGGGTAAAAGTGATAAAACTCATGGACTGAGATAAAGACGGTTTAATAGAGAAAGCAAAAGCTGCACACACAAGCAAAGCAAAAGAAGGAATTCATTTACCCTTTTCCATGGATAGACAGGTATTTCAGCCATCTCCAGCAAAGCAGGGCTCCATCACGCATCGCAGTGATTTGGGAAAATAAACGCCATCACTCCTTCTTCTCCCCCCAGCTTTATATGCATGATGCCATATGGTATGGAATGTTCCTTTGGTCAGTTGGGGTCACCTGTCATGGCTGTTTCCAGCTTGTGCACCCCCAGCCTCTTTGCTGGTGGAGTGCAGTGAGAAGCAGAAAAGGCCTTGACTCTGTGTATCAGCACTGCTCAGCAATAGCTAAAACATCCCTGAGTTATCAACACTCTTTCCAGCACAAGTCCAAAACATGGCCTCATACTAGCTATGACGAGGAAACCAGCACAAGTGGGAATAATAAGGATCTAGTGGTTTGGAATTGCACATGAGAAAGAGACAGGCTGTGAAAAATTCTGACAGTGATAGTGAACCAGAGGTGTGGATACTTACAGAATGTGTGAAGACTACCTAACCAGTGGTCTTTGGGATTGTTAGACAAGCATCTGTTAAGAATTACTGATCACTTTTAAGGTGGGTCAGTGTTTTAGTTGACCTCTTAAATCCTCCATGGACATACTTCCTGACTGACTGTTCAGCATCTTCTAATAGAACATCTTCACAATAGTTACAGGGCAGAAAACCCAGTGCAGTTAAAATGAGATCAACAAAGAAATCTTAGATTCCTGAGGAGGAGGTTGTTGGGCCAGATTCTTTCATTCAGATTTTCCTACTTTCTTATCAGTTATATTATTTTTCATTTTTTTTGGTTCCTTACATTTTTCCTGTAAGAGGAGTTTTGTGTTTTTTAAAAGCCTCAGACTAAAGCAACATTCTTCTAAACTGTGAAATACTGAAGGCAAAGTCTTTTCAGAATATTTCTCTGTCCTATATTTGTGATGGAGGAGCCACTTTTTCAGCTCTATTTTGGGACAAACACAATTTTGTTTGAAGTTCATATATACGTAAGTATTTTTCCATGCATCTGAATAATACAGTTACATGCACAAGTGTTTAAGTAATTATGTCATAGAATCATTGGAAGGGACCTTAAAGATCCTCTAGTTCCAACTCTCCTGCCATGGACAGGGACACCTTTAACTAGATCGAGTTGCTCAGAGCTCCATGCAACCTGGCCTTGAACGCTTTCAGGGATGGGGCATCTACAGCTTCCCTGGGCAACCTGTTCCAGAACCTCACCTCCCTCACAGTAAAGAATTTCTTCCTAATATCTAATCTAAACCTATTTGCTTTCAATTTGAAGCCATTCCCCCTTTCCTATCACTTCCTGCCCTTGTAAATCCTCTCTCTCCATCTTTCCTGTAGGCTCCCTTCAGGTACTGGAAGGCTGCAATTAGGTCATCCCAAAGCCTTCTCTTTTCTAGACTGAACAGTCCCAATTCTCTCAGCCTTCTTCATAGGAGAGGTACTCCATCCCTCTAATCAACTTGATGATCCTCCTCTGGACTCGCTCCAACATATCAGATTCTTCTATTTGCCTGCAAGAAAATCCTGTGTTATCTTTGCAGATCTTTGTCTGTGTAGCCTGGGTGGCTGCCTAATTGACATGATTCCTCTTTTCTTGAATTTCCTAGGTCTGGGAGATTCAGAGTACATGTTCTTTTGTAATGGTGGAAAGACAGTAGACCGACGACTTCAAGAACTTGGTGCCCAGCACTTCTATGACACAGGATTAGCAGATGATTGTGTAGGGTAAGAGCTGAATGAGTTTATGATTTTATTTCTTCAAGATGCAATATTTGCATGTTTTTTTGGCTAAGTGTTCTGAACCATTTGAAATCTGTTAAACCTGGATACTTAGCACCTCGTAGGAATGAGTTCCACCCGAGCACAGTATGCCTTTTCAATCTCAACTGTTATTAAGTAAAACTATTTTTAAAGTGTGAGCAAACATTTGTAATATCTGGGAAAATAGAGAATATTTAGCAGTTTTAGAAATTATGTAGTTCAGAGTAAGTGGAGGGATTATAAATGTAACCTGTTTTTTCTCTTTTTTTTGGGGGGGGGGAAGTGGAGGGAGGATGACTGTAGAGGATTATGTAACAAGATTTTTTTGTTTGCTGTAGAGGAATTATGTAAGAAAACAACTCCCTCACTGCTCTGCTGCTCTTTCTGGCCAGTAGGCTGCAGTCTTGTCTTAGTTATTTTGAACTGCAGCTTATATTGGTTCTGTGCATGCTGATGCAAGGCAGTTGAACACAACATTTTCATAACCATAAAACTTAAATCTTGTGTTCTAAAATAATAAAAATGGACCATTAGTGTAAGCTATTGATGTTGCTGTAGCACAATGAAAAGTTGTATATTCTGGTACCATTCCTTCAACTTCCTGTCATAAAGTTCAGCGTATGAAAATAAAAATGAGAAACTGGAAGAAGAGTGAGGCCGTTATACATTTTAGACTCCATAAATTTACATAGTGATAGCAACTAAGTAATTTTTTTAAAACAAAGAAATAATCTTGATAACAGCCACAGTTATATATTAAAATAGAAAGTTAGCAATGTTTTTAGTTTTTGTTGTCTTTTCATTATTTCTAAATTAACAGTCCAGAAAGTCATAATAATTTATCCATGCATTTCTTCTTTTTTTTCCCCTCCATTCCCAGTTTGGAATTAGTGGTTGATCCTTGGATTGATGGACTTTGGCTTGCTCTCAAGGAAGCATTGCTATTGCAGAAAGAAAAAGAAGGCATGAACAATGTTGTCGATGCTGTTACTAGCTCTCTCTCTCCAGCTCCACATGTTGTGCATGAACTGAACTTAAGCTCTGAAGTACAGAACTTGAAGCTAGAAGATGAGGGAGCGAAGAGTTCTGATGTTCTGTCACAGAAAGTGGATGACATTAATCTTGTGACTCCAGCTAGAAACACCGAACCTTCACTTGTGAATTCCATCCCTCCTCTCTCCCAGTCTGCTCTTAATATTCCTGCCCTGCCACCAGAATACATAGAGGTGCAGTTTCAAGGCACTCATGGTGAGGTAAGGACTTCACTTTGAGTGGTAAAAGCCTCCAGCTCTCGTAGGAGTATGAGTGTATACTCCTACATGCAGCTCAAAAGAGAAGTGAATACTTACATAAAGGAGATATTTCCCCAGGTACAGGAGGTTTTTGAATCTTAAGTGAAAGGCCCATTTATATTGTGAAAATGTAGTTTCCACCATATGAGTTATGAACACTTATGTCAAGATAAAATTTAGCTAAATAGTAATTTGGCATTGCACTGTCAGAAAGGCAAAAATTCAGATCATCAGTGGCTTATGTTATGCTGGTGAAAACATCTTCCTGTAGTAAGGAGTATAGTACAGTTTCTGTTCAATTTTTAGTACTTTCAGAATGTATTAAGAGGCTCTAAATTACTCAAAGTCTTGCTGCATACTTACCAACAGAGAAACTTGGCCATTGTAAAAACATGATCATAATTTTACTATTGGAAATGGAAGATGAACTATAGATCAAAAACCAGTATGCTTTTCCTATGAAGCCATGTTAAACAAAGACCTACTGTACAAAAGGAAGAATTAGCATGAGCTGGGAACTATCTCCTGTTGTCAAGCGTGACTCAGACTTTTCTGGGTGCCTGCCAAGGGCAGGTGTTTTGGTTATCCGTGCAAGGAATCAGTGAAGTCTGGTTGTTCTTTAAATGACTGGGAATCAGAAGCTGAGTGCGGTAGCACAGCCAGCACCGTCCCGCAATACCCAAGCAATGCAAACCAGGAGGTTGCAGCCAGGATCAGCCAAGAATGCAGATCATCAGGCAAGTTTGTGGGAATGAGGCAGGTCTGGGGCCAACACAAGAATTTGGTCTGTTCTCAAGATCCAGGCCTGGATCAACAGGATCTGAGTCCGATGATAGACATGGTTTTGACTGAGCTGCTGAATCATCTCTTGTAATGTAGCTCAGACAGGGCTGAAGATCCAGGACTGAGCTGAGATGGGGTTCCTGGGCCCAGTCCTCTGATGTGGCTGCTCATGATCATGAAAACCCTTTAGTGTGACACTCTCTGTTGGGTGTTAATGGTAGTGCTGAGAGAATCACTTAGTCTAGCTAATAGAATTAGTTTAGAGTGTATGGATTTAAACACTGGATAATTTTGGGTTTTTTTTATAAACCTCATTTTGTGGTTGGTGTTGCTCAGGTTGTTGAATTTAATAATCCCAGTTAAATTTTTGGAGATTTATGATTTAGAGGTATTCGTCAATTAAAGACTAATAGTTGAGTTGAAAGTGGTGCTACAGTGCTTAGAAGAGCCCATTTTCTTAAAGTCCGTATATATTCAGACTGATCTCTGAAATAGTTCATCAGGTTCTAATATTGATGCCTAAATTTTCTGAAAGTAGAGAAAAGTAAATTTTACTTTTGAACAGCAGATGGAAAAAACTGAATCTTCTAGTCTGGAATTCAGTGGCAGATTAAAAAGATTATAGTCCAGATTTCACATATAAAGCTGGTTGGTTGTCTCAAGCCTTGGAAAGAATCAAATACATGTTTGGGTTTTTTTGTTTTGGCACTATTTTTGACACAGTTGTCTGGATCTTGTCAACAACTAGGTTCTGTATAGGGTCATGTTTGGTTTTGCAGGTATGAAACAATGCAAGTCCTTTCTTGTTACATCACATTGGAACAGGCATGGATATTTTTTGGCAAGTACAGCTGAAGTTGGTGTGTTTTGAAATGCATCAACTTGAATTTTGGATATCTCCAAAGAGAGGCTCCCTGTCATTTAAAGAAGGCTGGGTACACGATCTCTCTAGTTACTTATGTGATCTGTGTTTTGGGCTGTTGAGTCTCAGGGTTGAATTAACAAGCTGCTGCTTATTAATGCCAGAGCAGTAACAGGCTTAAGCATTTGTGGCTAGTGTAAGATAATACAGTTTAGCTTAAATCTTGATTTCATTATGCCTTGAACTTGATTTGGAGGGAATACAAATGTAGACAATTACCACAGTCCAACTGATGCCCAATGACTTGATTATTGCCCAGGCCATTAATCACCAAAATTTTAAGAGAATAAAAAAAACTTCCAACTGTTGGTCTTAAGTGATTCTCTTATCTTCTTTTTTTAAATAGGAAATCTTCAGATTAACAAATATTCTCTTGTTGGTAGAATATTTCCTTTACATTTCAGAGAATATTGTTATGGTATCTTTACCACCTCTTCTTTTTTGTCAGCATTGATGTCAAGTGAAACTTGCTGACTATAGTGATGGAGAAATGAGGGCTGCAGTCTGATCTTCAAGTGACAGCCTTTGACAGATGTGATCTGAAATTATTTTTGGTGCACATTTGCAATTCTTGGGGCACATTTTTACCTGTATAGAAATGTTGTGGTATAACATGATGCTGATTTGTAGTGTGGGGTTTGCTGATTAGCTCTAAATTTAAGTCCTCTTATAAGTTGCCCATAATAATAGCCCCATATTGACCCCAAAGTCTTAGGCTGTGAATCTGCAGTGATGTAGCTTCTGTTCTTACTTTTTATGTCCATTCTACACACCTGGTAATCCTTTAATTAGGCAGGAGTTTTCTGGGGTTTAACATAAATGCCATTCTCTAATTGGCTATTTTCAGGGCAGCTTGTGAAAAATGAAACAGCTAGCTGCATTTGATAATAAAGTAGACCCATTAGACTGTTCAAGCCTACTGACTTTTTATAATTGAATATATGTATGCTGCTACTTAGATGCAATTTCTAAAAATGTAGAGCAAAACTCTCTATGAATACAGAAGATCCGTGTTTTTCCTCATTGTTTTGAGTTGTTTTCCAAGATTGTTTAAAAAAACCACCTGTATCAATACTAATTCCTGTATGTCATACTAAGCTGTCATTCAGCTGATTTGCATTTTTAGTGTAAGCTTTTGTATCTTCTTTTTCAGAATCCACATCTGTCCTCACTTATCTCGGAGGAAACAACCTTTGAAGTGCCAGTTACAAAAGCAGTTCAGCTCACTAGAGAAGATGCAATAAAAACCGCTTTGCTCTTAGAACTTGATATTTCAGTAAGTTAGTGATGGCTTTTTCTTTAGTGGGTGAAAATAAAGGGTGGAAAGCATGTGTGTTATATATAATAACTGGAGGGGAAATTATTTATTTGACTGTTTAAAAAAAAATAATTCCCTGTACAATAAAATGTTAGCTTACACTGATCTATTTTGTAAATGGGAAGTTTGATTTATTCACTGAAAAATAGGACTTCCTGAAAGTCAAAACAGAAATAAGGTGTCAAATTAATTTCTTTGTTGTTCTGTGGATATTGTACTGATTGAAATAGCATTTTGAAGGGAATTTGCAGTGGAGATAGGTGATCAGGGAATGTTGAAAATGAATGATCTTTCAGTTTATAAGTATACAACTTGAAGAATATTCAGAAACTGTAGTAAATTGTGACTGTTCCTTGTGATGGATAATCTACACAAGTAGTAATTTGACTGGTATTATAGGAATTGTTAGCTCTTGAGCACTGTTTCTACCTCTGGCATTGATTTTCTCTGACTTGTTAGCATTCTGCTCAAACTGTCAACCTCAGTTACCCTCAGTTAAAAAACTGGTTTAGTTTATTTAATGAAGATCATACTTTATATACTGGTTTGAAGATTAAAAGCAGGCAGGTCAATATTACTTTATAAGAACTCTTTAAAAGGAAAGTATGTTGCTTTTGAGTGGTTTCCCAAATTTGTAGAATATTGCTTTTGGGATAGTCTGATTTTTGGCAGTAACTTTTAATGGATTCTCTTCACCTAATCTGTATCAATATATGTAGGACATCTTTGAATTCCAGTTATAAATAGAGTCTGTTAAGTTTTGAGCAACTGATTATCTAAGCAACAGATTTTTTTGCCTATATTTGTACGTGTACATACATTCTGTCATCAGCACCCACTGGAAATGTAAGCATTTTTTTGTCTTTTTCACCTAACACCTTAACAGTCTGTGTGCAGGTCACCTCACCTGATGCAGAAGGGAAACATGATGCAAGGATAATTCTGTACGTTCCTTTAACAGGCAGAAGCTTGAGTAGGGTTTCAGCACTTGCACATGAGAATCTCAGACAACTAAGTAGAATCTAGGTCTTAAGACCTTAAGATTTGAATTTTCACTGTGCTCATATCTTGCTATTTTTCTTTTTCCTCCAGAAAATAAAAGCAGCTGGGCAATTGCAGTCACAGTTCATCAAATAGTTTAACCAGCAAATTTTCTTTTAGTGATAATTTATCTCTATAAAAAGTTGCATTAATTATGAGGACTTCATTTCTCTGCTCTTCTCAAACCAGAAAACAAGGTACATCAGTAATTAATGATCTGGGCTGATTATATAACACATCCTCTTAATACGTATTTATTTTCCTTCTGCTTAGGCTGCTCAGCAGTTCTCATTAAAGAACATTCAAATATTTAAACCAGATAAGGAAAGATTTTTCTAATTAGTAAGGTTAAGCCTGGGAAAAAAAACATGACTGTTTCATTTCTGATGCACTCCAAAGAGTGAAGTGTTACTACAGAGTAAAAAAACTTAATGAGAGTGCAATAGTAGGAAGACTGTTGTCAGGAATGGGGATGCTGTTAGCCTTGGTTTGTGGTACGATTTAATAGAAAGGATTTCTTGTTTTAAAACAGGATACAGTCTTTGACTACCAACCTGGAGATGCCTTCTGTGTAATATGTCCCAACAATGCCAACGAGGTGGAAGAGCTTCTTCACATCTTGGGACTTTCTGAAAAAGGAGATGACTTCGTTTGCATAAAGGTTAAGCAGGGCACTAGAAAGAAAGGTACGGCGTGATGCACTGATGCACTGGTCCTGTCATGGACCAGGACTCCTTTCTGTGTTCGTAGTAGCTAGTATGCATAGTTTCAAACATTTTTACTTTTAGTGTTGGAACACAGCTGTCATTTCATGGAGGCATGTTGGAAATCACAGCGATGTGTTAAAAAAAGAGAGGATACATAAGCATGCTGCTGCTGGTTTTACTATAGATGAGTTAGCTACTGACTGGGAACTTCAGCCTGAAATTGGTGTGCATCCATCATATTCTTACTCTGTGCTCCTTTACGTTTATGGATGAGGCTTTAATCACATAACCTTACAATCCCCCACTTGAAAGTAAAATCTCCTTGCACAGTGCTTCATATCAATCTGTTTTGCATCCTAAGAGGGCCGCACTCCTGAAGTAGAAACATTAGTGCTGTTTCAAGGTCCCTTTTAAGGGGCTGTTAAGTCCATGTGATCTGTTCCACTGAGTCTTATGATCCCATGCTTGAGTGGCTGCAGGTCGAAGGTATGCCTGTGGACCTGTGCAAATTACTCCATTCTTGCACTGCAGTTGGTGTCTTAATGGGGCTGCTGAGTTGTGCCATTTTTTCCGAAGGATGGGATAGGGCTCTTTGTTGTTCTGGTCTGTATGTAAATCAGTTCTCATGGTGAGATTCCCTTTGTCGTTAAGGGCAACACAAGCTGTCCATTAAGTATGAGATGTAAATAGGCCCATTTCTTGGAATTCACAAATAACACAAGTAATTTCTTAATGAGGTGAGTTTGTGTGACAGGCCATGTTGGAACATATCATATGGGATATCCAGATGCAGCTGATCTTATCCTTGACCCCCATGCCAATAACTAACCTCTGCTGGGCAGGGTCACAGGTTAGATTTGGTGCAGGGCCAGTGTCAGTTTTAGCCTGGTCCCTGCACTGGGAATAAGCCCTGCATCTGCAGGGCTGGTCTAGCTGTTATCCAGCCCCACTGTGATAAACCCCTTCCCCTGGCACCTCCCTCTTGGGGAACCCCCATCATCCTTGTTCCTCTGGAGCATACACCCTCCAAACACACCGGCTTCCCTCCCTGCTCCCTCCAAAGGTCCTAGAAAGGTCTTGGGTTTTTAACAATCTGCATTTGGATCGGGATTGGTCCTGAGCACCCTCAAGCTCAAGGCAGTGTCACCCCATCCAAGGCCTAACAACTGTGCACAGACAAGCAGCCATAGACTGGGTGGTGTGGGGGATTTCTCAGGTATGCTGCTTCTGCTGTTTACACTGTTTACAGATTTTACAGAATCAAGCACGTTAACAAAGGAAGCAATTAAAAGGGAGGGATATAGCAAAGGAGGAGTTAATGGAGACCAAAAAACATCAGATTTTCGTAGGAAGGTGGGCTTAAAATTTTTTTCCTCCTAAAGGCCAATAGGTTTTTCTGTGCAAATCAGAGAGCCCTGCTAAAAACTGCATAAAACACAACTCTCTCTGTAAGGTAAAGACAGTGTCAATAGCATGTTTAAAGTGAAGGTCTCCTTGAATAGGCACGGAGAGGTATTCTCTCCTTCTTGCCTATAGTAGTTTCCTTTTTTCTGCTGCACAGCTGTTGCAGGAAGGATGTAAAGCTGCCCTTACAGGGCACTTTGAGTTCATCAGTGTCAGAGCAGTTTCCATGTGGAACTGAGTCCGTATAGCCAATTGAGCATAGCTTAGCCTCTTGATTATTCTGGTATACAAAAAAAACTGTCCTTCCAAGGCAAAGTTGGTAAAATAATTGAGTGAAACTTGGAATATCAGTGCTCTCATCCTATGTGTAAACCCAGATAATTATCTCTCTGGCTGCCTAATGTAGCACTAATCAGGGAAAAAAGGTGAAATTGTGTTGTTTATGCAATATTTTTCTGTATCTTATATGTAAAATGGCATGCCTGTTTGTGAATCTTAATGGATGATAATGGAAAGGAAGATCATAACACTGGATTGCAGCACAGAAAATCGAAGTTCTTGGTTCTGCTCTTGAGTCTTCCGTGTGACCCAGAGCAATTCATTCTTTGCTACTGTGCTGATGAACAGAGACTCGTTCAGTTGCTATAACTTAATTACTTGTTGCTACCAATCTGATCCAAATAATTCAGCTGTTCCTAGCAATTTTCCAGAGTTCTTTTCCTTTTGAGATGGTTGTCCTTCAATTTTTTCACATTTGGGAGGAATTTGTAATAGTTACTACAAACTAAATGAAGAGAGCTGAAAAACGTGGAGAAGAGCTTGAACAGCATGCTGTGCCTCTGTTGCATCTTTAAGATTTACCAGGGATGCCACTGAATTTTGTTTACCACCTCTCTATGTTCAGTCTATCTGATGAAGTAGATGCGATAAGTTGAGAGGAAAAAACAGAAATTATTTGAAGTTTGGTACAAAGTCTGTTGTTTAAATACTGGATTTCTTTAGTTGTTTTTTTTTTATTTTGTGTATCAGCATCCTAGGAAGAGGATGAATTACATCTTGTAACATGCTGTCAGCATGTTCAAGAAAAGGAATTGTATACAAATATGAAAACAGACACTTCTTTCCTGCATTATATTTATGCCAATCCTCTTCTAAAAGTAAATTTTGTTCTTCGTATCAGGAGTTCAGTCAAGTAGTGCTGTAACAAAGAGGTAATTTAGCAAGTTTATAGTTGTGTTCTTGGAGCAAAAATTCTGTAGTATTAAAGGGCTCTTGAGCATGAAAAAAAGCGTAGAACAATCAGTAGCTAACTGTCAAGAGCAACATGTGAGTTGGGTCTATAAGAAAGCAATTTGGGAGCTACAGAGCTTATTAATTAAAGGGGGTTTTTTGTCACAGAAATGCTCTCATATTGCTTTTGGAGTTAACTTGGAATAGCTGTGTTAGCATGACACGCAGTGAGGCTGATAAGCCTGGCTGACACCATGAAGGGATAAATGGAATGTCACTGTACCTCCTTCCCAGAAATGGAACCTGTAGAGAGTAGAGGAGGGATTATTTGCTTGTACAGAAACCCTTTGGATATGCTGAGCCTCAAGCTCTAGTGTGGCATTGGCTGGGTACACCTTTGAATGGCTAATTAGAAAGCTTCAACATGTTTTGGTTTTCAGGAGTGCTTATTGATGGAGGGGGAAAAATGTAGATGTTCCTTTTCTGGTAGGTATTCCACTGAATTTCTTCAAGGTAGAAAACAGAAACAAAACCTGGAGTGGTTTAGCAATGAAATTTAATTGAACACCCTGTAGTATTCTCCTCTTTTTGTTTTCTGCTTTGCTAACTAGTTTTGACTTTTCATTGGAACACTGTCATTGATCCTTCATTAGAACACTTTCCACCAACCAGCTGGGGCTTAAACATACAGAATGAAATGCAGTTTAGCTCTCATTTTTTTTTGAAGAAATAAGCACTCTGTGATTCCATTTTTTAATATTAATAGATGCACATTTTGCTTTGTGTTTTTTTTTTTTCCTCCCACTGAACTAGGAGCATCTCGTCCACAGCACATCCCTGAAAGAAGCACTCTGAAATTCATTCTAACCTGGTGTCTGGAAATAAGAGCAGTTCCCAAAAAGGTGTTTATATGTTTGTTCTTTTAAAGAGAAATTCTTAGTAACTTTGTGCTTTATGGGCTCTTTCAGATCTGTCCTTGCTTTGCTTCATGTGTGGTTCATGTGCTTCATGTTTCTTGATGAATAAGAATTATCAGTTTTTATGCTGCTGTTTGTACTTTACTCCGAGTCACTTCTGGTGCTTTTCTGGCAAACTTTCCTGTTCTACAGTACCTTGATTCATAACTAGTCTGGAAGTAAGTAGAAAAGTATTAGATAATTTGGTACCAGATAACTGGAAGGCTGACTGAACCTGGCCCCTTAGTCGGTTTAGAGAAATCATTCTTCTAATCAGAGGGAGCCATATCTGTCAAGTTCTGTCACTAAGAAGACACATACTGCTATGTGGAAATATAATAGTGTCCTTTAAAATATTTTAAAGCTTTTCTTTAGCATTTCAGTAACCTAGCAGAATTCAAAGAAAGATTTTTGCTTGTGTAGTATTTGTTCTTACAACGTGTAAATATTATTTTCCTTTCATTCTGTGCATGTAAAAACTGAAAGCTTGCAACTGGAAAAGCAAGTGTATTTTTGGTATTGTCAAAACACATTTTAAAGATAACTTTGTATGAAAGATGAAGCTAAATGGTTGTGTTTGTTGGGTCTCTGAGGGAAATCAGTTTTTAGAAGGACCTTTTTATTCCATTTAGTGGATTTTGCAGCAGAAGAGAATCTTCCAGTTGTTTCAGCCTTTTCAAAACCTCATTTAACAGTTCTGAAAATTTGTCTCAACAATGAGAGTAGGCAGAGAGTGTTGACTGGGGAATATGGCCAAAGCCAGTTTTGCTGTATTAACTGTTCAGCCTAAAATGTACTTTACGTAACTCCATTCTCAAAACTTTTGTCTGGAAGCTCAGTGGTTGAGTGCACTCACATTACTTTCCAAGTATTTTTTTGTGTAGAACGTGTCGTCTGATTGCATTTGGTGTTTTGGATCACTTTTCTTTTATGCACTGTGTCTATTTCTACCTTTCTTTTTGGAAAAAAAACTTGTAACAATTTACATCTGATTTTTGTTTTATCTTTTAATGCTCAATTCAATTTTCTTTTAAGGAAAGTTTTCAGTACCATTGTATACCACAGCGACACTTACATGACTCATTAAATACCGTGCTTTATTTATAGTTATACCTCTTCTAAGACTTTTTATTATTTGTTTCCTGGCTTTTGTAACTTAGCAAGTGGTGTTGTGTCTTAATTTAATTTGTGTTATGGAGCTGCCTAACTAAAGTGTAAATATGGGAATTAAGAAGGCCTTTCATAAATTTGGAATTTTTTAGGGAATGGCTTGTGCCTGTTTGTCTCTACCCTGCTCAGGCTAAGTAGGATTTTCTGCTAACTTGTCCCAGACTTTCAAAGAGCAGTCAAAAAAAAAAAGGTAAATTTTTGATAGTAGGTGAAAGTGTGTGTTAGGAAATAAAATGCATTATCCATTAACCTGCTTCCTCTCCCCAGGAAACTCAAGTTTTTCCCAGTTTTGTGACCCTTTTCCCAAAAGGACAAGTTTTTTTACTCTTCTCTCTTATTTTTTTCCCTACAGGCATTTTTGCGAGCTCTTGTAGAATGTACCAGTGATGCAGGAGAAAAACGGAGGCTTCAAGAGCTTTGCAGCAGACAAGGAGCCTCTGATTACATGCGCTTTATTAGAGATTCTAATGTTTGCTTCCTGGATTTACTTTATGCTTTTCCAAGCTGCAGGCCTTCACTTAACCTGTTAATTGGTAATTGACTGATTTAGATTTAATTAGATTTTGTTTCTGAAAATGCATCAGGCTAAATGTTCAATTTCCCGAGAAAGTGGAACAGTTCAGTTAACTGCTTTAAGAATATTATGCTTTCTATAGTGATCAAGCTGAAACTGTTGTTGGGGAACACAGCTCTCTTCTACAGTTTGTAGCCTTTGACCTTTATTCTGCAAACACTTGGGTTGATACCTATGCTTTAATTGACTCTGGATTAATCCTGTACATAAAAAATAAGCATAAGGTGCCTGTGGGATTAGGGTCTTTACAGGTTAGTCTATCAACTGCTTACAATTAAAAAAGACATGTTTCTACAACTCCTGATTTCTCTGCCTACATGTTCTTTTCTTGCACTTTTTCCTGTTAAAACAGAATGGTTTTCCTGGTGTATTTGGATTTACATAATGTCTAACACAGTCACTGGGTTCCTGATGTAAAACATTGCAGGAATGAGACTCCCAACTGTAACCATCTCATATACATCTGAAAATACTGGCAGTCATTTTCCAAATTGAAATTCAGAATTTCTTAATATGCTTCATAATATGAATCAAAGAAATTGCTTTTTGTGTTCTTGCAGTCTTTTCCACACCTACCCCAAATTTCTCCTTCTTTGTACACTGTGGGGATTTCAAAAAGTAAATACAAGCTCTGTTTCACTTTGTACAAATACACAAATATTCACAGTGAAAGCAAATACACTTAGCTTTTCAAAGGTGATATGGAACGTGCTGTAGCAACTTAACTGAATAAAAGGAAATCTTGAAAGTTTTTGAAATGTGTTTCCCAAGGGAAGTAATGTACTGACTGGTTTAGCATCTTCTTTAAGTGATTTCACTGTACTGGCTTTTCTTAACTGCCTAGCAACTATCATATGTAGCAGAGCATCTTTAAAATATGCCAGGGTATCCATGTACTGGGAAAAAGGGTAGTTCTGTTTATATACATACATATGTTGGTATAAATGTGTGTGTGAGGTATATAGTGGGTTTCCTGCTGAAAAAATGCTCGGTAAACTGTATCTGTTGTTTTTTAGCTGAGCTTTCAAAACTTCACATAGATACTTGCAGTGGTTTGCAATTGAACTGGCACATCTGCTTCTAGGACATTATATATAAGAAGCTTTCAGTCAAGCAATTCTTGTTGTGAGAGCTTTTGAGCTTATAGATGAAAGGTGGGGAAAATTAAATTTCAGGCTTCACCATACCTACTAGCTACTGGCATCTCTTTTGTGCACCTTACAGTTGTTTTTAATTGACCAAGAATCCCATAAAATAACTGTTGGAGCTTCATTGTATAGGATCTCTAATTAATGTTCTGCAAAGTCTAAACCCCATTTAAAATAGAGTTCAAGTCTTAATAGCTTATTTCTGAACCACAAACACTGAATGTTAATAGAGCAAAATTACAGTTAAATTAAAATATCTTATATTCTGATGTATTGTGAACACTTATGATATTTTCATTGGAGTGAATCAAATAAGTGATGCTTTTTTTATTTCCTACAGAACATCTTCCAAAATTACAAGCCAGATCGTATTCAGTGTCAAGGTAATGAAATATTCAAATTATGTCTAGTCAGTTTATTTAGATATTCTTTTTTTCTCGTATGTGTTTGTGTACATTATAATCTAGAGATGAGAGGAGTGAAGGATGAAACAAAATAATTGTGACCCTACTGCAAAAAAACATAATGTTTGACTATTTCAAACAACATTGTTTTGAATATGTGGCAAGGCTTTGGTAAGGTTCTCAAGGACAAGCTCACTCACACATGGATCTAGTAGGAATTTGGATTCCCTTCTGTAGACACTGGCCTCTGAGTCCAACCTTAAGACATTTTCTAGCTATATATAGATATTATGCAGTTAGCTGAACGCTGAGAATCTTGATTCAGTTGAAGTGGCTTGGGCTGCAAATGGACCTGCTGCAAGATTGTACAGCTGACTCTCAGGTTTTGGTTTGTTTTTTAATATTTTTGTCTTCGCAGTTCAAACTTATATCAGCCAGGAAGACTGTGCTTTGTATTTAATATTGTGGAGTTCCCTGCCTGTCCTGCTAGACCAGTCTCACGGAAAGGAGTGTGTACAGGGTGGCTTGCTGAATTAGTTTCACCTCTGCTGCACCCCAATAAAAACACTTTGGATACAAAAGGAGAAAGCTTTTCAACTGAAAAGGTATGAATATTAAATCAAAACTCATTAATTGTTAAATTTATGCATTTTTGAAACAGCTGCGGGTTTCTTTGTTCGCTGCTGTGACATAATGCAGATGTTTTGGCAGGATTCACCTTAATTTTGCAGTTCTGCCCTGCTTTTAAGTTTACCTTCCCCTCTGTACCATGTTTAGAACTTCATTGCTAAGTACTAAACTTAAATTTTACTTATCTGTGCATAATTGAGTTGGGAAACTTCCCATTTCTGAAAGGACAGAGTTGTTTTCCACCCCATGGCAGTTCTAAGCACATCTTGGAGGATGTTTTCATGGACTAAACTACAACTGTGCAATTAAATGGTTATGACTGCTTGTATTGTAAGAGAGAGGCACATGGATTGCAGATATATGTGGAATAACAATACAGAATAGATGACTGTGATCTTATGCAAAAATACCGTAGATTAATTAATATAAATGTGTTTACCATTTGCACTCTGTTTTAGAAGAATGACCAGTTTGGAATTACTAATAGGGAAAATAGTTCTTAACTCAAGTGTGGTTTGAAGTATATACATAAATACTGTTCCCCACCAACAAACATTATACTATTTTTTTATCATTGCGAAAACAGAAAAATAGTCCTGTTTAACTTTGTTGTATCTGTAGTCATAGAATCATAGAATCAGCCGGGTTGGAAGAGAGCTCTGAGATCATCAAGTCCAACCCTTGATCCACTACCACCATGGTTACTAGACCATGGCACTGAGTGCCACATCCAGTCTCATCTTAAAAACCTCCAGGGATGGAGAATCCACCACTTCCCTGGGCAGCCCATTCCAGTGCTTGATTACTCTCTCTGTAAAGAATTTCTTCCTAATATCCAACCTAAACCTCCCCTGGCACGGCTTAAGACCATGCCCTCTTGTCTTACTGATAGTTGCCTGGGAGAAGAGACCAACCCCCACCTGGCTACAACCTCCTGTCAGGGAGTTGTAGACAGTGATGAGGTTTCCCCTGAGCCTCCTCTTCTCCAGGCTGAACAACCCCAGCTCTCTCAGCCGCTCCTCGCAGGACTTGTGCTTGAGTCCCTTCATCAGCCTTGGTGCTCTTCTCTGGACCTGCTCCAGCACCTCAATATCTGAATTAGAGTATAAGAAATAAGTAGTCCTAAACCACTCAGGTTTACAGAGCAAAGTTAAAATAACTTGGTCTTGTGCCTCACTTCTTCTTTAAACTTGAAAGTAAATTCAAATCGTTTCATAATTAATGTGCAATATAAATTGGATGTTTGCTTGTGACTTTAATCGATAATGAAGCTCTGCTATGGCTGCTACTGAGTCTTGAGTAATCTTTTAAAGAATTAAAAATAGTCCTCTCTTGTTTTCTGTGCATCATGTTAACCATGTCTCATGGGATAGTTGTGGAGCTCCTAAAAAATTATGTTTAGGCTTCCTTTCAGACACAGGTCTGAAGAGTTGAATTACAGTTTATCAGTGAAATTATATAAAACATTTTCCAAGATCTTTGAGTTGTTATCTGCCTCCCCTTACCCATATGCATTTTTGGAGATCATGTAAAAGTTTTATGAAAATTAAGAAAGCAAGCTCAGTATCAGTAGGCTTCAATTCACTATAAACAAATCCTAACCTCCAGTGGACTATTTTTAGATGCCCACAACTCAAAAAGTTGAGTTGCTTTTAATAACAGTAAACTAGCTTTAATTCCCTTTGAGTATCAACACCAAACTTTCTATGAATTTTGTAGCAGTATTCCTCAAATTCGTGGTTCAGCCAACTTCCATATTTATGTGGGTTTCTTCAGTTTTCCTCCAGATGGATTAATAGCTTTTGTAAATATGGTGTGAGATTTTTTTTTCCCTTAAACTTGTGTGAGCTCTTATTCTAAATGTCTATATAACCTTAAAGATAAACTCTGAAACTCAGGATTTGAAAGAGTATGTGGATATATACAGTATGGCAATATCCTGAAGGTTCAGAAAAATGTCATGGTGTTTTCACGGCTTAAGAAAATTCTTCAGTTATATTTTATCTAATTTCATTTTAGATATCTATTTTTCCTCGTCCAAACAATACTTTCCACTTACCTGCAGACCCATCTGTCCCATTCATGATGGTTGGTCCAGGAACAGGAATTTCACCATTCATTGGTTTCCTGCAACACAGGTATGTACCAAGTTGTTACCTGGAAACCAGTCTTTTTCTGTTGAGGAAAAATACAACCTCAAGTTTTGAGTACAAATGCAGTTAATATTTTCTTTTTTTTCCCTTCTTTTTGTAATGGTAGAATGCTGATTATAAACAGTCTTACTAAATTTCAAAAAGCATTGCTTGCGTACTTATTTGTTTTTTAAATGAGTAAAACTTACGCTTTTGTCTGACTGTATTTAATGTCTATAGTAGATATATGAGGAATTGAGTGAATTGTCGAAAGAGTAATAAGAAATTAAATCCTTTATCTGTGTGTTGCTGGTGGAAGTCCTGCAAATGAAATAGAACTGTTGATTTGCTTAAGTTTGGTATTCCAAATCCATTTTCTTCAGAAGAGGCACATATATTAAAAGTCTTGGCATGATGGATGTCAAGTTTTCTCCCACATTCCATTATTTCTGTGTGTTTTACATTTCGATGTTTTAAGATGAGGAGCTTGGCATGTAAACCACCAACTTGGCGGTAATCTTGGGGTTTTGGAGTTCATGTTTGAGGGAAGGTAGATCCCTTATTTTCTCCCTCCAGCTTCAGCAGCGTAATTTTGCAAGACGAAGAGATCTTTGTTTAAAAAGTGACAGCACATCACCAAGAATATGTAAAAACATGATCATTCTGAGGAATTAAAGAGCAGGAAGAGTGGAGTATTTGGGAATGGTTCTAAGTTTTATAGATAACCAACACGTATAATTTCTAGATGACTCATTAGTTCCAGTAAGATAATGGAGTTTCTTGGGTCCTGTAACAATTGTTTTTAAAACATTTATTTGAGAGAAAAGTGAAGTTTTGACTTGATGTTTCTAACTCCATGCTTCTGCCTTTACCAAATCATTATATACCATCCTTGCTCCTTAATTTAAATTCCTAAATATTCCTTTATCTCTCAGAAGTATTTTGCCTTTTATTATAAGGTTAAATAAAATCTGTCTCTCAAAATTCAAGTGGAAAATTGCAGCTAAAACTCCCTTAAAGTAATACTTTCAGCATTATTTAAAGAAAATGAAATAACTTTTCTGATGATGTGATAGTTAATAGGTTCTTATTCATAAAATCTGGCAGATTTCTACAGCTAAATGGAAAGCATGCTAAAATTGCTGAGTTTTCCTAGGTGGTTTTACAGGGCTTCCAATGAAGGATGAAAGGAAGTGATCTTATTCAGCAGTCAGAATTGTTTTGTGAGATGTTTGGATGTGTCAGTCTTGACTATTCCAATATGAAACTGTTGACAAAAAAAGTAACAATTTTGAAGTTGATTGATTTTTGAGCTGGTCCTAAAGTGAGTAGTCAAGAAAATCAAATAAGAAGGGTTTGACTTTGATTTACCTTAAGTCATTTCACATTTCTGCCAATCCAGAGTTTTTTTGAAGTACTACTTTAAATGAGAATTGGGTTATAGATGTTTTAGATTCTGCACTTGATAAAACAGGATTGGATTTTTTTTGTCTATTTAGGCAGAAGCTCAGAGAACAACATACAGACTGGGAATTTGGAGAGACATGGCTGTTTTTTGGTTGTCGGCATCAGGATCGAGACTATTTGTTCAAGCAAGTTCACTATTTAACATTCATTTTGTATTCATGAGGGAATGCTTATCTCTGAGCCATTGCTAACAGGTTTTTATTACCTTTCAGAGATGAGCTGAGATGTTTTCTTGAAAATGGCACATTAACTCATCTTAAGGTTTGTTTCTCAAGAGACTCTTCAACTGCAGAAGTAGCTCCACCTAAATATGTGCAAGACATCATTAGGCTTTATGCCAAGGAAGTTGCCAGAGTCCTGCTGGAAGAGAAAGGTTACTTCTATATATGTGGGTGAGTAGAGTGGAAATGGACTGTCTCTGAAAGAGAGCAGCATTAGGAGAAGTTTGAGGCTTTAGAAAAACCTAGAGCTGTCTGAAAGAAAGGACGAATGTGATGCTGAAAGAGCCTTCCTGGAAAGCTAGAGTTTCATCCATATGCCCATTCTTGTCCAATATAGTCTTGAAAGTATAGCTTGTAATGACACAGTTCCACTGATTATGTTATTTTCCTTTTTTTTTTTTAGTTTTAAGTTATAGGGGTTTTCAAGCTAATAGATTTCTCTTTAGAAAATGAGATATATGAATGCATGTGATGAGAAACTGCTTAGCTGTGAGACAGTAGCAGCCTTCTACTGTGTTTCAGGTTTGGGTGCTCCAGAATGCTAAAGCTCTGTAATAGTTATATATTGTATAGTGGGAAATTTTATCTGGATGCTAACTTACCTGGAGGTTCAAGATTTTTAGAAAGTTTGTTGGTAAATGCGCAAACTATTTGAATATAGGGCCCAATGTCAATATATATATATTGATATAAATGTCAGCTATTTATATTAGAAATAGCATTAGTAATAAGTGAGGGGTTTGGTAGCTTTTTTTGTTTTTCTTTTTTAATATTGGAATCACACAGTGATATAATAATAAAAAATACTTCAGCAGGTCCTATTCTTCCTAAAAGATACCAATTATTCTGTGAGAGCTCAATTAGGGTTGCAAGCTTTTTTACTTACAAATTACAGAGTGCTGAAAACTTTGTAATGTTTGATTGAGAGAAACCCTCGTTACTCATCAATGCTCAACTACATGAAAACTCAGTAAGAATCTTGCTGTACAATATAAAAGCTGTATTTTTGTTTAGATTTTTTTTTAATGCTGCTTTTCCAATACTGTCCTGCCTCTGAAGCTATTGATAAATGGAAAAATACACATTTTCCTCCTCTAATTTTTGTTTTTTAGAGATAAGAAGCACATGGCTGATGGTGTAAGCGATGCTGTAGTAGAAATTTTGAGCATGGAAATGGAAGCTGACAGATTGGAAGCAATGAAAATCCTGGCCATGCTTCGAGAAGAAAAACGCTATTTACAGGATGTGTGGAGCTAAATATTTTGCTTTTCCTATGCCTTTGTAACACAGAGTACTTCTTTTCACACATGTGCTTTTGACTAAAAGTTATTGTCAAAAGTGCTATCAGTAGTTATACAAATGTTAACTTTCTCTATTGACCTTCAAACAGGAACATGGAACCTTTTAAATGACAGCAAACCAGGCTGGCCTTTGAAGTGTCTGAGGTTTTAGAGATGTTACATAATGGACTGTCTCAGTGCCTTGATTCTCTCATTTTAAGATTAGTTTAATGTATAAATTAAAAACTTCTGCACCTGTACAGGCATAATTATATGTTGACATTACATCATGTATCTTTTCCTATAATGTGCACATAATGAAGCTACAGAGTAAATATGTTACACAGTGATCTGTATGTTATCAAATACATTACTAACTTGCCAAGCTTTATTTGAATACTTCCTAGATGCTTCCTGAGACTACTTATATTTTTTCAGCTTGCACAATGACAGTAACTGCCAAAAGGTTACTGAAGAATTTCAGCTCCAAAATTCTCTTTAATACTTAGCTTTTTCATTACATCATTACTTTGTGTCTCAAAGTTTGCCACACTCTGTGCTATCATTATTAGATTTTCCTGCATAATTATTTTGAAAGTGTTTTCATTCCTGTCTCTAAAATGTTTGTGGTTTAATTTATGAGCAAACTCAACCAGTTGAGCTGAATTTGGTTGCTTAATAAATAGTTTCTCAGATTACTAAATTAATTTTGTTAAATCGAAGACATAGTAAAATACAGTGTTTTGAAAGGAGTTGCCCATGTGACAATCCACTGCCAAATTAATTTGTTGAAAGCATATTTTTCAAGTGTCTGATCTTTCTAACAAGGGACATTTGGTGTACAAATAGGTGGAAGAGTAAAAGTGTAAGCTATTCATGGTTCTTTTCAGATCTCTCCTCTTCCCTCTGCTTTTTCTAACTTCTAAATATCCATGTTGTCTTCTCAGTTCCCTGTCATCCTTAAAGGATAAAACAAAGTATGAGAGAATATTTTAGACAAATCATTTTTTCCTGGGGAAAGTTGTTGTTTTGTTTTGATTTACATAGTCAGAACCACATCATTTACTCCAAGTCTTGTGGTTGTCTAGTGATTATTAGTTAATTGGTCAAGTTGTGTGCTGTGCTTGTTGAATCTGTTTGACATATAAACCTTGTTGTATTTTTTATTGCTCCTGGGGAATGTATAGTGTTTTGCTGTCTCTCTGTTTCCTTTGGAAGTTAAGCTTCAAGGCCACAGTTTTTGGCTTAACTGCATTCCAGTTTTACTTTGTGACCAGAAATGGAGAATAACTGTATTAGTAAAGAGGAAATTAGTCTTACCAGTGGTGTAATTAGAAATCCTTCTCATAAGTCTCTTCCTTTCTGTCTTTGGTGCTTCTGTTATTCTATCTGAGAGCCTAATGTAAAGAAGGAAATGAAGAGAGCCTTGAACTTCTGTCTTTCCTAGTTCTGTGCTGCTAATTATCTCACAGATCCGTCTTTCTCATGCATTTCCTCAATAATTGGACTGTCACAGAAAATCTAGTTACTTTCCAAAAATGCAGAGGTATTTTTTTAATAATACGTTTGAGTGACTTTTTTTAGTGAAATGGAAAATCTAAGCCTCAGACTTTGTGGGAAGTGGTAGGTCCCACTGAGCTCTACACAAATTCTGTCATGGGGCTGGTGTGTAAGAGGTGCCAGCAATGTGGGGGTGAGGGTGGGCGGGACACGTGTGTTGGTGTGGGGCTGTCGGTGGTATCAAGCTGTATTCAATGAAAAAAAACACCTTACTTCTGCTTATTAGGTGTTCTTCAGTTTCCTGCTTGTTTTCTTTGCCATCATTTGTATTGCTGCATAGAGCAGGAGATGGATAAAATGCTCAAGTTAGTGACAGAAGTGCAGGTTTTATGTGGAGTCTTCCATTAACTAGTGGCTTACTGTGCTATTAGTTATTGTATTGTATTGTATTCTGTACTCCAAAAATGCTAACTTTTTTGAAACCATCCCTGAATGTTATGCAAATTCTTCTCCAGCAGTTATATTTTATGTCACCTAATAGCAATTACTATACTTTGTTGCTATACAAAGATGTGCTGTCGCATAAACCATATGGAAAGTGTACACTTTATGTTTTATCTAAATGTTATCCTGTAGCCTTATTAAAACTGCTCCCCAGATGACAGTATTTCTGTGCTGTTGAGGATAGAAATATTTTGCTAGGTTCCATGCTTGGCTAAAGTAGTGCCCATGGTGGATGATACGTAGGACATACCTGTACCTGAAGACTCTGAGCTTTTTAAGACCTTGGTCAGCACCAAGCCATAAATAATTTTAAATGTTTCTGACTCACAAATCTCCCATTTGAATGGACAGATTCAGCTGCAGCTGTACGTAGTGCGAAATTCCACATAAGAAACCATATCTATTCAGTCCGTTATTCTGTAGCTGATTTTTTTAAAGGAAGAATAAAAGAACACTTACAGCGAGCAGATATGAAATGACCTGCCTGAAACTCAACTTTGAGCTTTTCAGTTCCCATGAAGTCGTGCTTGCAACTATTATTTTCTGTAATGTAAAAAAATATGTTCTCGTTTTATATTCATGCATTTAGCAGTTTGGTATTTTGATGGCTTTGCACAACCAATTTATTAGGATCTCAGTTTCACTGGGTATCCTTTGTATAAAAGGGACTTTTTTTTTCTGAGTAGCTTTGTGATTTGTCATCTCAACCTGACAGCTTCAAATTTTTCCCTGCTCTTCAAATGGAAACTTTATTACTCCTTCTGTGGATCCATTTCACTCCAGTTATGCATCATCTGAATTGGGAAGATCAAAACTGAATCCAGTAGTCTAATTTCAGACATGACAGCGATTACATAATAAAAAACAACAGAATATTTTTAATATTATTTTATATTTTTTCTGGATTGTGGGGTGTCTTGAAGAAATAAAAATGGGAGAATCACTGCATGCCTGCTAGTGGTTATAGGAAGAATATTACATGGCTGAAATGGCCCTGGACAGTTATGGTGAATTGAGAGATGAATCTGAATGGTATGAGAGCAATTGATTTGGATTTTAAAATTGAGCTAGTTGATACAATGGTTTAATGTAAGACCTGTAGACTATTTTAATGAATCTTAGAGTCTGCTTTCCAGTTGCAGAAAATGTGTAAATATAAAAAGCTGCTCAGTATTATTAAAGTTGCCTAGCATAAAGAAATCAAAATGCTTTTAAATTGATGGCAGAAACAGTATATCAATTTGTTTAGTCTCGAAACCCTACTCAAATATAATTCATATTGAAAGAATCATAGTTTTATACAAATGCAAATTACAGTCTTGAAAAGTTGATTCAGCACCACTGCAAATTACATTCACTTTCATTAGCATTTGAATAAATGCTTTGCTTGTGGTGGAAAAGGTTTGTCACATTGACAAAGCACTCCAAGCCAATCGTGCTTATTAAAAAAGAAGAGGTCCTACTGTTGGTTTGAAAACAGCAGTTCTGTAAGGCTCCATCAGTCAGAAGTATTCATTTCTAAGCTGCTTTTAACTGTATTGCTTGGATGATTGATTGGTTTTCCTTATTTTTTTTAATGGTTTTTATTGTAACTTGCTAGAAGATCAATAGGGCTACTTCCAGTACTTTCTCCTCAGTGTTTTCAGTTTTTAAGGTGTTGTGAGAAAACAGTGTCAGTTGCCCTTGATTTATGAACATCACCAAACCAAAGCAGAATTACAGTGCTGTGACTACTCAGCATTTTTAGGTGGAGGCAGATGTTGAAACACGCACTCTTGTGTACATCTGTACATTCCATGTGTCTGTAAAAACTCCTTGTTTCCAGTTAAATGCCGGCTCCCTGATTGTGATTCTTACAGACCACTGCTTCTTGAGATTAAGATAGTACAGCACTCTCTTTCTTTTGGTGGGAACAGATTCTTCTAGAATAAGCCGCTCTTTATGTCACTGGCACTCCTTTTTGTTTTCTGTAAGGATGAAAAAGGAGCAGTATATGAGCTATCAAAACTGCAGTCAACAGCTCGTGGCTCTCAGAAGACACTGTTTTAAGAGCAGAATCCCTTTTTCATGTTACAGTTCTTACACATGCTGGAAGGGGGTGGCATTGATGCCAATAGAAGCCCCAGAAGCACAGCTTGACAGTAGTAAATGTTTACATTTTCCTTAGCTAAGAACAGCTGGAGCAAACACAAATAGGAGAGGGAGAAAGGAATCCTGTAACATTTTTAAAATAAATTATTGGATACCCAAGAATTTCACACAAGTTGGTTTTTAAAACATCTGTTCCTATGAGAAGCAGAATGCACTGATACTTTAAGTTACTGTTGAAAAAGTCCCCCCAAAAAAGCTAATTCCTAAGTAGAAATGGCTGTATTTATCTACCAATGGGCAAGTTTCTTAAGGTCTTACAGCTTTGCTCACAGAGAGTATTGCATTTTGAGGTAAATGGAAGCATTTGTTATGTTTGTAAAACTTCCTACGGAAGTCTGTTCAGAACTCATAGGCAATGGAGATAATAATTCTTTAAGCAGTAGTTGTTCTGCTACTTTTTTTTAATGGGTTGTGTAAAACATCTTTGTTTTTTTCATGCAGATGCATGTATATATCTTAATCTAAATATAGGTAGATTGATTGGTATAGATATACATGCACTGCCAAGATCTCCATGTAGTTTCTGTCTTTGCTCCACAGATATAACATATTTTGAAATATCTGTCTGCATAACTATGCCCTTCAGTTTACACAGCTGTATTTTACTATTAAAATATATGTAGACCTTTATTCAGAAAGTGTCAAATTAACACTTCCAAGAAAAAAAAAATAGCTGCTGGGTAGTTCCCTCTATTCATTTATTGCTATCAGAAGAATATAGGATTTTCCTTACTTTTTCATTTTGCAGAGAGAAAGAAATGCATGAATGTACAAATGGTAAATAAAAAGGAGGGCATAAATCTGTAAATTGCTGTACAGATATGGTGGAAATATTTATTTCTCTCATTCATTGTTTCTTACAGTGCCTGTAACATGCTAGGGGCTTTCAAACACATGAAGAAACACAACTGATCTAGTTCATATTAATCTCACTAACTGTAAAGGCTTTTGTAGAGTTGCATATTACCAACTGACATTGCTGTCAAAATACAATGAGAAGGGAATGAGAGAAACTGTGTATTTTTTGAATTGGTTATTATCCAGTGTTTCTATGTATGTATTCAGTGTGTAGAGTGTGAGTCCACTCTAGATTATCTCTGAAAGGTCATGACAACCAGGAGAGGTTCCTGAGGGCTGGAGGAAAGCAAATGTCACTTCAAGATGGACCAGAAGGAAGATCTGAGTAACTGCAGTCTGGTCAGCTTTGTGCCTTGATCCCTGCAAACCATTTCTGAGGATAATTTGGTGATCTAAATTAGTCATCATGGATAATGAGGAAGTAGTGACTGACCAATGTGGTAGCCTTTCAAAATAAGAAAACTGGCTTTCTGAATCAGGGGAGAGGAATGGATATCATTTGGTCTCAGTTGCAGTGAGGCTTTTAACACTGTCTTACTGATGAAATAGGGACTAAGAAGTAACAGTGGGCTGGATTGAAAACTGGCTGAACTGCTGGTCTCCAGTGGTTGTGATTAGCTCAGCTGGATGCCAGTCACTAATGTTGTGCCCCAGGGGACAATATTGGGTCCAGTCCTGTTTAACATCCTCATTAATGACCTGGACGATGGGGGCAAAGTGCAGGTTCAGCACTTTGGCAAATGATTCAGAACAGGGGGTGCAGTAATGGTTGATAGACAAGATGAGTGTGCTGCCCTTTTGGGGGCCCTGACAGTCTGGAGCACAGAGCCAACAGGAATCTCACTTGCAAGTGACCTTTGCAAGTGGTTGTCTCCAGCTTGACTGCTACCACCTCTCTGATACAGAGTATTGTTTCACCCAGATAGAAAGATTCTGAATTGAGCTTCAGCGAATAAAAAGATATTCTCCAAAGAAACCTGCAAATGAGGAATTCCTGTAGAGGTTACTCAGAGCTTGAACAATAGGGATTTTGAGGTGTTTTTTGATGGCTTTGATATCTACAGCATTATGTGATGGTCTGTGGTCTGCATTTTGTTTTCCTGACAGAGCTTTCTGAAATGTTCAATATTACACATATTTGGAAGGGGGAGGAGATTTAATGGACCGCTGCTGCAGTCTATCCAGTAGAGCCTTTTCCCTTTCCCTGGTGTTTGTGTTAAAAATTATCACATTTGTTTCCTAATAAAACTTTCTGTTGAAGTGCAGCAGTATTTTTCCATTGTAAGATTTTCAGCAGCAGCATCTTAAGTGCTGGTATGTGACTACATATGATATGTGTTCCTGCTTTGTTTTGGGCCAAAGCCAGATTAATCCCCTAAAAGAAAATATTCAAGGCATGGTATGAACTTCAGCAATTCAGTACATCTGGGCAAGTTCATCCTCAGCAGAGCTAAATTAAAAACAAACTGGTTGACTTACTGTGAGTCAGGCTGCAAAAAAGGATGTATGCAGGCTTCAGAAAGACAAAGTCTACATGCCGGCCGGCCAAATAAAACAAATATTCTTTTATATTTTTATAGTTGGCCTTGTGCAAAGAATTATTACATTGCTATTTTTCAGGCTCTGCAGAACTGGAGGATAGTCAGTTTTGATCTGGTCAGAGATCCAGGTAATTGTGAGTTTCAGATGATCACTTATAATTAAATTTCTAATGCATAAGAGAATGGTTAATATTACTTGCAATGTTGATGTGCAGGGTAGACAACTCTGAAAGTTTCAAGTAGAAATTACATGTTAGTGTATGGTTAAACCAACCATGACTAACCCACAACACTATACTTTGAAATAAGTGAGACACAGATATTGAATCCATGTGCTCTTATCAATGAGGGACTCTGTAAATTCTTTTATTTAAGACCTGGTGATGGCTAAATAGAAAAATTAACTGTTTCACAAGTTATTTGTCATTACCTTGTATGTGCAACGTTTTATCATATACAATAACATAGCAGTTAAATTACTCATAGGACTTCTGTTCATTTTGCCAAAGACCTCCATGAAGTTCTTACTCCTCTCAACAATGAGTTGGGGTTACTTGGAGCAACACAGTTGCTTTAAATTACTTTCTAATTAAAATCTATAAAATTGCCAAAAATGTATAATTCTTGTTAAATAACTAGTTTTCACATTCTGTGTAGTTCTGAGTATACATGTGAGCCACTGTAAATCAAGGTTTTTCAAATGTCATATAGTATTACAATTTAACAATTTATCTCATGTCAGATACCTCAGTGTCAACTCCCACCATTAATTGTGTGAAAAAGCTGCACTAAAGAGATCTTTTTCTACCATGTAAACATGTGGAATCTTCGAAAAGATTTAGCTGATTTCTCCTAATTTCTTATTTTCTTTCTTACTTCTTTGTTCTTGCACCTTCAGGTATACACTTCTGTCATCAGCTTGTCTTCTTTTGCAGTTGCATATATTCCTCTGACAGCCTCTCCTCTCTCCTCTGCACATTTTTGTGGCTGTGTTTCTCATGCTAGAAGCTATCCTACCTTCTAGCTAGTTGCTTTGAACATATCTACTTCCAAAGGTGATTCTGCCCCCCTGAAGAAGGCTCAGAGGTGACCTTATCACTGTCTACAACTACATGAAAGGAGGTTGTGGCCAGGTGGGAGTCAGTCTCTTCTCCTAGACAACCAACAACAGGATGAGAGGATATGGTCTTAAGCTGCTCCAGGGGAGGTTTAGGCTAGACATTAGGAAGAAGTTCTTCACAGAGAGAGTAACTGGGCATTGCAGTGGGCTGCCCAGGGAGGTGGTAGAGTCACTGTCCCTGGAGGTGTTTAAGGAAAGACTGGACATGGCATTCAGAGCCATGGTCTAGTTGACAAGGCGGTGTTTGGTCATAAGTTGGACTCAGTGATCTCAGAGGTCTTTTCCAACCTAATTGATTCTGTGATTCTGCAATTAGCAACTCCCTGTAGTTATGCACATATTTTGTTTTCCATGCATTTTTCTGTTTTATGGCAGTAATTCCAATGGCAGCATCGAGGCTGGAATTCTGTCTTTTTTGAAACTTCTGTTGCAATAAAGTGTAAAGAAGCCAAGAGTCAGCAATGGAAGAACTTTTTGCTTTTGTTTAATTATTTGATTTAATTTTTTGTCTCTGAATTTATACCATGGACTTTCTGAAGATTTTGGGTTGTCCTCTGCAGAGGATGTGCCTTCCTTTTTCTCTGACAGACCATTCAGAATAGAGAAATATATGGAAATACTATTCTTTTTTCTAGCACTGATACTGGTAAACTCCTAGTGGATATGATGCAGATATTCGTGTCTTCCTCTGCATTTATTTAATTCTAGTTCAAAAAAATCTCCTGTCAAGGGAAAAAGAAACATACGTGCAAGATATACATGCCTCCAGCACTGGTCATGGGTAAGATGACAGAAAAACGTGTGTTGATCCTCTTTCTTGTCATCACCCAGATGGGGTGTGTGGAAATCATCCTCAGGCAAACCAGCAAATAAGCAATCAATGATCAGTGTAGCATACAAAGATTTCTCTTGCTGTGAATTGGCCCATGGCATATCAGTCAGCCTTTTTTTAAGAAAGGAGGAGAAGGATCATTAAAGTAGGTATAATGTATCTGAAGAGTATTGGTTTTCAGTATACCTGATTTTCAGTCTCACATTTTTGTCTCCTTCATTCTAGGGTTGTAAAGATTCCTTGACAGGATGCCTGTGATTCACTGCTTGCATCTTTCAGAGTAGTAAACACAGTGGCTTTCCTGAGACAGACTGCCCAGTTTATCTCTGCTAGAAAACTGTAGCAGAGGAATACAATGAAGACAGTTCTGCCACAGGTGCACTTCTGAGGATGCAGAGAATGCTTTCACTGCTGTCAGCTGCTGCGGACTCTGCTGTCTTGCAGTCAGCTTTAGTTTGTGGTTGAAGTTAGATAAAAATTCCACCAAAGTCAGCAATATGGGAAATGTGCTGAACTAACACAGTCAGTCAATCACCTGCTTTGAAGGCTGAGTGTTTCCTGGCCAACTAACGTCCCTGGTGAGCTAGTGTTTTGGATAGTGGCATGTGCATCTGCCTTCAGTAATTTCTTTGACCTCTTAAGGAGAATAAGTGTGTCCCCATGTTGCATGCTCCTGAGTATATGAACAGCAGCTTCCTGCTCCCCTCTTGCCCTGTTACATGAAGACTGCATCACTGATCACTCATTGCCAGGACCATGACCAGCTGCAGCACCGGAGAATAATTTTGATGGTGTTTATAACAGCTACTTTCCTTGAAGTGTGGAAGGATGAAAAGGGCAAAATGCTTTTGGAAACAGCAGCCTGTGTGATGTTAAAAGAAGCTGTCTGATGCTATCCTGTAGAAAGAAAAAACTAAGGATAGCACAGATTTACTAGGGGGAAAAATTCTAGTTGCTTTAGAGGAAATCGTTATTCAAAATAAGGCAAAATATGAATATCAAAAGTGAACAGGGTTGGAACTGCTGAACAAATAATGCTGTCAATCAGCAGAAATTTCTGCTTGGATATCGGATTGCAGGTGGATGGCACAATCTTTCTGTAACCCAAGTCTGTTGTGCAATCATCAGGGAAAAAAATCAGAATGTTAAGGATGAAGCCTTAAAGAAATCCATTGTGTCCTTATTACAGATGATCAAACACGTTATTTGCCGTGTCCCATCCTCATTGTGCCACAAGGAATAATTATTGCTATGATCCACTGTTGTTTGCGTTCTAGTCTAGCTAGTACCTGACATGCTGTTTCTGCAAATTTTTGCATTCAGTCTGTTGCACTTATCTGCCTTTAACTATATACTTGTCCACTCTTTTTTTTCTTTTTTCTTTCACTGATTGGATGAGAGAAAGAACACAGAAGCTATAGCTAGTTTTTCTCTTTATTTTTGTGTTTGTTTGTAGTATTTCTGCTCATGTGGGCATGTCTCAATAGTATCTGTACTATACAGAGACAAGCGGAGTGCACATAAAGAGATACTCATTTTGATGACCTTTGTAAGGAGAGTCTAAAGTATCACATCCAGAAGTAAATAAAAGATCATTTTAAAAGAAAGCAGTAGGAGAGAAAGCAAAATGAGACTGTCCATTGATTTAAGGTCAGAACAGTTTTAAAAGAGCTGAAAATGATTGCAAAGTCTAGAGACTGTTTAAAAAATTTAACCTCAAGCACTTCTATTTATCATTTTTGGCTGGTAGAATTAGCTTCATTTCAGAAGCAATGACAGATAGACTTCTTGATTTATGATATATTTTGACTGAGGCCTTAAATATCTTCTTAAAACTCTTGTAGCAGAAATCTTTTTTACTGACCTATAGGAGATTTGGTCTCCAACAGAAGGTAAGGCAAATTCCTAGCACAACCACAAAGTCATATGTTATAAAGGAGATTCATCAGTCTTGATGCTCTGTTTAATTTTTTTTTTAAGAGAGCTATCTTTTGTAGTGAAACTGGTGTTAATAAGATGTAAAAAAACCCCTCCAACCAAACCATCAATGATTTTGAAAATATTTTAGAGCAGCAACTTATTTTTCAAAACTCGTGGTTTTGTTCCAAGTTTGGATCTGTGCTTCTTAGTATGGCTTAACTGTAGCGTTTGCATTTTTTGGCAAAAATTACTCAGAAGCCAGGCAGTGAAAGAGTTTGGGAGCTGGAATTCTGGGCCTGGCTGGGCTTTAGTTTAGGGAAACCTTTATGAACATTGGTCTTTCTGCTCTCCCAGAGACAGACACATACCAGATCTTGGAAGGATTTTTCAAGTGAGCTCAATTATTTAAATTTCTAATTGTCTTGGATGCATGTAGAAAATTGACCCTATCCTTAGCACTTTAGCATTTGAGTTTATTTGGTTATCTTTTATTCTCTTTCCTTTCCCACCCACTCTTTCTTATTGCTTTAGTATTTAAATATGTGTTAAATTTGTTTTTCAGCAAGAACAAACAACAAAGGAGGATTTTAGAGACCTTGCCCATTTATGTAAGAATTCTATACAGAAAGTCAAAGGTCGTCAGGAATTAACACTTGCAAGGGATGTTGAGGCTGTCAAGAAAACTCTAAATTACGAACAAATTGTAGAGCAAGGAAAATGTGGCCCATTTCTGAGTAGGGCAGATGTTCTGTTGCCATTTGAAACACAGAGGGTTTACATATTCAGTTGCTGCTTTACCTCAGTCTTCACCAACAGTGTCTTCCAGGCCTCTCTCCTTAAAGAGAAGGAACTAGCAGCCATGAATGTAGATCAGGTCAGGAATTACTTGAGAGTTCAAATCATCCAAGACCAGAAATCTGTACAGGCTGCATCCAAAAGTGCTGAGAGAATTTGTCATAGTGAGGCTACTCTCTGTCATCTTTCACGTGTTGAGTGGAGAAGATCCCCAGTCACTGAAGGATAGCAAACATTGCACTGGCTTCAATGCAGACTAAAAGAACAACACAGAAGTGGCAGACTGCTTAACCACTCTTTGTTCTCTGGAAAAATCATGGACCAAGTCTCCTTGGAATACATTTCCACAGAAAGTTCCTACAGAAGTTGATTGGGAAAGTCAGCATGGAGTTAACAAAAGTATATCATACTTCACCAATGCAAGTTCCTTCTAGAATAACATAAGTGAATTTGTGGATAAGTAGACAGCAGTGGATGTTGTTTACCTTAACTTCAGCAAGGCTTTTGGCACTGTTGTCCATAATATGACCAGGGTTAACCCTGGTCATCTGCTAAGCACCACACAATCCTTCTTCCCCAGCAGGAGCGGAGAAAGAGTATGAGGAACAAAAAAGTGAAAAAACTAATCAGTCAAGATAAACAGCTAAACAAGTGAAGGAAAGAAGTGGATAAAACTCCCCGCAAAACAATGGTGCAAAGATCCAAGCTAAATATAAGATAGCAGTGTGCCCTGGTAGAAAAGAAGGCCCAACACTTACCTGGTTTGTGTTATCAGCCAGCTTGAGGGAAGCAATTATTCCCCTCCATTCAGTACTTGTAGCAGCTGTCTCATGACTCAGCAAAAGATGGATCCAGCTATTTCAAAGTGGTGTTGCATAATGGGAGGAAAATACAAGGAGTATAAGTGAGAACAAAAAAGGTTCGGGAAGAATATAAGGAAAGGGTTTTTTCACTGTGAGTGGTTTCATGTGATGGATCGGGTTGCCCAGAGAGAAACAGTCTTTATTCCTTACTTTATTTCAAGTTTGGACAGGATAAAGGCCTGACCTGTAGCTGTCCCTGCTTTGACTTGGAAGTTTGGCTAGAAACTTGCTGAGATCCTTTCCAATTTAAATTATCTTATGAGCCTACAAGCATGGCATATGTTGCATGGTCAAAATTTTAGGTCTAAATACCAGGGCAACCACCTGAAGTAGGGACCCTCCCTTTTGCTATACGTAGGTAGAAGTATGCAGCATAATGGCAACCAACTTTGTGGGCTTGGCAGGGTAGCATGGTACATTATGGTAAGAAAGGAAAGGAGAAAGCCAGAGAGCTTTTCAGAACTCTACTGTCAGGAGATACTGTCTCTTGAATGACAAGACATAATTGACCAACTGATCAGTGTCACTGTTCACTCTCTGAAAAGGTGTTCAGTTCACCTGAAGATGGGAATGAAGATAATTGTTTTATCACAATATATGTTCATGTGAGTGTACGTGTCTGTTTCCTATGATAATGTATGAATTGGGATATGTTAATAAATCTGCATCTAATGATAGTTTGTAATGAAATGTGATGTGAGAACAATACAGCACAATGGAAGCGACTTTGGATCCCCGTCATTATATTAATTAGCTATGATTTTTCTTTCTTTATGAGGAAAGTGGTTTGCTGAAGAGTGTGGATATGCTAAGCCAAACATTGTTTCTTCCCAGAAAGGAAGGGAATTCCTGTGGGGAATTCCAAACTGCAGGAACAAATCAACTTTGATACAATTTTATAATGCCTCCTGAGTACCGTTAGATGGCTACAGACTATCTGTACCATTTGATATATGTTTGCAGGATTGTACTGAGGCAAAACAACCTGGCATGATACTTGTTGTAAGTATAAATAAAGCATGTACTTGCTGCACAAAAGCAATTGAACATTCAAATTTAAGACTATTTATCTACATTTATTGATTCTTTGGTGAGAGCCAATAAAAAGGATTTTGTATGTGTGTTTGTGTTACTTTGGTTTTCTGAATCCAGTCATTAAGGATGCATAGCAGGTTGGGTAAAACCTGTCTAATAAAGTAAGGTAGTATAATATAATTTTCTTTAAATGAGAAAGCCAACTTGGCTTCAACAACCTGATTTTTCAATGTTTTTGTTTTAATCTTTGTGAAACAAAAAAAAAAAAAGAGGAAAAAAGTGAGATATGAAATTGAATAAATTACTAGTAACTTGTGTTTCATTTCTGAGCTTCTGCTTATTTTTGAATGAAGACAAGCAGCTCTGGGGTGCTGCCATTGCAGCAGGCACTGCTGGAGGCAAGGCTGGTCATCACCCTGGATCAGTTCTCCAGATCACAGGTAACAAAGAAAAGACTGAATATTCATCTTGTTATTGAAGTAAAGTATCCTCAGATTCTGCTTTGGGGAAGTTTCTCCCTTACCTCCAAAAGCAAAGAAAGTGTTGATTTCATTAAGGCCCTTGAGGGTTGGAATTTGAACCATTTTACTAGGGAAACTGGAAAATACTAATGGTGAAATACCAGATATTCTCTATTTTATTTGACCTATTTTTTTTTCTTATTTTGAGAGAAAACCAGCTAAACAGGTTTCCCAATGATGGGAATTCTTCATTTCCTTGGAGCTGAAGGATGGTATAATTTTTACTTCACATCAGTACTTGCCTGTTAACATTATTAATCCATGAAGTTCTTGCTCTGGATCCCAGATAGGAGGAGCCTATCAGCTATAGCAACTTAAAAACATACATGCAAAAATCAAATCTGTGTGGTATAGACTAAGTGAACTTGTATTAATTCTTCAAAAACAAAAATGTTGCTTGTTCAGGTTTCAGCATGAGGGACTTAAGGACCTGTACTTTGATTTTCTCCCAGACTGCCCAGGCTGACCAAGAGACCTCTATCAGAGCCAGCCCTGCTATTGCACTAAGTTATGGTGCAGGTGCTTGGAGCTCCTTCAGTACTCAACTAATCTGCCCTGATCCATCTAAGATGAATACAAGGGTGCAGCCCTTTCACTCTGCAAGATCATCATTTTCAGTGAGATTACTTCAGAGATAGAGGGGGAAATAAGGCAGCCATCAGTCATTCACCTTCATTTGGCAAACAAAACCCATGGTGACCTCTCCTGTTCTCATGTAGGAGAGCACAAAATCACCTACAATGTCTATTTCCACTTTTTGAGTAAAGAAGTGTAGTCTGCATCAGATTGTTGTCTGAATCCTCTTCCCTGGTTTTACATGGCGATTCTGTCTGTCTTCAGTAACATTTTTAGAGCTGTCTTTGCTCTTAACAGGACTGAAGTCTTTTGCAAGCAAAGACGTCAAAATCAACCACTGTCTTGTGGAAGAAATTTCTGCAGAAGAGCATCAGAGGACTAGTTGTTAGTCCTATTTCTTTGGACACATGGGAAAATCAGATGCTTTCTAACTGTGACTAAAAAAACCAAAAGGAAACAATCCAACAAAAAAAAAAGAAACCAAATGAAAATACCCACTTATAGTGGATCCCATTATCTCCTCAGCTATGGTTTTGGATGATACAAGAAGAAGCAATTGGTGATGTCAGAAAATCTATGGATAGTTTACAGAAAGAAGTACCTTCTTCACTACATGTAGTTTGAGAGCTGGAAAAGAAAATTCCAGTATTTAAAATGCATTCTAGTTTTATTACCTCTAAATAGATCAATCTATTTTATTACCAAGTATAATTGTTAAGGCTTATATCTCTGCAGATACTTAAATCAAGTTCATGATAATAGTTTTGTACAGTGTACGATTCTGTAGGTTTCAACATCGAGCAGGGAGAAATTTCATATGCATGTATCCTTTTTTTTGAAAGTGACATACTTGGTTCCTTGAAATGTAGGAGATTGGGCTGAGACTCTGAAGAAAAATTACCCTTAAAACTCAGAAGCATTCACATAATCCAAACTTATTTAAATATGACTTGGGAAATTAGGTGTTCTCCCTTATTTACAAAAATCTAGATTTGGAGGTATTAAGCATAATTCTTGTGGTAAAGCTTATAATGCTACTTTCATTCACCTTTAGAATTAGAAAAAAACCATGCTTAATACATGGGAAAAAAAAATTGAGTTTTCTGAGGGTAGGAAGGGCTAAATATTTCTCTGCCTGTATTGTAATGAAATGATTGCACATCTTTAAAATGCAGCAAAACTAGCTAAAATTCAAAATTTGAGTCTTGGCACTAAATAACCTGAAGACATCCATCAACTTTGTATTTATTTGTTTGGTGTTTCTCAATTGTTTTTATTTTTTATGGCAAATGTATTCATAAATGACATTTCCCCCTTTCTTATTTTCTCGCTATGTTTTTCAGACCCTATTTGAGCCAGTGCATTTTGATCTATCAATGAAACAGTGAGAAATACTCTGCACACAGTTGTAGTATTAGCAACGTACAACTCAAGTTAATCTGTGTAACATTTTATGTGCAAAACCTGATAAATTAAGTAATAACATTTCCTATCCATTAAATATAAAAGCTGCAACTGAATGGGAGATGAAACCATTCACCTTTTATGTTGCAGTGTGATTCTGAAAGAAGCTGGTTTTGCTAATTGACTCAAAGCTTCAAGCTTTAGAAGACCTCTGTTGTTCTTGAATATTCCCTCAAGTACTCCATGAAAAGCCTTGAAACTTCAGAGTCCTTGAAATGGCTATCTTCACTTTAGCAGTCCTAATGTGAAAAAGGCCCTCTTAGACATTCAGTCATACTATTGTAGTGAAAAGTCAAGTATGTTATGAAAAGTAGCATCTCCTGCAGTTTTTCTTTCCCTCAGAGGATCAGTGAACAAAGGCAAGTGTTTAAATAATATCCCACCTGACTCCTAATTTCTACTCGAAGGTCAAGGCTTCAGCCTGTAAGTCTTAAGCTTGTCATTGCTTCTAGGAGTTTTCTGCTACTTAGAATTACTATTTGAAGACTGTCTTGTTCATAATCGCTTAACTTATGTTCTGGAGGTAAAGAAGAACTCTTTTCTCTTCTCTTTGGTAAGAGAAATTGGCAACTGTGTACCACCTGAGTCAGGCCCATTTCACAAAACAGCTCTTCAGGAAATCTTTGGACACAAACAGCTGTAACAAATCTGGTTGCCCACGTGCTGACAGCCTGCTACTTCTTCCATTTCTATGCTAACCATGCATATGATAATTCATCAAAAAACATCTTTCAATTTTGCATTATCATACTCATAGCAATGGAATGATAGGGACTGTGTGCTTTCAACTTGTGATATCTTTTTGATTTCAGAATTTTTACATACTGCAGAGCAACATGAGAACTGAGTAAAGTAAATAATAAGATATCCAAGAAGGAAAGTTTTTACAGCTGTGGTTTGCAGTGGTCTTAAGACATCTTCAAAGACAATTTTTAGGTGATTATTACAATGAGAATATTACATTGATGTTTGTGATATAGATTGTAGATACTAATTTACAGGAATGGATTATGGGAATTTCCTCTTTTGTTTAACAAGAATTTACCAGCCAATTTTCTGGATTAAAATTTTGTGATAAGCCTACTGTTTTGTACTGATCTCAAGTGTGAACTTGCTGCTCTCAGTGATTATCAGCAGCCTTTATGATAAGTGTGTTTAGGTTTAGTGTTCTGTGTTATCAGCTCTACTGAATTGACAAATCTGATAGATGTTGTGTCTGTTCTTGCTGCAGCCATAGATAACCACATATTACTCAAGGGGAGATTGCTCCATCACAGCATTTCATTCTGTTTGTTCAGTTTTCTCCAGAAAGGGAGAATTTTCCAATATTTAACTCAGCATATCATGCTCTCAGTTAATAACGAGTCCAATTCCATGCCATGCTGCAAACTTATTGCAGTATAATCTCTATTTATTGTTTTCGGTTATTTTGCAAAGTCTGCATGAAACAGCCTTTTTGCTTGCAAAGTGACTGGAAATCTTTACAATATAATGAAGGAAAATTTAAGTTGAATGTTGTTGTCAAGTGGAGGTTATTGACCAATGCCTTCAGGTCTGGGATAGAAACTGGCACAGGATTATTGCTTCACCCATCTGGGTGCTCCTTTTCTATCCTGGGAAGATATCTTACTTTATCCCTGCACTGATCCTCCTGACCACAAAAGCTTCTCTGTAGTGGCAAAAAAGTTGCAGTTAATATATTTGTTCTCTAAATTGAAGTATCTGTTACAAAATGCTGGAATAACCACTAAAGCTTACATATACAGATTGGTGTTTTTACTTTCCTCTGGAAGGAGGATGCTTCTCTGCAGGTCTCAGGCTGCAGGTCTTATCTGGGGCTCCTCACTGGGCCTGGGCAGTGGGAGACAGTCTCAAAGGGGGTAGGAGATGTGCACTTGTTGAGGATGCAGCATCATAGAGAACAAACATAAGAGCATGCAGCATCGAAGGTGAGGAGAAAGAGATTAATGAGACCTTCTCTGAAACTCCAGAGGCTCAAGAGCCAAACTTCCCTGCTGCACTGAAGGAGGGACTGGCAGAGATTTTACCTATTAGATTTGGAAGTGAAGACTCCCAGAGTGGCTAAAGCCAGCTGTGATTTGTGGCACCAGGGGAAGGCTCCTATTCCACCTGAAGATTTGCAGCATGGGATCAATTCAGAGCTCTGGTAGCAGACAAGGGGCTGGGACCTCTGTCTAATGAAGCATCCAAATCAGCTGAACCTCAGGCATGCGGCAGCACCAGGAGGAAGTGGCAAGTGGGAGGAATAGTCTTTACTGAAATGAATGAAGGACTCCAATTGCCGACTTGACATGCCCCTTGGGTCAGTTTGCTGCTTGTCAGGAGCTCCAGTGCAGGAGAGTGTGAAGAGACTCCCAAGGCTTATCCAGTCCTCAGACTATTAATCCCTGCTGTTGTCCCATGAGGTCACCAGTGATTCTGGCGGGGCACATCTGGATCATATCAAGCATGGCTATATGGGTCTAGGGGTGATGGTCATGGGCTTGAGGCCCAGATGTTTTTCTTCTTTATCCTGTCGGTGGTCCTGTCCATTTTCTTATTTTGATGCCCCTTGTATTCCTGGGGCTTCATTTGAACTATCATCTCCTGTTTCACATAGACTGGACTATCAACATGAGATGTCTTTTTGCACCACAGGTAGATATGTTCAGTTGTGCACTGTTGGGCTACCGGGCTGACTAAGCTGCCAAAAAATATAGTGTTATCTGAGCTCAAGCATGGCACTACATAGATGAATCTTGCCCTGCAGGAGAGATATCAGCTCATATTTGCAATGAAATGTCTGAGATACGCTGCTTGGGTGTCTGCAGCTACGCTTTGCTAGATCATATAGATGTATTCTTGCTGAAACCATCAGTTTTATCACAAATCAGTTTTAAGCACAGATACAGCCTGGGCAGAGAAAGTTAATTAAGAGAGCAGCCCTCAAGAGAAGGACTTGGGTGTACTGGTGGATAAGAAGCTCAACATGAGCCATTAATGTGCGCGCACAACCCAGAAAGCCAAATGTGTCCTAGGCTGCATCAAAAGCAGTGTGGGCAGCAGATCATAGGTGATGATTCAGCCCCTCTTCTCTGCTCTAGTGAGACCTCACCTGGAGTGCTGCACCCAGCTCTGGGGTTCTCAGCACAGGAAGGACACTGACCTGTTGGACCAAGTAAAGAGGAAGGTCACAAAGGTGATCAGAGGGATGGAGGACCTGTTCTATGAAGACAGGCTGAGAGAGTAGGGATTGTTCAGCATGGAGATGAGAAGGCTCTAAGATAGATCTTATAGCAGCCTTCCAGTACCTACAGGGGTCTACAAGAAAACTGGAGAAGGATATTTTACAAGGGAATGTAGTGGCAGGACAAGAGACAATGACTTTAAACTGAAAGAGTGTGGATTTAGATTAGGTATCAGGAAGAAATTCTTTACTGTGAGGGTGGTGAGGCGCTGGAACATGTTGCCCAGAGAAGCTGCGGATGCCCCATCCCTGGAAGTGTTCAAGGCCCGGGGGGTATGGGGCTTGGAACAACTTGGTCTAGTGGAAGGTATCCCTGTCCATGGTGGGGAAGTTGGAATTAGATGATGTTTAAGATCCCTTCAAACCCAAACCATTCTATGCTTTGAATTCTTTATAGTTTCCAGTTGGACATACTCCTTGGGCACAGGCTAA